>NC_091261.1:73250000-74500000 GCF_042477335.2 Ovis canadensis | reverse complement strand
CATCTACAAGTACCACCTCCTGGGACACAAGCCCGGTCACCGCGGCCCCGAGCGGTGTGAGAAGGCAGGGCCCGCGTTGGAGCTGCAGGACGGGCCGGCAGCCCCCAAGTCAGGTGCGTGTCCAAGGGGCAGAGAGAGGGACCCTCCGGGCCCTGGTGCCACCAGGGCCAGGCTTGCCCGATGGCGCAGGATTGGGGGTGAGAGAAGGCGGGTTTCATAAAAGGGGTTAAAATGATACAGTGATGCCTAGTTTTTAAAAGCTCTATGACGGATGGAAACACACAGGCAGGAGGGTGGAAGGCTGCTCTCTGATCTTCTGGCTAAATAATAATTGACTCACCTCATTCCACTGAATTTCTTCTCTTTTCTGCCCCCATACAGTCACCTAGTGTATATATTCAATTTTTAATTGGAGGATAATTGCTTTATAATGTTGTGTCAGTTTATGCTGTACAACAATGTGAATCAGCTATGTGTCAAAGTCACTCAGTTGTGTCCGACTCTTTGTGACCTGTGGACTATAGCCTGCCAGGCTCCTCTGATCATGAGATTCTCCAGGCAAGAATACTGGAGTGGGTTGCCATTTCCTTCTCCAGGGGATCTTCCCAACCCAGGGATCGAACCCTGGTCTCCCACATTGCAGGTGGATTCTGTACCATCTGAGCCACCAGGGAATCAGCTATAGGTATACATATATCTCCTCCCTCATGAGCCTCCCTCCCATCACCTCCTTTAGACAGGAAATGTGAGGAGGTGGTATCCTGGCTGAAGATGCCTAAACATCTTACTTGGGTTGCTACTTCTTTACTGAATTGCTGATTTATCCGATCCCATTACAATCCTCCCTTGAGGTTAATCCTTGACTCAGGCACCAGTGAAGCCAGGTAGCTATTATCACCTTCAGTCTCACACAAGAGAGAACCGAGGCTCCCTGAGGCTGTGTGCCAGACGGGGCATCTGGAACTGGAATGGAGTGTGGGGCAGTTTTGTAAAGGTCTTGTATGTAATGTGTTTAGTTCTTCATTAATGAGGGAAAACGCACTGACTTTAAAGGCTCCAAGCCTGAACATCCCGTCCTGTTCCACCCTCCCTCCACAACCCCCCACCCTGTTTGCTGCTCCTAGTCAAGCCAGGACTGTCTTCCCTGCACCCTGGCCTTTCCCCACCTAGTGTCCCTCACTGCTTTTGTTCTTTTTTTTTGGCCCACCAGGTCTTAGCTGTGGCATGTGGGATCTAATTCCCTGACCAGGGATCAAACCTGGGCCCCCTGCACTGGGAGCACAGTCTCAGCCACTGGCCCGCCAGGGCAGTCCCCGCCCCTCACTCCTGTTACTCGTCTTTACATCCAGCTGCGTGGCCTGGCAGGACATCACTCGCAGAGGGACGGAGCTTTGTCCTTTCTCAGCAGATCCGCAGATTAACTTTGAGAGTAGAGCAGCAGGGGTGGGAAGAGGGCCTAGTTTTAAATCAAGGGCCCCTTGGCCTCACTTTCCCCTCTCCCAGGTAGGGGCACAGGTCTGCTAGTGTTCAGAGCGGGGTGGTTAAAGAGGCCAACAGTGTAGCTGGGCAGTATTAAAGGCCCCCAAATATGACACTTGAAAGGAGAGGAAATGTAAACATCTCCTTAGTTATCTCATCTGCACCCGTGAACACATCCCCGCTGTCTCTGACTGCCGCTCCTCAGAAGCTGACAGTCGGAGAAAAGAGAATGTTTGGGTCAGTGCTTTTCAGCAGGGAGTCTGGCCCCCAGGGGGCACCGGGCTGGGGCTGGTGACGCGTTTGGTTGTCGAGGCCGGGAGAGGAGGCGCTGCTGTGAGCGGAGGCCAGAGGTGCTGCTCAGCATCCTGCAAGTGCCCAGGACAGCGCCCACAGAGGGCGACCAGAGCCTCAAGGTTGAGAAGCTTCAGTTTTGGTCAGAAGGCCAGTAAGTGGGCCACTGCTTGGCTCTGACACGTGTCTTCAGCAGCCAGGCCTGGAAATCTCAAAGATCCACAGAGTTGTCGCAGTGAGCAGGAGGCTGGGAGGGGGATACAGTTTTTCTGTTTGGGAGTAAAGCAGGTGGAAACAAAAAAGTAGGAAGTTTTATGAATCAACATAGCACAAAATCAAGTTATCTGCTTTTCTTTTGTAGCCTTATCAGGGAGTTAAATCTCAAGGTAAGCAAAAACCACCTTTTGTTTACCCAGAGCCGCTGCTCATCTTAATCGCCTCGGGCCTTTTTCTCTTGCAGTTCGCAATCACCCAGGGGGCCCCAAAACACAGATTTTCATGAATGGCGCCTGTTCCCCATCTTTGTTGCCTGCGCTGCCGACCCCCATGCCTTTCCCCCTCCCAGCTGTTCCTGACTACAGGTGAGCTGCTCCTTAGACTCACAAGCCTCATTCACTGATTGCTTTAAAAATAAGAATTATGAAGTCCAAAATCGTAAATATTATGGGTATGTGTGTATACACGTACATATGTAAGAAAGTGTGTACACAGAGTATAAAGAAAGAAATTCTACCTCTGGGACACCACCCAGAGACCACCAGTTAAATCTTCGTTTTTCTCTCTGTAAAGGTGTGTGTTCGTGTGTATATACCACACAGTGTAGGTACACTGACAGAATTGGACGGCCCACCAGGCCAGTCAGTGGACGTCTGCATTTTAATGATTGTATAGCGTCCAGCTGTAAGGCTGCACCATCATCAGTCCCCTGTCATTGAATCCAGCTAGGGTCCTCTTGCTCTTTGCTTTTGCCTCTAAACCTTCCTCGTTGTATTTGTAAACCACTGGCCTTTGTTCCTGCCGTTCAGCTCCTCCACATACCTCTTCCAGCTGATGGCCGTGGTCGTCCACCATGGGGACATGCACTCTGGACACTTCGTGACCTACCGGCGCTCCCCGCCCTCGGCCAAGAACCCCGTCTCTGCCAGCAGCCAGTGGTTATGGGTCTCCGACGACACCGTCCGCAAGGCCAGCCTGCAGGAGGTGCTGTCCTCCAGCGCCTACCTCCTGTTCTATGAGCGTGTCCTCTCCAAGGTGCAGCCGCAGGGTCGGGAGTACAAGTCTGAGGAATGACCCTGCCCCGCCCCAGGGCTGGAGAGCCGCCGGCACCGTCCCAGCCCTGTGTGTCTGTGCGTGTGCGTGGCGTGTGTGTGCGCGTGTGAGCAGCCCCACTAGAGTCCTGCGGCCTTCTGGTGTGGTGTAAGAGCAGGCTCCACAGAGGAACTGGCGGCCCCGATTCACACCAGATGAGGCCCCTACCCCCTCCCCGCACAGCTTGCCCGTGGGCACCAGGGTGGCACTGGGCACCATGTGTGTCTAGATCGTGTCTTGTCACTCATCCGATACAGGTAATTAAAAGGAACCAGACTCCAGAAGCCACCTTTTTTTAATATATTCTGATGCATCAGGTATTCTCAAAGGGGAGTTATCTGTCTGATCCTCCAGGGCTTCAGCGTAGATCTTTTGTTTCTAATAAGCAAGCAAGGCCCACGAAAACGGATGAATTAGTGAAATCATTAAAGGCAACAATTTCAAAGAAAAAAAAAGTGCCTTTCACTCTCAACTGCTTTTGTAGCACGTCCCTTCTGGAAAACAGACCTCATCTGGGAGTCACATGAACAATTTTTGCAAAGCTCTGATCGTTCCAAAGTGACCGAATGGAGAGCAAAGGGACAATTCAGAAGACGCCTGGCGCACACCCGCCTTCCCCTTTTGTATGTCTTTTTCTAACCTTTCAGAGTCTTTATATGTAGTGAAAGCTCATCTGCCAAACCCGCCCCTCAGGAGAATTCTTTCTCAACTTCATCAGTGACAAGTGACCATCCTTGCTGCTGTCATCTTGCGTGTCCTGGACTCTGAGAGGTGTGGCCACCACTTATTACATAACTGCCCGGACAGCCAGAACCTGGCGGCCTCCGCACTGTACCCATGACCACCCTGCTCCATAGAAAACCCTTTCTCACGCCAGGACCCACCATGGACCATTACTCTCTCCCATTTATTTGTTGCCCACGTGGAGCTCCTGAGGTTTACAGGTGAAGCCGGGGGCCATAACAGACAGACAATCCTGGCCTCCGCGCGAGGACTGGATTCAGAAGGAAGGGCGCAGACCTCACTCGGGGCCGCCACCTCTCCACACCTCGGTTTCCTCATCTGTAAAGTGAAGAGTTCAATTCCATGGCCGTCAAAGTCCAGCCCATCCCACAAAAAAGGAAGAAAGAAGTTTAAGAAAACTTTTGAAACACACAACGGCGGCTGACACCTAGCCCCATCATCCTGTCCTAGACCCATATTCTACACGTGTTGGTTTCCAGTACCTCATGCAGAAGGCCCCATCTGATCATCCTCCCCCATCCTCAGGTAAGTCTCATGAAGGCAGCCCAGGGCCAAAGGAATTTCGAGGACATAGCGGTATCTCTGTTTTAGCTAGATTTTTTTCTTTAAAAAAGGATACCAAATGCAGACTGACTCCTCAGAGGTAAGATTTGGAATCAGGTGCATCCAGGTCACCTGAGGTCAGGCTGAGGACCATGCTTCCCCTGGTGGGCGGGCTGGTGACACTCCCAGACAAGACCTTGGTGTCAGCTGAACCCACTGGAGGCCTGGGCAGTCCCCATTCCACCGGGCCAGATATGTGTGCGTCCCGAGGACTGGGAAGTCCTGCTATGGACTGTGAAGGTTCTCCAGACCGTGAGCATCAGGGAGAAAGGAGCAGTGTGAAGCTTCTGCTCTGCTCCCGCAGATGTCCCTTCCCGACTTCGTCGCAGACCCCAGCTCTGATGGTGAAAGGAGCGTCCCCGTGATACCTGAGCCTGGGGCAACACGTGCCCAGGTCGCGTGGCCTTCACCTGCCTGACCAAGCTGTAGCTTTGTGCACCTGCCCTTCTGCCACCATGTACTCTGAAACCTGCCATCAAAGAGGTGCCGGGTGTGAACAGTGCCTCCTTTGAACGTTTGGTTGTAAGCAGACCCTTGGTCAGAGGCCAGGGACTGAGCCACGGCTACGGCCATAAATGTGAATGATCTCCTGGCACATTCTCTACCCCTGACTTAAGGGTGGCTTCCTCACATTGTAAATTATTAGGCATTAGTTAGCAGCCAAATAATCTTATTTCTAGCATTCAGTTATTTACAGTCACTTCTTTTTGCAAAAACCCGAGTCAAACTCATAGTTTATGCCATAATAACTGTTGATTTATGTATTTGCTAAAGGTACCTTTTGTATCTGCTGTATTATAGCAATAAAAGAATCATTTTGTTAGGAAAAACATCATCTGGTATTCTTTCGTAATTCACCAGTATGACACCAATGTCCTCTTTCTCTGAGTTCTGCGTTGTACCCGTAAGAAGCCCTGCGCTTGGGTGAAACCCGTTCCGTGTTCCCTGTTGGTAAAAGAAACAGCAGCTCCCTCGAGGAGTGGAGCGCGAAGGAGCCAACAGAAGCACTCGCTGTTAACAACGCTGTTCACTTTGTAGTAGGCCGGATTTTCCGAAATGTCAGGTTGACCCGGGGAGCCAGAACCTTCTTTCGGACCGGGAGACTGTGGTACCAGTGAGTGTTGGTCGGGTGGTTCATCATGAGTAAGCTGCCATGGGCCAGCTGGAGCCTGACCACCGCCAGCCTCCGGGAGGGGTGCTTCCCCCGAGAATCCTTATGCCGGAAGAAGAAGTCTCTGCAGGCCCCAAAGGAGACAGAGGCGATGGGGCTCCCGGGAGCCAGTTCTCTCTCATCATCCCTGTGCTCACCAATGTGGTCCTGGCCGTCTTTGTACCTGCAGTGAGAAAACGAGCAGAGTCCACAGAACAGTCCTCTCTGGAAACATGCCACCCACACTGAGGGTCCTCGTCCGCCAGCCAGGAAACAGTGCCACAAACCCAGGTTCCTGCAGGGGCTGAAGGGCCACACCTGGTCTACATAGTGAAGCAAGCCTTTCACTTTGTTATCAGCCCTCTTTGATCACAGGCTTTAAAACCGCCCATCAGTAGGGCATTCCCTGGTGGTCCAGTGGTTAGGATTCCACGCTTCCACTGCCACGGCCCAGGTTGGGTCCCTGGTTGGGGAACTAAGATCCCATAAGTCACACGGTGAGGCCGCAAACAAAAACGCCACACACATGGATAGAGGCCAAACACGTCTTACAGTCCCCCGATTCATATTTGTAAACCTTTATCACGTAAGAAGCCTTCTCTCTGTAACTTAGAATAAAATCTGTTTTCCTCGCCTGGCCCCTGCCCACCTCTGAGCTGAGCTCACCCCACACCCCTTTCCCTCATACACCAGTGGGATTTCCTCTCCACAGGCACTCCAAACTCCCTCTGCTCTCCCTGCAGAGGACTGTGGGGCTCATGGTCCCTTAGTTTAGTTATAAGCTCCAATGTCACCCTTTCCCAACCCCTCCTCTAACCATCTTCCCCTAAACCCCAAATTCTCAACCAGGGCAATTCTGCCCTCCCTGGGGGCACTCAAGCGATGTCTGGAGACATTGCATTGCTCCAAAAGGACCCTTGGAAAAAATGCACAACCTAAAAGTTGAAAACTGTGTTTCATTCTGCAGGCAAAACTGAGGACTTAAGCCCAGGAGGCGGTCTCTCAGCTCTGAGGGATGGCCCCAGAGATAAGGCAGAAGCCAGGATACAGAGGGGTTTTGCAACAAAAACCAGGTAGTTGGACCATCAAAAGATTCTTGTTAATTAAAGAAAACCCAGACATCACAGGTTAATGAGTTCCGTGTTTTCTATGTATGGGAAGATGCAAGAATCTGGGCTCACTGAAATCATTCCTTTGACAGGCACCTCAGCGATCTGGGGCCAGGATCCTGTTCTTTGCCAGGCCGGATGGTGCACCACTGGGGAGGCTGCAGTTTGGCCCCGCATCCTCCGTGTGCTGACACGGCGGGCAACCATTTCTCATCCACAGGGAGCTCCTGGCATCCGGTCACTGGAGGTCAGGGATGCTGCCCAACATCTGGCACCACAGAAGTCAGCCCCAAGAAAAGGATTATTTGGCTGAAAGCATCGAGTGCTATTGAGAAACCCAAACTCCTTCCTCCCAGATGTTCTTAGATCAGCCTGTTTAATTTTTACAAGACGTTTATCAATGACTGCAGGTATCCTGTTCACCTGTTCATCAGTTCTCGGCCTCCCTCCCCACCAAGGTGCGTCCATGTGTGCTCAGGCACATCTGACACTTTGTAATCCCACAGTCCATGAGGTCATGGACCCCATAACCTCGGTCCATGGGATTCTCCAGGTAAGAATACTGGAGTGGGTTGCCATGCTCTCCTCCAGGGAATCTTACCAGCCGAGGGATCGAACCCCCATCTCCTGCATTGGCAGGTGGATTCTTTACCACCGAGCCACCTGGAAAGCCCCCCCGCCCCCAAGGTGAGCATTCCATAAAGACGAAATGCTGGTGCTGTTTCACTACTAGGTCCCCAAGTACACTAAAGAATTATCTGTTGTACAAATGAGTAAAATACAGGGGAATCCTAAATTCTTCCTTTTGGAAGAGACAGAAGATTTATAAAATCCAGTCCATGCTCCTGGGAACAACAAAAAAAAAAGGTAAAGACAGAATGTCACCTGTTGACGAGCACAAAGTTGAAAGTCTGTCCAGTCACCAGAGAAACACGATCCCGGACACGCTCCAGAACGGGGATCCAGGGCTTTGGGGACAGAGTGAGGCCTGAAAAGGTGTAGGTCAGCCCAGTGTCGCCGTATGTCGCCTGTTTCCTTGGGACATTGTGCCACTTCCCGAACACCTGGACCCTGGCCAGCGCACCTGTGCAAGGGAGACATGGGGCCTCAGAAGTCTCCACTGGCTCCCTGAGCATTCAGGAGCAAAAGTACAACAGGAGTAATATCTATTACTCTGGCCGAGGACCTCCTCTTCAAAAATGATTGTGGCTCACCCAAAGCCTTCCTGTGAGGGCAGTGATTCTTGTCCAACATTGAGAGAAACAGCTCTAGTCCAATTTAAAAAACAAAACACTGTAACTTAATTGCTCAGCAGAACCAGAAAAAAAAGAGACTACAATTGGAGCAATATGAAGTGAGGTTACACGCTAGCACGGTGATGTTGCCAACTGCGGGGATGCAGGGGTGTGGACATCCAGGGGAGATGGCGCTGATGCAGCTCTTGATGGAGGCTGGGTCTCCCATGGGCGTTTCTACATGCCCCCGTGCTCTGCCATGCTGCAGTGGTTCTCAGCGTGGGTTCCAGCATCAGCAGCATCGGAAACTCCGGACACTAGACTGCAGGGGGCAGGGCCAGCAATGGAGTGCTCACAAGCAACAGAATCCTCCAAGTGACGCTGAGAACTGGTGCATAGGGATTACCTGGTAACTTCCCAGCTCTCAGGGGACAGGCTATTCCCATTATTAAGTTTGTATCGCAAGCACTCAGTAAGGTGCTTGGCCCAGAGATGCCAGGAATATGTATTAATTAACAAACTCATCCATTATTCAGTTCAGTCGCTCAGTCGTGTCCAACTCTTTGCGGCCCCATGGACTGCGGCACGCCGGGCTTCCCTGTCCATCACCAGCTCCCGAAGTTTACTCAAACTCATGTCAATCACATTGGTGATGCCATCCAACCATCTCATCCTCTGTCGTCCCCTTCTCCTCCTGCCCTCAATCTTTCACAGCATCAGGGTCTTTTCAAATGAGTCAGTTCTTCGCATCACGTGGCCAAAGTATTGGAGTTTCAGCTTCAGCATCAGTCCTTCCTATGAATATTCAGGACTGATTTCCTTGAAGATGAATTGGTTGGATCTCCCTGCAGTCCAAGGGACTCTCAAGAGTCTTCTCCAACACCACAGTTCAAAAGCATCAATTCTCCGGCACTCAGCTTTCTTTATAGTTCAACTCTCACATCCATATGTGACTACTGGAAGAACCATAGCTTTGACTAGACAGACCTTTGTTGGCAAAGTAATGTCTCTGCTTTTTAACATGCTGTCTAGGTTGGTCATAACTTTTCTTCCAAGGAGCAAGTGTCTTTTATTTCATGGCTGCAGTTACCACCCGCAGTGATTTTGGAGCCCCCAAAATTAAAGTCTCTCACTGTTTCTATTGTTTCCCCATCTATTTGCCATGAAGTGATGGGACTGGATGCTATGATCTTAGTTTTCTGAATGTCGAGTTTTAAGAACTTTTTCACTCTCACTTTCATCAGGAGGCTCTTTAGTTCTTTGCTTTCTGCCATAACGGTGGTATCATCTGCATATCTGAGGTTACTGATGTTTCTCCCAGCAATCTTGATTCCAGCTTGTGCTAGAATCCGTTATTAATGGCTCTTAAGTTCAGATTTCTCTAAACACAGACCAGTAGTGTGTTCAAACCAGCCTTCCACACACAACCCCACCATCCCTCTGCTTACCTGTAAAATATTCCACTTCTTTCTCCAACTCTTGGAAAATTTCGTCTGCTTCGGCTTTGCCAAACAGGACAGTGTAATCGCAGTCCAGGCCGTCGGCTTGAATGCGCCGCCAGCTGAGGCCTGCTGAGTCAACTTCATTCCCCAGGGCTGCTCTTCTGGGGTTTTTCTTGCTGTTTCCCTCCTCTTCGGCCAACCCTGCTGGGCCTCCTCCAGTCTGCTCTTGTTCCATCCTTCTCTTAAGGCCCCCGACAGCCGCCCTCACCAGGAATCTGTCCATCTTGTCTCCACAACACGAAGACCTGGAAGCTGGTGGCCAGGTCAAGAGAGATTGCCCAGGGTCTATCCCAAACACCAAAATCTACTCAGCAAAGTGGTCCCACAGGGGCATTCCTCCTGTTTTTACCGTTTCATTTTAAAAGTTTAACACCAAGTCCTATAAAGGAAGTAAGAGGAGGTTAAGGCTGGAAGGATCCCTTAAAGGTGATCTGGTCAGGGGTCTCCCACACCCGGTTGGTATCAGAATCAGCTGCCTAGCTTGCAAAACCCACGTGCCTGCCACCCATCCCCTCAAAAGAGCAATTTTTAAGAAATAACTCCCCCCTCCCCGCCCCCGCGGAATACGTATGCCATTGGCAAACCTGGAAACTACTATCCAATCCCTCACTTCATACCTGGGAAAGTGACACGGTGAGAGGTGGGGGTTGCCTAAATTCACCCAGAAAAGCATGTCTCTCTCTCCCTCTGCCACCCTGCAAAGGACGGGAGTGGATAACTGACGGGCCCTCCCACACAAGTATTAACAGATTAAGTATTGAGATCTTTAAATGGACATGATTCAGAATCTAAATGTTTAACAACGGTTAAACGTGGTCATAAGCACGCCGAATTCTGATAGAGAATAATAACTGTAATACGTGCGTGGGGTGGTGGTACCGAGGGTTCTCTTTAAAATCTCAGCACCCGCCAAACTCCGATTCCTGTAGACACTCTAGAAAGGTCCAGCGGGGAAGAGAAAACATGTACCCGCCCCGACCACAGAACTGCTTCCGGGTAGATTGCAGCGGCGCTCTGGAGAAAATCCAGGCAAATTTGCAAAACAAAGCCGTGGGCGGTCTTTGGGCGCCATCTGTTGGCCCTCCGGGCGCGTTGCAAGCACCACGGTGGTGCAGGGTCGTTACTTGTTTCGCAGCTGTGCGGGATCACCAGTGGTTTGGGAGCAGCTGGTTGATGGGATCTGTCCCTGGGGATTAACGTGGTGTCCCGACAGGGAGCTGGGCCACCAGCATATTGTCGTAGGTAGGAGCACGAATTCTGCAATCAGACCCTTGTAACTTCCACTTGTCTCCTCCACTGAAGCTGTGTGGTTCCTACAAATCCCTTAACATCTCTGGTCTTGAATTGCCTTCTAGGCACAGTAGGAACTACAAAACCCATGCCATGAGGATTAAATAATGAGAGGATGTGTGAGACGATGCTGCTGTTCTCCAAACAAACGTCAGCTTTCATCCTCGCCGGTTTTTGATTATTTTCTGTCTACAGTTCCTTCACCCACTTGCCACCTGAGGGGCATTTGGGTTGTTTCCAGTTTGGGGAAAATCCAGATATGGTCACTATATATTCATGTACAAGCTCTCCTGTGAATACAGATTCTAATTTCACTCAGGTTAATAGTTTCGAATGGGATTGCAGGGGCACATGTTAAGTCTATGTGTTAAATGGGCTTCCCAGGTGGCGCTAGATGGTAAAGAACCCCTCCTGCCAATGCAGGAGACATAAAAAACGCGGGTTTGATTCCTGGGTGGGGAAGATCCCCTGGAGAAGGAAATGGTAACCCTTTGCAGTATTCTTAGCTGGGAAATCCTAAGGACAGACGAGAGTGTATGTGTTACTGTATACAAAATTGCCAAACTGTTTTTCAAAGTGGCTTTTATGTTATTATTTTTAAAAATAATTTAAAACGGCTAAAGACAGAAATAAGCAAGGAAAGAATAAGATCACTTGGCGGGGAGCGTGCACCATGTGGAATCCTATTTCCCTGATGAGGGATCGAACCTGTACGCTCTGCACTGGAAGCACAGGGGCCTAACCACTGGACCGCCAGGGAAGTCCCTAAATAAGATCATTTTGGATGAAGCTGCAAATAGTGTCCGGCTAGAAAGTGGGGCAGGGGAAGACCCTTCAGAGGACGGGTGTCGAGTAGAGACAAAAGTTTTCCAGGCAGGGGGACAGCGCCCGCAAGGTGTAAAGACCACAGGAGGGACAAACTGGGGATGTTCCGTGACTGTTTTTTTTAAACCGTTAAAATAAAAAATTGAAGTATAGTTAACTTGAATGCTAATTTCATACCCATAGCAACCCTATGGGGCGGGACTTAAAGTTCTTTTTACTGGCTGAAAGGTGGAGGGACTTGCCTAGGGCAGAGGGACGATGGCTGAGAATAATGAACAAAACAGTCAAATAGCTGAGCGAACCGACCTAAGGAACTCCGCCCTTTTCCAAACACAATTCGAAACCCCACTAGGCCCCAGGGTTCTCGCGTCTCAGCCCCTCCCGCACATGCGCGCTGGGGCCTCCACCGCCCCCCGCCCTGAATCCCATTTGGAGCATGCGCGGGCGTCTTGGCGCCAACTGTTGACCACCGCGGCTGGCGCCAAACTCGCGGGACCCCGGGCGGCGCTCGTTGGCTTCTTCCTCGGCTTCGGGATGATCGGCCAGAAGACGCTCTACTCCTTTTTCTCCCCGAACCCCGCCAGGAAGCGAAGTGCCTGCAGCCCCGAGCCGGCCGACCCGGGGACCGGCGTGGCGGCCGTAGCTCAGAGCGGGGATGTGGCGGTGAGGAGCGGTTAGGGGTGGGGGGACCTCTCGTGGGGCCAGGGTTCAGGGAGGCCGAAAAGGGTGAGGGGGGTGAGGAGGGCGGCGGACCCCGCGAGAGGGACCCGGGCCGAGGGGTTGTGGGAATGTGCAGCTGACTGGGTGAACGGGGGCCGCCTCCACGTGTTCAAAACAGCCGCCTTAGCGCCCCATCGGCGGCCATGCTGAGGGGCCAGCCAATGGGGGCGAGCCTCAGGGCCCACGCCGCCAATCAGAGGCGAGGGGGCCGGCCCGCCCTCCAATCAGAGGAGGGAAGGGGTGGGCCCCGGCGGGGAAGGTTTTTGCCGCGAAAAGACAGCGTGGGGACGCCAGTGGCGGGGCCCGAGGGGGCGGGGCGTCGGCGTCCCGAGCCCCATTCGCAGCCAACCCCTCGCGAGGCGCCGCGAGTCTTCCTCACAAACCCTTCTGCTCCCGCGTTGTTGTGGTTCTAAACTCGAAAATGGGGGCCGCGGCCTGCTAGTGCCTGACCGGGATCAGCCCAGGGCCCCCGGGCCTAAAACCTCCCGCGAATGGGGGTCCTCTGCCCGGGGCCGTTGGGGTGGGGGCGGAAGCTGCGCGTGCCCGGGAGAGGCCCGCTGCAGCTGCTGAGCCGCCTCTGCGGGGACTGCCTACAGGCCAGCCCCGCCAAGAAGCCCCGGGCCGGGCCGGAGGAGCCCGGCACGCCGCCCTCGTCGCCGCTGAGCCCGGAGCAGTTGATCCGCATCCAGAGGAACAAGGCGGCCGCGCTGCTCAGACTCGCGGCGCGTAACGTGCCAGTGGGTTTTGGTGAGAGTTGGAAGAAGCACCTCAGCGGGGAGTTCGGGAAGCCATACTTCATAAAGGTAAACTTGGAGGCTGCGGGCATCTTGCGCATAGAGCGGGCCAAGCCCACGGTTGTACGAGATTGCTTTCGTGGTTCCTCCTTTCCCTTCTTCAACGTTCTTTTCATGCTCAGGGGGTAAAATACAGTCAAGGTGTTTTCAATCTGCAGTTTAAAGTTTTTAAAAGGCTGTGAGATGATAGCATAGCTTCTTTTAAAAGTTTTTAAAAGTAACAAAAAATTTTTTTAATGTCACTACTATTTTGATATTTTAAAGTTTGTTTTTATTTAGTTTTGACTGTGCTGGGTTTTTAATTTTTTTAAAAAATAGTGTGGTTGCTCTACAATGTTGTGATAGCTATCACAGCTTCTACTAACCCGTTTAGTCACTTAGTCTGCTCTCAAGGAAAGAGTGGCGAAGTAAAACCACAAACTCGACAGACTAAAAATCTGGGTTTAAAAAAAAGATAAAAAAAGGGGGAGCGGTTTGCACCCGCGCGGGAAATCAGGGCCGCAGAGCCAATCAACTTGGACCCAGCCCAAAGAAAGCCCGAGGGTATTGAAAGGTCGGTGGGGTGCGGGGACTGTTTCAAATTTCCCCAGCAGAATTTGGGTATAAGACTTGGAAAAGGTTTAGGTAATAGTTCTTCCAACTGAAACTTTCTTACTGAATTCTTAGCTTTCCTGTGAGAATGTGGTTTGTAAACCTCGTTTATCTTCCCGTCAGCTTATGGGATTTGTTGCAGAAGAAAGAAAACATTACCCTGTTTACCCTCCCCCTCATCAAGTCTTCACGTGGACCCAGATGTGTGACATAAGAGACGTAAGTACAAGTTGTGGCTGAATTTTACTAAAATTACTAAAACGGGAGTGGGATTCAAATGGCATTTCTTAATTCGGGGCAGTGGAGTTAAACCACTACTCATAATGTAGAAAGAACACTGAAATTGTGAGGTTTGGCAGGCTGTCTTACTGTGTGCCATTTATGCAACAAAAAAAGAGAAGTTTGTGCATATGTGCATGTGCTGTGACTTTTTTTTTTAAATTCTGGAATGGACCCCATGCCCATGCGAGGTATTATTGTGGTGGGAAAACTGAGGCAGGAAGCAGTTAAGTGTCTTTCAGCTGGTTCCCAGCAGCTCCACCTTGACTGGTATCTCTGTTCTTTCTGTGTGACTGCACTGCCTTATCGCTGACTTCTGTCTTGAACATGTCTGCTAAAGACATCTCTTTGCTTTAGTTTGTTGTGTGCAGTGGCTGCGCACTGGGAGCTCTGGTCGCCTCAGACTCCTGTCCAGAAGCTTGATGGTGCCTTCGCATAGTTCATGGCGAGTTCACAGGAGAACACACAGCTGCTTCCCAGCCTCACCTCCACCTCCCATTCTCCTGGTTTGGAGCGGGACCAGTTGGTGACTCTCCTCACTTTTGTCTTTTGAAAACCAGCTAGAGCCGTCTCTGGCACCTCCCGGAAGGAAGCCTGTCCCCTGCCACCTTTGTGATGTGGATTTCCTCTAAACCTTCAGTATCTGCTTGCACTGGAGGTGTTCTAGTTTTTGTTCTCCTTTTTCCTTACTGATTTTATAAGCTGAGGGTGGGAATCCCATGACTTAGTAAGTGTCTTAAATCAAAGAGAAGCAGAATTGTTGAGGAAGCCATCATGATAAGGTTGCCACTCCTAGAACTTAGCAAACGTCTCAATTTTCATTTTAGAGCAGGTACTTTTAACTTATCTCCTTGTTTATAGAGTTTAAAAAAAGAACCCTTAAGTCCTATTAAATTCAGTGCTGGGTTGCCCCTTGTTCAAAGTATGTGCTGTTTTGAATATCAGCGAGCAATACTGTAAAGTAAGTAAAGAGCATGAGACTTCTGAGAATCAGATAACCTGGGGGCTTCTTTGCCCATGAGCGTATGGAGGGCAGGGATGTTACCTGGCTCCACCTAGGCCCTTATCTAGGACCAGAACGGGAAAGCTTTGGTCCTGGATAGGCTTCTTCAAGAATATGCTGGGGCCCACGTGGATACCAACCAGGGGGACAGAGAGGTCCATGAAAGTGGCCGGGTCCAGTCTGGGTTCTTAAGGATACAGTGTACTTCAGCCATGGAGGAAGATGTTAAGGAACAGGACAGGGGTGCGGGTATGAAGAGAGGTGGGTGGGCATCCATCAAAAGGCCTAGTAGTATGCTAACACTGACCTTGACAATGACCTCAGTTTCCTCAGGGGCCATCCCTTAAGAGGACAGGCCGACCTCGTTTTATTTCACTTCACAGATAACTGCAGTTTTTACAAATTGAAGTTTTGTTGCACTGTCAAATGATGGTTAGCATTTTTTAGCCATAAAGTACTTTTTAATACGATCTGTGCTTTTTTTTGATCTCATACAGTTGGACAGTTTGGGAACCAGAACATTTACATGACTTGTTTTTTATTGCCATACTCACTTAATGAGGAGATCTGGAATCAAACCCACAGTATCTCCTCGGTGTACCTGTCCAGGGGAACAGGCACCTTCATAATGCAGCTGGTGGAGGATGGGAATTTCTTTTAATCTGTCGAAAAGCTATCTGAAATATGTCTGAAAATTTTAAATACACTTATCCTCTGACCAGCAACTCCACTCTTCTGAATCTGTTCCATAGAAATAAAAGCAACAATGGGACTTTCCTGGCATCCAGTGGTTAGGACTCCTCACTTGCAATACAGAGGGCACAGTTTCCATCCCTGGTCAGGGAATTATTAATAAGATCCGGCATGCCACATGGCGTGGCCGAAAAAAGCAACAGTATGTAAAGATAGATATAGTAGGATGTTTACCTCATTGTCTTTTGTAACGGAAAAAATTGGGAAACCAATTGACTGCCCGTTAATGATTGAGCTCTATTGACTTAAAGGAGACTCACAATGTATGACATGAGAAACACAAAAACTTTAGAGTGATGAGTCCAGTGACCCTCATTATATGGCTGATTATAAACAGTTGGATCAAGATGGGATAGAAGTGACCGCTTGGCATGTTTCTGGATGGTCATACTGTAACAAGGGGATAACTCTTTTTGTAATTTGAAAAACAAAGGGGATGGAAGCAAAGTTGATCCCCAATTGTTTCAAATATCCAGGTCGGAAAAGGGAAGGGACGTTGCAGGAGGTGACTGAGGGAAGGATAGCTTGGTCATGCAGAGCCATAGGGCCAGGCCCCACCCCCGCCCTTCCGGGGCCCTGAGTGGGATCGGGTTGGGGCTGCCCTTGCCTCGGTGCCCCGCTGTGTGAGTTGGCAGCAGCCAGCTGTCCATTCGCACTGTTTGATCCTCGCCGTCTGGTGTTCACAGGTGAAGGTTGTCATCTTGGGACAGGATCCATATCACGGACCCAATCAAGCTCATGGGCTCTGCTTCAGTGTTCAGAGACCTGTGCCGCCCCCGCCCAGGTAGGCAGGCTGTACTGGTGGCTCCAGTTGTGACTGCTTTCAGATGCGTGCTTTGCGGGTTACAGGTGCGCCTGTCTGTGGGACCTCCACTCGCCTTTGGAGCAGGATTTCTCATTCTCGGCACTGCTGACATTTGGGGCTGGGTCTTTGTTTTGGTGCAGGCTGGGACTGCCCTGTACGATACTCAGCAGCACCTCTGGCCAGCAGTACTGCTCCCTACTTGTGATGATAAAAAGTGCCTTCAGACATTTCCAGAAGTACCCCGGAGGGTAGAAATCACCTCTGGTCAAGAACCCCTGCTTTGGAGGATTTCATGTATCATTTGTAAATGTAATAAACTTATTAAAGATACAAACTTTAAACCCATCGCCTGAGGGTGGTGGTAAATCCTGGGCTAATTTGCTGGGTTTTCCAAAGTTCTCTTCCCTAAACGCTAGCAGTGACTGAGGTAAAGGGCTTCCCCAGGTGTGCCTGTCAGAAAGGAGGGGCAGCCCCAAGGGCTGGCTTTGTAGGCCGTAATTTGCATGTGTGCTGGCGGGTCCTAAACTTTCAGAATGGTACTTAAGATTGTGGGGTTTTTGTTTTTCTTTTGACTTGCTTTCAGTTTGGAAAACATTTATAAAGAGCTGTCTACAGACATAGATGGTTTTGTTCACCCTGGTCATGGAGATTTATCCGGATGGGCCAAACAAGGTAAGCTAACCACAGCTAGATGTGTTTTGGGTGGATTTCAAGAGTCTTCTCTTTCCTGTCTGGCCGGCTTATATTTTTAAAAGATACCCATGTGGAACTAGAAAGCTCTAGTAAAATGACTAAGTTTCAGTCAAGACGTGTCTCATCCTGCAGCCAGTGTTTCTCATGTTTATTTGTAACGTGAAAGAGATAATTGGTTGCTTGGCATCCATACTTCACGGTTACCCACTTGGACCATTCAGGAGGCAGCCTCAGTTTTCTCATTTCAATACACGGCTTGTGTTATGTGTTTAATACCTAGCTACAGGACTTTTTCTTTCTTTCTGAACAAATAAACTATAACCAGGAGAAGGAAAGAATATTTACTCTCTGTTTTCTTACAGTGAAATTTTTGTTTCAGTGAAATGTCTTGGCTTCCTTGTGTTAAATTCTGAGGTTATTTCATGTCACTTAGGATATATATGTATACATATATATTTTTAACAATTCTTTCCCATGATGGATATAATGTATAATTGTATACTCAGAAGATGTTGAAGTGTAGAGGTGAAAATGAATCTCACCCAGAGGCACCTACAGATCCTGTCCTGATGCTACCTGGTTTTGTCATGCACTGAGCTCATTATTGGGTTTTGGGGCTGACTCATTTCAGCCTTTTTTTTTTTTTATTGCTATATAGTTGATTTTACAATGTTGTGTTATTTCTGCTGTATAGCAGAGTGCGTCCGTTATACAGATTCTTTTTCATTTTGATTTATCACAAGATACTGATGCAGAGCCCCCTGTGCTGCACAGGACCATGTTGCTTGCCTGTCATCTGTAGTTTGTGTCTGCTAACCCAGACTTCCAGTTCACCCCTCCCCTGGCACCCGCAAGTCTGTTCTCTGTGATCTGGGAGTCTGTGTGTTTCTTGGGCTCGTTCATCTGTGCCGTATTTTAGGTTCCGCATGTCAGCCTCCCTGGAAACCGCTTTTCACTGTGTGTTCGCAGGTGTCCTGCTGCTCAACGCTGTCCTCACGGTCCGGGCGCACCAGGCCAACTCTCATAGAGAGAGAGGTTGGGAGCAGTTCACCGATGCCGTTGTGTCATGGCTCAACCAGAACGCCCATGGTCTTGTCTTCTTGCTCTGGGGCTCTTATGCTCAGAAGAAGGGCAGTGCCATTGACAGGGTATGTTGTGTGGGGTTTTTGTTTTTTTAATAGTTTAAAGCAGGCTAGAGTATTCTAAGAATTTCAGTTATGTGGTCCTAGAAAATCCATTTCTTAAAATGAAGCTTATTTTTCCTTACGACTATGATAGTATTAGGTTTCCCGTCAAAAATTGAACAGGACTCGGGGGCTTTGCTGGCGGTCTAGTGGTTAAGACTTCTCGCAGTGCAGGGGCCCTGGGTTCCATCCCTGACTGGGGAACTAAGATCCCACGTGTCACATGGTGAGGCCAAAAAAAAAGGTCTGTATCTAACCGACCTTAGATAAAATGATTAGTTGTATGGTGAGGAAAGCGGTCGGCCCGCTTCTGCTTGGATGCAGTCGATGGCACTGGCATAAGCTTGCCGTGTGCATGGGAAGCTGCACAGGCCCTCGGGCTCCGTCCATGTGGCAGGCAACGCAGCAGATGGCAAGTCAGGCGAGCCTTGCTTTCAGCAAGTCTGAGGGTGTACACAGAATACGGAGAGTCCCACTTCAGCGCAGGTTTACCTTCCCCCACGGAAACACCGTCAGCGCTCTGGCTGCCCGTCCCTGACACCACTAACTCAGCTCGTCATTCTCTGCCCTCCCCGCATCCTCCCCAAGTTGTTCCTTCCTTCTCCACTTAATTTCTGAAGCACCCATGCATACCCAGTTACTGTGATGAAAAACCAAAAGTCATCCTAAAAAGTTAAGATGCCATGCTTCCACTGCAGGGGCCCTGGGATTCAAGCCCTAGTCGAATCCCCACGTGCGCCTTGACCAAAAAAAAAGCCCACCCAGAAGTCATCCTCCAAGCCTTCCCCTCATGCCCTTTAACCCAGTCCTAAAACCACCCCAATCGCCACCGCTCTGGGCTGAGCCCTGGCGTTTCTCTGGGATGCCTGGCACGGATTGCAGGTAAAGCTGGTTTGAAGGAGACTGGTTGTTGTGGGGCTGGGACGGGGGGAGGCATGCAGGCGGGCAGCAAGGAGGGGTGCTTAGCTTGGGCTGCTGGAGGCACTGAATTGGGCAGTGAAGCTGGGTGGAGAAATTATAGTGTAGACACTTGGATAAGTGAAGGAGAAATCAGGGAGGCCTGGCAGTTGATGGTGTGTCAGAGATGCGCAAACATGCTGAAGCCCCGCCCCCGTCGGAGCAAGTCCAGCCCTTCTTAGGCCGCGACTCACCTGATCTTAACAAAGGCTACGTCCAGGGCAAGGCATGGGGGATACGCGGGCTCCCCTTTGCGCCGGGCTTAGGGAGGCGAGGCCACTTGCCGGCTCACTTGTGAGTGGAGCTTCTGACTCTGATGTGAGCATCCTGCCCAGGCCTAGGTGGGCCTGCGGGCGAGGGTACCAAGCCAGCCATCAAGTTCAGGTCCAGAGACTGGACTCGCATGTCATTTATCCTCTCCATTTTCTCTGAAGTGGAGTTCCATCTTAATTTTTCTCTGTAGAGGTTCTTTGTGAACGAGCAGGATATTTTCAGGTGTTTTTCTTTTGGGGAGGGAATAGTACGAATAAAACCCGGCATAAATGAACTGACTGCTCAGTAAGGTCTGCTTACCTAGGCAACAAAATGTGTATGAGAGGCATTTCCAGTCTGTGGTCAGAAGCACGCTTACTCAGTATCTCTGTAATCTGTAGTATTAAATATGGGTTAGTTTGAAAGTAAATAATCACACATGTTCTAGACCTCTCTCTTCCCCCTTTCTGCTGCACGCACCCCACCCCACCCCTGCCCCGCCCTCCCCACCTGCCCATCTTAGCCTCAGGTCAGCCTCATCTCATCTTGCCCAGAGCGCTCAGACGCCTTCTCCCTGGAAAGCCTTGACTGGGGTCACCAGCTGGGGTCTGGGGGTGGCCTTGGCCTGCCTCTCAGCCTCTGAACTCCAGACCCCCGAACCACCTGGGTTTCTCGTGGGCGCCCCACTCCTGCCTGCCTTTGTCCAGCACGTGGAGGTCTTTGTGTGCCCCAGGCTGGCTGCTGACTTGTCCTTCGGAGTGCACACAGGGACCTGCCCTGCCCACCGGATCCTGTGCTGAGTACCTGGCCTGCATCCCTTCCTGATGCTCTGTGCACAAGACCCAGCTTTGTTCTTCATGGAATCTTAACCAAGCTGTCACTGCTATTACTCCCAGGCCACAGGTGAAAAGTGGCCTAGGGACAGTCAGCGACTCTGGAGGGTGCCCCACTGTTGAACGGCAGGGCCAGCACCTGGATCCAGGCTGCCCAGCCTCCCCAGCAGCCCCTCCTGGACCGGGCTCCTTGAAAGCAGCCGTGTCTTGAAAGACAGTTATTCGCAGGGTGTTGTGTTAGTTGCTTAGTTGTGTCCCTGTGACCCCATGAACTATAGCCCGCCAGGGTCCTCTGTCCGTGGATTCTCCAGGCAAGGATACTGGAGTGGGTTGCCGTTCTACTGCCCTCCTCCAGGGGTCTTCCCGACCCAGGGATCGACCGGGGATGATCTCCACTGCCGGAGGATTCTTCACCATCTGAGACAGAAACTACTTGTTGGGTGATGTTTAGTTAAATACAGGAAAGAATTAGGAAGAAAACAAAAATGGTCCAGGATCTTCCCACTCAGTTAGCTACAGGTGACATTTTAATAAATTTTAAGTATTCCATTTTTGTGGTGAGATGATTGAAACAGCAAAGCAAGGTACAGGATGGAAAAGAAATGCCTTCTACTCCTTCCGCTAAAGGAACTACTATAATTAGTGTCTTGGGTCTTATCTGCTCCCCTTCCCCCAGAAGATTTTTTTTTTTTAATGCATTTATCCTTTCTTGTCTCTCTTTTTCCACTTGTGACAGATTTTGAGGGCTCCTCATATCAGCATGTATAGCTTGACCTTGTTCTTCTGGTAGCTATGCGGTGTTGCATTGTCAGAACCTTTAGGAAAATATGTTTTATCTTCTGCAGACATAGCACTGGGTTTATAGCAGGTTTCACTGGCTAGGAGCTACGCAGCAGTGTCCCTGCTCGGCCCTGCATCTTTGTGGAGATGCGTGCATCGCTGAGTCCCTTACCAGAGGCAGTCTCAGCAGTGGGACTGCTGGGTCATAGGAGGACACAGGCACCCACAGAGAGTGCCCAGCAGAAGGTGGAGAGGGAGGGGTCTTCTGCTTTCTCGGACCCTCCTCCCTGGGTAGTGGCTCTACCAGCCATTGGAGGATGAACTCACACACAGACCTGTGCAGACGCTATGAATTTAGAGCTGGCGCGGCGGAGCGGCAGAGCTGATGGAAAGGGCAAATGCCAGAGTGGTTTGGTTAAAAATTCCAAATGTGCCCCCACGGTCTCACCACCCGTCTCCCCCTCTTTCAGAAGCGGCACCACGTGCTGCAGACCGCGCACCCCTCACCGCTGTCCGTGTACAGGGGCTTCTTCGGATGCAGGCATTTCTCTAAAACCAACGAGCTGCTGCAGAAGTCCGGCAAAGAGCCCATCAACTGGAAGGACCTGTGACCTTGTGACCTGGATCCTGGGGGTGACATTGACCCTGGGGGTTGGGGTCTCTGAGCAGTTTTCTAAACGCTGTGAAATAGAAGTATTGGTCGTTTATGAAGTCAAAATAAGAAGAAAATCTCCCTTGTGATTCTCAAGCACCCTGCACAAGGGAACATGTTTCAAGTGGAGCAGCCATGAGCCAGGCTTCCTGGGGGTGGCAACTTTATTCAGCTAGAGATAACTGGACCACACCAGCTGTGGCTCAGGCTTCCCTGGGAGGGACCTGAGGTCGAGTGCTGACTCTTCCTCTTTGTTAGCACCTTCTGTTACAGCCAGCTGCTGCTTGTTTTTACTGATAGGTTAGACTTTAGATGTGGGGATGCTGACTGTTTATTTGGAAAGGCCCCCTTTGCCTACCCTGGCATTTCAGTCTGATCTATGGTCTTTCATGGAGCCCTCAGGAAGACTGAGCATGTTTTGTCAGTTCCCAGAAATTAGGGATTGATTTCCTGCCTGTAGTAGAGGTGAAAATTGCTAAGGAACCATCCTTGGTGTGAACTTTCAGTGAATAGAAGCTGGGAAAAGCAAATTTGGTCTTATTTATATAGTAATTCTTCAGGTGTTTCTAAGGAGTAAGCTATGGAAGTTGAACATGAAGCAGAAAGCATTGTTTTAAGAGGAAAGAAATGCTTTCTTTCTGGGTACATCCTGAGTTGGCGTTTTTGAGCCACCAGAGACTGCCAATGCTGTTTCTTCATTTAGAGGGGTGGGAGTTGGACTGAAATCACTTTAGGATTTTTCTTTTCTGCGACACTGGTGAATTTTGCTTTTTTAAAAGATACCAGATACGTATATATATTTTTAATCCTCTTTTAAGAGACAGCCTTTATTAGATGTGCACCTCCATCCCCAGATGACACGGTTTTGCTGTAAGCTGGGTTTAAAGGGTTAACCCAGCTGGGTTTAAAGCTGCCTGAGTTTGATAATAAAAGACTGTTGAAGTTTCACTTGTGCCTAGTTCTTTTGGGCCCTGGGCGAATGCCCTTGGACTAGTCTTAACCCTGGGTCACCATGACAATCATTGTGAGCAGGAAGGGCCACACTTGCCTGTGCTTCCTCCTTCCTCCCACCCCTGCCCCCGCTCCACTGCTGGCAGCCTCGGGAAGCCCTGGGCCTCCCGAGAGGGGCACAAGCAGGAGGAGGTGAGGCGTGCTCAAAGCTGGGACCCCTCCCCACCCTGAGTAGCACCCTGGGTGCTGTGGAGCGTGGGCGGGGGCTAGATGGGGTTGGGATCTGCTGGGAACCTCTTCTGGCTGGAAAAAAGATTTTTCCCGCTCTTGATGTTGAGAAAGCAGCCATGGGTCACCAGGCATTTGAAGCATGTGCTAGTCAGAGGCCAAGATGGCAAATAACGGCAGATGGGCTGGAGACTAGTTGCGGCAGACACAGGCTACTCCAGAAGGAAACATCAGAAACCGCCAACACTGATCCCTGTGGGGAAGCAACCTGGGTAGTTGAAGGACAGGAGGGAAGCAGATTTCCCACTGAACTTCCTTTTGAACCTGTGAACTTATGTTAAACTCTGTTCTCATTTACCTTTCACCTGGCTCCCTCTCAGGTTTGTATCTTACTGAGCCACAGTACAAGGATCAAAACCAGAAATCAAAACGGCACGGGGGCTTCCCTGGTGGTTCAGTGAGTCTGCTTGCCAATGGATGGAGGGAGCGCAGGTTTGATCCCTGGTCCCAGAAGGTTCCACATGCTGAGTAGCAACTAAGCCCGGGAGCCGCAACTGCTGACCCCACGAACCGTAGAACCTGTGCTCTGCAACAAGAGAAGCCCAGGCATCCAGAGTGGCCCATGCTTGCCACACCTAGGGGAAAGCCCACACAGCAGTGAAGACCCCGTGCAGCCAAAAAGACAAACTGCAGTTATATTTTTTAAAAAAGGGTTTGTACAATGCTCCCTACTAAATACGAGCTTTATTCAAGTTTCTCGTTTTCCCAGTAATGGCTTTTCTGTATCAGGATCCAGGATGCCACATTACACTTTACTATGATGTCTCGTTCAAAGCTGGTCTGTGACATGTTCTCAGTCTTTCCCTTGATTTATCAATTTATGCATTTTTGGCAATACCACAGAAGCTATGTGCCCTTCTTGGTACATCATCTCAGGGAACTAAGATTACTTAGGTCCGCATGGGCTTGTGCCTGTGGATTCCAGCACCTTCTTGCTCCTGGCTGCCTCAGATCCCTCTGTCCCGACAGCCTGGCCTGGGGCTTCAAGCTCCAGCATCAGACTCAAGGATATAGCCCTCCAGAGACAGCTTACATTAAGTAACCCCTACAGGTCACCTAGCACTTTCCAGGTGGCACAGTGGTAAAGAATTCACCTACCAGTGCAGGAGATGGAGGTTCAATCCCTGGTTCAAAAAGATCCCCTGGAGTAGCAGACGGCGACCCATGTCAATATTCTTGCCTGGAAAATTACATGGACAGAGGAGCCTGTTGGGTTGCCATTGTGGGGGCGGGGGGACGAGGGAGGGTCATAAAGAGCTGGACACGACTGGGGGACTAAACAACAGACAGCAGTCACCTAAGTTCAAGTACCTGTGACAGATCCCTTACCCTCTCTGGCTGGCTGTTTCCACCTGAACCCTGACTGAGTCAGAGAAGGGACATTGGTTCAGAGCAGCTGGGTCCTTAGAGCTCAGGGCCTCCAAAGGCCGTCAGCATCAGCATCCTCCCAGCAGGCCTGCTCCAAATCCAGCTTTCTCACCTGCCCTGTAGCTGTCAGTGGAGGAGGAGGACAGACCCTTCCCAGGCTGGCACCGACAACAAAAAGCTACAACTCCCTGCTGACCCATGGGCCAAACAGGGAAACTCAGAATCAATCCTACGTAAGAATCAGATACTCTGAGCCATAGGGAGATTTTGGTAAATGGAACTCTTAGAACTGGGGTACCCTGGGGACAAAGCTGATATGGGACTCTGTAGGTGGAATCATCCCCTCCCCGGGAGGAGGGTTTGGGCCGCAGCATCCAGGGTGGGACCCTGCTCTGGAACTCAGTTGGGCAAAAGGCCACAAGTGAGCTGGGCTTGGCAATGGGCCAACTCTGCAGCTTGGGCCTCGAACAGCCACCAGGGGGCCCTGAGGCCCCGCCAGGAAGGCAGTGACTGCCCCAGGGGTGTCAGGGTGGCTGGCTGGGAGATAGGAAGAATTCAGGGTAGAGGAGCCAGAGTCTTCAGGGCAAATCCCTGTGCAAGGCAACTCGCTGTACCTATAGGAACTCTGTGCTTTGGCTCCATCTCCTCCACCTTGGGCAGCTGGAGTTCAGAGCTGCGTTGGTGTCACCTGGGACCCCCGGAGCAGGGGTTACACCACGCAGGGTCGGGGGCCGGACGTGGCAGGTCTTGGCCACTTGAGGATTTCTGTTACTCCTCCTCTGCTTACAGATCATGTGACCCACCAACCCCGGTTCAAGCCACAGTTTCCCCATCTGTACAATAAAGGGGTAGGCTGGAGGATCCTTCAGGTCTTAGTTGCACCACACGGGATCTCCGTTGCACCGTGAGGAATCTTGCTTTGCAGCGCATGGAATTCTCTGGTTGTGTCTCTTCAGCTCCAGAATGCAAGGGCTCAGTTGCTCCACGGCATGTGGGATCTCGGTTCCCTGACCAGGGATCGAACCCTCTTCCCCTGCGTTGCAAGGTGGGTTCACAAGCATTGGACTACCAGGGAAGTTTGTAGCGTTTTATTTCTTCTTCTCAACCATGTGGTGACGTCATGAGATGAAAAAACAGGCTTGGCCGTTTGCCCAAAGCCACAGGTGACAGAGCAAGGATTCAGAGTCAGATCGATCTGATGTCAAAGCCCAGTGGTCCCGCTACTTACTGACCCTCTGCCCAGATCATAATTTTTTGGAGTCATTAGGGACAGTGTTTTCAATGGAGTGTTAAAAAAATTTCCCTGAGTTATGAATGGCTCCCCCCAGAGACATTGGAGGACATGTCTGTGTTTAGAGAGATGGCTCTTCCAAAGGCTTGTGTGAGCTCCGCTGGAGTGAAGCAGTCTCGGTAAACAACCTAAGCCCCGCCATTGACTGAGTCCCTGACCTGCATGTTTTTCATCCCCAACTCCAGGCTCCCTCTGATGATACCCAGGCCTCAGGAGAACCCGGGCAGCAGGTAAGAAATACGCTTCTTCCTTGTAAGTCCACTGGAGAAAATCCCATGAGACTCATTATTTGCTAACTCTTCCTTCTTGAAAAATGTGCCCAGAAATGAAGTCACTCTGGCAGGGTGAAGCTGTACCTGGCATACCCACCGCTGAAATCGTGTGTATCAGTTCAGCGCCCTTCGGGTTTTTCCACTTGCCAGGCCACTGAATTGCGGTCCCCTTATCTTTTCTCGGAACACAGTGGAATGCCCTTTTGTGCGGCCTTGGCTCCCCTCCCTGCCCAGCTCTGGCTCGGATCTGGACGTGACCTTTGTCCTACAAGCCCCGCTCCCTCCACACACACACCCCAGCTGCAGAACACTCTGTAACTGTGGCACAGAGCCGATTTATGTCCTCCGCCAGTCCCCGAGACAGCCATCTGACCCTGCATGGGAACCGAGCTGTTTGGTTCTGGTTTTTTTTTCCCCTGGGTCCTGAAAAATAGGAGACATTTCATCAGGTGGCATCTTCCTTTAGAGGGTTTTTACAAAATCTCTTGCAGAGAGAGAAGCCAGGAGATCTTTTGAAAGTGATCGTCTTGGGCCTTCGCTGTGGGCTTGTTCCAGAAAACATTTCATAAACACCCCACCTGCTCGGGGTTAATTTTCTGCATGTGTCAGGAGGGCCAAAATGACTTTGTATTGCTGACGGCAGCTTGGGCTTTAAATGACATCTAGGGATTTTGAAATAAAGCGAGGAATGGGATTAAAAGGAGGGGACAGAACTTTTCCCACTTTGCCTGGCTTATGCTTGCTCTTCAGAGCCTTGGAAGTGGAGTGCCCCGGGGATATTTTTAAACAGCAGGAGCTAGTTCATCTGAAAGTGACATTTATAGTCCCCACAGTGAGCAGCTGGCTAGCTGACATTCAGGTCCACAGCAAAAAGGGAACCTGGAAAATTCAGCCTGGATGCCCAGTTGAAAGGACTTGGGGAAAGGAAAGAGGCAGAGATAAGTGGTAAGTGAGCTCTCCTCTCCCTGGGGTCATTGACCACACAGCCAGTGTCCAGGTGAACAGGAATTTAACACGTAGTGAGGGCAGCCTCTGGACAGAAGCATGGCTGGTTGTGAGAAGCTGATGTAAAGGGCTGGAAATGTGGCGTAGATGAAGGACCTTTCTTTGCTTCTATAAATGGTTATGTTGCTGGGGATCCCTGTGCAAACTTTCATCAGTTCCCCAAACCAAGAGTTTAGGCTTAACTAAAAGGCAAGGGGGAAGATTTTTGACTCCCAAAGCTTCTGTCTTCAGGACGAGAATTCTGTTTCGTATAGATGTCTGATTTCTCAAGCTTGCTCATTTTTTTTTTTTTAATGCAGATTCTTAAGAGTCAAGCATTTCTGGTGTCCTCTGTGGCTAGAAAGACATGATTTTGTTTCATTTTTAAAAAGCGTAGTACCAAGGAAGTCTTGAATCAAGCACGCAGTAAAATAGGGCTCCTCCTTGAACCATCCTTCGGTCTGTCTCTCCTCCTTCCAGGGAGCCTTACTTTTAACAGTGCACGTGTGTGCGTGCTCAGTTGCTTCAGTGTCTGGTTCTTTGTGACCCTGTGGACCATACACCGCCAGGCTCCTCTGGCCTTGGGATTCTCCAGGCAAGAACACTGGAGTGGGTCGCCATGCCCACTTCCAGGGGATCTTCCCGACCCAGGGATCGAACTTGAGTCTCTTACATCTCCTGCACAGGCAGGTGGGTTCTTTACCACTAGCGCCACCTGGGAAGCCCCTTTACAGTGCACAGACCTTATGTCCTTCAGACTTTTTGTTCTGAAAATGCACTGTGTTCTCGATCCTGTCTCTCACGTCAGTCATTACTGTTATTTTGACACACACAGGCACGACTGAGGGGGAGTTCCCAGGAAGCAGGTCTTTTTCAATTTAAAAATTGGAAGGTATAGACATTGTTTTCTAAATAATTTTTGCTTCTAACAGTGTCTTGGGGCATCTTTTCCAAGATGTGATTTCTTTACTGACTGACCTCTCCAGGTTTTAAATGGAAAGACCCAGCCCATCCTAAGTGATCAGAGTTGCAAGCATCCCCAGATCATGACTTTATTTGAAGAGCTCTGGGAAGACGTTTTGTGTTCATGCAAGAGAGTTTTATGTGCCCTTGCTTGGGTGTTGCGTGAACTCCCTCAGCCTCTTGTTACCTTCAGATCTGAGATAGAAATTAGAGTATGACTTTATACCAGATACTTGATCTTTATGGGGAAATAAACACTTTAATTTCCCAGGTAGCTCAGTGGTAAAGAATCCATCAGCCAATGCAGGAGACCCAGGTTTGATCCCTGGGGGTGGGTCGGGAAGATCCCCTGGAGAAGGAAATGGCAATTCACTCCAGTATTCTTTTTTTTTTTTAATTATACTTGTTTATTTTTAGTTGACTGATGATCACGTCACAATATTGGTTTGATTTCTGCCATACATCAGCATGAGTTAGCCATAGGTGTACATGTGTCTCCTCCCTCAAACCTTCCTCCTGCCTCCCCACCCTTCCCCACCCCTCTGGGTTCCTACAAAGTCCTGGTTTGAGTCCCCTGAGTCATACAGCAAATTTTCATTGGCTGTTTTACATATGGTAAAGTATATGTTTCCATGCTCCTCTCTCCATGCATCTCACTGCATAATAGGCTCTGGGTTCATCTACCTCGTTAGAACTGACTCGACTGTCCTCTTTTTTATGGCTGAGTAGTATTCCATTGTATATATGTACACCGCCTTCTTTATGCATTCATCTGTCAATTGACATCTAGGTTGCTTCCGTGTCCTAGCTATTGTAAATAGTGCTGCAGTGAACATCGGATGTGTCTTTCCCAATTTGGTTCCTCAGGGTATTTGCCTAGGAGTGGTACTGCTGTGTCATATGGTGGTTTTATTCCTAGTTTTTTAAGGAATCTCCATACTGTCTTCATAGTGGCTGTATCAATTTACATTCCCACCAGCAGTACAAGAAGATTCCTTTTTCTCCACACCCTCTCCAGCACTTGCTGTCTGTGGATTTTTGGATGATGGCCATTCTGACCCGGTGTGCCACTCCATTGTTCTTGCTGGGAAATCCCACGGCCAGACGAGCCTGGCGGGCTGCAGTCCAGGGGGGCGCAAGACTTGGACATGACTCAGTGACTGTGTGTGTATTCTAGCTGCTTCAGTCATGTCCAGATTTTTGTGACCCCATGGATTGTAGCCCATCAGGCTCCTCTGTCTGTGGGAGTCTCCAGGCAAGAATACTGGAGTGGGTTGCCCTTTCCTCCTCCAGGGATCTTCCTGACTCAGGGATCGAACCTGCGTCTCTTTTTCAGTCTCCTGCATTGGCAGGTGGGTTCTTTACCACTAATGCCACCTGGGGAGCCCCTTGACTACTCAGGTTCTTATCAGTAGGCTGGGTACCTTCCATCTTGCTTTGTGTATTTTTAAACTTTTTAGTACAACAAATGGGCTTTTTTGGGAAACGCATTCAGAGGTAGCGTGAATAGCACAGCAAGCCCTAGGCATTCACCACCGCCTTCAGTAGCGGTCGGCCTTCCGCTCTTGTAGTTTCTCCTCCGCACACATACAACGTCCCCTCCTGTATTTTCCTCCAACATTTTATTATGAACATTTTCAGACATACAACAACATTGAGAGAAAGTTAGAGTGAGCACTCATACACCCACCACTTAGATTCTGCCATTAACAGATTTATTATACTTGCTTCATCACACGTCTGTCTATCTACGCTTTTTACACATTTCTTTTTTTTGGCCGAGATCTTAATTTCCTGACCAGGGATCGAACCTGGGTCCCCTGCATTGTGAGTATGGAATCTTAACCACTGGACCGCCAGGGAAGTCCTGTACACATTTCTTAGAAATTGTAGTCTTCAATACCTTTCCCCTTGAATACTTCAGTAACTCGAGTTACTGAGTAACTCAGGTTACTATCATTAACTCAAGTTCCGTTTCTCTGGCGTATTTTCAAACAAATCTCAGAGCCAGATAAATACTTTAGTACATTGCTCTAAAAGAGATGAGGACTTTTTACCAAAGCCATTGCCAGGACTTTCCTGGTGGTCCAGTGGCTAAGGCTCCACCCTCCTAATGCAGGGGGCCCAGGTTCAGTCCCTGGTCGGGGAACTAGATCCCACACGCTGCCAGTAAGAGTTTGCAAGTTGCAGCTAAAGAGCTGGCACAGCCAGTTAAATGAGTAAAAATATAAAGCCATTGCCATGATTATCTACCTCAAGTGCAGCTAACGCTGTTTCCTTTATCCAGTATCCAGCTCATGCTCAGTGTCCTCCAGTCATCTCAAAGATTTTGTCTTTGAGGTTGTTTTGTTCAAATCAGGACCCACGAAAGGTCCTAGTAAGTTTCTTTTCACCTATAGTAGTCACTACCCTTCTTTATTAAATGACAGTTGCTTATTGAAGAAATGGAATCCTGTGTCCTGTAGAATTTTCCCCATGCTGGATTTGGCTGATTAAGCTGAATAAACACCCTCAAGGCATCATGTGGCAAGCTTCTCTGTCCTTAATAAAGCATTAAGTCTAGAGTCCTGGATGAACTCAGGTCCAAATTAGAGCTGTTGCTGTATACTTCTCATTGTGTCCTGTCGAGAAGAACAGAATGTCTGATTATCCCACTTGCAGTGATATTGACTCATCACGGAGTCTGGGGATAACCTGATCTCTGCTGTGAAATTCCTCTTCAACCTTTCCCCAGATGGCTTTACAAGTCACCGATGGTCGGAGCCTGGGACATTATTATTTCGTTTATGGTTGTGAATCATGGTTTCCTATTGCCATCAATCATTCCGCATTTATGAGCCATCCCTGTTCTATAACTTAGAACTTTCACCCACCGTTTGGTAACCTTGAAGTATACAGGGTCTTTTCCTACAGCAAAGGCAGGAGAGATGCTCAATCACATCCCTTTTTTTGGTAATTCAGTTTCCAAAGTAATAAATGGTGCCACGGCAACCTTCCAAGGTGTCAGTGAGGGGCAGGGTTTGTGTTTGTCTTCATAACATTATGACCTCATGATTTTTAAAAATGTCAATATATTTGACGTATTTCAATCCACTGCAATTGTCTTACAATTTTTGGCCCTAAGTATCTTTTTCTTGACAGGGAAGCCCGTTCAGGGTGTACCTGCTGTGTTTACAAGTCTGCCCCAGCCCTGGAGTCAGTCATTTCTCCAAGGGGTCCTGGTTCCTTTTAGTGGGAAATACACTTAGAAATCATTATCTGGACATCAGGGAAGTTCGTGACTGTATGACACGATTCCCGTGGTTGCTCTGTTCGTAATGGACTGGAGAGACATGACTGGGGGCAGGTAGATGGGTCAGGAGGCTGGCACACTGGTCCCCGTGAGAGGGAACTGTGGCTTAAAGTTGGTCTTAGGCAGAGCACTTAGCATAAGGCTTGAAGCATCCTGGGAAATGCAGCCAATGGGCAATGCATAAAAGAAACATGCTTTCATGATTTGCATTGTTTGTATATTAGTGAATTGAAACCTTACCAAAACTCTCTGAGGAAGGCATTCTTGCCATCCCCATCGAATCCTCAAGAAAACCAAAGCTCAGAGAGGTGAGGAAACTTGCTCAAGATCATGCAGGAAATAAAGAGCAGAAATCTTGAATCTAGCATCTCCAGATCCAGTACTTCAACCAATACACTGTGTTGCCCATAGGTGTCATTATTTCAAACTCAAAAAGAAAAAAGAAAAACCTAGATTAATTTCTGGCACTAAACCTGATCCCTCATCAGTGAGGCCGACTTACTTATACTTCATGAGATTGTAAACCGGGATTCCAGGGTGAGAAGGATGGGTCCCAAGGGCAGAGTCAACCGTCAGACCTTGTCCCTGCCCCCTGGCATTTCTGTGTGGCTGCACGTTAGCAGGAAGTGGCCCTTGAGACCGCTGCTGCTACTGTTGTCTGTACAGCCTACGAGCTCTTCTAAGCATCCTCATTATTTATGCAGGCTTTGGTATATTCCAGAATGAGAAAGCCGAGGTCCCAAGACTCAGGTACACACCGTTAAAGGGTTTTGGGGTGAGGGCACCAGGGCTCGAGCCCCCAGACTCTGACTCTATGTCTATAGCCAGTTTTTTGTTTTCAGTCCGGAAGGGACAGGACAGAGGAGAGGTTACTTCTTTTTAGGGAGGTGAGTCACCCGTCTGTGGGGCGCAATCGATTCAGCTCTAAAGTTGGCAACTGCATTTCCAAAGCTGGCAGGAAGCATGGGGGCAGCCTTGAAAGTGAACCGCAGTCCCCAGGGTGGTGTATGGCTCAGATGGGAAGGAGGTGCCCCCCCCGGCCCCCGCCCCGAGTTACACCGCTGCCTTCCAGGCTGGATGCTGCAGTGGCCCCGCCCGGGGACCAGCCTGAGTGGAGGCGCTCAGCCAACAGAGCCAGGGGTGACGGGAGGAAGAAGTCCCCATCACACAACAGCTCCGCAGCGGGGAAAACAATGTATTGGATCCCCGGCCCCCAAGGCAGGGGCCAGCCTTCATTTACATCAGGCTAAATAGTCTGCCTGTGGCTTCCCAGGTAGGTCAGTAATCAAGAATCCGCCTACCAAGCAGGAGACGTGGGTTCCATCTCTAGGTCGGGAAGATCCCCTGGAGGAGGAAATGGCAACCCACTCCAGTATTCTTGCCTGGAAAATCCTGTGGACTGACGGGTGACAGTCCATGGGGTCGCAAAGGGTCAGATACAACTTAGCGACTAAACAACAGCAAACAACTCACCCACCCTGTGAGTGCATTTAATCGCCCCGGTGGGCTGCTGAGGTTGGGGAAACTAAGGCTCGGGTTACCCACTTTGCTTGTAGGTAGGTGGCAGAGCTGAGATTCCTGCCGGGGTGGCCTGGCTATAGCATCTTCTCTGGGCTCTCTCCATAGCTCCAGCCCTTTCCAGCTCCAAGAAGGAGGTGTGGCCCCCACCTTGCTCACCGACCCTGTCTGCTACCCGCCCCCCCCGCCCCCACCCCCCCGCACCCTTTTCTCAGTGTCAGGCCAACCGTGTAGGGTTCCTGGAGAGATTGTGTCTCCTCCTGATCCTGTACCTCTGCCTGGTGAAGTCACATGCCTTCCGTCTCAGCTGAGATATCCCTGAGAAAGCTTTCCCTCACCTCTAAGACTAAGGCAGGGCCCCTGCTTCATGCATTTCGAGTGCTTCTTCTTGGTTGCGATTCTCCTGCTTGTGCCCTTACTTTGCTCTGAGATCTTAACTTGCTTCCCACTGAGAGTGTAAACCCTCCCTGGGCGGGACCATTCCCGCTCTGTTTGCTCCATATCCATGACAACCGGCACCTCACCTGTGCCCAGGAATTATCTGCTCATGATGAGTGATGGTTGAAGAATGCAAATTCCCGGCACAGAAGGAAGAGAGGGGAAGGAGGCTAGAGTTCCATCTGGAAGGTGGAGGGGACCTCAGGTGTGCAGAACAGTCAGCTTCTGCAGTTTCTATAGGAATGACGCCAGTGAGACAGGATCAGGACAGATGAGCCCGATAGACCTCTGAGCTCACAGAGGAAGTTTTCCTCTGGAGGTGGGGGATCTCTGCTCTTACATTCCTCCAAGACAAGGGCCAATCTGGAAACATTCAGGCTGGTTTTGCCTGGCCCTCCCTCCCACGCAGGTCCACCCCATCCAAAGCTGGACTTGTCTCCCCAGGTGTAAATCCAGCACCTGCCATGTAACAGGCACCAGGGACGTGCCCCTTTCAAGGTCAGCAGTCCCAGAGGACCCTGGGACTTCTGGTGTCTGAGCCTTTGCCTGACTGCAGGGAGAACTGAAGTGTACAGACTTCTCAAATGTGTTTTCCTGCTGGAAGCTGGGCTCTCACATTGGTGGCCCCTGAGGCCTCACACCTGCTCGGTTCTAGGACCAACTGGGTGTTGGTATTTCAGGCTTGCTCCATCAGTGTTTGCTAAGATTCTCCAGAGGCCTAGGTGTTCTGATAGGTGACAAGTTTCAGAACTGCTGGCCCTCCCCATGTCTCTTCCAGGCTTTCTGATTCCATCCATCCAAGAGGGTGGCCAGTTAATCAATTGAATCAATAGTTTGCTCACCTCCCTCTCTTAGGAGTCTAGGCTTTGGAGTCAGGCAGAACAAGGCTGGGTTCTATGCACCTCCAAAGCTGTATGACTTTGGGAAAGTCACTCCCCCTCTCTGGGCACTGGATTCTCATGCCTGATCTGTGAAATGTGATAAGATACTTTCCTTGTAGGACTACATGAGGAGTAAACAAGATCCTGAATGCAGGATGCTCATTATAATGGGAGGGGTGAGAAGTGAAGTTGCTCAGTCGTGTGCGACTCTTTGAGATCCCGACTGCAGCCTACCAGGCTCCTCCATCCGTGGAATTTTCCAGGCAAGAGTACTGAAGTAGGTTGCCATTTCCTTCTCCAGGGGATCTTCCCGACCCAGGGATCGAACCCAGGTCTCCTGCATTGCAGGCAGACGCTTTACCCTCTGAGCCGCCAGGGAAGCCCCATAATGGGAGGGGTAGCTGTTGTTGTTTATTAGCTGTTGTTCGTAGCTGAGGAATAGCAGAGCACAGAGTCTGTGCCCAGAGGTGGAGGCTGCAGCTCTCTTGCTGTTCTTCTGGGGCAAGGAAGTGTGGACGCAGCACTGGTGCCCTCAGCCACAGTCGCAGGGAAAGGTGAGGTTTGCAGATTATACAGCCGGTGTGATTTCTCAAGTCTCCCCATTTGTACGGAGCTATACCTGAATATCTTCTTCAGATGCAAACATTCTAAAGAACACAAATGATTGTCCCTTCACAATAGAACCATTCTGCTAGTTACTGCTCCCGGTTGAGTGGCTTTGGCCGAGTTCCCATCTTCAGACAATAGAGTTAGAAATTTGCCATCCAGCAGGTGTCGAGGGCAAATTCTCTATGAGATTTCCTGCTCCCTTGGCAACCTGGTGAACTCCTATTCCTCCTTCAAAGGCCCAGAGCAGATGTCACCTCTTTAATTTTTCTCCTGTCCATCTCCACACCTAGAAGGAGTTCTTTCCTAACTGCCTTCCACAGACTTCCCTGGTGCTCCAGTGGTTGAGTCTGCCTTCCAATGCAGACAGCATGAGTTCCATCCCTGATTAGGGAACTAAGATACCACATGCCACACAGTGCAGCCAAAAAAAAGAAAGAAAGAAAGTGAACTGCCTTCCAGATGTGACTTTCCTGATTCCGGGATTCTAGTGGCTACATCTTGATTTTAAAGGTTATTTTTCCCTTTGGTTAGAACTCTCCTGTCTCTCCCAAAACCTTTTCCAGGAGAAGAACCCTCAAGCCTAGAGAAGTCGTTTTGTTATTTATTTCTTGTTGCATTTTAGTTTCTTAAAGACGTGGATGCAGAGATTTAAAAACAAACCCAGGGCTCTAAAAACCCAAGCAGCGCCCCCAACAGTCACTTCTCAGGTCCGGGGTTTTAGGACCTTCCTCGGGGCTTATGGAGGGAAATTGTGCACAGAGAGCAGAGGGCATGAAGATTAGGAGTCCTAGCGGTGTGCGCCTGGCAGGCGATGGGGCCCACAGAAGGTGAGGAAAAGGCGGTGTCTCTGTAGAGGGCTTCAGGGGCCCCTCGTGATGAGACCACGTGTGTGAAGCTCTCAGGACTGTGGCCGCACGCTCAGAAAACGATGCTGGCAGGAAGACACGCCCCTCTGATCTATTAGGGATAAACTTCCTCTCCCATACCACTGTCTCTGGGACTTCCCTGCCCATCCAGTGGTCAAGACCCTGCACTGCCCATGCAGGGGGCGTGGGTTTGATCCCTGGTCAGGGAACTAAGATCCCACAGCCGCAAAAAAAAAAAAAAAAAAATTAAAAACCCCAAATAAATATAAAATAAAATTAAGAATCTCATCTCTCTGAATAACATAAAAAGTCATACACACACACACAGAGTTCTCAGGACCATCTCTGTTGGGTCAGGGAGCAGACAGAATTTAATTAACAGAAGTGAATTCAGCCTGAATTAACATCTGCTGCAGCCCCACAGATGGCCTCCTCTTTGGAAGAAACCACCTGCCCCACAGGCCTGCAAAGCTGAAGAGGGTCCAGGGAATATCTCTCTGTGAGGATCTTCCTGTCCCACCTGGGCACCTGAGCAGTGTCGGACTGGGGCCACAACCTGTGTAGAAACACCCAGTCTGTTCTGTCCCTTGGTGGAGGAGAATCCCTGCTCAGCATCACCAGCTGTCTTCTTTCCATTTTGGTTCAGCAAGAAGGGGAGGGTGGTGTTTGACAGGTCTCGGTTGATCCTACCAGTAATCCTATGACATGCATGAAGCTGGGGATTTTCCCTCCTTTTCTTGATGAGGAAACAGATTCAGAGAGGGGACAGGATTCATCAGAGACAACCCTCTGGGTGGCAGAGTGTCACCAGGTGGTGATCCATCCTGCCTGAGGCTCTCTGCTTGGATCAACTGTGCCAAGCGCCCTGCCTGAGAGACCGCTCTGGATTCTCAACGCCTCCTTCTGGGAGCCGCACCCTGACACTGTTTTGCCGATGAGCATGCTGAAGCGCCTTCGCCCAGAGCTCACCCTGTGTGAGGTGAGAACCCACATTGGTGTCCAGGGCACCCACCAAGGTACCTGAGGACAGTGGGTCTTTACAGTGACTATTGTCCCACACTGGCCTGGAGCGGGAGATCTTGGTGCCACTCACGGCAGTGCCATTAATTTCACATGTGACCTCTGGCCTCTGCTCACCTACCAAGCAAGCACACTGGACCTGCCAAGTGTCCCCCTCTCAGGCTGGCAGGTGGAAACCTGAGTGGCTTATGTGGAAACACAGGGTGACCTGTGAAACCCCAAACCTAAAGGCCAGAGTGCAGGGTGAATTATCTACTGGCAGGTTGGCCACCTTGGCGGCCTGGCACAGCTTCCTCTATCACTGTTCAGTTCAGTTCCGTCGCTCAATCGTGTCCGACTCTTTGCGACCCCATGAATCCCAGGACGTCAGGCCTCCCTGTCCATCACCAACTCCCGGAGTTCACTCAGACTTACGTCCATCGAGTCAGTGATGCCATCCAGCCATCTCATCCTCTGTCGTCCCCTTCTCCTCCTGCCCCCAGTCCCTCCCAGCATCAGAGTCTTTTCCAGTGAGTCAAACTCTTCTCATGAGGTGGCCAAAGTATGGAAGTTTCAGCTTTAGCATCATTCCCTCCAAAGAAATCCCAGGGCTGATCTCCTTCAGAATGCACTGGTTGGATCTCCTTGCCGTCCAAGGGACTCTCAAGAGTCTTCTCCAACACCACAGTTCAAAAGCATCAATTCTTCGGTGCTCAGCTTTCTTCACAGTCCAACTCTCACATCCATACATGACCACTGGAAAACCCATAGCCTTGACTAGACAGACCTTTGTTGGCAAGGTAATGTCTCTGCTTTTCAATATGCTATCTAGGTTGGTCATAGCTTTTCTTCCAAGGAGTAGGCGTCTTTTAATTTCATGGCTGCAGTCACCATCTGCGGTGATTTTGGAGCCCCCAAAAATAAAGTCTGACACTGTTTCTACTGTTTCCCCAACTATTTCCCATGAGGTGATGGGACCGGATGCCATGATCTTCGTTTTCTGAATGTTGAGCTTTAAGCGAACTTTTTCACTCTCCTCTTTCACTTTCATTAAGAGGCTTTTGAGTTCCTCTTCACTTTCTGCCATAAGGGTGGTGTCATCTGCATATCTGAGGTTATTGATATTTCTCCCGGCAATCTTGATTCCAGCTTGTGTTTCTTCCAGCCCAGCGTTTCTCATGATGTACTCTGCATAGAAGTTAAATAAGCAGGGTAACAATATACAGCCTTGACGTACTCCTTTTCCTATTTGGAACCAGTCTGTTGTTCCATGTCCAGTTCTAACTGTTGCTTCCTGACCTGCATATAGGTTTCTCAAGAAGCAGGTCAGGTGCTCTGGTATTCCCATCTCTTTCAGAATTTTCCACAGCTTATTGTGATCCACATGGTCAAAGGCTTTGGCATAGTCAATAAAGCAGAAATAGATGTTCTTCTGGAACTTTCTTGCTTTTTCCATGATCCAGTGGGTGTTGGCAATTTGATCTCTGGTTCCTCTGCCTTTTCTAAAACCAGCTTGAACATCTGGAAGTTCACGGTTCATGTATTGCTAAAGCCTGGCTTGGAGAATGTTGAGCATTACTTTACTAGCGTGTGAGATAAGTGCAATTGTGCGGTAGTTTGACCATTCTTTTGCATTGCTTTTCTTTGGAGTTGGAATGAAAACTGACCTTTTCCAGTCGAGTGGCCACTGCTGAGTTTTCCAAATTTGCTGGCATATTGAGTGCAGCACTTCACAGCATCACCTTTCAGGATTTGAAATAGCTCAACTGGAATTCCATCACTTCCACTAGCTTTGTTTGTAGTGATGCTTTCTAAGGCCCACTTGACTTCATATTCCAGGATGTCTGGCTCTAGGTGAGTGATCACACCATTGTGATTATCTGGGTCATGAAGATCTTTTTTGTACAGTTCTTCTGTGTATTCCTGTCACCTCTTCTTAATATCTTCTGCTTCTGTTAGGTCCATACCATTTGTGTCCTTTATCGAGCCCATCTTTGCATGAAATATTCCCTTGGTATCTCTAATTTTCTTGATGAGATCTCTAGTCCTTCCCATTCTGTTGTTTTCCTCTATTTCTTTGCATTGATTGCTGAGGAAGGCTTTCTTATCTCTCCTTGCTATTCTTTGGAACTCTGCATTCAGATGCTTATATCTTTCCTTTTCTCCTTTGCTTTTTGCTTCTCTTCTTTTCTATTTGTAAGGCCTCCCCAGACAGCCATTTTGCTTTTTTGCATTTCTTTTCCATGGGGATGGTCTTGATCCCTGTCTCCTGTACAGTGTCACAAACCTCATTCCATAGTTCATCAGGCACTCTATCTATCAGATCTAGGCCCTTAAATCTATTTCTCACTTCCACTGTATAATCATAAAGGATTTGATTTAGGTCATACCTGAATGGTCTAGTGGTTTTCCCTACTTTCTTCAATTTAAAGTCTGAATTTGGTAATAAGGAGTTCATGATCTGAGCCACAGTCAGCTCCTGGTCTTGTTTTTGTTGACTGTATAGAGCTTCTCCATCTTTGGCTGCAAAGAATATAATCAATCCGATTTTGGTGTTGACCATCTGGTGATGTCCATGTGTAGAGTCTTCTCTTGTGTGGTTGGAAGCGGGTGTTTGCTATGACCAGTGCATTTTCTTGGCAAAACTCTATTAGTCTTTGCCCTGCTTCATTCTGTATTCCAAGGAGGATGTTGCATCCTCGCCTGCTAGCCTGAGGGGCCTTGGACTTCATCCTGATGTTTTAGCTTCTGTTTCCATCAAGCTCACCTTGGCCAAACCCAGGTTGTACTGGGACAGACACCTCCTACCAGGTGTCTGACAGATGAACGCATGGGAGCAAGAAGCTGGCATGATTAGGGGAGTGTTTTCTGTTTAATTTTGGCTGCACTGGGTCTTCCTTGTGGCTCTCGGGTTTTCTGTAGTTGTGGTATGCAAGCTTAGTTGCCCCTTGGTATATGCGATCTAAGTTCCCTCACCAGGGATGGAACCTGTGTCCCTTGCATTGGGAGGTGGATTCTTAACCACTGGAACCCCCGGGAAGTCCCTACAGGAGTATTTAAAACTCTAGAGACTTGGAGTTGGGCGAGAGGGTGTGAGATTGCATGAGCAGTGAAGCAGGCTCTAATTCCAGGATGGTGGGAATCCGGAGGGAGGTGGCCCTGTGGCTCCTAGAGCCGCTGAGAGCACAGACAGCTTCTTAAGTACTCGAGTTTGAATCTGCAGGGGGGAAGGGCAAGGACCTTGGCGAATGGCTTATATTTACAGATGGCAGATAAGGGCACCTGACTTGGGAGAAAGCTCACTCGTGTACAGCATGGGCTGGTCCAAACTCCTCCCGCACCCCGGCCTGATGCATGACACCAGGCTCCTGCTGAAACAGGACACTGCACAGCCCGCGTCCCTTAGTCACCCCGTGGGCGCCTGTTGGACCCACATGAGAATGGAGCCGGCGGCCCGGCAGCGGGGGTAAGTTACAGTGAGTGCTCAGGAGTTCATCTCTGTGGGAAGGGAACGGATGGCTGATTTAACACTGACTTGCTGCCCTTCTCTGTCCCTCGAAGGCCCAGCCAGGTATGGTTGGGTGTGTTGCGGCAGGGGAGGGTGGGGGAGAGCTGGAAAACAAATCCCTGACCCGTCTCCCTCTCCAGCCCCGTCTAGCCACCAGCCAGCAGCTGTTGGAAGCGAGCGGTTTCCTGCCTGTGTTACGGTCAAGGCCACGATTGCCCTGGCACCAAGCAGCTGTTGCTTGTTTTCGGTTTGCAAGAAACAAAAATAGCTTCGGCCCTCCGCTGGGTTTTCGGGTCAGCTGGGTTGTTTCAGTGAACGGCAGCAGCTCAGCGTGGCGTGTCTGCCAGGGTTCACGGGAAGGACGTCACTGGCCTTGATTGCCCGTGGGTCTGAACCACATGCACAGTGCTCCTTCTAGACGGCTGTGCACCCCTGGTTCCACCCGCCAGGTTCACGGCTGGGTATCTGATTTAGGATCGTATCCAGGTGTTCAGGGGAACACCCTCCACTCTATGGGATTTGCTTAATCCACTCTTGATGGTGGTGCAATGGGAAAGGTACCTGAGTATAAGCAGAGTCAAGGAACTGAACTCTGAGCCACAGTTTACTGACTTGTGAAATGGGACTGCAGTAGGGACCGCAGTAGCCGTAACATCCACCAGGCTGTCCTGAGGACTGGAAACTTGAATGCGCTGTGCCTGCCTGATGGCTCCTTGATGCCGCCGATGGCATTTACGCAAACGCTCTGGAGGTTATTCAAAGAGCAGCGGTGGGGCTGCTGTAGCCACGCATTCTGGGAAACACACTCACTCAGAAGGATACTGCAGGTAGTGGAGCGCAGTTTATTACACTGCCGGGCCCAGGGCAGTCTCCTCTTAGCCAAGGACCCCGACCAGCATTTGTGAAAATCTTTTATACCCCGTGAGTACATGTCTGAACCCACCACCCCAAATTCCTTGAGACTTACATAAACCAAGAAAAATGCAATCCCAATAACCCCAGCGTTCACGTGCTGTGTGCTCATGTGCTCAAACAGTCAAACAATTAGCCAATAATCAATATCCAACAGATACAGAAAAATTTATGGCCTGTCTGGAGGAAGGGGTGATGGTGTATGTTTTCTCTTAGGCGATGAGTAATCTTCAAGGCTCCCCTGTCTGGAGGGGGGCTTATCCTTTTGTTGTTGTTTTCATAGGCACTAAACACAGAGTTCAGAGTCCATCGAAAAGGTGGCTGAGCATGATCAGCATGAACAGGCCTAGGATGGAGTCCAGGCCCTATGAATTCCTTCTTCAAGGCCTGTAAATGGGGCAAGAATTGGTATCCCCATTTTACAGATGAGAAAACTAAGGCTCAGAGGAGCTTTCTCAGAGAGTTCCGTGTTTGTCTCTATGTACTTGTGAAAAGTTCTCATATGATGGCCTGTGGGCCACCCCCCTCCCCACAATCATCACACTGGCAAGAATAGGGAACACAGGGATTTCCCGGTTGGTCCAGGGGCTGAGGCTCTGTGCTCCTAATGTGTTGTGGTCCTTAATGGACCAGAACCTGGTGTTCCGGAGTTGATGATAAGAAAGTAAAGGAGAGAGAAAGAGGCTGATATTCCTTGGTTTACACAGAAAACCAATAAAGCTCCTCACACGGGGCTTGCGCTGTTCATGAAGGCACCTGGCGCCCTCTCGATGGGGTGAAGGCTCAGAGCGCCTTCTCGAGAGGGTCTCAGAAGCCTGGGCAGGAAAGTGAACACAGCAGGGTCTGCACTCCAGAGAAACAGCCTGAGAGAGAGAGAGAGAGAGAGAGAGAGAGAGAGAGAGAGAGAGAGAGAAGATGCGGGGACCCAAGCTCTGACGAAGCAAAGGCGTTTTATTCAACATTGTGTGGGTATTTATACTGCCTTACAAGGTAGCTATTTTCAGCAGAGATAATATCAAAACTTACAAGTTATCAAGGAAACATGAGGTCATCCATATGAAAGCCACCAGGCAAGTCTATTATATGAAAGAGAGAGGGTTGTAAATGATCACTTTTACCATACAGTTCATAAAAAGGAAGAGGGTCGTAAATAGTGACTTATCACCATATGGAAAAACTAACGAAGGAAATTCATGCATTCCTAAGCCCCTGGGAGTAGCTTGCTACTCCACTTAATTCCTGAATATTCAGGAATTAATAAGGGACAGAGGATTCATGACAGATCCAAAACAGGATGCAGGAAGCCTCCTGTTAAATGCTTCCTGACAGTTCCCCCTGTTTATTATATTTGTAAAAAAGGTCCTGACCAATTGAGTTTGTTTAGTATTAACCAACCTTATAGAAAGGCAATGATAAACAACAAATATAATTACCAAGACAATCACCAAAGTTATAGTTCCAGACCCGATGCTGTGGGTAATACTTTGCCTATGGCTATAACAAAAGGAAGTGGAACGCAGGCCTGTATAAGATATGACTGATTATAGCGAAAGAAAGAGTTACTATGACCACGACTGGTCCCTGTGAAATGTCCGGTCCAAGTTCTTCGGTGATGGGGTGGGGCTAATCCACGGTTAGGCCACACAAGAAGTCCTATGTCATAGTAATGCTCCATCGTAGTGTCAGTGACCTTCCATGTCACTTGCGTAACATAGTCACACACCGTGCTGTTAATTTCTTCTGAGCAGTTAGATAACCACATACCTTGGGGTCCCCAATCAACAATTGTATGATTAGCCCCACACATTAATCTTCCTGATCTGGCTTGACATTTGTCCCAACAAACAGGAGTATATGTAAAGTTCTTATAAGTAAACCTTTTGCATAATGTTCTTTGTTCTTTCCCTAACTCTTTCCCTAACACTTTCCCTAAAGTCTCAGTAGTATAAACATGGTTCACAGACAAAGAAAGGGCAGTAAATAGTCTAAGCAAGTCCGAAAATCCTTTTTGGGAGGCAGGGCTGAAGCCCAAGTCTGTCAGCTGACGTTTATGCACAGTTCTGCTGGGCCCAGGCACAAGGGAAGGACTTTACAGCCTAAAGAAATGTTAGTTAGTTTTCCCTCCTCCCCAGGGTGTGAGCCCTTTCGGTCTCAGGGAGGGGGCATATGGGTGGAGTCATTGGTTGATACGGTCGGTCTTTTCTCTGTCCATTCTATGACCTGCAATAGAGGGGGGTTGGGTGTGTAAACTTGATTAGTCAGAGCTCAAGTGGGAGTGGGGGGAGGTACAGGCCAAAAGACAGCATTGCCAGGAGAATGTATTCAGGGCTCCGAGGCAGTCCCTGTTAGACCAGATTTCCAGCTTGATTAGTAAGGGTTTTTATTTGTCGCCAAGTGGGGAGATCATAAGGGTGATGCCGCCGAGGGCGGCGCTTCCTGGAGATCTTTAGTGCCACAGTGGGCCCGTGTTGGAATCTCTTCCACCTGGGGTCCTTGTTGTCCCGTCTCCATTTTGTAGGCCGAGGGCCCCCTTGGGTCGAATCTTCCGAAGAGGAAGCCATGTGAGTTCGTTGGATCCATCTGGGGAAATACAAGCACACCCCTTTCCCTGTAAGATTAGTTTTCCAGATTTCCATTGTTTCGTTGACTCGTCTTGGTACCAAATGGGCAGAGGAAGAGACGTGTACTTCAGTTCCTTGAAATGCTTTTCTGCTCTTGATAAGATATCTCCCTGTGGTAAGTTTAAAAAATTTAAAACAAATAAAGCTGTACTAATAATAGTTATAGGTTTCAGTTCAGTTCAGTTGTTCAGTTGTGTCCGACTCTTTGTGACCCCATGAATCGCAGCACACCAGGCCTCCCTGTCCATCACCAACTCCCAGAGTTCACCCAAACTCATGTCCATCGAGTCGGTGATGCCATCCAGCCATCTCATCCTCTGTCGTCTCCTTCTCCTCCTGCCCCCAATCCCTCCCAGCATCAGGGTCTTTTCCAGTGAGTCAGCTCTTCGCATGAGGTGGCCAAAGTATTGGAGTTTCAGCTTTAGCATCAGTTCTTCCAACGAACACCCAAGACTGATCTCCTTTAGAATGGACTGGTTGGATCTCCTTGTGTTATGCCCAAGTTGCGAAATCTCCCAATGACCACCAGGGAGCCGATATCCGATGCAAAAGCAAGAGAGCTTTTATTACCAAGCTCGAGCTGGGGTTCCCACCGATACCGACACAGCGGCTATAGGGAGGAGCCCCGAGTTTCGAGTCACATTGCTTATATAGGGAATATTCAGGTAAAAGGGGATTCTCAGGCTGAAGGACATCTGATTGGTTACCTTCGTCTCTAGGGTTGTGTGTTGATTCCTGATTGGTTTTTACTTTCAAGGTAAATCACAAGTTCCTGAATGTAAAGTCAGGAGGTTTAACCTGAGGGCCAGTTGGCTCGTGGGCAGTGGGGCAAGGTTGGGTAATATCCAAAGTCGAAGTCTTTTTGCCTGGAACTTTACAAAATGGAGTTCTTTTACAAGATGGAGTAGCTCAGGCTCTCCATTCCCCCCTTCTCAAGGCCCCAAGACAGACCCAATCATGGGTCTGTAGTTGGCTTTATATTGTCTTTTACCAGGGGTGGGTTTGGTAGGGCTGCATATTGGGACCTAAGCACCATAAGCTGCACCATGTTGATGCGGCCTTTGATAAAGTTTATCGACTTATTTAGTAAACACAGTCCAAAGGTGAATAGCAAGAGTGAAATGATGAGGGGCCCAGCCAGAGAAGATATGAGGGTCATGAGCCAGGGAGAGGAACTGAACCAGGATTCAAACCAACTCTGAGACTTCTCCCTTTCTCTTTTTCTCTGATTCAGTCCCTCTCTTATTTTGGCCAGAGATTCCCTGATTATCCCTGAGTGGTCCACGTGGAAGCAGCACTCTTCTCCTAGCGTGGTGCATAGACCTCCTTGTTGGAGGAAAACCAGGTCTAGCCCTCTTCTATTCTGTAGTACTACTTCTGCCAGGGAACTCAATGATTCTTGAAGGTGACTAATTGAGCTTTCTAGTCACTCAATATCAAGATCAATGGCTGCCCTTAGGCTGGAAGAGTGTTGATTTTGTAGCACTAATGAAGAGATTCCGGTTGCTGCCCTGGCTGCTCCCAACCCCAAGACTGTGAGGGTTAAAGCCGTAACTGGTTCTCTTTTGACTCGGTGAGAGTCCCCCAGTCGTTGAAGGAATTCATCATTAGACTGATAGAACAATCGGGAGACTAGTAGTACTAACACACAGAAGTCTTTCGAGTCCTTTAATACTTGCCCACGTATACAAGGTGCTAGGCCCGTGGAGCATGCCCACCAATTTTCTTGGGGCGGTATTAGGTATTCAGTTGTTTCTCTAGAGTCTGTGGTATTGCAACAGTGCCGGTAGGCTTGGGGAGCATCTCCTACACAGAGGCCCTGTCCTGTCACTCTTCGGAGGGTTAATCTTGCGTCCCCTCTTTGCTGCCAGCAGCAGGCCCTGTGGTCTTTTGTTTGGATGTTATTTCCCGGGACAGCTATACCTTCAGAATAAGGGGGTTTGATGTCATAACGTAACCAGCAACCATCGGTCAGGTCTGGACGGGTGGAGTTCAGGACCCGATAGGTACTAACTATCATGTCAAATAATGGGTCTTGATCGTCTTTAACATCGGGCTGATCATCTCTGACATCGGGTTCTGTAAAGTTGATCTGAGGAGGGTTGTTTGTATTGGTAAGGCTGGGCTCAGGAGGCGCTCGGGTAGGTTCTCTGGGCACTAAGACAGGATTAGGCCCTATGCCTTGGCTTGGGCCTGTCTGGATGGGTTGTACTTTCAGCCTAATAGTGAATAATAATCCATTATCATACCCAGATTGATATAGCCGGAGGCCCCAAGATTGTCCTGCCTCCCAGCTAGGGAACCTCTTTCCTTTAGTTGAGAATTTAAGTCTAACTGGGTTACAAAGAAACCCTATACAGGGCCCCACAATGAGAGACCTCCCCCCCACCCATGCCTTCCAGTCAGATCTGGCGGGTCCTGGGACACGACTCAAAGTGATCAAGTCTCTTCTAGTAGGGGGTTCCCAGTCGATAGTCCCCCGTGGACTCGCACCCCCAAACGGCACAGTAAAATTTATCTGCCCCCCCCACAGTTATTAACTGTTGCCCGGTTTCGTCTTCCCCCGGGGCACATGTAGAGGGCAGTGTCCCGCAAGGCTGCCCGTTGAATGGGGTGGCTGCATCCAGGTCCTGAGTTGGTAGGGGGTCGAGTATTACAGCGATTAATACCGGCCCCGCATTCTGGTTTTCCTGGCATTTTTACTTCCCAGTCTCCGATATCCCAAGATCCTGCAGCCAGAAGACAAAGGTCAAATTCTAAATCCGGCCACCAAGTGTTTTTAGGATAGATGGACGAGGGAGAGTTAATTACTTCCGCAGTAGTTGCACTCAGAATGATCCAAGTCAAATTCATGGGTTGATGAGGATTAGTGGCAACACTAAGCCGTAGGGGCAACAGTACAAACAGTACTTTTACCGTCTCTGTAGCTTTAGTTTGAGTGAGTTGGTTTTGTCCAGTTTGGCCTTCCACTGGGGGAGGAATTCTTCTCATAAGGCGCACAGGTCCGCAGGCCGTACGTGGGTGTGGTGAACCCTAAGCGGAGATGCTGTCAACCTTGAGAGCAGTAGGTGTTGTCAAGACGGCTAGGAAAGGCCGCTTCCACCTGGGCTCTAGGGTCTCTTGACGATGACAGCGCACGTACACCCAATCTCCTGGCCGGTAGCGGTGGGGTTCAGGTGGAGGGCCTGATTCATATAACGCCTTAAGTCTCTTCCATGTGCCCCTGTGGGAGTACTGTAAGGACCGGAGACAAAAAAGTAATCTTTGATCATCTATCTCTTTTAGTACCTCTATGTTTAGATTAGGAATTATTGGGGGAGGTATCCTATACATAATTTCGAAGGGGCTAAGTCCCAGTTGGTAGGGGGAGTTTCGTACCCGGTATAGGGCAAAGGGGAGGAGAGCCACCCAGTCCCCGCCAGTCTCAGCAACTAGTTTTGTTAATGTTTCTTTAAGAGTTCTATTCATCCTTTCTACCTGTCCTGAGCTCTGAGGTCTGTAAGCGCAATGCAGCCTCCATTCAGTCCCAAGGCCCGGGCTACTCCCTGGCTTACCTGCAATACGAAGGCTGGCCCACTGTCTGACCCCACCTGTGCAGGAAACCCGAACCGCGGCAAGATGTCTTCAATCAGCTTTTTGGCCACCACCTGTGCTGTCTCTCTCTTGGTGGGGAAAGCTTCTACCTACCCTGAAAAGGTATCTGTGAACTCCAGCAGGTATTTATATCCATATTTACCCGGTTTTACCTCAGTAAAGTCCACCTCCTAGTAGGCTCCTGGCCGGCTCCCGCGTTCTCTAGGTCCTTGGCTGGTCGGATGAGGGACAGCGTTAGTGAGCTGGCAGGCCTTGCAGTTGAATACTGTATCTTCTGTCGTTGACCTGACGTTTTTCATGGTAATCTTGGCATGTCTAATCAGGTCCTGCATCTTGCGGGTTCCCAGGTGAGTGGCGTGGTGCATCCTCAGTAACACCTGCTTTCCCAGTTCTTCTGGGAGGATTGGGGAGCTGTCCGCTGCCCTCCACCACCCGGCCAGTTGTTGGGTCATAGGCAAACTTTTTATCCAGTCCAAGTCTTTTGGTGAGTAGTTGGGTAGAGCTGGCAGTATGGGGCTCCCGGGGTCGGGCAGTTGAAGGGTGGCTTCTATCACGGGGCCCTGGGCGGCCTCTCGGGCTGCCCTGTCCGCCAAATTGTTTCCCTTTAAGTCAGAGTGCCTGACTTTTGGTGTCCCGGGCAGTGTATTATGGCTAATTTTTTAGGCAGCCATAATGCAGCGAGGAGGGCTTTTATTTCTTCTTTATTTTTGATCGTTTTACCCTCGGCCGTGAGGAGGCCTCTCTCTCTGTAGATGGCTCTGTGTATATGGGCAGTAGCAAAGGCGGATCGGCTATCGGTAATGATGTTAAGTTTTTTGTCCTTTCCCAACTGAAGGGCTTTTGTTAGGGCGATTAGTTCAGCCCTTTGAGCTGAAGTGCCCGGAGGTAGCGCTTCCGCCCACACGATTTGGGTTTCTGTGGTTACCGCTGCCCCTGTATACCTGAGCCCATCTCGGACGAAACTGCTTCCATCCGTATACCAGGTAACTTCAGCATCCGCTAGAGGGCGATCTTGTAAGTCCTCTCGCGTTCCATGTACCTGGGCTAGTATGTCGCTGCAGTCATGGATCGGGGCTTCCAAATCCGGGTTAGGAAGCAGTGTAGCCGGACTGAGAGCAGTAGGCTGCAGAAAGATGATTCTGGAGGGGTTTAGCAGTAGTCTCTGGTAGTGGGTCAGCCGAGCGTTGCTGATCCACCTATCTGGGGGTTGTTTTAGGATACCCTCAATGGCTTGGGGGGCGGTGATATGCAACTCTTGCCCCAGGGTCAGTTTATCTGCATCCTTGACTGTTAGGGCCACTGCTGCAGTCATGCGGAGGCGTGGGGGCCAGCCTGATGCCGCGGGGTCTAGGCGTTTAGACAAGTAAGCCACCGGCCGCTTCCAAGGTCCCAGGTGCTGCACCAGTACCCCCTTTGCCACTCCTTGTTTTTCATCTACATAAAGGAGAAAGGGTTTTGTAACATCAGGCAACCCTCGGGAGGGGGCTGACAGCAGGGCCGTTTTAATAGTCTTGAAAGCGGTCTCCACCTGCTCCATCCAACTGAAAGGGGTGGTACTTTTTGTGGCTTCATATAAGGGTTTAGCCAGTTCTGCATAATTTGGGATCCAAAGACGGCAGAAGCCAGCGGACCCCCAAAATTCTCTCACCCTTCGAGGTGAATCTGGGCTAGGGATTTTGAGTACCGTCTCCTTCTGTGCCTCTGACAGCCATCTCTGCCCTTCCCTTAATACATACCCTAGGTAGGTGACCTCTGGCTGGCATATCTGAGCCTTTTTGGCCGAGGCTCGATACCCTAATTTTCCAAGGGTCTGCAGTAGTTCTCGGGCTCCCAAAGGCAAGTCTGTTGATCTTTTGCTGCAAATAAGAGGTCATCTACATACTGTAACAAGGTGAGCTGGGGGTGTTGTTGTCTGAACTCACCCAGATCTTCATGGAGGGCCTCGTCAAAGATGGTGGGAGAATTTTTAAAGCCCTGTGGCAGCTGGGTCCAGGTCAGCCAGCCATTGATTCCTTCTTCCGGGTCTGACCATTCAAAAGCAAAAAGGTCCTGGCTCTTGGGTGCCAGGGGAAGGCTGAAGAAAGCGCCCTTTAAATCCAAGACCGTGTACCAGTGATGGTCCGGTGGGATGGAGCTCAGGAGATTGTAAGGGTTTGGCACAGTGGGGTGAATATCTAATACCCGGCGGTTGACCTCTCGTAAATCCTGCACTGGCCCATAGTCACAAGAATTTGGTGTTTTGACAGGGAGCAGGGGGGTGTTCCAGGCTGACTGGCAGAGTCTCAAGATTTTCTGGGCTAGGAGCCTGTGGATATGGGGGGTGATCCCCTGTCAGGTCTCTAGAGTCATGGGGTATTGTCTGACCTGGACTGGGTCAGCCCCTGGCTTGAGTTCTATGTACACAGGAGGGCAGTGTCTGGCGAAGCTGGTTCCCCCTGTTCCAGCCCATGCTTCGGGGAATTCATCTAACCATTCTTGAATGTCCACCGGGGGCAATGTAGGTTTCTGGTGCAGCCGATATTCATCTTTTAATTGAATAGTTACTGCCTGTATCGGCCTGCCCGCCTGGTCAAGTATTTTAGTTTCTCCTGGGAGGAAATGAATCTGGGCCCCCATTTTGGTTAACAGGTCTCTTCCCAACAGTGGGAAGGGACATTCCGGAATGACCGTGAAAGAGTGGGATGCCTGGCCTGCACCCAAGTCCACTGATCTTCGGGTCGTCCATTGGTATTGTTTCATTCCAGGGGCCCCCTGCACCCAAGAGGTCTTTCCAGCCAGTTTTCCCTGGGGCTCCAACAAAACTGAATATTGAGCCCCCGTATCGACAAGGAAGTCAATTGGGGTCTCCTCCACTCTTAAGGTTATGCTGGGTTCGGGGAGGGGCACTGAACCCCATCCCCCCTAATTGCTCAGCTCTTCAACAGCCAGGATGGGGGTCTTTTGTGGCCCCTTCTTTGTCTTTTTGGGACATTCTTTAGCCCAATGTCCCTCTTCTTTACAATAGGCACATTGGTTTTTTCCCAATGTTGGTCGCGTGCCGGGGCGGCTCTTACCTTCAGTGGCCAGCCGACACAGCCGGTGTTCCCTTTTTTTTTCCGAGTCAGGAACCGTTGCAGCCGGCAGGATGCAAGCCGCCGTATTACGGGTTTGGCGGTCTGCCGCTTTGGTTTGCTTTTCCTCGGGGGTTTCGCGGGTGTTGTAGACCCTTTCTGCCACTGTTATTAGATCCTGGATGCTCTTTTCGCCCAGGCGTTCTAATTTTTGGAGCTTCTTTCTAATGTCAGGAGCTGCCTGGTTGAGAAAGTGCATTATTAAAGCAGCCTGGGTGCCTTCCACTTCTGGGTCCATGGGGGTGTATTGTCTAAAGGCTTCCGTTAGCCTTTCCAGGAAGGCTGCTGGACTTTTGGTGGGGCCCTGCTGAACATTTCCTACTCTAGCTAAGTTAGTAGGTTTCCTTGCAGAGTCTGGCGGTAGACCCGGAGCCTCTCCTTACCTCGTGCCATGTTGTAGTCCCAATCAGGTCATGATAAAGGAAAAGAGAGGTTAATTTCATCTATCTTAGTGGTGGGTTCCCCATTTATCCCTGGGACCATTTTCCAGGCCTCATTCTGTTTTTTCTCTCTCTCTCTTCTGTGGTGAAAAGAATCTGGAGCAGTTGTTGGCAGTCGTCCCAGGTGGGCTGATGAGTAAAAAGCAGTCTCCAGAAGGTTAGTTAGATCTCTATGGTTATCTGAAAACTTAGCATTTTGGGATCTCCAGTTATATAGGTCACTAGTAGAAAAGGGCCAGTATTGATGAGGTTGGTTTCCTTCCTCATCAGGGGGACCGGCCACTCGTAAGGGGAGGGCAATTGTCGAGTCTGCTGGTCCCTCCTGGGGTAGGGCTCGCCTGTGGCGAGTATTTTGTGTGGGTCCGCCACCCTGTATTTCGCCCCTGGGTGACGGGATAATGGGGGCCGGTGGTGATTCGGGGAGTTGAGAAGGAGGAGGAAAGAGAAGTTCTTCTGTGCCTCCCTGCCAGATGGGATATAGTAGCACCGTCAGTCCAGTTTCCTTGGGTTTCTTCAGGTTCTCTCCTCCCCATGTCACTAACACCTGAGTGGTAGAAAGTTCCTGTTGAGGCAAGAAAGATGTTACCCAAGGAGGGGGGTGCACTATGATATTTTCCCACACTATGATATAGGGGACTTGGTCAGGGTGTCCAATCCGCGGTCGGAAGATGGTGTCTCAGACTCGGTGCGCAGTTTCCAAGTCAAACATGCCTTCTGAAGGCCAGCCCACATGGAATAATGGCTATTCTGTGCTGCAAAAAGTAATGTTTATTTTTCTTAATTTCTACACTGAGGTCATGAGTATGCATCTTGACCTTTTTAAAATGCTCAGTCGTCAGAGATAGAGGAGTAGGGTTAGACTGACGTTGCCCCATCGTTCCTGGATCAGTCAGATGTTGGTAAATTAACACAGACAATACAGACAGCCACACAGACGGACAGAGAGACAGAAGAAATAGACCTCCGGGAGTCTGGCGGCAAAACCGAAAGTAGGGCAACAGCCTCCGGCCGTTCAGCGGGGGCGAACGTAAAGTCAGGAGGTTTAACCCGAGGGCCGATTGGCTCGTGGGCAGTGGGGCAAGGTTGGGTAATATCCAAAGTCTAAGTCTTTTTGCCTGGAACTTTACAAAATGGAGTTCTTTTACAAGATGGAGTAGCTTAGGCTCTCCACTTGCAGTCCAAGGGACTCTCAAGAGTCTTCTCCAACACCACAGTTCAAAAACATTAATTCTTCGGTGCTCAGCTTTCTTCACAGTCCAACTCTCACATCCATACATGACCACAGGAAAAACTATAGCCTTGACTAGACGGACCTTTGTTGGCAAGGTAATGTCTCTGCTTTTCAATATGCTGTCTAGGTTGGTCATAACTTTCCTTCCAAGGAGTAAGTGTCTTTTCATTTCATGGCTGCAGTCACCATCTGCAGTGATTTTGGAGTCCCCCAAAATAAAGTCTGACACTGTTTCCACTGTTTCCCCATCTATTTCCCATGAAGTGATGGGACCAGATGCCATGATCTTCGTTTTCTGAATGTTGAGCTTTAAGCCAACTTTTTCACTCTCCTCTTTCACTTTCATCAAGAGGCTTTTTAGTTCCTCTTCACTTTCTGCCATAAGGGTGGTGTCATCTGCATATCTGAGGTTATTGATATTTCTCCCGGCAATCTTGATTCCAGCTTGTGTTTCTTCCAGCCCAGCGTTTCTCATGATGTACTCTGCATAGAAGTTAAATAAGCAGGGTGACAATATACAGCCTTGACGTACTCCTTTTCATATTTGGAACCAGTCTGTTGTTCCATGTCCAGTTCTAACTGTTGCTTCCTGACCTGCATATAGGTTTCTCAAGAGGCAGGTCAGGTGCTCTGGTATTCCCATCTCTTTTAGAATTTTCCACAGTTTATTGTGATCCACACAGTCAAAGGCTTTGGCGTAGTCAATAAGTTTCTTAGCCACCTGTAATTTCTCTTTCGTGAGGGGCCACTGCTCTGTCCAAATAGGCTCGTCATTCTTGCAAGTTACTTTAATAATTGTATTGTTTGTTAAATGAGCAGTGGCCCCTAGGAAAATGTGGAATGTATGTCTGAGTTTGCCATTGCATAAGTAAGTCCCTTCTTATTAGATTAAGGGCTGCATCTATCACATAAGGTTTTAATGTTGCAGGCTGGCCTTCTGGTCCCTCACATGGATAAATTTGAGTACTGTGATAAACCTCTTGTACTTTGGTTTGAGAAATCCCTGCAATTTGGCAAGAAATTTTTTATACAGGCTAGGATTTGGGCCATAAATATTTGGAAACAATAGTAATATCAGATCCAGTGTCGAGGAGACCAGAAAATCTTTTACCATTAATTTTGATATTTATAGTTGGTTGGGCAAATTTAGATACTAACGATGTCCAAAAGGACTGCTTTTGATCTGTACTGCCGAATCCGCCCGTCCGTACATCAGTAGAGGAGTTAATAGAAATGTAAGGTAAAAGGAGTAATTGAGCAGTTTTATCCCCCCTTTTGAATTGCTATAAAATCTGAGCTGACATCATAATTTGAATTTCTCCTTTGTAATCTGAATCAATTGCTCCAGGGTGAACAGTAATTCCTTTAGAAGTCAAACTAGATTGGCCAAGTAAAAGACTGAACGTTTGTGGAGGCAGGTGTCCAAAAAGTTGGGTAGGTATTCTAGAGGAGACTGCCTGGGGGTAAAGGAGAAAGACATTTAGGGCTGGTATATTGACGGCGGTGCTGGATGTTGCGGGTTTGAGGGAAAAGATGGAATTTGCCTCTGGTTTTTGTTGAAGGGGACCTGGGGGGTCCCCTGCTTGGAGTTTCCCGGAATAGATTTCCTTCAGTGTCAAATTTAGATTTACAGTCTTTGGACCAATGCATTCCTCTATGGCAGCAAGGGCAGATTTTTGGAGGTTTTTTATTAGCTTTGTTAGGGCAGTCCCTTTTTAAACAGTTCTTATCTCCACATGTAAAGCATCCTTCATTTCCCTTTCTTAAGGCAGCAACCATTGTTTCAGCTAGCATTTGCATCTTTTGAGTTTCTGATCCTAGATTGCGAAAACCCTTCAAATACTCAATAATAGCCCCTGTCTCACGAATTGGAGCTATTGCTTTTTTGACATTCCTGATTTGCATTTTCATAAGCAAATAATTTCTCTAGTTGCCTTTTGGCTTCTTCTCCAATTACAGTACGAGAAATAGCAGTTTGAAATCCAGCTAAAAACTCAGCATACGTTTCATTGGGTCCCTGAAATATTTTAGTATAGCTACCTGTAGGCTCCCCTTGAGGAGTAATTCGATCCCAAGCTTCAAGGGCCACTGTTTTTAATTGTTCATGTAACAAGGGAGGGCACTGTATTTGAGCTTTTATAGCATCAAATTGTCCTGTACCAGTTAGCATTTCCAAAGTAATTTGATTTTGGGGAGCGCCAGCTCGAGCATTTCTGCTAGCATCGTCTCTGGCTATATCATGAAACCACATCATCCACTGAAGATATTCTCCTGGTTTAAGGAGAGCTTTTATTAAAGTTCGCCAATCATGGGGAATAAAATTTCCAATAGAGGATTATAGAATTTAGAAGTACTTTAGTAAAAGGTGAATGTGGGCCGTACATAGTTATAGCTTTTTTAATTTGTTGCATGTGATAGAAGTTAATGCCCTCATATTGAGGTATTATGTGCCCTTGAGTGTCAAGATTTCTCAAAACTGGAAAGGCAGAGAAACCATCGGCTTCAGAGACCTGTGATTGCAAAGTCAGCAATTCAGAAAGCCTCTGTTGTGAAGGAGAGTGAGTAGGTAGATTATTGTTATTCAGAAAAGTGTTGCTGGTTTTAATGTCAAAAGGTGTCTTAGGGGAGTCGTTGCCAGAATCATTCAGTTCAGTTCAGTTCAGTTCAGTCGCTCAGTCCTGTCTGACTCTTTGCGACCCCATGAATCGCAGCACGCAGCATCACCATGTCCCAGAGTTCACTCAGACTCACATCCATCGAGTCCGTGATGCCATCCAGCCGTCTTATCCTCGGTCGTCCCCTTCTCCTCCTGCCCCCAACCCCTCCCAGCATCAGAGTCTTTTCCAATGAGTCAACTCTTCCCGTGAGGTGGCCAAAGTACTGGAGTTTCAGCTTTAGCATCATTCCTTCCAAAGAAATCCCAGGGCTGATCTCCTTCAGAATGGACTGGTTGGATCTCCTTGCAGTCCAAGGGACTCTCAAGAATCTTCTCCAACACCACAGTTCAAAAGCATCAATTCTTCGGCACTCAGCCTTCCTCACAGTCCAACTGTCACATCCATACATGGTGACCACAGGAAAAACCATGTAAGTTCTAGCAAGGGAGAACTTTGGGATTTGTGCCTGCTGGCAGGGGAGGAGCGCTTGGAGCAACCAGGGCAGGGCTTGTTGGAAAATTCTGAAATATTTTATGTTGTTCTAATTGGGCCTTTCATAAGGTTTCATCATCTAATTCATATTCATGTAGTAAGTGTTCTGCCTGTTGGCGAATATTAGGAGGGCTAGAATTACCTTGAAATGGCAAAATCACGGCTTCAATGAGAGCCCATAGAGGCCAGAAATCTATCGGGATATTTTTTCCCTGTCTGGTGGCACGTTCAACATTTTCTTTGGCCCAGTGCCAAATTTCTAAATCAAAACTACCTTCATCAGGGAACCAATGGTTACATTAAACCAGTTACATTGTAACCAGTGGTTACATTAAACCACTATTTGAAAGCAAGCCTCTATTCACTGAGGTGAAACTGAAAATCCCTCAACTTTAAATAAGTGCTGAAATAAAGTAGAAAAGTGATGCGGCTTTTGACCCATGTCTTAGTACTTACCGGCCTCAATAGGCCCTTAAGGTCACTCCATCCGAATCTGCCACATGTACCAGGTACCTGTTCTGGGCGCCACTTGTTGAGGTCCTTTAATGGACCGGAACCTGGTGGTCCGGAGTCAACGATAAGAAAGTAAAGGAGAGAGAAAGAGGCTGATATTCCTTGGTTTACGCAGAAAACCAATAAAGCTCCTGACATGGGGCTTGCGCTGTTCACGAAGGCACCTGGCGCCCTCTTGATGGGGTGAAGGCGCAGAGCACCTTCTCTAGAGGGTCTCAGAAGCCTGGGCAGGAAAGTGAACACAGCGGGCTTCTGCGCTCCAGAGAAATAGCCTGAGAGAGAGAGAGAGAGAGAAGACGCGAGGACCCAAGCTCTGATGGAGCAAAGGTGTTTTATTCAACATTGTGTGGGTATTTATACTGCCTTACAAGGTAGCTATTTTCAGCAGAGATAAAATCAAAACTTACAAGTTATCAGGGAAACATGAGGTCATCACTTTAACCACATGGTTCATAAAAAGGAAGAGGGTTGTAAATAGTTACTTATCACCTTATGGAAAAACTAATGAAGGAAATGCATGCATTCCTAAGCCCCGGGGAGTAGCTTGCTACTCCAGTTATTAATAAGGGACAGAGGGTTCATGACAGATCCAGAACAGCATGCAGGCAGCCTCCTGTTAAATGCTTCCTGACACTAATGCCGGAGGTCGGGGTTCGATCCCTGGTCAGGGAACTGGATCCCACATGTTGCTACTAAGAGTCCACATGCGGCATCTGAAGAGCCCACATGCCTCAACAGATAGGCCCCTTGGGCCGCAGCTAAGATCCAGTGCAGCCAAAGGTAAAAAGCAAAACGACAAACAAAAGAATGTAGGGAAAGACTCTGAGGTGTTTTGTGCAGGTAGCCCCTGCAAGGTATGTTTGAGATGTTAGGTCCACTGGCCCCTATCAGAATTAACAGCAGATCTTAAAGTGAGAAAGGAGGCCAAAGCGGGGAGAACTGCTGATCCCTTCCATTCACTGGAGTGCCCAGTTCAGAGCTTGGCTGCTTTACCCACCAACCCTCAATTGCTTACCGTGCATGCTTCTCGCCGTCTCGCCTGTCTGCCCGTCCACTTGACCCCTCTCCACTCACCACCTCTCCGTCCTTCTACCTGCAGCCCCCATCAGCCATCCATTCACCCAGCCAGCAAGTTATCAGGGTGCTCGTATCAGATAAAACCAGAGAGTGACTGGTTTTCCAGGGGGAATAATGTGAAGACTGCATCCTCAGGGTTCCGAAACCTCGAACCATTGCAGCATGTTTTTGCTCTTTTATTTTCTCAGCAATAACTCAAGTGTTTTTCTATTTAGAGTAGTGGGCAGCTCAGCATTTCCATTTAATGCACTTACCGTTTCTTATTTCTCACAATCTCCAACGTGTACATTTATTTTTCAAAAGTATTTATGTATTCTGCTGGGCCGGGTCTTTGTAGTTGCGGCACGTGCACTTTTAGCTGTGGCAGTTGTTCCCTGACCAGGGATCGAACCCCGGTCCCCTGCGTGGGGAGCATGGAGTCTTAACCACTGGACCCCCAGGGAAGTCCCACCAATGTGTACATTTAAAGTGTACCTAAAATCAGCCACATTTGTGCAAGGTCTTCCGCTTAGCACTCTTCTTCAGAACTGCTATGGAGACACCAGCTGGTGTTCCTGAATGCAGCTTCAGAAATGACATCTGAAAATCAAAATTGCAGCCCGCTTCAAGCCAGCTTCCCAGACCCATATGGTGAAGAGACTGTTGCCTTTCCCTTCTCCAGGGGATCTTCCCAAAAGTGAAGTGAAGTGAAGTGAAAGTCGTGCAGGCATGTCTGACTCTTTGTGGCTCCATAGACTATACAGTCCATGGAATTCTCCAGGCCAGAATACTGGAGTGAGTAGCCTTTTCCCATCTCCAGGGTATCTTCCCAACCCAGGGATCGAACCCAGGTCTCCCACATTGCAGGCAGATTCTTTACCAGCTGAGCCACCAAGCCAGGGATCAAACCTGGGCCTCCCACACTGCAGGCAGATTCTTTACCATCTGAGCTACCAGGGAAGCCTGATATTTGTCAAATATCGACTGGTCATAGATGCATGGGTTTGCTTTTGGACCCTCAATTCTATCCCATTTGTCTATATGTCTCTTTATTCTCATGCCACACTACAGTTTTGTAGTAAGTTTCAAAATTGGCAAGTGTGAGTCCTCCAACTTTGTTTTGCTTTCTTAAGATTGTTTTGGCTCTTTGGGGCCCCTTGCTGTTCCAGATGAATCTGCAGATAGCTTTGGGTAGTGTCATCATCTTAACAAAAGTAAGTCTTCCAACCCATGAGCATGGCATGTCTTCCCATTTATTTAGGTCTTCTTTAATTTATTTCAGCAAGGTTTCTTAGTTTTCAGTCTATAGGTCTTTCACCATTGTGATTAAATTTATTCCTTAGAGGCACTGGGATTTTAGTGTCTCAACCAGGGATTGAACCTGTGTCCCCTACATTGGAAGGCACATTCTTAAGTACTGGACCACCAAGGAAGTCCCCTACCCTTTTTTTTTTTTTTAAGAAAAGCTTTATTGAGGTATAATTCATATACCATATGACTCACTCACTTGAAGTGCACAATTCTGCAGTTTTTAGTCTATTCAGAGAGTTGTGAAACCATCACCACAATCAGTTCTGGAACATTTTCATCACTCCAGTCAGAAACCCTGTACCATTAATTTTCATCCCCACCCCATTAGCCCCAGGCAACTGCTAATCTTTCCATATCTATCAGTTCAGTTCAGTTCAGTCACTCAGTCGTGTCCGACTCTTTGCGACCCCATGAATTGGAGCACATCAGGCCTCCCTGTCCATCACCATCTCCTGGAGTTCACTCAGACTCATGTCCATCGAGTCCGTGATGCCATCCAGCCATCTCAACTTCTGTCGTCCCCTTCTCCTGCCCCCAACCCCTCCCAGCATCAGAGTCTTTTCCGATGAGTCAACTCTTCTCATGAGGTGCCCAAAGTACTGGAGTTTCAGCTTTAGCATCATTCCTTCCAAAGAAATCCCAGGGTTGATCTCCTTCAGAATGGACTGGTTGGATCTCCTTGCAGTCCAAGGGTCTCTCAAGAATCTTCTCCAACACCACAGTTGAAAAGCATCAATTCTTTGGCACTCAGCCTTCTTCACAGTCCAACTCTCACATCCATACATGACCACAGGAAAAACCATAGCCTTGACTAGGCAGACCTTAGTCGGCAAAGTAATGTCTCTGCTTTTGAATATACTATCTGGGGTTGGTCATAACTTTTCTTCCAAGGAGTAAGTGTCTTTTAATTTCATGGCTGCAGTCACCATCTGCAGTGATTTTAGAGCCCCCAAAACTAAAGTCTGACACTGTTTCCACTGTTTCCCCATCTATTTCCCATGAAGTGATGGGACCGGATGCCATGATCTTCGTTTTCTGAATGTTGAGCTTTAAGCGAACTTTTTCACTCTCCTCTTTCACTTTCATCAAGAGGCTTTTGAGTTCCTCTTCACTTCCTGCCATAAGGGTGGTGTCATCTGCATATCTGAGGTTATTGATATTTCTCCCGGCAATCTTGATTCCAGCTTGTGTTTCTTCCAGCCCAGGGTTTCTCATGATGTACTTGCATATAAGTTAAATAAGCAGGGTGACAATATACAGCCTTGACGTACTCCTTTTCCTATTTGGAACCAGTCTGTTAGTTTCATTTCAAGTTCTAACTGTTGCTTCCTGACCTGCATACAGATTTCTCAAGAGGCAGCTCAGGTGGTCTGGTATTCCCATCTCTCTCAGAATTTTGCACAGTTTATTGTGATCCACACAGTCAAAGGCTTTGGCATAGTCAATAAAGCAGAAATAGATGCTTTTCTGGAACTCTCTTGCTTTTTCGATGATCCAGCGGATGTTGGCAATTTGATCTCTGGTTCCTCTGCCTTTTCTAAAACCAGCTTGAACATCAGGAAGTTCACAGTTCACCTACTGTTGAAGCCTGGCTTGGAGAATGTTGAGCATTACTTTACTAGCGTGTGAGATGAGTGCAGTTGTGTGGCAGTTTGAGCATTCTTTGGCATTGCCTTTCTTTGGAATTGGAATGAAAACTGACCTTTTCCAGTCCTGTGGCCACTGCTGAGTTTTCCAAATTTGCTGGCATATTGAGTGCAGCACTTTCACAGCATCATCTTTCAGGATTTGAAACAGCTCCACTGGAATTCCATCACCTCCACTAGCTTTGTTCGTAGTGATATCTATCAATTCTGCCTAATCCAGGTGTATTATCTAGGCAATATGGAATCATACAATGTGTGGTCTGTCGGAACTGGTTTTCTTCACTTAGCATAAAGTTTATTCCTTTATGGACAATATTCCATTGTATGGGCAGACCACATCTTGTCTGTGCTTTGATCAGTGGGCACTTGGGATGTTTCAGCTTTGGGGATATTATGAATAATGATGCTACGAGTGAAAAGTGAAAGTGTTACTCGCTCAGCTGTGTCCGACTCTTTGTGACCCCATGGATTTTAGCCCACCAGGCTTCTCTGTCCGTGGGATTCTCCAGGCAAGAATACTGGAGTGGGTGGCCATTCCCTTTTCCAGGGATCTTCCTGACTCAGGGATCAAGCCCAGGTCTCTTGCATTGCAGGCAGATTCTTTACCACCTGAGCCACTAGAGAAGCCCAGCGATGCTGTAACAGTCTTTTGATGCACCTGATCTCATTGAGTTCTCTCTCACATGCATTTTCATGGTTTATGCATGTCTCAGTGTCTCTAAATTAGAAGTTAAGAAACAGGCCGCAGACCCCAGAGATCATGATGGGCAGAGCTGGGGGAGGAGAGCCCCTTCTCTGCTCCCTGTCTAGCGCTTCTCCCTTCTAGCTCTCTCTGCCAAATACAGCACCCCAACTGGCTTTTGCCACCTGCTCCTTTAAGAAGCCAGATAACACGATTACATAGATCCTAAAATGGCTCCCTTGTTCTCCTTACAGATTCTCTGAGTGATCCTGCTTCTTTTTCTATCTTGTCTGATTTTCTCCTGCCTGACCTTTTCCCGATTAAAAAGCTGGGGGAAAATGTCAGACTCCAAGCAAGTCACCAAGAGTAAACGGAAAGTGAGCTTCACCCCGAGTCAGGAGCCGATTCCAGCCTCAGACGGCTCCCAGGAGCCACCGCAGGAAGGCTGCAACGGCAGCCCTCTGCCAGAGACCCCTCGCCAGGCTGAGCTGGCCTCCCACAAAGGACCCCAAGACACCTGCCAGCAGAGGACCTCCCGATCACCTCCGCCACAGAATCCCCAAGGAAACCCCCTCTCGTCTGATGACGCCTCCCCAGCTCGACAAGCCAACGGGTCAGAGACTGAAGGCCCAGAGATCCCAAATACCAATGACCTGTCCGTGCCAGCCAGGCCCCAGGGCCAGCGAGCCAGAACCCTCTCCAGAGAAGACAGGAAGCAGGCACACATCAAGAGACAGCTGATGACCAACTTCATCCTGGGCTCTTTCGATGACAACTCCTCCGATGAGGACTCTGGTGCTGCCCTGTTCCGACAGTCTTCCCGGAAGGGCAGCCGGGCCAGCCTGGGGACGCTGTCCTTGGAGACTGCTCAGGCCGCAGGCGAGACTGAGACCTGCGCCCCCGTTATAAGGTAACGCACACTCTGTCCCCATCACCAGGAGGTGCAGCTTTGGGGTGGGGTCTGCACGCTTCCCTGCGCAGCCAAGCAACCAGCTATGCCAGTGCTTTGAGGGTGGCTATGTGGCAGGCAGGAGACACGAGGCTCGCCCCCACCTTCCTTCCCTCCTCTCAGAATCATTTGTTGAGTATCTCCTGTGAGTACAGGGCTCTAGGCGAGGACACTGGCTTTCCAGAAGACTGTGGTCTAGTTGGGGCAGATGACCTTGTATGTAACAACTAGTTATAATCTAAGTAGAAAGAAGCTCAGGTTGGCAAGCGCCAAAGCAATGATGGAAACCCCAAGGGAAGGACTGTGTCCCTGCCTCCTGATGAATATTCATTTATTTGTTGATTCATCCAACAGATGATTAACAACTGTAAAACAAGTCTTCCTCCAGTGATGACAGCAGAAACTCAGTGGAATTCCCTGGCAGTGCAGTGGTTAGGCCTTGGTGCTCTCACTGCCCTGGGTATGGGTTCAATTCCTGGTCGGGGAACTAAGATCCCACCTCCAAAAAAAGAAAAAGCAGAAATTCAAATACTGTAACCACGTCCATCAAGTTGATTGTTGAAAACAAATACCTATAGGTCCATCCCAGGTGGGACTGTCCCAGGGATGCAGTCAGTGGCTTCGTTTTTTTTTTTTTTTTTTTTTCTGGTTATTATTATTTTTTGTTTGCTTTTTATAGTGAAGTAGTGAAACTACTATTGATTTATTTGGCTGCGTCAGGTCTTCATTGTGGCATGCAGAATCTTTTGTTGCTGCACAGACACTCTAGCTGTAGCTCATGAACTTAGTTGTTCAGGGGCATGTGGATCTTAGTTACCTGACCAGGGATCGAACTCACATCCCCTACATTGCAAGGTGGTTTCCCAACCACTGGACCACCAGGGAAGTCCCACTGGCTTTGTTTTTGTTGTTACTGTTATTGGACTTTGCCACCTCCCCTCCCAAATTACAAGTGGAATGCAATAGCTGCAGGTAGAAAACAAGGGAAACGCAGTGAGCAGACAGTAGGAAAGAGCCTCCGTCAGCCGTGACCCCAACAGCCTGAAAGAACCTCTGCTGAGTTCTAGGGTTGTGGCCACGCGTTCTGGGAAACAAACTCACTCAGAAGGGCAATGCAGATGGTAGAGAGCGGTTGATTACACCAGCGGGCCCAGGGCAGAGTCTCCTCTTAGCCAAGGACCCCAACCAGTTTTTGTGAAAACCTTATATACCCTAAGTATACATGCGCAAACCCACCTCCCCAAATTCCCTGACAATCAAAGTTAACCTGCGATTCATATGCCTTAAACCTAGGTAGTTAACAGTAGACAATTATCAACGCGCCTGTGGTCACACCCCCAATAAGCATAATAGAATGTATGATTCTATTTGGTTATACAGATAATTAGGGTATTCTTTTAGCAAGGTAGAGCCCTATAGCTCTTCCTTCCAGGGGCCTGGTTTTCCAGTTGGTATGTCGTTTCCATAGATACTGGGCATATAGATCAAAGTCCAGAGTCTGGCCCAAGATGGAGTCCTGCTTTCAAGAGAGAGCCTGTTCTGTTTCCTCCTTCATTACCCCCTCTTGATGCTCTTAACTCATAGTATGAGCATCATTCATGGGGATATATTGCACCCTGGCTCTCCAACCGCCAATTTGGGAGAACAACACCAACCTTTGGCTTACAAAGTTCATAGTTCAGTTCAGTTCAGTCACTCAGTCGTGTCCGACTCTTTGCGACCCTATGAATCGCAGCATGCCAGGCCTCCCTGTCCATCACCAGCTCCCGGAGTTCACTCAGACTCATGTCCATCGAGTCCGTGATGCCATCCAGCCATCTCATCCTCTGTCGTCCCCTTCTCCTCCTGCCCCCAGTCCCTCCCAGCATCAGAGTCTTTTCCAGTCTCTTCGCATGAGGTGGCCAAAGTACTGGAGTTTCAGCTTTAGCATCATTCCTTCCAAAGAAATCCCAGGGTTGATCTCCTTCAGAATGGACTGGTTGGATCTCCTTGCAGTCCAAGGGACTCTTAAGAGTCTTCTGCAACATCACAGTTCAAAAGCATCAATTCTTTGGCACTCAGCCTTCTTCACAGTCCAGCTCTCACATCGATACATGACCACAGGAAAAACCATAGCCTTGATAGGCGGACCTTAGTCGGCAAAGTAATGTCTCTGCTTTTGAATATGGCTGTCTAGGTTGGTCATAACTTTTCTTCCAAGGAGTAAGTGTCTTTTAATTTCATGGCTGCAGTCACCATCTGCAGTGATTTTGGAGCCCCCCAAAATAAAGTCTGACACTGTTTCCACTGTTTCCCCATCTATTTCCCATGAAGTGATGGGACCAGACGCCATGATCTTCGTTTTCTGAATGTTTGGCTTTAAGCGAACTTTTTCACTCTCCTCTTTCACTTTCATCAAGAGGCTTTTGAGTTCCTCTTCACTTTCTGCCATAAGGGTGGTGTCATCTGCATATCTGAGGTGATTGATATTTCTCCTGGCAATCTTGATTCCAGCTTGTATTTCTTCCAGTGCAGCGTTTCTCATGATGTACTCTGCATATAAGTTAAATAAGCAGGGTGACAATATACAGCTTTGACGTACTTCTTTTCCTATTTGCAACCAGTCTGTTAGTTCCATTTCCAGTTCTAACTGTTGCTTCCTGACCTGCATACAGATTTCTCAAGAGGCAGGTCAGGTGGTCTGGTATTCCCATCTCTTTCAGAATTTTCCACAGTTTATTGTGATCCACACAGTCAAAGGCTTTGGCATAGTCAATAAAGCAGAAATAGATGTTTTTCTGGAACTCTCTTGCTTTTTCCATAATCCAGTGGATATTGGCAATTTGATCTCTGGTTCCTCTGCCTTTTCTAAAACCAGCTTGAACATCAGGGAGTTCATGGTTCACGTATTGCTGAAGCCTGGCTTGGAGAATGTTGAGCATTACTTTACTAGCATGAGAGATGAGTGCAATTGTGCGGTAGTTTGAGCATTCTTTTGCATTGCCTTTCTTTGGAATTGGAACGAGAACTGACCTTTTCCAGTCCTGTGGCCACTGCTGAGTTTTCCAAATTTGCTGGCATATTGAGTGCAGCACTTTCACAGCATCATCTTTCAGGATTTGAAACAGCTCAACTGGAATTCCATCACCTCCACTAGCTTTGTTCGCAGTGATGCTTTCTAAGGCCCACTTGACTTCACATTCCAAGATGTCTGGCTCTAGATTAGTGATCACATCATCATGATTATCTGGGTCATGAAGATCTTTTTTGTACAGTTCTTCTGTGTATTCTTGCCACCTCTTCTTAGCATCTTCTGCTTCTGTTAGGTCCATACTGTTTCTGTCCTTTATCGAGCCCATATTTGCATGAAATGTTCCCTTGGTATCTCTGATTTTCTTGAAGAGATCTCTAGTCTTTCCCATTCTGTTGTTTTCCTCTATTTCTTTGCATTGATCGTTGAAGATGGCTTTCTTATCTCTCCTTGCTATTCTTTGGAAAGCTGCATTCAGATGCTTATATCTTTCCTTTTCTCCTTTGCTTTTCGCCTCTCTTCTTTTCACAGCTATTTGTAAGGCCTCCCTAGGCAGCCATTTTGCTTTTTTGCATTTCTTTTCCATGGGGATGGTCTTGATCCCTGTCTCCTGTACAATGTCATGAACCTCAGTCCATAGTTCATCAGGCACTCTATCTATCAGATCTAGGCCCTTAAATCTATTTCTCACTTCCACTGTATAATCATAAGGGATTTGATTTAGGTCATACCTGAATGGTCTAGCGGTTTTCCCTACTTTCTTCAATTTGAGTCTGAATTTGGCAATAAGGAGTTCATGATCTGAGCCACAGTCAGCTCCTGGTCTTGTTTTCATTGACTGTATAGAGCTTCTCCATCTTTGGCTGCAAAGAATATAATCAGTCTGATTTCGGTGTTGACCATCTGGTGATGTCCATGTGTAGAGTCTTCTCTTGTGTTGTTGGAAGCAGGTGTTTGCTATGACCAGTGCATTTTCATGGCAAAACTCTTATTAGTCTTTGCCCTGCTTCATTCCGCATTCCAAGGCCAAATTTGCCTGTTACTCCAGGTGTTTCTTGACTTCCTACTTTTGCATTCCAGTCCCCTGTAATGAAAAGGACATCTTTTTTGGGTGTTAGTTCTAAAAGGTCTTGTAGGTCTTCATAAAATCGTTCAACTTCAGCTTCTTCAGCGTTACTGGTTGGGGCATAGACTTGGATTATTATGATATTGAATGGTTTGCCTTGGAGATGAACAGAAATCATTCTGTTGTTTTTGAGACTGCATCCAAGTACTGCATTTCAGACTCTTTTGTTGACCATGATGGCTACTCCATTTCTTCTGAGGGATTCCTGCCCGCAGTAGTAGATGTAATGGTCATCTGAGTTAAATTCACCCATTCCAGTCCATTTTAGTTCGCTGATTCCTAGAATGTCGACATTCACCCTTGCCATCTCTTGTTTGATCACTTCCAATTTGCCTTGATTCATGGACCTGACATTCCAGGTTCCTATGCAATATTGCTCTTTACAGCATCAGATCTTGCTTCTATCACCAGTCACATCCACAATTGGGTATTGTTTTTGCTTTGGCTCCATCCCTTCATTCTTTCTGGAGTTATTTCTCCACAAAGTTCATAATACATTGTAAAATGCAGGGTCCACAGAGCAGAACTATCAAGGCAAGTATAACAATGGTAAATATAGTTTTCCACCAATCACCCTTTACCCAAGGTAGTCCCAAAGTCCAGAAAGGAATGTTTTCATTTTACATGCAGGGTCCACAGAGCAGAACTATCAAGGCAAGTATAACAATGGTAAATATAGTTTTCCACTAATCACCCTTTACCCAAGATAGTCCCAAAGTCCAGAAAGGAGTGTTTTCATTTTACATTGCTCTTATCTGTTTTTTTTTTTTCCATATCATCTAAAGCAGCTGATACATTGCCAGATAAATCAGGAATATATACACAACATTCAACCTTAATTATAGCACAGGTCCCTCCTTGAACAGCTGTGAGCATGTCCAAAACCATTCTATTTTGAATTACTACTTTTGTTACTTCTATGAAACTGGTGTTTACATAATATGTAACCCCACGAGCTGAGTCTGTTGACTGTAGATCTGGCTTACAGCAAGAGAGCAGGGAGAGATTATGATTGGCAAGAGAAAGGAAAGTCTCTTTTTGTCTTCCCAGAAAAGAGCAGAGTGATTTAAAATCTTCTTGGCGGAGCGGTGACACCCACCGGGGAAGTCCATCCATCACAGACAGAGGCATAGCCCCACATACCCAACAGTTGGAGGTGTTGTGAAGTCCGTGTAGGAATGTGCACGTTGATGAGGCCAGGCAGCAGGAGTTGATCATGTGGCTTCATCCTGAAGGGGCTCATCCGGGATCTTCTTTTCCTTCTTCTTCTTAAGGATGATCTTAGCCTCTTGAGGGTCAGTGGGGTCCCTCTGCGCAGTCCTCTCAGCGTTTTCTGGGTCTGCGTGGTTTGCTGTCTTCACCCTCGTATGATGAATCCCAGGGGCAATACCTGCAACTTTAACTGCAGTAGGGGTAGTTAGAATAACAGGATAAGGGCCCTTCCGCCGAGGGGCTAGCAAATCATGTTTCCAGTCTTTGACCCGTGCTTGGTCACCAGGCGTAAACTCATGAATCTGTTCCCAAGGGGGAATGGCACCCTGTCTTGTACAAACTTAGTTACCTGATTTATTATCTCACCCAGTTGTTCCATCTGCTGTGAAATCTCATCCCCTCTACCTGAGGTAAATTTGTTGATACCTGTTTTATTATGGGAGGCGCCCTCCCATACACAGTTTTGTACAGAGAATAGCCATGGGACCATGGGGTCATCCTGAGTCTGAGCAGAGCCGTCGGAAGCAAGTCCACCCAGGAGCAGTCAGTCTCTATGACCCACTTGGAGAGTGTCTCTTTAAGTGTCCGGTTGGTTCCTTCCTCCATCCCAGAACTCTGGGCCCATATGCAGTGTGCAGTTTCCATTTTATGTTTAAAGTTTTGCTTACTTGTTGTACTAAATCAGCTACAAAAGCCGGGCCATTGTCTGATCCAGGGCTGGTGAAGTGAAGTGAAGTCACTCAGTTGTGTCCGACTCTTTGCGACCCCTTGGACTTGTAGCCCACCAGGCTTCTCCGTCCATGGGATTTTCCAGGCAAGGATACTAGAGTGGGTTGCCAATCCAAATCTGGGAACCACTTCCCTAAGCAGGCACTGGGCTACTTCTGATGCTCTTTCAGTCCGGGTAGGAAAAACTCCTACCCATCCCGAGAACGTACATACCATGACCAGCAGGTAACAGTAGTGTCGGTGAGGTTTCATTTCAGTGAAGTCCACTTCCGGGTGTTCTAAGGGCAGCGTGCCTTTTAGCTGAATCCCTGGAGGTTTCTGTCTGTGCCGAGAGGCGGCATTAACCTGTGAGCACGCAGTGCAGTTTGAGATTCTGTCCTGCATTAGGGAACAGAGGCGGAGAACCAAGAAATATTTTTGAATTAGCTCTTCCAGTTTATCATGGCCTAGGTTGGTTGCTTGGTGTGTTTGGCTTACCAAAGTGGGTGCCAGCTCCTCTGGTACCAATAATTTGCCACTTGGCAATTCCCACCATCCCTTTTCAGTCTTGATACCCCCTTCTGCTTTGGCTAGTTGGTTTTAGGCTTCAGTGTATTTTGGAGAGTCTAGCATTAGCTCAGGCAGCTCCGCCAAAATGAGAGCTTTAATAAGGGCCTCACTTGTCACCCCAAGCCCTCGGCTGCTTGTTTAGTGGTCTTATCTGCCAGTCTGTTTCCCCAAGCCTGGGGGTGGGTATCCTGTTTTTGATGTCCTCAGCAGTGTATGACTGCAACCCTTTCTGGTTCCCAGGCAGCCTCTAATAGGGTCTTAATTTCTTCCTTATTTTTAATCTCTTTTTCACTAGCTGTCAAAGGCCTCTCTCCTTATACGGAGCCCTGTAGTGTGGCAAAAGCATACCTGGAGTCTGTGTCAGTGTTTGTCTTCTTACCTTTTGACAGCTGGAGGGCCCGGATTAGAGCATATCGTTTGACCCGTTGAGGAGACCAGTGTGACGGCAGAGAGCCAGCCTCAGCGATGGTTTCTTCCATGACTACTGCATATCCCGACAGTCATTGTCCTTGTTTCACCAGGCTGGTGCCCTTGGTGTACAGGACCAAATCTGGGTCTGGGATTGGCTGGTCTCTCAAGTCAGGTCTGCTGGCATATTTTCTTGCAATCATGTGAGGGCCCACCTTCTCCCACAGGAAGGAGAGTGGCCGGATTCAGGGCCTGACAAGGCTCAAGAGTAACATGGGGGTTCTCACATAACAGTCCCTGGTATTGAGTAATCCGGGATGTCGACAGCCATTTATGGGGGTCCCCTCACAGGAGAGCGTTGACCTCATGAGGGACTTTTACGAACAAATCTTGGCCCAAAGTCAGCTTAGTTGCCTCCTGGACCAGTAAGGACACCACAGCAACTGCCCATAAGCATTCCGGCCACCCAGTGGCAACATTGTCCAGCTGATTAGAGATAAGCCACGGGTCTGTCCCATGTCTCCATAGTCTGGGACAACACTCCCACAGCCACCTTGTCCTTTTCAGTCATGTAAAGAGTCAACGGCTTTGCAAGGTCTGGCAGGCCTAAGGCGAGTGCTGATGTCATTGTACTGGGTTTGAGTTCTATTAGTAGGAATTGTTTTGCAAGCCTGGGCATGGGGGGGGGGGGGCGGGGGTGGTGGGGGGGTGGTGCGGGGTTGTCTTCCACCCAGACCTCAGGGAATTGTTGAGTTAACTCTCTCTCTTGACTGTTTAGCCAGTCCGGTTTCCCTTCTGGGAGATCATGCAACCTCCATTCATCTTGAGGGGTTACTGAGAGGAAGAGTAAATAGGTAGTTGAGCCCACTCGAACAGTGGGTCTTTCATGGGGAGAAAGGTCACCTGTGCCCCCAATTTAGACAGCAAGTCTCTTCCCAACAAAGGTACTAGGCATTCAGGGATGTATAAACATTCATGAGTCACTTGGTGCCCCCCACCATCTGACATTTTCGGGGTAGGCTTGAGACACAAAGGCTGCATTTAGTCACCATCTGAGACCCAGCAGCCTCTGGCTGGGGCTATTGGCGTATAAAGTCTATAGGCCTCACACAGTCTTTCGCAGAACTCAGAGGGTGATTCACTTTCCCTTTGAATCACTTTGGAGGGTTTTGCCATACTCATACCTTTTCGGGCCCTCCTCTTGAGGCCTTGTAAAATAGCCGCCTGGTATCTCTCCAGGTGGCCCCTCCCTGCCTCTGTGTTACAGTCCCAGCGGGGCCTCTCATCGGGGGTGGCTAGTTCTGCCCACCGCTGTGGGTTTGCAGTACCCTCAGGTGCCATTGCTCTTAACCATTTTCTGGCCTCAGTTAGGATCCTGTGTCTGTCCTCAGTGCTGAAGAGGGAGACTAGTAGTTGGATTATGTCATCCCATGCAGGGCGGTGGGTTCGAAAAATAGTCTCCATTAGCCTAATCTGGTAATAATAGGCTACGGGGGAGCTGACGGTGGTGGCTGTCTGTCCCCTGAACCGAAGGCTGCTGTAACTCTCTGAAGAGCATTTGTAGCGGGGGCCCTTTCCTCTGGCTCCTTAGTGGAGCGCAGCCTCTGTTTGATTCTGGTGTCTCCTTTGCCCTTCCTGTCAGTACTCACTGGGAGAGGAGAGGCGGGTATAGCTTGGGCAGTTTGACTGGAGCTGGATCCTGGAAGTGTTGGCCAGAGACTTCTACCTCCGGGAGAGCTGGCAGAGGAGCAGAGGCTGCTGCAGGAACTTCACCTGGCCCTGGATCAGGCATTAAGGCGGCCTCCGGTCCTGGTGGAGCACTGGGAGGCGGGCGCGTCTTCATCATCCAGTATGGGGGAGGGCACGTCATCCTCGTCCAAATCCTGCCAGATCCCAGAGGGAGAAGGGGGATCAGGATCTGCATGTCTTCACCTGCCAGGCAGCATGGCCGAACCAGAACAGCAGGTGGTCCAAGACTGTTTCTCCCTTAAAGTCTGTTCTGCCTTGGTGGGCTTGATCAGGTGCGGATGAAAACACAGATGGGTTAAATATCCCACGTCCCAGGCCATCTCCAGAAAAGCCAATTCATACTCACTTATGTACCCTGCTCCTTCTAGCCTGACAATTCTGAGGGGGTCAAGAATTCACAGCAGACGAGACACCTCCTGGGGGAGGGTAGAATACGAGCACACAGGACCAAGTTTCTTCTCCTAAAAATCCCCTGGTGATCACTGGTAATAATTTTCCCCGAGACGGTGTGGACTCACCTCCTAAATGACCTTCACAAATTTCCTTCCTAAGCCCTAACACTCTCATCGACCTGTGCACCAAGCAACCGCTGCCACCTGCCTATTCCAGGCTCCTGTGGGTCCCCGCTCCTTCTAGTCCCTCCCAGGGGGGTGATCAGGCCCCCTCTTCCACCCTGCCAGGTGGGTTCCTCCTCACCTGAGCACTCAGTTCCCCTGCTGCCATCCACTACCTGCTATTGTGAGAGGTCCGGGCATTGAGAAGCAGAATCCTTCCAGAAGGGTGGGGCGCCTTCCTCCCTCTAGAAGATTCAAGCCACAAGGCCTCGGAGTAGTCTCAAATGGGACTTGTCTCCTCAAAGTGAGGAGTTTCCTGGGCAACGCACCAAATGTTGTAGCCACGTGTTTCCGGGAAACAAACTCACTCAGAAGGACAATGCAGATAGTGAAGTGCAGTTTATTACACCGGCGGGCCCAGGGCAGAGTCTCCTCTTAGCCAAGGACCCCGACCAGTTTTTTGGGTTATTTTTTTAACCCATCTGTGTTTTCATCCACACCTGGTCAAGCCCACCAAGGGAAAACAGACTTTAAGGGAGAAACAGTCTTGGACCACCTGGTGTTCTGGTTCGGCCATGCTGCCTGGCAGGTGAAGACACACAGATCCCGATCCCCCTTATATACCCTAAGTGTATAAGGGTCCCTGAAACTAGTCTGAACACAGGAAAAGAAAGATGCGATCAAAGTTAACCCGTGATTCATATGGCTTAAGCCTAGATAGTTGCTGCTACTGCTGCTGCTGCTAAGTCGCTTCAGTCGTGTCTGACTCTGTGCAACCCCATAGACGGCAGCCCATCAGGCTCCACCGTCCCTGGGATTCTCCAGGCAAGAACACTGGAGCAGGTTGCCATTCCCTTCTCCAATGCATGAAAGTGAAAAGTGAAAGTGAAGTTGCTCAGTCATGTCCGACTCTTAGCGACCCCATGGCCTGCAGCCCACCAGGCTCCTCCGTCCATGGGATTTTCCAGGCAAGAGTGCTGGAGTGGGGTGCCCACAGTGCAGTTATCAATAGGCCTGTGGTCATACCCCAAGAAGCATAATAGAATGTACGATTCTATTTGGTTACACAGAAAATTAGGGTATTCTTTTAGCGATGGGGAGCCCTGGGGCTCTTCCTTCTGGGGGCCTGGTTTCCAGTTGGTATGTCGTTTCCATAGATACTGGGCATATAGCTCAAAGTCCACAGTCCTGCCCAAGTTGGAGTCCTGCTTTCAAGAGCCTGTTCTGTTTCCTCCTTCACTTTTAAGCACATCGTGTGTGTACACTGTCAAAATGAGGGAAAGCGGGATGAGGAGACGGCCACTTCCATAGGCACCACGTTCCTGGTGAGCTTAACTTTTAACCCGGGTTACTGGAAGTGAGAAAAAAAATATTCCATAGCTGACTGAGCTCCACTCTGGTTCTGCCACCCCCCCCCCCACTGCGTGACCTTGGACGGGGTGCTGCGTCTGTAAAATTAAACAGGATAATGTGTATAAAGTATGCAGAGTCTGGTATACAGTAGGTGCTTAATAAGAAGTAGACTCCTCCTCAGCCCCTTTCCCACCAGCACCCACTTCATCCAGCACTCAAATTTACCCAGAACTTCCCTACTTCTACCTATAGTTTATATAAATTACCCATTTATCCTTCATAAACATGGTACAATGCTCGCAATGGATCCCTATTTTACAGATGAGAAAACTGAGGCTCTGAGAGGTGAAATAAATACTACTCAGCTTTAAAAAAACAATGCAACAGGGACTACCCTGGTGGTCCGGTGGCTAAGACTCAGCGCTCTCAATGCAGAGGGTCTGGGTTCGATCCCTGCTTAGGGATCTAGATCACGAATGCCATAACTAAGATCCAATGCAGCAAAATAAATAAAATAAATTTAAAAAAATTATGAAATAAGGCCATTTGCAGCAACATGGATGGACCTAGAGATGACCATATTAAGTAAAGTAAGTCAGACAGAAAAAAGACAAATATCTTATGATATCACTTATATGTGGAATCTAAAAAAAAAAAGGATACAAATGAACTTGCGAAACACAAACAGACTCAGACATGGAAAACAAACCTATGGTTACCAAAAGGGAGAGCAGGGGAGGATATAAGTTAGAAGTTTGAGATTAACATATATATGTCTGCAAAGAGCTGGACACAGATATATATACACACACGCAAAGAGCTGGACACAACTGAAGCAACATAGCACTCATGCACGCTATATATTTAAAACAGATAAACAACAAGGACCTACTATATAGCACAGAGAATGAAATTCACTATCTTGTAATAATGTATAAAGGAAACAGATCTGAAAAAGTATATGTGTATAACTGAATCACTTTGGTGTACAAAAAACTAACACAACACTGTAAATCAACTATGAAAGTGTTAGCCACTGAGTCATATCCAACTCTTTGCGACTCTGTGACCCTAGCCTGCGAGGCTTCTCTGTCCATGGGATTCTCCAGGCGAGAATACTGGAGTGGGTTGCCATTCCCTTTTCTAGGGGATCTTCCCAACCCAGGTCTCTTGCATTGCAGGCAGATTCTTTACCATCTGAGCCATCAGGGAAATTATACCTCAATTTTAAAAAATGGTTTAAAAAAGAGGCAAAGTACCTTTTCTAAGATCACACAGCTCAGAAGTGGCAGAGCCAGGTTTTGAGGCCAGATCTGCTAGACAGCAGGACTCAGGTTCTATTGTATCACACAGTGTTCTCCAGTAATCTCCAATATCCTCTCCCCTCCAGACCCTGTTCTTTCCCTCACTGTGGCAATTTCAGCAGGGATTAGGGAAAAGCAGTTTATTAAACCAAGTTTAAGTCTGGGTGAACTCCGGGAGCTGGTGATGGACAGGGAGGCCTGGTGTGCTACAATTCATGGGGTCGCAAAGAGTCGGACATGACTGAGCGACTGAGCTGAATTGAACTGAAACCAAGTTACCCAAATGGATAAGCATCAGAGATTGTTAGACCTGGATGTCCAATGAGCTGGTTCTAAGCGACTTCTAAGGAGGAAGGATGAAGAGATGCATTTAGCACAATGGTTCCAGCAGGAAATAAGATAGAAAATCCTAGCAGGGAGATTGGAAATGTGCAAATAAATAGGTAGACTGCAAGATAGTTTCCAAGTGTGTTCAATGCCGGGAGGGAAACAGGGTACAGAATAAATACCTGTGGGGTCTACTTTAGAGAAATGTGGTCAGGTCAGGTAAGAGCTCTTGGAAGAGGCAACTTTCAAGCCAAACTAGAACAGTCCAACAGAACTGTCTGCCAGGTTGGAATGTTCCAGATGGAATATTCTAGAACTCTGCTGTTCAGTTTGGCAGCCATTCATATTTGACTACTGAGCACTTGAAGTGTGCCTGGTGTGACTAAAGGACTGAATTTTGTTTTTTTATAGCCTTATGATGGAGCTTTGGGATCTTAGTTCCCCAATCAGGGATTGAGCCGGCACCCTTAGCACACTGGACTGTCAGGGAATTCCCAGAACTGAGTTTTTAATTTAAGTTTTAATTAACTTAAATAGCCTCCTGTGGCTGGCGGCTGTTGTTTTGGATGGCACAGACCCAGCCCTCCTGGACAAAAGGAAAACAACTGTGTGAATTCCTCCTGGCTCCCCTCCTGTCCCTTTGCTTTTGGGTTCATCTCAGGCCAAGAGTTGAAACCTGACCTTTCCTTGGACTTGGAAACAGTTCCCCTAAGGGTCAGAATCTCATGCAACCCTTTGAAACAGAGCTGATGAGAACGTTACATGATGTAGCAAAATAGTTCCTTACTTATTATACTGTGAAATGAGGGTTATGGGGCAGTCCCATGTGTTCGTGACAAGCAGCAAAGTGGTTAGTACACAATGGACCTAGGCTAAGATCCTAGGTTCAAAGCCACCTCTTACTAGCATGTTACCTTAATGTTCCTACATTGGGAATGAATGTGTGGATTGAGTGGAATGGGGCAGGTTCAGGATTATACAACTGCAGTCCTAAAATTTAAAGTTATGAAACTTAAGTTTATTAACTGGCTGTGAATGTACTTATCAAAACCTGCCTTGAGTAGATGCCCAGTTATTTTTGGTCTTCATTTATCCCACTTTGTGTGAATATTTATGCCTTCTTCTGGTGAAATATTAACACCATAATGTGTCATATAAGGCTTACCTTCCTAAAAAAAAATTCCCAAATTCCAAAATACATTGGGCCCTGGGGATTTCTGGTGAGGGATTGTAGACGTGTGTGTAGTATGCTAAGAATATTTACTGGTGCACAGTAAGCACAAAAAACGTTTGAGGGAATTCCCTGGTGGTCCAGTGGTTAGTACTCCACTCTTTCACTGCCAAGGGTGTGGGTTTGATTCCTGGTTGGTGAACTAAGATCCCACAAGCCATGCATTGTGGCAAAAAAAAAAAAAAAAAAAAGAAAGAAACTGTTCATTCTTAATAAGTGTGTAATAGTAATCATTGTCTTTATGTGGTACAATTATGGGTCATTTATATCTTCTGCATTTTCTAACTTTCTGCTGAAAATATTGTTATATGACGTTTTAATGATGTTTAATCACAAAACACCCTTCCCTGGTGGCTCAAAGGTATAAAAGTGATGGGGAGGAGAAAGTGAACCAGTCATTTCACTACATATATAAGAAGCTGAAGCCCAGAGAGGTTCAGGGGTCTCCCTGAGGCCTCCCAGCATAGGCTGGGAAGACCTCAAAGCCATTCAAACCCAGACCCTCAGCAGATGCAGATCAGAAAGTGGTCTTCGAACTCCCAGTGTTGATGCTTCCGCTTAACCTGGGCCCTGGGAAAGGCACCTCCAGCCTCCTTCTAACTTGTTCTTTCCATTAATGGGAAGAGTTGTGCTGTGCTGTGCTTGGTCGCTCAGTCATGTCCAACTCTTTGTGACTCCATGGACTGTAGCCCACAAGGCTCCTCTATCCATGGGGATTCTCTAGGCAAGAATACTGGAGTTGCCATGCCCTCCTCCAGGGGATCTTTCCAACCCAGGGATCAAACCCAGGTCTCCCGCATTGCAGGCAGACTCGTTAGCATCTGAGCCACTAGGGAAGCCCAATGGGAAGAGTTAGGAGATAGTATTACCGACCAGGGTTCTTGGCCTTCCTTGACCAATAGAAACTGACTAGAGGCCAGACAAGAAGTTCAGGCAAGGCAGCCGGCTGCCGCTGCAGGAGGGAGAGAAAACAAGTAACAGATTCCTTTGTTTGCTCCCTCACAAGGAGGGGGAACTCATTCCTTATATGGGATGAGGGTAGAGGTGTGTCCAGGGGTCAGGTTGGAGAGGTGGCGTAGGTGGTCTGCCCAACCCTCTGTGGGGTTGTGTGCAGGGGCCATGCACAATGCCCTGACACCCACTTTTTGCTCCCAGCTCTTCAGAAATGGCAGCTGGGTGTTTTTGTCTGTTTGTATCTGAGGAGCCTGGCAGGCTACAGTCCATGGGGTTGCAAAGAATAGGACAAGACTGAGCGTGCACACAGTTTATTTTTTAAGTTTTGGTTTGCTGTCAACGTAAATTACATTTATTGTTATTGCAGTGCTTCCTAGGCAGTGTTTTGGGTCCTTTCAACTACCTGGAGAAGCATTCATTCGTTCATTCTAACTGGAATCAGTTTGTCCGGGTCCAAGCCTCCAGCACCTGTATTTATTCTATCTCTGCATCCTCTTTCCTTATCTGTTTAATGATAGTAAATAAAACCAGTAGGGTTGTTGCCATGATTAAATGAGACAAAGGCACCAAAGAGGACCCTGTACATGTCTTAGAAGGAAACTTACTTAGGGTCACAGGGCAGCTGCGTCCTTCCTGTCTTGGAGGCCCTCATTTTAGCTGGGGACCCAGGTGGTTCCAAGTGTGTGCCAGACGATCACGGGGGAAGGGGTGGAGGACTGGGGGCTGGGGAGGAGAGGTGGGTGGGTAGGGAGGAGGCATGGAGCAGACATGTCTCTGGTAGCATAGATGAAAGAATAAGCAAAAGCCGGCGCTTGGAAGCCAAAAGTTGACTTGACTCCGGGGGCTTTTACCAGGCACCGAGGTGACATTGGACTCACATATTAAAGAACCCCTATTTTCCACCACTTCTCTACTGTGTGCGTATTCCAGGACGTGAATTGCTGGAGAGTTTTTCCCAGCTGCCAGAGCGTAGGGGATTGCTATCCTGGAATTGTTCTACTCCAGTCGGGGGAACTGGGGAGCCTCGAGATTCTTTTAAACTCTCCGGCCGCAAGCCTCGGGCGCCCAAGGTCAGCGGTGGCTGCGCGGCTGGCTGCCGGCTGGGCGAGGGGAGGTGGAGGGGGACCGGACGCTGGGGGGAGAAGGCGGGGTTCGCGTCCAGTCCCCGGACAGGAGGCGGGAGGCGGGGCCCGGTCGGGGGCGGGGCCTGCCCGGAAGGCGGGGCCCGCCTCGGGGCGGGGCCTGGCCGGCGCATCTGCCCCACTACACTCGCGTGCCGGACGCTTTTCAGGATGGAGGAAGCCAGGCGGAGAGTTGAGCTCCTGCAGGCTGGTGCGCCACTCGGCCCGAGGCTCTCTAGGACAGCGCCTCCGCCTCTCTGTCAGGACCTGGCCGGGCCCCAGGACCGGGGTCTGCTTCACGGGGTTCGGGGGTGCATGCTCTGCGTCCCAAGAGCAGCCTGGTGAGCGGCAGGACGGTCGACATGAGCCCTGCCAAGTGCAAGGTCTGTTCCCCTGACCGCAAAGTAAAGTAAGTAAGTCTTCCAGTATAATGACCTTTATCTTTTTTAAGCTTGTGCCGAGTCCCTCCCACCCCACCCCCAACTCCCTGCCCGAGTAAAGACCAGCTGCACCACCCCGTCTTCCCCGCCTCCGCCCCCACCCAAAGAAACGCTGTCTTCAGTTTGGCAGCTGGGGAGATGGAGCCCTCCTCGAAGACGCTAGCTCGGCTTGGCATTTGAAGTGGAGGCAGTTTTGGCAATGATGCTGATTGGAGGAGGCAGCGCAGGAGCGCACAGGTGCCTCTAGTTGACAGGTTGGTGGAGGCCGAGCTTTCTGCCTCGTCCTCCCCTTAGCCTTGATAAGGATGATGGTTGCACATGGTAGGTATTTTTGAAGCCTCGTGATCATGAAGCCCGGGTGGGAGGGGAACTCACGTGCCCCTGGGCAGGCATCCCATCTAAGGTTGTTTGCTAAGCAGATGAGCGCTGCCATTTCTGTGCCTGAGTCCTTCTTGGTGCCAACTTGTTCTCATTTCTTTTTTTGTCTCATTTTAATTGCATTTTTTAAAATTACCAAAGTGATGATAATTATGTTCGTTGTTCAAAATTCAGAAAATTATAGATAAGCGAAAAAGGAAGAACAAACTCAACCCACATTTGATCTTTATTAACAGTTGCTATATAGTCTCGCAGCCTTGTGTGTGTGCAGATGTATTTTAAGTTATGAACTCGAATCATACTGAACATACTATGTCATAACTCACATTTTCATTTTATATCTCATTCTTTTATAAGTATTCTACCACCAGGCTCAGCAGACTATCGCCCACAGTTTGTTTTTGCGTACCTTGTGAGCAGAGAATAGTTTTTACCTTTCTTTCCTTCTCTATCTATCTGTCTATCTATCTACACTGGGTCTTAGCTGAAGCACATGAGATGTTTTAGCTGTAGCATGTAGGATCTAGTTCCATGACCAGAGATCGAACCTGGGCCCCTGCAATGGGAGCGTGGAGTCTTAGCCACTGGACCACCAGGGAAGTCCAAAGAATAGTTTATAACTTTTGAATGGCTGAAACAAATCAAAAGAAGAATACTACTTGGTGAGTTGTGAAAATTACATGAAGTTCAGATTTCAGGGTTTACAAATAAGGTTTTATTGGAACATATATAGCTGTTTTTGTGCTTCAAGGGCAGAGTTTAGTAGTGGAATAGAGACTGTCTAGACTCTAAAATATAAAGTATTTACTATCTAGTCCTGGACAGAAGACATTTGCCTACCCTTGTTCTGCAGCATGCAGAAGGGGTCCATTGTGTTCCTTAAAATGGATATACTTTAAAATGTATAAATAATCTCCTACAAAGAATGGATATTTGGGCTCCTTCTCCCTTTTTCTTATTATAACCAACACAGCAAAAAACAGCTTCATGGCTAAGTCTCTATCACTTATTCTTTTCCCAGGGTATATCCATCTGGCCCATAAACATTCCTTGAATATCTCCCGAGTATACGGTCTGCATCTAGAAACAGGAAGGGACCCAGAAATGTTTGGGAAACCTGAGCTCTGCCTTCTGGGAACACTTGGTCTGGTGGGGGAAGCAGGTGTTTTCTTAGTAATTCAAAATCACGGCCCCCTGGGGCAACAGTAATTAAGTGCTTCCTCTATGGGGTGCTTTCAAGATGCCAGACTGAATACTCTGTATGGTGAGCTCATGCCAGGTCTGCATCACCACCATGGAACACTCAGTGGGTGCTGTCACCCCCATTTTACAGATGAGGAAACTGAGGCTGTCGGGGCTGGTGAGAGGATAACCAGGATTCACACTCAGGCTGTTGCGCAAAGGGCTCTCCATGGGCAGCCATGTTCGAATGCTTGATGTGCTTGAACAGACTCTAAATGTCAGCCCTTCCTCATGTTGGACTAGTCAGAAGACTAAAGGACTCGGCTGGCAACTAGTGACTGTGGCTGGTGAGCACACCAAGGCAGTAAAGACTCCTAGAGCCAGAGGGACCTCAGTGGTTGTTGATTTCTCAGCTGTGGGCTTCAGAGAGAGCAAAAGATATGTCCCAGATGTGTGGCCACTCCTCCAGGAGGGAGGCTGGCCCTCCAGTTTTTCGGTCCTTTCGCAGAGCAGACTGTCAGAGCCTTCAGAGAGACTTGGAGGGCTCAGAATGTGTCTGAGCAGAGGGCCCGCAGAAGGGCAGGGCTCCCAGATTTGGGTCACGGTCATTCTTGTGCACTAAGTTTTTTGGGGAGTATGGGAGTTATATTTCTTCCACATTTGGATCCCTAATCTAACCTGTTCAGCCAAAACACTCAAATCCTAGAGTAACAAAAGCAGGTCAGGTGGTCTGGAAAGGATGCATTTTTTCCCCTGTCACCACAAAAACTTTAGCCTGCAACTCTTTTTCTCACTGCAGTGGGTTTTCATTGCGGCATGTAGGCATGTAGGCTTTTAGTTGGGGCATGCAGGATCTAGTTCCCCGACCAGGGATTGAACCTGGGCCCCCTGCATTGGGAGGGTGGAGTCTTAACCTCTGTACCACCAGGGAAGTCCCTAACCTATAACTTTTGTTGTTTATTGTTGTTCAATCGGTAAGTCATATCTGACTGCTTGCAACCCCATGGATTGCAGTGTGCCAGGCTTCCCTGTCCTTCACTATCTCTTGGACTTTGCTCAGACTCATGTCCATTGAGTCAGTGATGCCATCCAACCACACCTTAATCCAAAAGAATAGTTTTCACAAATACTTTAATCCAAAGAAATGAACTTGCAAGAAATTGGAATTGTCCTGGCAAGTTCAAAAGGCCATGTGATCACAGTGTATATAATAATGAAACTGAAAAGTGAAAGTCAAGTCGCTCAGTTGTATCTGACTCTCTGCGACCCCATGGAGTATAGCTTACCATGCTCCTCTGTCCATGGGATTTTCCAGGCAAGGGTACTGGAGTGGGTTGCCGTTTCCTTCTCTAGGGGATCTTCCCAACCCAGAGATTGAACCTGCGTCTCCTGCATTGCAGGCAGGCACGTTACCATCTGAGCCACTATGAAGATGCTTTCTTGGGTCACTGCATGGTTCCTCTCTTAGCTTAGAGTCGCTAAAAAGATGGAGCTAGACAGCCCCACTCTGCCACTGAGCTGTGTAACCTTTAGCAAGTGTCATCCACCCTCTGAACCTTGGTTTCCTCATCTGTCCCTGAGGCTGATCCTAACTGGACTTTCCAGGCTTCTTATGCACAGAACTTGAGTGCTGTCCTGAGTCAGCACAGACATTTGGACAGCTGATGACAGTGATGACAGGATTCGGTTGCAAAAGATGCCTGGGGAATTGTGAGGTGTTTAGGATCCTGTCCTGAAGGCCTAGACGATCTACTGAGGAGCCAGAACTAGCAGGAAGGCCAGGTCCCAAATGCCAGCCAGCATCCTTTGGTGTGCAAACAGGACTAGAGTTCAGAGAACAGATGAATGAATGTGGGTCAGAGTGGTTGGAGAAGAGCTGCTCAAGAGGAGTCTTGAGTGGAATAGAATGAAATGAAGTTGAGGACCATAAGGCAGAAGAATCTGGTCTTCGGTGAGCCCCACAATACCGCATGGTGACATCACTGCTAAGGGAATCCAGCTCAGCACCATGGCCAGTTGCCCATGTTGACCTGTTGATTGTTGGTCTGTGGGTGGGTCTCACTCCTGTGTCGTGCACATTAGAGTTTCCTGGGGGGCTTTTGAAAAATGTAGATGCCTGAGTCCCCCCTCAATCCCTGAACCCCGAGAGATGCTGATTGATAGTAGTCTGGGCATCAGTTTTTTGGGGACGGGGCTGTGCTGGGTCTTTGTTGTGGCATGTGCACGGGCTTCTCTTTAGTTTCAACACACGTGCTTCTCTTATTGCAGAGCTCGGGCTTCTCATCATAGACGGCCAGGTTCTCTAGTTGCGGCACGTGGGCTCTAGAGTGAGCGGGACCTCCGGTTGCCTCATGACATATAGGGTGTTAGTTCTTCAGCCAGGGATCACACCATCCCCTGCATTGGAAGGCAAATTCTTAACCTCTGGACTACCAGGGAAGTCTACCATTAGGATTTTGAATGTTTGCGTTTCTTATCAGGAGCCAAAGCACAAAGTGTGGAAACAACTTTCCCATGACTCCCCAGGTCGTAAGTAGTAGATTCGGATTCAAAGCCTGGAAGGATGGCTCTAGTCTGCTGGGATCTCTCAGCGGTGGCACTGTTAACATTTGGGGCCTTGCAGATGGTGACTGGAGTCACGAAATTAAAAGACATCTGCTCCTTGGAAGGAAAGCTGAGACAAACCTAGACAGCATATTAAAAAGCAGAGCCATCAGTTTGCTGACAACAGTCCATCTAGTCAAAGCTATGGTTTTTCCAGTAGTCACGTACAGATGTGAGTTAGACTATAAAGAAGGCTGAACCCCGAAGAATTGATGCTTTCAAACCGTGATGCTGGAGAAACCTCTTGAGAATCCCTTGGGCAGCAAGATCATCAAACCAGTCAATCCTAAAGGAAGTCAACCCTGAATATTCATTGGAGAAACTGATGCCGAAGCTGAAGCTCCAATACTTTGGCCACCTCGTGCAAAGAACTGACTCATTGGAAAAGACCCTGATGCTGGAAAAGATGAAGGCAAGAGGAGAAGGGGACGACAGAGGATGAGATGGTTGGATGGCATCGCTGACTCAATGGACATGAGTTTGAGTGAACTCTGGGAGATGGTGAAGGACAGTGAAGCCTGGCGTGCTGCAGTTCATGGGATCACAAAGGGTTGGACACAACTTAGTGACCGAACAACAGTCTTTGTGGGGGGCTTTGCAGGATGTCGAGAAGCATCCTTGGCTTTTATCCCCTAGATGCCAGGAGCACATTTTGACACCCAAAAATGTCTGCAGGCATTGCTGTGTGTCCCCAAGGGAGCAGGGTTGCACCCAGTTGAGAACCCTGGCCTTCAAAATTGTGTCTCAGATGTAAGTGCTTATTTTTCAAAGTCCAGACCATATAGTTACTTCCATTGATCTCAGATGGCTTTCTGCCTTGAAATTAGCTTCCAGGGGTCAGGTAGAGTCGGACTGGAAGCCCAGCTCTGCCACCTGCCAGCTGTATGACTTGAGGTCTCTGGGCCTCTCTGAGCCTCGGTTTCTTCACTGTGTGCAGGAGATTATGGCCTCCCCTGTGTAAGGCTGTGGGGATTCAGGAAGGCCCCCTCTGGGCCCAATCTATGGCGACACTTGAGGATGTTTATTCCTTCCTTCCACGTGCAGCCCTGCCTGTTCTCACGCCTAGGCAGCTGACGCTGCTTGGTGTTTCGCTGACAGCTCTCTTGCATCGTTGCCTGCACCTGAAGCCATCTCCAAAGTCACTGTGGCGTATTTCAGCCCCCACGCTTGTCTTGGAACGAATGCCGGCCAAAGGTCAGCCCCCCAGAGCTAATGTTGATTGGCCTCCAGCTTCGTCAGAAACAGATTAAAAATAGCCGCCTGCTCTGAGGCTGACCCTGAAGCAAAGCCACCACAGCAGCACTGTGTGTTCACCCACCTACTTTGCTGTGATGGGTTTGGGGCCCGCCTGATGGAGGGGCTGTGTCACCAGTTTTGAGATCAAAACGGCAGCCATGAATGGTTTTCCCCAGGCCACAGAAAGGTGTTTTTCTAGCGGTTAAGTTTTTCTTTGTTGCGCTTTAGGTCAAATTGCTGAGTTTTAAGGCTGTGTGTATAAAAATGGGATGTCTCAGATTTTCTGAAGCTGGAGGATCAAGCTAGCTGGTTGGGGAGACCATGGACAGAGTGGGGAGAGTGGGTGGTTGGGGAGGAGGCCCTGGGCGGAGGAGCAGCCTGATGCCATTCTTGGTTAGGTGGGGAGATCAGTAGCCCCTGATTCTCTTGGCATCATTGCACTGAAATAATAAAGTTTTCCGTGCACCCAGTGCTGGCTTTTACTTTCTTTCAGTTCAGTTCATTCCAGTCACTCATTCATGTCTGAGTCTTTGCGATCGCATGGACTGCAGCACGCCAGGCTTCCCTGTCCATCGCCAACACCCAGAGCTTGCTCAAACCCATGTCCATCGAGTCAGTGATGCCATCCAACCATCTCATCTTCTGTCGTCCCCTTCTCTTCCTGCCTTCAACTTTCCCTCCATCAGGGTCTTTCCCAATGGGTCAGTTCTTTGCATCAGGTGGCCAAAGTATTGGAGCTTTAGCATCCATCCTTCCAATGACTATTCAGGACTGATTTCCTTCAGAATTGACTGGTTGGGTCTCCTTGCAGTCCAAGGGACTCTCAAGAGTCTTCTCCAACACCACAGTTCAAAAGCATCAATTCTTCAGTGCTCAGCCTTCTTTTTGGTCCAACTCTCACATCCACACATGACCACTGGAAAATGTGCTAGCTTGTTTAATCCTCACAATCCAGTGAGGTACGTGTTATTATCCTCACTTTATAGTGGAGGCTACTGAATGCCTTACCTGATGGAAACCAAAATGACCATGGCTTTCAGCATCCCTGTTACAAAGTTAATAGCTTTCTCTTCTTATCGAAAATAATCATAGCATGATGGAAAATTTAATGAACGTAGGCAAAGAGAAGAAAACAGGAATGACCCGTTGTTCAACCACTGTGAGAAAACTGCCTGTTTTGGTGTCTGCTTTCCTACATGAGGGGTCTGCAAATGACGGCACTGAGGCCAAATCTGCCTGTTTTCTAAAGCAGGGGTCCCCAACCTCTGGGATCTAATGCCTGATGATCTGAGGTGGAGCTGATGTAATAATAATAGAAATAAGATGCACAATAAATATCATGTGCTTGAGTCACCCTGAAACCATCCCTCCCCCCTTGCCCTGTCTGTGGAAAAATTATCTTCTATGAAACTGGTCCCTGGTGCCAAAAGGTTGGGGACCACTGTTTTAAAGAAATAAAAACAGGCTGTTACTCAGTGAAACAAAACACGCTTGCTGGTTCACGGAATATAATTCTGATGAAAGCCCTGTCCACATTTGCAAGATGATACTGACCTCCAGAGTCCTTTTCCAAGTCCCATTTCATTTTAGCACTTCAATCCTAGGAGGTTTTAGAAGAGAAGCTGGTTGCAATTTATGGGAGGCAGGAAGGCCAGCTCAAGGGCCGCAAATCACTTGTCCATTTGTTTGTTCTTCCAGGCAGCATGCAGAAGCCCAGTTGAACTAAGAAAGTCTTCATTGAAAAATACAAATCCTCTTATGGTATACCCTCATGCCCTCACGATGGGTTTCTGTCATTCATTTCTGGTTTTGTTCCCTGGCCTGGAAGTCCGTTTTTTCATTTCTGATAGGCAGAGCCTGGAGAGGGTGAGGGGGACAGACTGCAGGTTTCTAGAAAGCTTTCCCCATGGGGAACTATCCTGGATGCAAAGACTTTGTGTAGCAGGAAATGCCCACACCAAATTTCCTGGTGTGATGGCAAGAGCCCCAGTCCTGTTTACTTGCTGGGTGATTGCCTGGCTGGGCCTCAGTTTGCCTATCTGTAAAATGGGATCTCTTTCCCCCAGTGGCTGATTGGCCTACAACTGTGCTGTTCCCAGTGGCCTGCTGGCAGTGTTCCTTAGGACCTGTCAGTTCTTCACCAAAACTTTTTGGCCCCTCAGACCCACCCTCCCAAGATGCCTGGTGACACAGTTGTTGGACACATCCCTCAGTGGCAAACCTCTAACTTAATGCCTGGCAGGCGGCTGTCTCCCTGGTTGAATAACCCATTGGTGGGATGAGAGAGAGTGGACAGAACGCCTGATTCCGCACCTGTTTAAACCTCACCAAAGGACAAGAGCTTTTTCTTTCACATCTTATTTGTCCAGTTTTGGCTGCACCGTGCCTTCATTGCTGTGTACGAGCTTTCTTAGCCATGCTCAGCGGAGGCTACTCTCTGATTGCGGTGAGCAAGCTTCTCATTGCGGTGGCTTCTCTTGTTGGGGAGCACGGACTCTAGGGTGCTAGGGCTTCAGTAGTTGCAGGGTGTGGGCTCAGTAGTTTCGACTCCTGGGCTCTAGAGCGCAGGCTTAATAGCTGTGTCCCAAGCTTAGTTGCTCCGCGGCATGTAGGATCCTTCTGGACCAGGGATCAACCCTGTGTCCCAGCCGTTAGTAGGTGGATTCTTCACCCCTGGACCACCAGGGAATTCCAAGATTTGTATTAAAGAGCTGGAAACCCATCAGGTCCTGGCAGAACGGAAGCAGGAGTTAGCAGTGACATTTTGGAAACTGGAAAGCAGATGAACAAGCAGTCAGTGGTTAACGGAACCAAGAGGTCTGAGCCATAAGGAGCAGAGAGAGAAGCTGAGGGCCTGTATCCCGAAGGCACCAGGATCAGCAGCATTGTGTACTTCGGCATCCAGGGACCCCAGCGTGAGGAGGACAAGGTGAAAGAATCCCAGGTCCCCTCATGTGCCCAGGTGGCTGGGGGCTGCCCACTTCCACCCCAGTTGCAGGCAGGCGGTTTGATCTCTGGAGGATGGGAAGTAGAGGGTCTTTGGACTGGACACTGATGAGCATAGTGGAGCGTGGGCCTACTTCCCAAACCAGAGGATGAGTGCTATGTCGCTGCTGAATCCTGAAAGCTGTCCTATTCTCCAGACCTGTCCCAGCGCCTGGCCAACCTTTAACTTTCAGGCAGAAGGCTGAGCACCAAAGAACTGATGCATTCGAACTGTGGTGCTGGAGAAGACTCTTGAGAGTCCCTTGGACTGTAAGGAGATCAAACCAGTCAGTCCTAAAGGAAATCAACCCTCAATATTCATTGCAAGGACTGATGCTGAAGCTCCAATACTTTGGCCACCTGATGCAAACAGCTGATTCATTAGAAAAGACCCCGATGCTGGCAAAGATCGAGGGCAAGAGGAGAAGGGGACGACAGAGGATGAGATGGTTGTATGGCATCACTGACTCAATGGACATGAGTTTGAGCAAACTCTGAGAGATAGTGAAGGACAGGGAAGCCTGGTTTGCTGCAGTTTGTGGGGTCACAAAGAGTAGGACACGACTTAGTGACTGAACAACAGAAGCCCCACAGACTTGTCCTCGCTGGGGGAACTGGACCAGCCAGCGAGGATGCCTCGAAAAATACTTGGAATTCCCCAACACACAGCCCTCCCTCCCAAACCACCCTGCATTGAGCTCAGGGTTCAGTGACTTCACCACATGCCCAGTACTTTTCATCAACTCTCTGGTTCCTGCTCTTGGTCCTGAGAGAGCAACCAAGGCTTATCATACATTCAAGTGCAGTTTCTAAGATGGAAGGCAAACCGCAAACACCCAACCAGAAGGGACACAGGACACATGGGAGATACGGAAACCACATCAGGAGAAGAGAACTTGGAAAAGCTATCGTAAATACCCTCATCGGGGGTAGGGAGCACACATAGGAACAGGGTGCATAGGAAAGGGGACATTTACAGCCCCAAACCAAGCTCTTAGACATTGAAAGCACGCTATTAGAACAGTTAGGAGATAAGGCTGAGGAAATAGCCCAGAAGGAATAAGAAGAGTAATAAGAGAGGGAAAAATATATAAACCTGTGGGCCAATTCAGGAATTTCAACATCCAGATAATAGGAGAAAGTGAAGGAAAAAGAGGCAGTTAAGTCACTAAGGAGATTTTGTTGTTGTTCATCACTGAGTTATGTGCAACTCTTTTCGAGCCCATGGACTGCAGCATGCCAGGCCTCCCTGTCCTTCACTATCTCCCAGAGTTTGCTCTAACTCATGTCCATTGAATCAGTGATGCCATCCAACCATCTCATCCTCTGTTGTCCCCTTCTCTTCCTGTCCTCAAATCTTTCCCAGGTTCAGGGTCTTGTCCAATGAGTTGGTGCTTCACATCAGGTGGTCAAAGTATTGGAGCTTCAGCTTCATCATCAGCCCTTCCAATGAATATTCAGGGTTGATATCCTTTAGGATTGACTGGTTTGATCTTGCTGTCCAAGGGACTTACTCTTGAGAGTCTTCTCCAGCACCATAGTTCGAAAGCATCAATTCTTCAGTGCTCAGCATTCGTTATAATCCAACTCTCACATCTGTACATGACTGGAAAAACCAGTAGCCTTGACTACCCGAACCTTTGTTGGGAAAGTGATGGAAAATTTGCAGATAAATCTCCGGATTTCAGCTTCCAGATTGAAGGAACCTGACAGCTTCCCAGTGTTACTGATGGAAGTAGACACATACCTCAGCACATTCCTAAAATTGTTCGCTAAACTTACAGAATACTGGCAAAAAGAGAAGAACCTACAAGCTTCTGGATAGGAAAAAACAGGTCACCTACAAAAGGACCAAGGATCAGCACAGCTCTGGTTCTAGCATTCTTGAAAGCCTCAACAACAATGGCTTGAGGCTTCCAAAATTCTTAAGGAGAAGGCTCTCCCTCCTAGAATTCCATGCACAGCTACATGATCGGGTCCAGCGTGAGGGCAGAAGGAAGACAGTTTTAGAACATGCAAGGCCACACAACATTTGCTCCCCCGAACACACTTTCTTAGAAAGCTGCTGAAGGATGTCTTCCACTGAAGCAAGAGGGTAGATCAAAGAAGGGCAAGACATGGAGGACAGAAAAGCAAAGGGATCTAAGAGAACCAAAGGAGATCTCTGGGGTGAGAGCGACAAAAGAAGCCTGTACAGCCGGGACCAAGACAGGCACGTTGGGGCCTCGCTGTCACATGTCCTGGAGAGTGTCATCTTTTTAACTGGATGAAACCACTGTAGGATGTGCCCTAGCAAGACGAAGGGGTCTATCAAAAAAGAGGGAGCCATGTGGCACTCTGAATTCGGGGGATAAAACCCCCAGGAAAGGCACAGGGAATCCTAAGGATGTTGGTGAAGGGAAGTCCCAGCTGATGGTTGTACAGGGTCTTAGTGGACTGTGTCCAGATGCAAGCAGTGTCGAGGCCTTCAGGAGGGATGTGGCCAATGAAAACGCAGTGGAACTGATTGTCTTACGTGTCCTAGGAGGCTGAGGAGTGAGATGAAGATGCAAGGAAAACCAGGCTAAAAAACAAAGTAATTAACTCCAGGAAAATAAAAATAAGAAAGGGTTATCTGATATGCCACAAACCCTCACCTGTGAATAATGATCCCAGACTCATAAAACACCATAAATCTACCAAATTGCAGGTTACCTGTGTTACGAGGTTGGGGAAAGGGGGTGGGGTGGCTGCTTAAGAGCAGTAATTCCGTGTCTGCCAAGATAACAAGCTCATAGATGGATGATGTCTTAATGGATGACTCACAGGATAACGTACACACATCGTTCAGAACCACGGAGATGCGTAAATGCCAGAGTCAAATGTGATTTCCTCTGGAGTGGGGTTCTAGAGGGGCGATGGGACAAGGACCTTCTATTTTGTTGTTATACATTTCTTTATTGTTTTCAGGTTTTTTTTTTAAGCTTGATATACAAGTACAGAAAAGCACACGAAAGGTACAAACTGCTTCACAAGTATAAAGTATCAGAATGTGTACTTCTCTGATCTTGAACTTGTACCCTGTTGTAAGTTGTTTTTTTTTTTTTTTTTGGTATTATTTGAGTGCCTAAATTGTGAGAATTTATATAAAGAGTGAATTGAAGATGAAAACCCTGAAAATACAGCTTAGGACAGATCGTTCTCTTCTGCTTCTTTCGTGATCTAACCTCTTGAAGTCTCCTCGTAAAGTGTTTCAGGGTCCCCAGAGAGGGACTGCAAAGCTGCAGGAGTCTGATGGAGTTCGGCTTCTCTGTGGAAGTGAATTTCCTAGGGGCCTGTGCGGCCCCAGCCTGCTTGCTCACGGGTCTGCCCTGCTCCCTCGCAGGCCCAGCATGTCGGGGCTCCACCTCGCAAGAAGGGGCCGAGAGCAGAGGAAGGTGGACCTGCACAGAGACTTCACTGTGGCTTCCCCTGCCGAGTTCGTCGCGCGCTTTGGGGGGCATCTGGTCATCGAGAAGGTACAGGTGGGGTCCTGGCACTCGGGGTGGGGTGGAGTAGGCCAACCTGCCTCAGGCTGCAGAGAAAGGCCTGCCCGTTGGTGAGCACTTGCAGAAGCAGGAAGTACCCTCGGAGGCTCTCAGAGGTGAGATGAACCCTGGGGTAGCACGTAGCCTCCAGCACAGGTCCCCTGCCCTTTTCCTCTGTCCAGGTGCTCATCGCCAACAACGGTATTGCCGCCGTGAAATGCATGCGCTCCATCCGCAGGTGGGCCTATGAGATGTTCCGAAATGAGCGGGCCATCCGGTTCGTAGTCATGGTAACGCCAGAGGACCTCAAGGCCAACGCAGGTACTCCGACCCTGACTCCCTCCCTCTCTGCCACGCCCCGTCCTCACCTCCTTCACTCAGCCTGGGCCAAGTCCATCCTGTACCCCAGAGAGCATTGCAGGGTACCTCTCCTGATTCCATATTTATTTCCCAATCTTCTCTATTTAATTAAAATGTCTGCTGCTAACAAGAGTGACCCATATACCTTATAAAAATGCAAATGGTTAATATGCAAAGTGGAACTCTCACCTTTGAGGAACGTCCATGTTACAGTAGCTTGGCATCTTTTCCTCCAGATGCTTTTTTCTTGCATGGGTATGTGCTCTTTTTTCAATCATTCCTTCATTTTTCCACTTATTTACCACTCCATGTCTATCAGCATAGATCATTCTGTTAATAACTATTGGGCAGTTTGATTTTTCTACAGTCCATGGGGTTGCTAAGAGTCGGACATGACTGAGCAACTTCACTTTCACTTTTCACTTTCACGCATTGGAGAAGGAAATGGCAACCCACTCCAGTGTTCTTGCCTGGAGAATCCCAGGGATGGGGGAGCCTGGTGGGCTGCTGCCTATGGAGTTGCACAGAGTCAGACACGACTGAAGCAACTTAGCAGCAGCAGCAGCTTGATTTTTCCCCTGAACAGTTGTGTCCCTTTATAGATTCTTCACACAGCAGCCAAACAGATCTTTAAAAATACAACTCAGGTTCCATCAGCATGCCCCACCCCCCACCCGGTGTCCAGCACCAGCTCCCTCACCCCCCAAACCTCCCCATAGTGAAGGTCCTGGGCTCTGCTCTGCACTGATGGAGTCTCCATTTTATTTACTACAGTGAGGACAGGTTTGCTCGTTAGCCCCATTTTACAGATGAGATAATTGAGGCACAAAGGTGTGATTCAGTTGCCCAGGGTCCTGGAGATTGGAACCATGGGCTGAGTCCACAGCCTGATGCTGTGGGGTCACTCCTCACACTCGGGCTAAAATTTGAGAACCTCACCAAGGCCAGTTAAGACCTCACATGACTTGGCCCCTACTGGCCTCCCAAACCCCCATCTCCTGCCTCTCAGCCTCCATCCCTGGGTCCCAGTCCCACTGGCCTCATCAGTGTTGGCCTCGCTCTTTTCTGTTGCAGAGGCTTGGAAAGTTCTGGAACGTTTGCTGCCAGTCCTTTCCGGAAGCTCTTTGCACAGCAGGCCTCCACTCCCCCACGCACAATTTGAATGTCATCGCTCTCCTGGTCATCCCTGTCAGAGCCTTGGCACTGCCCACAGCCTGTGGTTACCCTGCTTGTTTTCTTGTTTATCTTCTCCAACATGAAAATAAAATTCAACAAGGAGTGGGTCATGGCCTGACTCCTTGATTTGTAATCCCTGGGACCTCTCCCGTCACCAACACACCACGTTGGGTCAACATCAGAGGCCGGCAGGCCAGAAGGGAGCACTGCTCTCGAGTTTTTCTCCAAGTCTGCACATAACATTCGAGAGTTCCTTCTCAGGGTCTTGGAGAATGTCATAGTACAGATGTACTAACTCCTGACTTTTGATTGAATCTACCTTTGCACAGTTCAAAACACTGTTCTGTGAGAAGGGACTTCCCCACTGGTCCAGAGGTTAAGACTGAGCTTCAACTGCAGGGGCCTGGGTTCAGTCCCTGGTCAGGGAAGTTCCACAGGCGAAAAAAAAAACACACTGCCCCGTGAACACCCTTTTACATGTCTTTGGCCTCAATGATGAATGTTTTTTTAGAACATGTTCTTAGAAGGAGGATTTCTGTGTTTGAAGAGCATGAGTATATTAAAATCAAAGCATTGTATTGTATTCAGCAATGAAAAGGAAAGAAATCATCACGTTATAACACAGGTGGGGCTTCCCTGGTAGCTGAAACGGTAAAAAATCCACCTGCAATGAGGGAGACCTGGGTTCGATCCCTGGGTGGGGAAGATCCCCTGGAGGAGGGCGCGGCAGCCCACCCCAGTCTTCTTGCCTGGAGAATCCCATGGACAGAGGAGCCTGGCGGGCTGTAGTCCACGGCCATCAGGTTGCAAAGAGTTGGACACAGCTGAGTGACTAAGTACATGATACAGGCGAACCTTGAGGACATGGCGCTCAGTGAAATAAGCCAGTCACACAAAGACAAACACTGTTTCCACTGATGTGAGGTCCTGAGCAGTCAGGTCCATAGAGACAGAAGGCAGAAGTGTGGGTGCCAGGGCGCTGGGCAGTGGGATGGGGAGGCGTCACTTCGTGGGTATCGAGTTTGAGTTGCATGAGATGAGAAAGTTCCGGAGATCTGTTTCACAACAGTGTGACTATACTTGACACTACTGAGCTACATATGTAAAAAATGATTATGATGGGGAATTTTGTTATGTGGCTTTTTTTTTTTTAACCATGATTAGAAGCAAACATTGTATTGTTTAGTGGCAAAACAGTATTAAGATACATAAGAATTTTTAGGGAGTTCCCTGGTGGCCTAGTGATTAGGATTCCAGGCTTTCACTACCATGGCATGGGTTCAATCCCTGGTCAGGGAACTGAGATCCCACCAGCCACGTGGCACTGCCAAAAATTAGAAAAATATATAATGTTTTTAAAACCCACTTCTAATCCAACTATATTGATAGCTTGCTTCCCTCTTTTTTGTTGCCTTCCAGGCCATGACCAGACACACATATATTTTCACACAATTAAAGTCAAACTCAGTTTTTTCTACAAACTATCATATACGTTCGTTCCTCCATTGTGATCCTAGAATCGTCACGGTTATCCTTTCAGTGGCCACGCGTCGTCGTGTCCTGTCCTCGACTTGGGTCTGTCAGTCCTTCCGATTGCCTCTCTCTCGTTTAATTCCAGAGTATATCAAGATGGCAGATCAGTATGTCCCCGTCCCAGGAGGACCCAACAACCACAATTACGCCAACGTGGAGCTGATTGTGGACATCGCCAAGAGGATCCCCGTGCAGGTAAGTCAGACAGGCTGCCCCAGTCTGCCTGTGACGGGGACGATGCCCTGAGCTCTGGAGCAGCCCGGTTCCACAGTTCGGAAGGGATGGAGGAGCTGCGTCCTGGGAGACTCTGAAATCCAGGGCTGGTAGGACCCAGCAAGGAGCTTTTGGGGTGTGATGGGAGGCGGATTCTTGAAGAAAGACCTCTGTTTGTGCCTCTGTGTGTTTACAGGCGGTGTGGGCTGGTTGGGGCCATGCTTCTGAAAACCCCAAACTTCCGGAGCTCCTGCACAAGCACGAGATTGCTTTCCTAGGTAGAGTGCGCCTCCATCAGATAAGTGGGAATGGGGGTCTTAGAATTCTTGCTAATACAGACCTGGAAGGAGGGCGCCTGTTTGATGTTCCGACATCACATGTTCATGGTCAAGAGCAACTGAGTCCAGCAGTGGGAGGTCACATGGAAAGGTTGGCCAGCCCAGGGAAATAGCTGTTACCATGGTTACCACAGCAGAATGATGCTGGGGCAAGCAGAAGCCTCTGCTGGTGTTCCTGTTGGTACTGAGATACCAGCCATGTTCAGATTTCTAACTCAGGTTGGAAATCTTTGGGCCACACCTTTGCTTGGGCTGTTCTTAGGCCTTTGGAATGCCCTCACCCCCTGGGACCAGAACCCCTCATCTCTGCGGCTTATTAGGTAAAATGATACTTACTGTTCGTGGCATCTGTTTGTTTCAGAATTCAGATGTATAATTTGTAAACTTTACTCAGTTAGGTTGTCTGCCATCCTTGTGTGCAAATTGGAATCATTTACCATTCTCAGTAAATCCCTGTTGCTGCTTCCTAACCTCTGGGCCCACAGCACAGACTCGTGTATACAGCAGCTTGGTGCTAAGTCAGTACCTGATATTCACCTGAGGGTCTGCCTGGTGACCTGTGCTCACTGATGTGTTCTTTTCCATGGCCTCTCATTGGCTGTCACATGGGACTCTCATTATCTCTCATTTTTAGTTCTGGAAGTTGATGGTCCAGCCCTAGTGCCAGCCAACTACAGCCTACAGGCCAAATCCAGCCTGCTGCCTGCTTTTGTAAATAAAGTTTTATTGAAGCACGGCCCTGCCCATTCATTTATGTATTGGCTATGGCTCATTTATGTATTGCCTATGGCTCATTATAGAAAAAGTTTGCTAACCCATGGTCTAGTGTTTTGAGGTGCTGGCTTGCTCCCCTTGGTCTAGTCTTTTGCTGGTGAACTTTGTATAGGCCACTTAGCTCAAGCTGTAAATCATGTTTACAGTCCACATGTATTGAAAGTTGGCTGACGAAGTAGCAGACTAATAGATCTTTTTTCTTCCCCATCTTGACTTTCAATCCTTGAAAGCTGGGACCTGGGGACTTCTCTTTTGTGTACCTGATCAGCCCCCAGTTTCGAGGGCCTGAGTCTGCCTTCCCCCTTGCCCCACCCCTCAGGCCCTCCCAGCGAGGCCATGTGGGCACTGGGAGACAAGATCGCCTCCACCATCGTGGCCCAGACTCTGCAGATCCCAACGCTGCCCTGGAGCGGAAGTGGTAAGGGGCCCTGAACTTCACTTGGGGAGGACACCTGGGCCCAATCTTGAGAGCAGAAGGGTGACAGGAGTATGCTTCTTTAATTCTTTCATTTAAAATTTTAAATTATCAAGAAAGTGGTATGATATCGTTGTAGACATCTTAGAAAATAGGAAAAGTGTAAGGAAAAGAAATAGAAATTGTTTATAATCCAATGACCTGGTTTCAATCATGTGTTTTATTATTCCAGCCTTTTCTCTAGGCACATCCGTTTAAAAGCCAGAGCTCTTACAGTTAACAGTTTGTGATGTGTTTGGTTCCTCACTAGTCTGTCTGTGTCAATAAATATACTTCACAACACTTCAGGCGCCTGCATTGGATTATATTATACAGATGTACCTTAATTTACTAACAGTCCCCTGTAGTTATACTCTTGGTTGTTTCCAATTAATTTTTTTCTAAATATGAAAATATTTAAAGCCTTGATAATCCTGTAGCTAACTCTCTATGTACATTTTAATCGTTTCTTTAGGGTAAATTCCTAAAAGTGGAATTTTTAGAATAGGTTAAAAAAAACAGGAAAACATTTCAAGAGTTTCTAAACAATTTGATTTTTTCCTACAAAGATTGAATTTTAAATTTGGAGTGAAAAGTTTGTTTTTGTGTTGTCTGTTGTTGTTTATTTTTGAAATCTTCATAGGATTTTAGAAAGCAGTGATTGACATACAAATGACTCCAAAAGATAGAGTTGGGGTTTTTTAAAAAAAATTCAGATCAATGGCTGTTCTTGGTAGACTCAATCTGAATTGTCTTAAGCTTGGTTTCCCATTCAGGGTTGAGTTGGTCCTTAAGGAAATGAAAATGCATAGTGGGAAACTGAAGGACTGTGTCTGAATTCTGTTCGCCCAGAGGCCAGGTCTAGAGGTGCTGTGGTGGGAAGAGGCACTGGGTCGTGTCTAGGCTGTTTTGGGGAGGATTCTGTTTCCTCTGTGACTCTCCAGGTCTGACGGTGGAGTGGGCGGAACACAGTCTACAGGAAGGGCAAAGGATCAGCATCCCAGAGTCCATCTACAACAACGGTTGCGTGAAAGATGTAGATGAAGGCTTGGAGGTAAATGCATATCCTTGGAGGGGTGGGGGGGTGGGGGGGACCCGGAGCCAGAACCTTCTCATAAGCCTGGTACCAGCAGAAACTGTCTAAACCTCTAAAGAGGTCTGTTTGTCCTTTGCCCTCAGGCAGCAGAAAAAATTGGTTTTCCCTTGATGATCAAAGCTTCTGAAGGTGGCGGAGGGAAAGGAATCCGGAAGGCAGAGACTGCTGAGGACTTCCCCATCCTGTTCAGACAAGTGAGCTCCTCACGCTGTGTGTTTTCCCATGTGTCTTTGGGAATTGTGCTTCTTCGGTTGGTGGCCACCAGATTCTTTCCACTAATGTTATTGTGTCACAACCGAGAGGATGCGTGGGGGAGCTGAAATATTGCTGTGTTGTTGCAAAGCGAATGTATTCATCTTTACTCGCAAAAGTCCAGGGCTTGGGTTGATCTATACACTGTTTCCTTAGATGTTTGATTCTATGGACCAGTGTGTCTGTAAAGGATTTCAGAGATACCTGTTTGTGAGGATATCTATCTGTGACTATTTGTCTATCGAGAGATGGAATATTTTGTACAGTTTAGCAGTTTCAGTATTTTTAATGTTTGTAGATGATCAATTTTATTGTTGGAACAAATTGTGTATTTATTTATTTGTAGCTGGTTTTCTACTTTTAAACCATTTTGCCTGGGGGGTGGGGGAAGGAATACATTAGCAGACTGGGATTAAAATATGCACACTACTACATTTAACATAGATAACTAACAAGCACCTACTGTGTAGCCCAGGGAACTATACTCAATATTATGTAATAACCTACAAGGGAAAAGAATCTGGAAAAGGAAAAAAAAAAAAACAAAACCAGCATGACTCCTGTTAGCCACTGGGTTTCTTTCCAGTACTTTTCCTGTAGTATATACTTTTGCACAGACCTTCATATAGTTCTAGATTTTTTAAATTACTTTGTGTGTTTCTGACGGTGCCAAGTCTTCGTTGTTGCGTGCTGGCTTTCTCTAGTTGCGGCGAGCATCCTCACGGCGGTGGCTTTCCTTGTCGCGGAGCACAGGCTCTGGAACATGCGGGTCGGTGGTTGCGGTGCGCTGGCTTAGTTGACCTGAGGCGTGTGGGATCGTCCCAGACCAGGGATCGAACCTGTGGCCCCTGCATTGGCAGGCAGAGCCTTAACCACTGGACCACCGGGGAAGTCTCCACAATTCTGTTATATTATTTTTCACAGAAGTGGGATCCTCCCGTGTGTTACTGCAATCTCTTTTCTTTTTTAATTGTCTTACGAGTAATTCCATGTGAATCCTTATTTTTACTCCATATTCTACATTATGTATTTTTGATCATATTTGATTTTGAGAATGTTATACCTTTGAGAAAAGGTAACACTAAAAGCTCAACAAGACCGTGGGCATCCCTGCCATTGTTGCGTGCTCTCCTTGGAGAGCTTCCTGCTCCAGCTCTGCTTTCCCAGGGAAGAGCCTGCCACCCTGCCATCCTCCTGCCTCAGGTGCAGAGCGAGACCCCTGGTTCGCCAATCTTCCTCATGAAGCTGGCCCAGCACGCCCGGCACCTGGAGGTCCAGATCCTCGCCGACCAGTACGGGAACGCAGTGTCCCTGTTCGGGCGCGACTGTTCCATCCAGCGGAGGCACCAGAAGATCATAGAGGAGGCGCCGGCCACCATTGCCACGCCGGCAGTGTTCGAGTTCATGGAGCAGGTGGGCTCTGGGGAGCTTGGGTGGGGGAGGCATCTCAGCTGAGCACCAGCGAGAGCTCTCAGTGCCCAAGTTGCCAAAGTGGAGTGGGTGTCCAGGAGGAGATGAAGGGGCAGGGGGTGGAGGGAGGAGATGAATTCAGCCTCATGCAGGTTTATTGAGCTATGATCTCTGAGGTCCTGAGGTCATTTACACACTGCAGGTCCTCAGCCTGCATTCGGTCAGGGAACCGGGATGTTTCCCCCCCTACCCCGAGAAAACCACCGGCACCCTCTTCTTCCCCATCTTGTCTGCAGTGTGCCGTGCGCCTGGCCAAGACGGTGGGCTATGTGAGCGCGGGGACCGTCGAGTACCTCTACAGCCAGGACGGCAGCTTCCACTTCTTGGAGCTGAATCCCCGCCTACAGGTGGAACATCCCTGCACGGAGATGATTGCGGATGTCAACCTGCCCGCTGCCCAGCTGCAGGCAAGGAGACGGGCTCTGAGCCCTGCGGGGGCTTGTGCCCAGAGCTGGGGGTGAGGGTCTCCTGTCCTGCTTAGGTCAGACCTCCCTCCATTTGGACTGGCCTGGTCATTGCTTCCTGCTGGGAGTCACTCACACACTCTGGTGGGATATGCCACAGGTCCCTTTGAGTAGGTCACATCCTAAGACCCAGTAGACTCAGTGTGATCCTTTGGCTCAGCTGATGTCCTCCGTCATCCGCTTCTTCCTCATTCCTCCAGATCAGCTTTCCCTGCGTCCTTCACAAAACTTCCTTTAGCTCTGCATCTGGACGCTGTTTCCCCTCCCCTCCCAGCTATTAAGAGTCTGTAACTTTTATCTGATGCTCATTATGTGTTGTGACTGTTGCTTCTTTGCCCAAGGACACGGCTCCAAGGGGGCAGAGGCAAGCTGTCTCTTTCTTTCCTTGCGTCTCCCATGTTGTACCATCTTGTGGCCCCAGGAGGAGCTCAGTATATTCCAAATCATTCACTGTCCCTCTAGCTCTGTGCTCTGGGTTCGAGGACTGACCCTCTCACGGGATAGACTTCTTGATTTCAGATCGCCATGGGTGTGCCGCTGCACCGGCTGAAGGATATCCGGCTTCTGTACGGAGAGTCCCCGTGGGGGATGACGCCCATTTCTTTTGAGACCCCTAGCAACCCTCCCATTGCCCGAGGCCACGTCATTGCAGCCAGAATCACCAGCGAAAACCCAGATGAGGCAAGTCGGGGGTGGTGGTAGGGGGCCTGTGTTTCCACCACCTCCAACCTCCCAGCTTGGGGCAGACCCCAAACCTTAGCCTGGAGGAGACGCCTAGACCTCACAGTTTACAGACAAGGAAATTGAAATGCGGGAAGGGAAGGGATGAAAGGGTTCATCCACAGGTGCTGTGTGCCAGGCACCAGGCAGATGCCTGGTGTGTCAGAGGACAGCCACGCCTCTGGGCATTGTCACCCTATATCACAGCTCCAGAGGGTGGGGCGACCCGCCTCATGCCCAGAACCTGCTGAGTCCAGGGCCGAGTCCCAGTGGTGCACTGCAAAGGTCACATATGTCCACCTTTGGGACGGGCAGCTGGGTTTAGAGCGCAGATCCTTGGATTTCTGGCCCCATGAACTTTTGACTACATACAACATACAGTCTAAGGCAGCAGTCCCCAACCTTTTTGGTACCAGAGACTGATTTCACGGAAGACAGTTTTCCCGTGGACCAGGGTGGGGGGCGGGGATGGTTTGCGGATGATTCAAGCACATGGCATTTATTGTGTGTTTTCTTTCTATTGTTATTACATCAGCTCCACCTCAGATCATCAGGCATTAGATCCCAGTGGTTGGGGACCCCTGGTCTAAGGAGTCCCTCTGTGACTTGTTCTTACTTGTGCCTTAAAGTACCAAGCAGCTAGCGTCTGTCACAGTTTACGTGTATACTAACAGTTGTCACATAACCACCATAATCGACGATTTAGTTATTTAATGACTTCATTCAAGAAACTTGGGATGAGAGAAGTTTTATCCCCTCTCTCCTATGGTGACTGTATTAGTTTGGGATCTTTGGCTAAGAGCAAACAATCAATTCCAGTGGTGGGCAGGCAAAGTGGGAGACTTTTAGGGAGTTGATGGCTTATTCACAGGATGGAGGACCACGTATAGAAAAAACCCAGACACCTGAAACTTTGCGTCTCTCGGCTCCAAGCATGTCTGCCAAAATGAAAGCCTTTATTACAGGCAATCCCGGCCAGAGCATCAAACCCACCTCTCCCCCTTTACCAGAGTTATACTCAGAAGGGGGTGGGTCGTTCTCACAAAGGGAATTTATGTGTGCGTTAGCATCAACTAGGGCTAACGTTGCATTTCTGTATCTGCCAGACTTTTCATAGTCTAGAATTGGAAATCCCTCTCCTCTTATAAACATTTTCTGATCGACAATGGCAAGCACATAAAGTCAGTAGGTACCGTCGCTCAGCTCCATCAGGTGATTACCGGTCCCCAACTCGGTTGTTATCTTTCAACTTTTTTTTTTAAGAATAAAAATTCCACGCCTTGACGTGCTCACATGGATATACCTGCACTGCTCATGACAAGTATCAATATTTTATTGATCACACTAAGCTCTGGGGTGTGGGAGGGGCTCTTGGGTTTTCCTAGGATTTAATTCTGATGAAAATAGATCTGGAGTAATAATTTCTTCTGTTTTGCTTTTTCTGTCCGGGCTGCAGGGGTTTAAGCCAAGCTCCGGAACAGTCCAAGAATTGAATTTCCGCAGCAGCAAGAACGTATGGGGTTACTTCAGCGTGGCTGCGACTGGTGGCTTACACGAATTTACAGATTCCCAGTTTGGGCACTGCTTCTCCTGGGGGGAGAACCGGGAAGAGGCTATTTCGTTAGTATCTCCCTCCCTCCCTTCCTTCCACCCCTTCCTCTGAGAAACTAGAAATTATTAGCCTGTGGGTTCAGACGCAGAGCAGTTAAGGGGATGAAGAGCAGACCTTATCTTAAACACCTTATGCCAAAGTCCAAGAACACAATCTGCCCTCTTCCCTTGTTTGAGACCTGTGACAACATACATGGAATCAGTTCACCAAGGTCACTGATCTTGAGCTTGTTACAGGTTGAACTTGAAGGTGATCCAAAGAATGTTCAAGGTGATTCCAGGAGTTTAAAAGGTGCTGAGTGCTATAGCTTTTTATTTAAAAACAAAAAAAAAGGTGCAGGGGCCCTCTTTTAAATTTAAGTCTCTTAAGTAGTTCCCCGAGAAATCCACATTGACAAAGAAGTCCTCAAATGCCAAAACACCTACATCTTTTTAAAAATTGAAGTATAGTTGATTTACAGTGTTGTCTTAATTCCTGATGTATAGCAAAGTGATTCAGAGAAGGCAATGGCACCCCACTCCAGGACTCTTGCCTGAAAAATCCCATGGACGGAGGAGCCTGGTGGGCTGCAGGCCATGGGGTCGCAGAGAGTCGGACATGACTGAGTGACTTCACTTTCACTTTTCCCTTTCATGCATTGGAGAAGGAAATGGCAACCCACTGCAGTGTTCTTGCCTGGAGAATCCCAGGGACGGGGGAGCCTAGTGGGCTGCCGTCTATAGGATCGCACAGGGTCAGACACGACTGAAGCGACTCAGCAGCAGCAGCAGCAAAGTGATTCGGTTAAACACATATATGTGTACATTCTTTTTTTAGAATATCCTTTTCAGTTACGGGTTATCATAAGATATTGAATACAGTTCTCTGTGCTATACAGTAAGACGTTGCTGTTTGTCCATCCTATAGATAACAGTCTGCATCTGCTAACCCCGGCCTCCCACTCATCCCTCCCCCACCCCCACCCCTTGGCAATCACAAGTCTGTTGTTTGTGAGTCTGTTCCTGTTTCGTGAGTACATTCACTGGCGTCGTATTTTAGATTCCATGTAAAAGCGATATGATCTGGTGTGTTTCCCCTATAACACTCTCCCTGATTTCATAGAGAGAGGAGTTTTCTGCCCTTTAGACTGGACATGTGTTTGATGGGAGGGGGCCCCTCTGGGAAACAGGAGGTGGTTACAGCCAAGCTGGCGGCTGCCCTGCGCAGAGTGGGGTACGGGTGTCAGCCATCTGTCCGTGCACCCCAGGCACACTGGGCAGCTGGGTGGACAGCTAGAGAATGACTCCTCCTTGGGACACTGAGGGATTTTGACAGGTCCAGCAGGAGAGAGAGTCAAAGTGACTGGCAAGGTTGATAACAATTATAATCACTAATTAATCATTTCATAACGGCTAACATTTACTGATCAGGGACCATGTTCTTTATATGGGTTGTCTCATTTGAATCCCCAAGTACCTGTGAGAAGGCAGGGTTATCCCCCCATTTTCCAGATGAGGACACTGAGGCCTGGGCGGTTTAGTCACTGGCCCAGTCCATGCTGGAGGCTGTCTGATTTGGGACACTCTCTTCTCTACGGTTCTGGCTCATTGGGAACCATGCTGGAGCTGATGACACATATGTGAATTGGGAAAACAGTCTGTGTGACTTCCCCTCAAGGAACATGGTGGTGGCTTTGAAGGAACTATCCATCCGGGGCGACTTCAGGACAACTGTGGAATATCTCACCAACCTTCTGGAGACTGAGAACTTTCAGAGCAACGACATTGACACCAGCTGGTTGGATAACCTCATTGCCGAGAAAGTGCAGGTAGAGGGCTGCATGCATCTCCCCTGGGGGTCCCGGAACCACCACCCTCCCCCGGCTCCCTGTGGCCTTGGTCCCTGTGGATACTGACGCACAGAGTCTCTCCCAGGCTGAGAAGCCAGATATCATGCTCGGGGTCGTGTGCGGAGCCTTGAACGTGGCCGACTCCATGTTTAGAACATGCATGACGGATTTCCTACATTCACTGGAAAGGTAGGGCGTAGGGGTACTTCTTTCCCCTCTTGGGATACGTGTTGTGGCAAGTAAGGTAGACACGTGTTCTTTGGGTGCAAATCAGTCACCCCGCAGTCAGTGAAGCCTTCCTGTCGTCACCTTCTCCTCCTGCCCTCAGTCTTTCCGAGCATCAGGGTCTTGTCCAATGAGTCGGCTCTTTGCATCAGGTGGCCAAAGTATTGGAGCTCCATCTTCGGCATCAGTCCTTCCAACGTGCTTGCCTCTGTAGAATTCCTCAGATACACCTGGGCTGCCCTGAAAGAGGCTGGATGATTGGGGTGGGGGGACGAGAGGGGTTCTCAAGGCCAAGACAGCCGTCATCCTACAGACAGCCACGTACATACTCATGCTGACTTGTGTAAGTTAAGTGACAACAGGCAGGAGTTCAGAGAGGAAGATGTGACCTTGAGAAGCAAAGCAGGTTATAGGTCACCTCTATAAATGAATCAGGTGGCCAGTGAAATGGACCCCATGAAGATGGCCAGGAGGTCCCTCTTAGGATGGACCAGGGTTTCCCAGCCTCTATATCACTGGCATTTGGGGCTGGGTCATCTTTTGTGGTGAAGGCTGACCTGTGCCAGATGGGACGTTAGCCCATCCAAAGCGTCCCCTCCTCCTCCTCCGGAAGTCAGGACAATCGAGTGTGTCTCCAGATACTGCCATCTGTCCTCTCGGGAGAGGCAGAAATCTCCCTCCCCCTGCCTCGCCCCCATTGAAAACCACTGTGATGGGCAAAGGAGACTACCAAAAGGGAACTAGAAGGATGAAAGGTTTTAGTCCTTGGATCATGTGCTTTTTTAAAAAATATTCTTATTTATTTGGCTGCACTGGGTCTTAGTTGCAGCCTGTGGGATCTAGCTCCCTGACTGGAAATCAAACCCAGGTCCCCTGTGTTGTAAGCGCTGAGTCTTAGCCATTGGACCACCAGGGGCGTCCCAGACAATATACTTTTGAACGGTAATAGAGTCACAATATGGGCTTCCCTGGTGGCTCAGCGGTAAAGAGTCTGCCTGCAGTGCAGGAGACCTGGGTTTGATCCCTGGGTTGGGAAGGTCTCCTGGAGGCGGGCGTGGCAACCCACTCCAGTATTCTTGCCTGGGGACTCCCGTGGACAGAGGAGCCCGGCAAGCTACAGTCCATAGGATTGCACACAGACAGACATGACCAAAGCACCTAAACAGCAGCAGCAGAGGCCCTGTCCGTGCACTGGTTTCTTTCACAAGCAGGTGGCAGGATTCCCGCATAAGGACTTCTTCCGAGAAGCAGCAGCATGGAGTTTGCATCTTGGGAAGCCCTTCTGAAATTTCATATCCTGCAGCAAGACCAGTTCCCTTCAGTTCTAAGGGGTATCAGGTTCCTTGGGACTGTCCATCCCTTGACTTTATCAACCAGCCGTGGTGATGGTTAGGAGAGGCAAAGAGCAGGTGGCTTTCAAAATCCAGAGAATGGATGGCCACAGAGTTCTTGGTCTCTCCTAGACTCACTGCAGGTCTGTCTTCTCTCCCAGGGGCCAAGTCCTCCCTGCAGACTCTCTGCTGAACATCGTGGACGTGGAATTAATTTATGGAGGCGTCAAGTACATCCTCAAGGTAAAGGTCTCTCTTTCTTGGATGTCTCCAACACTCTGGGGGCTCAAGGGAGTTTTATTTCTGCCACACACCACCCCTGCAATGGATTTTCTCATGCCTGCTCCCGGGACACCCCTTGCAGTTCCATGACCTTGAAACCTATGGGCTTTGGGTACAGAACCCGTAGGCTTGGACCTCATGCACAAACAAGGCATAATAGAGCATGTATTGGTTTCCCACGGCTGCCATAATTAAGTTCCATAAACCGGTGTCTTCACCAGTTTCACCAGAAATTCATTGTCTCTCAGTTCTGGAGGCCAGAAGTCCAACATCAAGGTGTTGGCTGTGCCGTGGTCTCTTAGGCTCCCAGGAACCACCCCTTTCCTAGCTTCCAGTGGTCGTGGACAGTCCTCGGTGTTCCCTGGCTTAGAGGTTATCACTCCAATTGCTGCCAGCCTCTGGCTTTGTATGGCCACCTGTGAGTGTGTCTGTGTCTGTCTTCATCACCCTGTGCCTGTCTGGGTCTCTTCTCGTCTTACAAGAATACCAGTCAGACTGGATTCAGGGCTCACCCTAAGCCCGCGTCCCTCCTTAACTGACTACGTCTGCAAAGACCCTGTTTCTGAGTAAGGTGACATGCCGAGGTTCTGGGAAGGACGTGGACTTGGGGGGACACTGTTCAACCCCTCACAGTATGCGAGCAGAACCACGGCTCAAGGGCAGAACCTGTCCCCACAGGTGGCCCGGCAGTCTCCGACCATGTTTGTCCTCATCATGAACGGCTCTCACATCGAGATCGACGCCCATCGGCTCAACGATGGGGGGCTACTGCTGTCCTGCAGCGGCAACAGCTACACCACCTACATGAAGGAGGAGGTGGACAGGTGTGTGGCCAGGGACACCCGAGCCAGCTCCCTGCCACTGTGGGGTCTGTGTGCAGGCTCAGGCTCTCAGCCAAGGCACCTTCTCCAGGACCTTCTGGGGCTCTTGGGAGGTTCATCTCGAGGGTGGAATCCCAGGCTGCAGGTTGGCATCCATGGAAGGTCCCTAGGCATCCCTTTTCTAGCAATGTGGACGGATTCAGGGCTTCCAGCTCCGCAGCCTGTGAGGTGTACACTGAGTCCCAGCGGCTCCGGGTCTGAGCTGCAGTGTCCACACCCATTGGAGCAGGGCTGGGGAAAGATGCGGTTATCCAGTTAGGGTAATGGCTATTTATTTGATCATCTGTTGGGTTGGCCAAAACGTTTGCTTGGGTCTTTCTATAAGATGTTATCTACGAATAAACTTTCTGGCCAACTCAATACTTACCCCAGGTGTCAGGCTAGGTGTCAGCAGAGAGCCGTGGTCACGACTCATGGAGTCTTGTTGGGAAAGAGACACATCGAACAAGCGGATGGCAGCAGGGAAGGTTGCTGTGGGTCAGGGTGGGTGGAGCATGGGGTGACCTGGAAGCGCTCAGTGTGGGGAGCCTCACGAGACAGAGACCCTGTTACTCTGGGGTGTCTGACCAGCCCGAGCTCACACAATGAAACACAAACCCCTACTCCCACCGCTGACAGGCAGCAAAGACCCCAGGCCAAGAAGAGTAAAGTGGGGGAGGGATGGAGGTGGGGCTTCCAGAGGCCCCAGACCTGAAAAAGCTCCAGTTAGGGAATGCAGGTTCCTTTCCCAGTCCATGGAAGAAGGCAGACAAGATACACCCCAGATTGGCGTTGTGTTACCTCTTTTTAGCCCGTGTTCTCTCTGCCAAGAATATTTAGGGTGATTATAGGCACTGCCCATGGGGCATGCTCTTCCCGGTTCTGTTACAGAAAGTGAAAGAGTTAGTGTCTCAGTCATATCTGACTCTGCGACCCTGGACCAGAGCTCCTCTGTCCATGGGGATTCTCCAGGGAAGAATACTGGAGCTATTCCCTTCAGGGGATCGTCCCATCCCAGGGATCGAACCCAGGTCTTCCTCACTGCAGGCAGATTCTTTACCATCTGAGCCACCAGGGAAGCGGTTCTGTTATAAGAAGCCTTTCCCTGGGTCAGTATGTATTGAATAATATCGATATTGCTGATTGCTTTCTCTGTGCCAGAGCCTGTTGGAATTACGTAAGGGAAAAGAAGCTAGTTTTCTGCCAGGAAGGGGCCCCACCCCGGCTCACCCCCAGAGTCTTTGGGGTAATTGTCAACACTATTTGGGAAGAGTGGAGTGAGTCGCTCAGACCATCCCAGGGTGATGCTCCCGGCTGCTGTTAGGGAGGGAAGACACTGTCAGAAGCCTGACTCGGCACCTTGGTAGATGGTGCCCTCCTGTGTCCCCACCACCTCCTTCTTCCTCCAGTTACCGAATCACCATTGGTAACAAGACGTGCGTGTTTGAGAAGGAGAATGATCCCACAGTCCTGAGATCCCCTTCAGCTGGGAAGCTGGTGAAGTACGCCGTGGCGGACGGGGAACACGTTGAAGCTGGGGGCAGCTACGCCGAGATAGAGGTGACTGCAGAGCTGGCCCCCAGGGTGGGGCCCCAAGGGAGGACCCTCTGGGCAGGCTGCTGCACTCAAGCCAATAGACCGCCCCTTCCTCCTGAGCTCTCTCGTGCAGATCCCTCACAGAGCCACTACGTGGGGGGTTCAGCCCCAGTTCCCTGCCTTATTCCACGGGAAAAAAAAAATCTCAAAAAATGTATACCTCCCCAGCTGGTAAATGATAATGATGCTGACAATTAAAAAGTGGTAACCCAACACCTGCAAAGCACTTACCACGTGGCAGGCACCCTTCTAAGCATTTTCTCTGTCTTAATTCCTTCTTTAACCTTCCTGGCAATCATGAGTTGGACCCAAACAGAACCTCTATTTTGCACAGGAAGACATGGGACCCAGGCAGCCTAAGAAACTCACTCAAGGTCACACAAAGCCAGGATTCCAACCTGCTCATTCTCTGCTGCCAAGGAAAAGAAAGAATTTTGTAATGAAGCTGCAGCAGTGGTGGGAGCCCACACCTCTTGGCCGCTTGCTGTGCGCCCTGTGGCTTAATCCTTATCAGTGCCCTATGAGACAAGCCTGTCATTTCCCCACCCCCCATTTTACAGTTAGGGAAACTGAGGCTCAGAGAGCAGACGGCATGTGCTAGAGATCACAGAGTGATGGGTGGGGTACAGGGGTCCAGCCCAGGCCTGGCTGACCTGAGTGACCAAGCTACGAACTTTTGAGCAAAGGGCAGGATGGTCCTGTCTGTCTGAAGCCCATACATGCTAACAACATTCATCATGTCCACAGGGCCAGACTCAGACCAGTTAAAGGGGCTGATGACTGGACTGGAAGCACATTCTTCGTTCCCCAGAGGGTTTTCTCTCTGCCTTTAAGAAAAGGAGCCCGTCATAAAATGTACCTCATTTTAGGAAGATAGGTATCAATCACCCTACATCCTATGATTTAGCTGTGTTTCTAAGAGAAAGGCCTTCCTTTGGAAATAAGGAGCAGTTTCCACCACTGTAAAATGAGCACAGTGAACACCAGCCTCCCTGACTGGCTTTGCAGACGGTAAAGATTTATGACCAGCGCTGTGCCTGGCACACAATAGATTGTGTAAATGCTGCCCCTCTCTCCCCACTGCACTTGAACTCTGCCCACAGGGTCGTTTTTGTAAGTGACATGGTCTGTGCTCCAGAATTGCTAGTTTGGGGTGACCCAGGCCAGACCTGAGGGGCTCCACCTAAGTAGAAATCACTTCTTTGTGCAAAACAGGTCATGAAGATGACCACAACCCTGAACGTGCAGGAAAGTGGCCGGGTGAAGTATATCAGGCGCCCGGGGGCTGTTCTGGAAGCTGGCTGCATGGTGGCCAGGCTGGAGCTCGATGACCCTTCTAAAGTGCGCCCGGTATGTGACACCCGGCACAGCTACTCGGTGAGCCGGACAGGCCGGTGGCTCCTGGCCCTCGAGCCTCACCCACCACGATGGGCACAGGAACGTGCCTGCCTGTGCCCACACCCTCCTCAGTATCCCACTAAGAGCAAAACCCACGTGCTTCCGATGATCTTCAGGGTCCCCCAGGGGCTGTGTCCCGCTTTCTTCCCTGGCTTCACCCTCTGCCTCCCTCTCCCCCTTAATCACATGCCCTGGACTCCTCCCTCTCGGGGCCAGCTCCCTCTGCCCAGAGGAACCTTCGTCCAGATGTGCACAGGGCTCGTCCTCCCATTTCCTGTAAACTGTGATGCAGCCCTCTTCCCTGCAGTGCTCTATATAGCATTGTCACGTCTCCGTGACGTGAAGTGACCTGCCCTCCTACAGTAAGCCAGGCATGCGGGGAGGTGGCTCCCCATTCATGCAGGTAATGTTTGTTTTTCTCTACAATAATTAGCGTATATGCCCAGGAAGAAAAAAAGCTAGAAAAGCATTAAAAAAAAAATTGTCTCTTTTCTCCAAAGTATCCTATCAGTTTCATTTGTTTTCTCCTCTTTCTTTTCATTATTGTCTTTCAAGGGTTCCCAAAGCTAGGAATAGAGTGAGCTTTGTTAGATAACAGGAAATGAATCTGTGTCTACCTTGCGATTCGTTTTAGCAGACGTTTCCCGCCCGGCTGGGTTCTGGAGACAGGAACCCAGCCTCCAGTCCCAGCAGGCTCATGATTGCCTATGAGAAAGACAGGCAGATAAATCTTTGTAATTCAGCTCAATCAGAGGGACCGTCCTTGGCCACTGGCGCTGGGGGTCCAGAGGGAGAAGCAGCAGCAGATTGTGAAGAGAGGAAGCCCTCCAGTTGATCTTGAAGGGCAAGAGGAGCCTGCAGGGCTGGGAGCGGAGTGGACGGGATGGGAAGCTGAGGGTTCTGGGCCAGCAGAATAGCACGCCCCCAGCTCCCAGGTTCCAGTGCCTCACACGGCCGGTGGTGAGTGGATGTGCTCAGTCGCTTAGTTGTGTCCGACTCTGCGACCCCATGGACTGTAGCCCGTCAGGCTCCTCTGTCCCTGGAATTTTCCAGGCAAGAATACTGGAATGGATTGGCATTTCCTACTCCATATTGAGTGGATATTTGTAAAATAAATTAACAGATGAATGAATGCATGAAGTCAGTGTTGCCCCTTTAAAAAAAAAAAAGTTTGGCCTCACCTCACAATATGTGGAATCTTAGTTCCCTGACCAGGATTTAAACCTGTACCCCCTGCATTATAAGACAGAGCCTTAGCCACTGGACCAAGGAAGTCCCTTTGGGGAGCTTTCTGTTTGAGAATCCTCCAAGGCCAAATATTTATGATTTACAAAAAGCACGTACATTTGTATGAGAGTTTCCTAAATTTTCTCTGTGCTAGGCATTCTTCTTTAGGATTTGAGCAAAGCTGAAAAGAAATAGAAAAATAGGGAGATGATATTGGTTAGCAAACAAAGCCAAACAAAAACATCTGTCAGCAAAAATAATCAGCAATAGGAAAAGGATTTTATTTGAGCCAAACTGAGGACCACAGCCTGGAAGACAACCTTATCGATAACTCTGAGGAATCGCTCCCAAGAAGCATGGTTTTCAGCGCAGTTTTGTCGCAGCAATGAACATGAAACAAATCAGGAAGCCTTTCCTATAAGATTAAAAAAAAAAAAACGAAAAGGAAAAAATCAGACCAGCATGTGCATAGCAAGTCACCATGGCCTTGGCCTCCAGGAAGGGAGTCCTGCTAGCCTCAGAGGAGAACCAGCGTTGGCATCCCAGGAGGGAAGGCATTGCATCACTGTTTTATTTATTTTTTAGCTTTTTATTTTGTATTGGAGTATAGCCAATCAGTAAGGTTGTGATAGCTTCAAGCAGACAGCAAAGGGACTCAGCCATACTCATCTTTATTTTTAACATGGACTTTCTGTACTTCTGGTCAGTGTGCTCTTTTCTTTAATAATTAAAGCAGATGTCCAGTGTATGTTTGGCTACAAACAGGCTGCTTAGTTAGCATGAAATTCAAGTTAACTCATGTAGAAGCCGCAATGACTTCCCCTGACCTCTACATGTGAACATTTTTTTAAAAAGACAATCACATCTAACACTCTCCAGAATTATTTGGAATGCATAATTGATTACGGTATTTACCAAGGGGAAGATTTGGAACCCTCAAACAGGCGTGTGTGTGAGCAGTTTTAACTTTGCAGTAGGATGCTTTCTTCTGTTCCCCCGCCCCTTCAGGCTTCATCCTAACCACACTGTGTGTGTGTGGCGTACATACCGTGTGTCGGTGGCTCTGCCTTGGCCCTTGGCTGGTCCGGCTCTTTCGGAGGCCACGGTGGTCTTGACCTCTGGCTCCTGTTGTGTCCCATCAGGCTGAGCCGTTTGCGGGGGAGCTCCCCTCACAGCCAACGCTGCCCATCCTCGGAGAGAAACTGCACCAGGTTTTTCACAGCGTCCTGGAAAATCTCACCAACATCATGAATGGCTACTGTCTGCCAGAGCCTATTTTTAGCATCAAGGTGGGTCACGTGTGCAGGGTAGGTGAACAGCCCAAAGATCCCAGAGATCTTTATTGGGGTAAGAAATGAGAAAGTCTGTCATTTCCATCAAGGCCCTGTTCTCAGGGGATTCCTCAGTTTCACTGTAGACCTCAGTTTGTTTCTCTGATTATAAACTGGTGTAAAGGTTACATTGCCTTTGGGGATGCAGTTCAGCTCAACACTGAGAGTGTTCACACCGTAAGAGAAGAGTCGATGTGGGTCATCTCTTAAAGAGACAGTAAGAAAGCGACTTTGTCCAGAGACACAACTCTGTTCACCCAGGGTCCCTTTATCTGTAGAGAAGTAAGTCCTCAAATTTGCAGCCCTCTGTGAAGGGCCTGTGCTGCTGAACTCGACATCAGTAGCTATAAAACCACTGCTCCATCACCTTCTATCCCAGAACAGTCCATCACAGCGATGGTGGTCCTGGTGATAATGGCCAGCTCTAGCCTGGTACACGCTGTGTGCCAGCTACCACACTAAGCACTTAACACTTATTAAGTCATTTCACCTTCCCAACAGCAGAGAGGTAGGAACTCTTACTATTTCCATTTTATAGGAGAGGAAACTGAGACACAGGCTACAAAATTTGCCTATTTCACCCATAAGGAGGCAAAGGGGGTTTGAACCCTGACCCTCCTGCTTCAGAGTCCGTGTGCTTAGCCCCTATGTTAGGCTGCCTAATTACCAGCATTGCAACATTTTTTTTAGCCTCTGTACTTGCCAGTGTGTGCATGATTTCAAGTTCAAACCTTACAACCACATTACGGGGTTGACAACATTCTCCTTCCCATTCAAAAACCATCAACAGTTCCAGTGACCCAGAAGCAGGGCAGTGCAGCTATTAAGAGTTTCTGAGTTTGCATCCTGGCATTGCTTCCTACTAGCTGGGTGACTTTGGGTAACTTAATTAACCTCTCTGTTTCAATATCCTCAAACGGAAAATGGGAGTACCGATTATACCTACTCCCTAGGGTTGTTTCTGAGGATCAAGTGAGAACAGGTCCATTTGGGTCCTTGAACAGCATCTGCCACAAAGCAAGCATCCCACAAACATCTGTGCTTTGCAAAGCCTGATGTCCTGACCCCACACCAGGCTGGCAGTTTGGATGCCCAGGATAGGGAGTGGGGCCGTCCTGGGTGGGGAAGCCGGGTGGGTGTTCCTCCCACTCAGTGGCCGGGGCCGTTCCACCCTGGACTGTTCCAGAGGCTCCCAGGTCTAGCTCTTTGGCTGCTAGAGCGCACGGGGCCTGGACGGCTTAGTGTGTCGGGCGACCCCCACCCCGGGCTGGGTGGCTGCACCCACGCCCCCTGCAGGCCTCAGGCTGACGCTCTGGTCCCGCTGCAGCTGAAGGACTGGGTGCAGAAGCTCCTGAGGACCCTCCGGCACCCGTCGCTGCCGCTGCTGGAGCTGCAGGAGATCATGACCAGTGTGTCGGGCCGCATCCCCGCCCCTGTGGAGAAGGCCGTCCGCAGGGTGATGGCCCAGTACGCCAGCAACATCACCTCGGTGCTGTGCCAGTTCCCCAGCCAGCAGGTAGGACCACACCCGCCAGGAGCTCAGCCCCCCATCAGTCTGGACCTCCAGCCTCTCATCAGATCAGGCTTTGTGAGACCCACACCGACAGCCCGAGATGCTGGGGCCTAAAAAGAGTTTTCTCTCACGCCTTCTCTGCAGAATCCCAGCATTTCCCCCCAAAACAGCAGTTTTAGATGGACATAAGCAGTTAACAGTAGTCCTCGGATTCGGAACAGGAGTAGGTGGTTGGTGCGCATAGTCAGCATTTTCCAGAACTACACTGGCTGACGTAAGAGAGGAGATTGTGAGTTTTTCTCGCTGGTGTGTAGTGTTGATTCTTCCTCCTCGGGTTTGTGTAGGGTGACAGTCGTGGGGCTCTACGTATATATCATATTTTCTAAGAATGGAAGCCATTCCTGGGGAGTATCAGAAATCTCTAATAATTCTGCAGTGGCCTCATTTTGTTCTTTTTTTTGGGGGGGGGGGGTTGCTTTTATCAAGCATGTTAAAGGAAACCTACATCTGGAAGAGTCCCCTCTTTTTTATTTTCATGCCCTCGGTCTGGTGAGAAGGGCTTCCTTGCACCATTACCCTCCACCCATGAGTTAGTAATTTGGGGAGCTCGAGGTCAGTGTAAGTCAGCTTATTCCCAGCAGTCAGCTTCTAAGTTGGAATATTGTTCGGCCATAAGAAGGAATGAAATGATTCATGCTACCCTGGGGATGAGCCTTAAAAACTTGATTTTCAGTGAAAAAAGCCAGTCACAAAAGCTCACGTTGCCCAATTCCATTTATATGAAACGTCCAGAGTTGGCAGATCTGTGGAGAAGAGACGGTAGATTAGTATTTGCCAGGGGCTCAGGGCAGGGGTGAGTGACTGCCCACAGCTCTAGGATTTCTTTGGGTAGTGATGAAAATGCTCTAAAATTAGTGATGGTGGTTGCGTATTTCTCTGAATATAGTACAAACCACTGAATTAAATAGACACTTTAAAAGGAAGGAGGGGAATATGATAGCGTATGAATTCTAGCTCAACTAAGAAATAATGAAAACAAAGCTCTCGAGGACCCCAGTGGAGAATTGCACGTGTTGGAATCTTCTGGGAGTTTGTTATTGATGCAGGTTTTTCATTCGAGGTATTTTTGTTGCTAAATACAGTATGCCAATAGCATTCAACCTAATTGTGAAAACAGGACCCATCTGGCATCCTCGTGCGCCCTGGTGTTGGAAATTCCCTTCTCCTCTTTCCCTGGAGTGTTTGTGAAGAGGGATGGTGTGAACATGCATAAGTCTTTGTGTGATTGTTGTCGTCCCGAACTCTTTAGTCCTCAAGCCGCACGTTGAGTGGGGCACACAGAGCTGTTTCTGGGGGGCCAGAGGGCTTTGGGTTAGGGTGTTTGAACGCGTGGGAACCTGTGGTGGGTCCTTCCAGTGACTGCTGTGTGGTGGACAGATTGTGTGGTCTGAGTGGCGAGACCTGTCCTGTTTTCCCGCTCAGATAGCCACCATCCTGGACTGCCACGCGGCCACCCTGCAGCGGAAGGCTGACCGGGAGGTCTTCTTCATGAACACCCAGAGCATTGTACAGCTGGTCCAGAAGTGAGTCCTGGGCCCTCCGTGGGATGTGGTGGTCACACTTTCTCATCCACGTGTTGCCCCAGGGTGCTGCTATCTGAAGGGCAGGCTCAAACCAATCGACAGTGCCTGGGGTCTGAGACCCCAGTTCCAGCCCTGGCACAGCCCTGCCTGACAGAAGAACAAAGCAACGTCCTTTACTTCCAAGTCTCAGTTTGCTGGTCTGTAAAATGGGAATTAAAAACACTTCACATGCTGAATCATTTTGCATTACCAGTAGATTAACTTTTGTAAAGTGCTAAAACACAGCAAGTCCTCATGGTAGCTTTGCTTATGAGACAGTGGAATGAAATGACTTAGTAAGCTGTAAATGATTATAGAAATTATTCTTGTGATTTGGGGGATCCTTGCAAAGGAGGAATTGGTAAAGAACTTGTTCAGTTGCTCAGTCATGACCAACTCTCTGCGACCCATGGACTGCAGCACACCAGGCTCCTCTGCTTCAGTATCTCCCAGAGGCTGCTCAAATTCATGTCCGTTGAGTTGGTGATGGTTAGATACCGTCTCATCCTCTGCCACCCCTCCTCCTGTTGCCTCAATCTTTCCCATCATCAGGGTCTTTTCCAATGAGTCAGCTCTTCACATCAGGTGGCCAAAGTATTGGAGCTTCAGCATCAGTCCTACCAATGAGTATTCAAAGTTGATTTCCTTTAGGACTGACTGGTTTGATCTTGCTGTCCAAGAGACTCTCAAAGAGTCTTCTCCAACACTACAATTCAAGCATCAATTCTTCAGTGCTTAGCCTTCTTTATGGTCCAACTCTCACATCTGTACATGACTATTAGAAAAGCCATAGTTTCAACTATACGGACCTTTGTCAGCAAAGAGATGTCTCTGCTTTTTAATACGCTGTTTGAAGTGAAGTGAAGTGGAAATCCCTCAGTCGTGTCTGACTCTTTGCGACCCCATGGACTATACAGTCCATGGAATTCTCCAGGCCAGAATACTGGAGTGGGTAGCTGTCCCCTTCTCCAGGGGATCTTCACAACCCAGCGATTGAACCCAGGTCTCCCGCGTTACAGGCGAATTCTTTACCAGCTGAGCCACCAGGGAAACCCAATATGCTGTTCAGGTTTGTCATAGCTCTTCTTTCAAGAAGCAAGCATCTTTTAATTTCATGGCTGCAGTCGGCGTCCACAGTGATTTTGGAGCCCAAGAAAATAAAATGTGTCACTGCTTCCAGTTTTTCCCCTTCGATTTGCCATGAAGTGATGGGACCAGATGCCATGATCTTGGTTTTTTAAATGTTGCATTCTAAGCGAGCTTTTTCACTGTCTTCTTTCACCAAGAGGCCCTTTAGTTCCTCTTTACTTTGTGCCGTTAGAGTGGTATCATCTGCGTATCTGTGGTTGTTGATATTTCTCCCAGCAATCTTGATTCTGGCTTGAGCTTCATCCAACCCGGCGTTTCGCATGATATACTCTGTATATGAGTTAAATAAGGTGACAATATACAGCCTTAGGCATACTCCTTCCCAATGTTGAACCAGTCAGTTGTTTCATGTCTGGTTCTGTTACTTCATGACCCACATACAGATTTCTCAAGAGTCAGGTAAGGGGGTCTGTAGTCCCATCTTTGTAAGAACTTTTTAAAAGAATTTTAAGAACTTGTATTTTGCCTTTCATAGCTCTTGAGCAGGGAGAACTATTCTGATGATAGAAAGAACAGCCCTTTTGTATGAAAACCCTACCCAGCAAGAAAGTTTTGCCTTCTTGGACAGAATTCAAACATTTTCAGACTGGAGTGAGTTAATTCAGCACATACTAGCCACGTGCCAAAAACTATACGAGGTGCAGAAGACAGATGGCTATAGGAAAATGCCCTTCTTTTCAGGGCACTCCTTGGTTTGTGAGGACTCATACTGACGATATAGGGTTGCAGTTGAGGAAGGAGATTTGCGTCTGGATTCCCCATAAAGTGAGAATTCCATAGCCAAGGGCTAATCCTTTCCCCAGAACTCTTCCAGCACTAACCCTAATCCATCCTTTTTCAGTATAGGACAAATGACCGGTAGGTATGAACAAATGATAAATGGATCAAATTCCCTAGCAGGTTCTTTTTTGTGTTAAATATAAATCTCAGAGGTATATCCTATATTGTGTGTGTGTGTGTTTTTGAAAATCACATTTGAACACAGGAGCCTTTTCGGTTCGTACTTTCCTTTAACGTCACTTGCTGCTGCTGGGGCAGTGCCAGTTTCAACTTTCCTGAAACTCAGCGTCCCATTCCTTATGTTCTGAAATGGTTTAGAAGAGGAAATAGTTTAAGGAACCTCCAGGTTACCATTTGGTTTTAAAAGGAAAGTGAAATGTACACAGGGATCATTTGGTAAATGTCTTTCAAGTTTTATTTTTCAAATTGTCTTTATCCATTGGATGGTTAATTGAAAATATTTGTCTTCACTCATTCATGCAAGGCTGACCCCTTTCAGCATCCCAGCTCTGTGACTGTTTTTCCTTCTCTCTGGGGACCTCTGGTGGGATGTGTGACCTTGGGCAAGTCGTCACTGTCTCTGACTGGCAGAGTTAGCACAGATGGACCAACTCATGCATCCCTCCCAGACCTACGGATTAGAGGGTGCAGCCTCCAGATTCTTTTTAAAAAATATTTATCTATTTGTTTGGCTGTGTCAGGTCTTAGCTGTGGCACACGGGATCTTCATTGCGTCATGAGGATCTTTGCTTACGGCTCACGGACTCTCTAGTTGTGACGCACGGGCTCAGCAGTCGTGGTTTGCAGCCATAGTTGCTCCACAGCATGTGGGATCTTAGTTCCCAGATCAGGGACCGAACCCATGTCCCTTGCATTGCAGGGCAGATCCTCAGCCACTGGACCATCAGGGAAGTCCTCCTCCAGATTGATTATTAGTGTTTTCTCTTCAATGCTTTGGCCACCTGATGCGAAGAACTGTCTCATTTGAAAAGACCTTGATGCTGGGAAAGATTGAAGGCGGGAGGAGAAGGGGATGACAGAGGATGAGATGGTTGGATGGCATCACCGACTCAATGGACCTGGGTTTAAGTAGACTCCGGGAGTTGGGGATGCACAGAGAGGCCAGGCATGTCGCAGTCCATGGGGTCGCAAAGAGTCGGACACAACTGAGCAACTGAGCTGAACTCAACTCCTTTTTCAAGTATTGAAAGTCCTGCTGGAGACAGCAGGCACCCCAGGACACGGAGCTGGTCACTCAGCGGCCTTCTCCTCCTCTCCAGGTACCGCAGCGGGGCCCGCGGCTACATGAAGGCGGTGGTGTTGGAGCTCCTGCGGAAATACTTGCTGGTTGAGCACCATTTCCAACAAGGCAAGAGTCGCCACCCCAGGCACTGGTGATGAGTCCACGGGGGCTGGGGCCCGGAGCCTTACCCCACATGGCTTCTTGTCCCCTACAGCCCACTACGATAAGTGTGTGATAAACCTCCGGGAGCAGCTGAAGCCAGACATGTCCCAGGTGTTGGACTGCATCTTCTCCCACTCACAGGTGGCCAAGAAGAACCAGCTGGTGATCATGCTGATTGTAAGCAGGAAAAGGCGTCCTCTCCCCATGGTTGGACAGGGCTCCACCGGCTTTCCCTGGAAAGATTCTGGTAGCCAGATTTTAAAATACTTCATACCAAACTTTGTCTTGGGTCTTTCCTCTCTTATTTATTTCTTTCACCACGCTGCACAGCTTGTAGGATCTTCCCTGACCAGGGATTGAACCTGGGCCATGACAGTAAAAGCCTGGAATGCTAACCTCTAGGCCACCAGGGAACTCTCGTCTTAGAAAACCATCAGCCTGGCCGTTGGACAGTGCCTGCGTTCCATGCTGTCCTTGGAGGCACAGGCCAGGGGAATGATAGAGACTGATGTCACCACCATTTGATAACACAAACCAAATCAAAATTTGGGAGGCAGAGAAGGTTGAGAATAATTTCCCATGAGATTTCTTCAGCACAGACCTGCTTGTGTGCTTGTGTATGTGTGTGAAATGTTAATACGTTAAACAAATTTTCTGATGATAGAAACAAAATGTGGGCTCATTCTAATTAGGGACATGCAGAGGTAGAAAAGAATGACCCCCCCGCCCTGGCCCCACCATCTGGTGACTGCCTGGAGAACAGCCTGGTGCGGGGGTGGGGGCGTGACGCCCAGGTATTCAGGGTCCCAGCAGTCATTGTTCTGTCTCAGTGGGTATTGAGGGAGCATCGACTCAGCCTTTCCTAAGCCCTTGTTGCATTTAGGGCGTAAGAGTAGATGCAAAGACTGGTCCCGCCCAGCCCTGGTCTCCAGCAGAAAGGTCCCTTGTTCCAGAAGCAGAGAGGAGGGTTGCCCATAGGAACTAGCATCCCTGCCTCATTGGCAGGTTTCACCTCTATATCTTCTCTCTGGCAGGATGTCTCCAGGCCCTAGATGCTCCCCCCATGCCAAGGCTCCTAGAGTTGGCTTGCACACCTGCCCGAGAGACTCACATAGCCCTTACTCTTTGTTCATACCTGCTTCTGTTTCCCCTCATCCCTCTTCTCTGAAACTGAGCCCCTTAAGTCAGGCAGAGACGTGCAGAGGAAAGCGTGAGAGGGCCTAAGGATAGGAGAACCTTGGGTTCAAATACGACTCTGTCTTGCATGTGCTTGGTAGCCTGGGGGCAAGGCACAGTGCCTCTCTGAGCCTCAGTTTTCTCATCTGTAAAATGGGTATCATATAGTAACTTCTCAGTGGGTGAAGGACATTTGAGGAAATGAAAGGGTCTAGCTGCTTGCCTGGCCACAGTAAATACTTGTTACCTGCTGGCCATTAATAGTGATGCAGGCAGAGACTTGGTTCTGTTTTCCCCTTGTGCCAGGAATTTAGGGCATGTTTTGGGGCGGATGCATGGGTGAGTGAAAATGCAGTGGAGAATGGTGGAGGGTTTATGTATTAGACTGGGGAGGTTGGCGGGGGCAGCTGGACCTCCAGCCGAGGGCCAGTGAGTGCTGGCCTGTCTCCTTCTGGTGGAACAGAAGATTCCCTTGGATCTTGTTTCTGTCTCCCAAAAGGATGAGCTCTGTGGCCCAGACCCATCCCTGTCCGATGAGCTGACCTCCATCCTTGACGAGCTGACCCAGCTGAGCAAAAGCGAGCACTGCAAGGTGGCTCTCAGAGCCAGGCAGGTAGGCTGGCCGGCTGTGGTCCCCGCCGCTCCCGGGGCACCATCCTCCACCACACCCAGCTCCCCGCATGCACAGCCTCTCTGCTGCAGGACCGGCCCTTGGCATCTTCCCTGTGAGGATGGCTCACCCCAGCCCCTCCATCCCCTCCATCCCGTCCCCCCACAGGTCCTGATTGCCTCCCACCTCCCCTCCTACGAGCTGAGGCACAACCAAGTGGAGTCCATTTTCCTATCTGCCATCGACATGTATGGCCACCAGTTCTGCCCAGAAAACCTCAAGGTGAGGCCACCTGCATCCTTCCACGTCGCACAGAGCACACGCCACGGCCCAAGTGGGGCCTGGGGGTGGGCAAGCGGGCTCTCCCTGCCCTCCATGGGTTGGCGCTCGGATGCAGGGCACAGTCACGAGCACCAGTGGTTTAGTTCAGTGTGGTCAGGGCTGCCTGAGGGACCCAGGGGCAGCTCTGAGAGAGGCTGGTCCTGCAGGATGGATGGCAAGGCAGCAAGGCTCTCTCAGGAGGCATGATGTTGAACTCCACATGTGATGGAGCTTATTGGAAGCTGCGAGCACTCACATGGCTGGGTCTTGGCTTCATTTTCCCAGGGCCCCCTCTTCACCCCCTAAATCTGCCTCATTCACAAGCTTCCAGGCACCCCCTCTATGGCTAGAGCTGGGAACCCTGGGAACAGTCACCCCAGAACCGCCTGCACATTCAGGTCTCATGGGCCTGGGGCCTGGCAGCATTTTGTGATAACAACACGACCAACCTACCTTCCCTGCTGCTACCCCTCCCCTCCTCTGACTGCTGGTTGGAATTTGTTAGCATTCCCCTTTCCTTCTTCGTTTCCCTCTCCATTTCCTGTAGAAATTAATACTCTCAGAAACAACCATCTTTGATGTGCTGCCCACTTTCTTCTACCATGCTAACAAAGTAGTTTGCATGGCATCCTTGGAGGTAAGTGAGTGAGAGGTCCCTGGAACGGCTTCCGTACTGACCAGTGCCTGTCCCGGCATCCGCTGCCTGCACTCCACATGCCTGACCCTGGGCCATGTGCCTGGCAAACATGATCTCAGCATTTTCTCTCCAAGGTAGGTCCTTTTATTTACACCCATCTCACAGAAAAGGGAATGGAGGCTCAGAGAGGTGAAGAAGCTTGCTCAAGATCACACAGCTAGGAAGTGAAAGAGCCAGGATTTGTATCAAGTCTATCTTAGTCCAGTAGCTCAGTTGGTAAAGAATTCACCTGCAATGCAGGAGACCCCAGTTCAATTGCTGGGTCGGGAAGATCCGCTGGAAAAGGGATAGGCTACCCATTGCAGTATTCTTGGGCTTCCCCGGTAGCTCAGCTGGTAAAGCGGGAGACCTGGGTTCGATCGCTGGGTTGGGAAGATCCCCTGGAAAAGGGAACAGCTACCCACTCCAGTATTCTGGCCTGGAGAACTCCGTGGACTGTGTAGTCCATGGGGTCGCAAAGAGTTGGACGTGACTCTGCGACTTTCACTTCACTGTTGTAGTCCAAAGTTCTTGCTGGTAACCCCAGCTGTCTTGTGTGTTATTCCAGCCTCCTCTGGCACAGGCACAGTTAAATACTAACCCCCCAGGGGCCAGGTCCAAGGCACTTCATCTAAAGTTTTGATTCTTTGAGCAACGAATTATGGCAACATGTGAAAGTTGTCTACCAGGGAAGCTCATTAGATACTTGGTGTCCAGAGTTTTATTGAGAGCTGGTCACATATGCACCAGAGAAAGCGATGGCACCCCACTCCAGTACTCTTGCCTGGAAAATCCCATGGACGGAGGAGCCTGGTAGGCTGCAGTCCATGGGGTCGCGAAGAGTTGGACATGACTGAACGACTTCCCTTTCACTTTTACTTTCATGCATTGGAGAAGGAAATGGCAACCCACTCCAGTGTTCTTGCCTGGAGAATCCCAGGGACGGGGGAGCCTCGTGGGCTGCCGTCTCTGGGGTTGCACAGAGTCGGACACGACTGAAGCGACTTAGCAGCAGCAGCAGCACATAAGCACCCTCTGCTTGGCACATACCAAAATTCCAAACTCCCAGGAAGAAAACATATGCTCAGCATAAGTCATACTGTTTGCTTAATGCACCACCAACCATTCTTCTCTGGGAATGGTGGGAACCCTCCCCAAATCCAAGTTCTCACATGCTAGCCAAGGGCCAGGCTTGCAAGCAGCAATTTCAAAGGATAGCAGTTAATCCCCAGATTCCCTATCCAGTAAAAAAATTCCCAATGCTTAGTCTTCAGAACTATGCTGTCTAATATGCTGGCCACGTGTGGCTTGTGAGCACCTAAGATGTGGCCAGTCTGACTGACCTGAGCTCTAAGTGTAGGATACACACTGGATTCCAAAGACTCAGTATGGAGAAAGAATGGAGAATATCTCAATTTTTAAAAAATTGGTTGCCTGTTGAAATGATAATATTTTAGTTATTAGGGATGAAATGAGGTATGTTATTAAAATCATCTTTACCTGCTCCTTTTAAGTGTCTACTAGAAAATCTCAAATTAATTTAAAACTGCCTCCGTGGCCTGTCTTATATTTCTACTGGACAGCATTACTCTGTAGCAGGAGTCAGCAAACTATAGTCTGTGGGTCACATCTAGCCCCCTGCCCAGTTTTGTAAATAAAGTCTTGTTGGAACCCAGCCACACCCACACATGTACATATTGTCCATGGCACAAACTCGTGGCTCTCACGGTGGGAGCTCGGAGTCTCAACTACTGGACCATCAGGGAAGGCCCTGCAGCAGCAGAGGTGAGTAGTTGTGATTTGTGATGAAGATGACATATTCCACAAAAGCCTAAAATATTTGCCACCTGCTCTTTTGCAGAGGAAGTAGCATCCTGAAGAGTGAGCACATTTACTCTTCACTGCTTTCAGTTCAGTTCAGTCGCTCAGTCGTGTCCGACTCTTTGCGACCCTGTGAATCGCAGAACGCCAGGCCTCCCTGTCCATCACCAACTCCCAGAGTTCACCCAGACTCACATCCATCGAGTCCGTGATGCCATCCAGCCATCTCATCCTCTGTCGTCCCCTTCTCCTCCTGCCCCCAATCTCTCCCAGCATCAGAGTCTTTTCCAATGAGTCAGCTCTTCTCATGAGGTGGCCAGAGTACTGGAGTTTCAGCTTTAGCATCAGTCCCTCCAAAGAAATCCCAGGGCTGATCTCCTTCAGAATGGACTGGTTGCATCTCCTTGCAGTCCAAGGGACTCTCAAGAGTCTTCTCCAACACCACAGTTCAAAAGCATCAATTCTTCGGCACTCAGCCTTCTTCAGAGTCCAACTCTCACATCCATACATGACCACAGGAAAAACCATAGCCTTGACTAGACGGACCTTTGTTGGCAAAATAATGTCTCTGCTTTATAATATGCTATCTAGGTTGGTCATAACTTTTCTTCCAAGGAGTAAGCGTCTTTTAATTTCATGGCTGCAGTCACCATCTGCAGTGATTTTGGAGCCCAAAAAAATAAAGTCTGCCACTGCCTCCACTGCTCTGCTTTAGGGATCATGTTTTGGGCTTGTCTCTGGCCTTTCTCAGGTGCAGTCTGTGCTTCTGTCTCGTTAGGTTTACGTGCGGAGGGGCTACATCGCCTATGAGCTAACCAGCCTGCAGCACCGCCAGTTCCCAGATGGCACCTGTGTGGTGGAATTCCAGTTCATGCTGCCCTCCTCCCACCCGCACCGGTACAGAGTGGTACCCACCTGGGAAGGGGGTGGCTTTATGTTTCTTTTCTCTCTGACCACTGTAATCCTGTCTCTGGAGGCACCCAGCAGGGATGTCTGGGAACCGCTGGGGAGACATTAGGCACGCCATTCCCCAGCCTGGCGTCTCCATGTTTCCATTCTCTTTTCAGTAGCATGGAGATAACCCCATGCCTGCCTCCTAACTCTGCACTGTCTGGGCTGCTAGCCGCTACCTCCCTGTGGGATATTGAAATTAAAACGCATCAAAACTAAATTAAAAATTCAGGTCCTTGGTCACACCAGCTCACGTGTGACTTGCGGCTGCCATATTGGACATTGTGGTTCTAGAACATTCCATCAATGCAGAAAGTTCTGTTGGACAAAGTTGTCCAAGACCCTGATGAAGAATGAGGCACAGACAGCATTTAGGCCCGTGCCTGGCACACAGAAAGTTGATGACTGGTGAGGATCCCTTTGATGACCGTGGCGGATACTGTTGTTACTGTCCGATGGCCTGACGTGTGTCAAGTCCTATGCTAAGAGCTTTCACACACTCCTCTATTCAGCTTTATTCCCCATCCCACAAAATAAAGATTGTCACCTTTGCCCCGCTGAGAGAAAAGGGGACTGACTAGGGGCTTGGGATCATTTTGGGGTCCATGAGAGATGTGGTATAAGAACTTTTGAACTTGCGCCCTCCTGAGGAGGCAGTCTTTGCCTTTGTTTGTGTTATTTATTTGGCTGCACCGGGTCTTAGTTGTGGCACAAGAGAGCTTCGGTCTTCATTGTAGCACGTGGACTCTTTAGTCGTGGCATGTGAACTCTCTGTTGTGGCACGTGGGATCCAGTTCCCTGACCAGGGATCAAACCCAGGCCCCCTGCATTGGGAGCGCAGGGTCTTAGCCACTGGACCACCAGGGAAGTCCTAGAAGTCTTTGCCTCTGGAGCTCTTTGTTGCAGCAGTTCAGCGCTGCTCGGAAAGAAGACTGGGGTAGTCACTCACACTTTGTTTCTTGGAAGAACCCACATGAGTGTCCTGGTCATGGTCTGACCGTTAGTATATATAGACACACGGCATTATTATCAGTCAGGGAGACACTGAGGACCCTGGAGGGCTTCCTTGACCATCTCAGGCCCTTGCTGTTGCTGTGAGCTAGAAGGGCCAGGAGCTTACCCGGGACCTGTGGCCTCAGCTGCCCCATGCCCTGTTCTTCCAGGCCTCTGGGAAGGTCACAAGAGGTGACATTTCACCCCCCGCCCCAAGCCAAGCCTGACTGGACCCTCCACACCTGTGTCTGTAAAACTAGGTGTATTGTGACCATAGGGGAGGTCAGGTGAGAGACCAGCAGGACTGAGGTCCAGGCCCCTGGTGTGCTGTGCATGGCCAGAGGGGGATCTCTCCCCCTATCCCTTCCACCTCTGATTCTAAGCCCCCCTCTTTCAGAAGACTCTGTTGTGGGGCTGGCTCACTGAAGCTTCCAGGGCAGGAACGGCTCTTGGGGCTGGATCTGCAGGCGGCTCCCTCACCCCCCACCTCCCACCCCCACTGCAGGATGACCGTGCCCATCAGTGTCACCAACCCGGAGCTGCTGAGACACAGCACGGAGCTCTTCATGGACAGTGGCTTCTCCCCCAAGTCCCAGCGAATCGGGGCCATGGTCGCCTTCCAGAGATTCGAGGATTTCGTCAGGTACCGAGCGGGGCTCAGTATCCCCAGAACACCCCAACCACAGGGCCTGAGCGTGCTTCCCCTGAACCCCCACCTGTTCACTGCACAAGCAGGTGGGGGTGGCCTGGACACATGGCTCAGGGACTTAATAATAATAGAATAATATAGCATCAAAAGTGTGAGTTTTCATGTCAGCACCTCCTGCTTTTGAATACTGTCTCACCCTGCTTCTTGACTATAAGACTCTGAACAAATGCTTTTTCTCAATACCTTTGTTTTCTCATCAGTATAAGGGGTACAAGAGGACTTTACTTCATAGGGTCACCATGAGATAATACATTAAAAATATTGTATTTAAATCGTTGTTAGTATGTAGATAACATGTTCAGAAATGTCAGTATCATTCCCCTTTTAAAAATATTTGTGTATGTATCCAACCATGTTGGGTCTTCGATGCATCATGCAGGATCTTTTACTGGAGCACACGGACCTTCCAGTTGTGGCACGTGAGCTCCACAGCACGTGAGATCCTAGTTCCCCGACCAGGGGTCAAAGCCACATCCCCTGCGAGGCAGATTGTTAACCACCAGCCCACCAGGGAAGTCCCCGTTGCCCTTTCTCAGCCTGCCCCTGTATATTATGCATCATGCTTGGATTATCTTGTATCTTCACAACAGCTTTGGGAGGTGTTGCTGCTGCTGCTGCTAAGTCGCTTCAGTCGTGTCCGACTCTGTGCGACCCCATAGACGGCAGCCCACCAGGCTCCCCCGTCCCTGGGATTCTCCAGGCAAGAACACTGGAGTGGGTTGCCATTTCCTTCTCCAATGCCTGTTTGTTATCCTCAGTTGACTCAGAGAAGTGAGATGAGATTGCAGGACTCTCCCAGCCAGTAAAAAAGGGACCCTAGCCATGCCCCCAAAGTATTGGAACCCTTTCTTCTACTCACCATCTCAAACCACATAGGTTCATTCTTCTTTTGGGGGAAGACCCCATCACTAGTGCCTCGGACCTAGTCAGGAACCACAGGAGCTCTGCACAGACTTGGATGCGCTGGCAGTGTGGTGGTTGGGAAAGAGGGAGAGTCCGGGTCTGACCTACGACCTCGTGGGGCAGCGGCCCCTCAGCCCTCCCTCTCTGCCCTGCACCCCTAGGAACTTTGATGAGGTCATCTCCTGCTTTGCCAACGTGCCCAAGGACACCCCCCTTTTCAGCAAGGCCCAGAATTCCCTGTACTCTGAGGACGACAGCAAGGTGAGGATGTGAGCAGGGAGCAAGCCAAGGAGGGGCGGGCTGGGGGCCCCGGGCCCTTCTACTTGGTTTTCTTGGCGACCCCCCCTTGGTTTTCTGTCCCAGAGCCTCCGAGAGGAGCCAATCCACATCCTGAACGTGGCCCTCCAGCACGCGGACCACCAGGAGGATGAGCAGCTGGTGCCCATTTTCCGAACATTTGTGCAGTCCAAGGTACATTGGGCAGCCTCTGGGTTTGGGTCCCTGAGAAGGAGGAGAACCGTCTTGATGAGGTGTCCATGTGCCCGAGTTGTCTTGAGAGCTTCAGAGCCGCAGGCCTGGCTGCCCACATCGGCTCTGCTTTGCCCGTGACCTTGGGCAGAGGAGGCTGAACAGGCCAGAAATTCGGCTTCTCCCCGCAGTAACACGGGGGTGGCGTTTCTCTCCCTGGGAGTTGCCGTAATAAGATGACACAGTATATACACCACCTTATGCAGACGATACAGTCAGTAAATGGTTTTGGAGCTGAGGGCAGTGTTTTCATTGGGATGAGCCAGAGAACTCGCTGTTGTATTTACTGGTTTTGGTTACACGGGGTCTTTGTGGCCGCGAGCGGGCGTTCTCCATCTGTGGACAGCGGGGGCAGCTCTCCAGCTGGGGTGCTCGGGCGTCTTGTTGCAGTGGCTTCTCTTGTCGCGGAGCACAGGCTCAAGGGCGTGAAGGCTTCCGTAGTTGTGGCTCACAGGCTTAGTTGCTCTGCGGCGTGTGGGATCTTCCCCAACCAGGGATTGAACCCCTGTCCCCTGCACTGGCAGATGGATTCTTTACCACTGGGCCACCAGGGAAGTCCAAAACTCCCAATTTTAAAATGGTCACTTACATTAACAACCATTTATGCAGATAACTGGGTTGGTTTTATAAACATGTGGTGTCATGTATAATAATGTGTGTGTGTATACATTTTAACAGCTGTATTGAACATAGTTTACGTACCATACCGTTCCTCCATATAAAGTATGCACTTCAGTGCTTCTTGGTACCATAGTCCTCTTTTCTGCAGTTTTGTTTTCCTTCATTTCAGTTTCCCATGGCCAACTGTAGTCCAAGAACATTAAATGGAAAATGCCAGAAGTAGGCAATTTGTCAGTTTCAAGTCACGTGCCATTCTGAGTTGCTATGAGGAAATATTACACCATCCTGCTCAGTCTGACTCAGATGCGAATCATCCCTTTGTCCAGCGCATCCACCGTTTGTCACTTAGGAGGTGGCTGGGTTGTCCCATCAGTTGTCATGGTATTACAGTAGTTAAGTCACCTATATTTTATCTAATTATGCCCCAAAGTGCAAGAGTAGTGATACCAGCAATTCAGATATGCCAAAGAGAAGCCATAGGGTGCTTCCCTTAAATGAAAAGGTGAAAGTTCTTGACTTAATAAGGCAAGAAAAAAACGTGAGTTGCTAAGATCTACAGTAAGATTGACTCTTCTAGCCATGAAATTGTGAAGGAGGAAAAAAGAAATGTACCCTTAAACTGCAAACATTATGGCCACAGTGAGTGATAAGTGCTTAGTTAAGACAGAAAAGGCATTAAATTACAAGAAAATATTTTGAGAGCCCACAATCACATAGCTTTTATTACAGTAAATGGCTATAATTTTTCTATGTGGTTAATCTCCTATTGTGGGCTTTCCTGGTGGCTCAGGAAAAGAATCTGCCTACAATACAGAAGACCCAGGATTGATCCCTGGATCAGGAAGATTTCCTGGAGAAGGGAATGGCAACCCACTCCAGTATTCTTGCCTGGAGAATTCCATGAACAGAAGAACCTGGCGGGCTACAGTACCTAATTTGTAAATTAAACTTTATTGTAGGTATGTATAGGGGAAAAAAAAAAACAACCTAGTATATATAGGGTTTGGTATTATCCATGGTTCCATTCATCCACGAGATCGTGGATCATATCCCCGGTCAGTAAGGAGAGACTACTAATATATTCATAGACTTGTGTAACCATCATTACGGTCATTTTATTTTAGAACGTTTTCACCACCCCCACCAAAATACCCCATACCCATCAGCAGCCACCCCATTTTCCCTGAACTCAACACCCTTTTCCCTGCCCTCGAAAACCACTAATCTACTTTCTGTCTGTGAATTTGCTCATTCTGGGTGTTTCCTATCAGTAAACTAAGTGGAGTTTCATACAATATGAGGCCTTTGGGGACTGGCCTCTTTTACTTGGCGTGTTTTCAAGGTTCATCCAGGTAGCAGTAACATGTGTCAGGGCTTCATTCCTTTGTGTGACCAACTATGATCCTATTGTATGTTTGGTTTTTAATGCAGAAGAACATCCTTGTGGAGTGTGGACTCCGAAGAATCACATTCCTGATTGCCCAAGAGGTGAGTCCAATGCTCGGCGCATCTGAGTTCTTCACATTCTTCAAGACTCGGTGCCATTTATTTGAAGTTTGCCCTGTAGATTGGGGTGGGAAAGATCAATGGCTAAAGGAGAGATGGCTTTCCAAATGATTTGTTCTAGCAGTGGACTGGGTAATGGTTAAAAATCGTAAAACAAGTCTATAAATATTTAAATAAGTCTTGCTTGACTTAATTGTCTTTCATATGTCTTTTTCTGCAGAAAGAATTTCCCAAGTTTTTCACATTCAGAGCAAGAGATGAGGTATGGTGAAGAGCAATGAAGTGGTTCTCTCTTCCCTGGGATCTTTGATATTCAGGAAGAATATTGTCCCCAGTCCTTATGATCCCTGTATTCTAGAAGTGCAACTTAAGTGCAGACTCCAGCCTTCCTCTGGGCTGGTATTTCCAGTGAGAGCCCCACGTTTGTATATGGGCCTCAGACCTCACATTTCCCACCCTTTCAGCCTTTGCTATACACATTTCTGTCTCACCTGGAGAATTTTTATACTTGCTGCTGTAACTCTGTAAGACAGGTCTCCCACCCTCTTTTGTTTATATTCTTCTAGGACAGTGGTTTGCAAACTATGGCTTGCAGACTGGTTCCCTGTTTTTTAGGGGTCGATTGGTTGGTTTTTGTTTTGTTTTTTTTTTTGCCATGACACACATGGCTTGAGGAATCCTAGTTGTCTGACCAGGAAACGAACCCAGGCCCCCTGCAGTAGAAGCACAGAGTCTCAACCACTGGACCACCAGGAAATTCCCCAGCCCCCTGTTTTTATAACCAAAGTGTGATTGGGACACAGGCTATACTCATTAATCTCTTGCTGTCTCCTATGGCTTTCTGGCTCCAGCAGTAGAATCAGGCAGAGTCAAGTACACTCAGCCCTCCATGTCTGCAGTTTCCACATCCATGGATTTACCCAACCACAGGTGGAATCTCTGTGATTGGTCTTATCCGCGGACACAGAACATATGGCTTCAGAAGTCAGACTGTGGCTGTGACCGACTGTGTACTCCATCGGTTCTCTGGCCTTTTGAGAAAAAGTTTGCTCATCCCTGTTCTAGAAAAGGCAATCTTGTTCCCAGCACAGACCCAGCCTCCAGCAAACAGTATTTTAATCTATCCAGAGCCTCGCTTTACTACTTAAGACCCATCCTTCCTTTAGCCTCTTCAGTTAAAACTCTAGCACCATCAGTCGCTTCCTTCTGGGGACCAATCTCCTCAAGGAAACCAGGGCTTAGGGACTTCTTGAGAAGTACTCTGTGTCGTGGCTCACAGAAAACAGCCTGGTGGGCCGCAGGTGCTGGGGATTCACTGGGCTCCCCCAGGGCTGAGAGACTTGCACCACACAAGACCTTCCTCTCTGCTGGACCTTCAGGAAATCTCAACTCTCCAATCTCTCGAGTTCATGGTTAGAGGACACTATGACTGCCTCATTCCTGAGCACTAAACCCGCAGCGCCAGGGGGCATGCAGGACAGGGCGCAGATCAGCGGGCATGCCACCTCAGTGTCCAGTTCCACGTGGGTCTGTGTGTCTGTCTGTTTTCTCTCCCTGGTCGGCCCGCAGTTTGCAGAAGATCGCATCTACCGTCACTTGGAGCCGGCCCTGGCCTTCCAGCTGGAGCTCAGCCGGTTGCGAAACTTTGACGTGACCGCCATGCCCTGCGCCAACCACAAGATGCACCTGTACCTGGGCGCCGCCAGAGTGAAGGAGGGTGCCGAGGTCACGGACCACAGGTTCTTCATCCGGGTCATCATCAGGCACTCGGACCTGATCACCAAGGTTGATGTCAGCGGGAGTTTGTGTCTCCTTGGGGGCCAGCCCTGCTGGGATTGAGTCCCACTCGGGGCAGGGCCTGGGCTGCATGCGGGGATCACAGGGTGAACGGGGCACCCACAGCCCTGGCCTTGTAACCAACAGTCCAGTCTAGAGGGGGCAGGAGGTAGATAGTGGCTTATTTTCATGGGGTAACGTGCAGATTCTTTCTTCCATCCCGGAGATGTGTCTGCATGAGAGAATCAGGAGGATAGAAAAGAAAGGTCCTGGTAGTTAAGGGCTTTTTCTGTATTTGTTGATTGAGTGCACCTTCATGTCCCATTGTTTCTCTCATTTACAAAAGTAATTCATGACTATCCTGTGAAGATTGCAAGCAATACTGAAAATACTTCCAAAAATCAAGGAGGGGCTTTCCTGCTGGTCCAGTGGTTATGACTCTGCTTCCAGTGCAGAGGGCACAGGTTCGATCCTTGGTCTCGGAACTAATATCCCACATGCAGCGTGGCTTGGCCAAAAAGAAAAAAAAGAAATCAAAGAAAAGGACCCAGAATCCTGCCACTCAGGGGTCAGCCCTGTTGGTGACCCTTTGTGGGCCTCATTCCATACGTGTATTCGAATTGGGTTGTAGGTAGAAGGTTCCAGATGGGAGCTCAGGCTGGACATACCATGTGAAGACTTGGTTTTTACTGTGGACCTCCTTCTGTGTTAATGAAGGTGATCCCCTCCCTGCAGTTCCCTAGCACGGAGGTATCACATGTATGTAATGTTTTTAAGGAATCCTCTAGCGATGAGTGCTAAGCTAATCTCAGTGTTTTCCTGCCCCAGGTGTTCTAATAGCTTTTATGATTATCCAGGTAAGTGCAAGTCACTCAGTTGTGTCCGACTCTTTGCGACCCCATGGACTGTAGAGTCCATGGAATTCTCCAGGCCAGAATACTGGAGTGGGCAGCCATTCCCTTCTCCAGAGGGTCTTCCCAACCCAGGGATCGAACCCGGGTCTCCCGCGTTGCTGGCAGATTCTTTACCAGCTGAGCCACCAGGGAAGGCCAACAGACCAGGAGATGGTTGCCATTGAAAAGATGGTTTGTTTGTCACCCACAGATCCCAAGGGGAGGGGGCACTCTGTATCATGGGGACCACGTGGGGAAGTGCCAGGGCTGCTCAGGAGGCCGTGCGAGGGGGGATTCATGGACAGGGGCCTTTATTGTGGGTTTCGCAGGAAGGACCAGGTGAGGCAGATGGGCAGGCTTGGCAGTGGCTGCCTTGAGTGATTTCAGCAGGCTCTGAACATAGAGGCTGTCTCTAGTTGTCTGATGCCTGGCCCTGGGTTAATTAGGGCCCGAGGACAGTAGCCTGGAGCATGATCCTGATGAGGAGTAGTGGGGTGTGGACCGTGGATTGGTTGGATTGGTTGGTTTGCCTAAAAAGCGGGCTCACGGGTGAGTTGTTTACAATATCCCGGAAGAGACTTTAAGACCCCTCTGGGGTCAGCACAGCAGAAAACACAGAAAATAAAAGAGGTGCCGAGTACACGAGTCGGCCTTGGACATCTCTTTGCCTCTGGAGGTGGGGCTCTGCTGTCTTACCGGGCGCACCTTTTGGAGGAGGGGCTGTTCTCCCCTCTCCCTAACTCTCTGAGCCCTGCACCCCTGGCCTTAGCGGTTGCCCCCTCCCGCTTTTACAGGAAGCCTCCTTCGAGTACCTCCAGAACGAGGGCGAGCGGCTGCTCCTGGAGGCCATGGACGAGCTGGAGGTGGCATTCAATAACACCAGCGTGCGCACCGACTGCAACCACATCTTCCTCAACTTCGTGCCCACCGTCATCATGGACCCCTCCAAGGTCTCCCCTCGGCCGGCGGGGCTCTCAGCAGGCTCTGGGGGTTCACCTTCCCTGGGACCCTCCTGCTTTGGGGTATTGTCTCCCGGTGTGTGAGACCCCAGCTGCAGGGTGCATCCGTGCGTGTCTGAGCCTCGATTGCTGCAGGTGGAGCACAAAGCTTCCATCAATTAATTCTAGAGCCATATTCCAGCCACCCCCCTGAGGACTGTCCCTAAGGATGTTCCCCCTCCGTGGGCATGCTTCACTTTTCAGGACATGCGGATGCCCAGAATGTCCTCTGCGAAACAGAGCTCTGGCCTCTCCCTAGTTCCAGGCTCTGTCGTGGGCTGCCAGTGGGTCGGGGAGTGGGTAAGAACCTGAGGTCTGTGGCTCAACCATCCTCCACGGCTGGCTCCTCCACAGCTGGTTCCTCACAAGCAGGCAGAGTTTGTGGTGGTGATTCTGGGATGAAAGAAGTCCTTTCAGTCCATCAGCTTGGCATGTGGGGTGGGGTGCAGAGGCTCATGCTGACTCCCCAGCTCCACCAGTTCATGTCGTTCCCAAAAGAGAAAATGCATAGGCTTGGGATACATGACGGAGAGGAAGACATAGGAGCTCTAGTTCTTACCAGCCTCAGTTTCCTCCTCTGTCAAAAATGCTAGCCTCTCTGGGTAACTGTGGGGACAGAGTGAGACACTGAGCTAAAATCAAAGATGCCTTTGCGTCTTATCAGCTAACAGTGATACATGCAACAGATTACTGTGCTGTATACACGCAGTGCATCTTGCATTCGGTGGATTTCACCATTCTGTCATCGTCAGAGCGAGAACGGTTACGAGTGTGCGCAGTTTAGGTTCTGAAATTGAACCGCTGTGGTTTGCGGCAGATCGAGGAGTCGGTGCGGTCCATGGTGATGCGCTACGGCAGCCGGCTGTGGAAGCTCCGCGTGCTTCAGGCTGAGGTCAAGATCAACATCCGTCAGACCACCACCGACAGCGCCATCCCCATCCGCCTCTTCATCACCAACGAGTCAGGCTACTACCTGGACATCAGCCTCTACAAGGAAGTGACGGACCCCAGATCTGGGAACGTAAGGCCGGGCTGGGTCACAGAAGTCGCGTCAGAGTGGAGGCCCGAGCCCCTGCTCCGTGTCCGTGGGTCTGTGTCTGCTTCAGGAAAGTTCATTTGTGTCAGATGTTAGAGTCTACACAGAAGTGACACCATGTGGTGTCTCTCTGACGTACTCCACTTGGTATGCTAGTCTCTAGGTCCCTCCATGTTGCGGCCAGTGGCGTTATTTTGCTTGTTTTTTGTGGCTGAGTAGCATTCCCTCTTGGCATTTTCATTGAGGCAGGAAGAAATAAATTGAGCAGGAGTGTGGTTCTCTGAGACTTGCCTCCCTCACTCTCTCTTTCTCTCTTTCTGGTCCAGATCTTGTTTCACTCCTTTGGCAGCAAGCAAGGCCCCCAGCATGGGATGCTGATCAACACTCCCTATGTCACCAAGGATCTGCTTCAGGCCAAGCGATTCCAGGCCCAGTCCCTGGGCACCACCTACGTGTATGACTTCCCAGAAATGTTCAGGCAGGCAAGTCCTGGGACTGAGACTCAGTACTGCCCGGGGTCCCCCTTTAGAGACTCCACCAGCATCCACAACCACCATTCTCAGTTACTTTTCTAAAGACCTCACTCTAAAAAACAGTCTGCATGAACGAAAAGAAACTAATATTGGGAATGACTTCATAGTATGTTTTTCTAAAACAAGACTTATTTCATCCCAGTGGTAAAAAGAAAATAATATAGAAACTTTGGACAACAAAGGAGAGTGGAAGGAATAAAAAAGTAACTCCTAGTTCCGTATGCTAAAGACAGATTGCTTACCATTTCCTTCTGGTCTTGTTAATGGATGTATTAAATGCCTGCTATAAGCCAGGCACCATTCTAAGGGTGGCTAGACCGTGAGGAAGAGGATGGGGTCACTACCTTTGAGGAATTAAAAAAAAATAATGTTTTATGTTTTTATGAATTTTGAAGTATGCACTGGATACAGACTCTATACTGGGTATTTCCTTCAAGCATGTTTTCTATGCCTATATTTTTTTACGCAGAAGTGCCTTTCAAGGAGACTGACCACACTGGCACTGGTGATGAGGATGCCTTTTACATCCTCTCCGTTGCCTTGTGAATGACGTTCATGAAACTGAGACTGTGGACAGGAAAGCATCAGTGCACTTCAGGCATGAGATGCGGGGTAGCAGGAAAAGCTGCTCTTTAGGGTCAGGAAGTCCTGGACTTGAATCCCAAATCTGTCCTTTTCTTCCTGTTTGTCCCCCAGGCAAGTTCCTTCACCTCTCGGGGCCTCTCTTTTCTCCTCTGTTCAATGAGAATAATAATTAGTACCTACCTCCCAAGGTTGTAGTAAGAAATACATATTAAGTATTCAGTAGAGGACACAACTGAGCGACTTCCCTTTCACTTTTCACTTTCATGCGTTGGAGAAGGACATGGCAGCCCACTCCAGTGTTCTTGCCTGGAGAATCCCAGGGACGGCGGAGCCTGGTGGGCTGCCGTCTATGGGGTTGCACAGAGTCGAACACGACTGAAGTGACTTAGCAGCAGCAGCAGCAGCAGCAGCAGCGGCTATTTTAATAATTGGAAACTTTTATGATTAAGAATGTTATTGTCTGTATCCTTCTGCCTTGGACATCATGGTCCACAAGAATAAGAAACAGACATATCAAAAATAAATCCATCCACTTTTCTTTTAGATAAAGAAAGAGTACTGTGGACAACCCATAAATTTGAAAGCAGATGAAAAGGAATATTTCCCAGAAACATACATCTTATCAAAACTAACTCAAGAAGAAATAGAAAATATAGATTATAAGCATTAGTGAAATTGAATTACTCCATCTGTTCTACCTTTAAAAAAAAAGCTGGAGTTCTTGATCAATGCATTAAAATAAGAAAAAGAAATAAAAGGTACAAGAATAGAAAGAAGCAAAGTGGTGTTTTTTTGTAGATGATAAAATGCCCATACAAGTAATCCAAGAGGATTTGAAGAAGCAGCAAGATAACACAGCAAGATTACTAGGTACAAGTGCATGCCTGATCAGAAGAGGCAATATTGTAAATATAATAGTTCCCCACATAATATATTCAGTATAATCCTGGAGTTTTGGATGCAACTTAAAAGTTCATAGGAAAAGTAAAAGTTTGTGAATAGCAAAAGCAATTTTGAAAAAAATAATCTGGGGGACTTGTCTTAGCCGTCCTTTAAAATAAGTCACTATTTTCAAGCAGCTGTACTTACTGTAATGCATAATATTATTGTAATGGAGCTAAACAGATAGACCAATGGAACAGAATAGAGTCTAGAATCAGACCCACTTATAAACAAAGCCTTGACAGAATGCAGAGGTGGAATTGTGAAGGGAGGGAAATACATCGCACTAAAAGATACAAAGACATTTCTTATCTAATTTGGAAAATAAATTTTTATTTCTACCTCATCTGGTATGCAAAAATAAATTTCAAGAGAATTAAAACCACTTGGAGTGAGTTAAAAGCATAAGCATAGGCAAACCCCACAAATTTGACTACATTAAAATTTAAAAGTTATTTATGTAAAAAGACCCCAGCTTGGGGGACCCAAAGCTGGGGCTCTGGGACAACCCAGAGTGATGGGAGGGAAGTGAGAGGGGGGTTCAGTATCAGGGAGACATGTATACCCATGACTGATTCATGTCTATGTATGGCAAAAAACCACCGCAATATTGTAATTAGCCTCCAATTAAATTAATTTTTTTAAAAAAGACCCCAGCTTGGGAGAATATGTTTCAATGTCTGTTACCAGCAAGAGATTAGAACAATATTATGTAAGAGAAACTCTGACCAATATATTCTAAGGTGCTCACCTAGGTGACGATCAGTGAAGTATGGATCAACATTACAGCAAAAAAAATATCAGTATAATTTCACACCCCGCAGATGGGAAAGCATGAAAATATTTCACAACCAGATGTGGACAAGTATATGGACCAAAGGAGCTCTCACACATTCTTACTGTAAAGCAATTTGATAATATCTAGGAAAACTGAAGATTCACATATGCTGTGACCCAGCGATTCCTCTCCTAGGTATCTACCAATGTAAAAAGACCATAGGAATGTTCATTATAGCATTATCGGTAGTACTGTAGAAATGGAAATCTAAACGTTTCTACTCAAAATCATGAGTAAATAAATTGTGACATATTCATTCCATGAAAAACTGAACCTGAGGGAAAAGGAATAAACCAGAGCTAAATGTATCAACATGGATAAATCTCTCAAATATACTGGAGAGTTGGAAAAATAAGTCGTAGAAGGACATACCTGGTGTGGCACCATTTACTTAAGAGAGAAGTCACGTAAAATAATGCTACATGTTCTAATGTCTGCACATATGATGAGATAAAAGCATAAACACGTACAGAGGACTTGACTGACACCAAGTTCAGGATGGGCTTCCCTACTGGCTCAGCTGGTAAAGAATTTGCCTGCAAAGCAGGAGACCTGAGCTCGAACCCCTGGGTTGGGAAGATCTCCTGGAGAAGGAAATGGCAACCCACTCCAGTACTCTTGCCTGGAGAATTTCATGGACAGCGGAGCCGAGCAGGTTACATCCATAGGATCACAAAGAGTCGGATACAAGTGTGTGACTTTCACTTTCTTTCAAGTTCAGGATAATGGTTACCTGAGGGGAGCAGGGGGAGGGACAGATGGGAATGGGATGGGAAGGGGCACACCAGGGGCTTCAGCTGCATTTCTGTTATTTCTTATTAAAAAATTCTTAAAGCAACTTTAGAGAAATTATGATTTGACAAAACTGCAAGATAGATGCACAGGTATTTATTTTTTCTGCATGTTTTTGCTGAGTGCTTTAACTAGTTTGTGATTAAGAAAGAAAGGCAGCCTTAGAAAGTGTACTTCCTTACTGGAAACTTCAGATTTTTCTCTTTCCTCCCTTCTCTGTAGGCTCTTTTTAAAATGTGGCACTCCCCAGACAAATACCCCAAAGACATCCTGACGTACACCGAACTCGTGCTGGATCCGCAGGGCCAGCTGGTGGAGATGAACCGACTTCCTGGAGGAAATGAGGTAAAGAACTGAGTCGGTTTGCTCTACAGAAGAAATTAACACAACATTGTAGATCAGCTGTACTTCAATAACATTTTTTTTAAAAAGCGAACCCACAGAGCCCAGCTCCTGGCGGGAATCCCCCTGTAAAAAAATTTTCTCCCTAGGGGTTTCCCTGGCTGTTGAGTGGTTAAGACTTTCTTTCCAGTGCAGGAAGGGCTTCCCTTGTGGCTCAGCTGCTAAAGGATTCACCTGCAATGCAGGAGACCTGGGTGCGCGATCCCTGGGTTGGGAAGATCCCCTGGAGAAGGGAAAGGCCACCCACTCCAGTATTCTGGCCTGGAGAATTCCATGGACTGTATAGTCCATGGAGTTGCAAAGAGTTGGTCACGACTGAGCGACTTTCACTTTCCGTTAAAGGGGGTGCGGGTTCGATCCCTGGTCGGGGGACTAAGATCCCACATGTCTCATGGCTGAAAAAACAAAAGGTAAAACAGAAGCAATATTGTAATAAATTCAATAAAGACTTTTAAAATGGTCCACATTAAAAAAAAAACAACAACTTAAAAATCTTTTTTCTCCCTGAAGAAGCAAACCTGTTTTCTCGTGCACTCATCTCCTTTCCAGGTGGGCATGGTGGCCTTCAAAATGAGGTTTAAGACCCTCGAGTACCCAGAAGGGCGTGACATTATCCTCATCAGCAATGACATCACCTTCCACATTGGATCCTTCGGCCCCGGAGAGGACCTTCTGTACCTGCGGGCGTCCGAGCTGGCCCGGGCCGAGGGCATCCCCAAAGTCTACCTCGCGGCCAACAGCGGGGCCCGTATCGGCCTGGCAGAGGAGATCAAGCACATGTTCCAGGTGGCTTGGGTGGACCCGGAAGACCCCCACAAGGTACGGCGCGAAGCTGGCGTGGCAGTGTGATTCCACCTAGCTCCTGCTGTGTTTTCCGAGAGAGTGACAGTACCTCTAAGGGAGTTGGGGGGAAAGTCTTGCTCTTAGCATGGATACACGTGGTGGTGGTGGTTTGGTCGCTAAGTCCAAACTTAGCACGTCCGACTCTTAGGTGTCTGACTCTTGCGATCCCATAGACTATAGCCTGCCAGGCTCCTCTGTCCATGGGATTCTCCAGGCAGGAATACCGGAGTGGGTCGCCATGCCCTCCCCAGAGGATCTTCCCGACCCAGGGATCAAACCTGCCTTTCTTATGTCTCCTGCATCGGCAGGCGGGTTCTTTACCACTGATGCCACCTGGGAGCCCTCACTCCTTCTTAGCCACTAGCAGATGACTCTGGTTCCTTATCTGTAAAATGGGAATAATCGTAGTAGTCACTTCAGAGAGCTCTGAAAGTGGTAGTCAGTCATGTCCGATTCTTTGAGACTGGTGGGACTATAGCCCACCAGGCTTCTCTGTCCATGGGATTCTCCAGGCAGGAATACTGGAGTGGGTAGCCATTTCCTTCTCCAGAGGATTTTCCAGCCCAGGGATCGAACCCACGTCTGCTGCATTGGCAGGCGGATTCTTTACCACTGAGCTACTTCAGAAGCCCTCAGGAGGATCCTTGGAGAACAATAATGAAAATAGTTATTTCTTATATAAACATGTAGTTAATATCAATACATACTGACCATCTTCTGAACACAGTACGTACCAAGCATGCAGAGGTGAGTGGTATATGATCCCTGGCCTCAGGAAGTTCTTAAAATTCATCCAGAAGACCTCAGGACATCATAAAAGGCAGAATGAATAAAGAAAAACACACATCTTGTGATGTGAAAATGCAGGGGACAGAGGCATTCTTTGCAACCACAGCAGAGGTTCTCAAGGAGGTGGTATTGTCCCCCCAAAAGGGACAAAAAGTATTATTTTCATGTAGAAGTGCACACACACACATACGTACATTTATTACATAACCAGTATATCTATAATAAAACTTGACCGGGGCAAAGGGGTTGGTAATCAGGGAAAAAGAAGTATCTGAAAGGCTCCTTTGGGGAGAGAGAATGAAAAGATTAGACGACACTGAATCAGTGACTTCCCTGGTGGTCCGGTGGTTAAAACTCCCCCTATCAGTGCAGGAGCTGAGGGTTCGATCCCTGGTGGAGGAGCTAAGATCCCATGTGGCTGGGGACCAAAAAAAAACAAAACAGAAAGCAGACACAATATTGTAACAAATTCAATAAAGATTTAAAAACAAACAAATAGTGAATCAGAGAGACCAGGGAAAAAGTGAGGTTGTGTGGTAACTGGCAAACACAGAGTGGACATTCAGTTAATTGGTGTTATTAATGTGTTAACATCGAATGTCTGTTAACATCAGATGGGTGACTGTATTATTAACATGGTATCCTCCCTGCATCCCTAAAACACAGTGCTGGCACTAAAAACAGTGGCTGTTGAGTACACGGAGCTGGACTCATAGCCTCATTGAAGTATTTACATATTTTTAAGGGAATTAAATACCTGTACCTGACCCCCCAAGACTACACCAGAATCAGCTCCCTGAACTCCGTCCATTGTAAGCACGTGGAGGAAGATGGAGAATCCAGGTAAATAACTTAGCAGGCAGCTCCCACGTTCTGACTATGGTTCATTTCAGCTGCTCGTGGGGAATCTGCCTCTGGGCTGGCAACAGTTTCTCAAGCAGGTGGGGGTATTTGTACAGAGCGACCCCCCAGCTTCCATTGTGGGCAGTGACAGCTCAAACACCTGGGGCCCCCTTTAGGGTGACCCCATCCTTGCTGTCCCCACATGAGGTGCATCTCTCACAAAAACAGCACATCACTCGGGGACAGTTAGGGTGGATTCCCGCATGACCCCAGAGCTTGCGGGCTCACACTTTATGACCAAATGAGCCAGACTGGCTCACTGGGTGAGCTGGGAAGACGTGGACAGGGTCTGCTCCATGAGGACGTCAAGGGCGATACTGGTGTCTTTTCCAGGGAAGGTTGTAGGTTTTTAAAATCAGATTCTGAGTTAAATCAAAATTTCCCAGGCTGAGTTTCCTGGGATGTCAGTCATTGATTTGCGGGGAGGGAGGGAGTGAAGATTTTAAGTTTCGGAAACACTGGGTTAGATGAGATCCAACAAGCATCTTTACTGCAGACCTTCCCAGAGTGTTTAACTGAAATGCCTTGTGAGTCTCTAATGGGTTAGGGCCTAACCCAGCCTTTTTGGCACCAGGGGCTGATTTCGCGGAAGACAGTTTTTCCATGGATGGGGGAGGCAGGGATGGTTTTAGGATGGTTCAGTTGCTGCACTTGCTGTGCACTTTACTTCTATAATTATTACATCAGCTCCCCGTCAGATCATCAGGGAGGTTGGGCTGTGCAGTGGACTCATGTGGCCATGATTGACTGGTCATGAACCAAGTGCCTTCTCCTGGCACACGCCCATCTCGCTGCAGACCAAAGGCTGTCTGATTGTCTCTGAAGGAGTGCAGGGCAGGGATGATGCTTTGTTAGGACAGCCTCTGCATCAGCGGACTTTCTCTTTGGTTGGAGGGGTGATCATCATCGAGGCTGTACTTGCCCTTCTGGGAACTTTAGGGCCAATCGTGAGGGTCCTAGACCCGGCCTTCATCTCACCGGTAGCTGCTCTCTCACCCTCCAGCCCCTCGCCTTGCTCAGCCTTCCTTCCCCAGGTCTGTGGGAAGCGCATCAGCCTTGGATTGTCCTGGGCTGGAGCTCAGTCTGTAACTCTCCTTTGGTTCCTGAAGGTATGTCATCACGGACATCATCGGGAAGGAGGAGGGCCTGGGCGTAGAGAACCTGAGGGGCTCAGGCATGATTGCTGGGGAGACCTCCCAGGATTACGACGAGATCGTCACCATCAGCATGGTGAGTCCCTGCCCGTTTTCTTTTCCAACTCAACTTTTTAGTATGGAAACTTTAATCAGGAAAAGCCTGTCATACAAAGTGAAGGAAGTCAGAAAGAGAAAAGCAAATGTCATATATTAACACGTATGTATGGAATTTAGGAAACTGGTGCTGATGAACCAATTTGCAGGGCGGAAATAGAGACACAGACACAGAGGGGCAGACTTGTGGACGCAGCAGGGGAAGGGGAGGGTGGGACGAATTGAGTGGCACTGAGACATACATTATACATTACTGTATGTAGCAGAGCCAGCGGGAAGCTGCTGCATGACACGGAGCTCAGCTCAGCGCTCTGTGACAACCCAGAGGGGTGGACTGGGGTAGAGGGTGGGAGGGAGGTTCAGAGGGGTGGGGACATATGCTTTCTGATGGCTGATTCACGTTGCTGTACGGAAACAACCAACACAACATTGTAAAGCAATTATCCTCCAATTAAAAATAAATGAAAAAAAATAGTCGTGAAAGTAAAGAGAATTGATAACGAGCCCCGTGTACTCATCACCGGCTCCAACAGTTGTCAGCGTGTAACCATTCCTGCATCCTCAGCCCATCTGCCCACTGTTCTGGAATATTTTAAAGCAGCCTCCACTTATATCTTTCCATCTGTAAGTACCCGTAGTGTGGTTCTTTGCTAGATAAATGCTCCCCCATTCATTTCTTTTTTAAATAACATAACCATGATACTATTACACCCAACAATAACAGCAGCAATTCTTTGATATCGTCAGAACTCAACTTGGGTTCAGTTTTCATAGTTATCTCAAAATGTCTTATTATAGTTGGTTGGCTTGAATCAAGATTCAATCTCTTCTTCTTTAAAAGATATTGAGTATTTAGAAGAACGTTTGGGCCTTCCCTGGTGGCCCAGTGGCTAAGACTCCACACTTTCTCTGCAAGGGGGCACGGGTTCAGTCCCTGGTCAGGGAACTAAGATCTTGCATGCCCAGTAGTGTAGGCAAAAAAAAAAAGAACTTTTATCTAATTTTAACTGGTACTAAATGACTGTCTTCTCATTCCCTAGTGTGGCCTTTACAGAAATATCTTCTGTTTCTGTTGGAGTTGGTAGTAATAGTTCTCTTTAGTGGTAAACTGTCACTCAAGTCCTGATTTTTACCCTTGGTGTTGGGTCTTCAGTTTCCAAGGTGGGAAATGCTGGCCTTGAGTGTCTTCCTTGGGCTTATTGTCTAGGTGTCATTATGTATGTTTCGTACCTATTTCAGAATAAAAAGACATATATATTTACATATTCTAAAATATGTCATTTTCTTTTGAAGGATATAAAAAGGAATGTTTTCATATATTCCAAAATAGATATACATATATGTGTGTGTATATATATATATATATATATATCTTTAATTTATACAGACAGGCACACCTCAGAGATGTCGCAGGTTTGGTTCCAGACCTCTACGGTAAAGCAAATGAATATAGCATTGAAGTGGAGATTGTGATAAAGTCACAGGGATTTTTTGGTTTCTCAATCCATGTAACAGTTATGTTTGTACTAGACTGTAGTCTGTTAAGTCTGCGATAGCATTATGTCTTTTAAAAATGTATACACTTTAATTTTAAAACCCTTTATGGCTAAAAAATGCTAACCCTCATCTGACACACAGGATTGCCACAAACTTTGTTAAAAAAAATAAATAAGCCTCAGCATCCACGAAGTACAATAAAATGAGGTCTGCCTGTATGAATCTTTCTATTTTGAAACAGTTTCGACCGCATCGGAAGTTACAGGTTGGTTTGGGCAGGTCCTGGGTGCCCCTCGCCCAGCTCCTGTGTGATAGTGTCTTGTGTAGTGTCTGGTAGCTGTCGTAGGTGGTCAACACAAGGACACTGACATTGGCACGCTACTGTTAACTCGACACAGACCTCGATCATTTTTTCCCAGTTTCACCCGCCCTCCTAGGCTTCCTTTGGTTGTGTGAATGCATGCAGTGTCTCGGGAGCGACCACACTCAGAAGGGCCACAGAGATGCCTCTTGAAGCAAGAGCCAGAACATTCCACATCTGCTGTGTGTCTTTACAACACTCTTCCTCGCTAGCCCCATTCTTTCTGGACAGGAGGTCGAGGTCAGGCAGCCTGAAGGACAGGCTTGTGCCCACGCTGTCCGGCCACCAATCAGGATGCCCATGGCCAAGCTGAGCTTCCACTCATGCCCAGTGGCTCCTGGACCGTCCCTGCTGTGGGGGGCGGGGCACTGGCCCTGAGGAATGCCGGAGGGGTCCTGTCTCCACAGGTGACCTGCCGGGCCCTCGGGATCGGGGCCTACCTGGTGAGGCTGGGCCAGCGAGTGATCCAGGTCGAGAATTCCCACATCATCCTCACGGGGGCGACGGCTCTCAACAAGGTGACCACCTTGAAGGGACGGCCGGGGAGTGGACATGTAGGGGCAGGGACAGGGTCATTCTGACATTCCCAGTGTCCCCAGTGGGGAATTTTTCTCAGCATGAAAGCAGTTCCAGGAATTCCCTGGTGGTCCAGCGGTTAGGACTCCACACTCTCACTGCTGAGGGCCTGGGTTCAATCCCTGGTTGGGGAACTAAGGCCCCACAAGCTACATGATACAGCAAGAAAAGGGAAAAGAGAAACCAGTTCCATCCCTGCTAATATAAGAGCTGTTCTTTCATTTTGCAGTTATATGGGCCTCTTATGAGCTAACATATATTATAGACAGATACGTACGTACATATAGATGTGTATAGATAGATACATACGTACATATAGATGTGTACAGATAGATACATACATATAGATACCTGGTGGCTCAGCATGAAGAGTTTGCCTACAAAGCAGGGGATGCAGGTTCGATCCTTGGGTCAGGGAAATCCACTGGAGAAGGAAATTGCCTTTTCCCACTCCAGTGCAATCCACTCCAGTATTCTTGCCTGGAGAATCCCACGGACTGAGGAAGCTGGCGGGCTGCAGTCCATGGGGTCAAAAAAGAGTCTGACGCAACTGAGCGACCTAACAGCAACAATGTGTGTGTTAGGCTCTTCTGGTGGAACTAATTCTCTGTGTTACTGTAATTTAAAATTTAAAATATTATTGAAATTTTAAAAATTATTAAAATAGCATTACACATTGCAGAAAATTGGGAAAAGACAAAAAAAAAAAAGTAATTTTGTCCCCACTGTAGTTCTTGTGTAGCTTTCCTCTCATCTCATGTCTTTACATAGTTAGACTCCTAGGGAACAGTTTCGTGTGACTCTTTACACTGTCTTGAAATGCCTTCCACAATGCTGTAAAGCCTCCCTAACATCAGGTCTGCTGAAAATCCCACAGTGGGTCTCAAAGTCTGGCCCCTGAACCAGCAGCATCAGCATCACCTGGGATCATGATAAAAATACAAAGTTTTCTGGCCCCACCGCAGACCTGCTCCATCAGCAACGCTGGGTTGGGTTTTGCCTGGAGATGACTAGTCACCAGCTGGATCTCTGGTTCTCAAACTGGGCTGCATAATGGAATTATCTGGAAGTTGGAAAAAACAGCAATAGATCCCCAAGATTCTGATATGATCGGTCTGGCTGCCCGCAGCCTGGACATCAGGACTTTTGAAAGCTCCCAGGTGATTCTGACATGCAGCAGGGTTGAGGACCATCTGCACAGATGGAAGGCCCCCAGGTCGGACAGGACCTTGCTAACCGTGTCATGTCGAAGCAGGTCCTGGGCAGAGACGTTTACACGTCCAACAACCAGCTAGGAGGTGTGCAGATCATGCATTACAATGGCGTCTCACATGTCACCGTGCCGGACGACTTCGAGGGTGTTTGTACCATCCTGGAGTGGCTGTCCTATATGCCAAAGGTGCAGTGTCCTTCCCCTCCTCCCTGTTGAAGCTTGGAGCCTGGAAGACTCTGTTATCTGGTTCATTTGCCAAACGATGTGGAAGGGTAGGGAGTAGGTAACACTGAAATTGTGCCTAGGGTTAATTTTTCTTTTCTCTTCTCTCCTTCCCTCTCTGATGCCCAGCCCTATAGTCACTGTTCTTTGCTTTTTTTTTTTTTTAATGACTTTGTACGGAGGCTGTGTGTCGATCCTTTAGAAAGAGGTGACATTGCCTGTAATCAAAAGAGGTAACAGGGACAACAGAGAACCCTCAGGCTTTGCAGTCAGGCTGGATTTGATTCCTGGCTTCCTTCTCGTAGCAATGAGAGCTCAGGACCATCTCTTAATCTTTCTAAGCCTCAGTTTCCTCATCTGTAAAGTGGGAGTAACAATGGCACCCATCCCAGGGTGTTGTCACTGATGGCTCAGTGACATGATGTGTGGAGCTCAGTACTTGGCAGGCCCTCAGCCAAATGCTACTCCTAATTGTGATGATGACCTACTTTGGGTTGGGCTTCTGCCATGTAGCCAGGCATCACCATAGTCGGAAGGGGAGAGGAGGGCAAAGAGTGAACTGCAGACATTATTGATGAGCCTAAAGGACTAAGTGGGAGACCTGACTTTCTTTCCTAGGATAATCGCAGCCCAGTCCCAGTCATCACACCCAAGGACCCCACTGACAGAGAAATTGAATTCCAACCATCTCGCGGGCCCTACGACCCCCGGTGGCTACTTGCAGGAAGACCTCACCCAAGTAGGTCCCTCCAGGGTTTTGTCTGAGCCCTGGGTCTTGGGGTTTCTTTTCTGCCACCAAGATAAAAGAACGAGTCAGTAGAAGATTACCGCCAAGGGATACCCCTGAGGTCGAATGCAAAAAGGGGGGGAAGGATAGAGAGTTTTCTCTGTGTTTTTCCCAAGCTGATGACTGAGAAGGGGTGGGAACAGCCTCCGGTTTCTGGAGCTGATGGATGGAGGTGAGACGCAGCAGAGGTCATGACCTCCTTCCCGGAAATTGCCCCAGGTGTGGTCACATAGGTGGAAACTCTGGGACTGGAACCTCAGGGTTTCAGAGAGAAGAGCACTTCTCTCTCTGTCCCTCTCTTTCTATTTAGCTTAAACCTTCATAAGGTGGCTCTCCATGAGTTTACCCAGGACGAGCAACGTTGCCTCTTCTGCAGCTGCGTTTGTAGACATACGTGCGGGTGTGCACACATATATCCAAACACAGCTGTGTGCACGCACGCACTGGCACGTGCACACGTCCCACCTCCCCCAAAGGGACAGGTTGGCCTCCTGGAGGTATCTGGTTACATTCTGAGCCACCAGGACAGAACTGGAAAGCTGAGCTGCCCCCGTTGCCACAACCCCGAGTCCAGAATTTCACGTGCTGCCCCATTTAGAACTCGGCCTCTCCTTCCAGCTGCATGGGGCAAGGGAAGTGCCGCCAGGAGCATGTCAGGCTCCACCAGTGAAAGATGCCCCGTGGCCTGTTCCCCCCTCTGCCATTTCTCCTAGGCTTTCTCACCTGAGAGCACTGGCTTTAGCTTGATTTTTAAAAACCTCTGATGTGTTACCACCCATTTGCTCCAGCTAAGAGGGCCAGCCCCCAGGCAGACCCTGAGGCTGGGGTGCTTTGTTCCCAGGGGCCCAGCCCCCCTGTTCCTGCCAAGTGAGATCTCTCCTGCTACCTGCCTCCTCATGTCCAAACCACAGTCGGGTGCAGCACGGTGTGGCTCCCAGGCACTGCGTCCTCCCCAGGACGGCCACAATTGACATCCGCTTGTTCACTGTCCCTTTCTCCGCCTCTCTGTCTCCCAATGGAACACATTCTTCCCAGCGTAACGGTTCTGAGGCTGCAGCCCCCAGGTCCGGGATGAGTGTTTTTCTGAGTAGATGGCCCCTTCTGAAATCGTGCCTTCCGAAGGCAGCCATCTGCTCTTTTTGCCTCCTGAGAAGAAAAGGCAGAGACCATGATCAGGGTCTCCTCGTGTTTGGCGTGGAAGGAAGTTGATGTGGTTGGGTGTTCTGTATGGACTGACTTCCTGATTTGGTATATTGTTTGGCAGCCCTGGTTTTGTGTGTGGGCAGTGGGCAGGGGAAGTGTTGTTGTTTTCCAGGAATAAAGGTGTCTGGGCTGTCAATGTCAGGCTGTCCTAGAGAGACGGCAGAGGAGTCTGCCCTCCAGGTGGACGTCGGGGGCCCTCAGCAACCAGCCCCCAGCCTGAGCTTCCACACTTCTGCCCACAGCTCTGAAGGGATCCTGGCAGAGTGGATTCTTTGACCAGGGCAGTTTCAAGGAGATCATGGTGCCCTGGGCCCAGACTGTGGTGACGGGACGAGCCAGGTAACCCTGAGGGCGGGCGCAGGCGGTCTCAGCAATGCTTTCTCCTTGGCCTTGGATTTTCCAAAAGAAAAACCAATGCAGGGGGTTGGTGGGGGGGCAGTGTTTCTGGCTGATGAAATTTTTCATAGAGTCTGGATTTGTCCGTAACTTTAGAAGACATCTCCACCAACTTCTTCCCGGGGGCCAGGACCCTTGCCCCTTGTGTCTGCCCCTGGGCCAGAATCTTAAGGTGGCCCTGGTATTTTCTGGGAAACCGCACAATCAGAGGTATGAACTCCATTTAGGAGGGCCGTGGGCAGGAACCGCTATTGTATACCAGAGCTGGCAGAAGGCTTAAATGCTTGGATTCTTTCAAAGCTGAGCTCACTCCTTCTCTTCAGGATGAGTCCAACTACCCCAGAGTTCTTCCTTTTATGGAGCCCAAAGCAACAGCCTCATAATTTACCACTCAGATTCCTGGCACAAGACAGTTGCTACGAGTTCAGGTTCTGGAGTCAGACCTCTGCTGTAACTCGCCTTTCTGGGCTTTTACATCCTCATCTGTACAATGAGGCTAATAACTCTACCCCTTCCCACTCCTGAAGGATTGTTGTGATTAATAGAAGTGGTGATGTGTTAGGCATTTAAAATATCACAAATGGGGAATTCCTCTGTGGTTCAGCAGTTAAGACTCCTTGCTTCTACTGCTGGGGGTGCTGGTTTGACACCTGGTTGGGTAACTAAGATCCCAAGTGCCACATGGTATTTAATATTTTTAAAATAAATAAAAAGCAGTTAAAAATCATAAACACCCCATAATGTTATTAATAGCAGCTGCCCTTATTGTTATTTACTTCTCTGTAATAACCGTTAAAATACTAAGTCTATTACTGGGATTGCTTCTCCATAAGTGTTTTACTCTTTTCAAATGGTCTTTTTCCGGGGGGCTGCACTGTCTTCATCCAGTATGTGGGCATAGTTGCCCTGCAACATGTGGGATCTTAGTTCCCCACCCAGGGATCAAACCCATGGCACCTGCATTGGAAGGTGGATTCTTAACCACTGGACCATCAGGGAAATCCCCTGGAATGTGTTCTTTAAACCTGAGATGAAATCTACTCCCCCTTCCACATGGAAGCGCTTGATTGGAAGACTGCTCTCCCCAAACCTTCCCCATAAACTGTTGGGAGCGTAACCGAGAGGAATCAAGTGACGCAGCTGGCCAGGGGCAGCCGGTGGCGGTTGCTGATGGCATGGACCGCCCATAACTGAAGCTGCTCAGGCTTAGCATACCTCCATCCTTTCCCGATGTGGCATGGGGTCCAGACCCGCGCTGTCCACCGTGGTGGCTGCTGGCCACGTGTGACAGCTCAAATTCAGGTGAATCACACAGTGAAAGAGCATGTCACATATTCAGTTCCTCAGCCGTCCCTGCCACGTTTCAGATGCTCCGTGTTCATGTGCAGCTCACGGCTGCCACACTAGTCAGGCCACTAGAGAGCGTGGCCATCATCATGGAAAGTTCTAGGGGACGATGCTGCTCCCATCCCTGTCTTGGCCCAAGCCTCCCCACAACGCCGGCAGCTGTTGCCCCAACACGGGCACCCAGAAGGCCTTTCCAGCCTGCTTGTTTGTGAGGCTTTTCACCGCTTCAGGGCCAAGCTGAAAACAGCACACTTTTCTCTGTCCACCCTCATCCCGGCCCGTGTGCCTGGGCCGGACCCACTTGGCCCCCTGAATCGGCCTGGGGTGCTGCCTCATGCCCCTGCTCACTTGTGGTCCACCTTGCAGGCTGGGGGGCATCCCTGTTGGAGTGATCGCTGCAGAGACGCGGACGGTGGAGGTGGTCGTGCCCGCCGACCCTGCCAACCTGGATTCTGAGGCCAAGGTTAGGGGCCAGGCAGCTGGGCTGGCTCTTTTCACGTTTTGTTTTTTTACTGAAGTGTAGTTGAGTTACAAATTATATTCATTTCAGGTGTACAGCATAGTGATTCAGCATTTCTACAGATTGTGTGCTATTAAAAGTTATTACAAGATAATGGCTGTATTTCTCTGTGCTATACAGTATATCCTTGTTGCTTTTGTATTTCATACATTGCAGTTTATCTCTTAATCCCACACCCCTAATTTGTCCCTCCCATCTTCTCGCTCACCTTTGGTAACTACCTAGTTTATTTTTTGTCTGTTTTATTTTTGTGAGTCTGTTTCTGCTTTGCATATATGTTTATTTGTATTATTTTTTAGGTTTTCCACAGCAGTGATAACATACAGTGCCTGTCTTTTTCTGACTAATTTCACTATGTATAATGTTCTCTAGATCTGTCCACATTGCTGCATATGTCAGAACTGCATTCTTTCCGTGGTTGAGCATGATTCCATTGTATATATTTATGCCACATTGTCTTTCTCCATTCACCTGTCGTTGGGCACTTGGATTGCTTCCGTATCTTGGCTACTGTAAACACTGAGGTGCATGTATCTTTTCAAATTAGTGCTGGGTTGTATATACGCATACATACCCAGGAAGAGAGCTGCTGAGTCATATAGCAGTTCTATTTTTAGTTTTCTGAGGAACCTCCATACTATTTTCCACAGTAAGAGCACTGGTTGACATGCCCAGCAGGAGTGTCCCAGGGTCCCCTTTTCTCTACATCCTCACCAGCATTTGTTTCTGCAGACTCTCTGCTGATGGCCATTCCGACGACTATGACTGTGGTCTTGCTGGGTCTGCTGTGTGGCCGGTTGAGCTGACAGGAGCGGGTCCTGAGTGGTCACACGTCTGTCCTTCCAGCTCAGAGACTCAGAGACATCCTTGGCTCTGGAGTGGGGTGGGGTGGGGGCCCCAGCACTGAGTCTGCAAGGATGCATGGTGCTCCATGCTGTCTTCTTCAGAGGATGACGGGCCCCTAGGAATCCCTCCCTCCTCCTGCCCCTGTCACTGTTGCTGCTTCTAGGGTGGGCCGCGGCGCACCCTGGGAGGAGTTCAGAAGTCAGAGGGCAGGTCCTGGGACCCTACTCAGGGTGGCCTTTACTAGCTTGGCACCTATCAACAGGCAACAGGAGCCTCCCTGGGCCGCAGCGTGAGAGTCACACGTCTGAGCCCCATCTCTGGTGTTGTCACCGATGCCAATCAGGCTGCCTGCCATCCAGGGTGCCATGTGGGCGGCCATCCCATGTCCCACTCAGAGGAGTCTGATGCAGGCTGCTCTGTGTTCCAGATAATCCAGCAGGCTGGCCAAGTGTGGTTCCCAGACTCAGCCTATAAGACGGCCCAGGCCATCAATGATTTCAATCGGGAGAAGCTGCCCCTGATGATCTTTGCCAACTGGAGGGGGTTCTCCGGGGGCATGAAAGGTAAAGTGGCCTTCCTGTGGGTGCCCTAAAGCCTCAGGGTCAGCACCCTGGACAGCTCCCGTGGGGTCGCAACATCATCATCTTAGTTGAGCTTCCTGCAGACGGGAGCTGTTCAGGGAACTGAGGGCTTCCAGTGTGACTTTCCAGAGGTCCCCGTCATGCAGGGAGAGGCAGAGGTGGCCCCAGGAAGCTGCCGAGTGACCTGCGCTGTCACCTCCCCGCTTGGGAAGATGAGAAGGCGCCTGCCCTCCTTAGGGGGCTACTGTGAGCCTCAGTAACCTGACACTCAAATGCAGGTGCTTCAAGGCACTGAGCATTTCAAGAGACAGAGGCTGTCAGTGGGATGTTTCAGAAAGAGCTGGACTGGGGCCGGGCAGACCTGGTCTGAGTCCTTGTTGGGTGGGTGACTGCTCCAAGCCGAAGTTTCTCTCCTCTGTGAAGAGGGGTAAGGATAGAACCAACCTCAGAGGGCCAGGGTGAGAGTTCGTTGGCATGTGGTGGTTACTCTGTGTGATTTTGAGTTATTTTTTAAAAAGTATTTACCTATGTATTTGGCTGCGCCAGGTCTTAGTTGCAGTGTGTGAGATCTAGTTCCCTGACCAGGGGCTGAACCTGGGCCCCCTGCATTGGGAACTCAGAGTCCTAGCCACTGGACCACCAGGGAGGTCCCAGATTTTGTTGTTGTGCTGTTGTTTCCACGTACCATGCCTAATTGGACATGTCTTGGTAGAAAATAAGGACCATATGCCTGTGGGCAGCAGGAGGGAAGAGACTGTGTTATCATCCTTGGAGAGGGTTCTGTTCTGGAAACAGTGGGACAGGCCGGGGGCATCTCTGAGCCAGGGCTGGAAGGGATCTTAGAGATCAGCCCATGCCTCCTTTTCTGGGTGGGAATGTTGAGGCCCCGGCAGGGAGGAGGATCTGGTCAAGGGAGCCCTCTGTACCTTGATCCTGCCTCCTGGCCCCATGAGAACCTCTCCACAACCCCTGGGCAGCAAAGGGTGGGCCTGAGGTCGCCTCAACGGTGGCTGCCTTGCTTTTCAGACATGTACGACCAGGTGCTAAAGTTCGGAGCCTACATCGTGGACGGCCTCCGGAAGTACAGACAGCCTGTCCTGATCTACATCCCACCCCACGCGGAGGTCCGGGGCGGCTCCTGGGCGGTCATGGACACCTCCATCAACCCGCTGTGCATAGAGATGTATGCGGACAGAGAGAGCAGGTGGGTGTGCCGCCCAGCCCAGCCCTGCCTTCCTGCGCGCACTCCCAGTCCAGAGGCCCCACGCCCTTGGAGTCGCACTCTGGGGATCGCAGGGCTGTTCTGAACTTCCAGAGGGATGGAAAGCCTCCAGTTCTCCCAGTCTGAAACCAGCGTCCAGCATGCTGCTGGATTTTCTCAGTGTAGTTAGTGACTGGAGCCCAGAAGAAGTGGAGGAATTGTAGTTTGTTCTTTCACAACTTACACTCACCTGTTTCCCAAGGAGGTTTGCGACCACTTAAAGAAAATAGAAGAAGTGTAATATATAATTAATATAATATATAGTATCAATATATCAATATATTATATATTGTATATGTTATGTTATATATGTTAATATATTATATGTTATATAATATATAGAATATGTTGTCATATATGTATATGTAATTATATAAGCATATAATATATATAATTGTAATATAGTAACTATATTATATTATAATTATATAATATAATTACATAATTATATATTATACAGTATATAATATATAATATATATATTATACACATATATTTTAATATTATTATATATATAAATACTATATATTTTATATTATATAAACATAACATGTATGTTTATATAATTATATATCACATATAATATTAATAATATATTGTTATATTATTATAATATATTATGTGTATAATTAATATAATATTAATTATATTAATATATTAAAATGTTAATTATGATTGATTGATTGTATATTAATTAATTAATTAGGACTTCCCTGATGGTCCAGTGGTTAAGAATCTACCGGCTAATTCAGGGACACGGGTTTGATCCTTGGTCTGAGAACTAAGATCCCACATGTCACGGGACAGCTGAGCTCACAAGCCACAACTACTGAGCCCATGCACCCTAGAACCCGTGCTTCACAGCAAGAGAACCCACCACAACAAGAAGCCTGAGCATCATATCTAGAGAGTAGCCCCCACTTATCGCAACTAGAGACAGCCCATGCAGCAACAAAGACCTAGTGCAGCCAAAGGAAAAAGAAAGACCAAAAGCACCTGAGCTTCCTGGCAGCCAAGATGAAAAGGGAAATATGATTAGATGTCTAGTTCTTACTAGACTCTGAGTCTTCCCCAAAACTGTTCCATAGAAGCTATGTTTTATTCATTTTTATTTATTGTTATAGCCTAGGGCCTAGGCTGACTCCTAATGGGTGCTTGGGAAATACTGGGCAAACGAGGTATACTTGCATGAGACAACACCAGTTCCTCAGGGGAGAGAAACCTTCCTGGCACTTTTTTTTTTTAAAGTGGGAATCTATCCCAGACAGATTCTTCCAGAAAGGATGCTGACGATAATGCTTGTAATTCGGTGTTTGAGTGTCTTCAAAATGAAGAGTATGCCAAATGCTGTGCAGAATGTGAAGGCCACAAGAGCACTTCCTTGGTGGTCCCGTGGCTGAGGCTCTGTGCTTACAAGGCAGGGGACCCAGGTTCTATCCCTGGTCTGAGAACTAGATCCCACATGCCATGACTAAGAGTTTGCATGCTGCAACTCAGACCCAGAGCAGCCCAATAAACAAACATATTCTTAAAAAAGAATAGTTCTGTTCAAGGTGTAGATAGGCACCTTCCTCCTGTGTCTGTTCCCATGTTCATTCCTCAGTTCAGTGAATATTTACTGAGCACCTACTGTGTCTCAGGCGTTACGTTAGGCATCGTGATATGGTGCAAATGAGCCGAGCCTGTCCTGCCTTCAGTGCCCTGTGACCTTCGTGGGAGGTCGCTGAGGTCAGACCTCCAGAAGACTCAGGACAAGAGCAGCCCCAAATGGGGTCACATTAACTTTTCACTCTGGTCACCAGGAGGCTCAGAGCTACATGTAGTATTGGTCAGGGCTTCCAAGCTGTCAGAAGAGAAGGGGGCAAGGGGAACCAAGGGGTAGGGTGAGAGGGTTGGGAATGGAGGGGACCACTCATATCTTGGATTCCTCCATGTGCCTTTGTGTGCTTTAAGGAGATTAAAGAGTACCTTGTAGCCACGAAATTAAAAGATGCTTGCTCCTTGAAAGGAAAGCTATGACAAATGTAGAGAGAGTATTAAAAAGCAGAGACATTACTTTGCCAAGAAAGGTCCATATAATCAAAGCTATGATTTTTCCAGTAGTCACGTATGGATGTGAGAGTTAGACCATAAAGAAAGCTGAGTGTGGAAGAATTGATGCTTTCCAACTGTGGTGCTGAAGACTCTTTAGAGTCTTCTTGCAGTCATTTGGACTGCAAGGAGATCCAACCAGTCCATCCTAAAGGAAATCAACCCTGAATATTCATTGGAAGGACTGATGCTGATGGTGAATCTCCAGTACTTTTGGCCACCTGATGCAAAGAACTGACTCACTGGAAAAGACCCTGATGCTGGGAAAGATTGAAGGTGGGAGGAGAAGGGGACAACAGAGGATGAGATGGTTGGATGGCTTCACTGATGCAATGGGCATGAGTTTGAGCAAACTCTGGGAGATGGTGAAGGATAGGGAAGCCTGGTGTGCTGCAGTCTATGGTGTGACAAAGAGTCAGACACGACTGAGTGACTGAGCACCACCACCACCCTGGCCTGAGGAGAACAGAGATTAGGAAAGCCAGAGAGGACTGTAGCTGAAGAGCTGGTGGGATATGCTGTTCTGGAAAAAGTCACACACTCTTGTTGCTGAAAGGGCCTTCCAGAGTTCAGAACATTTTTGTTTTATTTTTTAGCTTTTGGCTATGCCATGGCATGTGGGATCTTAGCTCCCTGATCAAAGATTGAACTCATGTCCCGTGCAGTGGAAGCATGGAGTCCTAACCACTGGACTGCTAGGGAAGTCCCAGAACACTTTATTTTAAAAGCTGGTTTAATTCCTCCTTCTGTGGATAGAAAAGCAGATGACCAGAGAGGTTAAGTGACTTGCCCAAGGGCACACAGAAAGCCAGCTACAGAGCAGAGGACTGCCACCAGCTTTCCTGGTGGTCTTGCCTCCCCCCGCATGTCCTCTGGTGGTCGCTTGCTGGGGAACCCCTCATACACGCCTGCCCCCGCTGCTGGCTTTTTTCAGAGCGAGTGTTCTGGAGCCAGAGGGAACAGTGGAGATTAAGTACCGGAAGAAAGATCTGGTGAAGACCATCAGAAGACTCGACCCTGTTTCCAAGAAGCTCATGGAGCAGCTTGGTGAGTGGGTCTGAAACGTATCACCTCTCAGAGGTCATGAAAGGGCTCAGCCCACTCATTGCTGGAGGCTTCTAGTATGTTAAAAATAGTGAAGACAACCCCAAACTCAGCCGCAACAACTGTGAGATGTTTCAAATGTTCCCACACAGCCCATCAACCCCTTTAACATTAAAAAATATACACAGTGCCTTAGTGAATGTAATTTCTCAACACACACAAGATAGAATAGTTGAACTATTTCAAGCCAATGAGAAACATTTGACTTTTGGTAGCAAAATTACCCTTTAGAATTTTCCCGTCAGGCATTTTACTAATTTTGTTTGAGTGATAGGTTTGTTTCACTTGCAACTTATTTGTAATTCTCTTTAAAAATGCATATAAGGTAGCATTGCCTTTATAACTGATCTATGTCATCAGAAATTCACAAGTTTCATGATGATGGTGATGATGGGTAGATAATTTCTTTGGTTTGGTATCAGGGTAATGCTGATATCATAGGGTGAATCAGAAAGTGTTCCCCTCTCTGTTTTCTGAGTCTGAGGTGGCATTATTTCTTTAAATCTTTGATAGCAAAGATTTACAATTCAACTACAAATTCAATTGCTTTTTTATATATAGGACTGTTCAGTTTAATCTCTTTGCTCTTAGGTGAGCTTTCGTAGTTTATTTCAAGGAGTTTGTTTTATTTAAATTATCAAATTGGCATAGACTTGTTTATAATATTCCCTTATTAGATTTTACTATGTAAATTAAAAACGGTAACTGATGGTGTCCTGTAAGCGCAGTGGGCCTGATGAAAGGGAACAAATTTGAAGCTGAGTGTTGAATGCTGTCTTGCAAATCTGGATGCATTTTTTTTTTTTTAACTGGAGTCAGGTTGCTTTACAATGTTGGATTAGTTTCTGCTGTACAACAAGGTGGACCCCCGTTGAACATATGTCTCCTCCCTCTTGGACCTCCCTCCCACCTCACCCCCCTCCCACCCGTCTAGGTCATCATAGCGCACTGAGCCGAGCTATCAGAAACAGAAAAGCAAATACCGCATATTAACGCGTGTATGTGGAATCAAAAAACTGCTACAGATGAACCTATTTTCAGGGCAGAAATAGAGACATAGAGAACGGATGTGTGGGGCAGGGAGCGGAGAGTGGATGAACTGGGAGATTGGGGCTGACATACATACACTCCCATGTGTAAAATAGATTGCTAGTGGGAACCAGCTGTTTAGCACTGGGTGCAATTTTTGAGGGTGCAGGAGCAACTTGGCTTGGGAGCACTATCAGGGTTAGAGCTCAGGCCTGCCCTGCAAACCCTGGCTCTTGCCTTGCCCGCAGGAATGTCTGAGCTCTCAGACACGGACCGCAAGGAGCTGGAGGGCCAGCTGAAGGCCCGGGAGGACCTGTTGCTGCCCATGTACCACCAGGTGGCGGTGCAGTTCGCCGACCTCCACGACAAGGCGGGCAGGATGCTGGAGAAGGGCGTCATTTACGTAAGAGCCTGCGGCGCTCCAGTCTGTGTGAATGGCCGAGCCTCAGGTCACCTGGTGTCCAACACACACAGAATATTTGCACTCAGGCCTGTGGGATGAGGCAAATTCCAGCTCTGAGAATCACCTGGGGGAAAAAAAAAAAAGAACAAAAACAACTCCAGTGGTTAAGAATCCACCTTCCAATGCAGGGGATGTGGGTTCAATCCCAGGTCAGGGAACCAAGATCCCAATGACACAGGGCAGCTAAGCCCACACACCCCTCCACAACTGGAGGGAAGCCTGTGTGCCTCAACTAAGACCCAATGCAGCCAAAAATAAAGAAATAAGTATTTTTGTAAAACTCTAGCGCCCAGGTGGCTCTCCAATTAAATCAGAATATGGGTGGGAGGGGAGTTAGGCATCAGTATTTTTTTTTTTTCCCAAATCCCCCAGAGATTCTAGTAGGTCGCCCAGTTTGGGAACTACCACTCCAACCCCTGTGTGTGCTCAGAACCGCTGGGCTGGGTTTGGGACCATTGTTTCCACAACGCACTCCCCCACCACTGATGGTCACAACCCCATCCTCTTGCCCCATCCCCACGAGGTCATACCCAGTCCTGAACACCCCTGTGTGCTGGGCTCCTTCCTGCCTCTCCAAGCCCTCTGCACCCCTCTGCACCCCTCGTGAGCTTCTGGGTCTGGAGGTGGAGATGGGCACCGGGTTTGTACCCAGGGGAGGTGGTCCGGAGACCTGGCAGTGTCCTGTCTCTGCCGCCTCCCTGAGCCTCAGTTTTCCAGCCTGTGAAATGGGAGTGATCACAAGGCCAGGCTCTGGGCAGCTCCTAGAATCCCCCTCCACGGTTCCGGGGCGGGGTGGGGTGGGGGCTCAGGCCCACGGCTTGTCCGCAGGACATCCTGGAGTGGAAGACCGCCCGCAGCTTCCTGTACTGGCGCCTGCGCCGCCTGCTGCTGGAGAGCCAGGTGAAGCAGGAGGTCCTGCGGGCCTGCCCCGAGCTCAGCCACATGCACGTGCAGTCCATGCTGCGCCGCTGGTTCGTGGAGACGGAGGGCGCAGTCAAGGTGGGCCTGGGGCAGAGATGCGCACGCGTGGGCGGGGATCCAAGGGGCAGAGACACATGGGGCGGGGGCCCAAGGGGGCCTGCCCAGCCGTCAGGGGTCCCTCGCTGATGCAGCCTCAGCCTCCACCCCAGGCCTACCTTATGGCTTCCCTGGTGGCTCAGACCGGAAAGAATCCACCTGCAATGCAAGAGACGCGGGTTCGATCCCTGGGCGGGGAAGATCCCCTGGAGGAGGAAATGGCAACCCACTCCAGTATTCCTGCGGACAGAGGGGCCTGGCGGGCTACAGTCTGTGGGGTGGCAAAGAGTCGGACATGCCTGAGCGAGTCACGCTTTCTCTCAGGCCTACCTGTGGGACAACAACCAGACGGTGGTGCGGTGGTTGGAGGAGCATTGGCAGGCGGGCGAGGGGCTGCACTCCACCATCCGCGAGAACATCGCGTGCCTGAAACGGGACTCCGCCCTTAAGACCATCCGGGGGTGAGTGGCCGGTCCGCCCCCGCCCCGCCCCCGCCCGCCCCGCCCCGGCCCGCCCCCGCCCGCCCCGCCCCGGCCCGCCCCCGCCCGCCCCGCCCCGGCCCGCCCCCGCCCGCCCCGCCCCGGCCCGCCCCCGCCCGCCCCGCCCCGGCCCGCCCCCGCCCGCCCCGCCCCGGCCCGCCCCCGCCCGCCCCGCCCCGGCCCGCCCCCGCCCGCCCCGGCCCCACCCTCACCCCGCCCCGCCCCTCACCTCGCCCCGCCCCTCACCTCACCCCGCCCCTCACCTCACCCCGCCCCTCACCTCACCCCGCCCCTCGCTTCCCCCGCCCCCTCACCTCGCCCCTCACATCTCCCCGCCCCCTCACCTCGCCCCCTCACCTCGCCCCGCCCCCTCACCTTGCCCCGCCCCCTCACCTCACGCGCCCCCTCACCTCACGCACCCCCTCGCCTCGTCCGCACTGGTCACGAGGACTCGTGTCCGGCCACCTGGCCCCAGAGCGACCATTCGAGTGCACCGCGTCTCATGGTCCACGGCCCCCGACTCAGGGTCGGGGGCCACAGCCCAGTCCCCCAGCTAAGAGGCTGCCACTCCGCCCAAGCCAGGTCTCCCTGCCCAGAGTCCTGGGGATGTGGTCGGTGGGGGTCGGGAGGTGCGATGATTTCAATTCCTTATCCTGGTTAGACCTCATCCAAGGTCATGGCCAAAGCGTGTTTGTTTAGACAACCATGTTCTGAACACCTGGTCCTTGGGCTGCCAGCTCCTGCTGGGTATGATCCTTCCTGGAGAGCTTGCTCCCCGCGTCCCCGTGGCGTAGGGAGCTGAGCGCATGGGACCCATCTGGCGGGCGAAGCTGAGGTCCAGGGTGAGAGTGTGTGTGTCAGATCACATGGCCTGTGAGCAGGAGGGTGCACTGTTGTTCCTTGAGGTTGTGCTATGGGCCTTCTGCTCCACAGGACCATCGCCCCTCCTGTGTCCGCGACAGGAAGAGGGCTGGGCGCTCCGGGTGGCTGGTTGCCCACCCAGGAGTGGGACAGGCCCTGCGCAGGGCTCTGGGGCTACCGGGGGGCGGGGGCCCACTGAACTCAGTGGGAGAAATGACTTCGCCCTCATCCCCCAACTCCTGCAGCCTGGTTCAAGAAAACCCTGAGCTGGCCATGGACTCACTGGTGTACATCAGCCAGCACATCAGCCCCGCCGAGCGGGCCCAGGTCATTCACCTCCTGTCCACCGTGGACGGCCCGGCCTCTACCTGACCCCCGGTCTTCCCAGTCATTGGCAGGACATCGGTTCAAGAAAAACCGCACCGATCCACTGACCGCAGGCCCTCGCCAGGACTGCAGGGTTTTACTTTTTAAAACTCCTGGGCGTTGCCGCAAGGCTGCTGACCCCCAGCTCACTCCTGTTTAATAAAAGGCTCGGGAGTGCCCTCTTCCAAGCAGAAACCTCCCCCTTCTCCATTGCTGGGAAGTCTGGTTTTTAGCTCTTTAAGACACTTCGCTCCATCACTGAATCGAATTGAACCCAAACACTCCAGTTTCCGTCCACTTTCTGTTGCCTTGCGGGATCCAGGTGTTCTTTTAGACTCGTTTTCTATCAGAGCGTGGAATCTTCTTATTTTTTTTTTCACTCCGAGACCAGCTCTTGATGTAAGCCTCTCACAGGTTTCAGCAGTATAACAAGGAAAGCAAAATAAGAGAGGAGAAAAGAGAAAATCTGTTTTTGTAGTCTGCTTATTTGAACCCTTATTTGAATTCCTCTCACCCAGGAAAGGGTATGAATGATTTTTTTTTTTAATTAAGAGTACAAAATGGTGTTTTGTTCCCCACAAGACTCCTAGCTAATCACTAGCAAAGTCCCATTACTGGGCTTAGTTCCCTCATTAGTAGAAAATTGCATAGCCCTAGGCTCAAGGGCGTTGGGAGACTTATTTTTTCACATGGTTCACAGCCCTCTGCCTGCCCCTTCTCTCCAAGGAGAAGGGGACTCCAGCTTGGGCTGGGAGGACAGAGAAGTGAGGCAAGACCTTCTCCAACCTCAGCAGCCCGGCTTGCTCACAGGTCTCACCCCTGTGGTTGCCGTCACCTGCCTCGGAGGCCCCTTCGGGTCCCCTTCACTCTTGTGCCTCCTGCCTCAGTGTCCGTGGTGGGCTGTAGCCCGAGGGACAGAGCCAGTGGCTCCCAAGGACTGGGCTGTGAGCACCACACTGATTCACTCAGGGAGGGCTTCGCGAGGCCACCACCAGCACCCAGCCCTGAAGACCACACAGCATCAGGACCTGCGGTCCTCCCAGCCGTGTCCATCTGTCCCCAGTGCCCGTGATGGAGGGAGCCGGCCACCCTCCAGTGCCATGGCGGGCAGTCTGCCTGAGGACACCGGACATTACACCTGGCCAACGTGGAGGCCAGCGAGGTTTCGTGGGGAAGCCCCTGCAAGCGGGAACGCTGGGGGATGTCTGAGGCTATCGGCCAGTGATGACAGCCCTGGCCAGCGTGGGTGGTGTGGGCGCAGTGAGGGGTGGGAGAAAGACGTCAGCCATTGTTGTGTCCCGAGACTGATGGGGGTGGGTACGAGTCCATGTGGCTTTGGGAACCGATTTCTTTCCATGTGGAGGAGTCCCTGCGGGTTTGGGAGGGATGATACATCAATGACTAGCTGCAACCCTGGAATGGTGGGTGGAGGAACCTACCAGGAAATGTGTGGAATAAATTATTTTTGGAAGGAAGCATTTTGGCCTTGGCTTATTACCTGGAGTAGAGCAGGCAGGCAGACTGGCAGGGGATTCCCCGGGGATGCGCCCTCCTCCTGTCGCCGCTGAGATCTTGTGCCAGCCCCCATCTCAGGAGGACGGAGCTCCGGTGTGAGTCCTCCTCCCAAAGGCCACAGGGAGACCGCTTCATCCTTGCACTGCCGTTTCACATCTGGATACAGGCTGCTGTCCACAGGCCGGTGATGCCGAGTTTAGCATGAATGGACCTTCCCCGGTAAGATTGACTTCCCTCTTACGGGAGACTTAGCACAGCTGCCTCCAGGGAAGGGAGAAAGGATCAGACCACTGAGTGTGCCCAGAGGCCTGGGTGGCCTGCCCAAGCCTAGAGTGAGCACTCGAGGTCCTGCCGCTGGCCATCTACAGTGCCCTGGCCTCCATCGCATGCAGTCCTTTTGCAGAGCCTTTTGAGGGTGGATGCTACATTTCTAGCCTCACTTTTACAAACAAGAAAACTTCAGCTCAGAGATGAGCAGACTTGATGTCCAAGGTCACACAGCCGGTGAGAAGTGGCCAGGCTGACTCAAACCCAGTCTTCTGGTGTTTTATGTGTGTGCAGCAGGTCCTCAAAGGGTGGCAGTGAGTACATTTCACCCATTAGTTAGCCAGCTGCAGAGACTCTCAGCGAAGCCTTGCTCCTGTGTCTCCTCCGCGCTTTCTTCCAGCGTCAGCACGGTGCCGGCACAGGCAGTCTTCCGGCTGTGACCCGGGCTCTTGCCCACAGTCTGTGACCCTGTGACCTTGGCATTTTTGCTTTGACTCTATACGTACCAGCCCCACTTGCCCATGGTAAGGAATGGATGTCAGACCCAAGAAAGGGCTCCCCAGCCCTCGGCACATGGTGATCCAGGCACTCGGGCTCCGACCGCCCAGCTCGGCACCGCAGCAGGAGAGCACCCCTGAGCCTCAGAAGTTCTCCAGACCGTGCAGGAGTTGCTCTTTGGCTGTGACCATACGGCTGAGGCCCTTGCCCCCAACCCATCACCGAGGGTGCCTGGGGGCTGGGAGGCAAGCCACAGAGCCACCCAGGAGCCAAGCTGCAGAGGAGGGGTGCTGGGGAGAGAAAGGCAGCACCCCTTCCCCGCTGCCTGCCTGTTCTCCTCTGAAGCGGGGCCCTGGTCAGCCCTTCCCGGTACCACCTACAGCCGCATTAACCCCTACCTTCCCTACTGGCTGATCATCACCTATGTGTGAGTCTGGTCTCCCGGTGAGGCTGCAAGCCCCTTCCTGGGTGGGCTTAAAAGTTCGACAGACTCGTAAGTATTTATTTATTTCTGGTTTTGGCTGTGCTGGGTGTTTGCTGGTGCGTGGGCTCCCTCCAGTGGTGGTGTGTGGACTTCTCATTTCAGTGGCTGCTCTTGCTGCCGAGCACAGGCTCAGCCACCTTAGTAGTCGCAGCTCGTGGGCTTAGTTGCCCCAGAACCAGGGATCGAACTTGTGTCCCCTGCATTGGCGGGCAGATTCTTAACCACTGGACCAGCAGGGAAGTCCCAGACTGCTAATCAAAATGCCCTTCTGCTGTTATCTTGGGTGGCAAGTCACCTCCTTTAGTCCTGGGCCTCAGCTTCTCCGTCTGTAAAATGGGTGTAGCAAGTAGTAAGACATGCCTCTTAGTGTTGTCACGAGGATCGAATGAGCTGATTTACAGCCCTGACTGGCACAGGGCCTTGGTGCTGGAAAGAGTGTACCTCCTCCCACCTCGCTGCCCTCCCTGACCCCAAGCAGGCACCAAAGAGATAGCTCTGGAGCCTGGCACACACAGTCTCAGTCCTGCCTTCTCCCTGGGACCCCAAGTCCTACCCACCCTCTCTGAGCCTCGCCTTCTGAGCAGTAGGCAGGGTTCACATCCCTGCCTGAGTGAGTGCTTGTCCAGAGCCTGGGCACTCTGGGGTGGGGACTGGTAGCCGGACTAATTTTACCGATAATGACCGAGTCCTCTCAGTCTGGCACGACGGGAACCTGGCATCAGAGGACCTGGGTCCAGTGTTTGCTCTTGGGGCCTCAGTTTTCCCATCTGTAAGTGGGTCTCCACTGTGAGGGGCTCGAGGCACTGTTGTCCTCTACCCCCCCTCCCCTGCTCACCCCCCTCCCCTGCTCACCCCTCCCTCCCCTGCTCACCCCTCCCTCCCCTGCTCACCCCTCCCTCCCCTGCTCACCCCTCCCTCCCCTGCTCACCCCCCTCCCCTGCTCACCCCTCCCTCCCCTGCTCACCCCCCCTCCCCTGCTCACCCCTCCCTCCCCTGCTCACCCCTCCCTCCCCTGCTCACCCCTCCCTCCCCTGCTCACCCCTCCCTCCCCTGCTCACCCCTCCCTCCCCTGCTCACCCCTCCCTCCCCTGCTCACCCCTCCCTCCCCTGCTCACCCCTCCTTCCCCTGCTCACCCCTCCCTCCCCTGCTCACCCCTCTCTCCCCTGCTCACCCCTCCCTCCCCTGCTCACCCCCCCTCCCCTGCTCACCCCCCCTCCCCTGCTCACCCCCCCTCCCCTGCTCACCCCCCCCCTGCTCACCCCCCCTCCCCTGCTCACCCCTCCCTCCCCTGCTCACCCCCCCTCCCCTGCTCACCCCCCCTCCCCTGCTCACCCCTCCCTCCCCTGCTCACCCCCCCCTCCCCTGCTCACCCCTCCCTCCCCTGCTCACCCCCCCCTCCCCTGCTCACCCCCCCTCCCCTGCTCACCCCTCCCTCCCCTGCTCACCCCTCCCTCCCCTGCTCACCCCTCCCTCCCCTCTTCACCCCTCCTCCGAGCCACAGAGCTGCATTCAGCCTTTATTGACAGAAGACAGATCTCCAACACTACGAAACACAGTCCTGGGGTCGCCCAAACACAAGCTTCATTAACAATGACTCAAACATCTTAACTTGTGGGAGGAGACGTCATGTCACACAAAGCAGGCAAGCAGTGCTGTTCCAATCGGTAGCACTGAGCTATGAGTAAGGATGGTGATGCTTGGCAGAAAGTTCCGGAATTTGGAAGAAGTTAGAGATGGTCCTTCAAGACAGGCCTGAACACCAAGCCTACCAGGTGGCTGGCAGACCTGTGGATTACTCAGAAAATTCTGGCTCTAAGGTTCAGGAACTCCCAGATGGAGGAACCGAACATCCGATGGGGCCAGAGAGGACAGTGGTTTAAGTGGTTGCCATGGTTTCTCAGATTAGCGGGATGATCCCTGGCTTTTTTTCCCAGCCACTCACCTGGCTCCCCTCTAAGCCAGCTATCTGTAGAAACTGCCACTTGGAAAGTCAGTCACTGGCAACGAGAGGGAAAAAAGACATAAAGAAGGTCATGAGGCAATGAGACAGGCCAACAAGTGCCAATAAATACTCTGCATTGCAGCTTCTACAGCCCCACTAGCCATGTGGGTCAGTGGCTTTACCTGGTTCACAATTAACTTTCTTTCCATCGGGGTGTCTTCATTTCCAGTACAAAAAACCCCTTCCCATTCCTCTCATCCCATCCTGACTTGGAAGCCCCCAAAATCCAAACTAGGAGTCTCCCTTCTTAGGTGCACATTTCAAGAGGTTTGAATCATGACTAAGCATTAGGAAAATATCCAGTCTCTAATTTAAAAAAAATAGGATGTTTCACTGTATCGAAAGTGCTTGCTTGTTCTAAAAAAGCAGCCTAAGACTGCAGAGGGCTTAAAAGTCAGTTGGAGATGTGATGTATGGATCATTTAGGGGTGCAGGGAGGGACCACGGAATCTCATTCCAGGGGCCACGGGCGGGGTTTGAAGAGGTGGCGTGGATGGGCTCTAATAAATATAAATAAAGGTACATAGGGTCACAGTGCCCGGTGTGGCTCGGGAATCTGCCTGTGAAACCCTAACAGACTGTGAGGAAGGGGGCCTGCCAGGCCAGCGGGGCAGGTGCCCGGTTCAGAGTTCAGCCTGCTCCGGTCCACGAAGGCTGGACAGTCTGCCAGACCCCGGCCTCGGGGCCTGTCCGCTGGAGACTGAGGCAGGTGTTTCATCCCAGAAGAATAAATTAAAAGCCTTCCCATCGGAGTGTTTCCGTGGCATACCCGTCCCAAAGCAGGCTGCAGGTCATTCACAAATCAGCTGGGAGGCAGACTGGAGAGACCTTGTTCTCAGCTCGGCCAGGCCTCGCATCTCGAGCCTCAGAGGAGCATTACGGGGGCCTTGTCCACTCTCCTCTGTCCTGCTGACTTGAGGAGGGCCCAGAAACTTCCCCTGGAGGTCAGGCAAGGTCAGCCAGCAGCCACAGTTCAGAGGCCTGTGGGAGGGTAGGGGGCCTTTCTTCCGGCAACACCCGGCTCCATGAGCATCCTTCCAAGGCCACGTTCTGGGGCAGGCGAGGCAGTCAGCTCAAAGCAGGGCTATCGGCTTGTTCCCCGGGGCGCCCAGGTACTGAGAGGAGGAGGTGGTGGCTGACGTGGCCACACTGTCTGGGGTCGAGTAGGCAGCGTAGAGACCGGTCACCTGAAGGTCTGGGAAGGACTGGTCACTGCCACCAGAGACGGGAGTCAGGCCCGAGGCCCCCAGCTCACAGCCCAGTGGGGAGTCTCCGAAGGCCCCCAGCGTGTCCAGGCTGAAGCCTTCATCCTTGATCTCCTCCCAGAGGTTCCCTTCCAAAGACAAGAGCGTTTATGTCAAAAGGACAGGAGTTTGAATTCCATCCTAGAGACACAGCAAAGACCACATGTGGGGCTTAAACTCTCGGCACCACAGGACAGTAGGGTGGAGCCGGCGTTCAGCCCTGGTCCTCCCCTCCCATCCCAGGCGTACTCAGGAAAATCACCACCGTCTCGGAGCCTTGGGCTCCTCTGGAGGAAGTGAGATGATCAGAGAACCCACCTCCTGGAACTGCAAGGCTTAAACTAGGGGGTGAGTGGGAAGCACTCGGCATGCGTTAAGTGGCACCATCGTGGTCAAAGTCAGGGGACAAAAGCATGATTTCCTTTTAACTGCACAGTAATCTTGGGGAGAAGCGGGGCAGTTCAAACATACCCATTTCACAGCTGTATCTGACCTAGTTAGTCATTTGCTAACTGACTCACCTGCTAACTAACCTGCTAACTTGTCCCGTTCCCTCACTAGACATGCAACTCCTGGAAGGGCAGGGGATTTCTCGGCCCCTGGCGGGCTCACAGTAGCCAGTGCACGGCTGCTTTACGAGGCTTCGCTGAATCTGAACTTGCCTTGTTCATTCATTCGTTCATTCCCTGTGTGCTGAGGGTAACCATGTGGGTCAGAGCGTGACCTGGCATGAGGCTGGCACATGCAAGTGGACGCAGTTTCTGATTGACAACGTGGGGTCAGAGAGGGCTGGGTTGAAATGCCGGTTCTGCCGCATATAGCTAGGCGGCCTCAGGCCGAATGAGGTCTGAATGAAGAAATGGGACTTCATTTCTCTTGGTCTAAGTTTTCTTAGTGGTGGAATGGGAGTGTGAAATGGCAGTGGCCTCCAAGACTGTTGCAGGCTGAGATAGGATGATGCCTCTGAAGTGCTTGGCACAAGGCCTGGTATACTGTAGGCACTAACTAAATGCCTGCTGTGATTCACTAGGATTAGGCGCTTGGGAGGTGTTTGCTGAAGGAATGAGCTGTAGGGTAAATGCCGACGGCTCTCCTTTTCCCCAGTCTTTCTGGCTGCCCCCTCCCCAGTCCCTCCCTTCCCTTCTGTTCCCCTCACCCCCTTCCTCCGACCTCACCCTGCAGAGCAAAGTCCATGATGCTGGGGTCCAGGGCATCCACCTCGGTGTTCATGTCGGTGCTGATGTTGATGAAATCCACAGGCGCCCTTCCCATGGTGGGGTGGGGGAGGGGGCTGGGGCTCAGGTCCGGCAGGGCGTGCAGAGGTGGGGTCTGGGCCGGGGCAGGAGAGTCCGGCACCAGATGTGCCTGGGGCTGTGCCTGATGGTGCAGGGGGACTGACGGCAGGGACAGGGTCATCAGTGGCTGGGGTGGGAGCTGGGAGATGGCCAGGCAGCTGTGGGCCACGGCCGCCGTGGTGGCGTGGGTCAGCACCGGGGCCTCGGGCTCCCCTGGCTTGCCAGGGCGTCGGCAGCTTTCCGGCCGGTCCGAGATCAGCTTGTCCAGCTCCTCTGCAGGCAAGTGGGAGAGGTCATTCATCAGAAGCCACCCTACAGCTCTTAGGTCCCCAGCCCAGGCCTGGATTCAAAAGCGTTATCAGCTGTGTGATTTTAGCAAGCCTCTTGGACTCTTTGGACGTCAGTCTCTTTGAGATGGCCTCATGCACTCTACACAGGGTCATGGAAATGGAATGAAGTCACAAATGACATAGGGACTTGGAACAATGAGACGGGTCTCAGATAACACTGGCTCCCCTCATGGGGACAGTGCTTTATAGAATAATCCTGTAACTCTAGGACTTCACTAAAACCTCATAACAGGCCTACAAGAGGGAAATAAGGCAGAGATTACAAATCCCATAAGACCAGGACAAAAGTTATAAACATACAGGGGGCCCTAGCCAGAGACATGAAGCATTGCTGTGGACTGAAACTTGGATCCTCTTCCCTCGATGCTCTTCAATAGAAAAGATGGAAGTTACGCAAAATTATTTTTAGTTGTTGGCTTGTGTCTCATTGACTGCAGCAGTTCTGAGACCAGACCACTAGGGTTGCACACGTTTAGAAATGAGGACACTTGGAATCTAGAAGGTGAAATGGCCTGCCCAAGATGTCACACGAAATAGGCGTCAGGATGAGCCCTGGATATCAAACCAGACCCCAGAGCTCGCAGCCAAGGGCCTACTGGGTCCTGCTATGTCCTGATCAACTTATTGAATTGTTCATCTCTGAGCTAGTCTCCCATCCCCCTTCACACCCAAACTTCAAGTGTGATGCTATCCACAGGGCCAACCCGAATATTCCGAAGGCTGGGTGGCATTAGCCTCCCAGGTCACTCTTTTCTATTCACATGTCACTCATATATCCCCAGCTTCACATCTCTTAATTAAAAAAAAAACAGGTGTGATATTTTTTTCAATCTAAAGTAACTCATGAACAGGGTAGACAGTTTGGAAAATAGACAAACATGCGAAGAATATAAAAATTATCAGTGGTCTCTCCACAGTAAAGATTTGTATGTATGTATTCTAGTCTCTGTGTATACATATATATCTATATAGATATACATTAATTGACACACAAATGGGTGTGGCTGTATATGCATTTTAGAATGTGACTATGTATCGGAGAAGGCAATGGCACCCCACTCCAGTGCTCTTGCCTGGAAAATCCCATGGACAGAGGAGGCTGGTGGGCCGCAGTCCATGGGGCCGCTGAGAATCGGACACGACTGAGCGACTTCACTTTCACTTTTCACTTTCATGCATTGGAGAAGGAAATGGCAACCCACTCCAGTGTTCTTGCCTGGAGAATCCCAGGGACGGGGGAGCCTCATGGGCTGCCGTCTCTGGGGTCGCACAGAGTCGGACACGACTGAAGCGACTCAGCAGCAGTAGCGGCACATTATGTATATTGATTCATAACCTGCTTCTTCATTTATCATATTGGGAACATTTCTTTTTGAGATAGAAATATTTTTGGAATACTAATACTTGCATGGTATAATACTATATCCTATTTAATCTCCTATTGTAGGATGGCTAGATTGCTTTCAGTTTTTTTACCATCAGAAATCACTTCATGATGGATAACTTTGTTCATAAACTTTTTACTAAAATCTTTGATTTCTCCAGCACAAACTGCCAGAAGTAGAATAAAGGAACCAAACTGGGGACAAAATTTGCAAAGCTTCTTGACATTACTTTGCCCTGGGAAAGTCTCACACTTTACATTCGCACCAATTGTACATGACAGTGCTGATTTCTCCGCATCGTAGCCCACACTGGGTGTTACTGTTTTATTACTTTTGAGAGTCTGTTCCAGTATGGTAAGAAAGGTAAGGAAGCCTTGCTTTCCCATGGTGGTTTTGCATGGCATGTCTGTGGGAGACACTGGGGTTGTTAGTGAGATTCTATACTCATTGCGGGATGGGCAGGGTGCAAGCTCGTGTGTGAGTGAGTGTGCACGCGCGCCGGGGTGTGGTGGGGGCGCCGGGGCCTCACCAGGGTTGGCCATGCTCCGGTGGATGGCAGCCAGGTCCTTCCTTTTCCACTTCTGCATCTCCTCCTCCATCTTGTCGATGCGGGCCAGGTTCAGGGCCCACAGGCATCCCTTGCGCGAGGAGCCGCTCATCTTGTTCTCCACCTTCTCAAAGCACTTGTTCAGGGACAGGTTGTGCCTCACAGAGTTCTTCCAGCCGTCAGGAGCTGTCTGAGGGGAGAAACGGGCCCATGGGAGACCTCTCTTCAGGGGCCCCTCTCTAATCATGTCTCCCTAGGGGCTATCTCAGACTCGGGCCTAGGGGAGTAGGAGGGACAGCGTCCAGGGCTTAACCTTGAGTTGGGAATACGAGAGGGAGCAGTGAGGACTGCGGCAAACGGGAGGGTCCATGCTCTGATTAAAGGGGCACCTGTACTTCAGCTCTGGGCAATGGTTAAGACGCAAGGACACGGCCCAAGGCTTCCAGATCTGCTCTTTTTCTCCTACTCAGGAGACAAGCAAGTGAGATGATGCTAATATGTGGATAATTTGTCAAGTGTATTAAATGCCTATCATTTTAAGTGCTCATACTTTACTGTAAGGTAACCAGACATTGCAATGCACCTCACACCCTCCTCCTTTTACCCACAGTTTCTCTGTGTTTGCATCATTATGTTTTACCGAGTCTGTGCTGAATAGCTAGATTGATCCTCTAGCCTTTGCCCCCTGAGATGCCTGGTGAACTCCTATTCATCCATCAAGGGCCCAGCTCAAATGCCCCCTTCTCTTTCTGGATTTCTTGGCCCATGTCTGTGTGAGTGCACATTGCAGGTGTCTTTGGACATGACTAGGGGACTTAAAGGGTGGCTTAGTTTGGCCCAGGTTCTAGCAGTGCCAGGGAGAGACCAGAGCCACTCTAGCCACCCCCTCTGAGGCCCCTCACCTTGAAGTAGGGGAAGTGCTCCTTCATGAAGCTATAGATCTCGCTCACGGGCAGGCTTCCTGTCTTGCTATTCTTCAGGGCCATGGCGATCAGACAGCTGGAGGCAAAATGTGGGGCAGGCCAGATGTGAAGCCATCTCAAGCTGACAGCCCAAGGTCCCCTCTGCCAGGAAGTTGGCCCTGCGTAACCCCGCTGGTACCAGCCCCTAGACGCTCACAATGTTAGCTCTAAATACCTTTTCACGGCTCGATGTCTTTGCCACCCTCTGCCCTTGACCTTGAGCTCAGCTATTGGTAACGATTTTAGAAACCTTGTCTTTTCCTCCTTTTACCCCTTTCTCATCGTTAATGGGCCTTTAGACATTAACTGAGCTGTTTAGCTGCCTTCCCCAAATCTTGTGAAGTACCTAATACTATTATTTGATGCCTTTCTGCATCAGAGGGAACTGAAGCTCAGAGAGGCCAAGCCTCTTCCCCAAGGTCACACAGCCAGCTGGTGAATGACAGAGTGGAGCACTGGGCTCAGGGTCTGGAGTGGATTCTCAGCCCTGGGAACTGACTGACCACGTGATGATCCGTCCTGAGAATGGGTCCCACTTCCCAAAACCTTCCCCTGGGAAGCCTAGGCTACCACACCCAGCTCTCTGAGGTGCCCTCGAGACAGCCCTCACCCTTCTCTTCCCTGAGTCCCCCACCGTCCCAGCCCCCCAGAACCTCACCTGTAGGAATAGATGGGCTTGGGATAGTGTTTGGGGTGCAGTTCCTGGGATGAATGCACAGCCATGCGGGGCTGGGGGTAGGGAGGCCGTGCCCCAAATGGGGAGCCATACAGGCCCACAGGAGTGCACTTCCCATCAGGGGTGGGGAGTGAAGAAGGGTGGCAGGGAGAGAGATGGTGAGAGAGAGCATTAGTCACTCATGATCACCCCGCCACTCCCCCATCTTGAAGACGCAGGGTTTATAGCCCTGGCAGACCAGACCATCTTGTCTCCACCCAGCACAGGGTTTTGGGTGGAAATCAAATGAACAACCCCATGACATGGTGAAGAATGTTCTTCCCATGTTCCGGGTGGGAAAACTGAGGCTCAGAGCAGTCCCTAGCCAGCCCAAGTCAGGAGTGTCTGCTTCTGAGGCCAGGCCCCTCCACCAGCCCCCAGTACCTGCTGGACACCTGGGGGGAGCGGGAACTGAGGTTGTGAGGCGGCAGAGTACAGCTGTGGTGGGTTCTGCAGGCTGGACGAGGGCTGGCCCCCCACAGCGAACTGGTTCATTTGCTGGGGCCGGGAGAGAAGGAGACAGAGGGTCGAGGGCGACCCCAGCCCTGTAGGACACCTCCCTCGCTCCCTGACCCACGTGGTGGCACTTACACTGGCTCCGTGGTTGGTCAGGGGACTCGGACCCAGCACGCCTTGGGGGGCCATGCCAGGTGGGCCTTGGAGCAGGTGGCCTGGGGTGGCTGCCATGTGCAAGTCAGCCGCCCTGGCCAAGGCACCTGGAAAAGGGAAGCGCAGAGACGCCTGGGCTGGGGGAACGGTAGCTGTGGACAGGGACATACCCACCCCTGGGCGCCTCCAGAGAATGAAGCCGTCCCCTACCCTTGGGGCTCAGTGCATAGCAGGTGCTTGGCAAACCATGTCTCTGGATGATAGTGGTAAAGAGTGGGTTCCCACCTTCTCTTCTGCCAAGGATCAGCCCAGGAAGAGCAGATGTACCCCCTTTTCCTGTGCTGGGCCTGTGACAGGCACTGCTAATCTATCATAGAGTCTTACTGCCCCAGCCTGACTTGAGGTAGACACTGCCGACCAAGCAAAGCTGATGTTCAATGATCCTGCCCTGGGGCCTTCAGCTCTCCTTTGAGCTCTGGCTACCACCTGGGCTCATCCTTTGTGCTTTGGTCTGTCTACTTTGTCCTGCCATCTCTGACCAGACCGTTAGTTCCCTGAGAGCTGGGACCACATTTTATATAACTCAGTGCTGCTAGCGCCGTGCATAGTGACAGGCATGCAGGAGATGTGCCATGATGCAGCGAAGAAAGGGGCTTCCTTACTTCACAGTTCCCATCCACTGAATGCCTACTGTGTGCACGGTGCTTTCTGCATTGAGTCCTCTAACACTCCATGAAGGCAGTTCTATTATCTTTTCACTGTAGGTCAGGAAAGAAGTTCAGAGGCAAAGCCATCTGCCCAAGGTCACATAGCTGTCCCCTCAGGGTTCTAGATTAGGGATCGAGAAACTATTGGCCACCAGACCAAATTGGCCCACAACTTGTTTTTGTAAATAAAGTTTTATTGGCACACAGCTACAGCCATTCATTTACATATTATGTATGGCTGGTCTTGCACAGCAGTGACAAAGTTGAAATGTTTCAACAGAGACCATCTGGCTCACAGGGTCTAAAATATTTACTGGCCCGTTACAGAAAAACTGTGCTGACTCCTGCTACTGACGTTTCGGCCAAGAACAATTTGGTGAAAGAAATACTCCTAGGGGATAAGTTTTTAACTATGGGTCCTTTTAATGTACTGCAGTGATTGTTTTTGTTGAATTTTTTTTCTTCTTATGACACACTTTCTGTGTCCCTAAACATTTAATTCACTTCCACTGCAAACAGGCTGCCATTTGTTGAGTATCAACTGTGTGCTGGGCCTTGTCCTCGGTACTTTTTAAACAGATATTTATTTATTTGTTTATTTATTTGGCTATGCTGGGCCTCAGTTGCAGCATACAGGATCTTCTTCACTGTGGCACACAGGATCTTTAGTTGCAGCTTGCATATGGGATCTTGTTCCCTGACCAGGGATTGAACCCAGGGCCCCTGCATTGGGAGCTCAGAGTCTTGTAGCCACTGGACCACCAGGGAATTACCTGTGATACTTTCTTTAAAGAAGTCAAAGTACTTAAAAAATTTTTTTGTGGTAACCATTTAAAAAAATTGAAGTATCTGCCATGGAGAAGTAAACTCAGCATCACCTTGAATAACATTAATATTAAATCACATTCTTCTAAGGTTTTTTTTCTGGCTTAAGACTAATAGTAACTTCTGGGACTTTCCTGATAATCCAGTGGTTAAGACTTTGCCTTCCAATGCATCGGGTATGAGTTTGATCCCTGGTCAGGCAGCTAAGATCCCATGTGGTAAGATCCCACAATATTACTTCCATTTTGTTTTGCTGTTTGGCCGCCAAACACCAAAAAGTCAAAGCATGAAATGGAAGCAATATTGGAACGAATTCAATAAAGACTGAAAAATGGTTCACATAAAAAAAAAAAAAGTTGAACTATAGTTAATTTACAATGTTGGGTTAGTTTCAGGTTAGTTTCAGATATACAGCAAAGTGATTTAGTTTATATCTATCTATCTATCTATCTATCTATATCTATATATATAGATATAGATATAGGGACTTCCCTGGTGGCTCAGACGGTTAGGCATCTGTCTACAATGTGGGAGACCGGGGTTCAATCCCTGGGTTGGGAAGATCGCCTGGAAAAGGAAATGGCAATCCACTCCAGTACTATTGCTTGGAAAATTCCATGGACAGAGGAGCATATATATATATATATATATATATACTTATATATAAACTTTTTATATATAATCTGAAAATCTTTTCCAGATTCTTTTCTCTTATAATTTTTTAGTTGCTCAGTCATGTCTGACTCTTTGCGACCCCATGGACTGCAGCACGCCAGGCTTCCCTCTCCTTCACTATCTCCCAGAGTTTGTTGAAGCTCATGTCCACTGAGTCGGTGATGTCACCCAACCATCTCATCCTCTGTCATCCCCTTCTCCTCCTGCCTTCAATCTTTCCCAGCATCAGGGTCTTTTCTAATGAATCAGTTCTTCAAATCAGGTGGCCAAAGTATTGGAGCTTCAGCTTCAGCATCAGTCCTTCCAATGAATATTCAGGACTGATTTCCTTTAGGATGGACTGGTTGAATCTCCTTGCAGTCCAAGGGACTCTCAAAAGTCTTCTCTAGCACCACACTTCAAAAGCATCAATTCTTTGGTGATCAGCCTTCTTTATGGTCCAACTCCCACATCTGTACATGACTACTGGAAAAACCATAGCTTTGACTATACAGACTTTTGTTGGCAAAGTGATGTCTCTACTTTTTAATATACTGTCTAGGTTTGTCATAGCTTTTCTTCCAAGGACCAAGTGTCTTTTAATTTCATGGCTACAGTCACCATCTGCAGTGATTTTGGAGCCCAAGAAAATAAAATCTCTCACTGTTTTCATTGTTTCTCCGTCGATTTCCCATGAAGTGATGGGACCAGATGCCATGATCTCAGTTTTCTGAATGTTGAGTTTTAAGTCAGCTTTTTCACCCTCCTCTTTCACCTTCATCAAGAGGCTCTTTACTTCCTCTTTGCTTTCTGCCATAAGGGTGGTGTCATCTGCACATCTGAGGTTATTGATATTTCTCCTGGCAATCTTGATTCCAGCATGTGCTTCATCCAGCCCAGCATTTCACATGATGTACTCTTCATATAAGTCAAATAAGTAGGATTACAATATACAGCCCTGATGTACTCCTTTCCCAATTTTGAACGAGTCCATTGTTCCATGTCCAGTTCTAACGGTTGCTTCTTGACCTGAATACAGGTTTCTCAGGAGACAGGTAAGGTGGTCTGATATTCCCAACTCTTTAAGAATTTTCCAGTTTGTTGTGATCCGCACAGTCAAAGGCTTTAATGTAGTCAGTGAAGCAGCAAATATTTTTCTGGAATTCCCTTGCTTTTTTTATGATACAACAGATGCTGGTAATTTGATCTTTGGTTCCTTTGCCTTTTCTAAATCCAGCTTGTACATCTGGAAGTTCTTGGTTTGTGTGCTGTTGAGGCCCAGCTTGAAGGATTTTGAGCATTACCTTGCAGGCATGTAAAATGCATACGATCATGCGGTAGTTTGAACATTCTTGGGCATTGCCCTTCTTTAGGACTGAGTATAATTCCCTGTGTTATACACTAGATCCTTGCTATTTATCTATTTTACATATAGTAGTGTGTGTATGTTAGTCCCAAACTCCAAATTTCTCTCTCCCCCACCACCTCCAACCCAAAGTACTTCTAAAGGAGTAAAGGAACTGAACTTCTGTAAAGGGTCAGACAGCAAATATTTTAGGCTTTTGCCAGCCACGTGATCCGTCTTGTCTGTGGTTTATAACCTTTGAAAAATGTAAAAGTATTCTTAACACAAAGGCCATACAAAAACAAGCCATGGGCTGCATTAGCTCCCAGAGGTGGTCATCTGCTGAGTGCTCTAGATGTCCCGGGAGGAGGGGAGGGGCTGTCTTTATTCTTTGCTGAAACCTGAGCTCACACAGGGCCTGGCACACCATGATGAGCAAAAGAGCGAAGCACATCCCTCTGGGGAAGGTAGAATTAGTCCCATTTTATAGAGGCAGAAACTGAGGCCTGGAGAGAGAGACTGACCTGGCCACGGCCACCCCCTGGTTCACGGAAGCACTGGGCGTTGCCTTTCCCCGTCTCCCAGTCCCACCCCACCCTCCCGCCACCCCGCCTCACCCCACCCCTGTGCCTACCTGGGTGCACGTGTGGTACACTGGGGCCGCCCAGGTTCACACGGCCACTCGCCATCTGCTGCAGCCTCGGCACATCCACGGCCGTGAGCCACGACAGCGACTGCAGGTCCCCGGGAAGGTCATCATCGCAGGTGGTGGCCAGGAGCCTGCAGGGAGGGGCAGGGACTCGGGCAGGGGCGGGGAGCTCAGGCCAGCTCCTGGGGCCTCCTCCACCTCTGGAATCACCCCAAAAGCTTCTCACCTCCCCCAGGCCACCTCATCCTCCAATCTGCCCATCCCTAGGGAGCCCTCTTTAGCAGCCAGATTGCACATCCTCAAACCTTTCCTTCATTTATTTGCTAGACACATCTTACTCAATCCCTATCCCCAAATGATAAACACTAGTGTTTGTTAAGCACTTATTATGTGCCAGGCACCGTATCAAGTCCTTCCCAGGTAGCAACACAGAGGACACCCCCAGTCACCTGATGAGGCAGGTGTTATTATTCCCATTTCACAGATGGGCAAACTGAGGCTCATTGCCCCAAGTCACTCACCCAAGGCCAACCTGGAACAGGAAGTGGTAGGGCTGGAACCCCAGCCTGAATTCCTCACCATGACCCCAGGCAGCCCCTGGAGCTTCCAGTTAGGATACATGCCCCCCACAACTAACCCAACACCAGAGCAAAAACATTTCTTTCTATGCAAAGAAAGTGTGCCCATCAAGGATACCAGGCCCAGTACCCCCAATTTTGGGATAACCATGGCTCCCCAGTGTCCTTCAAGTGCTCACCCCACACCTCCAGGGCCCTGGGGGCCTCACAGCACCATCCTGTCTGTGTTATAATGTAGTGTGTTTGCAAACCGGCCAGGAGCCCACACCAGCCCCACCACACCTGCCACCCCACAGGCCAGGCACTTTCTGGTCTGTTGACCCGAGGCCCACTGTCCCAATTTTAAGCTCCAAGTTTCAAAAGTAGGTGTCCTGGGACCTCAGAGAGAGAGTGGGGGGTGTGGAGCCTGGGGTTTCCTCGTGCACAGGACCGTGGGCCCAGCTGGGGCGTCAGCCTCCGCCCCCTCCGCCGTCTGCATGGCCCCTCAAGCGGCTCTCTCTCCATCCCTCTCGCTCCCTTGTGTTTTAGGGCCACAGTTAGCGTTGCCATGGCACCGTTGCTCGGTTGTCACAGGGCCTGGGCCCTCAGCCCACCAAGCTAGCATCAGGTGACCGCCCGGCTGCCCTGGCGATTGGCTGCCTCGTAGGAAAACACAGCCTGGAAACGATTTGAAAACTCGGCCAGCCCGTGTCGGTGGCAGCAGTTGGCCCGGCTGCTGTCCCCTGGAGGTCCATTGTGTGACAAACGACTGTTGCCCCCATGGCACGTGGCTCCTATTGTCCTGGGGTCTCCCTGCAATTGTTTTTACAGCCCCCCCTACCCCCCGGCTGCCGCCCATTCGACCTGCTCATAACTCATCTGGATGAGTGACAGCCACGGGCCAGGCCTGGGTGATGCCATCTGTCCCCTCGGGCCCATGGAGACCATGGGGTGAGGCTGAGGGCTTGATGTGACGCCCACCCAAGTTCCCTCCTCGCCCCGGGGCTGGCCGACCTTCCGGCCTCTGGTGGCGGGAGCCCCACCCCTGCTCAGTAACCGGCTATGGCTCCCCAGTGCCCTTGGGCTCTGCCTGGCATCGTCCTTGCCTCCTTCTGCTCCAAGGAGGATTGGAGGTGAAGCCCTGGTGCAGGTTTCTCAAGGTGGGGGCCCCACCAGAGACCCCTGAATGGTGGCATGGGGTTTGTAAAGACACCAGGGTCCTGGGCATCACCATGGGGCAGGATGTCTGGAGGCAGTTGAATCTGTTAGGTGATATGTTATTTGAGAGCTTGGACTCTGGGTTCTAATCCTGGTCTTACATACTTACCTGTGTGCCCTTGGGCCACTGACTTAACCTCTCTGAGTGCCAGTTTTTTTGATCTACAAAGTTGGGCTAAATAATAGTTCCTATCGGTCTTCCCTGGTGGCTCAGTGGTAAAGAATCCACCTGCCAGAAGAGGAGATGAGGGTTTGCTCCCTGGGTTGGGAAGATCCTCTGGAGAAGGAAATGGCCACCCACTCCAGTATTCTTGCCTGAAGAATCCCATGGACAGAGGAGCCTGGGGGGCTACAGTCCATGGGGTTGCAAACAGCCAGACACGACTTAGCAACAGCAATATTTCCTATCACACAGTATGGTCAGGATTAAATGTACTGTTGCATGAAAAGACTTGGAACCATGTCTGACTTTGCTGTCTTTAATATTAATATTAATGATAATATTAGCCAGGTCCTCTGGACTTCCCTCATAGTGTAACAGGTAAAGAATCTACCTGCAAGGCAGGAGACCCAGGTTTGATTCCTGGGTCAGGAAGATCCCCTTGGAGAAGGAAATACTGGATTATTCTCCAGTAATACTCCAGTTACACTCCAGAATTCTTGCCTGGAGAATCCCATGGACAGAGGAGCCTGTTGGGCTACAGTCCATGGGGTCGCAAGAGTCAGACACGATTTAGGGACTAAACCACCACAGGAGTCTGAAAGTCCCTCAAAGCTTTGGGCTCTGGGGTCACATAGACCTGCCCCTGCTGCTGCTACCACTAGCGGCTTCCATTTACTGAGTGCTGCTTGTGTCCTTTGACAGGCCCATTTTACAGATGGAGAAGCTAAGGCCCTGAGCTTGCAGATGCTCTGAGTTTCTTTCCCCCAGAGTGAGAATCACAGCTGTACAGGTGGTAGAGGCTGAGTTAATGGTGCTCATCTGATCAATCTTTCTTTCTTGCTGCTTGAGAGCCCCGTCAGGCTTCCCTGGCCCCCACAGCAGCACACACATCCCCACCCTCCCCACCCCAGCCCTGCAGCGGCCTGGCGTCCATCCTGCCCCTGGCACCACCCTGCTCCCACACTGGAGCACAGTCCCACCTCTGGGACAGGAAAGCCCTTTCAGTTCTCTCTCCCCAACCCAACTATGCCCACCCCTGGAGGCTCACTTCAAATCCTGTGTTCTGGCTTCTTCATGCCAAATTCCTGCCCCTCACTTTACCCACATGGAGACTGAGACGGAGAGAAAGGAGGCAGTTTGCTCCCAATGTCATCGTCCAGGAAAGGACTAGGGCAGGGACTCCGGGCTCACTGTGCGAGCCCTTCCAGCCAGGGAGCACCTTCTCCTCCAGGAAGTCTTTGCAACCTAGACCCCAAGCTCAGAGACCTCGTCTGCATCCTGGGTGGGTGTGTCCTGCCCGGCCATCTCTTTGCCCAGATCCTGCCTCTCGGCTCACGGAGGGCTGGCCCCCAGTCCCCATCACCCCAGGTCTCAGCACACAGTGGAGCTACTTCAATGCCTGCTTGGCCAGTCAAACAGGTTGACCCCAGGCCACCGATCCAGAGAACCTGGACGACAGGACAGTGACTGTCCCGTCCAGCAGTTTAGCTGTCCTCTGCCTCCTCGAGCCCTTGCAACAGCCTCGGGACAGGGACAGGGGGCAGGCAGCCCCACTTTACAGATGGGAAAACTGAGGCCAGACCGGTGAAAGCAAAATCATGGCCAAGACTCAACCCCGGGTCTGTCTGCTGCACTGTGGTCTGTACCTGCGGCACCACAGGCAGAGAAGCCCTGTCCTCTGGGGGAGATGCCCTGACCCTGAGTCGGGGGCTCTCAGCGGGGGCCGTGTGGACCAGCGTCACCCAGGAGCTGGTTCCACTGCAGAATCTAAGGCTCAGCCCAGTCCCTGGAGTCTCACACTGGGGCTGTGGGGCCCTGGAAGCTGTGTACTAGTGCCTCCCTGAGCTCTAGGGGGTCGGGGGTGGCGGACAGCCCTGAGAGGGTGTGGCAGGAGCTTCACACAGCTCAGGCTTTGATTGGACAGATCTGGGTTCGAGTCCTTATGATTCCCTGTCTGTGTGACCTTGAACAAGTCACTTGAGGTCCCTGAGTCTTCATTTTCTCATCTGGAAAATGGGAGAGGAACAGACCGCTTCTCCCTGGGCTGTTGAGGGCACCAAGTGAGACAGTGTGTGTTCAGCTTTCAGTGTAGGGGGTCAGTGTAGGTCTGACCCCCGCCCTCGCTCCTCGGGGCCTTACCGCTCATTCTGGGGGTGGACAGCCAGACCCTGCTTCCCTTGCTATCTCCAGCATCCCAGAGGTTGTCTGGTCCTCCCTCCCAGCCAGGCCAGAATGCCAGCCTCCCTGTGCCTGGCATGTGGCCCTGCCAGTCTCCTGTGATGGCTGTAGCTGCCTGGAGCTATGCTGGAGCCTGCCGGCCCTGAAGCCTGGCTCACGTCCTGCTGACCCTGGCTCACCTGGCTCCAGGCACCTCTTCACCGTGGGTCACAGGAACCCGGAGGTGATGCTCTGGGGCCTAAACGGGAGTGTCCCATCCCCACTGCCTGGCCCAGGGCCCTGAGCATCTCTGTTTCCTTCTCTCCACCCTCCTCTGCCCCCTACAGAGGCACCCAGCCCCTCTCCATGGTGCCGTGTGAAGACCCCCAAAACCTCCCCCTCACCTGTGCCTTGAGTTTCCTCATTCGAGGTGTCCCCAGGGGCCTACTTCCTGCTCTGTCCTAGGGAACGTCATGTTAAATGGCCTCAAGCACGGGATCCATGGCAGTTGTGACAAGAGAAAGACTGTGGTTCAGGAACCACTATGGCTTCGGAGCCACAGGCCCTCGCAAAGGCACTGAATTCCCCAGCCTCGGTTTCCCCACCTGTAAAATGGGCACAAATGATAAACAGAGCTGCAGTGTCTCATACCGCGCCCAGGACTGGCATGTCAGTGTGGAGGTGAAGTGGCTTGTGAACCATCCTGCCATCTGCGAGGGTTTGGGGTTATTGCCACAAGTGAGTGTGTGTGTGAGCCTGTGCCAGTCTCTTGAATGGGTTTCTCGTCTGCTGGAAAATGATGGACATCTGCGAAGCAAAGGAAGAGGCAAGCCCAGCCCCATCGCCCTGGGGTCCCTCTGTGTCTTTGGGTGAGGAGGAGAGCACTCCCCCAACCCCGGGTCACCATGTCACTGATGCCTGCCCACCTGGGGTCACCTCCAGCGAAGGCCGTGAGGAGCATGAAACTGCAAAGACGCAGCTCCTTCCATCTGCTCCCCCCAATCCCCCACCCCCATCCTGTCTCACCCCGTCCCTCTGCTCCAACTCTCTCCTCCTCGCCAGCGTCTCTGTCTTCTCAGTGTGGCTCTCTGTCCCTGGGTCTGCGGGGCCCTGTGATGAAGTCCTGGCCCCGCTGTTCCTGTCTGCTGACATCAGGAGCGCTTCTGCGCCTCCTGAGCCTCCGTTCCCTCCCCTGCGGAGTGGGGTGAAACTGACAGAGGCCAAGAGCCCAGGAGAGGCTCTTGCGAAACCTCTACCAGCTTCCTGCAGCCCCTTCTCTCTCTGACCCAGCATCCAGGTCACTGCCCCCCTGCCCCCATCTCCTACAGACTCGTCTCCCTCCCCCATACTCACCCACCCATCATTCTTGTGTCCCCACCGCAGGGCTGCCATTGAGCCAGGCTTTCAGGGGATATGGCTTCCCTGATAGCTCAGTTGGTAAAGAATCCGCCTCCAATGCAGGAGACCCCAGGTTCGATCCCTGGTTCGGGAAGATCTGCTAGAGAAGGAACAGGCCGCCCACTCCAGTATTCTTGGGCTTCCCTTGTGGCTCAACGGGTAAAGAATCTGCCTGCCATGTGGGAGACCAGGGGTTCAATCCCTGGGTTGGGAAGATCCCCCAGAGAAGGGAAAAGCCTGGAGAATTCCAGCTGGACACAACTGAGTGACTTTCACTGTTACTTTTGGGGGATGACAGCAGTTAACCCACCCACCTGTGCTCAGGTAATTCCCACACGTCCAGTTCCCCCATCTATAAAGCATTACTGGCTTTATATATATATATATAAAGACATAGTTCCCTCAGGGTCCCACTGGCCTTAGGACTCTAAGGTGGAGTAGCACCCCAAGGTTAGAAGCAGGTGTGAACCCCAATACAGGCCGGCCTGAACAACTTCCTGACTGTATGACCGTCACCTGCCCTGGGACTCAGTTTCTCTATGTGTAAAATGGGAATACTAATAATAGCACCGACCCTAAGCGGGCTGTCGAGAACACATTGAGAGTTCATCTAAGCATCAGATCAGATGAAGCATCTAGTTTTCTGCAGAAAAAGTAGGTTAAACTATTAGCTCGGGGGCTCCAAAGGGGACCCCTGGCAATGCATCCTTCTCAGACCCAGTGGGGGAAATTTGTCGCCAGCAGGGGATCCTCATTAGTGAATGGAAAGTTTGGGGTCAAAAAGAAGACGACCTAGGTAGCACTGCAGGGTCCCCTTTTGAATGAAAGGGTTCCCCCACAGCTCTCAGGGGGGAATCTTCCTTCTCAAAGCTCAGCCCCATTCATCTTATTAAAATACGTACACACCCCAGGGAGCACCATCGCTCCCTTTCAGAGACAGGAAAGATGAGGCCAAGCCCAGGGAGCTGGCCTCAGCCACCTCCTGGCAATGGCCCCAGGTACCTGCCCCCGCACCTCCCGCCTGTCCCTCCGGGGGCCTCAGTTTCCCCATCTGGAATGTTGGAGTCGAGCCTCTCGCATCTCCGTGGGGCACACTGGGACACACAGCCTGCAGGGCCTGGAGGACTATAGAGGTGGGCAGCCCAGCTCTGCCGGCAAGTGGGATGCTGAAGGGTGCCGACCCATTCTGAGGGGGTCACGGCCTGGAGCATCTGAGAGGGGGCGGACCCTGGTTAGGAGCCAGGTGGTACCCTGGGAAACTCAGTGTCAAAACAGCCTATAAATTTTCAGTGCAATAGCGCGTGTGTGCGTGTTCAGTTGCTCCGTTGTGTCTGACTCTGAGACCCCATGGACTGCGACCGCCAGGCTCCTCTGTCCATGGGGTTTTCCTGGCAAGAATACCAGAGTGGGTTGCCATTCCCTGCTCCGGGGATCTCCCCGACCCAGGGATGGAACCCGCATCTCCTGCGTTGCAAGTGGATTCTTCACCGCTGAGCCCCTGAGGAAGCCCCCGTGCAATAGCAGGGCTGCCGTTCTTCAAGTGCGTTCTCTGCGCCTATCACTTTACCCATGTTCCACATGTGCCGTCATGCCTTTTGCTCTGAAGCCTCTGGGCTTATCAGAAGGGGGTGGGCCCTCTGCAAGGCTATCTTCTGCACTCACCGCACCTAGGAAACCTGGGCCCAGCGCTCCTGAGCTTCTCTTTTTGTAGCACTCCTGTGTAGTTGGTTGTGAGTGGAGGCTCTGGGGTCCACCAGGCTTGGTTTTAAACCCCACCCAGTCCTTAATAGCTGTGAGATTTATCTGCAGTCATCTGCCTCTCTGAGCCTCAGTTTGCTCATCTGCAAAATGGGGGTGCTAACACCTGTACCCATCTCATAGGGGTTTGTAAGGACTAAATGTAGTTCAGGTGGGACACCCCAGAGCACACATCAATATTCATGACCTGCTAGCAGTTCAGATCAGTGTACACGTCTTCAGCAGGGTATGGACTCAGCATGAAGCAGGCTCCATGGGGAGGGACACGGCAGAGGATCTGACTCAGGAAGCATCTGATTCACTCCACAAATGCCTCCTGAACAACTACTTGCCAGGCCCTGTTCTGGCAGGCAGACAGAATTCCCTCTGTCCAAGCAAAGAACTTTCTAATCGACCTCGGGATGCAAAGGAGGAGAGGCCTACCCCCTGGCATGCCCGCCTTCCTGCCAGTCCACTCAGGTCTGTAACTCCCTCGTCTCCTGCCAGCCCGTGGAATGGCTGCTTACAATACCCATTCCGCAGATGGGATGACTGAGGCCCAGAGAGAGGTGGAGATACCCCTCAGCCGCACAGCATGTCAGCAAAAGAGCTGGGATTTACACCACCCGCCCTGGAGCCTCTTCACTTGGATACTCTGCCAGCATGGCTGAGCTATATCGAGTTGTAGGCAGGAAGAGCAAACCCTATTCATGTTATTTTTAGAAGGATCGGGCTGCAAGGTGCCTCCATGCTGCTGGGGCCGCTGGTCAGGGGCCGTGTGGTAGCCCTGGGCAAAGAGAGAGAGCCTTGGGGTCCGTGGCCACTGTTCTGCACTGGCCAGGGGGCCATGCTGGAAACACTGATGAACAACATCCTTCATCAATTAGCTATGACCCTTGATCCTTTGGAGGGATGGAAGATGAGCCCGGAAAGCAGGGCCTGGGGTGGGTCAGCCCCAGGAGACCTGGACCCCAGTCCTGGCCCCGCTCCTAATGGAAGGAGGGTCCTTGTGCAGGCGACTCACTGCCTTTGGTCCTCAGGTTTCTCATGCACAGAACAGAGGTGATGGAAGGGCCCAGCTTGCTTCTGGGCTCAGGGTAGGCTGATCACTGCAGGGCCCAGCGCAGTGTTTGGCTCCAGGGCTAGGTGCACGTTTGCGGAAGGGGTGGATTGCATACCCAGCATTCAGAGCAGCCTTTTACAAGGGACATCAGAGCCTGTCACTGTCCTTAAAATCCATTAGCGTAGTAATACTCAAGCTCCTTGCCATGATCTGACCCTTGGCCATCTCCTCCTCTCTCCCCTTTGCTCTAGCAAACCTGCTCATCTTTCAGGTTCCCCAAACATTCCATGTTCTGTTTGCACATGCTATTCCCTCTCCTGGGAATGCTGTTCCATGCACTCACTCACAGCTAGCGCTTTCTTGTGCTTCTGACCACAGCCTAACTGGTCCCTCCTTTGAGAGCTCCTCCCTCATCACCCCCATCCCTGGTGGTCCTTGCAGTGTCGTGTCTGAGAAATATTTAGCATTTTGCCATGAGTTATTCACTTATACATGTTTCCAGTCTTCCCACTCTAGGAGGGCAAGGACAGAGAGGCCCTCTTTTGTGGTCAGCACCCAGCAAAGGACCTGGCACCCTGTGGCATTTATTCCATACCTGCTGGAGTAGCAAAAGGAAGAGGGATCTCTCCCAAGTTCAACCCAGTTCAGCTCCAACACATCTAACATTCCCCAATTTCTATCCATTTCCTGCTCAGCTTAGACACCACCTCCCCTGAGGAAGCACTCCCAGCCCAGCCCACTATCTTCTAGTCCTTCCATCCCCTGGAATGACTACTGCTGCTAGCATCTACCCTGGCATAGATTCCTGAGCTCGCTGATCTATTTTAACCCTATTATCTACCCCTGCCTTCTCAGTCCAGTCCAGTTCAGTTCAGTCTCTCAGTCATGTCTGACTCTTTGTGACCGCATGGACTGCAGCACGCCAGGCCTCCCTGTCCATCACCAGCTCCGGGAGTTTACGCAAACTCATGTCCATTGAGTCGGTGATGCCATCCAACCAGCTCTCTCTCAGTCCAGAGCCCACATTTAACCCTTTACTTCCTATCTTGAGGATTCTTAGAGTTCATACAGCAATTGTGCAGTGGAAGGAACAGATGTTTGAGGTCTGAATCGTGTCTCAGTCCCTTTGTAGCCGTGTGACCTTAGGCAAGTCACTTCAGGCCTTGTGAAATGGAATAAGAATTCCCACCGCAGAGGATAACTATGAAGATAAGATCAGATAACTTCTAAGAAAGGGCACAAGGCAGCTACTCAAACCACATTTCACTGTTTTCTCCTCTGGCCTTTCATTGTTACTAGGAGGGGTTTGCCCAGAAAATATTGTCTCTGTGGGGAGTGGGGCAGAGGCACATCTGTCTGTCCGTCCGTCCGCCCACTATGATTATAACCAGGAGGTTTTACCTGCCTTCTGGAGATGTGGTTAGTAAGAGATTGTTACATCATTACTAACTGTTCTTGTCTCCAACCCAACCTTTACACAAAAGGGATTAGCATTTCATGGAGCTGTTTATTTAGCAAACACATCTTTTGTAAGATCTTCCGTAACCGTTTACAGGAAGAAGAAAATCAAATGCCATTGTAGCAAGCTCAGAAAGTCCCCACTGGGCCAAGAGTGAGCGTAACGTGCAGTGATTTGATTAGGAATTTGGAAAAGAGACTCTTTCTTTTCTAGAACTTGGCTTGGGACGTGGTGCGCGTGCGAGGGCTGGATGCGTGTTTCTGGGAGTGGAAACACAAGACCCGGAAGGGAGACGGCACCCCAGGAAGGTTACCTCTCATCCCTTGCCCTCGGGTAGCCTGAGGAGCCATCCTGGCCACCCCAAACACCCAGGAGGGTGGAAGGTTGTGAAGATACTTGGATGGTCACTGCCCAGGCCAGATGGGGCCCCCCTCCCCCCTCCAAGGAGGTTACAGCCAATGAGTGCAGCCATTCTGGAATGAGGGTGAACCATCCCCCACACTCCATGCAGTGGGAGGCTTAAGAGGAAAGGCAGGTGGTGTCTGCTTGCCCTGGTCCACAGGATAGGATTTTGTCATCACTTGCACGTGCAGCTTCCCTGAGTTTCTCTGGATGTGCTATTTCTCATGTGATACTTATCCATTCATCTCTCCACCTAAGGCATATTTATAAAATATCTCCCGTGTGCCTGGCAACTGATTCGCCAATGAGAAAACCACTGTTCAGAGAGGGCAAGACTTTTGCCCAAAGTCACCTCCTTTCTTAGGGGAGGGTCTGGGGAGTCAACACCCCATATAAGGCACCCCATATAAGTCAACTGCTGGGCCGCATGGTCCCGGGAGAACCTGAAGTTCCAAGAGTCAGCACCCTGCCTCCTCTGGCTTCTCTGGGCCTGTTTTCCAACCTGTAAAAGGAAGTTGTTGGACCTGATTTCTAGAATAAGGAGTTAGCACACAGGAAGTGCTTAATACCTCTCAGGGTCTCCTGCTACCAAGAGTGTTGAGCCGAGGGGGAGACCAGCTAACCCACGCTGAGCAGGAGCTGTTAGCCGTTGCTCAGGCGGTGCGGGCTGCCTGCATCCCTTGGCCCCAGGCGGGCTGGGATGCTGTTGCCAATTTGCTGTCTAGGCCCAGCCTGACTCCGGACAGCTCCCTGGGGGACAAGGCAGCTGCGACGCCCCCCGTGCACAGCCATTGAGAGTTAACGGTCAAACTCCGCCCCTGGGGATGGAAGGGCAGGCAGCTGGGTGGAGGGCTGCAAGGGGGCTGGAACCAGGCTCAGAGCCACTCCCTGGAGAGGCGGGAGGGGGAATGGGACGCCCATAAACTTCTCCTGGGCTATTATCCCAGGAGAAAAATGGGAGTGGTCGGAGAAATGCGAGTGGGCTGCGGGGAGTCGCTGTATAATCGCAAAAGCTCCCCTCCGCAAGAAAGCACTCTCCCTGGGTGGGGCTACAGGCTCCTCTCAAGGACCTGAGAATTGGGCTCTCACGGCTCCATGTCACAGATGAAGACACTGAGGCACAGAGAAGGGCAGTGACTTGTCCAGGGTCACACAGCTGTGAGGTGGTGGAGCAACTTGCTCTGTTCCAGCCCCCCCGTGCTCTTCACCACTGGGGCATGGGAGTGGTGGCCGTGGTACCCTCTGGGTGAGGGTTTGAGTCCCCACTGTCCCTGTAACTAGCTGCATCATCTTGTTAAGTCATTTAATCTGAGCCTTGGTTTTCTCATCTGCCAAAAGCACGCAACAGTGCTCGTTTCATAGGGTGGTTGTGGCACAGGCAGGCAGGCAGGTACTAAAGCGTTAAGAAACTGTCAGCTATTATTATTGTTGTTGTTGTTATTTGGTTATTCTGCCTTCTGTTTATGCTGTTTAACGTAAGAAAACATCCCTGAATCCCTATGAAAAGGAAAGGCTGAACCCTCCAGGATTTCCCCAAGATCATATAGCAGGCAAGTGACAGAGACAAAATTTCTTTCAATCTAACAACTCTATGCAGTGGGTACTGTTTCTGTCCCCACTTGATGGAGGGGGAAACAGGCTCAGAGAGGTCCACACAACCAGAGAAGCTGGGATTCTGACCCCAGAGCCAAGCTCCTGACTCTAGTGTCGCCTCCAGTCCAGCTGCCAGGGTTTAAAACCTTTCAGCACAGGAAGCCCAGAGGTCTTTGGTTGTGGAATCTTGGGGAAAGCATTCCACTTTTCTGAGCCTTGGTTTCCCCACCTGTATGATGGGGGCTCATCAGAGCAGCTCCTCAAGCTGGGCATACAGTAGGTGCCCACAAACTTCTATGTACCTGGCACATGTCTAGGCTTCCAGCCCCACCCACAGCAGCCTCTCAGCAAACCCTTGTTTGAATGCATGGCCTCATTCAGGTCTCTGAAGGCAGTCTCCAGATCCACAGCCTTCTGGAAGCAGTCAGCCTCTAGTGGGGGTCTGCGGTCTTCCCCAGAGGCACTGCTGGTGAGTTGCAGCAGCCCCAGGAGGCCAGACAGCCCCTGGGTAAACAGGGCTGATCCGAGGTGACAGCCTGCTCTTCTCGGGCCAGCCTCTGTCCTGTCCCCACTCCCTCATCTGGGCCGTGCCCCCTCCACCCAGGGACACATGGTGCTTGTCTTGGGGGCAGGGCACTGGGAACCAGGGCAGGCAGGCCTTCAGTGGCTCACGGGGGAGAGGCTGAGGATTCATTTTTTTCTCCTCCTCCCTCCCTTCACTGATGACCTTGAACAAGCCCTTTCTCCTTTCCTGGGGGGCATTTCCTGGAGGCCTGTTAAGCTCACTGGAGGAGAAGCCATAACTGCTATTGTCATCTCAACATCCACCCCGATGCCCAGTCTCTCACCCAGGGGGAGACTAGAGACTGCAGGCTTTCCATGGCTCCACTGCCCCCAGGCCACGAGTCACACACCCTCAGAGAGACACCACCTTTGAGACCAAGATCTTCTAGTTCGCCTGCAAAATCACAGAACTGAATGTAACCGTAGTTCTTGGGCATTTTCAGAAACCATAGCCAGTGCATAAACACTTGAAACAATTCAAAAAGATGTCATTTGTTATTGTCGAAGCCCTCACCTGTATTCCTGTGGAGAGGGGTGGTGATTTTGCCCTGAGTTTCGAATAATTCCTGACATCATGGATGAGATGTCACTTTCTATCATCTCCTTGGGAAAAAGACAAGCAGAAAACAAAACTGCCATCAGCAACGATGTGGACAGGATGGAAAACTCATAGTTTTCCCACAATTCAAAAGGATAGAGCTCAACCAACAGAACACTTAAAAAAAATACTAGAGGATTCCTGGGAGTCACAAGTCACTTTTCCAGAGCAATTCTACAAGGTTTTAGAAGCAAATGAAGAGAATGGAATGAAATTCCAGGCTCTTTCAAATTAATGGGGGAAGGCAAAAGAAGTCTCTAGAAGCCAAATGTCAAGTCATGGAAAACATGGACTTGCGAAATAGGAATCAGAAAATCCTGATTCCCTTCCAAGCCTAGTATTGTCAACCACGGCTCAGTTACGACCACTTTGGAAAAAATAAAAAAGGACAGCCTGATGAGTCATGGACGTTTCTCTGGGGGAGCCAAATTCCCACTTGCAAAGGGAATAATCTCCGCAGGGCTCCCACCCTGGAAACGGCTTCAGAAATGTCACATGCCCTTGCTGGAAAACCAATCCAAACCCCCACCACTACCACCACCTCTCCATCCTCAGCCCCCACCCCCGACACATACAAACATTATCTTTAAAAGAAATCTCCCTTAAGTTTTCCAAACTCTGAGCCTGAAACGAACACAGAAACCCACTCAACCCTCAGATCCGCCCCCAAAGTCATCAAGGATTCTTGGAAAGGAGGAAAGAGGAGCAGAGAGAGGCAGCCCCCCGCAGCCCCTGCCCCGAGTCTCCCCCCTCCCAGGAAATGCAATGCCGGGCACTGCCCGGGAAGAGGGAAGCAAAGTCGACGGTGCAAGGCGGTACCTGGAGCCGATCTTGGCTGGGCCGCTGCCACAGGCGCTCCTGGGGCGGGCCCGGGTTTCCGAAGGGGGGGCTCCCTCGCGCTCGCCCCTCGCGTTCCGCAATTTGGCCGCCGTCGCAGCTCGAACCGTTTTTAAATTTCCCTCTCTGGAGCTGTCCAGCTCAGAGCATGCGCAGTAGCTGCGTAGGGGGGCTTTTCCCCAAGGGGTCAGTTACAGGGCAGGGTCAAGGGGATTGCAGCGGGCGTTTCCCAGCAGCAGCGAGCCTTGCACGCCCCGGGGGCTCCGGGTGGGGTGTGGCGCAGGGGGTAGGGACACCCCTGTTCAAACTCTGCCAGCAGTGGCCCCCCAAACTGCACTCCTGCGAGCATGCGTTGAGGAGCAGTGAGTGAGAGGGTGGTTTAGGCCCAAAGAATTAAGTTGCAAAAGGATGCTGGGTGCATTAAAAACTTGCAGTCCGTCACTGCCCATGGGGAAAGCAGATGGGTGGGTGTGGAGATCTGTTGCAGCCCCCTCTCTCTCCCGCAAAGGGTGTTTGCAGGGGTGCGGGGAGGGCGGTGCGGACAGGCCAGGAGGCCGAGTCGGGGCTCCAGGTAAACACGGATTCAGGCCACCTGTCTCTTTAAGAAAGTTGCGCCCGCGCGGATTGGCGCGGCGCGCTGCCGGAGGGGCCCGCGGAGCCGGGAGCGCTCGCGCCGGGCGCCTGCACCTGCCGGGACCGCTAGGGCGGGGTACCCGGGGTCCGCCAGCCCCCGTCTCGCGTGGAAAGTGAGTCGGCCCGGAGCGAGCGCGGCGGATCCCTAGGCCCTGCCCGCGGCGGGTGCGGTGGAGGCTGCGGCGCTCGCGGTCCCGCGCGGCCGGCGGAGCCCAGCCGAGCGCAGCCGAGCCGTTGGCGGCCGCGGCCCGCCGGTGCGCCCGCGCTCCCGCCTTCCCCGCCGCCCGGCCCGCGCCGCCGGCTGCCCCGCCCCGCGCCCGCCGCGGGAAAGGTGGCGCGGGCCGCGGGCGGCGGGGTCGAACGCGGACAAAGGTCTCCCCAATCCCCTAAGTGGAGCTTGAGTTAGTTTGATCCTCCGAGGAAGTTTGCGTTTTCGGCCCCCCTCCGTCTTGGGCCTCTGTTGGAACAATTTGCAATGGGTAAGAACCCGCCTGCCAGTGCAGGAGACGCGGGTTCGATCCCTGGGTTGGGAAGATCCCCTGGAGGAGGGCATGGCAACCCACTCCAGTGTTCTTGCCTGGAAAATTCCCATGGACAGAGGAGCCTGGAGGACTACAGTCCAAGGGTGACCAAGGAGTCAGACAGGACTCGGCGACTTAACAATGATAATAGTCACAGTCGTCCTTTATCTGCTTGTTTCTGCCGCCTGGTTTATCCTTCACACCAGCGCCTTAGGGAGCAGGATGGTCGTCTTGGGGAAACTGATGCTCTGGGCGGTAATGAGTGGACGAGGGCGCACGGGCGGAGTGGGGATTGGAACCTCGGCCTCCGCGACGCCACAGCACCTGCCCCCGAGTCTGCGTCTCTGGCGGAGTCAGGCCGGGCATCCCATGCTTCTTGGGTTTCTGGAGGCTGTATTCCACGTGGTTTATCCCTAAGCGGGCAGGGGAACCGCGTTTCCGCACCTGTGGCTGGGAAGTCTTTCCGACCCTCTGTTTACTTTCAAGAAGGAGCCGGAGCTCCCTAGGCTGGGGTGGACCTGGGTTCCATCTCTCACTCAGGTGGGCTGTGATCTTGGCCGTGCTCCATGTCCCGAGTGTTTTCTTGTAGCACCTGGGCGCCCTTGCTTCATTCTTCTCTGCCTGGAGTAAATAGATCAGCTTGCATTCTCTGGGGGTGGGGAGAATGTAATTTACAGATGCTAGTTAAGGTCATGGTCATGAAACTTCTCAGTTTTCATCCCTTCGACCTGCGCGTATTGAAAATATGTATTTTGACCAGTTCTAAAGATGGTTTACATTGCTTTGAATGTCCGGGAATGACCTACAATTAGTTCAGAGGTTAAGTTGTAAGCATTCAAAGCATTTGGTTTTGTGTTAATCCTTAAGGGAGCTGTCAGTAAATAGTGTGGGGAGGGGGGCGGTTTGAGGGAGAAGAGGTAACTTGACAACCTTCTTTTGAAGTAACAATCCTTTTCATCCAGGTATACTTTTATATCTTTAGGATGGTTTGGAAAGGAAGTCTCACTTCTGGAAACTGGCAAATTCAGTAAAGCTTTTAAAATAAAAGGCAGACAATCTTGAGTTTTTGTAGACTCATGCACTATGGGACAAAAAGAGCAAAGACTTCTCACTAAAAGAAAATAGTTGTTTAAGACAGAGATTCAGGATGTCTGAATCCTGGGCAGGTCCTCGGAACCCCCTTTTCCTCAGGAACTTGACCTCTCTGCAGGGGTTTTGGTTGGCAACTACTGTTTCCCTAAAGAGTGGAGCTTTTGAGTTCTTTGCTCCAGGATTGGTTGGTGAAAACAATGCCACTCAAATGCCTACTGTTAGAGTTATTCAGAAAACCCAGGTAACTTGGCAGAAATCCTTTTGTTAGGTTAATATATCTTCTCCCTTTTATAAATGTATGGTAATTCTCAAACCTGCTGAATTAGGAGTCACCTGGGGGTGAAATTAGAACCATAAAAGGGAAGAACAGGGGAATCCTCATTTTGTAACAAGAGTTTCTGGTAATTCTATGAATAAGCCTGTGCACCTGTAGCAGGTGATCTCACTGAGCTACATAATGATGGCCGAGTCTACCCTTTTTTTCTTTTTGAAAGAATATGAAATTCACCTGCTTCCATGGCTCCATGGCCCCTTATCATTTGCTTCTGGTTACCGAGAACCTCAGATCGATTCTGATTTTGCAAGCGGACCTGCTACCTTGCTAGCAAGATTTCCCAAAGCCTCAACAGTTCTTCAGTCCTCTGATTACAAAGGGAAGGCAGAAGAGAGCAAAAACAATAGGTATGCATGTGGCTTCTCTCTTGCTCTCTGGTTTGATGTAGCAGAGACTGTTTCAACTTGTGCCAGTGTTTCTGAGATTGTGGTAGTTGAGCAGTATATTATATGCCTGGTCTATTCAGAGCTTGGGTGCCCACGACTGTGTAAGAAATGTTTGTTCGTTGAGTATGAGCTTAAAGCCAACTCATTCATAGCTGGGAAGACCAGTTCCTCACAGCAGTGTGTAGGAGCAGAGTTGATATAGAAGGATTAAAAACTACTCAGCAAGCTTCCCTGGGGGCTCAGTCTGTAAAGAATCTGCCTGCAATACAGGAGACCTGGGTTCTACCTCTGGGTCAGGAAGATCCTCTGGAAAGGAAATGGCAACCCACTCCAGTATTCTTGCCTGGAAAATCCATGGACAGAGAAGCCTGGTGGGCTACAGTCCAGGGGGTCACAAGAGTCAGACATAACTTTAGCAACTAAAACTAAAACCACCAGCAAGTTTAAAACAGGTTTTGTTAGACCAAGCAGCAGCTCCATCTTGTTAAAGGCTCTGACTTTCTACTTTCTTGACTTTCGCTTTGCTTATTGTTCCAATTTTCTGGCGGCAAAGGGGCAAAGGGAGTGTGGTCAGAGAGAGATGACCTGTAGCAATAAATAATCACTTCTCTTTCTCCCACTCTAATTCACTGATTGGCATAGTGAACCGCGGGGCATGCCCACAAAGCAGAAATATCAAGGTGTTTCTTCAGGTTCGATTATATTAGAACAACCCCTCCAGGCCACAGCACCCAAGCCTATATGTGGCACACAGGATTCTCACAAGCTTAAAAAATTTTTTTCCTGCTTCATCTATTGCAAAAAAAAACAAAAACAAAACCTAATCAGGTGGTATTTTTCTCTTAAGAAAGTTCTCAATTGAAACAGCATACCCAGTGTTCACTACCGAAAGTTGATGCTGCCTCTAACAGTAATTTCTGATTCTGATTTCCTAAGAAGTTGGTTCCACGGCACTGTGAAGCCCCTGTTTGATGTCTAAACACAGCTTCCTCAGATGGGGAGGACAGAATGGGTTTCTTTTTTTTTCCTGTGGGAGACCATGGAAGTACCCTGGCTGTTGATCTCTTTTGCTCCTGTTAGCATGACTGATATGTGTATTATGGTTCTTTGGGAGCAAGTTTGTAGAGGAACTGCCGCTTATCATTGTTGGCCTACGTCTTATTTAACAAAAGGATGCTAAACCCTTGGATGTTTCCAGGAAAGGAGTACACCAAGATTTTTGAAACTAGATGATACCCTATTGCCTCCACCCAGATCCAATGCCCATCACTGCCCTGTGCTATTCCTCAGAAAGGTTGTTGGCAGCTAATAAATTCAGCCTCTTGTTGAATGGCACCCTTGAATGTGCTCCAAACACGTTGCTGGAGTTTTCTCTTTCCCTTTATAATACTCTAATTTAGTTGTTGTTTGGGCGATGTCTAGGCATTCCTTTTATGAAATTTTTTTCTTTGGAGTGTGTTTTTTTGTTTGTTTGAGAATTTGTGTGTTGAAAGAATAAAACCCAGAGGGCTTTTTGCCTGTAACTCCCCCAAAGCTAAATTGAGATCGCTGGGTTATAAGGTTCCAGGGCTTACTTTAACCAGGATAAGGAAAAACTTTCTAACAGTGACAGCAGCTCCAGGCCAGCCTGTCACCTCTGATGGTAGAAAGTGCCCTTCACCCAGCTGTTGATACAGAGATTGAGAAGAGGTGAAAGGGGTTCACAGACCAGAGACAAGTGGGATTAAATCTCTGAGGCCCACTCAGTGCCAAAATTCCGTGGAATTCCGCACCTTATCCTTGAATGTTAGTGCCAAGTCTATGTACACAAGTAGCTATTTTTCTATTAAACTTGAAGAGGTAAGTTTCTGTTGCTTTAACAAATATATATAGTCCATGGAATTGTTCAGGCCAGAATACTGGACTGGACAATGTTTCCCTTCTCCAGGGGATCTTCCTAACCCCGGAGTTGAACCCAGGTCTCCCACATTGCAGGTGGATTCTTTACCAGCTGAGCCACGAGGGAAGCCCAAGAATACAGGAGTGGGTAGGCTATCCCTTCTCCAGGGGATCTTCCTGACCCAGGAGTCGAACCAGGGTCTCCAGCATTGCAGGCGGATTTTTAACCAACTGAGTTATCAGGGAAGCCCACCACAAATATAATGACACTTAATTGTGATAATGGAGAGGAGTACCAAAATAAATGCTTTGAAAAGAAAAAATGCGATATCAGTTTTATCGTATATATCTTGGCAACGACCATACTGAAACTATCGATCAGGAAATTGTCTTTCTATCTGGCTCTAGTTTAAATATCCAAGTAGAGACTAAAACGGGCTCCTAGAATAAAAATATTTTTAAAAGCTGGGTACATCTCTTGACGAGTGTGACTATCTACATTATTATAATGCTCACTGGACTTTCTCAATAAAAAAATGATTGATCAGATTAGGCATCGTCTTGATGTTTGGCACCATCTTGACTTGAAACATGTTTTATTTTGAAAAGCAAATAATTGCAGGCATCTTAACATAGCAATTCCACCCGAGTTAGAATGTTTAGAACCGTCCATTCCCTGCCGATTCTGTAAATGGGGGGACAGCACCCTAGGAGGAGGGCTTTTGGAATGGCACAGCTGTGAGGCCAACCAGGGTTCAAGTCTCAGCGCTGCCCCTCCCTTTTCAGTAGCTTTGGGATGAGTTATTCCCGTAACTTTGTTTCCCTGTTTCTAGAAAACAACATTCACCTTTCAGGGCTCAGTGAGCCTGGGAGACCGCACCCGATGTATAGGAGATGCTCAACCAATGACGGCTGTGTTTCCAGATTGAGTGCATGTTTGTTAAATTCTTATTCTGCAGCTAGATTCTCCTGGAGCAAATAAGGAATCAACTGAGTTACTCTGGGAAACTCTCTCAACCTTTACAATCGGTTGAGTCTGTGCTGTATTTAAAATGGATAACCAACAAGGACCTACCGTAGAGTACAAGGAACTCCACTCAGGGTTACGTGGCAGCCTGGATAGGAGGGGTATCTGGGGGAGAACGGGCACATGGGTAGGTATGCCTGAGTCCCTTTGCTGTCCACCTGAAGCTATCATGACACTGTTAATCAGCCATACCCCAATACAGAATAAAAAGTTAAAAAAAATCAATAGAGTCTGGATTTACCACAGTTCTCTCATAATCAGAAAGGTTGTACCACCTTTCCCTGGCATCTCGGGAGAAATTGCTACTGCTGCTGCTAAGTCACTTCAGTCGTGTCCGACTCTGTGCGACCCCATAGACGGCAGCCCACCAGGCTCCCCCGTCCCTGGCATTCTCCAGGCAAGAACACTGGAGTGGGTTGCCATTTTCTTCTCCAATGCAGGAAAGTGAAAAGTGAAAGTGAAGTCGCTCAGTCATGGCTGACCCTCAGCGACCCCATGGACTACAGCCTTCTAGGCTCCCCCATCCATGGGATTTTCCAGGCAAGAGTATTAGGCTCCCTCAAAATAATGCCATTTTAGGTATGAAAAAATACCTAAGGTGCTTATCTTCTGCCTCAAGCTATACATTTACCCACCAGGAAATCCATTCAGCAGTCGCCATGCAGGGGAAAGCGCTCGCTGTGGAATTCTATCATTGATTTAATCTGGTCCCTCTGCACACTTTATCACGTGTGTGTATATATTTTCTCGTTTTGTACAGAGTATATGGCTACAGCCTCTAGGCCTGTGTTCTGGGTACAGTTAATATGCAATTCCACATCTAATCTGAGTCTACATTATAAGGCAGCCCTGTGGTGGTTACTCCATTCTATATTCTGATTTCTTTGTATGTCTTTTTCTATTGGCTTCTAGCAGGCATCCTCAGCCAGGGGGCTGTAGGCCACACGCAGCCACAAGCAGGCTTTGTTTGGCTCATGGACTTTCTAAAAATGTTTGAATTGGAAGCCAGCATTGGAAAATCCTTCAAGCTGGGATTTCCAGCTTTTCCTGAAAAATCTGACAAGTTGGTTGCAGTAGGCCCATGATCCCAAGAGGGAGCCCTCAGATGAGATCGAATGCTGCCTCCCCTTCCCCCACCCCTTAGAGGGATGGTTCTCCAGGTTGCCACGGGCTCTACCGCTCCTTATGCCCAACCCCAGGCCAACGTCCTTGCCACTGGCTTCTGACCATGTGTTTACGGGTCTTTGTTGTTTTTCTTATAATAATGAAGACAGAAGTGAAATGGATTTTGTGCCTGTGAGGCCGTCAGAACCTCAGAAAGATTGTCAACAGCTAATAAAAATAGTAAGTTATCCTTTTTGGAAAACTTACTCTGTTGGGTGATATGCTAAATGCTTTGGGCATCTTTCTTGGTCCTCACAATGCTGTGAGGTGGGTGCGATTGCACCCATGTGAGAGATGAGGAAATAGTTCAGACTTGGCTCATGTTGTCTGTTGCACCTGATGGTGTCAGAGGATGAAAAGAAGTGGTATGGGGGGCCCTGCCCTCCATCTCTTCTGCAACCAATGGTTTCTGATGGGCAAGCCCTTTTAGGCATCTTTGTAAATGATGCATAGCTTGGGACAAGGCACATCCCACTGAGATGGATGACGCTCCATCCCAGGGAATTGTTGGTCCCCACATAGGTCCCATAGATATCATGCATTTAGTTTACAGGGCAGATTATAATAAAAATTGAGCAAAGTTTGTAACTTGAACTGCTTCCAACATCTCAACCATCTGATCCATAAAAGGAACATTTGAACTCACCCTGAAATGTTCCTGGGCAGAAGGGCGAGGCGGGGGGAGAGAATTGTTGCATTTGTTTCAATCTAGTGGAAAGGCTTCATTCTTAGTAAAATGCACACAAATGTCTCAATATTTGGTATCCTGGCTGCCATTAGGCTTGCTTTCAAATAATATTCTCTTCTAGATGACATAGTTTGAAATTCATAGCATTAAAACTTTTAGAGTAACATCTCCTGTGTAACAAACCAAGACATGGAAAAAAATATTCTCTGTGCATTTGGAGCCAGCTCTTTTTAGTATCAATGATTGATTTCGGAGGCTCCTCATTTGTCTACAAAAACTTTTAACAGTTCTTTGCTCAACAGAGTTTTGTTTTGTTTTTAACTATAAACTCCTTTATTCTGCAACCACCAAACATTTCTAAGTGGTTTTAAAAGACTGATCAGATAACTTGCTCCCTTTTAAAACTATTACAGGTTCAGATACTGTTCCCCAGGAATTAAAAGCAGTGTGTTCCCTTCGTAAAACCCCTTCCCAAGGTTCTGGACTGGGTTTTTTTTCCCATATCTCTATTTGTGTCTAAAATGAAGTGAATGTAAAACGGTAGCAGGCAAACTTTTTGCTTTTCATTGCAAGGTAACAATCCGGGCTGTTTGTTTTAGAAATGGTAATGTTGTATCATTGTAACAAATTATACTTAAAAATCATTTAGTGTGAAATTGCAGATTAATCCCATAGGGACAGGGTATTAACAATCACCCAGCCCTTTGGAGCATACAGATGGTGAATCTGGGATTTACAATAGGAACAATCGCTGATTACATGCATGGATGTAACGGACAAAAAGACCTCCACAACTTCAGCCTGGAGAATGCGGTGGAGGTCCTAGTGCCTGACTTGTTTGGGATGCTCAGTCCCTAAGGATGCCTGCGTTTCAGCACCTAGCCTGCGCCAGATTCTATAGTGCCTCTGTGTGCTCTGAAACCTACCAAGCGCACGTGAGAAGCGTCCTCTCAGTGTGCTTAGCTCTAACTCTTGTAAATTCCATTAGAATTTGCATAAAGAGCAACTTCGCAGTGGGGCACGCAGTGGGAATTTGGCAGAGGTGCCCAACCCAGAGAACTTGTTGTCAAAACCCAATACTTGCTATTCACTAACTGCTGTGTGGACTAGGGGCTGGGGAGGCTTCTCTGCTTCAGAAATTAATCTGTGTGAGAAATGAAAAGCACGCTTAAACACAATGCCTCTGATTTTGAAACTGTCAGTCTGCAGAGCTCAGACTGCAAACCCCATGACATGCTTACTGTTGAGAGTGAAAACAGCACCCTCATACACACATCCTTGAATACAGACCATGCTATAGTAAGTGACCAGCCAGCATGCTCTTGGCTGGTCACTTACTGTAACATGTAGCTTCCAAGGTGGCACAGTGGTAAAGAATCTGCCTGCCAGTGCAGGAGATGCAAAAACTCAGGTTCAATCCCTGGGTTGGGAAGATCCCCTGAAGGAAAAAATGACAGCCCACTCCAGTATTCTTGCCTGGGAAATCCCATGGACAGTGGTGCCTGGTGGGCTACGGTCCATAGGATTGCAAAGAGTTGGACGCGACTGAGCTATTGAGCAGAGCAGCAGACAGCAGTGTATTTTTGGGACTCTGAACCAAGTAAGGCTGTTTTCTTTTCTTATATATTTTTAAACAACTCTTTATAAAATAAAAAAAAAAAGATCATAGCCGTTTCAGTGGTAGTTAAGATACATATGCAACATCTCCTTAAAACCGCAGAAGTTCTCCCCCCAAATCTCTGTTTGATTTCAGATGTAAAGGTAAGGAATAATTTTCCAAGCAGGAGAAAACCCAAGAGCCTGAATGCTTTAAAGAACTTAGCATCATTGTCTTAGCTTTTTAGAATTTGTGTCTCAAAACCAAAGCATAAACCTTTATCCAAATGAATTGTTTAAATATTCTGTTCCCAAACACCGTATTGTTACAGAGCTCAGAACAAAAGTACGAGTGAACACTGTTACGTCTGACTCCAGAAACTGTCTTGCTTTTAAGCATATGCATCCCGCACACGTTTTATTGCTTTTTCTGAACCCAGGGATTTGTGACAGCCGTGAGTCCGCTGAGTGATAAGGACCTGTCCTCTGGACCAGGTGATTACCCGCCCAGAAGGGTCTGGCAGCCCCATCTTGCGGGGACGCTTGTAAGCTTCTCCAGATTATTCTAGAGATGCTGGGCAACTGGCCCTCAGCTCAGCTCTGTCTCTCCAGTGTTGGGTTGGATAGGCACATGCTCAGAATGATCAGTGGGGCCTTTGTGGTCATAAATATCAGTGATATTAGTAACATTGACTGAAGCAAGACTCATTCCTTGGAAAAACCCTGTCAAGTTTGAAACATGTTAAAGTATCAAGTTCAAAATGTATAGTTATTGATACACTGTTTAGAAAAGCAAGGGATGGCCAAAAAAATGGATTGTAACTGACCCTTTAAATGTCCATGAGTACATACTGACATAAATTATTGAAGAAAAATAGATCAATGGGGGAGACACGAGAAATATTCTTAATGGAAAATCTCAAATATGTATGCATTGGGTTGGCCAAAAAGTTCATTTGGAGTTTTCCAGAACATTTTACAGAAAAACCCGAACAGACATTTTGGCTGACCCAATACATCCTCTGTCCTCCAGGAGGCGAATATTGTTAATGATTCTTTCTATTTTCCTCCCCCTTCCCTGTGGGGCTGGTCTTAGTGATTTGCCTCCAAATAATAGTGTATCGATGGGGGGAAACAGTACTGTCACAGGGGAGCACCCTGGTACATACAGCCTTAACCAGGAGATGAAGGTTAACATCAACAATGACATGTGGATCCCATGAACCCCTGATGGGATGGGGTGAGAAGACACATAGGATCTTTACCTCTGTGCTATTCTTTCTAAAATCTCTAACGTCAGTCTACTGATGAGACCATTCTACAAAATCCCTTACCTGTGTCCTTTAAAACTGGCAAGATCATGAAAACTAAAGAATGAGAAAGTGTTCCAGATCAGAGGGGACTGGGTGGGGATGATAACTCAAGGCAGTGTGGTGTGCTTCCAGGGTTGGATCCTGGAAGAAGAAAGGGGCCTAGTGGAAAAAACTGGTAAAATCTGAATCAAGTCTGGAGCACAGTTAATAGAAATGTCCCACCTTCAGCTTCTTAGTTGTGATAAACGTACCATGGGACTATGAAATAGTATGAGGAAACTGGGTGAGGAGTAGATAAGAGCTCTCTGTATAATCTTTACAACTTTTCTGGTAACCTAAAATCACCCCCAGTTTATTTTAAATCAAGTAAATGTCACGCCCATGTTCACAGCCTGAAAATAGCCCAGAGGTGGAAGCAACCCATGTGTCCACCGATGGATGAATGGATAAACAGAACTCAATAGGATCCAGCCTTAAAAAAGAAGGAAGTTCTTAAACAGACATTTCTCCAAAGGAGACATACAGATGGCTAACAAACACATGAAAAGATGCTCAACATCACTCATTATCAGAGAAATGCAAATCCAAACCACAATGAGGTACCGTCTCACGCCAGTCAGAACGGCTGCCATCAAAAAGTCTACAAACAATAAATGCTGGAGAGGGTGCGGAGAAAAGGGAACCCTCTTACACTGTTGGTGGGAATGCAAACTAGTACAGCCACTATGGAGAACAGTGTGGAGATTCCTTAAAAAACTTGGACTAGAACTGCCATACAACCCAGCAATCCCACTGCTGGGCATACACAGTGAGGAAACCAGAATTGAAAGAGACACGTGTGCCCCAAGGTTCATCGCAGCACTGTTTACAATAGCTGGGACATGGAAGCAACCTAGATGCCTATTGGCAGATGAATGGGTAAGAAAACTGTGGTACATATACACTATGGAATATTACTTAGCTATTAAAAAGAATGCATTTGAATCAGTTCTAGTGAGGTGGATGAAACTGGAACCTATTATACAGAGTGAGGTAAGTCAGAAAGAAAAACACCAATACAGTATATTAATGTATATATATGGAATTTAGAAAGATGGTAACGATGACCCTGTATGTGAGACAGAAAGAGACACAGATGTAAAGAACAGGATTTTGGACTCTGTGGGAGAAGGCAAAGTTGGGATGATTTGAGAGAATAGCATTGAAACATGTATATTACCATACGTAAAAAAGATCGGCGGTCCAGGTTCGATGCATGAGACAGGGTGCTCAGGGCTGGTGCACTGGGATGACCCTGAGGGATGGGATGGGGAGGGAGGTGGGAGGGGGATTCTGGATGGGGAACATATGTACACCCATGGCTGACTCATGTCAATGTATGGCAAACACCCACTATAATGTTGTAAAGTAATTAGCCTCCAATTAAAATAAATTTAAAAAAGGAAGTTCTGACACCTGCTGCAACAGGAACCTTGAGGACTATATATTAAATGAAATAAGCCATCACAAAAAGACAAATATTGTGTCTTTCCACTTACATGAGATGCCTCGTATAAAGCAAAATGCGTGTGTACTCAGCCATGTCTGACTCTCTCAGACCCCAAGGACTGTAGCCCACCAGGCTTCTCTGTCCATGGAGTTTTCCAGGCAAGAATACTGGAGTGGTGTGCCATTTCCTACTCCAGGAGATTTCCTGACCCAGGGATCAAACCCTTGTTTCTTGCGTAGGCAGGCAACACAGACAGATAAAAACTAGCTGTTACAACTCAAACATGCCTTCAGCTTTCAGAATCAGGAAATGCAGACTTCCTCCTCCTTCTCTTTTCCAAGATACTCAAGTTACGGCATGGCAGTATCAGGCAGGGTCTTCTGGTGAGTGGATCACTCCCTGGGATCTGACGCTTGGAGAGACCCTTTGTACAAGGGCAGTCCAGTTACTTGCCTGTTTTTCTCTCGAAATGTCTCTTCTGCTTGTTCAGGGTGGTATGAAGCCATTCTTTTATGCTGTATCTCATTTCTTTTTGGTGTTTTAAAATTCAGATGTTAAATCACTAATGCTTTGTTTATCCGCCTGATCTTCTCTGGTCTGGGAAACGGTGAGAAAGAACTGGGTGGGAGAGGAGCCTATAAAGGTGGAGGATGGGGTAAGGTGTCTGTGGGATGGTGTACCAGTGAAATACGCGGAACGCCGTGCCACACAGTTAAACATTTAAGAGGGTAGATCTCCCGCTAAGTGTTCTCACCTCAGTCAATAAACAAATGTTATATACCACTAAAATGAGTCCAAGACTTGTTTTTTTATTTTTGTGATATAATTGACAATCGTAAGATTTAAAGTATACAATGTTGATGATTTGATAAACATATATACATTGTGACTTTCACATTGTGATTCCCGCATCAGGTTAATATAAGATCTACCTCCGGCAGTCTTTAGTTATAGGAGACAGTGTTATCAGCCACAGTCCCCATGGTTTTATTAGCTCTTCAGACGTTGATCATAATGTAGCTGAAAATGGGTACCCTTTGCCAACCTTGCCCTGTCAACCCCAGCCCCCACCTCCTGCCAACCGCGTTTTAGTTTCTTTGAGTTTGGCTTTCTTTTTTAATTTCTTTTTATTTTTTTCACATGTAAGTGATACTGTGCACAATTTGTCTTTGAGTTGTTTCACTTTGCAGAATGTCCTCTAATTTTATCCATGTAGTCAAAAATGGCAGGATTTCCTCTTTCCTAAAGCTGAATACTATTCCATCGTGTTATACACACCGTGCTGAGTTTATCCATTCATCTGTCGTTTGGGTTGTTTCCATACCTTGGCCTCTGTGAATAGTGCTGCAGTGAACAGGGAGTACAGATATCTCTACAAGAAGAGGATTTTGTTTCCTTCAGATATATAACCAGAAGTGGGTTCTATTCCCAGAACCAACCAATTTCTGTTGATTCCATTTCTGCTGGTCCCTACAGTGGTTCTATTTTTGGTTTCTTGCAGAATCTCCACAGTTTTCCATAGTGGCTGCACAAGTTTACATTCCCTTGTGCATACAATCGCTGCTCAAGGGTTCCATTCTCTTGCTGGCGTTTGTTATCTCCTATCTAGGGTGTCCCTGGTGGGTCAGTGGTAGAAGAACCTACAGTGCAGAAGATGCAGGTTCAACCCCTGGGTCCGGAAGACCCCCTGGAGGAGGAAACGGCAACCTGCTCCAGTATTCTTGCCTGGGAAATCCCATGGACGGAGGAACCTGGCAGCTACAGTCCATGGGATTGCAAAGAGTCAGACACGATTTAGCAACTTAACAACAATAGCAATCTTTTCATGATAGCTATTCTAACAAGTGTGAGATAATTGCTCACCATAGTTTGGATTTCCATTTCCCTGCTGATTAATGATGCTGAGCATCTTTTCACTTGCCTGTTGGCCAGCTGTATATCTTCTTTGGGAAAATGCTTATTCAGATCTTTTGCCCACTTCCTAATTGAGTTTTTCTGTTTGTTTGTTTGTTTGTTTTTGCTGTGAGTTGTATGAGTTCCTGGTATATTTTGGATATTAAATGCTTATCAGATATGTTAGTTGTTAATGTTAGTCACTCAGTTGTGTCTGACTCTTTGCAACCCCATGGACTGTAACCCACCAGGCTCCTCTGTCTCTGGGATTTCCAGGCAAGAATACTGGCGTGGGCAGCCATTCCCTTCTCCAAATGAGATTTGCAAATATATTTCTCCCGTCTGTTAGTTGCCTTTTAATCTTGTTGTTAGTTTCCTTTGCTGTGCAGAAGCGTTTTCATTTGTTGTACTCCCAGTTGAATTTGGCTAATTTCACTCAGTATAATGTGTGTAAGGTTTGGCCAGGTTATAACGTATGTCAACATTTTCTTCCTTTTTAAGGCTGAATAATAATCTGTGTGTGTCTGTGTGTAACACCACAGTTTTTTGTTTATCCATTCACTCATAAATAGACATTTAGATTGCTTCCACCTTTGGCTATTTTGAATAATGCTGCTAAGAACATGAGTGTACACATACCGGTTTGAACCCCTGCTTTGAAGCCTTTTGGACATACCCAGAAGTGGAACTGCGGGATTGTATGGTAATTCTATTTTTAATGCTTTGGGGAGCTTCCATACCGTTTGCCATAACAGTTGTACCCCTTTACAGTCCCGGCAGCAGAGCAGGGGTTCTACTTTCTCCGTGTCCTTACCAACACTTGTTACTGTTTTATATATGTGTGTGTGTATATATACATATATAAAATTGTCATACTACTGAATATGAATTGATATCTCATTGTAGTTTTGATTTGCATTTCCCTAGTGATTTGGATATGATAATTTGACACTGTGAAAATGTCAGTTCTACTTAATTACACCATTTGATAAAATTCCAATCTGAATTATTAATTCACACTCTAAAGGCATAATGAAAGCACAAATGAACCGTGAAACAGAATAGATCAGAGAGCCAGAAATGCACTCATGCATATGAAGAAAGTTTCTTTGACTAGCTAATCAAAATTTCTGGTTAATCGTTCTGTCTAACTTCACAAATAGTCAATAACACAAAAGTAAACAGCAACGGAATACCACTTTATACCCACGAGACTGGCAAAGATTGTAGAACCCGGAAGTACCCAGGAATGGCAATGATAGAGAGAGGCAGGAGCCATGAGGCGCTATTGAAGGAAGGACAAACTGACTCCTATGATCATTCTTGAACAAGGTTCTTTGCAGAATGCAATGAAATTACATACATGTGTGTCTGATGACCCACTAGTCTCACTCCAAGGAATACACTCCTGTGAGGACTTGTGCGTATGTTCAAAAGAGAACATGTCTGGAAATGTTCATCATGCTGGTGTTTGAGGCAATTGTGAGCTGGAGTTGATTGAAGTGTCCATCACTAGGGACATGGAGGGGTTGAGCAAGGTGAGTCTGTGGTTGGAATATGGTGCAGCAATTAAAAGCAGAGAACCAGATATGTTTTTTAAAGGTTTAGTGATGTTTTGGAAGGCCTGAGTGTAAATCGCAACTTTCTTTAGAACAATTTCCTAGAAGCCTCTCCCATGCACTCCCACTTGTAGCTCTTTGGCTCAGCGTGGCCTGTGAGGCCTCCCTTAGCTGCAAGGGAGCCTGGAACACCCAGCATTTGACATTTCGATCCTTAATAGGAGGCAAGGCAGGAAGGAACTCTGATTGTTCTTTGGGCGTAGTGTCTGCTGTGCATTCTGCTATACTCATATTTTACCCTGGGAATCTTATCAACAGACAGATGCTGATTCAGTAAGTCTGGGATGGGGCCTAAGATGGTACTATTCTAAGTGCTCCCAGATGGTGCTGAGCTGTTGGTTCCTGGACCTTGGGTAGCAAGGCTCTTGAAGGCCTCCTGCTGCTTTTGAGAGTTCAGCAGGCCTGGGTGTCATCACTGCATTCAACAGGTGATGGAATGGAGTGGCTAGTCTTGGGATTCGGTTCATGGAGGTCAATCAAGAGAGAATATGCCTCATTGTTTTCGTTACTGTTGGGCGATAAAAAGCCACCTCAAATTCAGTGGTATAAAGCAACCACGCTTTCCTTATGCTCATCAATTCTGTGGGTGATGACTTCCAGTAGGGAACAGTGGGGAGGGCTTGTCTCAGCTCCTTGATGTACAAGTCTTCAGCTGGGAAGACTGGAATGCTGAGATGGGAGTGATTTGATAGCTGGCCTCACACTATCCAAAGACTCACTTACTCTCGCATCTGGCCCCTTGTTGAGGAGACTGGAGGGCTAGGGCTGCTGACCAGAGGGCCTGCCGGTGGCCTCTCCATGTAGCTGGGCTTCCACCCAGCATGGCAGCCGCTGGGCAGCAGAGCTGCTGTGATGGCGGCTGTGTCTTTGACCAAGTCCCAGAAGCCACGCAGTGTCCTTCTGCCACATTCTGTTGGTTACAAGTGAATCACAAGCTCACCTAGATTCAAGGCAAGAATTAGACTCCACCTTTTGATAGGGGAATGGAGCGATCTAGAAGAGCAGGTGGAATAGGAGATACTATTGTGATCACCTTTGGAAAACCCCACCTACCAAACATTTAAACACACCCCCCCATGATTAAGATATGTTTGCAAAACCCAACCCCTTTCCTTTTAAAAATGTTTGCATATTTATTTTAAATGTATTTCTTTTTAGTTGCAGCATAATGGCTTTGCAATATTGTGTTGTTCTGCCAGACAACACTTTTATTTATTTTTGGCTGCACTGGGTTTTTGTTGCTGAGTGCGGGCTTTCTCCAATTGCAGCAAGTGGGAGCTATTCTCTAGCTGTGGTGAGCAGGCTTCTCACTGCGGCGGCCTCTCTCGTTGCAGAGCCCCGGCAGTAGAGTGCGGACTTCAGTAGTTGTGGCGCACGGGCTTAACTGTCTTTGGCATGTGGAAGCTTCCCAGACCAGGGATCAAACCCATGGTCCGCTGCATCGAAAGGCAGATTCTTAACCACTGGACCACCAAGGAAGTCCACACCCCTTTCAACACGTTAAAGTCATTTCATTAGACTTTTAAATCTTGCTCAGGGAACCAGGGGTGAAGATGATGGATTCTCACTGAATCTTTTCAAATGTATTAACCCGAGAATGTTCTCTTCTTGAAGGCTTACAGAAGACATTTGTGTCCTTGATGACTATTCTTCATTACAGGGCAGGGACGCTGTCTAGAAAGCATTTCTGTGCTGAGTACCTGTCAGCTTGAATCAGACTTTGCTGGAAGAAGGTAATCAGACACCTTGGGCACAAACTGCTTGCCTGTCTGTACCTGTCCAGGTGATCTCTTCCATCTGGTGAGCAGTTTCATCATTGCCCCGGTTCCCCGGGGGCCCAGCAGTTTGTATGCTCCTACATCACTTCCTGCTGCAGCCCTGTCCCCCTCTTTCAACCCCATCACACCGTCCTAATCTCTCTTCTTCCAGTGCCAGGCTAGTAAGTCTAGTTGATGGTAAGGTTAGCTTCATTTCTTAGTTGTGATAGGCGTGCCAGGTTACATAAGACATTAACACTGAGAGAGACTTCTTGCTATTCAGTGTGACCCATGGACTGCAGCACTTCAGGTTTCCTTGTCCTTTGCTGTCTAATGGAATTAGCTCAAACTCAGGTCCATTGAGTCGGGGATGCCATCCAACCATCTCATCCTCTGTTGCCTCCTTTTCCTCCTGCCTTCACTCTTTCCCAGGGTCTTTTCCAATGAGTTGGCTCTTTGCATCAGGTGGCCAAAGTATTGGAGCTTCAGCATCAGTCCTCCCAATGATAGAATATTGGAGGGTTGATTTCAATATTTAGGGTCGATTTCCTTTAGGATTGACTGGTTTGATATCCTTGCTATCCAAGGAGCTAGAGAAGAGAGAGACAAGGTGAAGGTTATACAACAACTCTCTGTACCGTCTTTGTCACGTTTCTGCAAGTCTGCAGTTGTTCAAAAGTGCAAATGGGTGCACCTGTATTTGTTATTGTTTATTCACCGCTCTTTGCGCTCATACATACTTGCACATAAACATTCACAGACATATGTGACGTTAACCACATATGTTCTGTTTCATTATTTTTTTAATCAATCATTTAAATGATATGGTTATTATTAAAAAGGTTTTAATGTCAGTAGTCACGCTGTTTGGCTAACAACGTAGATCTGAATGTGCTGGGTTGTAAGTGGCTGATGAATGAGCGATGTATGGGGTTATTCCTACTTCCTTATTTAATAACTGGATTCGTATGGGCTTCTTAAGCCTGAGTGACCCATGCTTTGTTGCCAGGACTATCCCAGTGACCCCTAGCAAGACCCCTGTCCCAATTCGTCTATCAGAGAAAAATGAATCTATTTCTGGAGCTATCACTCCTTATTATCTCTAATTGGGTCTGGCGGCTGGAGACAAGCCTCATTATTTTTAATTGGGACCCATCGTTCTAGAACAAAGCGCCACCCACTTGCATGCAGATCATGCCTGGATATTTGCTAGCAAGTTCAAAGTGAAATTGCATTGTGGGATTTCCAGGAAATCACACTATTTTTATCCCTTTGTTTCACCTTGCTTTGGAGTTGTCATCTTGGGTTGTTAAACCAAAAATAATCACTGGATTGGGACGGTCTCTGTGTGTGTCAGGATGTTGTTTGTTTGTTTGTTTAATGTAGCACAAGTTTTTCTTTCAAAATTAATGAATATTATAATACTGGACATAATTTGACAGACTGCTCACTTAAGTATCATTTAAATATTGCTTTGGGCATGGCGTTAGGCCACGGATAAATTTTCCTGGTTCAAAGGGCCCCCCTTTTTTTGTTTATTTTTCTAATTTACTATGAAATAATCCTTCACCTATCATACACTTCAGTGTTTCTTCATTATTATCCCGATATTGTTAAACCATCCGTCAGTGGGTATCTGAGATAGGAAATCCATTTTCGAAAATTTGCAGGAGTATCTGTCTCCTGTTGATTTTTAGAGTTTTCAGCTATCCCAGCTGTCATATCTTAATGATCCAAGATGACAGATAATACCTTTTATAATATTTTAACAATCCAACATGGCAAACAATTCCTTCTTGACCTCAGTTGACTTCAGTAGGCCTTGAGAACCAGTTTCCATGGGAGGCAGAAGTTCGGAGTGGCAGCCTGGGTCATCTCTCTTGAGAGAGTGCATGCCCATGCCGGGTAGGAATCTCTGAAATCCCCAGACACCTGGCCCAACATCCAGACATAAAGTCTGAGCCCTCCTCAGAGCCAAGAGCTTCTTGGGGAAAAGGCAGACCACCCTGGAAGGAAAATTGTTAGAAGTTCTATGTGCTTGGCCTCCTCAGGAGAACTTTCTACATCTTTTAGAAAGGAGTCAGGATAGAATTTCACGTGATGGGAATGGATGGACATGGTAGGGTCATTTCCTTCAGACCCCCTTCAATGACTTCTCCCTTCTGCTCTCGAGTGTAGAGTGTAGCTTCTGTTTCAAAGCTGAGGATATGTTGCTTTTGTTCAATAGTATAGCTCTACTGAAACTCTGTTCCTGCTGAATACCAGTTCCCCATCGCCTCCCCCAGCCCCTGGACCCACCATTCTTCAGGGACAACAAACAACTGTATTTTATCACTTCTAGCAGTTTGGGTATGTAATTGTCAAAACACAGCTCCTAGTACATTTAAATGTGTCCATTTCATTTCACTGAATGCACATTTTAACACAAAAGAAAAGAAAGGAACTCTTAATGAAGCTTGAGCTCTAAGATATGACGCACTTGCTAGAATATTCAAGGGGAAGCATACTGAAGTTTGCAATTTATTTTTAAAGGTACCACCAAACACCCCCAAAGACCTGGGTTCGATTCCTGGATTGGGAAGATCCGCTGGAGAAGGGAATGGCTTCTTGCCTGGAGAATTCCATGAACAGAGGAGCCTGGCAGGCTATAGTCCATGGGGTTGCAAAGAGTTGGATATGACTGAGTGGCTACCAAACACCCCAAATGGATTGATGGATAGCTACATGATGAAACAGAGTGAAGTGTCAATGGTTGAACCCGGGTAGTGTGTATGTGGGTAGTCACTGTCCTGTTCTGTCAATTGCTGTGTTTTTGAAACAAAACATTCTCATATTTGGAGGAAAAATTGAAAAAAAAAAAAAAAGCTGTAGTTCTATAGCAGCCACACAGCTTAACCTGATAAGGATTTTCTGCCACCCTCTGGTGTTTGAAACTTCTGAAATCTTTTGTCATCCAGGAGACATGTCAGGATTGGCACTGTCTTTTGATGGCAGAGTCACCATATAAAGTACAGGGATTTGTCATAGATCTTCCTGAGTTTTTGTTCTGTGGACACTCAATGAGTATTTACTGATGAAGAAGAAAATGAAGTAACTGCAGACTGGCAGTTAATGTCTACAAGTATAGGCACTGCTTGCCCTCAGCGTATGTAGAACCTGTTGGTGAAAGTCACTCAGTCGTGTCTGACTCTTGGCGGCCCCGTGGACTGTACCATCCACGGAATTCTCCAGGCCAGAATACTGGAGTGGGCAGCCTTTCCCTTCTCCAGGGGATCTTCCCAATCCAGGGATTGAACCCAGGGCTCCCGCATTGCAGGCAGATTCTTTACCAGCTGAGCCACAAGGGAAGACATTAGAAAGTGATGATGACTCCAAAATCAGCCCCCATGTGTCTCTTGACTGGGGAAAATTGTCCCCTTGCAAGAGAGAAAAAAACATAACCCTATGGTCTCTAATTTACGGGAAAGCACTTTGCTCAAACCATGATAAAACTTTTTTTGGTTTTTATGGAGGAAAAAGAAAAAGTGGCTTTATTTCTTAGCCAAGTGAAGGGGGAACATAGTAGGCTAGAGCCTCAAGAACCGTGCCCCTGATACCAATCATTCATTGAAAACATTCTCTGCACCTTAATCTGGTGGCTTTGGTCCTAGCACCTCTCAATTCACTTAAAAAAAAAAAAACTGGCCATTCTAGGTCTTAGTTGTGAAATGTGGGATCTAGTTTTCTGATCAGGGATCAAACCTGGGCCCCCTGCTTTGGGAGCGTGGCGTCATAGCCAGTGGACCACCAGGGAAGCCGCTCAATTCACTTTTTAGAAGATTATATATGAGGTGTTTGGAGGTATTTCTCCCTGAAAAGAAGTCCTATTCACCATTCCCCCAAAAAGCACAACGGAAGGGATGCCAGTCTTGCTGCCCCCATACAAGAGCCCCAGGGTCTAGCTCCCCAACAGAGGTCACTCCCCAGGTTAGTGTGTATTTTACATCTTTTCAACTTCATTTTCATAGCGTGTTTGAAAAATCAGTCATGATAATTACATGACTCTTAAAAGATCATTTCAAGCTGTTACTAACCCAAGTTGCTATGATATTTTGGCTTAATCATGCTTCATAAAGCAAACGTTTTGAAAATGTGGAATATAGAAGAACCAGGTGCTATAGCTGACTTTCTGGCTTTGTGACTTTGGGCAAGTTATTTATCTCCTCTGTGCCTTGTTTCAGGAACAATAACAAGATCTATCTCACAGGTTATTGTAGGGAATAAACCTGCTAGACACATAACCGTACCGGAATTCTCTAATGCTTTTTTTCTGTTTGCTGCTGATTTTTTTTTTAAATCAATGAACTTTGAATATCATCAGGTCTGGAACTAGGATGAGGCAAAGGTGCAAAATTAAATGACTGCCAAAAATGTCAATAGTCAGGATAAACAATATTTTTTAAAAATCAAAATTAATGCAAAAAATCTAATGATGAATAAAACACCAAAAATGTAAATAAAGACAGGATCAGTATCTCTGACATACCATATTTCACACAGTATGACTAAGTTCTTTATTGGCCACATTCTTGCTGTTGCTATTGAGTTGCTAAGTCATGTCCGACTTTTTGCAGCCCCATGGACTGCAGCACACCAGGCTTCCCTGTCCATAACCAACTCCCAGAGCTTGCTCAAACTCATGTCCATCGAGTTGGTGATGCCATCCAGCCATCTCATGCTCTGTTGCTCCCTTCTCCTCCTGCCTTCAACCTTTCCCATCACTAGGGTCTTTTCCAATGAATTGTCTCTTCGCATCAGGTAGCCAAAGTATTGGAGCTTCAGCATCAGTCCTTCCCATGAATATTCAGGGTTGATCTCCTTTAGGATTGACTGATCTGATCTTCTTGCAGTCCAAGGGACTCTCAAGAGTCTTCTCTAACACCACAGTTCAAAAGCATCAATTCTTTGGTGCTCAGCTTTCTTTATAGTCCAACTATCACATCCTTGGTGCTCAGCTTTCTTTATAGTCCAACTATCACATCTATACAGTTCAGTTCAGTCACTCAGTCGTGTCCAACTCTTTGTGACCCCATGAACCGCAGCACTCCAGGCCTCCCTGTCCATCACCAACTCCCGGAGATCACCCAAATCCATGTCCATTGAGTTGGTGATGCCATCTAACCATCTCATCCTCTGTCGTCCCCTTCTCCTCCTGCCTTCAATCTTTCCCAGCATCAGGGTCTTTTCCAATGAGTCAGTTGTTCACATCAGATGGCCAAAATATTGGAGTTTCAGCTTCCACATCAGTCCTTCCAGTGAACACCCAGGACTGTTCTCCTTTAGGATGGACTGGTTGGATCTCCTTGCAGTCCAAGAGACTCTCAAGAGTCTTCTCCAACACCACAGTTCAAAAGCATCAATTCTTCTGTGCTCAGCTTGCTTTATAGTCCAGCTCTCACATCCATACATGACCACCAGAAAAACCATAGCCTTGACTAGATGGACCTTTGTCGGCAAAGTCACATCTCTGCTTTTTAATATGCTGTCTAGGTTGGTCATAACCTTTCTTCCAAGGAGTAAGCGTCTTTTAACTTCATGGCTGCAGTCACCATCTGCAGTGCCTTTGGAGCCCAAGAAAATAAAGTCTGCCACTGTTCCCACACAGTGTGACTAGGTTCTTTGTTGATCATATCCTACTTCCAGATGTTACTCACACCGTAGATTTAGAGAATTTTGAGTCTATTGAGTGGTGTCTTGAGGTACTTCTGTGCCTGGTGCTACACTGGTTGCTGTGAAGGCCAGGAGGCAAGCAAGAATGTTTGGATAAGAAGTAAGTTTCAGATATAAATTTGCCTTTTGGGAGTGGGTAGGAAGGAGGAAGAATTTTTTTTTGTTTTTATTTTGTTTTGCCAACAAAGAAAAGTACAAAGAAAGTTAAATAATTAAAACAATTTGGATGTGATATTGTGATTTATAAGAAATACATATATTTGGTCTTCATCCATGGTTCCTTGCTCACAAATCCTTGGAATTTCCTAAGTGTTATAAGTGATAGAAAGCATATTTTTATGTTAATGAGGTACATTTGGAAATGAACCTGTGGGTGGGGCTGGTTGCACCCACCTTCCCTCTCTAGGGACAGAAGAGGGGCTGGTAAGCTGAATAGACAGCATATTAAAAAGCAGAAACATTACTTTGGCAACAAAGTTCTGTCTAGTCAAAGCTATGGTTTTTCCAATAGTTGTATGTGGATGTGAGGGTTGGACTATAAAGAAAGCTGAGCACTGAAGAATTGATGCTTTTGAACTGTGGCATTGGAGAAGACTCTTGAGAGTCCCTTGGACTGCAAGGAGATCCAACCAGTCAAAGCTAAAGGAAATCAGTCCAAATATTCTTTGGAAGGACTGATGCTGAAGCTGAAACTCCAATACTTTGGCCACCTGATGTGAAGAACTGACTCATTGGAAAAGACCCTGATGCTGGGAAAGATTGAAGGCGGGAGGAGAAAGGGATGACAGAGCAGGAGATGGTTGGATGGCATGACCGACTCAATGGACCTGAATTTAAGTAAGCTCCAGTAGGTGGTGATGGACAGGGAAGCCTGGTGTGCTGCAGTCCATGGGGTTGCAAAGAGCTGGACACAACTGAGCAACTGAACTGAACTGAACTGAAGCCGAATCAGTCTCCATTGGCCAATGATTTAATCAATTGTCAACTTGGGGGGAAAAGGTACAATGTAAAAGCTGTGAGTGGAGTATATTCAGTGTCTTTACTGAATGAAGACTTTAGCCTGGGAGACAGCCTTTCAGAGACTCTGAGAAACTATTCCAAAGAGGTATAAGGGGACATCAGCGTATGTGTGATTTTAGCTAAGGATACTGAACTCAAGCCCATGTCCCAGTGGAAGGTCACAAGGAACAGATATCTTGATTAATGGCTTTAGTGCTTGTCTAAGTATGAAATTCAGGAACATACGAGCTTTCTCTTGAAAATATCTAACTGAAGGTGTGTTTTGCCAGTTTTCCCAGAGCGCAGAATGCCTCATTCCTGATCTCCACCCTGAATTCCTTTCAGGGTGTGTTGAAAGGCAACAACTACAGGGACTAGTGACTTAATTATTGTAGAACTGGGTGGTGAGCAGACTTCCTTAATTGGCACAATCATGCCTGTGTAATGAAGCCTTGACAGAAACCCGAAAAGGACAAGGATCAGAGAACTTCCGGATCAGCAAACACTTGGAGATTTGGAGAGAGAGGACGTGGCATACCATGCTGCCTTCCCGCATACCATGCCCTTTTATCTGGCTGTTCCCTGAGTTCTGTTATTTTATAATGAACCAGTGATCTAGTACATAATAAGTTTCTCTGAATTCTGTGAGCCACACTAGCAAGTTAACTGAACCTCAGGAGGGGGTTGCAGGAACCTCCGGTTTATAGCTAGTTGGTAACAACCTGGACTTGCTCTGGCATCAGCATTGGGGGCTGGGGGTGGGCAGTCTTATAGGACTGAACCGCTAACCTATGGGATTTGACGTTACCTGTGGGTAGATAGTGTCAGCATGGAGTCGAATCACAGGACACACAACTGGTGTACCAAGAATTGCTCAAGGTATATGTAGGGAACTGAATGTATGGGACTGAATTTCATTCCCCACAGTGGAATTCAGTGGCTGGAACACTAAAATGGTCTTGAAGAATTTCTTTAGGAATACGACCAATATAATCAGCCTTATAATTATCAGAAACATACTAAAACCAAACCTAGAGTCAAAAGGAAGAATGGTTTTATGTCGCTTTTTTCTTTTTGTTCTTAATGTTGAAACTTACATACAAGAATAAGAACAGTGCAAAGAAGACCCATACACCCTTCACCCAGATTCCCTTATTGGGAGAAGTTCATCCCATTTGCTTTATCCTTGGTGCTGCCTTTACCTCAAAGTCATTTTCTTTTCTTTTTAGATATTTATTTATTTGGCTACGCTGGGTCTTAATTGTAGCATGCAGGATCTTCCATATTCGTTGCAGCGTGTGGGAACTCTTGGGTCTTGCCTGGTAGCTCAGCGGGTAAAAAATCCGCCTACAATGCGGGAGACCTGGGTTTGATCCCTGGGTTGGGAAGATCCCCTGGAGAAGGGAAAGGCTAACCACTCCAGTATTCTGGCCTGGAGAATTCCATGGACTGTATCGTCCATGGGGTCACAAAGAGGCAGACACGACTGAGTGATTTTCACTTTTCACTTTCACTTTCATGCAAACTCTTGGTTGCAGGATCTTAGCTCCCTGACCAGTGAGTGAACCTGGGCCCCTGCACTGGGAGCGCAGAGTCTCAGCCGCTGGCCCACCAGGGAAGTCCTGAAATGATTTCTTTCTAGCATCTTTTCCTCTCCAGCGCAGGATTTAATTGAGGGTCAGATTTCGTGTTTAGTTGTCAGGTCTCTTTAGCTTTCTTTAATCTGGAACTTTTCCGCAGCCTTGCCTGGGTTTGGTAATATTGACGTTTAGGAAGAATACAGTCCCTCTCACCCTGTTTGATTAATAGACCCTTGTTCATCTTGTGTGTTTGGCTGATGTTTCCTGGCGATTCAATTCCTGTTATACATTCTGGTCCATGTTTTTGCAAGGGGATGTTGCTTTCTCAGGGAATCAAATCTGAAGGTTTACCATGTTCATTTGCTCCTTGTTGATGATGCTAACTTTTGCCACCCAGCAGATGTGCTGGTCTGATTTCTCCACTGTATAATTATTGAGTTGGCCAAAAAGTTCCTTTCCATAACATCTTATGGAAAAACCTGAGTGAACTTTCGGCTTTTGCAATACAGTTTTCCTCCTTTCTGTCAATATGCAGTCTGTTGGAAGATATTCCATACCTCAACAAAATTTCCTCCTGGATTCAGGGCCCACTGAGAATTCTAGCTTGATTCCGTGTTTACTAAGATGGTTGTAAAATGCTGGTGCCACCCCTTAAATGTAGCCCAAGGGCACCAGAATAGAATAGAAAAAGAAACAATGAGAGGGTTTTTGCTCTGATTATGCCAGAACCTGCTAAATGAGAACTGGGTACCTTTTCCCAGCATTGGCCACAGTGGTTAATACTGGCTTGGATGTCTACCTATGTCACCACTTAGAAGCTGTGTGACCTTGACCTTGGCGAGTTACTTGGATTCTCAAATGTATATTTTACTACTCTGCAAAATTAGGTTATTCATATTTGACTGAGAAAATTCTTATCAGGCGTGATGGTTAATTTTATGTGTCAACTTGCCAGGGCTAAGGGATGCCCAGGTATGTGGTAAATGTCATTCCTGGGTCTATTAGAGTGTTCCCAGAAGAGATTAGTATTTGAACTGGTGGTGGTTGTTTAGTTGCTAGGTCATGTCTGACTCTTTGTGACCCCATGGACTGTAACTCGCCAGGCTCCTCTGTTCATGGGATTCTTCAGGCAAGAACACTGGAGTGGGTTGCCATTTCCTCCTCCAAGGGATCTTCCTGACCCAGGGATCAAACTTGCCTCTTCTATACTGGCAGACAGATTCTTTACCACTGAGCCTTCAGTAACGTGGATGGGCATCACCCAATCCTTTGAGGGCCTGGATAGAATAAAAAGTGAAAATGGGACTTCCCAGGAGCTGCTAGTGATAAAGAACCCACCTACCAATGCAGGAGACAGATGTGGATCCGATTCCTGGGTTGGGAAGATCCATTGGAGGAGAGCATGGCAACCCACCCCTGTATTTTTGCCTGGGAAATCCCATGGACAGAGGAGCCTGGCAGGATACAGTCCACAGAGTCACAAAGAGTTGGACATGACTGAAGTGACTTAGCATGCGCACACATAGAGTAAAAAGTGGAGAGACAGTGAAGTTGAATTTCTGCTGTTGAAGCCACCTAGCCTGTGGTATTTTGTTATGATGGCCGAAGCTGATTGAAGCAATTACTGAGTTTTTTGACACCCTGCTAAACCGTGCACCATGAGACACATATCACACCCTGGTCCCGACCCTGCTACACTGTGAGCAAACCATGTGTAACAGTGCATCTGCTAACCCCAGACTCCCAATCCTTCCCTTCCCGACTCCCTCCCCCTTGGCAACCAGAAGTCTGCTCTCTGTGTCCTTGAGCCTATTTCTGTTTCATAGATATCTGAACATTATAATTTTTTTAATGAGGCACACGTGCGTTCTATTTACTTCTGAAAATTAATAAAATGAAAATAGAAAAAATCTTGGGATAGCCAGCATCTCCGTATTCTGGATCTCAAAGTCACCCTGTCGCCTTGCTTCCCTGAAGTTGGAGGACGCAGTTTTCCAAAGGGAGTCAAGACGGGGTTCCAAGAGTTCTGCTGAGCTGGATCAAGTCGAGAGAATTTTTACTTTTTCTTCTCTTTTTAAGCGGAGCTCATCTGGGACCTGACAGTGACCTGTCAGGAATGTAAGTGACTAATCAGAGATCAGCAATAGCTGTAACGTAATCTCGAAGGAGGTCCGGTTTCCAGTTCTTATCACTCCCCAGCAGCCCCGTGTGCCCGCAGGTGGGTGGCCATAGGATGCAGTGATAAATTATGAATACTGCTCCGCCCATCGAGGTAGAATCACCTCATACGTTGCTATCCAGCATCACACGCCGAGGGAGCATACACCACTGGGAAGCAGGCTTTGAATGGCTCAAGTGGAATAATTGCCAACCGTCTGGTCTCTTCCAAGCAGGATGGGATCCAAGGTAACGGGACTCGGAGGTGGCATCCTCTACCTGGAGCCGCTGAAATGCAATAATACCTGGGCTTCTGATAGGCATGGAAAGAGGCTCATGGATAAGATTCTGAAATTGGTGAAAATTTCATTTAAGGTGACCCAGTTGGATGCCCCCCTTTTGCTGGCTGGGGGAGATGTGATCATTGCGGACTGTAGTGTAGGATGTTACAAATTCCTTTCAAATTGTTTCAGAGCAGAGCTGTCAATCAGATGTACTGTCATGATGAAATGGTCTATATTCTCAATGTCCAACGAGTTATCAGTTCAATGCTTGCAATGTGGCCAGTGTGACTGAAGAACTAAGTTTTAAATTTGACTTGATCCTAAAAGCTACATGTGGCCAGTGGCTACTGTGTTGAGCAGCCCAGGTGGGGCCTTAAATAATAGATGGTGACCTAATAGTGAAGAAAATCGTAGGTAATTTTGGCCCTTAGTTGTAAGACTACTTGTAAATTTTCTTTTTTATGTATTGTGTTTACTCTTAGACGTGTAAATTATCTCAGGCAAAAATCACCTTCAGAAAACGAAAACTGAACTATTTTCATTGGCCTGTACACCATGAAAAAATTCTCTGGGGGTATTGGAAGACAGAATTTGAGTGTCAGACCTGTTGCCTTTTCCTAGGAATTAATTAAAGGTGTAAGATCTAGAAAGACATTTTTTTTTCCTGGTTCCTTCACTTTTTTTTTTTTTTTGGTACAACCATCTTATATATTGTCTATTCAAAAAAATTATTTGTCAAAAGATTATTTCTCCTTCTCTAGACAGCCACAAAGGTTACGGAAATGTTTATGTATGAGTTAGAATAATTCAGTAGCTGGCCACAGAGTCCTCCTGCACAACGAAGAAACTCTAGATAGAGCCTGTCATCGAGCCATTCAGCTCATGGTCCATTTCTATAGCACCTAATACTGTCGCCCTGGCAACTGAGAACTACAAATGGCACAGTCCTCTACCGAAAACGTGTCTGAATGCCCAGAGGTCCTAGTTTTACCTGCCATTCCTGCCTTGTATCTCAAAATAGGCACTCTAGGAAGCATGATTCACTGGGTGAAATAATTTGGTTGATTGGTAGAGAGGAATGTTCACTACAGATCAGGGTCCTGCAGAGGAAAGGACACAGGCAGTCTGTCCTCAAGCAAGGTCATGTGTGGCCCTTCTATTGTTGTGGCCACATGAAACTTACATAGAAATTCACGCAGATGTATCTACATGTATTGGGTTGGCCAAAAAGCTCATTTGAGCTTTTCCGTAACATCTTATAGAGAACCCAAATGAACTTTTTAGCCATCCCATAGTTTTATATATATATTTATTTATATATATATATATTTTTTTTTTTCATGAAGGAAGCTTTCCTTCCTTAAATGCTGAATTGATTCTCAGATTCCCTTGGTAAACCACGATTGGAATGGAATACTGCTCCATAATAAAAAAATTTTAAAAAAGAGCAAACTATTGATCCATCCAAGATGTTGGATGGATTTCAAAGGCATCATGCTGAGTGAAAAAAGATATCAAAAGATTATATACTGCATGTCTTCAAATAATTTTTGAAATGGTATGATTACAGAGATGGGAAACAGACTCCTCATTGCCAGGGGTTAGAGACAGGGTGTTTGGTATGACTGTACAAAGTAGCATATCTTTAGGGATAACGGAGCGATTCTGCGTCTAGATTGCCATGGTGGTTACATACATGTGATAACATTACACAGAGCTGCGCACACACGTGTGTGTGGAAAAACCCCAGATAAAACCTGAAGATTGTGCCAACGTCAATTTTCTAGTACTAAAGTTATATTTCTTTGGGAGGACTTGGGTAAAAGTTACATGGGATATCTCTGTATTATTGTTGTAACTTCTCATGCGTCTATAATTATTTTAAAATGCAAAGTTAAAGCCTTTTTGGAAACATTAGAGATGGAGCCATTTAGAAATGACCTCAGGGGGAGCTGGGTTTGATGAGCGAAGCACAGTGAAGAGCTGCTTGAATAATGATGCTGATGATAACGGAGCACTCACTTCCTGCCACTTGATTGGGCATTATTCGTGTACGGCTATTTCCATATGCTGCCCACTTTATGCAAATCATCTGGTCAGTTGCCTCTTTCCTCCAAGCTAACTGAATTGTGGGGAACTTGGTCGGAAATCAGAAAGCTCTCCTATCAGATAATAAGGAAAAGACTCAAGATTTACATTCATGTCTATAGAGGATGGCTTTCACCATGCTTCAAATAAGTACCTTGCCATGAGTTCAAATATATTTTGTGACTTTATGTATTTTCATGCCTTTGCTGTTGTTGCTGTTTAGTCACTAAGTCGTGTCCAACTCTTTGTGACCCCAGGGACTGCAGCATGCCCAGCTTCCCTGTCCTTCACCGTCTCCTGGCGTTTGCTCAAACTCATGTCCATTGAGTCAGTGATACCGTCCGACCATCTCATCCTCTGGAGCCCTTTTCTCCTCCTGCCCTGTCTTTCCCAGCATCAGGGTCTTTTCCAATAAATCGGCTCTTTGCATCCGGTGGCCAAAGTATTGGAGCTGCAGCTTCAGCATCAGTCCTTCCAGTGAATATTCAGGGTTGGTTTCCTTTAGGATGGACTGGTTGGATCTCCTTGCAGTCCAAGGGACTCTCAAGAGTCTTCTCTAGCACCGCAGTTCAAAGGCATCAGTTCTTGGCACTCAGCCTTCTTTATGGTCCAACTCTGACAAGCATACATGACTATTAGAAAAACTATAGCTTCGACTAGACAGACCTTTGCTGGCAAAGTGATGTCTCTACTTTTTAATAAGCTGTCTAGGTTTGTCATAGCTTTTCTTCCAAGGAGTAAGGGTCTTTATGACACATTCAAGAGTTGGAATGCAATAGGTAATTCTTAAACTTTTTAAAATATAAGCTTATAAAACATTGCGGGAATTATACAGACAGGGTCCCATGGACCATTCACCCAGTGCCCCGCTGTGGTTACGTCTCACATAGTACAATATTTAGATCAGGACTAATGACACTGTACGATGTGCAGGTGTAGTTCTATGCCATTTTATCACATCTGTTGATCCATGGACCAACCCTCACAATCAAGCATATTTATTTTGGGGACTTCCCAGGAGGTCCATAGGTTAAAACACTGCACTTCCTCCACAGGAGTTCCTGCAGGTTCCCTGAACTCCACGCAGTTTCCATCCTCAATAGGGGAGCATAAGCCGCCTCTTAGATTTCATTTCAAGTAATTTCATTTTGCCCACTAATTTTGGTATGACTTATTTTCTAAAATTAATTTATTTTTTAATTGAAGGATAATTGCTTTACAGAATTTTGTTGTTTTCTGTCCAACCTCAACATGAATTAGCCATAGGCATGGGTATAGTATGACTTATTTTTATTTTTATTTTTATTTATTTTTTTTTTTACTTTTTTTTAATTTTAGTTTGTTATTTTTTAAATTTTAAAATCTTTAATTCTTACACGCGTTCGCAAACCTGAACCCCCCTCCCACCTCTTATTTTTAAAACAAAGCAGCATCTAAGCCAGGCTTGTGTTTTTACATCACTACTACTAAAAACTCTTATGAATGCTTTTCCTCCAGTCAACTCCCATTATCTTACCTTATCTTTTGACTAACAAAATAAATATTTCATCCTGAAATCTTGAAGAAAAACAATATCAAACAGTTTGACGGCAGAAACTTAATGACACTATTTTAAGTCACTTTCTAGTTACCCATTTTTGACGAAAATCAGAGAAAAGTCATCAGAAAGCTTAGCCACTGACTCCAGGTCTGTTGGCGTTTTCCCTGCTCCTGTAATTGTGTTTTATTTCTCTAGGGGTTGTGAGTGCCTGGGGGCCAGATGCCTCTCATAGTGCTTTGCACACAGTAGATGCTCAGAAAATATGTGCCAGTTAATCAACTGCTGTGCTCTTTGGAAAAATAAGAGACTTCTCTAGTAGTCCAGTGGTTAAGACTCTGAGCTTCTGCTGCGGGGCGTACAAGTTCAATCCCTGGACAGGGAACTAAGATCCTGCATGCTGTATGGCATGGCCCAAAAAAATAAAATCAACTTTTAAAAATCAAAAAAATAAAAAAACTCCATAATTATGATTATTCTGACTGTGCTCATATTCCTATTTAATAGGATCATTCAAATTTGCAGTGTGATAGTTTGCATCTTAAACTGACAATACAGATTCTAGGATCAATGTTTCCAATAGTTTCAGCAGGTTCTATAAAATCGTCTCTGCTTGAATCTGAAACGCCTGAGTCTATGCTGGTCAGAGAAGCTGGTTCCAATTATGCTGTTTTTCCATCACTGTCATTTAGATAAAATAAAACTGCTTCCTCTCCTGTATGATTTTCTAGATATTCAGGATTCTGTCAGATGAGACTTGCTCTCTTTCCTTGCTTCAGAATTTAAGTTTTACTAGCAGAACAAGAACAGGCTTTCAATACAGTTGAGAAGATGTAGGATTTTTTCTGTTTTCAGTGCTAGATTCTTTGTTATCACAGAAGTCTGGCTCTACTCAGAATCCTACTTTTAATGGAGTCTTTCAAAGATGACATGTATTGATGAAAATAATTCTAGTTCTCAATACTAATATTTTCATATCAGGGGTACTTGGTTAAAATATAACATTGGAGTCCATAGAACTTACTAGCAAATTAACTGAATTACCTGAACTTTGATTTCTAACCTTGTAATTCTGCACATTTCAATTCCAAAAGATTTTTTAAAAATTAACTGATTAATTATAGCTGCACTCGGGCTTTCTCTAGCTGCAGTGAGAGGGCTACTCTTGGTTACGGTACTTCACGGACTTCTCATTGTGGTGACTTCTTGTGTTCCAAAGCACGGGCTCTAGGCTTGCAGGCTTCAGTAGTTGAGGCACACGGGCTTAGTTGCCCTGCGGCATGTGGGATCTTCCCGAACCAGGGATCAAACCCATGTGCCCTGCATTGGCTGGTGGATTCTTAACCGGTGGACCACCAGGAAAGCCCCTCAGGTGATTTTACACTATATGATATGTTATAGTGTCATTCTAAATTTATGAAGATTAATCACGTTATTTTAGAAAAATGATACCAAATCATAAATAAAACACTATCCCAGTATTTTCATGTACACACACACACGGGGTGGGAAAGATTAAAAGGAATATTTCAAAAGGAAAACAGTGGTAATTTCTGAGTGGTGGGATTTTGGATAATTCTTATTCTCCTTATTATGTTTTCCCAGAATGTCTAAAATGTATGTGTAATTCTTTTATAATCAGATAACAGGAAAAAGAGTATTTTAAAAGAGCTATATTTATGCGAGGCTTTTAATAGTTGCCTATTTAGTCAGCCTACTTTTCATGCTTTTTTCCCTGCTTTTTCACGTCAGAAGCCATTCCGAGTTTCTTTTTTCCCTTTTGGCTGCCCTGCACAGCTTGAGGGTCCAATCCCAACCAGGTGTTGAGCCCAGGCTCCTACGTGGAAGTGCTGAGTCCTAACCGCGGTGTGCACACGCATCTGCGGTCGTGGCCGATTCTTCACGACTCCATGGACCGCAGCTGCCAGGCTCCTCTGTCCATGGGATTCTCCAGGTAGCAATACTGGAGAGGGTTACCATGCCCTTCTCCAGGGGATCTTCCTGACCCAGGGATCAAATCCGCATCTCCTGTGTCTCCTGCCTTGCAGACGGATTCTTTACCCACTTAGCCACCTGGGAAGTCCCCCTAACCACTGGACTGTCAGGGAATTCCCAGAAACCATACAGCGTTAAGAGCAAAACCCAAGGATTTCCCTGGTGGTCCAGAGGCTAAGATACAGCGCTCCCAGTGCAGAGGGCTCTGGTTCCATCCCGGTCAGGGAGTTAGAGCCCACATGCCTCAACCAAGAGTTCACAGGCTGCAGCCAAGACCTGACGCAGCCAATTGTTTTTAAGGTAGCAAGATCCAGAAAAGTAAATTTTTTTTTAAATGGCACATGTTGATCTTTATTTGCTGCATATTTCTTGTTTATTTGTCCCCAAGGAGTCATGTGTAGCCTTCCTTTCTCCCTTTCTTGCTTCCCCCCTCAGTGAATCCTTTTCTCAGCCTCAGAGTATTTAGAGTTTTCTTTCTCAATATTCACATGCATGTTGCCTCCAGGGAATTATAATTTCCTTTACCTTCAACCTTCCTTAACTTTGTTATTTTTTTCTAGTTTTTGCTGGAGTATAGTCGCTTTGCGATGTTGCGTTAGTTCCTGCTGTACAGCGAAGTGAATCGGCTCTATGTATGCATGTATCCGCTCTTTGTCACTGAAGAATTGAGTCGAGTTCCCTGTGCTATACAGCAGGTTCTCATTGCTTACACGCTCAGTCATTCAGTCATTTCCAACTCTTTATGACCCTTTGGACTGTAGCCCTCCAGGCGCCTCTGTCCATGGAATCATCCAGGCAAGAATACTGGAGAGGGTTGTCATTTCCTCCTCCAGGGGATCGTCCCAATTCAGGGATCGAACCCGTCTCTTGAGTCTCCTGCACAGGCAGGTGGATTCTTTACCACTATGCCGCCTGGGAAGCCCCAAATAGTTTAAAAAGCTATGCTGAAATCTGTCTGTTCTGTGATGTCTATTAATTTCTTCATTGACCCCAAAGAAATGTGGACTGAGGAGGTGGGGGCACCCTGGGAAAATCCTGGGCCACGCTTTATCACTTATTGATCCAAAAGGGTTTTAGTGTTAATCCATGGTCAATTTCTAGTTTCTGCTGAGTGTCTGCAAGGCTCCCAAACCATGAACTATCTTTCTTTCCAGGGAAAGATAGCTGAGAATGCCAATAAGATTCTCTTTAAGGGAAGAAAATGCTGCTTTTATAAATTCATCCATAGGCTCAGGGACATGGGACTTCAGGGAATTTTCATGGGCTTGAGGAAAGGCTAAAAGTTTTTAGGATATATATCCTCCATTCAAAGCTGCTATGCATACTGCCATATTCATTATAATGTTACTTTTTTTTTTTTTGTATTGTGGGTATTCCCATATTAGTTTTTCAATTTTTCAATATATCAAACTTTTTTTTTTTTTAAGCTTCTTATTTTGTATCATGGTAGTTTCAGGTGAACAGCAAAGGGACTCAGCCATACATATACATGTGGGGTTTGGGGGAGAATGAATAAAATTTATTTTTATATATTTATTTAGCTGTGCCAGGTTTCAGCTGTGATACTCAGAATCTTTTTCATTGCAGTCTACGAGATCTAGTTCCCTGACCAGGGATCAAACCCAGGCCCCTCGCATTGGGAGAACAGAGTCTTAGCCACTGGACCACCAGGAAAGTCACCTGCAGCACTGTTTGTAATGGCTAAGACGTGGAAGCAACTCAAGTGTCCATAGATTAGCGGGTAAAGAGAATGTGGTACAAATATGCAATGGAATAGTATCCAGCCGCAAAAGAGAAAGCAATCTCACCACTTGTGTCAGTATAGAGGGACCTTGAGGGAGTTTCGCCAAGTGAAATAAGTCAGACAAAGACAGACAGACACTGTCTGATGTTACTTACACGTTGAAGCTTTTTTTTTCTTGAACTATAGTTGATTGACAATGTTGTGTTTGTTTCAAGTATGCAGTAAAGTGATTCAGTTCTATATATACATATTCCTTTTTCAGATTCTTTTTATCATAGGTTATTATAAGATACTGAATATCATTCCCTATGCTATACAGTAAAACCCTTGTTTATTTATTGTGTGTGTATATATATATATATATATATATATATTAGTGTGAATCTGTTAATCCCATCAGTTCAGTTCAGTCGCTCAGTCGTGTCCGACTCTTTGTGACCCCATGAATCACAGCACGCCAGGCCTCCCTGTTCATCACCATCTCCCGGAGTTCACTCAGACTCACGTCCATCGAGTCCGTGATGCCATCCAGCCATCTCATCCTCAGTTGTCCCCTTCTCCTCTTGCCCCCAGTCCCTCCCAGCATCACAGTCTTTTCCAATGAGTCAACTCTTCACATGAGGTGCCCAAAGTACTGGAGTTTCAGCTTTAGCATCATTCCTTCCAAAGAAATCCCAGGGCTGATCTCCTTCAGAATGGATTGGTTGGATCTCCTTGCAGTCCAAGGGACTCTCAAGAGTCTTCTCCAACACCACAGTTCAAAAGCATCAATTCTTCGGCGCTCAGCCTTCTTCACAGTCCAACTCTCACATCCATACATGACCACAGGAAAAACCATAGCCTTGACTAGACGGACCTTAGTCGGCAAAGTAATGTCTCTGCTTTTGAATATGCTGTCTAGGTTGGTCATAACTTTTCTTCCAAGGAGTAAGTGTCTTTTAATTTCATGGCTGCAGTCACCATCTGCAGTGATTTTGGAGCCCCCCAAAATAAAGTCTGACACTGTTTCCACTGTTTCCCCATCTATTTCCCATGAAGTGATGGGATTGGATGCCATAATCTTAGTTTTCTGAATGTTGAGCTTTAAGCCAACTTTTTCGCTCTCCTCTTTCACTTTCATCAAGAGGCTTTTTAGTTCCTCTTCACTTTCTGCCATAAGGGTGGTGTCATCTGCATATCTGAGGTTATTGATATTTCTCCCGGCAATCTTGATTCCAGCTTGTGTTTCTTCCAGCCCAGGGTTTCTCATGATGTACTTGCATAGAAGTTAAATAAGCAGGGTAACAATATACAGCCTTGACGTACTCCTTTTCCTATTTGGAACCAGTCTGTTGTTCCATGTCCAGTTCTAACTGTTGCTTCCTGACCTGCATACAGATTTCTCAAGAGGCAGCTCAGGTGGTCTGGTATTCCCATCTCTTTCAGAATTTTCCACAGTTTATTGTGATCCACACAGTCAAAGGCTTTGGCATAGTCAATAAAGTAGAAATAGATGTTTTTCTGGAACTCTCTAGCTTTTTCCATGATCCATTGGATGTTGGCAATTTGATCTGTGGTTCCTCTGCCTTTTCTAAAACCAGCTTGAACATCAGGGAGTTCACGGTTCACGTATTGTTGAAGCCTGGCTTGGAGAATGTTGAGCATTACTTTACTAGCATGTGAGATGAGTGCAATTGTGCGGTAGTTTGAGCATTGTTTGGCATTGCCTTTCTTTGGAACTGGAATGAAAACTGACCTTTTCCAGTCCTGTGGCCACTGCTGAGTTTTCCAAATTTGCTGGCATATTGAGTGTAGCACTTTCACAGCATCATCTTTCAGGATTTGAAACAGCTCAACTGGAATTCCATCACCTCCACTAGCTTTGTTCGTAGTGATGCTTTCTAAGGCCCACTTGACTTCACTTTCCAAGATGTCTGGCTCTAGATTAGTGATCACATCATCATGATTATCTGGGTCGTGAAGATCTTTTTTGTACAGTTCTTCTGTATATTCTTGCCACCTCTTCTTAATATCTTCTGCTTCTGTTAGGTCCATACCATTTCTGTCCTTTATCGAGCCCATCTTTGCATGAAATGTTCCCTTGTTATCTCTAATTCTCTTGAAGAGATCTCTAGTCTTTCCCATTCTGTTGTTTTCCTCTATTTCTTTGCATTGATCTCTGAGGAAGGCTTTCTTACCTCTTCTTGCTATTCTTTGGAACTCTGCATTCAGATTCTTATATCTTTCCTTTTCTCCTTTGCTTTTCACCTTCTTTTCACAGCTGTTTGTAAGGCCTCCCCAGACAGCCATTTTGCTTTTTTGCATTTTTTTTTCTTGGGGATGGTCTTGATCCCTGTCTCCTGTACAATGTCACCAACCTCATTCCATAGTTCATCAGGCACTCTGTCTATCAGATCTAGGCCCTTAAATCTATTTCTCACTTCCACTGTGTAATCATAAGGGATTTGATTTAGGTCATACCTGAATGGTCTAGCGGTTTTCCCTACTTTCTTCAATTTAAGTGTGAATTTGGCAATAAGGAGTTCATGATCTGAGCCACAGTCAGCTCCTGGTCTTGTTTTTGCTGACTGTATAGAGCTTCTCCATCTTTGGCTGCATAGAATATAATCAGTCTGATTTCGGTGTTGACCATCCAGTGATGTCCATGTGTAGAGTCTTCTCTTGTGTTGTTGGAAGAGGGTGTTTGCTATGACCAGTGCATTTTCTTGGCAAAACTCTATTACTCCTAATTTATCCCCGGCTTCCATGTTGAATCTTAAAAACAAAACCAAGCAAAAACCCAAGCTCATAGATATAGAGAAGAGACTGGTGGTTGCCAGAGTTGGAGATTGGGAGAAATGGTTGAAAGTGGTCAAAAGATACAAACTCTCAGTTATAAAATAATTAAGTTATGGGGATGTCATATACAGTATGGTAGCTATAGTTAAGAATATTGTAGTTATATTTGAAAGTTGCTAAAAGAGATCTTAAAAGTTCTCATCAAAAAAAAAAGTTCTCATCAAAGAAAAGAATTTTATAACTATGTAAGTCGGTGGCTGTTAGCTATAGTTTATGGTGACCATTTCACAATGTATTAAATCATTACCTTGTACACCTGAAACTAATATAATTCTATATGTCAGTTATACCTCAATTTAAAAAAAAATGTGTATGAAGGGAAAAAAATGCAGTAAGCATCCGAGATCTTTGTGCTGTATTTATTGGTCTAATTTGTTTACTTATTGTTGGGAAGTAGTAAGAGAAATCTAGCCCTTGCGTTTGATTTTTTTAATCCTCTACTTTATGCTGAAAAAAATGTATGCAGTTGCTTGCCCATTTCTTTCCCCACCTGGAACTCCCATGAAGCAATTAAGACCCTGTGAACTGTTCTAATTCTTACTAGGAGACCATCTAATCCCTAAGGTAATTTAGAAGCATTATTCTGTTTACTGATATTCATAATTATACACATTCAGTAGTGATTAAGAGGCTGCAGTTGAATAATCAAAAGCTGACAGTCTTCTTGTCGTTACAAGAAAAGATAGTCCTGCATTTCAGCCGTTGAGCAAATCGGATGCATAAAAACGTACAATATGATAATGCTCTTATCATTCAAGTTTAATCCTTATCCTTTCCACAGCTGAGACTCCCCCTTGAATCAAAGTATCAGACCTTGCTTTCTTTCTTGATGTATGTTTGATTCAAATTTTGGCTGCCACTGAGTAGTACCACCCTTCAGATGGTTTTCTTGAGAGCTAGAAGCATTGTTTATGGAGCGAACACACACTAAGTTCTCCTGGAGATACTGCTACCTGCTGTTTGCACAGTTAATTTGCTGTGTGTGTTTGAGCAGCTAAGAAGCAGCAGTGGGTCTGGAAAGGTACCATCTCACCTCGCGTTCTCAATGACCCTATTTTTCGACATTTAACAATGCTGGATATAAATATCTTAATTAAGAAGTAGCCCAGCCGTAAGTTTGAGGGATTCATCATAAACCATCAAACATTTGTTTGGAAAGGGTTATACTTGAAACTCCACTTTTTTTTTTTTCCTCTTGGTGCCTACAATTTTTAAATACCATTGATTTGGAAGGCTGGACCTTAAGGACTAGAGACATGTATGCTATATTGGATATAGAGTAGGGATCAGAGATTTTTTTTAATAAAGGGCCAGATAGTAAACATTTTAGGTTTTGTGGACCATTCAGCTTCCTTGGCAACTACTCAAGTCTGTCATAGCAGGAAAGTAGTCACAGACAGACGTACACGATAATCATGGCTGTAGTCCAATAAATGCTAATGGACACAGACACTGGAATTTCATACAATTTCCTCACGACTTAAAAAAAGTTATTCTTTTGTTGCGTCAAAAGCAGGCAGCTGTCTGGGTTCGACCCATGAGCCCTAGCTTGCTATTCACTGACACAGACCATCATAACTGTTTCATATTTTTAGAATTTTATTGACCTGACTGAGCTGCTGTGACTGGCTTCATTATGAATCTTGCTTTCTCTTTAAGTACCCACTGATTTTCTGTGGCATATTCTTGCCGTTTGACTCTGAAACCAGAGGCAGTTTCCTCTAACCCATCAGGATAATGATAAAAAGCAGGTATAACATGCAAACAGCTATAAAAAGAGCCATACCGTGACATGAATCATTTTTGAGACTCTAGGAAAGCCAAGCCTATCTGTCCTCACTAGTTTCTCATCAGTATATTCTGGAAGCATCGCTAGGTGATATACAGCCTTCATGTAGTTTGCAGAGTCGAGATGGAACTAGAGGTTTTTAGATTTGTACATATGCCCATACATCTTAATCTGCTTAGACTCTCAAGATAGGATCTTTCCCCACTACCTTAGGGAAGAATGCTCTGCTGTCAAACTATTTTATTCCGTCACATACCTTCTTTAAAAAATGGCTGTAAGATAAACGTTCCCCAACTTTTCCAATGACTCCAGATCCCTGGGTCTGAGTTTTCGGTTAACATTTTTTTTAACGTAGGCATGAAAGGAATATACATGCAGCCCATTGGGAGTGGGCATGTCGTCTCTCGCTGATGGAGCAAATGTTTCAGACTGTTGTTATTCAAGATGGTTTTCTGTGTCTGTGCCCCAGGAGATGGCCCTCCACTACGGGAGGGTGGGAGGTGACCGGGAGCTGCCTGGCTAAACCAACAGAAGTGCGGGCTGGATTTCTGGCCTGAACCCAGACGTTTGAGCGCCTCATAGCTCCTCGGGGACCTGACAGGCAATTGTATTATGAAAGCTGACATGCTGAATGGGCCGCTTTTACAGATATTCTTTACCTGTCTCTTTGTGTTAAAGTGGGAGAAAGCCAAGTAGCAGAGGAGAGAGTCGAGGCAGGCGGCGGGGAGCTGGCAGGTGGAATAGAATATCGGGCGGGTTTCATGCACGGAGCCCGATGTAGACTGTGTAACAAGAAAGGGTTGCACAGAACAAATCTCTTTTGTTCCCCGTCATCTTTAAATGAGTGTCAAAGTAGGCAGGGGGGCTTTGACCGTTAACCGCACAATTTAGCCGGCCTGTTGTGTCCTGCGGGCCCCACCTCCTCAGAGTTTCTCAGATTAGAAAAGAAGACCCCAGCCCCTTATAAATGGGCCATCTCTTGTTCTTTGTGTCCAGACTGCCCAGTGTGAAATCCACAGTGACGTTAAATGTTTTCTAATGAATAATTACTGAAAGGAAATGGAGGACTATATGTGTAATGGATTGTAGCGCATTAAAATGTTTTATTTTGGGCACAAAAATGTTGTCCTTCACAAGCACCACGATTGTTGCAAAAGGGCCTTTGTGCGGGACCTGTTTCAATGGATTATCTGCCAGCGTTTCCATCCCAAATGGGAATCAAAGGCCGCCTTTGGCAAACTAATGTTTTTCAAGATGGCAGCCATGAAACACATTTAGTATTTAAAGTTGTGGGGTTTAAAGGAATGTTTGAACTCCGGAGATTTTCTCACTTACTTTCCCCCCTTTTGATTTGGGAAAGGGTGGAGGCTCTCCCCACCCCCACCCCCTCGTCCTGCTCCAGCAGCAGCCGGACAGTCTGCCTTTACCAGACTCTCGGAGCGTGTTTCATACAGACGGGCAGGGGGTCCCAGGCATGGGTGGCTGCCGCTTTCTCTGGACTAAATATCATTTTATTTTTTCCTGAGTGTGTGTGGGGATGATTATGAGACTGAAGAGTATCTCAGATGGCACGTTGCGGTGAACTTGCTGACAATTTCCCAGTGGGTTTTTGCTGGGGAAACTGCTGGGATCTGAGTGGCTATTCAGTGTTGAAGCATTGAGATCCTTAGGTCTGTGTACCAGCTCTAATCGGTTTATGACAAAACTAACAGGAGTTTCTGTGCTGCTTGAATTGGTGTGGAGATGTCAACTTCAGAGTTTCAATGCTGCTTTGTTGCCAATGAGACAAGTGCCATAGCCAGGGTCTTCTCTCTCTCTCCCTGGAATTTTCCTAATATGAATGTTAGCGAGATGAAGGCAAAAATAGCTGTGACTGTCTGATGCTCATAGGTAAAATGATTCCTGGAAGGTGAAACACTCCAAACTCTTGGGTCATCTACCTTCACAGAGTGGAGGGTGAATGTGTTTGTTCCCTGGAAAACGTCTCTGGTCCTCGTGGATGTAGCCGAAAACATCCACAGTCTCAACTTTTTTCCATGAGATTAATCGTATGGAAGTATTGTACTAAGGAAAAAAAAAGCTAAGCATTTCTCATCTGTGAATTAAAGACGTTGACAGAAGTGGGTCTTGCTTACAAGACTCTGCATGAAATCCTCATTGGCTTTTAAGCTTTAGGTATGAGAAGCAGCCACAGGATTCTGTGTTAGAGGAGAAATAGATGCAAGAATCAATACTTTTAAAAGCTGCAACAGAATGTTGATTTTCCTTCTGACATGTGAACATAACTTCCATCCTCCCAGTCTTTCTCTTTTGGTTTATCTTGTTTACCTGCTGTCTCCACAAGTCTACCTAATTTTCAGTGAAGCAAAGCATTCAATGACTCAGCTTCCTCAGCTCTGATTTTATAGCGAATAAGTGAGAAATAAACATGGACTTCCTCATAGCCACTGCTGCCCTACATTCTTTGTCTTGAGAGGAAACAATAAAGATACGATGTTTTCAACAGGTTTTTGACTGTGGGCTGTAACCCACACACTGAAAAATATGTAAATAAAAGTGTGTGCCTGCACGCTCAGTCACTCAGTCATGTTTGACTCTTTGTGACCCCGTGGACTGTAGCCCACCAGGCTCTTCTGTCCATGGGATTTCTCAGGCAAGAGTACTGGAGTGGGCTGCCATTTCCTTCTCCGGGGGATCTTCCTGAGCCAAGGATTGAACCCATATCTCTTGCATCTCCTGCATTGGAAGGTGGGTTCTTTACCGCCACGCCCACAGAGAAGCCCAGATAAATGTGCAGTTTGATGAATTATCATAAAAGCTCGCACCCATGCAACCACCATCTTGGTTGCCTCTTTCATTCAACTCCTTTCATACTCACCAAAGTGTGAAAGTGAATTTGGCAGGTGGATTCTTTACCACTTCACCACATGGGAGCCCCTCCCCCCCAGATTTTCATGACTTAAAAAAAAATCATTTGCTGTGCAAATAAAAATTATACTTTTCAAAAGAAATCAGACTAGTGGAAGCATCTAGATGATTTTAAGTGGTATGGAGATGGCATAGTTGTGTGTTCATGTGAACTGGAGAAAAGAGCTGGCAAACCGGGTACATCACCTTCAGATCCTACACCTGAGAACAAGCCAAAAGGCCTTGTCGTGCATCTTGAAAAAGGCAGGACTTGGACACGGCAAAAGTCACAGCTGAAACGTGGAGTGACCAGATTCATTCATGATTATCTTTTGCATGGAGCCGACTGCTTCCAGTTAAAGTTCGGAAAGAGAAAACAGACCCAACGGCCTTTACTCTTCAGCCACCAAAGGCGTTGTAATCCTGTCAGCAAAAAATGAGAGCTTTTACCCACAAGCTACAGGTCACCCAGCAATTGTTTGGGAACCTGCAGGTGTGGCCTTGTTATTTAGTTGATGGAGGGAAGGGACCTAGTGATCGTGAGATTTGTTGACAGGGCCTTTCCCTGCGTCCAGCCTTGTCGTTGTTCAGCCGCCAGTCATGTCTGACTCTGCAACCCGATGGACTGTACACAGCACAACAGGTTTCCCTGTGCCTCACCATTTCCCAGGGCTTGCTCAAAAACCGTACAGTTTACAATTTGAGCTCCAGTTTGAGTCAAAAGATCATCTTTTTTCTTCTGGGTTTATTACAATTCTATCCATTATGTTATTGTTACCAAACCTAAGTAATACAGAGTGAAGCCAAACCAGAAACCTTGGAGTTAGGAGCAGAGAAAGGTTTATTGCAGGGGCATGCAAGAAGACAGGTGGCTCGTGCCCCCCAAACCCCAAAGTCCTTGAAGGGTTTCAACAAAGCAGTTATAAAGGCAAGGTAAGGGAGGGGCATGGTTAGTTGTTGCAAACTTCTCAGTGTGGAAATCCTTTGTTTTTTGCAACTGTCCACATAAGCCAGGTCTTGTCAGTTCACTTCTTTTCACCAAAACTTCTTAAACCTGTGCCCATCAACTTTAGACACAACAAGTGAGCCCAAAGCAAAAGGATCCATAGTGAGTTTTTAGCCAAAGTACAATCTATCCAAGATAGGGAAAGGTTTGGAGAAGTTTGGGGGTCCCCTTCTGTACCTGTACAGTCTAACTGCATAGGGATCTTTGAAACAGCCCTAGAACTGACTTTGAGACCATTGTAGCTAGCGGTTTTATTCTGTGGTTGAAGTAGGATGAGCAAATCTATTCAAGGTTCCAATTTCATTGCCACAGAATCAGAAGTTCCAAACGCAGAACAAATCTGTGGTTCTCACTCAGATGCAGATAAACCTCTTCTAACCTGTTATATACAAAAGAGATGAAGCACCATGGTGGAACATTGAAACAAACACGGAGAAGTGCTTGTATTTGCTATGCAAGAGGCTAAATTGAGTAGAGATAGAAGAGTGAGTTTAGAGTGACAGGTGTGTGTTGAATCCCAGCTGGGTCTCTAACTGGCTGTAAATTTAGTTCTCACTATTATTGGGTTGGCCAAAAGATTTACTTGGGTTTTTCCATAAAATGTTACAGAAAAACCCCAATGACCTTTCTGGCCAACCCAATATTACTACATTCATTGTTATTTTTATCATCTACTACTTCTGGAGAACAAACTACTATTTATTTGGTGCTACCTCATATCCTCACAAAAAAATCTGTTAAAGAAATATTATGACCTCACATTATATGGTAGTGATCTATTGAGAAGAATCTGTACCTCTATAGAGCTCCATTGTGCTGTGTTTTTTATTGATGAATATTTAAATTTTATCTTTGTGAGATCATATATAATAGATTAAATATCTATAAGTGAAATTATTACATAAAACAATGTGTACTTGATTTTTAAATATATTATCAAGTTACATTTCATAGATGTTCTATAATATATGTGTCCTCTCACCTGTAATGGATACAAGTAATTGTTTGCCACGCTCTCATGAAGACTGTGTTCTCAAACTACCTATCAGATTGCCAAAACTGAGAAATGGTATTTTAGTGGTATCTCAATGTATTTTAATAGCCTTTTTCTTTGGAGTGAGTTTGAGTACCTTTCTCTAATGTTTAAAAGACAAATTTTCATATTCATTTCTGTGAATTGTTGTTTATATCCCTTGCCCACTTTTGATGGGATGCATGTTGAGGGATGTTGAACTTTTTCTTATTGATTTATGGAAGCTCTTTATATATTAAGGAAATGAGTCATTTGTCTAAGATGTGAATTGCACTTTTTTACCCCAAAATGTTTTTATCTTTTGACTCTGCTTATGATGCTCTTCCTAGCCTGAAATTTTTCTTTGTAGTTGAGTTGATCAGTGTCTTTTTCCTCTGGCTTCTCAATTTTGTATCATACTTAAAAAGGCATTCCTCCCTTCACCTGTATTTTCCCCTAATATTTTATAATTTTATTTTTTGATGTTTCAATCTTTGATCCTTCTGGAATTTGTTTTGGTTTCTGTTCTTTTTTGATAAGTGTAATTATCAAGACAGTTGAACTGTATCAAGTGCCATTTCAGAATCTATGAGATGTGTAGTTTTCCACTCTTGATCAACTGATATGATGTCTATTATTAATAGATTTTCTAATATGCCTTCCTGGAATAAATCCCACTTGGTCACATTTTACTATCCCTTTATTGTTATATTGAATTCTGTTTCCTAATCACTTATTGAGGAATTTGGTATCGCTATACCTGAATGAGGTTGGCCTAGTTTCTTAGTACTTTTATTGCAAAATAACATCCATGAAGAAGAACACATATGCTTAACCTAAAGAATAATAACTATATTGTTTTTACCCAGTGTTAGATAAATACAATCCTTTGTTTTCCTGGTAGTTGGATCACTTGTGCATGTATCCTCAAGCAGCAAATTGCTTAATTTTGCTTTTTTGGGGACCTTGGTTAAAATAGAAAGAAACTACATACGTATGTGTATATTCTTATGTGATTTGCTTTTCTTTGAACAATGTTGTTTATTTAAAATCAAATCATGTTGATGAGCCTAATTGTCCTTCATTCACTTTCACAACTGTACACAGCATAATAGTTAAATTAAACATCTTGGAATCTCCTTTTCCAGGATCTGACATGTATTTCCATTTCTTGAAATCTTGTGTCCTTCTGGAATATGTAAAAAAGAGCATGGATGGTTTAGATTTGAATATAAATGGTTTAGATTTGAATCTCTGTCAACCCTACTCTCCTTGTGGCAAGCTATTTAACCTCTCTGAGCCTCAGTTTTCACATCTGAAAAATGGGAGTAAAATATCTATTACCTTATAGGGTTGTTGAAATGTTTCAAATGAATCCATATATGAAAAGTACTTAAGGCAGTGCATGGTGCTCTGTAAAGCTGTGAATAACTGTCTGATGTGATTATAGCATTATGCGGTAGTGATAGCCATATATTTTATTATTGTTAAAACTTGACGTTTTTTCCTGTTTTGAGGCTTTCCCTGGTGGCTCAGATGGCAAAGAATCCACCTGTAATGTGAGAGACCTGGGTTCGATCCCTGGGTTGGGAAGATCCCCTGGAGAAGAAAATGGCAACCCGCTCCACTATTCTTGCCTGGAGAATCCCCATGGACAGAGGAGCCTGGTAGGCTGCAGTCAATGGGTTCAAAAAGAGCTGGACACAACTGAACAACTAAGCCTATTATAGCTTGTTACAAATAACACTGCTGCTTGCATTTCATGTTTGTCCCTCGCTGCATATAAACAAGAAGAAGGAAGATGCCTGGTTACAGGGCATGTGTCCTCAACTTTTACTAGGCTGTGCTGAATTGTTTTCCAAAGCAACTATACCAATTTACACTCCTATCCACAGAGTTTGAGAATTTCTCTCACTTGACATTTTTGTTATCCTATAAGGTTTAAAAATTTTTACCAATGTGTTAAGTATGCAACTGTATTCCACTGAGGTAAAAATTTGCATTTAAAACATTTTTATTAGCCATTTTATTCTTCAAAATGCAAAACAAAATGCCTGCTAGTCATTGAGTCAGTTGGGTTTCTATTTTACTCATCCCTAAATTCTCTTTGTGTGTGTGTTAGTCACTCAGTCACGTCTGACTCTTTGCAATCCCATGGACCTGTAAGGCTCCTCTGTCCACAGAATTCTCCAGGCAAGAATACTGGAGTGGGTTGCCATGCCCTCCTCCAGGGTATCTTCCCAACCCAGGTGTCAAATGCGGGTCTCCTGCATTGCAGACAGATTCTGTACCATCTGAGCTCACTAGGGAAGCCCCAAATTCTCTTCATGCCTTATTTTTTCACTCTGTACTTTTTCTTTTCACTTTCTAAATATCTTTTGATAAACAAAAGCTCATTTTTCATACAGCCAAGATTGCATGTTATTCCCTTTATGGTTGAGTTTCCCTGGTGGCTCAGATGGTAAAGAGTCTGCCTGAAATGCAGGAAACCCAGGTTTGATCCCTGGGTCAGGAAGATCTCCTGGAGAAGGAAATGGCAACTCACTCCAGTATGCTTGCCTGGAGAATCCCATGGACAGAAGATCTTGGCGAGCAAATACTTTACTTCCCTTTATGATTGATATTCTTTTGTATAAATTATGAAGAAACTTTTCTCTACCCCGTGGTCATGAAGATAACTTTTACATTTGTTTCTAAAACTTTATAGTTTTGCCTTTCACATTTAGATCTTGATTTTGTGACAGTTTTGAAATCTAATTCACATACCATTCAGGAAATTCACCCTGTGAAGTACACAACTCAAGTTTGTTAGTATATTCAGAGTTGTGCAACCATCACCAAAATCAATTTTAAAACACTGTCATCACATTAAAAAGAGACCTCAACGGGGCTTCCCTGGCAGTCCAGTGCTTAAGACTCCATACTTTCACTACAGAGGGCATGGGTTCGATCCTAGTCCAGGAACTAAGATCCCACATGCTGAGCAGCCAAAAATAAAGAAATAAAATACATATTAAAAGGAAAGAAACCTTTTATCCTATAGCAGTTACTTCTCATTTTCTCTCAACCCCCCTGCCCTTGGTAACCACTAACTACCTTTCCATCACTATAGATTTGCCTATTCTGGACACTTCATATAAACGGAATCATATAAGTGATCTGTTGTGACGCTTCTTCCATTTAGCATAGTGTTTTCCAAGTTGACCATGTATGTATCCGTACTTCATTCCTTTCTTTTTTTGATATTGTTTAAAAATATGTATTTATTTCTGGCCATGTCATAGTCTTAGTGGTGACCTGCAGGATCTTTCACTGAGGTGTGTGGACTTTGTAGCCCCCTGGCATGTGAGTTCTTGATTCCCCAACCGAGGATCAAGCATGCATCTCCTGCCTCGGAAGGCAGATTCTCCACCACTGGGCCACCAAGCAAGTCCCATTTCATCCCTTTTTATTGCCAACTAATATTCCGCTGGATAGGTGTACTGCTGCTGCTGATGCTAAGTCGCTTTAGTCGTGTCTGACTCTATGTGACCCCATAGACGGCAGCCTACCGGCCTCCCCCGTCCCTGGGATTCTCCAGGCAAGAACACTGGAGTGGGTTGCCATTTCCTTCTCCAATGCATGAAAGTGAAAAGTGAAAGTCAAGTCGCTCAGTCGTGTCCTATTCCTAGCGACCCCATGGACTGCAGCCTCCCAGGCTCCTCCGTCCATGGGATTTTCCAGGCAAGAGTGCTGGAGTGGGCTGCCATTGCCTTCTACATTTTGTTTGTTCATTCATCAGCTGATGGACACTTGAGTTATTTCCACTCCGGGACCATTATGACTAACGCTGCTGTGAACATGTCTATTTGAGTTTTTGCGTGGACACATTCCCATTTCTCTTGGGTATATACCTAAGAGAAGAACTGCTGGGTCATATAAGAAGTCTATATGTAACCTGTTGAAGAACTGCTAAGCTGTTTTCCAAAGTGACTGCACCATTTTATATTCTATCAACAATATCTGAAGATTCCAATTTTTCTGTTTCCTCCCCAACACTTGCTATTGTCTGACATTTCGATTGTAGCCATCCTAGTGGGTATGAAGTGATGGCTTATTGTGATTTTGATTTGCATCTTTCTGTTTCACATCTTTTAATATGTATATTCTCCTACAGTGTTCTTCAGCAAATGATGAAGAAAGTAGATGGTCTGTCCCATAGAGTTTCCTAGTTTAAATTTAGGTGACTACTGATGGAAGTGGTTTTTTTTTATGAAAGTGTTTCTCATTCTTTGTTTTCCTTTGAACTGGAAATTAGATTCCAGACCTGTGCAGCCTAAACACTAGTCACTAGCCACCTGTGGCTATTTAAATCTAAGTTAATTTAAATTAAAAAGTAAGTTTCTCCATCCCATCATATTTCAGATGCTCAGAGGCCACATATAGCTCATAGCTGTTGTGTTGAACAGTGAAGCTACAGAACATTTTCATCATCTCAGAAAGTTCTATTCTGTTGAAGTGTTGACCTGATCAGATTTAGTGAGGCTTAATCAAGATTAAGCTTTGCATGATTTGAATCCATGGAAATCTGAGATTTGCTTTATGACCTAGGTTGTGGTCAATTTTTAGAAATGCTCTGTGTGCAAACCTTATACTGTATGATTGTAGGGTGCAGTATTATACTTGTGTTAGCTAATTGTTCTGTGTAGATTTTCTCTGTCCTACTGATTTTTCTGCCATGGTTTTCTGTTCATTTCTGACAGAGGTTAGTTAAGATCTTTTACTATTGGACTTCCTGAATAAACTATCGTACAGTTGACCTTTGAAAAGCATGCGGGGTTGGGGTACTGACCTTCTGTGTAGTCAAAAATCCATTTATAACTTAGGGTTGATCCTCTGCAGAGTCAACCAATCACAGATTCTGTAGTCCTGCTGAAAAGCATTTACTATTTAAAAAAATGCATATAGTGGACCCACAAAGTTCAAACCTGTGTTGTTCAAGGGTCAACTGTATAGTATGTACATACAATGGAGTACTTTGCAACCCTGAAAAGGAATGAGGAATGTCATCATAAACAGCTCTGAAGGGATCTCCTGGATAGATTTCCCAGTGAAAATACTGGTGGAAAAACAGCATTTTGAGTTTGCAAGCACATGCCTAAGAAAGGAGGAGAGCAAATCTTCATGTGTATTTGCTTCTATTTAAGAAAAGGGACAATTTTTAGTATTCTAAAGCTTTTGAAATGATTGTTTACAGCAGGAAGGAGGTAATAGGGCAGAAGGGACAAGTATGATAGATAGATCTTTGAATATGCCTTATTTTGTTTTTGGCATCATTAGGTATATTTTACATAATGATAAAATAAAATTTCAAAATCGGTCTCCCCAAATAAAACAATAAAAGTGAACCAAAATATGTATCTCGTTGCTGGTATAGATGGTCATGTGGAAATCAACTATTTAAAGGGAGCTTAAAGCACAGTAATGTGCCTGTACAAACCCAGTGAAGTACTCTGAAGACAAATACTTTAAAAAAAAATTTTTAATTTATTTTTGGCTGCTCTGGGCCTTTGCTGCTTTGCGTAGGTTTTCTCTAGTTGCAGCGAGCGGGAGCTATCCTCATTGTGGTGGCAAGCTTCTCGTTGCAGTGGCTTCTCTCTTCAGAGAGCACAGGCTCTAGCCGCACAGGCTTCAGTAGTTGCGATGCATGGGCGCAGTTGCTCCTTGGCTGTAGAATCTTCTCAGGCCAGGGAGCAAATCTGTGCCCCCTGCATTGGCAGGCAGAATCTTATCCACTGTGCCACCCGGGGTGTCCTGAAGACAAATAACTTTTGGACTTCCCTGGCTGTCCGAGACTCTGCACTTCCAATGCAGGAAGCAAGGGTTTGATCCTTGATCAGGGGACTAAGATCCCACATGCCGTAGCACAACCGAAAAAAACAAAACAAAAAAATAGAGAAGTACCTCTTTAAAAAATATTGCAAACACTCTCGGTAATCATATTGATGATTGTGTTAGTATTGCTGTGTTGAGACTGTTGTGTCACTTGTGCAATAAAGCCAAGGAATAATTGTGTCACTGAACTGGAATTTTAGATAGGAGAAAGGGGAAGAGATATAAGTAAAGTAAGTTTAAGTACAAACCCCTTAATTGTGTATTTAAATTGATAGAATTAGAATAAATTCATGTATTTTACTTTAAAAAAAAATACTCCTTGGTGTCTCTAATGAAAAGGTTTAGAAACAGTGAGCAACCCAGTGACGGTGAGCACCCCAGGTGTCTGGTTGTGGTATCTACCACCTCCCCATTGAAAGAAATCGGAGCTCCTTGGGCAGATTCAAGGTCCAGTTTGAGAACATATAAAATAAACCTAAAAGCAACTTGGCATTTTGAAAAGCAAGGAAAGCTATCAAAGACTGTTAAGGTCATGTCAAAAGGACTCAAGAGCCCACTTAAAGGGTTCCCCCACTGTCCAAAAGTGGGATAATTTTAGCATGTGAAGTGAAAGTCGCTCAGTCATGTCCGACTCTTTGCGACCCCATGGACTATCCAGTCCGTGGAATTCTCCAGGCCAGAATATTGGAGTGGGAAGCCTTTCCCTTCTCCAGGGGATCTTCCCAACCCAGGAATTGAACCCAGGTCTCCCACATTGCAGGTGGATTCTTTACCAACTGAGTTATCAAGGAGGCCAATTTTAGCATCAATAAGAATAAATAATTGCCATGGAATGAAATATATCAAATCCAGTTAAACCTGCAATCCCATAATATTAAAAGCTCATCGTCCCCTTTGAAGAATGGTATGGAACCAACTCATTCTGAAAACAGGCAAAGCAAGCATTTATCCTGCCTTTTTTCTTCCCAAACTGAACCTTGGGGCAACCAAATAGTTGATAAAGTTTCTCTTTATAGAAAGATTCCAGCTAATAAATAAAGAAGTGAAAGAGTTAGCATATTACCATTCTTGGCAGTCTCTTAAGAAAATCTGGATTGAGGCATGTGTATTAGAGCGCTGACATCTTAAAACATCAGCCAGACCTTATGTACTTCTGTTGGAAGTACACTGTACTGCCTATAAAACCTTTTTGCCTGAATAATTCAGTCTTGCATCTGGTAAGTCTTCTAGATCAAACTAGCAGTTTTCAGAAAATGCATGAGACAGAGAAACATATTATATGACTCCATAAGAAAGCAATCCACAAAATCCAGAATGTGGGGGATTCTGCAGGGCAAACTGTTCAAAAAATTCTATGTTTAAAACTTCTCTTGAAGAATTGGAGGGTTTGCAACACAAGCTGGACACCCCTGCCTGGTGTCAACCAGCTCACTCCGAGCAGTGGCTGCACGTAGATGGCCACTCACTCGCTAGTCTGCGTTGAGTCCTGCCACCTACAGCTTGACTCGGGCAGTACCTGCCCTTTAGGTAGCAGAGTCTGTGATCCCTGCTCTTTGTGTCTGCATCGTAGTATTTCCTAGTTTTATCACCCCAAAGATGGAATTCTTTCTTAGGTATAGCAAAGATCTTACTCTTTAATTTCCCTCTTGTCTGGTTGTTTATGGTATTAATGTCTTCTTAATGATAAAGTCTCTTTCGTCAAGATGAAACCCTTCAGTTTCTTCATTACCCTTTGTCCTGCTCCACTATTCATCTCTCTGACCATTCTTGTCAATATCATTAGGACCCTCTAGCTTGTCCATGTCCTTCTAAAGATATTTTGAAATAAACTAGATAAAAGGAATCCAGATTTTAGTACTGAAATACCGCAATGAACGGAACTCCAGGCTGACATGGATGCATTGTTCTTTGGCCGTTGCAAGTTAAAATCATTGTCACATTCTTTAATCTATGAGGTTTTATCAAATCTCTCTGGGCCACATAAGGCCCAGGGGCTGACTGCTGGACTCACTCCAGCAAGCATGTTGCCACTCCCCTCTCCAGGACCGGAATAAGAAAGAAGCTTTGTTAATCTCTGCAACCCTCCACAGGCAGAGATTGGACTGCTGTAATATTTGTGGGTGCAGCTCTAGAGATTACTTCAGACTCCAGTGAAGAATGAAGAGTGTGCATGCTCAGACGTGTCCGACTCTTTGTGACCCCATGGACTGTAGCCCGCCAGGCTCCTCTGTCCATGGGATTCTCCAGGCAAGAATCCTGGAGTGGGTTGCCATTTCCTCCTTCAGGGGATCTTCAGACTCCAGCCCACTCCCAGTTTCATATGGTGCTTGTTGACTACTCACCAGCAGATTTCTGTTTTGCTTTGTTACGATCTTGTTTCTAACAATCTAATTATTAATAATCATGGGGATGGAAGCAAGAACTCACAGAGCTGATATTGTCTCTGGCACTGTTCCAAGAGCTTTCCATGGTCCTGTTCAAACCAATAATCCTATGAAGTAGCTACACTTATGATTCCATTTTTACAGACAGGAAACAGACAGGGGCTTGGAAAGCTTAAGACTTTCCCAAGATTATACCACGCGAGATGAGATTTGAACAGAGATGAGATTTGAACCTGACAGACTCGTGTTCCAAAGTCTTTGCATCTTTCATCACTATGCTATACTTATAAAACATAAGTCTCTTATAAGACAGAAGGGGACGACAGAGGATGAGATGGTTGGATGGCATCACCGACTCGATGGACATAAGTTTGAGCAAGCTCCGGGAGTTGGTGTGCTGGAGTCCATGGGATCGTAAAAGAGTTGAACACGACTGAGCGACTAACCTGAACTGATACATCTCTTAATCTGAACAACTGAACTGATAAGTCTCTTAATCATCTTTTTTTTTTTTTTGGTCAAGCTGAAACCCTTGAATTTCTGTATTACCTTTCATCCTTCTATACTTATCACTATGCCTCGGTTATAAAAAAATTTTTTTAATGGGAATATTTGTAATCTACTAGAATGTGGGTCTCTTAGCCATGTCTGACTCTCTGTGGCCCCATGGACTGTAGCCCACTGTCCATGGGATTTCCCAGGCAAGAATATTGGAGCAGGTTATCATTTCCTACTCCAGGGGTCCTCTCAAAATTATTTGATCTAAATGCATAATTTTTATCCTTTGATTACTCCTTATTATCAAGATTACTCCTCCTTCTAGCTTCATTTGGCTAGTGTAGGGAGACACCTGGTGGTGATCCAGTTTTTTAAAACGTCTCATTATGGAAAATTTCACACACACACACTGGCATGCTGCAGGCCGTGCAACTGGACAACGACAGAAACAGAACAGATTAATAAATCCCTTCTATACCCATCACCCAGCTTCAACAGTTATGAGTATTCTGCCGTTCTGTTACCATCTTCACCTCCATCCACTGGCGATCCTCCACTCCCCATCTGATTATTTTCATGGTTCTTTTCAAAACAGAATTTACATGTATCAAAATGCACGACACTGTAGCCATTCATCTTGACAAATAGATACACCCGTGTAACTCATAGCTGCCCCACGTCAGGGAATGTTTCTATCACTCCAGAAATGTCCTCGGCCAGGCAATCCCCCATAACCAGGCAACAGTTGTGACTTTCACTGTAGATTAGTTTTGCTTGTCCTAGAATGTCATATAAATGGAATCATACAGCATGCAGGCTTTTGTGTCCGAGGTCTTTCGCTCGGCATAATGTCTGTGTCATTGGGCACACCTGTCGTTTCTCTTTCACTGCTTACCCATTCTATTGTATAGATGTTCCACTTCTGTTCTCTGGTTGATAGGAACTTGGATTGTTTCCAGTTTGGGGCCATCATGAATAAACTCGATGTAAACCTTCACGTTCCAGTCTTTTTGTGGACCTATGTCTACATTCCCCTTGTGTAAATACTTCGGAATGGAATTGCTGCATCAAAGGGTAGAGGCTTGGTTAACTTCATTAGAAACTGCCAGACCTTTCCCCAGTGATTCGTCCGGTTGATCTTCCTGCCAGCAATGTATGAAAGTTCCATCGTTTTACATCCTTGAGAATATTCAATGTTGTCTTTTTCATTTGAACTCTTCTGGTGGCACCTCATTGTGATTCTAAGGGTACATTTCTCCGATGACTAAAGATGTTGAGGACTTTACTATGTGCTTATTGGCCATCTGTCTATCTTCATTTGTGAAGCATCCATTCGAGTCTTTTGCCCAGTTTCTGTTAGGTCTGAGTTTTGTTTTGTTTTGTTTTTCTTTTAACCAAGCTGGGTATTTTATTTTAGATACAAGTTCTTTGCAGGTATATAACTAAACTCATGAACATTTTTTTGCCAGCTTGTGGCTGGCTGATTTATTTCTTAACAGTGTCTTCTGATGAGAAGGTTTATGTTTGATGAAGTCTAATGGGCATGATAATAGCACGTCATAGGGTGGGAATGAGGATCAATAGAGATAATACATGTCAAACGGTTAGTGTCATGCTGAAGCAGTGAATGCTGAGTCCCTGGCAGCAGCTGCTGGTGCTAGTTACTGCTTTTACTATCATTACTTGTATCCCTAACCAGATCATAAATGCTTAATGAAGAAAGCATAATGTAATCTCTGCTCTCAGCTATCCCCAGGGTCTGGGATCTTGCTATTTCCATACTAGACATACGATAAAAATGACATGATAAGTGAGTTGCTGAGGAAGGTTGTGTTTTCCGTAGAAAGAAGAAGTGAGACGCAAGCGCATCCGTCTGCACATGGAAGGCGCGCTGACCGCCCGGGACAAGGTTGGGGTGCAGGATTTTGTGCTGCTGGACGCATACACCAGTGAATCTGCTTTTCTGGACAACCTCCGCAAGCGTTTCAGCGAGAACCTCATCTATGTAGCGTAACTCATTTCTCAGCTGTTTTTCCTAGAGTGGTGGTTCCCTTCTGGTCCTTGGCCTTAAAAAAATTTTTTTTAATGTATTTAATTTGTTTAGCTGCACTGGATATTAGTTACGGCCTGTAGGATCTAGTTCCCTGACCAGGGATAAAACCCGGGCCCCCTGCATGGGGAGGGCGGAGTTGTAGCCGCCGGACCACCAGAGAAGTCCCCCGGTCTCTAGTCTTGAGGGCTGCGAACAGTATCACTCTGGGCTGACCATCAGAGGGGGCGTGCCCAGGAACCACTGGCAGGCGCACTGTGATCCTCTGTATTAAGGCCTTTGCGGCTGCCAGTGCTGGAGATCCAGCTGAAATCAGCCTAAGCCCCGAGAGAGAATCTGTCGACCTATGTAACTTCAGGGTCCAGAAGCAGATCTCTAGGGCCTAGGATGATGTCTTGAGGACTCTTTCCCATACCTTTGCTTTCTTTTGCGTCGGTTTCCTTCAGCATCAGCCTCTCTGTATGGTGGCAAGGCGGCTGCCAGCAGAACCAGGCCTTTCTTAACACACTAAGCGGGGCAGTCTTGATCACTCGGTTGTTTGTCTGCCCGTGCCAGCTAGGTTCCATGACAGTGGAGACATCCCCGCCCCCTACACACACACAACCTGACCTATTTATTGTGTTGTATCCCAGTACTGAAGGGGCACATGGGGATCATAGCACATGCTGGTCTTTTGCCAGAGCCATTTGCACCCTGGAATGCCTCACTAGTGCTTTGGTCTGTTCCTCTAGACATATATTGGGACCCTCCTTGTGTCTGTGAACCCATACCAAGAGCTGGGAATCTATACTCTGAGCCAGATGGAACTTTATCAAGGGGTCAACTTCTTTGAACTGCCACCACATGTGTAAGTAGCACCCATGGAATCAGAAATAGAAGTATTTTTCCCTTTCTGCCTCTCTTCCCCCCCGCCCTTCATCACCTATGTTCATCATATTACCCACCCACCTACCCATCTATCCACCCATCCATCATCCACCTCATTCATCCATCCATCCATCCATCCACGATCCACCCATCCACTTGTCTACTCATCCATCCATCCACCCACACACTCACCCACATACCCACCCATGTATCCATCATCCATCCACTAATCTATGCATCCAGCCATCTACCCATCCATCCATCTTCCACCCCATTCATCCATCCATCTACCAGTCCTATTCATCCGCTTGTCTACTCATCCATCCATTCACCCACACACCCATCTGTCATCCACTCCATTCATCCATCCAGCTATGTATCTACCCACCTACCCACCTACCCATCCATCCATCCACCCATCCATCCATCCATTCATATACCCAGCCATCTACATTCTTGATGCATGCTCATTAGGTTCTGTACCTCACTTAAATTACTCCCTTATTCTGAAATAAATTCAACACAATAGGAAACATCCGCAGATCATTATCAAATCTCATTTTAACTGTGATGAAAAGTAGAATCTTTGTATCACAGCTGTAGCTAGTTACCTTCTCTGGGAAGTGGACTGCTATAGTGCCACCTACTGGTGCTTGAATATCATGGCAGCTGAGAAGAATGCCGGTGACTAGGAATTTACCAAGACTGGCGATCCGTTAAGAAAAGCAATATTCTGCCTGATCTGTATCTGACTCTCGGGCTTTGCTGAATTTCCCTCTTCTCCTCTTTGGTTGACTTTTGGGCTATTATTTAGGGTCTTGCTTCCTTTTTCTTGGTGATTCACCCCCTCCCAAGGCATTTATAAATCTTTCTGCCTCACCACCACCAGCGATTACAGAAATACTCAGCTTTCAAACAGCCACATCCTAAGAGTAAACCCCCGGAAACCTTCATGCTTCAGTTTCTGATCTTGTATATAAAGCCTCTATAATAGTGCCCTAAACTTCTGTTTTTAAAACAGAAATTTTTAATATTTTTTTGTTTCCTATCTCTATATATTTAGTATTTTAGTTTTTGAAGGAAAAAAATGAGCTCTTTTATCTGTTGCATTATTTCATATTTAGACAAGATATTACTTCCACCTACATTTAATAGAACATCTCTTGGGGATGTAATTTAGTACATAGATTATTCTTAGAAGAAATGTTGATTGATTATTTTTAATTTGTAAATTCTGAAAAAATTTTTTATTCCTGCCCCAAGTCTTTAACTACTATTAGAGTTTGGGGACTTCCCTGGTGGCTCAGACAGTAAAGAATCCACCTTCAATGCAGGAGACCCAGATTCCATCCCTGGGTCGGGAAGATCCCCCTGGAGAAGGGAATGGGAACCCACTCCAGTGTTCTTGCCTGGAGAATCCCATGGACAGAGGAGCCTGGCGGGCTACAGTCCACGGGGTTGCACAGAGTCAGCAGGACTGAGTGACTAATACTCATTAGAGGTTTGCTACCTAGTGGGTAATGGTGAAGGTTTGCTAGCTTTCTGAGCTAAGTGCCTGGTGCCACAGTCTGGATGTGGCTTCTGAGAGTCCGGGTAGTTTGCCCTTCTGCTCTGATGGGCATCAGAGCCAAGGGAAATAGTGTTATAGTCACTTCCACTCCTTAAAAAAAAAAAATTGTTTGCCTGGTCTTTATTGCAGACATGGGAGCTTTAGTTGCAGCCTGTGAACTGTTAGTTGCGGCATGTGGGATCTAGTTCCCTGGCCAGGGATCAAACCCGGGCCCCCTGCATTGGGAGCTCAGAGTCTTAGCCACTGGACCACTAGGGAAGGCTCTACTCCTTCCGTTTCTGTCTCACTCCTTCTCCAGCTATGCCATAGCTGACAACGCTTACCGCATGATGTGCTCTGAGCTAAATAACCACTTCATCCTTATTTCTGGAGAGAGCGGGGCAGGGAAAACAGAGGCCTCCAAGAAGATCCTCCAGTATTTTGCAGTGACCTGCCCGATGACCGAGTCACTGCAGGTAGCCCGTGACAGACTGCTGTTCTCCAACCCAGTACTGGAGGTAAGTGATCTTTAAGGACCTAGAAAGGGGGGTTCCAAGGAGTCACTAAGTAAGAAGGGCTGCTGCTTGGGTGGGTCGGTCAAAATGGGCAGGTCTGGGGGTTAAGAAGAGAACAGATCACATGGGTAGTAAAATCAGTGGAGTTAAGAAAAGAACAGATCACATGGGTAGTATAATCAGTCCCTTACATACGAATGAACTGCATTCTGATAGAGTGTTCTAAAGTCCCGTTTGTTTATAAGTCCAACAAAGTTAGCCTAGGTACCCAACTAACACAATCAGCTATACAGTACTGTGCTGTAATAGGCTTATAATGCTTTTCACACAAATAATACATACATAAACATTTTTAGCCTTATAGTACAGTACCTTGAAAAGGACAGTAGTGCAGCAGCTGGCATCCAGGGGCTGGCATCGAGTGAACAGGCAGGAGGAGTTCCTGACTGGTTGGGGGAGAGGAGGTGGGACATGGTAGACCTGAAGGATCAGCAGCAGCAGGAGGTGGAGGGCAGCCTGTACATGAGACACGCACTAAGTTACGCGACTGGACACGCAAACGCGTGTTTGTATCTTTGAAAGCTCACACCTCGAAGCTTCGTACACAGGGGACTTACTATACTATTAGTATATAGTTAATTGTGTTAGTTGGGTCCCTAGACTAACTTCGTTGGGCTTACAAACATGCTTTTGGAACAGAACTTATTCATGCGTAGGGAACAGGTTCTGTATCGTGGTGAAGGGTGTGACCTTGAAGTCCAGCAGGCATGGAGACTAAGCCCAGGGTGATCACGTACCAGCGAGCTTCTGCATATCATTCATATGCTGGAGCCAGTTCCCCATCTGGAAAGTGGGCCTACTCATAGTACCTGCCTCTTAGGAGGTTTTGAGGATTAAACAAGATGAATGCCAAAGGGAAAAAAAATGTGATTTGTAGCTCAGTTGGTAAAGAATCTGCCTGCAGTGCAGGAGACCCAGGTTCGATCCCTGGGTTGGGAAGATGCAATGGAGAAGGAAATGGCACCCACTTAGTATTGTTGCCTAGAGAATCCCATGGACAGAGGAGCCTGGCAGGCTATAGTCCATGGGGTCGCAAGAGTCAGACACGACTTAGTGGCTAAACCACCATGCATAAAAAGCACACAGCAGAGTTAGTAAGCACTAAAACAATACGCTATTATTCATTAATATTTTTATTAATTAAAATCATCCTGATTATTGTTTTTACTACTGTAATTCTCTGACTTGTTGGATGATTTTGAATATGTTATTTTCTCCTGTGTTTTTGTTGCTCTTTGTGTAAAAGGCATTTATGGTTGAAGGGATTTTCCCAGTAGACCTTTGAGCTGAACAATGTACATCTATACTATAGGAAGATGTCTGCTGACGGGGGCCAGCAGGGATGCCTTCTGTAACAGCCAGAGCCTAGGGTCCTATCTAGCTCTCCTTGCATGCGTGCCAAGTCACTACAGTTGCTATAGTTGTGTCCGACTCTTTGCAACCCACCAGTCTCCTCTGTCCGTGGGATTCTCCAGGCAAGAATACTGGAGTGGGTTGCCATGCCCTCCTCCAAAGGGTCTTCCAGACTCAGGGACCGAACCTGCATCTCCTGCCACTCCTGCATTGCAGGCAGATTCTTTACCACTGAGCCACTAGGGAAGCCCCAACTTCTCCTTAGGCCGTTTCTAATCTATTCCTAGAATGGATTCTAGAAAGAAGATATTTTCCCCTTCTTTTCTCTGTGTCAAACCCCAATATTTCTCATCAAATGCTCTGTAAATAGTGATTTCTTCTTAGCAGATAAAGTGGCTTCCATTCCTGGCTCCCCCTTCTCTCCTCCAATGAGCTTGTCATTCAGGGTCAGGAATTCTATGAACAGGAGAGCTTCAGTGTCAGCAAAAGACAGATGGGTTCAGCGTCCTCTCCCTTTGTGTTCCAAGGCTTTTGGAAATGCCAAAACACTCCGGAATGACAACTCCAGCAGATTTGGAAAATACATGGACATACAATTCGACTTTAAGGTACATTGATGTTCCTATTACGGCTTCCTGGGGACCCCTTAACTTTGAGAGCAACAGAAAGTCAACTCAAGGCCCCTTAAGAAAGGGAGGGTTTTCTTCTTGGCTCGAATATTTGAAAAATTTAGGGTTAGCAATAGTTTTAGGAAATGCCAATAAAGACCCTGATGACATATCATATTAGTATGTGGGCAAAAATGAAGAAGCCTGGTGATACCAGGTGTTGGCAAAGATGTAGATCATGAGGAATTCCAACACACAGCTGGTGGAAGGGGTGTACGTTGGGCAAACCCATTTGGAAAACAGTGTATCATCTTGGGGTGCTGAAATCACATAATCTAAGGTGGAGCCATTCCACTCCTGGAAATATTCCTACAGATGGCTAAGCATGGCCTCAACAGCACTGCTCATGAAGGTGAAGGGGCTGGAAAGAACCACATATCTGGCTAGGACTGAATGCCCATCAACAGGAGAAGGGCCCAATTGTGGGGTGCTCACACGATGAGACATTTTATGGCAGCGAGAGCATGTGAATGCCAGCGGCATGCAACCTAGACAGGTCATGAGAATGTACTAGATGTCAGTGAGATGCCATTTCTTACAAAGCTTGAGAAGATTCCAGAGTACACACTCTATTGCTTAGGCATACATGATTATATGACGTGAGCTGGCAAACTTCCATGGATAGGGTCTTGGGCTTTGTGGACCATACAGCCTCTGTCCCAGCGACTCAGCTCCACTGTTGTAGTATGGAAGGAGCCAGAGAAGAAACATAACAAACTGTACACAGAGTTTAAATGGGGGTTCATGCAGTGCTCTTGCCTGGAGAATCCCAGGGACGGGGGAGCCTGGTGGGCTGCCGTCTATGGGGTCACACAGAGTCGGACACGACTGAAGTGGCTTAGCAGCAGCATGCAAGTAGGAGGGGTAGGCAGCGTTCTCAGGGACATGTAATTCCAAGTGACACCTTAGACTAGAGGACAGTAGCTGGCTGAGCGTTTAGGATAGTGATGAAGACAGACAGATTAAGGATTTCCCAGAGGCTGGAACATGAGTTTCTGGTCATGCATGCACAGACTGAGAAAATTTTAATAGCATACATATTTTTAAGCTTTTTTAAGAATCCAACACTAAAAAGGACACAGCTCATGGCCACAGCTCAATAAATTTTTCCATTTGAATCTACCTGTGTAACCACCACTCATCTCAAGATATTAACATTTCCAATGCCTCGAAATTTCTCCTACCCATCTCTGACAAATATCTGCCCCCCGCTTCCCAAAAGTTATCACTGTTTTGGCACTATAATCACAGACTCATTTTGCTGGTTCTTGAGCTTCAGAAAAAATGGAATTATATAGTTGTTCTATTTCATGTTTGGCCTCTCTGAATCAGCGTGTCTTGTAAGATTCAACTGTGTTGCTGTGTGGAGTTGTTCATTTTTTGATTGCTCAACGTTTATCACCATTTACCTGTTCTCTGTGATGGACATTTGGGCTGTTTCCAGTCTGGGGCTAGCTATTGCAAGCAGTGCTCTGAACATTCTAGTACCTCTTTTAGGAGATGTAAGCACTCATTTATGCCGGCTGTATACCCAGAAGTTGCCCTGCTGGATTCTTACCAGCGATGTTATAACTGAGTTCCAGTTTCTCCACGCCCTTGCCAACATTTGGTATTGTCAGTCCTTTAAATCTTAGGCATTCTGGTGGCATATAGTGGTTTCTCTGGTGGGCTGCCGTCTACGGGGTCGCACAGAGTCGGACACGACTGAAGTGACTTATCAGCTGCAGCAGCAGTTTTAATGAAGTTTTGCTCATTGGTCCCTTAAAGTCCCTCTTGTATATTAAAGTCTTTTGCTCATTTTTAATTGGGTAATTTTTTCTCATTGATTGGCAAGTGTTCAATATATGTCATGGAATACAAATCTTCATTGAATATATTATTTAAAACAATAATTAAGACAATAATAATTAGTATTGGCATAAGAATATATTGACATTAAGAGGCTGATGGCCCAGAACAGAGGCTGGAAGTAGCCCAGCTCTCCTTACCTATAAGGTCACCAGACTTATGACCAAAGCACCACTGAGATTCAGTATCGATAAAATTGTCTTTCCAATAAATGGTGGTCAACTGGAAATCCATATGGATAAAGAGAACTTTGGCCTCTGTTTCACTTCATATACAAAAATTAAATCATGATGTATCATAGTCCTAAACATGGATGGTAAAACAATTGATTCTAAATGAAAACAGAAAATATCTTCATCACCTTGGCGGCGGGGGGGGGGGGTTTAGGAATGGAACCCAGAAAAGGTGAATCTTAGAAGATGGATAGATCAAGCTGATTCAGACTCAAAATTTCAGTTCATCAGAAGACACTAGTAAGAGAGTAGCCTTGATTATTGTCTTGGCTGGATTTTTTTGTTCTCTTTTGAAGGGCATTCCTGTAGGCGGGCATATCATCAGTTACCTGATAGAAAAGTCTCGAGTTGTCTATCAGAATCAGGGCGAGCGGAATTTCCATATCTTCTACCAGCTGCTAGAGGGTGGAGAAGAGGAGCTCCTTGCTTACCTGGGACTGGAGCGAGACCCCCAGCTGTATAAATACCTCTCACAGGTTAGAAGGACCATAACCTGTCTCTGGTGCCCCTTTGGCGGTAGGGTGGGGCGGGGGCGGTGTTAGTTCTGTGGGATGTTCAGTAACTTTCTCATGACCGCGTTACCGGATCCTGATGCCACAGTGCTTTGGAAATGGCTCAGGCATTTCACCAGTACTATTTTGATTGATTCCACGATCTTCTGTGACTTTGGCAACCTTGGTGCCCGTGCTTTGCAGTATATTGGCACTGTTTCTAAACCTCTAGGTGTTCTTTAAAGTCTGACTTAAACTAGCCCTGTCCTTGAAGGGGAGGGAGTCCATGGTGCTGGTTGTGTGGGAGGGATATTTGGGAAGTTGCAGATTTAACATTCCAGTTCACTGGTGAATATTTTCATGGTATGACACCTTTGTTTTTGCCGTGCAACAAGGAACTCTTTTAAAATGATGAATCTTCAGGTAATCGGGAAAAATCTGTACTACAAAAGCAAAATAATAGTAAAAAAAAAAACCAAACCCTCATGTAGAAGATTTTCCCTTTAAATTGTGACGCTGGTAGTCTGTTACTTATTTAAAAGAAAACTTCTGGACTTAGTGGGAAAAGTCTTATCACACCTCCTGTATCATCTGTATTTCTCTAGATACAAACTTTCATTTCCTTCAGGGAAGCTCTCCTTCTATCTAATCCTGCCTTGAAGTTTTTGATGCTGGTTCCTAAGTGTATCAAGATTGTTTTCTTGAGTTTAAACACTGTCATTTATGGTATGTTTTGGTAGATATCTATTGAGATAAATGTCTTCAATTTGTTCAGCAAAAATAGCAAGAAAGCCTACTTTAAAAACCATACACACAAAAAGATATACCACTGATATGTATCTTTGAAAATTTTCGCAGAACAGATTTTTTTAAACAAAATCCCAAATTTGAAAAAGCTGCAGTTGGCAAATCATCAGGTGCTAGACAAGTAGAATAAAACCTATTTTTTCACAGCTCAGAACATTATAGAACTAGCTTTTTAATGCTCGCAGAGAAAAATTTTGACACCTAACTGTCCTCATGAAAATGCTGTTAAGCGGCCCAATGCTGTGTCAACAGGGTCGCTGTGCCAAAGAGTCGTCTGTTAATGACAAGAATGACTGGAAAACTGTTTCCAATGCCTTTTCTGTCATCGATTTTACCAAAGATGACCTTGAGGTATGAGCCCCTCGAGGGTGGAGCTCCCTGTGGTCAGGCTTGGGGTTGAGGAAACCATCCTGGTTTCTTGGTGATGACACAGAGTTGCCAGAGTGAGCAAATGAAGATACAGGATACCTAGGTGCATTGAATTTCAGATAAACACTGGCTAGGTTTTTAGTAGAAGTATGTCCCAACATTGCGTGGGACAAGCTTCATGCTAAAAAAAATTAAGACATTACTTACTAACACAACATTGTAAAGCATCTTTACTCCAATAAATTTTTTTTAACTAAAAAGAATTAAACATTAGGCATTGCTTATTTGAAATTCAAATGTTAGCTGGGCATTCTGCATTTTATCCAGCAGCCCCATATTTCCCCAGTGTTGGGTGCCAGCAGGAAGTCATGTTTTTTCTTCCTCTCAAACCCAGTCTCAAATATTTAATCCCCTAGCATGCTAGGAATAGCATTTATTTATGCTTTTATATTGGAACAAGTTGGACCAAATGGTAGGATTTATAAATATTTTGTGTTTACATCTTTTGTCTTTTTGGCGGGGGTGAGGAAGATTGTGAAACTGTTGCCCTTTCAAGGACCAGAATACAATTTAAGAAAAATTTACGTGTGTATGTGTGTATCCGGGGCCATGGCATTTGAACACTGGATGGCTTATTGGCAGGGGACAAAGGGAGATACCAGAGTAGTGGTGTTCCGTGCTGGACATAAGTGAGGGAGCATCCTGCCCTCCACTGAAGTTCCTTCCCTCTTCCCTTAATATCAGAAGTGGCTAAGAGCCCACAGGGCCAATTTCTGGGGAAGGATCTGTGATCTCCAGTCTGGAATTAGGGGTGCAGTGGGGGGCAGGTCTCCCCCAGGTACCACTTCTGATGACGTTTATCAATCAGGCGGCCGCCGTCTTCTCTCCCTGCCCTCCTCACCACTTCCCACGTTCCTAGAATCTCTTTGGAATTATTGCCAGTGTCCTGCACCTGGGGAACATTTGTTTTGAAGAGAACCAGCAAGGCTGTGCCTCTGTACCAGACACTCACGAGATCAAATGGATCGCCAAGGTGATGGTCCACTTTGGGAGAGTGAGGGTGGCGGGCAGGAGAGGCCCCAGACCCTGTCAGAGATGGAGGGGCGGGGGAGGAGAGCAAGACAGCCAGGTGCCCATGTCCCAGGTGGCTACCATCTCGTTCTCCCACTTGACACTGGTTAGGAGGTGGGCAAGGGAGCGAGTAAAAGCCAGTTGGTTGAAAGACCACACGTGGGCTGTGCTTTGCACAGATATGGTCTGTGTTGCACCAGAACACGATTAGCAGGTGGGAAAGATGAACCTGAGCCTGGAGACACCACCGACTTTTTACTAGGGAGTCAAGTTGGGTTGCTGAATGGCATTTTGTTTTCCATTTATTCAGCTCCTAGGGGTCGACCCATGGGTCCTTCTGGAAGCGCTCACCCACAGAAAGATTGAAGCCAAAACAGAGGAGGTAAAAATGGTTCTGGGGGGGAATGTGCCCACCTTCCCCGCTGCTGCTGCCAGTAGGGTGGTGGCCCCAGGAGAGGCCAGACTCCTGAATCCTGCCTACCAGGTCCTGTGTGGTCCAGCTTCTGTCTGCATCTCCGGCCTTCACCTCCCCCATCCCTTGACCTCCCACCCTCATGAGCTCTTGGTGCTTCGTGCTTGCCCCGCCTTCCCTCCATGGGGTCTTTGCATATACTCTTCTCTCTGCTGCAACACCCTTCCGTGTGCTTCACCTAGTTAAATCCTTCCCAGACTTCAGTTCCCAGGGATCACTTCCTCAGAGACCCTCCCCTGCTCATCCCTTCCTTGCCCTAAAGCGCCATGTGCATCTCCGTATAGCGCTTGTCACTTTCAGCTTCAGAACTCTGCGATGCTTCTTGGTGTGACTTGTTAGATGTTGTGCTGTGCTCAGCCACTCAGTCGTGTCCGACTCTTTGTGACCCCATGGCCTGTAGCCCGCCGGGCTCCCCTGTGCATGGGATTCTCCGGGCAAGAGTACTGGAGTGGGCTGCCGTGCCCTCCTCCAGGGGATCTTCCCAACCCGGGGGCCGAACCTGCGTCTCTTGTGTCTACAGCACTGGCTGGCAGGTTCTTTACCAGTAGTGTCACCTGGGAAGCCCTGGCTTGTTGAATGCCCTCTGCCAAATATGAGCCCACAGAGGCTGAAACTGTGTGTCTTGGTTGAGGCTGTATCTCAGCACAGTGCCTGGCACTCAAGGAACAGCACAGGCAGGAGGTTCTTCCCCCATCAAGTATCCTTCTCTAGTCATCTTTATTTATTTATTTGGCTGTGCCAGGTCTTCACTGCAGCATGTGGGGTCTAGTTCCCTGACGAGGGATCGAACCTGGGTCCCCTGCATTGGGAGCACAGTCTTAGCCCCTGGACCGTCAGGGAAGACCACCCCTCTCCCCCAGTCATCTTTAAAGCCTGGGTTGAAAACTCTGGGGGCTTTAAAAATTTTTTAACCTCTGTAATGATGTACATGTTGTTCTTCCCAGGTGATATGCCCATTGACATTAGATCTCTCTGCCTATGCTAGAGATGCAATGGCAAAGGCTGTTTATGGGCGAACATTTACTTGGCTGGTCAACAAAATCAATTCCTCCTTAGTGAACAAGGTTGGTCCACGCATATTGTGTGCCTTGTGCTCTTTAACATGGCCATGTTTTATAACCAACACCTTTAAAGAATTTGTGAGAATTGAACATAAGCTCCTGGTGGGCAGAGATACTGTCTTTTCATGCCTACATTCCCAGTCTCTAGCACACAGTAGGCTCACGAAAGTCCACTGACAAATGATCTTGTCAGGGTGTACCCAAGTCTGGGATGCACAGCATTTGAAGTGTACACAGAACCTTTTCATTTTAACAGTAGTATATTTTAACGTGTATAAGAAAAAAAAAAGACAGGTCCTTTGAACTCACCCTAAGGACATATTTCCTTTTTAAGCAGAATTATTTAAATTAAAAAGGGAAGGGTGGGATGATTCGGGAGAATGGCATTGAAACATTTATAATATCATATATGAAACGAATCACCAGTCCAGGTTCGATGCATGATACAGGATGCTTGGGGCTGGTGTACTGGGATGACCCAGAGGGATGGTACAGGGAGGGAGGAGGGAGGGGGGTTCAGGATAGGGAACACGTGTATGGTGTTCCCAACATGGTGGATTCATGTTGATGTATGGCAAAACCAATACAATATTGTAAAGTAATTAGCCTCCAATTAAAATAAATAAATTTATATTAAAAAATAAATAAACGTTTAAAAAATTAAAAAGGGGGCTGATGCAAAGCTGGAAGTTGAGGCAATGATATAAGGGCAACGGGGGTGCATGGATGCGGTGAGACTCATGGAGGAAATGTGCAAAGGATGGATTTGGATACATTGACTCAGTGCATCATACAGAATGCTACATAGTGTCCCTTAAGAACAGTCATATTCTTTTAAAATCTAGCCATCCTTGCCTGACAGCACTTGGCCCTCTGTTGAAAATGATCCAATGATGCTCTCTCTCCTGGGTGAACATATCTTCCTGCTGTCAATAGCTCCCTTCTTTCCTCATTCCCTCCCTCCCTCTCTCCATCTCTCTTTTTCTTTCCCTTCCTCTCCTCTTCCTCTTTCTATCTCGCTCTGTTTTTGGACTGAATGTGGGCTTAGGGGGCTGAGGAGGGCTGAAGCAAGGAAGTGACTCAGAAGGGGAAGGTCAGTCTCTCTGCTCTGATGATGAATATAAAGCAGGGATGGGACCTAGGGAGGCTGCAGGCTGGAGGAGGCAGGCTGGGAAAATTATCTCCACCCTGTTTCTTCTGAAAGCCACATCCCAGATTCAGGGGCAGTTGCCAGATATTGAGTGTTACAAAGTAAATAACCTCAATGATTAATGGTGTGTGTTACTTTGACTAGGACTTTCCTGGGAAAACTGTGATTGGATTGCTGGATATCTATGGGTTTGAAGTCTTTGACAAGAATGGGTGAGTTTGTTTGATTTCATTGTGATCCATTGGTTCTTCCTTTTCCTTTAAGGTCTGAGTCTGGTTTATGACATTTCTGATGTTATTGAAACTCATTTTCCTGTTCCTAGAAATTCTCCAGGTTTGCATAGCCCCTGCCTCATAAACTTTTCCAGAACCAGAATAACCATTAAAAATGCAAATGTCTTTTACTTTGACTCTTCTTATCAGTTTATTAAATTATTTGTTTAATAAGGACTTCAATTTTCTGTATGGAAAAAGCATCCTTAAAAATAAGTAAATATAATTTTTTTGAAAAACTTGGTCTACTCACGTAGCTTTAGTTACTTAAATCTTTTGCACCTCCAGTTTTGAACAGTTCTGTATAAATTACTGCAATGAGAAACTCCAGCAACTATTAATTGAGAGAACCCTAAAAGCGGAACAGGCAGAATATGAAATGGAAGGTATAGAGGTAAATGTTTCAATGTTTTCTCCTCATTTGATTTCTTAACCAAGCAAAAGACATTTCCGTGAGAAATATCATTTCATTGGAGGTTTTTCCTGATGAATACTGAGAATTATTTTTTCCACTCCTTCTCTGATTGTTTCCTGGGAAATTATTTTGATATTCAGCAAGTATTCTTTTTGAAATGTTAGAGATAAAAAAAATCAGATTTGGAAAAGAAAAGTTGGACAATCAATTTAAAAGAAATATATCTGATGCTCAATTTTAATCCTTCCTGGAGAATTCTTTTTCCTCATTGTCATTTTAGTGGGAACCAATTCAATATTTCAACAACAAGATCATCTGTGATTTGGTAGAAGAGAGACACAAAGGAATCATTTCCATTCTGGTGAGAAAATTAACATTCCATGGTATCCTCAATACTCAGAAGATCTTTTCTCCAGGCTTACAAAGAGTTAAGAGTGAAATCCACTGTATTATTGAAGGATGCAAGTTGAACTCTTTTGCTGAATTTTCACTCCAAGTTTTAGACTGAGCTTTCCCCTCTTATTCAAATTCATCTATGGTTTGCCATAGATGGATTCAGAGAGCATAGAAATGTTGCTTTGTAAGAATTGTCTCACCAAGCTGAACCCAGTTTTCTTGTTGTTTTAATAAAAGCTACAGGGTTGATTCATTCTAAAAAATATTTTATATTGGACTGTAGCGCTAGTTTCAGTTATACAGAAAGTGATTCAGTTACATATATACATGTATCTATTTTTTTTCAAATTCTTTCCCCATTCAGGTTATTACAGAATACTGAACAGAGTTCCCTGTACTATACAGTAGGTCTTTGTCGGGTATCTGTTTTAAATAATGTAGCGTGTATATGTCAATTTTGATTCATTATTTTTTAAGCTTTATTTCTCAGTCTTGTTACATATTATGGGTCTGCAAGTGGTGGGTGTAGAAGATGTTCTCTGCTGTCTTTCGGCCACAGTACTTGGCATGGAGGATCTTAGTTCCCTGACCAGGGATTGAACCCACTCCCCTGCAGTGGAAGCACAGAGTTCTAGCCGCTGAACCACCATGGAATTCTTTCGGTTCTTTTTTTTTTTTTTTAAGATGATCAATTAAATGTTATCACTGTTGAGGACCCAACATAGAAAGTAAAACAGCTTGTGAACTGGGGAAGGTTAGACTTAACTAGTTTTATGGCTTGCTTTTTCTGAAGGCTTTGCTCCTCATTAAAGAAGGTATGTTGTTGGCCAGCTGGTGTCTCAGTTGGTTGTGGAAGCTGCAAAGTGTCCCTGGGAAGTCTTTGGAAATAGACGTCAGATAGGCGGGAGAGCTGACTTTTCATTGGAGTTTCCAGTCCCTCTGGTTCCATGGTTCCCTAATCAGATTTGATAAGATGATTACCCCTTCTTCCCCCTGGAAATGTTGACCCAGACTTGTGCACAAGATGATATGGTTCAATCCACTACATTTTGCCACAGCTTCTGGGAGCATTTAAACTTGGAATTGATGGAATGTGGTGTTGTGACCGGAAACTTCTGTTTCTGTTTTGAAGGATGAAGAGTGTGTTCGTCCTGGTCCTGCTACAGACTTGAGTTTCCTGGAGAGGTTGGAGGAGAAAGTGGGGAAGCACGCACACTTTGAAACGTAGGTGTCTCACTTGCCAGGCTGTTGCGTGGGGAAGGCTCATGTAGTTGTGCAGTTGACTTCTAGTGTGTGTGTATATGGCTGTCCTCGGTCTTAGTCATGCCATGCAGGGTCTTTAGTGGCAGCATGCAAACTCTTTCGTTATGGCCTGTGGGATCTTGTTCCTGGACCAGGGATTGAGCCTGGATCTCCTCCATCAGAAGCGTGGAGTCTGAGCCCCTGGACCACCAGGGAAGTCCCCTGTATAGTTGACCTTTGAACAATACTGGTTTGAACTGTGCTGATCCACTTATACACGGGTTTTTCTTCTCAATAGTAAATGCTATAGTACTTCGTGACCCCATCCCCTGCTGGTTGAATCCATGGATACAGAAGGCCAGCTACGAGCTACACACAATTTGTTGACTGTGTGGAATCCCTAAGCCCCATGTTGTTCAAGGGTCAACTGTACATCATTTTCTTAGGTATGTGGACAGTTCTCCCCAGTAGTATGAAAGTGAAAGTTGCTCAGTCATGTCTGACTCTTTGTGACCCCATGGACTATACAGTCCATGGAATTCTCCAGGCCAGAACACTGGAGTGGGTATTCTTTCACTTCTCCAGGGGATCTTCCTAACTCAGGGATCAAACCCAGGTCTTCCGCATTGCAGGCAGATTCTTTACCAGCTAAGTCACAAGGGTAGCCCCCTTAGTATAGCTCCCCAATAGTATAGCTACTACTAATTTGGTTTTGGCTGTGCTGTGCAGCATCTTAGTTCCTCAACCAGAGATCAAATCCATGTGCTCTGTATTGGGAGCTCAGAGTCTTGACCACTGGACTAATTCATACATAGAAAGGCCCAGCTACTAATTCATACATAGAAATAGCATGATGATACACCAGCTGCACAACTTTCATTGGCAGGAGTCAAGCTCATGCAAATTCCAAGTAGAACTCTTTTTTTAAGATTTTGTATCTTTATTTATCATCATTTCATTTTGGGCATGTCCACATGCATGAAACAGTAAAAAAAAATTCAGGTGTAAAACACAGGCAGTGATGTGTGTAGATGTGAAGTGTGCAACCTGGTGAATCATTACATGTGTGTGTACCCACATCACCTCCCCACAGATGAAGACACAGAGCATTTAGAGTCCCAGGAAGTCAACTAGAAATGGAATGCACTCTGAGACGAGGAGGAGAGAATTTAAGGGCATGTGCTCTGGAGTCACAGAGACCTGGGTTTGAATCCCAGCTCAGACACTTAATAGACACGTGACTTTAGGCAAGCAGTAAGTACTCCTGAGTCTGAGTTTCCCCTTCTACTGCTGCTGCTGCTAAGTCGCTTCAGTTGTGTCCGACTCTGTGTGACCCCACAGATGGCAGCCCACCAGGCTCCTCCATCCCTGGGGTAATTAATATGCCTGCCATAGAGCATTTGTAAATGACCATGTAAATCACCTAGTGTAATTCCTGGTCATGGCAAACATTCAATATATGGTAGTGACTTTATCAAACCTATAGAATATTGAAAGGATAAGTGAGTGGAATTGGATAAGTATATGAATCAAGATTGGAAAAAGAGGACTTCCCTGGTGGCTCAGTGGGAAGGAATCTGCCTCCCAGTTCAGGAGACACAGGTTTGATCCCTGGTCCGGGAAGATCCCACATGCCTTGCAGCAACGAAGCTCACGCGCCACAACTACTGAGCCTGCGCTTTAGAGCCTGGGAACTGCAATTACTGAAGCCCTGGAGCCCATGCTCCGCAACAAGAGAGTAGTCCCCACTCTCCACAGCTAGAGAAAGGTCTGAGCAGCAACAAAGACCCAGCACAGCCAAGGATAAACAAATAAATTTTTAAGAAAAGATTGGAAAAATTAATTGTAACATCTTTACAGATTGGGATAATATATGGCCAGGAGAACGAACAATCTAAATGCAGGCAGTGATGTAGATAAATCACAAAAATGCGTAATCAAGAGAAATCAGACACACAGGAGCACACACTGTATGGTTCCACTTTCCTAGAGTGCTGCTGCTGCTAAGTCGCTTCAGTCGTGTCCGACTCTGTGCGACCCCAGAGACGGCAGCCCACCAGGCTCCCCCGCCCCTGGGATTCTCAAGGCAAGAGTACTGGAGTGGGTTGCCATTAAACAACCTGTTCTGTTAGATGTCAGACTGTACCTGGAGAGAGCTCAAGGTTGGGGGTTCTCAGGGACCAGAAATGTTCTGTCTTTTGCTCTGGTATTATTTACACAGGAGAATTCGGTTTGCAAAAATTCATTGAGCTGTGCACTTCAGATATGAGTGCTATCAATATACTTGTATATGCCTTTCAAGAACAGTTGTAAAAAACTGTAAATCACCCGAATCTGAAAAACAATGTTTTGTGAATATCTTAGTCTCTCCATGTCATAAAAATGTAAAGTAGTAAAATCTGTTTTGAGTCATCACCAAGAAAAATGAACCTTATTTCACTGTACAAATAAGTGTGTTTGTGTGGCTCATGTACGTTTTTCATCCCTCAGAGCTCGTGAGAAGGAAGGGTCTAATTTTAGTGAGACCTTGGTCTGTGGCCGGAAGAAATAGTTGAAATAGTGCCGGGGTCCAGCCCCGGTGGATTCAGGGTGATTCGAAGGTGGGGGGACGGAGTCGGCGTCTTTGGAAAAATACATATTTAATCACAGATGTAGAGAGATTAGAAATGGATAGTGTAGTAGGAAGATCAGTGGAGAAAAAGAGGCTGAATAACTTGGATTATGTGGAATAGCATCCATGCTCCAGATGGGAATTCAGCCAGAAAAATGGGAGCAAGAAAGAAGCGACATGGGGGAATCAGTCTTTCCGGAAACTGATCCGATTTCTTTATTTTTGGGTTTGCTTATATACCTTTTGTTACACATAGGGATGAATACAGAGTCACACGGGAGTCAGCAGTCCTGACCTTTATCAAAATCAGGTGCTTCACATAAATGTATAGAAAAGGTACATCATCTTCTGGCCATGAGTGAGACCTGCTGACATTTTATGACCCTTTCTTTCTGATAACCAAAAAACTTATTTCTTCTAAGCGTGTTTTTTTTTAAACCAGGCACCGCCCTCCAAATAAAGTTACATTCCTATAGGGTGAGGGTATAGTGAGTTACAGTCAAGAAAGGAATTTATTTAACCCAAGGTTAACATGATTCATCTTAAAGGTTAATACTTATTTCTCCTATATGCTTAAAGGTTAATGCTTATTTCTCCTATATGCTAGTTATATTCATTATAAGGGTAGGGAACATGGAGATTTAGCAGCAAACATCAGCCCAACAACTGAAAATCCTTTCACCAATGCTCCCCTTAAGATCTATTTAGTCTTAAGATATGATAAAGTTACATTTTTACATAGCAAGGACACAGTGATTTATAACAAAGTACAGTGATGTATTACAAAAGAGAAAATCCATTAACTCAAAAAGTCTAGTATTGCTAACATCAAAAACTACTCTATTTCCTTTGCTATATTCCAAATACATTGATTAATATATTCCCAGGTGCCTAAGGATATGGAGGCCTGGTGGCAATCATTGACTCAACAAGAAGAAAAAGCCCTATGCTAATTAAGACTCTCAAAATACTCCAAAACTCTCTGTGCTATTTATGGTTGAGAGGTAGTAAACAATCATGTGGCAGGAGTATGGATAATCCTGTCACACAAGCTAGTCTGTCAGCAGAGAGGTTTGACCTGAGACATCCTTGTCCCACCCAGAGCAGGGAATTAGCAGTAATTATTGACACAACAAATGAAGAACGCTTCACCAATATAATTCCTAACCAACCCACTATACTAATAATTTCTAATTCCCCAAAAGAATTTGCCTTTAGTAAGTCTAAAACATCTCGTGCCTCTCAGGTTGGGAGGCTGTAAACAATCACATGTGGCCGGATGAACCTATACAGGTGGGCTAGATAACCTTCAGAGGAGTCCGTAAGGTGAAACACTCTTATCACACCCAGGAATTTTTATTGCCTTGGAACTGCTTGTTTACTCCTTCTCCGAGAGAAACGGTTATGGGGGAGAGCCCCCCGTAAAGTCAGAGATGTAGGTGAGAGCATAAAACAGACTCTGGTTTTGGGGTTAGATGCTCGGGAACAGAGGGTTTCCTGAGGCTTGATCACGCCTTTGCGTATGCCAAGCCTCCTTCCTCATGACCTTTGCCATGGGCAGAGTTCCTCACGCTGGCTCCCGGCAAAATAGACTCAGTGTTGACCTTCAGCTGATCATCACAATCCTAAACAGCTTTTGCTTTATACGTTGGTGCATTTTGTTGCCGTGAGGTAGGAAGGTTCAGCCCCTGTCTGTTTCTGTCCTGCTATAGCCGGAAGCTGGCAGGTCCAAAGGGCAGAAAGAAGATTGGCTGGATGGAGTTTCGGCTCTTCCACTACGCGGGAGAGGTCACGTACTGCACCAGGGGTGAGTGTCTATGGGGTAAAGGTCATAGGTCACAGCCATGCAGGTGCCCCCGAGTCCACTCTAAACACGCTGCATATCCATCTCAAATGTTCCCTAGCCCCACTGCCATCACGGCATTTCAGAAGTATTTTAGGGACTTCCCTGGTGATCCAGTGGTTAACCATGCCTTAAACGCAAGCATGGTTGGGAGCTAAGATCCCTCATGAATCGCAGCCAAACAACCAAAACGTAAAACAGAAGCAATATAGGAAAAATTTTTAAAAAGAAGCAATATTATAACAAATTCAATAAAGACTTTTAAAATGTTCCACATCAAAAAAAAATTAAGCATTATAAAATGTAGTAATTTTATATATAACTACTTTCCTGAGATGATTCACATAGCCTCTGTTTCACTCACTTAAAGTGTGCAATTGACACGTGTTTAGTGTATTCTCTGTGCACTTGGACACCTGTCACCACATTCTATTTCAGAATCACCCCATCACCCCCAAAAGAACCCCTATGCATGTTAGCAGGCACTCCCCGTTTTCCCCTAGCCCATCTTCCAGAGCCCTGGGCAACAAACCAGTCAACTTTCTGTCTGGACATTTGCCTGTTCTGGACATTTCCTAAGAATGGACTTACACAGCGTGTGGGCTTTCGTGTCTGGCTTCCTTCCCCTAGAATAATGTTCCCAGGGTCCATCCGTATCCTCGCTCCTAAGTGCCAGATGGCGTTCCACCGTGCGGCTACGCTGCCCTTTGTCGGTTCACTCCTCAGCGGGTGGGCGTTGGGTCTTTGCACTTGTTGGCTGTTGTGAATGATGCTGCTGTCAACATGACTGTGTTTGTGTGGCCGCATGTCACCCTTTCTCTCGGGTAAATACCTGGGTGTGGAGTTGCTGGGTCCCGTGATAACTCTGTTCTTAATTTCTTGAGTACCTGCCAGACTGGTTTTCCAAAGTGGCTGCACCATTTTGCTTTCCTACCAGCAGTGTGCGGGCCTCAGTTTCCCTATTTCCTCACCAACGCTTGGCATGGTCTGTCTTCTGATTCCAGCTATCCTAGCGGGTGTGAAGTGGTGGTTTGGGTGTGAAGTGGTGGTTTGGGTGTGCATTTTTCTAATGCTTAGTGACGCGGAGCATTTTTCCTTGTGCTTATTGGCCATTAGCATTTCTTCCTTGGAGAAATGTTTGTTGCGTCCTTTACGCATTTTTAAATCGTTTTAGTTATTAGTGTTGAGTCGTATGGTTCTTTATGTTCTAGCTACAAGTCCCTTATCAAATTGATGGTTTGCAGGTATTTTCTCCAGTCTGTGAGTTATCTTTTTTCACTGTCTTGATGGCATCCTTCAAAGCCCAGAAGTTCTTAACTTTGATAAAGGCCGCTTTGTTCTCTATGACTTAGGATAATGGTTTCACGGTTCATCCCTGCTGTTACTCTGTTTTAATTGCCAAATAAGATTTCACTGCATGGTTACACCACATGTTGCGTATCCCTTCATCAGTTATGTGCATGGGGGTCGTTTCCACTATTTTGCTTTCATGAATAACGCTGCTGTGAACATTTTTGCAACACATTTTTCATGCATTTTCTTTTGTCACCTCTGCTTTAGGTTCCAGATAATGTTTACTTCTACATAAATTTATTTCACTAAAAAGTTTTAAAAAATAAAATACCATGTATTAGGGGTTTTTTCCCCTTAAATATGTAGAGGTATAAAAAAGAAAAGTGAAAGTCACTCAGTCGTGTCTGACTGTGACCCCATGGACTATACAGTCCATGGAATGCTCCAGGCCAGAATACTGGAGTGGCTAGCCTTTCCCTTCTCCAGGGGATCTTCCCAACCCAGGGATCGAACCCAGGTCTCCTGCATTTCACGCAGATTCTTTACCAGCGGAGCCACAAGGGAGCCCAAGAAGGAAAAAAAATGTTAAATAGGACAAATCTCTTTAAGTAGATAACCTACTGATTTTTGTTTAAAAAGTAAAGTAATAGGAAGGTAGGGTTTGCTTGGTGGCTCAGTGGTAAAAAAAGAAAAAAAAACAAACAAAAAAAAACCAGCAACAACAACAATCCACCTGCCGATGCAGGAGATGAGGGTTCAGTCCCTGGGTCAGGAAAATCTCCTGAAGAAGGAAATGGCAACCCACTCCAGTGTTTTTGCCTGGGAGATCCCATGGACAGAGGCACCTTGGTGGGTGCCATGGGGTCAAAATGAGTTGGACATGACTTAGTGACTCACCAATACACATGTAAGGCTAGAAATTGCTCACAATACAGAAAGGTACAGAAGGGAAACTAAGAACCCCTTTTACTCCTAGTCTCTCCTTTAGGTAACCACAAGAATCAACTGGAAAATAAAAATATCTTATGCATATAATTACATACGTGGGGACGTGTATGCCCGCATATCTAAAGAGCACAAATACACGTCTAAACAATACAGATGGCTATTTTGTGTTATCTCCTTTGCATTTTTCATTCAATAGATATTGGCGACGATTTGGACTCCAGCTAACATCCATTGAGCACTTTCTATGGACCAGGTCCTGTCCCAAATGCTTTACCTCTGTTTCTTGTTTAAAACTCACAGAACTCAGTCAAGTGGGCAGCATTATTGGTCCCTTTTTAATCTATGAGGCACTGAGCTCAGAGATGTGAAGTAACTTGCCTGAGGTCACTCAGCTATTAAGTGGCAGAGCTGGAGGTCAGACCCAGGCCTTTTGCCTCCAGACCTGCATTCACTCTCCATAGTGGCGGATTCCTCCGCGTTTCTTCTGAAAAGCTACATGCACGCCCCATGGGGCTGTGTCCTGCCACCTGTCTGAAGGCCTGTGGTTGTTTCCAGCTTTGTCTCTTGTCCTCTGTGTTTGACATCTTTGTATATTTCAGTTAGCCAGCCTGTGCTCCTTGTATGCCTGCTGCTGCTGCTAAGTCACTTCCCGACTCTGTGCGACCCCATAGACGGCAGCCCACCAGGCTCCCCTGTCCCTGGGATTCTCCAGGCAAGAATACTGGAGTGGGTTGCCATTTCCCTCTCCAATGCATGAAAGTGAAAGTGAAGTCGCTTAGTCATGTCGGACTCCTAGAGACCCCATGGACTGCAGCCTACCAGGCTCCTCCATCCATGGGATGTTCCAGGCAAGAGTACGGGAGTGGGGTGCCATTGCCTTCTCCGCCTTATATGCCTAGGATTAGTTTTTCAGAAGTGGCTTTGCTAAGGTCATCAAAAGTTTATTTTGACTACCTCTGGGTAGATATCCAAAAGAACTGAAAACAGGAATGTGAACAGGTATCTGAACACCCATGTACACAGGAGCTTTATTCATAGTAGCCAAAAGGTGGAAGCACCCAAGTGTCCATCGATGGATGAATAGACACACGAAATGTGCTCTGTCCTTACAATGGGCCATATTTCAGGCTCAAAAAGGCAAGAATTCTGACACTTGCTACTATGTGGATGAACCTTGAAAACGTGGTGCTAAGTGAAATAAGCCAGACAGAAAAAGAAATATGAAAGAATTCCACTTACGTGAGGTGTGCAGTCCAATCCATAAAGACAAAAAGTAGAACAGTGGTTATCAAGGGTCTCAGGCAGCGAGGCATGGGGAATTAGTGCTTAACCCGTACAGAATTTCCACCAGGGGAAAAAGAAAAGAGTTTTAGAGATGGATGGTGGTGATGCTTGTGCAACAATGTAAATTCATGAAATGCTACTGAACGCACACTTACAAATAGTTTAAATAGTAAATTTTACATTGTGTATCTTAACAGTGCCCAGGACAGACACCCAAGAACAAGAATGACCCAGCCCCAAATGTCATTATTGCCCAGTCTGGGAAACTCTTAATTAAGAGATCAGTTTTAGGATTTCCCTTTGCAATCAGTATGGAATTATATTTTTAATCAAAGCCATTGATTCAGGAGGTTTTTTTTTTCAATGTTTTACAGGATTCTTGGAAAAGAACAATGATCTCCTCTACAGACATCTGAAAGAAGTAAGTCTGAAACTTAACTCTGTGTATGTTTGAAGGTTATGAGATATCACTCAGAATACTGATTTGGGAGGTTTGGCCTTCTGGATTTTTCTCTTTGATGTATTCTATTAGAATTCCAGTACTTCATGGCCAGAACAGACAATTCAAGACCACCTTTGTTTTCATTTTTTGGCCGCACAACACACGGCATGAGGGATCATAGTTCCCTGCCCAGGGTTCGAACCCTCGCCCTCTGCAGTGGAGGTGCTGAGTCTTAACCACTGGACCACTAGGGAAGTCCCTTTTCCGTCCTCTTTTCAAGTGCTCCCAAGGCAAACAGCTCTGGTCCGTCAGAGACACACCGATGTGAACTTTCCTGAAGAGCCCTTCGTGATTTCTGAAGCAGCAAGTGTGGCGGTCACTTCTCTTTGCCTACAGGTGCTGTGCAGGTCCAAAAACAGAATCCTGAAGGAATGCTTCCTGGTGGCCGAGTTAGAGAACCGGAGAAGGGCACCAACAGTGAGTGTGTGTGTGGTTGGGGGGGTGCCTGTGCAAAATTGGAAAGGCAGCAGAAACCACCCAATTTGCACCAAAGTGCAATCACTTCACTTAACTGTATTTTGTAAGCTGTCCACTCCTTTTTCTGGAAATATCCTTCTCTAACAAGTTTTACTAAATATATATTTTCCAAGGTTAGCAACCAGTGTGTTCACTGGCGGACATTCATTGAACACCTACTGTGTGCCAGGTGCTGTGCTGGGCACAGGGGAATCCGGGAACAACCAAACAGATAGGGGTCCTCCTCTCCTTGTGGGGTTTACAGTCTATAGGAAGATATTACCCATCAAAGAAAGAAACTACGATAACGAGCGTCCTCTCATAAAGGAAGCTTGGTAACAAGGAGACTGGCTCAGCGGTAATGCTGGCTCCTGCAGGGCGCTTGCCATTCAATGAGTGACAAAACCATCCTGGGACCATGTTTGTCCAGCCTGTGCTGCACCAGACGGAGGTCAGGCTTCTCATGCCAGGACACCCAAACCCTTCTCTTCATTGGCAAAACGGCTCGTGACAGGTAGTAAGTACTGGGTTGGCCAAGAAAGTTCATTCCAGTTTGGCGGTACCATGCCCGAGTGAACTTTTTGGCCAGCCCACTAGAACTGGTCTGTTAAGAGTTCGGGTCTGAAAGACCAGTCTCCGCCTTGAGCCAGCCTTTTCTGTATAAACGGGGAGCAATGCTGTGTGGTCAGCTCATTCTGTCTCCCTGCAGGTGGGGACTCAGTTTAAAAACAGTCTGGGCAGCCTTCTGGAAATTCTCATCTCCAAGGAACCTTCGTACATCCGTTGCATCAAGCCCAATGAGAGGAAAGAACCCAGTGAGTTGAGAATCGTTTGGAACCCTGAGCGGAGGGAAGGGAGGCCGGGAGGAAAACCAAGATGGTAGCAGGGTAAAGTCCTAAAAACCAGCACAGGTTTGCTGCTTGTCGTTAGTATTTAATAACAGAAGGTAAACGGGGCTTCCCTGGTGGCTCAGTGGTAAAGAACCTGCCTGCCGATGCAGGAGACACAGGTTTGGTCCCAGATCCGGGAAGATCCCACAGGCTGCAGAGCAGCTAAGCCCATGCAGCACATCCACTGAGCCTGCGCTCTGGAGCCGGGGGGCTCTGAGCCCTGGAGCCTGTCCTCCGCCACAGAAGCCACTGCAACGTGAAGCCCATGCAAGGCAACTAACTACAACCTGAGAAAAAGCCTGCACGGCAGTGAAGACCTTGCACAGCCAAAAATAACATTTTCAAAAAAGAATGCTTTTAGAAACCGTATCAAAGAAATAGAAGGTAAATGAATAGGAAGGAAGGTGACTTTTGTGGGCCCTGTGAGCATGGCTCAGAGCCTGGCCAGTTTTGGGGCCAACGAAGCTGAGCCTGGCAGACCTCAGTGGCGAGGGGAAGCCACCCTGCTTCTTTCCAGCCAGTGCAGTTTTCCAGATGGTCTGCTGCTGCTAAGTCGCTTCAGTAGTGTCCGACTCTGTGAGACCCCATAGACAGCAGCCCACCAGGCTCCCCCGTCCCTGGGATTCTCCAGGCAAGAACACTGGAGTGGGTTGCCATTTCCTTCTCCAATGCAGGAAAGTGAAAAGTGAAAGGGAAGTCACTCAGTCATGTCCGACTCTTTGCGACCCCATGGACTGCAGCCCACCAGGCTCCTCCGTCCATGGGATTTTCCAGGCAAGAGTCCTGGAGTGGGGTGCCATTGCCTGCTCCGTTTCCAGATGGTCTAGGCCTGGGGTATTTGCTGAACCTGCGCCATGCTCTCACCATCAGGTCATGCAGCCAGGCAGGAAGAGCAAATGAGGGAAGCAGTCTGGCTGTGAGGCAATAGGGAATGGAGGGGACTGTGGCGAACTGCAGCAGGCACACCCTGTCTACAGGGCACCTATCGCCACATGAGAGTCTAGGTCCAGAATGACCAGATCTTATGGCTTTTCTGAAGATTTTTTTTTTTTAAGTCTTCATTGGATTTGTTACAATATTTGTTTTCTGTATTGGTTCTTTTGGCCACAAGGCATGTGGGATCTTAAGACCCTGACCAGGGATGGAATCTGCACCCTCTGCCCTGGAAGGTGACATCCTAACCCCTGGACCACCAGGGAAGTCCCATCATGGTTTTTCAAGAGAAACCAGAAGTTCAGATTTTCCTGATAGCCCCACCCCCACCCCCCGTTAAAAGAAACACACTTAGAACCTAACAGGACATATCTGTGGCTAGACCTAGTCCAGAGAGCGTCAGCGTGTAGCCTCTGGTCTTGTCTTAGATAAAACACGCCCATGTGCTCCTTTATCATCACTCCTCCTTCTGTGTTTCCAAAGGCAAGTTCGACGACTTCCTTATCAGGCATCAGGTCAAGTACCTGGGGCTGATGGAGCACCTGCGGGTGAGACGGGCTGGCTTCGCCTACCGACGGAAGTACGAGCATTTCTTGCAAAGGTAAAGTTTGTTTTGTGGATCTTAAGCCGATGAAGTGAGCAGCGATGAATAAAAGGTCATCCCCCCAGGAAACTCATTTGGTTCTTACCTGCTGCAGCTGTGACAGTGATGGCATTCCAGAGAATAGGAAGCTGACTTGGTTTACCACCTTCCCTTCATTTCGCTAAACCACTAATGCATTGGGTTGGCCAAAAAGTTCATTTGGGTTTCCCAAAACCCGAATGAGCTTTTTGGCCAACCCAGTACTTCTTTTCTGAGAAGGCAATGGCACCCCACTCCAGTACTCTTGCCTGGTAAATCCCATGGATGGAGGAACCTGGTGGGCTGCAGTCCATGGGGTCGCTAGGAGTCGGACACGACTGAGCGACTTCACTTTCACTTTTCACTTTCATGCATTGGAGAAGGAAATGGCAACCCACTCCAGTGTTCTTGCCTGGAGAATCCCAGGGACGGGGAAGACTTGTGGGCTGCTGTCTCTGGGGTCGCACAGAGTCCGACACGACTGAAGCGACTCGGCAGCAACGCAGCAACAGTACTTCTTTGGCATCTAGGAAGTACAAGGGCCAATGCACAGACTTGCCACCAGAGGGCAGACGTGGGCCACACTCCCCTGGAGTCAACTTGGCTGGGGAAGTCTATTCCCAGGGCTGCTGGTTTATTGCGGGTCATTCTGGGAGCAATCCCCTTGGCCTCATGGGCTGTCAAGACACGCAAGTGTTAAAAAAAAAAAAATTAAGATGCAGGGGTAGTGGTAAGAAGGTGGGCATTGGAGCCACAGATTCTTGGGTGGGAATCCCCGATCTTCCTCTTCCCCCGTGACCTAATTGCTCACGTGCAACACGGGGATTAAGCTGCTCTCAAGGATTTGGTAAGGATTTAATGATATATCCACCACCACCGCCATGGCCCAAATTGCTTGTGCATTAGTTGGGCTGCTTGTTGTGTGTGCAAACAACACATTTTTACCCTTTCAAGAGAAGCATAATAAAATGGTTGTTTTTGTAGGTTAACATGGTTGAATATTGTTATTCCATATTTTAACTTAACATTCAATTTCTTTTGAACTTTTTTTTTGGGGGGGGGCATGCCTCACAGCAGGTGGGATCTTAGTTCCCTGATCAGGGATAGAATACGTGACCCCCTGCACTGGAAGTGCAGAGTCTTAGCCACTGGACCGCCAGGGAAGTCTCTGAAGTACAGCTTTTTCATAATTATAAAAAGCACAGGCATAGGTTACACTTTAATCCAATTCCTTGCATTATCCCACTTACGTCAAGATACTACACTCTGAAATTTCAGCATTTTGGGATGTTTATTTTCAGTCTTCGTTTAATATCAGATTTTTCTCTGCCAATGGTGATGCTCAGTTGCTCAGCCACGTCCAGCTCTTTGTAGCCCCAGGGACTGTAGCCCACCAGGCACCTGTCCACCGGATTCTGCTGGCAAGAACACTGGAGTGGGTTGCCACTTCCTACTCTAGGGGATCTTCCTGACCCAGGGATGGAACCTGGCTTTCTTGCATATCCTGCCCGGCAGGCGGATTCTTTATCACGAGTGCCACCTGGGAATCCCTTTCTCTACCGAGGATCTTGCTGAATTTTCTCCCAGAAGCCTTGTGTCTTGATAATATGTTTATATGCATTTATTAAGTAACAATCTCTTCCCCTACTGCTATTTTAATAATTTACCTACCTGCTAATATAAACCTCTGATGAGCAGTGTCCTCCTGTCCCAAACTGACATCCACCCTCAGAATGTGATTCTTATCAGAAATAGGGTCTTTGTGATGTTGTCAATATAAAGATTGAGATGAAATCACACTGAATTAGGGTGGACCCTAAGTCCAATGAGAGGGTTCTTACAACAGAGAGAGACTCACAGAGGGACTCAGGGGAGAAGGCCATCTGAGGACAGGGGCAGAGACTGGAGTGATGCTTCTAGGAGGCTTCGGTGTGAAGTCTCCTCTGAGCGGTTGGCATGCCCAGAAGAGCAAAGCAGATCTCTAGGGGAGCTCAGGGAAGGTGTGTGCATGCTGTTGCTTAGCTGTGTTCTACTGTTTGTAGCCCCAGGGACTGTAGCCCACCAGGCTCCTCTGTCCATGGGATTTCCCAGCCAAGAATAGTGGAGTGGGTTGCCATGTCCTCCTCCAGGGGATCTTCCCGACCCGGGAGCTTTCTAAATGTGCCTGTCCTCTCCCCAGGTATAAGTCCTTGTGCCCAGACACCTGGCCGCACTGGCACGGGCCTCCAGAAGAGGGCGTAGAGCGGCTGATCAAGTACATTGGCTACAAACCGGAGGAGTACAAGTTAGGGAGGTGAGTCCCGGAAATCGCAGTCACAGTGTTTTACGCATTGGTTCGTCTCCATCTTGAGCCTGGAGGTTCATCCTTCAGGAGTTTACGTAAATTTATTAGCAGATACTTTCGTCCACTCAATTTAAATGCAGTTTTGTAAAGAAAATGCTCTCCTTCACTCTCAACACTTCACTCACTCAGAACCTTCCAACACACACACCAGCTAGCTGGGTGTCCTGCAATGAAACTCACATCTGTCAGCTCCCTGGGGGGTGTCATGTCCCGCAGGTGGGGGAGCTCAGTCCTCCAAGGCCATTCTCCCCTCAGAAGCCAATCACAAGAGCTGTTTGTCACCTGAGTTTCTGAAAGTTCTCATGACCCCTGTCTTGGGTTTGATTCATTATTCTAGAGCAGTTCAAAGAATCAAGAAAAATAGAGGGTTGGTCAAAAAGTTCATTAGGATTCTTCCGTAACTTCTTATGGAAAAGCCTGAATGTTTCACCAACCCAATATTTTACTTACTGGATTACCAGTTTATTACAAAAGGATATAACTCAGGAACAAGGGTAGCAGAGATGAACAGGGCAAGGTATGTGGGAGAGGGGAGGAAGCTCTTCGAGGTGTACCCAGAAGATCTCCAAATTGCATTCTTTGGGGGGTTTTATGGAGGCTTCATTACACAGACATGATTGATAAACTCATTAGCCAAGGGTCATTCATTCATTCCACCTCCAGCCCCTCTCCCCTCCAAAGCAGTGGGGCTGTAACTTCCAACTCTCTAATTTTTCTAAGACTGGTTTCCCTGGCGACCAGTTCCCATCCTTAGGTTATTGAGGGGCTTTCCAAATATCACTTGTTAGGTGATGGTGTAGTTGAAAGGGGTTTGTTATGAATAATAAATGATACCCAGGGAAAAGAAGGTCAGGGGATAAAATAGGAGTGCGGATTGGCAATATAAAACTATATATAAAATCAATAAACAGCAAGGTCAGCACAGGGAACTACATTCACCTTCATGCAATAAACCATAATGGAAATAAATTTTTAAAAAGACACCCGTTGCACCTGTATCGCTTGGAAGCTATTTCAGGAGCAAAAACCAAGAGTGTTAACAAAAGAGGCCCCTGTTGCTCTAATCACTTGGGAAATCACACAGGTTTGGGGAGCTGAGACACTGCAATGGGACAAAGACCAGACAGATCTCTTTTATAATAAAACCCAGTATCACAAACTCTAAATGGCAAGAAAGAAAGGCTACATCACTGCCTACTGGAGATTAAGTGTAAAGGAGCCCTGAGTTCTTAACCTGCGTCGGGAGCTGGGATGAACTGTGTGTCAACGGGCGGACGGGAGCCACGTGAGCCCCCTCACCCCTATGTGCCTGGATCCCTTCCTTTCTCAAATGTGTGCCCGACTTCTCGGGGGGTGCTAGGACTTCTGTGATGTGAACGCTCCTCCAGCTTCCCAGAAGGTGGTGTTCTGGAACCCGGGGTCCCATTACTGCAGAGCTGTCATTGTTGGCGAGCAGGAGGAGTCTCATTCATGTTGAAGGCTTGAGGCAGAGCTCAGTGGGGCCAACCAGGATGATTTTCGTCTGCTCTGTTGGTCATTTTGGTCAGCGTTAATTTGATTGCATAGGACAGGGCCCGGGCATGAAGAGGCTCCATTCTCAGGCTGCAGAGATGGCAGCCTTAGGGATCTCTGCCTTTGAATCTGCCAATGGGCTTTGCCTGCCAATTTGTATATAGCCCTCTATGACCACCCTGGCCCCATCCCATCCTTTATTCTTGTATTCTGGGCCCTACTCCCAGAGGCAGTGGCTTTTCCAAACCGGATTTCTGAGGGGAATTGGGCGTAGCACTTCTGAAGGGAGGTGGGTCATGGGGGTCAGAGGTTGTATCTGCCCCCATCCATAACCTCGGATGAGAAAGTGGGTTCCTGTGACACCACGCGGTGCTGCCTCCCAGTGGCTGCCTTGGGAAGTTTCCCTTGAAGTGTTGGGGCTGGGGGAGAGGGGTGGGCTGACAATATGAGATCAGTGAGTGGCTCACTGGTAAAGAATCCACCGCCAAGCCGGAGACGTGGGTTCGATCCCTGGGTCGGGAAGATCCCCTGGAGAAGAAAATGACAACCCACTCCAGTGTTCTTGCCTGGAGAATCCCATGGACAGAGGACCCTGGTGGGCTACAGTCCACAGGGTCGCAATAAAGAGTCGGACACAGCTTGGCATCAAAACATACACACATTTGTAGTTAATCTTTGCCATTTGGTGGGATCTCCTCTTAAACTTGGACCCATACTCTGTGTCGTCACCTTTTAAAGCTCAGGGAAGTAACTTGGGGTTTGAATGATGAATTAGTTTCCTAGGGTTGCATTACAAATTAACTGTAGGATGGCTGGCTTAAAACAATGGAAATTTATTGTCTCACAGTTCTGGAGGACAGAAGGCCAAAACCCAGCTGTTAGCAGGGTATGTTCCCTCCGCAGTCTCGCTGGGGGGCTCCTCTCATGCCGCTTCCAGCTGCCTTTTCCCCATGTTCCTCTGTGTGTCTTTCTCTAAGAACACTCTCATTGGATTTAGGGTCCACCCTAATTCAGTGTGTTTTTTTTTTCTCAATCTTTATGATGACATCTCCAAAGACCCTATTTCTGATAACAATCACATTCTGAGGATCTAAGTGGATGTGAATTTGGAAGAGGGGATACTATTCAACCCACTGCAGGCGGTGATGACCAGTGAATAATGAATTTTTTTTTTCATTTCTAGAACCAAAATATTCATTCGCTTCCCCAGAACTCTGTTTGCTACTGAAGATGCCTTTGAATTTAGTAAACATCAATTAGGTATGGTTTTTCCCTCAGCCTTGACTTTTGAGAATTTATCTATCGTGTTCGGCTGTGCTGGGGCTTCATTGCTGCACGTGGGCTCTCTAGTTGTGGCGAGCGGGGGCTACTCCTCATTGCGGTGCTTGGACTTCTCACTGTGGGGACTTTTGTTGTGGCGGGCATGGGCTCCGGGGTGTGTGGGCTTCACTAGTTGCACAGGAGTTTAGTTGCCCCGTGGCGCGTGGAATCTTCCCTGAGTAGGAATTGAACCTGCGTCCCCTGAATTGGCGGGTGGATTCTTAACCACTGGACCCCCAGGGAAGTCCCTGCCCTGATTTTAATAGGGTCCTTCCTGTCACACCCCACGGCTTCTTCGGTCACCTCTACCCTGCATGCCCCCAGGGCCACTGCTGATACCCCCTTCTGAAGGTCACAACTGCTAAGATGCACAATTGAAAGCCACTTCACCAAAAGCTTTGTTTTGTTTTAAGTTGCGAGAATCCAAGCCACGTACAAATGCTGCCTAGAAAGGAGAGCATACATGAGAAAAAGACAAGCAGGTAAGAGCTGGACAGGACCTCTCCAGTTTGCCAGGCCCACCGTTTCCCTGTCATCCACAGACCTTCCAATGAACACCCAGGACTGATTTCCTTTAGGACTGACTGGTTTGATCTCCTTGCAGTCTAAGGGACTCTCAAGAGTCTTCTCTAGCACCGCAGTTCAAAAGCATCAATTCTTCGGTGCTCGGTCCTTCTTATGGTCTGACTCTCATATCCGTACATGACTACTAGAAAAACCGTATCTCTGACTATATGGACCTTTGTTGGCAAAGTAACATCTCTGCTTTTTAATATGCTGTCTAGGTTGAGCAGAGATTATAACACTGCAGTCTCTACTTGTTTTGTGGACGTGTTTTATTTGATCCACAACATATATGTGTGTTTAAAGGACAATTTTTTTAAGGTTATTAACACCATGACTGTTCTTGGAGCCCCTCTGCTCTGTCCCTCCCAAATCACTTCTCAGCATCACCCCCTCCCTCCACACACACCACTCTTCTGAACTTCGCATTATTAGTTCCGTGTTTTTCTTTACAGTTTTATCATCTCTGGATGCATCATGAAATAATACACTTGTGGGACTGTTTTGAACTCCATAAAATTATACCACTTTTTTGTGTGTGTGACATTTTTGTTGCAATAAAACTTTATTTACAAACGGGGCAGTTGGTCCCGGGGGCCACAGTGTGCTGACCCCTGGTGCTCTATGAGCGCACCACAATTTAGCTGTTCTGTTGACAGACGTTTGGGCTGTTTCTGGTTGTTTGTTTTTGTAACAGTGTTGCCATGAGGAACACAAGAAAAGCACTTTGAGTTTCATAATTAACGGGAAAAAAAATCTGAAAAGCTTTTAAAAATTGGGACATGAGCCAAAAGTCTAATTTTTATATGTCCCGATTTTTAGCGTAGATGGCTAAAACTCTACACAAGATAGAGGCAGGGCAAATGCAGGGGTGGGACCAACCTGTGTCACCGAGGGCCACTCTGCTCCCTCAAAAAGGCCTGGGGACCCCGGCCCCCAGCACGGTTTCAGGCTTTGCCTTTATACCCCCCAGTTCCCTCTGCTCCTCTGTCCTCCTGGTTCAGGGGTCCCTCTGGGTAGAGACTGAAGACTCTCATCCCACTTTCCATCTCGGGGACTGGCAGAGTGCTGCAGCGGCGTCCAGGAGTTTGTGGAGGGGGTGCATCATTCTTGAAGAGGCTTTTGTATTTAAGGGATTGCGCTCACCTTCTAATGCCAGCGGTGACCTCTTTCAGCCATCACGCTCGAAGCCCACTGGCGTGGGGCCCTGGCTCGGACGGAGGCCAAGAGGAGGAAGTGGGCGGTGCAGACTGTAAGGAAGTAAGTTCTCCATCGACTTTGGTAAGGCGGGGAGGTTTCTGAGTGCTGCCGCCATACTGCAGAGGGTGGTCGTGGACTTGGCTGAGATTTTGGCTTTGGGCAGAGAACCCGTCTTTCCTGCAGGACGTCAGCCCTGAGGACTTCCATTCCATCTCCTTCCTTTGAGTACCCTCACTGGACGGTGATCATAGCTCACAACATTCGACGTTTCTCTTAGCCTAGTTCTCAAGTCACAGAGTTAAATGCTTCTGAGGCCAGGCTGGTGCAGCAGGTCTCATGAGCTGGGATGAAGAAGAACCATAGGGTGGGTACCGAGGCCAAAAGAAACCCTCAGTCCACCTCAGAGGGGCAGTCATCACCCCGCTTCAGCCCATGGCTCTCGGGCCAGTCTGGCCAGGCCTTTGGCTTTCTTTCAAGGAAAGCTGGAAATCTGGCTTTCATGCAATACCTCCCAGATTCAGGTTACTCAAAATAAAACCAAAGCATGGCATGGGTGAAATAGAACATGTCTTTGGGGGCAGGTTTGACCCGTGGCCCTACGTGGTGAGCAAATTTAATCTCCCATCGTTTTGGCTGACACTGACTCAAACCAGTGCAGGAGAGAACTCAGCGAAGAAACAGGAAGCGAGGAAATAGCAACTAACAACACTCTCTCCCGCACAGGTTCATAAAGGGGTTCATCAATCGCAACAGGCCCCTCTGTCCTGACAACGAGGATTTCATCGTGTTCGTGCGCAAGAATTACATCTTGAACCTTCGGCATCACGTCCCGAAGAACGTCTTGGACAAGAGCTGGCTGAGGCCTCCTGGCATCTTGGGAACTGTAAGGACCCTTCCAGAACACATGTGGCAGATGGCATGGGTGGAGCTTAGCGAAAGTCGCTCAGTCGTGTCCGACTCTTTGCGACCCCGTGGGCTGTACAGTCCAAGAAATTCTCTAGGCCAGAACACTGCAGCAGGTAGCCATGCCCTTCTCCAGGGGATCTTCCCGACCTAGGGATCGAACTCAGGTCTCCCGCACTGCATGCGGCTTCTTTACCAGCTGAGCCACCATGGAAGACTGTTGCTCTGTGCTGCCTCCCCAGATAAAGCATTTCCCCGTGAGGGCGATGCCTGAGCAACTGAACTCAGAATCTGTCATATTCTCTCTCAAAGCATGACACCAGAGGAGGTCTGTTTACACACGGCACTTCTGAATGGCTTCTGTCCTTATTGCAACCTTTCACATGGGTTCAGGGATGGTCGCTTAGAATAGTGTTTTTCAGAAGATGCTGCGGGGAACCTGTGTGTCTGGAGCACAGAGTGGGGGCGATTGTAAGATTCCTGGGCCCCCTCCCACCAGGGCCCCTGAGTCGGCGTCTCTTGGAACCTCCTAGCCAGCAATCCAGGGGACTCAAAACTCATTCAGGGTTAAAAACCACCAGTTTAGCCCTAAGACAGTTTATCGGAAAGAGTGGGAGATGAGCAGCTCTCTTTGATCAGAAAATATTAACGTGCTGCTTGTACATCACAGTGAGTTCGGCCCTGCTTTCAAAGCTTCTGTTTTGGTGGCTGAAGCCTGAAAGTGGGGGCGGGTGAGGGAGGCAGGTGGAAAACAGGTGTGTTCCCCACACAGGCATCCGATCTGCTCAGGAAGATGTGCACCAGGAACCTGGTCCGGAAGTACTGCCGTGGGATCACCGCCGAGAGGAGAGCCCTGGTAGGCACGCAGCATGCGGGCAGGTGGCAGGACCGGAGAGGGGTGGGTGGAGCCCCGCGAGGGCCCGCGGTCCTCATCCACCGTCTCACCTGTAACGAGGGTCACACAAGGCCCATGCCTCATACATCCCTTGAGGATAAGACGCACATGGACCACTTAGCACAGAGCCCTCCTGAGGTGGCAAGTGTCATAAGCACCATCACTGTCTGGCTAGCACTGTTACCATGGAAACACCATCCAGACGGCCCCCTCTCTGGAGGTGTGGTTTTATTTCATCTGCCAGTCAGCAGATTTTTTTTTTCCTATGAAGAGCTAGAGGGCAGTATTCCAGGCTTTGTGGGCCACACCATTTCTGTTGAAATTACTGTTCCACGGCAGCACACAAGCTGCCAGAGACAACCTGTAAATAAAGGGCACAGCCCTGCTCCAAAATATACACCACTCACAGCGCTTTACTGGATTTGGCTCGCGGGCTGTAGTTTGTCACCTCTGACCTAGAAGAAAGTGCTCTCTCAAACAGTGAACATTCTACTTCCAAGAAGTCAGTGCAAGTAGGGACAAGCCCAAGCGTCAACGTCAGTCTCTCAGCAGTAGAACGTTTGGAGCTTTGGTCCAAGCCAGATGTGTTTGACTTCTGCGTGCTCTGACTCCTCGGCAGAGGTGTGGCAAGGCTCCCCAAGGAGCCTGACTTGTTCAGGAAAGTCAGCGCTAACATGGACCTCTTTGGGTCCCCCAAGAGCCTCACGGCTACCGTTCTGTACTTTTAACTGTACCAGATGCAGGAAAAGGTGGTCACGAGTGAAATATTCAGGGGAAAGAAAGAAGGCTATGCAGAAAGCCTAAATCAACCCTTTGCCAACAGCCGAATAGGTAAGTCCCTTTTTCAATCTACATGCTCGTTTGCCCTATTAAAAAAAAAAAAAAAGAGTCAAAGGAAGATGTTTGACGCCTAGCATTTCCTGACAGCTATCTCCCAGCTTGAGGTCTAGGTCACAGGGAGACGTAAAACCAGCCAATGCCTCTGGCTTCTGCCCAGGGCTGGTACCCAGTGATGACTCACTGTGTTCTGGTTGCCTCCTTAGATGAAGGAGACATTAATCCCAAAGTGCTTCAACTCCTCAGCAGCGAGAAAGTCCAGGTAAGGAGCTGTGTGTCCTCGCCTGAGACAGGACTTCCCCTCAAAGTCTGAGAATAGGGTGTGTTTCCTACACAAAGCGGGGCTGGAAGCACTATCTGAAAGCAGGGGTGCATTGTGGGGCCCCAGCTCTCAGCTGTGCTGCTCCAGATGCTGAGACAAGGGGGGCCCGTAATCTTTGGTGCCCGTTGCTGTCCTTACGGCCCTTATCTGTCACCCCACTGTGTCTGATGTCCTGTGAAGTTGAGTGGAATGCGGCTATGCACGTAATCATTAAACATCCCGTTAGAAGCGGCGTGGCGGGGGTGCCGGGCACCCACGAGGGCTTCGTAACTGAGCTGTGCGACCCCTGGGCAGGTGACTTATGGTCTCAGTGCCTTTGTGTTTCTGTGAACGGGGAGGACGGAGGGTTGGGGGTGTGAGGGGCGCAGGCACGCAGCAGCCAGTGACCGTGGCGGCTCAAGGGCTGCTGGGTCACTTGGTCTCCTGGGCACCAGACACCGGTGACCAGGTTAGATTGCTCTCCAGCGCCCGCAGAGTGTCTTCATCTCTGCTGAGTTTTCAGAGCAGCCTGGTGAGGCCGATGCCGGGGCCTTGAATTCCTCAGGTCACACCATAGGCAGAGCCAGGAATCACGTCTATCTCACAGAGAGCCAGGGTTCAGGGAAAACCCATCTGTGCACCATCTGAGCCCCTCAGTTGAGTGCCTGAAGCCACGATGCTGGAGTCCGAGGAACTGGGGACTCGGTGGGCTGCCCCCTCCCCTGTGATTTGAGCATCCCTCGCAGTGACGGTCACCTCCTTGCAGTACGGCGTCCCAGTCACTAAATACGACAGGAAAGGCTTTAAGACGCGGCAGCGGCAGCTCATCCTCACTCAGAAAGCAGCCTACGTGGTGGAACTTGCCAAAATCAAGCAGAAAATAGAGTACCCCACCCTCAGAGGTAAGAAGCAGGCGATCTTAAGCTGACTCACTGGGTGGACTCAGCTCCCAGGAGCACCAGCAAGGAAGCAGCTCCTTCGCTGAAAGACCAAGTGAGGGGCTTCCCTGGTGGCAGTGGCTAAGACTCTGCACTCCCAATGCAGGGGGCCCAGAGGGCCCAGGTTCCCTGTTCAGGGGGTCCTGGACAGGGAACCAGATTCCCACATGTCACAACTAAGACCCAGCACCATCAGATAAATAAATATTTTAAAAATGACCTAATGAAGGGTGCCCACAAAACCCAGGGCAGCCAGGCCTGGCCTGTGCCTGATTCTGGCATAAAGGCCCATGGCATCTCACTCCAGCATCCAGGTAGGATGCCAGTCACCTGTGACAGCTTCTTATTCCAAGCACAGACGCTGACTGCTGGAGTATTTGCCTGCCACCCCATAAAGCCCAGCTAGGAGGGAAAAAGCGTGGGGTTGGGAACCCCCAAGCGGGCCTCTTTTCCCTGTCTTTGCATCAACTTGTCCAGTTCCTGGCCCCTGACTTTGCATCTGCCCTAAGGTGTCTCCACCAGCAGCCTCAGTGATGGGATCTTAGTCATTCACGTTTCGCAAGCAGACATCAAGCAAAAGGTAACTGCTGGCCGTGGGGCTGTTAACAGGGAGAAACACTGCCGATATCTTTAGCTGCCCCCAGTGAAACCTCAGTGGTATTTTTCCTTGAAGCCACTGTGACTGAAGGGCTTCCCAGGTGGTACTAGTGGTAAAGAACCTGCCCACCAATGCAGGAGACTTAAGAGAGATGCAGGTTCGGTCCCTGGGTTGGGAAGAGCCCCTGGAGGAGGAAATGGCAAGCCACTCCAGGATTCTTGCCTGGTGAATCCCCATGGACAGAAGAGCCTGGCGGGCTCCAGTCCATAGAATCACAAAGAGTCGGACACAACTGGTAACCGAGCACGCGCCGCTGAAATGGCTGTGCCCTCTCCTCTCTGCCGCAGGGGGATGTCATCTTACAGTGCGAACACGTATTTGAAGCAGTTACTAAGCTTGCCATGCTGGTTAAGAAGGAGAGCCTCGTAAATGTTGTTCAGGGAAGGTAGGTGGTTGCATCTCGACTCAGTAAGTCCCTCAGTGTTAAATGTCTATTATCTCATTATGGACTGGGGGAATTTTACCGAAACTAACACTGGTGGCCAGTGATTTTCATTTTGGCCGGCCAAAAATATAATTGTTAATTCACTAACTATTGAATATAACACTATTATATTCAACAGTGACACCTGACACGCCTGTAAAGCCTTCTCCAGCACTGCTCCATTTTCACTTTCCATATCAGAACCAGTCACTCAGGTTTTTTGTCTTTTTGTTGGTCTAACACGCACACCATCTGAATCAGAACTCTATTCTAAAGAGCTATCATCTTCTGAGACACTAGTATCTATGTTGCTCGGGCAATCAGAGAAAAGTATCTGCATAAGATTCACCAAAACATCCTTTTCCATTCAGAATTTCACGATGTGTCATTTTTGAAAACTTTACGGTAACAGACTTGGCATTTATGATACACACAAGGTTGGAACAAAAATCTGATGGGGCAAAATGTGAATGATAATGACAACCGTAAGTGGTGTAATGAACCTTTGATCAATTTTAAGCTCTAACAACTAGGTACGGTGATGTTAATTGCATCACTTTCTAAAAATGTATTGATACAACTCCAGTCAATAACATTTGGCTAACAAAAGACATGTATTAACAGATCAAGGAAGAGGCAAACGTTAATTGTTTCACCCATGCCTGCCCCTCCCCGAAAAGCAAGCACTGCCTGCCTGCAACAACTTTCTTCCCTCCTTGGCACCCAGGACAAGGGCTCCAAAGAAATGAAGTCAGTGATCACTCATTTTCCTAAGGGAACCAACAGGGGTCTTACTATCTAGTTTTCTGAAGAGGTGCATATGGTCTTAAGGGAAGTTGCCACCCCGTGACAGGGAGACCCCTGGGTCAGAGCAGGTGACAGCCACACCCCTGCTGTTGATGCCTATGGAAGTGCTGTGCTAAATTGATTTGAGAGTAACTCTAAGAATGCATAGCCGTTTTCCTAGCTGCAGAATTGGTTTTCTTCTGATTACTCAAATATACAATTAAAGTCTGTAATGAAACAGGAATTTGATCTTGAAACTAGTAAGCGTCACAAGTGAATTTCTTTTGCAGAACCAAAGCTGGGGGAGAAAAATAATGGAGCATGTCGGTAATTTATCACTTTGTGTATTAATATTTTAAGTTTACAGTTTTGTATTAGTCCTGGAAAAGAAGGCACAATAGTTTTTGACACCGGACCAGAGGAACAAATTTATAAAGATAAAAACGGACAGTTAACAGTGGTGAGTGGCTGGGTCTGGGGGAGGGAGGCGAAAGCTGTTTTAAATGAGACTATAGGTTAAAATCCTCCTAATTTCAGTCCTCCTTGGGCTTCTTTGGTGGCTCAGACAGTAAAGAATCTGCCTACAATGTGGGAGACCTGGGTTCAGTCCCTGGGTCGGGAAGAGCCCCTGGAGAAGGGAACAGGAACCCACTTCAGGATTCTTGCCTGGGAAATCCCATGGACAGAGGAGCTTGGTGGGCTACAGTCCATGGGGTCACAAAGACTCAGACATGACTGAGTGACTAACACTTTCACAGACTGACCAGAATCATCATCTAGTTTGTTTCTTCCTCTGTCCGAATCGACACTGAACAAGTCAGGAATGGGCGCTAGAGGGACAGATGCAGATGCTGAACGAAAAGGCAGCAGTTTACTCGCCACATTTAGTTGTCAGTGGACCAGAAGCTGACATTCTTCTCAGTATTAAATATCCAAGTCCAACTCTTTACTGAGTGGCGAAGGCCTGATGCCTTAACACGTGGTGCTCAAGCGAGTCTCCACGTGGGTAACTCCTGGCGAGCTTTGAAAAATACCAAGTGTTCATGTCTCCCCCGTCACCACCCCCGAGACACCAAGAGGCTACTGGCAGAGGGTGAGGCCTGGGCTCTGGGATGGGAGGAGGCTCCTGGGACCAAGGAGGAGAGGTTTGGGAAACAGGTCCATGTTAAAAAATCAAGCCTAGTACTCCTCCCTAGCAAGTCTGATCCAACCTGGCTGGGAAATAACTATTCCACCCCAAGGTGTTTGAATCTTTAAGATTATGTTGTATATGTACCAAGGATTGACAGTTTGCTACAAACCAATTTGAAAATGGTCTAACGACATGGAGCATCTCATACACATTTAACGATGAAATGGATTCTGTCAACAGGGACAAAATATTTAAGCGTGACTTTTACCCTAACGGATCAGGTGATTTTTTGGTTTACATGCTGTCCTAAAGCCTTCGCCCCGTATTTCTCCCTGGCTGGCTCAGGCTGAAGCTAGCAGGCCTCAGGGAGCCCATTTCTAGATGTGGCTCAGCTCATGGTGGGGGTCAGGCTGTGGGGATGGTACAGGTGGCGGGGCCGGCTGCTCACAGCTTAGCCGCGTCCGCCTCAGCCACGTGGGCGTCCTTCCAAGCGAGGCGAGACCTCAGCCCCGTGTGTACCCCTCGCCAGGTATCAGCCTGCACGAAGTCCTGACGGAAGATGGCATCTGACCTCGCCCATCGCCACTTTTGCTGCCACCGAGGAGAACGGCCAGGAAGCTCGAATCTGGGCCCGCGAGCAACACCTTCAAGCAAAGGTTCCAGCAGTTCTGGGAAAAGGATCATCCCTGAGGGATGGAAAAGACATCTCACGCCAACCCCTCAGATGTCCTGTGGCACTAGAAGAGCCTTCTAGGGAGCCAACCTCACATCACCCAAGGGGGTGCCTTTAAACGTCCCCAGTAGGACCTGCGCTCGACGGGCACTTGAGTACGTCATTACGGGGGGTGGGCGACAGGGTCTGTCATGCTGTCCCTGAGGCAGAATGAAATACGTGGTCTGAGCACATACGGCTGCAAAATGTGAATTCTGCTTTCAGTAAGTGGAACTCAGGAAAATCTCCAATTCCTTCACGGCTTTAGGCTCCGCAGGGGTGAGGCGAAGCTCTCCCCACCCCAAACCTGCACTCCGGGGCGAGAGCCGCTGACCAACCGTCCGCGTTTCCACCAGTCCTGGAGGCTCTCCACCTGAGACTTCCTGCCAGTGTCGGGAGTTCAAACACTCCAAAACATGACTCCACTCTTCCCACCCTAAGCAACCTGGAGGTGGGATCTCTGTTCTGAACCGCACCTTAGTGCAGCACCTCAGTGTGGTGGCCGGGCTGTTCTGAGCATTTCTGAAAAGATCCACACAAAAAAAGTTTAAGTAGAAGCATATATAACTTTTATTTTACATACATCCACAGAGGCTGGTACAACATACAGTGACTGCTTCTGAAGCTCAGAATGTACTTTTTCCCGTGGCACAAAGACAGAAAGGTCAGTGACACACGTGCTACGGTGACTCTGGGTAGTAGGGAGCACACATTCCAGACGGAGGGCTGGGGTACCTGCACAGCGACCACCCCGCTAAATCACTGCAAGGGGGCGGCTGTCAGGCCTGCCCAGGAATTGTCATGGGCAGAGGCCCCCCAGTCACCGCAATCAATGACTTATTTGGAAAAAAACCTGATTATGAGGGACCCAAAGCCGTGTTGGTTTTTCCCACTGTAAGTTATTACAGCGTAATAAAAACTACACTCTGTAACAAATCTTAGGGCCAGTAATTTGCTTGGATGGTTCTTAATAAATACAGGTATTGACTTTTGCTGACCCTTTGTGCTCACGTAAGAGATCAGTTCCTTGAAGTATATGTCTGATAACAGAGCCCTGGACCAGCCAATGCTTCGTCATCATCAGCTCACGGCTACAGGCAGCTAACAGTATCACTCACTGTGGAATGCTTTCACGAACTTGTTCATATCCCAGGGAAGCAAAGACTCCAGACTCCAAGTGCAAAGTTGGAGGAGAAGTGAAAACAGAGATGGCCAGAAACATCAAGTCATAAGGAGCAGAAGCCCCAACAGCTCAGACTGATCCACAAGCTCACTCTTCACATGAACACTTAAAAACAAGAGAGAACTTACATGATGGCTTTTCCGTTCCTACAGAAAACATCAGAACTGACATTCACTTTACCGTTCTAGAAAAGGATGACCCCAACAGCAGGGTTGGTGTTTAAAACTTCCACAGTAGAAAATATTTACAAACCATATTTAATTAAGCCCCCTCCCTCCCGTCCTCAGCACTTAATAAAATCCAGGTGGCCTATATACGAAAGTTGCCCGCGCAACAGTTTAAAAAGCATCTACCCCTGTACGTGATTTTTAGGTTCGATCATGATTGTTTCCAAGTTTTACTGTAGGCTTTGCTGCTGGATACAAAATAAAGGCATACAACTGTCCCAAGTAGGGCCGGATGTACAAAGTCTAAGCAGTAAAAACCATTTCAAAATATAAACTCATTTTTTGGGGAATACACTGTCAAAGGCTGCCCTTATTAATACCTTTGGTATAAAACAGTCACTTGAATAGCCAACAAAACCCATCCAGACCATACACACACCTTCACCTTCCTGGAACTACTCTACCAGCCTAGTCTCAGCCAGCCACATTCGTCACAACTTGCTCTGGGCCAGCACGGGCGTCGTGAGGCGGGGAGGTAGGTCACCGAGAACATCCGCCCCCCACGAGCACCGTGCCGGCAGCAGGGCTCCAGCGCGGGCCCCCCCGGGCCCCCCAGGCACACATCCTCATCCAGTCACGCACGTCCCTTAAACAATCATGAACACAGACACCGACTGGACCCCAGAAACCTGCACCACCTCTGGGTCTGCTCACTGACGGCCACATCACACTGTGGAAGACTCCGAGGCAGAGACCCGGAGGGCATCTCCGGGTGACAGTCATCCTGAGGCCACTGCAGTGAGCACTGGTCCTGCCTGGACGCCAGGACAGAGTCTGGGGCCAGGCTTCCTTTCTTCTAAGCAAAGGGGAGGGCATCCGCTTGGGGCAGCAAGCCCCGCTTAACAGGGGAGAAGGCGGGGGAGGAAGGAATGGAGCCCACCAGGCAACAGTCTGTGTGAGCAGGCCAGACGGCAGGCCTGGAATGGAGTGGGTCCCCAAGGGGGGCGGGGGGTGGGCGGCAGGGGCATTGCTCGCAGCCAGACCGCAGACTGGCTGAAGGAGCAACAGGCCTGCCCTTCGGCAGAGCTGGGCAGCCAGGGCCACGCTGGGAACCGCAGCAGAGAGGCAGGAACCTTCCCACTGCCAGGAGCGGTGGGTCTCCACCCACAAGCTCGGAGCAGCACTCATGGCTGGATAGGCGGCTCGCAAAGCCCTGGAGCCTGTGCCAGGCCGAGCGCACAGGAGCGGGGCCAGGGCGCTGGGCTGCAGGGTGGGCAGACGTGGGGACCGCTGGTGGCCACCGACCACAGGGGCCCGCTCCCAGCTGGCAGACTGAACCCTGGAGGGGAGGCCCCCGAGAAGATCAGAGAGGCAGTCAACAGCCACCAAAATAACTACTGCAGAGGCATTTCTCACACGCACGCCCCACCCGTTCACCCACCCCCTCCTCCGGGAGCAGGGAAAGCCCGGCTCCAGCGCCGCTCGGACTCTGAGAAACAGAGACGGTGGACCGGCTCGCTTACCAGCTGGCGTGCGTTCGCCCGGGCCTAAAGACATCAATTCACCGCGCCGAGAAATACCAAAATCGTTTGGTTTGTAGGGAAGTCTGTCCGGACACTGGGGGAAGTGGCAGGCGTCTGGGAGCTTGGGGGGGTGCTCGGTGCACAGCAGGGGGGGCAGGTGGGCGGGTGGGGTTGGTGGGGGCCCCCACCCGCTCACTGGTGGAGGTGGGCCCGGTCGTCCGGGCGCTTGATGTGGATGCGCCGCACGCGCTCGATCCGCTCCCGCTCCCGCTCCTCATCCTCGTCCAGGTGGTGGGAGCGCCCAGCTGCCCCACCTGTGGCCTCCAGGAGCGCGTTGTCAGGTCCCCGGCCATCCTGGGCCTCGTACAGCAAAATGTTCAGGGTCTCCTCGTATATCCGGGCTTCAGGGAACTCCACCTGCGGCCCCACAAAGCACAAGGCAGAAAATTAGCATCGCCCAGCTCCCCCACCGCCCACCTCTGCTGCTGCCGAGGATTTGAGAGCGGCGCCGTCTGGCCCCAGCAGGCCCCCAACAATCTGTAGGGGCACGTCCCAGGCGGTTATCGTTTTCAATGGGCAATGCCTGCACACGGCTCTGGAGTCACAAGCGACAAGACGGACACAGTGCAATGCGTCTCTCTGCCCCTTTCCTTGGACACTGGCATCACTCCCAAATAGGGCTGCACCCTTGCACGCCTGTCATTCCACACCTTAAGGGAGCGTTCTGTCCAAACAGGGGCCAGCAGCAGGGGGTCCTCATAAAACGGACAGTTACAATCCCTCCCCGCTCAGTAAAGCACCGTGTCTGTTCACCGCCCTTCGGGGTCAGGCGCCAGGAATAAGAGGCAGGTCCCAGGCACCTGTCTCAGGCAATAGAATGAATCAGTGAGAATTGGCAAAGCACCTGAGATGCTGCACCAAGGAGGATGGCAATGACGCAGAAACCCAAGTGGGACATCTGTACAGTGACTTGGGGCAACAGAACCCAAGTGTTGGCGCCAAAGCTCAGCTTCTGGAGATTCGGGCTCAAAGGAGGAGGAGGAAACAGTCCCTCTGAAGGGGTGGCCATCCCAACACCACCCCCCTGGAGACAGGAGCCTGACAGAACAGAATGCAGAGGGAAGGAAGCCGGGAAAGGGGTCCTGGCCACCATCCTGGCTCCACCACGAACCAGCTGCCCAAACAAGAGCTCAGGCTCACTCCAGAGCCCATCCAAGAATCTATACATGAGATCCGACCGTGAGGTCTCTCAGGACCTTTCCTGCCCCTTAAACTCCAAAAACATAAAGTAACTATTTTAAAGTTTAATCAATATGATGACTAGACTTTGAATATTCAAGGGCAGATTCAATCCACATACAGGAAAAAAAAAAAAACCAAACTAGGAGCACTTTCCCGGTATTCCAGTAGTTAAGAAATTGCCTTGCAATGCAGAGGACTCAGGTTCGATCGCTGGCCTGGGAACTAAGATCCCACATGCCGCAAGGCACCTAGGTCCAAGAGCTGCACTATGGCACCCACCCACTGCAGAGCCCACACACCACAGCCAGAGTCTAAGCGGACAACGAAAGATCCCAAGAGCTACAGCTAAGACCAGGACACGATGGGGAGTCCAGTTACTGGTGGAACTCACAGCCCTGAGGACAAGTTCACAGGAGAAAAGAACCACGTGCCTCCCCAGTGCTGGAGAAGGCGTTAGTCCTCGTGTGTCTGACTCTCTGTGACTCCGTGCACTGGAGCTCCTCTGTCCACGGGATTCTGCAGAGAATACTGGAGTGGGCTGCCATTCCCTTCTCCAGGAGATCTTCCAGACACAGGGATTGAACCCGGGTCTCCTACATTGCAGGCGGATCCTTTACAGTCTTAGCCACCAGAGACACGCCAAGTGAACAATTCTGGTCCCCCCAACTATCTCTGGAGGGAAAAAAAGAACCTCAGTGCTCTTCCCTTCCTGGCTACCTTAAAGCAATATGTATCTTTTAGGATATGTTCTACATAAATGAATAAAATCTTTTCAGAATTGAAAAGTTTTTAATTTCTGTTTTTTACTTGGTGGTCTGATTTTCTCATTTGCATTCTGCCTCTTGAGGCTGCTCCAGGAGCACACAGAGCTGTGGGCTTCTCGGCTACAGTGCAGATGACGACCTGAACAGGGGACCACAGACCTGTGTGAAGGTGACAGGGAGTGACCTACTGCATGCGTCCCTGGTCATCAGACTTCCCTTAGGTTGAAAAGGAGAGGACAGTGTATGATATGGTTAAAAACAAAACAGGGAAGCAATCAAGACGGCGGAGGAGTAGGATGCGACTGACGCTCACCTCCTCCCACAAATTCATCAAAAATATCAAAAACGGACACGTGTGATGATTCTCACAGATTGTCTACTGAATGCTGGCAAAAGAGCCCAGACTGCTCAAAGGGCAAGGAAATCTCCACAGACTGGGTACGAAAAAAGAAGAAAAAAAGCAAGAAACAAATCAGGATGGGACCTGTGCCCCTGGGAGGGAGCTGTGAAAGAGGAAACGCTCCTGCACCCTGGGAAGCCCCCCACCCCGGGAGATCTGCCGGCACAGGCGAGCCTGGGAGGAGAACACGGCGGCCAGAGGATGGAAGGCAGCACAGACGGCCAGTGGGCTTGGGCCGGGTGCAGCTCGGGCCGGGCGCTGGCACCTGGGCTTCGGAGATCAGAACCAGAGAGCGGCTGGGGGATGGCCACGCAGGGACAGACGGGGGGGGGAGGGGGCTGGAATCCAGTGCGACCGTGGCTAGAGTGCTCCCAGGGGAAATCTAGGCCACCCTAGAGACCAGCGACCTTAGCAGGGTGCACGTGGGGAGGGGCGGGACCCAGATTGCAGCCTTCTTCCCTGTGTGCACTCTCGCAGAGGGCAGGACACTGCCTGCACGGGCTCCAGGGGTTGGTCACAGGCCAGAAGCTCCCTCCCCGACCCCGGGAGTGGTTGGGGGGCCCCCTCTGCTGCCCGATGCCTCTGCCCCCATCACATGGTGCAGGGGTGCCTGGGCCGCCTGCTGCCACTGAGAACCCCAGGACAGGGCACCAGCCGCCGCACCTGCACACCACCTGTCAAGCGGCGAACCACCAGCACGTGCCAGGGAAAAGGTGACCAGCATCCATACTAAAAACAGCCCTGCACCTAATCCATCAAACCCACACAGGCTACACAGGACGACCCCACACAAACAGCTCTCCAAGACCACAGAAGACAACTGTTCCTCCTAAGCTCACAGAGCGGGAGAAGCGTGAACAAGATGAAAGGGCGGAGGAACCAGTCCTGGTTATTCCCCTGAAAGACCGACAATGAAGCAGACCCTCCTGTCTAACAGACACCTGCTTCAAAAAGAGATTAAAAGTACCGAAGGAATTTAAAAAGGCTATCGAAAAACGCCTCTTCACTGTGTTCATGGAGTTCTCGAGGCAAGCATACTGAAGTGGTTTGCCATTTCCTTCTCCAGTGCCTGACATTTCGTCAGGCCCTGACTAGCAGGGACACATCTTTCAGCTGCTCCACAGTCAGACAACATGCCTGGCCACCTGGCTGTCTCACCACTGGTCTTTGTTGAGCCTGTAAACCTTCGCTGGCTGCCAAGTGTCCATCAATGTGCTGCAGTCCTTGAGTGCAATCTCAAAAACAGAATGATCTCTGTTCGTTTCCAAGGCAAACCATTCAACATCACCACAATCCAAGACTATGCCCCAACCGCTAATGCCAAAGAAGCGGAAACTGAACAGTTCTATGAAAACCTACAAGACCTTCTAGAACTAACACCAAAAAAAGATGTCCTTCTCATCATAGGGGACTAGAATGCAAAAGTAGGAAGTCAAAAGATACCTGGAGTAACAGCCAAGTTTGGCCTTGGGAGTACAAAATGAAGCAGGATAAAGGCTAACAGAGTTTTGTCAAGAGAACACACTGGTCATAGCAAACACCCTCCTCCAACAACACAAGAGACGACTCTACACATGGACATCACCAGATGGTAAATACTGAATTTAGACTGATATTATAGTTTTTGCAACCAAAGACTGAGACACTCTATACAATGAGCAAAAACAAGACTGTGGCTCAGATCTTGAGCTCCTTATTGCCAAATTCAGACTTAAATTGAAGAAAGCAGGGAAAACCACTAGGCTATTCATATATGACCTAAATCAAATCCCTTATCATTATACACTAGAGGTAACTAATAGATGCAAGGGATTAGATTTATTAGACACAGTGCCTGAAGCACTATGGATGGAGGTTCATAACTTTGAACAGGACGTGGTGATCAAAACCATCCCCAAGAAAAACAAATGCAAGAAGGCAAAGTGGTTGTCTAAAGAGGCCTTACAAATAGCTGAGAAGAGAAGCAAAAGGCAAAGGAGAAGAGTAAAGACATACCCAACTGAATGTAGAGTTCCAGAGAACAGCAAGGAGAGATAAGAAAGTCTTATTTAGTGAAGAATGCAAAGAAATAGAAGAAAACAATAGAATGGAAAAGACTAGAGATCTCTTCAAGAAAATTAGAGATACCAAGGGAACATTTCAAGCAAAGATGCACTCAATAAAGGACAGAAATGGTAAGGATCTAACAGAAGCAGAAGACATTAAGAAGAGGTGGCAAGAATACACAGAACTGTATCAGAAAAGGTCTTAATGATCCAGACAACCACGATGGTTACTCACCCAGTCAGACATTCTGGAGTGTGATGTCAAGTGGGCCTTAGGAAGCACTGCCATGAACAAAGCTAGTAGAGGTGATGGAATTCCAGCTGACCTATTTCAAATTCTAAAAGATGATGCTGTTAACACGCTGTACTCAATAGGCCAGCAGATTTGGAAAGCTCAGCAGAGGCCAAAGGACTTGAGTAGGTCAGTTTTCATTCCAGTCCCAAAGAAGGGCAATGCTAAAGAATGTTCAAACTACCGCATAACTGCACTCATCTCACATGCTAGTAGGTAATGCTCAAAACCCTTCAAGCTAGGCTTCAGTAGTACGTGAACCAAGAGTTTCCAAACATACAAGCTAAATTTAGAAAAGGCAGAGAAACCAGAGATCAAATTGCCAACATCCGCTGGATCTTAGAAAAAGCAACGGAATTAGGAAAAAAAAAAATCTACTTCTTGTTCACTGACTATGCGGATCACAACAAACTGGAACATTCTTAAAGAGATGGAAATACCAGAACACCTTACCTGTCTCCTGAGAAACCTGTATGCAGGTCAAGAAACAATAGTTAGAACAATGGACAGGTTCAAAATTAGGAAAGGAGTACGTCAAGGCTGTACACTGTCACCTTGCTTATTTAGCTTATAGAGTATATCATGTGAAATGCCAGGCTTCATGAAGCACAAGCTGGACAAGATTGCTTAGAGGAATATCACCAACCTCAGATATGCAAATGATACCTCTCTTAGGGCAGAAAGTGAAAAGAAACAAAAGAGCTTCTTGGTGAAGGTGAAACAGGAGAGTGAAAAAGCTGGCTTAAAACTCAACATTCAAAAAACAAAGATCATAACATCTGTTTCCATTACTTCATGGCAAATAGATGGAGAAAAAGTGGAAACAGTGACAGATTTTATCTTTTTGGGCTCCAAAATCACTGCAGATGGTGACTGCAGCCATGAAATTAAGACACTTGCTCCTTGGAAGAAATGCTACGACAAACCAAGACAGCATATTAAACAGCAGAGACATAAATTTGCCAACAAAGGTTCATACAGTCAAAGCTATTTTCCAATAGTCATGCATGGATGTGAGAGTGGAACCAGAAAGAAGGCTGAGTGCTGAAGAATTGATGCTTTCGAACTGTGGTGCTGGAGAAGATTCTTGAGAGTCCCTTGGACAGCAAGATCAAATCAGTCAATCCTAAACAAAATCAACCCTGAATATTCATTGGAAGGACTGATGCTGAAGCAGAAGCTCCAATACTTTAGCCCCCTGACACAAAGAAGTGACTCACTGAAGAAGACCTTGATGCTGGGCAAGACTAAGTACAGGAGGAGAAGAGGGAGACAGAGGATGACATGGCTGGATGGCATCACTGACTCAATGGACAGGAGTGTAAGCAAACTCCAGCAGATAATGAAAGACAGGGAAGCCCGGTGTGCTGCAATTCATGGGGTTCAAAGAGCCGGACCCAACTTAGCAACTGACCAAGAGGCAATTACAGATTATCATATTATGCAAAGGCTGCTAAGTCACTTCAGCCGTGTCCGACTCTGTGCGACCCCATAGGTGGCAGCCCACCAGGCTCCCCCGTCCCTGGGATTCTCCAGGCAAGAACACTGGAGTGGGTTGCCATTTCCTTCTCCAACGCATGAAAGTGAAAAGTGAAAGTGAAGTCCCTCAGTCATGTCCGACCCATAGCGACCCCATGGACTGCAGCCTTCCAGGCTCCTCTGTCCATGGGATTTTCCAGGCAAGAGTACTGGAGTAGGGTGCCACTGCCTTCTCTGCATGCAAGGGCAGAAAGAGCAAAACAAATACAGTGGATCACTTATGCTGGGCTGTAATTAGTCACTCGGTCGTGTCCGACTCTTTGCGACTCCATGGACTGTAGCCCACCAGGCACCTCTGTCCATGGTGATTCTCCAGGCAATACTGGATGGGTTACCATGCCCTCCTCCCTCCAGTGGATCTTCCCAAAACAGGGACTGAACCCAGATCTTCCACATTGCAGGTGGATTCTTTACCATCTGAGCTACCAGGGAAGCCCAAGAATACTGAAGTGGGTAGCCTATCTCTTCTCCAGGGAGCTTCCCAACCCAGGAATCCAACCAAAGTCTCCTGCATTGTAATTCTTTACCAGCTGAGCTACCAGGGAAGCCTGATATCACTTATATGTAGAATCTCAAATATGACAGAAGAGAACCTATCTATGAAACAGAAACAGAATCACAGACTTGAAGCACAGACTGGCAGTTGCCATGTGGGAGATGGGTAGGTGGATTAGGAGTTTGCGATAAGCAGATGTAAACTATTATACATAGGATGGATACACAGTAAGGTCCTACTGTAAAGCACAAGGAACTTTATTCAGTATCCTGTGATAAACAGGGTATTTGACCTTGGGCATCTGGCTGTGACCTACTCCTTCCTATATGTGTGTAACTGAGTCACTTTGCTACACAGGACTAATTTAATACCACAGTGTATAATAAACTATACTCCAAAAAAAATTAAAAAAGGAAGGGGGAAGAAAAGAGAAAGGGTACATAGCCCAAGGAAGGGAGGCAAGCAGAGACGTAAAGGGAGTGAATTTCAGTGAACAGGGGACCTGATGAACCACACTGCAGCATGATGGAGCTCTGCAGAACAACACAGGGACAGAGGCCAACGGAAAGGTCAGGCCCACTGGCTTGCAGAGGATGACATAAAAATGGGTCCGCAGAGTCCAGATCAGTCAGAGAATTGCGCCCTGGGAAGGAAGCCCCCAGGGTTCAGGAGGAGCGCCGAGTGAGCCCCGTGAGGGCGGAGGGCTGCCCGGGTCAGTGGGGAGGAGGACAGATGACAAGGAAGGATTAGGTCACAGCCAGATGCCCAAGGTCAAGCCCTTGGAGGGAGCACTGCTCCTGATGAGCGAGACAGATGTGGCCAGGCTGGTGGGAAACCACGCTGTGTGGAGGACGGCAAGGTGGGGTCAGATCACCGACGGCAGAGGAAAAAACATGGGCAGCAGGGTACACGGGGGGACAAGGATCCGTGTGAATCCCAGTCACAGAAAGGGACCCCAGCAGCCGTGCGACTGCCTCTCCTTGCTGTTCCGCATCAGAAACGAAATGCCATGCTGTTTTTCCAAGCTGACAATGGGACCCTTCCAGGGCCCCAGAGATAATGAGTACTAGTGAGGAGTAGTGGGTCCAGAAAACATCTTTAGAGCCTTTGCCTCTTGAAGTGGACTTGGCTCAAGGGAAAGGGAAGTTGGACGAATATGGATTTCAGCCCAGCCACTTGGCACTGTCCTCTGCACGCCCTTACCTTTGTCTGTTTCTTCTCAGTGGCGTAGACGATGGAGGTGCAGCAGACCTCAGCGATCTTGCGGCCCTGGCCGTAGAAGGACCAGCAGCAGATTTCGTCCCCAATGACGTCCTTTATGAACAGGACCCTTCCGTTAAAGCGCAGAGACAGCTTATCAAACAGTTCGATGTTTTTCAACATATTGTCGTCAGAATTGCTACAAAAGAGCAGGTGATAAGGCAACTGATTACCAGCACGTGTTAAGGGCCACCACCGGTGGGGCAGTGTTTCCACATGCAGGCCCCTTATCCCCACCAGTTCTTACCAATCTCACAAGAAGCCCAAGAAGGCAGCAGTACAGTCCCTACCGCTCAAAGGAAAGCAAGGATCAGAGAAATCAGGGAACTGCCCAAGGTCAAAAACTAATAAACTGCAGAGCTGAGTCTCAAAAAGACAGCTCTGGCCCCCAAGGCTGTGCTCGAGTGGCTGTCCTGCTGTGCCAAAGCCAGGGATGAAATGCTGAGAACGCAGGGCCCTGCAGGCACAGGCGGCAGGTGGGGAACATAGAGGCACGCTCCATGGAGCCCCGTGAGAGGCTGAGCGACCAGCCCTAACAGACTGCTTATCCTGGGTCCATTTACTGGTCTTGCCTGACTTCATCAACCCCAAGTCTTTTAATTCTTGATTCGGAGCCACGTGTTCCGAAGAGGCAAACGGCGCTCTAGACACCCATATATATTGCTAGTGGGAACATAAAATGGTGTAGCGGTCACTGTGGAGAACAGTCCGGCAGGTCCTCAAATGATTAAACCTGCAGTCCCTGCACGACCCAGCAATTCCACTCCTAAGTATCTACCCAGGAGAAATGGAAATGTGTGCATGCACACACATCCACAGCAGCATTATTCCTAACAGCCAACAGGTGGAACAACCCTGACCGCCCAGCCGTAACTGGTGGAGAGATAAACAATGTGGTCTGTCTGGAGGGCAGAATATCATTCAGCCATAAAGAGGAATGAAGTCCTGATTCATGCTACAACATGGATGAACCCTGAAAACATCATGCTGAGTGAAAGGAGCCAGACACAAAAAATAGCACACTGCACGATTCTATCTACACAAAGTGTTCAGTGCAGGCAGAGCCACAGAAACAGAAAGCACAGCAGTGGTGGGCTGGGGGGTAGGAGGGTGGAGTGATACGGGGAGTGACTGATAGAAACAGAAAGCACAGCAGTGGTTGCCTGGGGCTGGGGGGTAGGAGGGTGGAGCGATACGGGGAGTGACTGATAGAAACAGAGAGCACAGCAGTGGTTGCCTGGGGCTGGGGGAGGTAGGAGGGTGGAGCGATATGGGGAGTGACTGATCCCAGGTTTCCTTCTGGGATGATCATAACAGCCGACAATGAGGTAAGTGGCGATGGGTGCGCAACTCTGTGAACACAGTAAGCAGCACTGAGCTGTATATTTTTAAAAGGGTGAATTTGACAGTATGTGGGAATTAGATTCCATAACTGTCTATCCAGCAGGGCACTCTGGAGGTGCAGAAAGGGAGCGTGTGTTTCCAGCTGAAGGGAGTGTGGGGGCAGGGAGCCGGGCCTGGCACGCATGAGTCCAGAGGTCTTTCCCGGCCAACACCTCACCTGGTATACGAGTATTTGTTGTTACTTCTGTTGTAGAGCAACTTCACGGCTGGCTGTGGGTTGTTTCAGGGAAAAAAAAAACAGAAAGAAGAGAGTTACTTGGGAGCGCAGGTGCAGAGAACCACTGGCTTCCCTTGGAGCTGGGGCCCTGCCATCAGCCTGAAAAGGCAGGTAAGCGTAGCCTGCGGGGTGGGGAGGGGCTGAGAGGGAGACGGCATGACCTCAATACCAGGGCCAACACAAGGTGAGCCGCAGGCTCCCATTCTTGACACTATCTCAGACCTTGTGCAAGCAATTTTACACATATTTCAAAACTTTTTCAGAAGAATCCCCACCACTTTCAGTAGCAAAAGAAATGCCACAAGGGTGCCTCCAACATACCTTATTTGACGTCGCTATAAGTTTCTGTTCTTCCTTGGATGACGTGATGACGGGAACTTTGCAGAATGGCTCGTAAGTATCTTTGTTCTGCTGGAACAAAACATACTTTCAGCCTGGGAGGCCTGCCCAGCATTGGATTGTTTAAGCTGGCCTGCCAGGCAAAGACAGGTTCTGGTGAGAGGAGATGGGGCAGCCACGGCTGCGAAGAGAGGAGGACGATCTTGTAAGCTGGGCGACGATCAAGAGTGGAGCTCTCCAGTGAACCTGCTCTTTGGCCAGGAGTCTTACATGCCAGGGTGTTCCGTAAATACTAACAATGATGACACTTTCATAGCCCAGGGAAAGTGAAAAGAAAGGGAAGCTGCTCAGTCGTGTCCGACTCTTTGCAACCCCATGGACTGTAGCCTACCAGGATCCTCCGTCCATGGGATTTTCCAGGCAATAGTACTGGAGTGGGTTGCCATTTCCTTCTCCAGGGGATCTTCCTGACCCAGGGATCAAACCTGGGTCTCCCGAATTGTAGGCAGACGCTTTGTGCCACCAGGGAAGTCCTCTCATAGCCCAGGAAGCCACTCAAAAATAAACCATAAACAAGGCAGATGAAATATGATTGTCTCAAAACTCCTACAAACTCCACTGCAATGACTGTAGAGAAATAAAAAGGTATAAGCCCATAGGGAGAAAAGGAATAGAAGTACGGTCAGTGGCAAGAGATGTCACGAATTAGAGGCTGGAAAGCAGATCTCAGAGGAGTGACAACCAAGCAGAAGGAGAAAGCTGAACCCTAAGCAGCTGATGGGAAAGAGTCTGGGAGATTTTCCCAGAACAGCTCTGAAGGCTGGCGGGCTGAGAGCAAGAGTTTGGGACTGACTGCTTGTTGGCAGAAGCACTGGTGAGACCCCAGATGGATGTCCTACCCCAGCCTGGCAGGAGGAAAGTCCACTTTCCTGGATTAGTTTGTACAGGAGAGGACAAGGCTGACTTGCTCTTCTGAAAAGGGGGGATTCAGTGAATGATCTACGCACTCAATAGTGAGCCCTACCCCTTCTGCTCAGATCCCAAAAGGCAGCCAGTCAGGCTCATACCAACCAGGCTAGAGAGGGGAGGACTCCTCTACGAGAACCACCTGTCCGGAAGAAGCGTTTATAGATTCTGACACTGAGAGTTCCCACTGAAGAAGTCAGCCTTATCATTCACCACTGAAGCCCACGAACAACAAAGACCAATACCTACAGCTTTTTTCAGAGCTTAAATTTCAACAGACCAAGGATCATCAGATTAGATTCAGAAAGCCTCTGAAATATGAGACTGAAACCAAGACAAAGAGAGAAAGTAAGAGGAGCCGCTCGATGAAGGCAGCAGAAAGCAAACTCCAATAGCGAGATGGGAACGGCAAGGGCAGGCATCACATCCTATGAAACAGGCCGGCATGCCACATCAAGGGCACGTGGAGAACAAGAAAAGGCTCCTGGGGGTCAGAAATACGAGAGCAGAAATGAAAAGCGCAACAGAAGCCTTGAAAAGACACAACTGTCGGAGAAAACGGAACAGTAACAGTGACAGAGCTAGGAGGCCAGTCCCCTGAGGTTTAATCTCAGACTAACAGAAACCACAACAGGGAACCAGAGGGCGCGTCTCTAAGACGAAGGAGGAACAGATTCCCTGATGCGTCTGAGCAGACCAAAAGGAGACTGTGGTTTCTGGGAACTTGGGGCTACATTCGGATTGTGTGCTGAGGAAACCAAGCCAACAAAAAACAATGAAGCAACGGCTAATTCCGGCAAACTGAAAAGTTATGAGAGAAAGGAGATAATCACTGTATACTCTATGGCTCAACTGTTAATATTCACGACTCACTGCGAGCTCTGAGTACCGGTTTAATCAGAACTTTGAGAAATGATACTGAGAGGAGTACGTGCATGCAAGCTTGGTAGCGGCTTGGGGTGGTGCGTGAGTTGACTTCCCACTTTCTATAGAAATGTCAGTGGATGATGCTGAAAACGGAAAATCAATAAATAGCAATGTGAGAAATACGAGAAAAAACAACTGCTGTAAGAATCAGAAGAGGCTGCTTCAGGGGTGGGAGGGGGTAGAGGGCATATGGTAGTGTTTTAGACATCAACCTTGCCTACAGTACTAACTTGCCTTTGTAAATGCTTTACCTACATTACTTCAATAAACACAAACATGACATGAAAAGAACAAAGTAAAGACTTCAGCGTTCCATTAGATGCACAGTGAGTCCACCCATTAGATGCACAGTGAGTCCACAGACTCTCGGGAGAGGCGGTATGTGCAAGCTAACAGTTCCTCGGGCAGACAGGCGTGACGGGGGCTGCCTCCACGGGGAGCCACACAGACAGGCGGCTGGGAGAGGTGCAAACGTGAGCCTCACAAATACAGATCCGATGCCTCTGACAACCTACAGGGACTCTTCTGATCCCCTGCCACGTCTTCACAGCTGCTGGCCCCATCAAGAGGCACTCTAGTTTTGCAGGGATTTTAACTCTCCCTAGACTTGATCGCAGTGGTCTTGCCCCAGGTCCAGCTAAGGAGTAGGGGGTATCTGTCTGCAGAGATTATGGTGGACTCTCAACAATGACTCATGGGTAAGTCCCCAGAACAGTCCAGAAAACAGATCAAGTTGTATACTCCATAGCTGGGTACTGAAGGGCTGCAATGTACACAGGAGAGGACCTGAAACCATGGGGGCTGAAATATGCTGGAGAGCAGTCAGGTGGCCTGGGCATCCCCTCTCAGGGGTCAAGCTGGCCAGAGGGGAGCAGCTCCGAGGTCAACTCATTAACTCACACAGCAGCTCAGTGAGGGAGGAACTGCCCTCCTCCACAGAGAGGGGAACCGGAGGCCGGTAGCCCCGGGGCAGGGGGGACACCTACTTGCAGGGCGGCCTGGCACTCTTCCACTAGGCCCTGGACCAGGTAGTACTTGGCTTCTGCCAGCAGCTCCTCGATCTCCCGACGGCTCTCGGGCAAGGGGACCGCCCCGTCACGAAGGTAGTTGAGTATCGTACCGAAGTGCTTGCCACACCGGTCAATGAGGATCCAGCCTGCGGTGGGAAGAGGCGGGAAGGAGGGGTTCGTCACCTGGGCATGCCTTTCCTGGAAGGCCCTGATGGGAATGGGGTGGCTCTTGGTTCCATCTGCCTCCCGGGAACAGCTGGACCATGGAGGAGGCAGCGGCCTCAGCCGCCTGGCTCCCAGCAGTGGGCTGACGGAGGCCCTGCTTGGCAGCGCCACCACAGCCTCCCGGCCCTGCTGGCTGCAGACACCGCACCCGGACTCACTGGTCTTGGGCTCTTCCAGGTGCAGGGCCCCTGTGTCCTAAAAGCACGTTTCTAAGTTGCCTCAAAAATCCCTTTGTCAAGTGCATCCCAAGAGGCCTAATGCCCCACATCTGGATGAAAATAGGGTCCCAATGACCACAACCCACGGACAGTGGAAAGGCTTCTGGGGTGAAAACATCCACTCCTTTTTCAACAATACTTTTTTCAGACTCCTACACAGCAGAGCCATTTCTAAGGAAGCAGAAGGCTCGCTGTCCACAGGCTGTGACATCTGGCTCCTAAAGGTGACCCCAGGCACTCACCAGCACCACCAGAAGAAATTCCACCTGTGACCCCACACAAGGCATTTAGGGACCTGAGATACGGTGGTGACCAGACAGACCCTGCCCTCGAGTGGTTCAGCCTGACCTGGGGAGACGGCACTGGCATTTACGGGAAATGGAAACAGCTCCCAGCTGCTGACTGGAAGCGGGCATGGTGCAAAACTCTGCCTTGGGGGTGGGGGCAGGACAAGGCAAGCCCTCCCACTTATCAGCATCCTCTCCAATCTCCAATCCCGCACTGGCCTGCGATGCCCATTTCTCCTCCACTAGAAAGCCATGCTTCTCAGGATTCCTCGGCTGAAATGTACATGCTATTGGGAGGGGGAAAGCGGACTAGAGCCTGGGAAGCAGAGGAGGAGGTACCAGAGAAGGAAGTAAGACCAAGCATGTCTCAAGAGAAAATGTGAAGCCACACAGATGGGAGGGGTCCGGGCCTTCCCAACCCATGGCATCACCCCAGGAAGGGGGCCCCCCGTCTCCTGCTGCATGCTGCAGGGGAGAAAACACCGGCGCCCAGGGCAGGTAGGAGGTTTACACAGCAATCAGTCACACTCTGCCTCTGCTTGCTCTCAGTCTGGGAAAAGCGCCAGGTTTCCACTCCGAAGACCACTATGTCCTTCCCGAGTCCTCCTTAGACCCAGGCCCTGGATCAGCAGAGGTCAACGAAGGCCAAGAGCAGCCAAGGCACCTTTTTACATCTGGAGTGGTAAGTCGGCCCACCTGCCCCAAACCCAGCACCACCACGGGTGCACAGGTGCTCTAGCACACGAGCTGGGTGGCGCCTATCACCATCACCAGCAACGCTGACAAGGCCATTTCCACGCTTCCCCAGCAGCTACTCCTCAGTCCATGGCTCCCGGGCCTTTGGTTACAGCTTGGTCACAGGCTCTGGTTTCCTGAGCACAGTGCGACGTTTATCCCCAGTCGCAGCAAATGCAAAGCAAAGGTGGGGCCCTGGATCCGAGGAAGGATGAGGTCTTCACGGGATGGCGAGTCTTGTCATCTTGATGGTGCCCCCTGATGCTACCGCTCCTTTCTCCAGCAGAGACAGCACAGTACAGGCTTAGCGTCTGTCCAGCAGCTCAGATCCTTGAGCAAACAGGACCACTGAGTGTGTGGGCGGGGCCAATCAGAGCACAGGCCCCGCCCCCCAAAGGGAGCTCCTCCCACTCCAGCCAAGAGTGGCCAGGCGGGGATGAAGTCCAGGGCTGAGAGCCCTGATACTCCAGGAAAAGCCAAAAATGTAGATTTCCAGTGAAATCTCCTGATTTTTCAGTAAACTGAAGAGCTGATTCACTGGAAAAGATCCTGATGCTGGGAAAGACTGAGGGCAAGAGCAGAAGGCCCCAGGCAGCAGAGGATGAGGAGGTTAGATGACATCAGTGACTCAATGGAAGTGAGTTAAAGCAATCTCGGGGAAATACTGAAGGACAAGGAACCTGGTGTGCTGCAATCCCTGGGGTCTCAAAGAGTTCAGACATGACTTAGTGACTGAACAACAAAAATTGTAAACCTGTCATTAACCCACCACAGGGCAGCCAAAACAGGGACCACAGGCCACTAGCTTCTGACCTCTGTGTTACTGTGGATCAAGTGCCCCCTTCCAATGCGCTGACACGGTATCGTAAGACCGGATTACCTTCCCACCAGTTCTTGATGAGAGATGCTCACTCTCCTACATTTTCCATAGATAAAAAGAGAGGTTCAGGGACATCCCCTTGTTGGGGAGGCCGCACTAAGCCACACAGAACAAGCAAGAAACTCCTTTCATTGCACAGAACTGAGGAACCATGCAGAACCTCGGTCTTTGGAGAAATGGCAACCAGTTCCACTCAGCTCCTCCGGGAAGAAAACCTCCTCCCCTGTCTCACCGAGTGGACAACTCGGCCGCCAAGAGCGAGGGCCCCTGAAATCAATTACCCGAGTGACACTCCAGAGTCTCCATAAACCAACAGCCGGACTGTGACGCTGGGCTCCAGCTCAAGAATGCTGCCAGGAAATGCTTGTGGTGAAGGAATCATACTTTGGACAAATAAGGGAAAAAAAAAAAAAGGAGAGCCAGGCGCGCTCTCCATGAGGTTTCAATTAGCGTTTTGACTTCAAAAATATTTTTGCTGCTTTCAGAGCAGGAATCGATCCCTTTGAAATGGTCAGCTCCGGTCCCTAGCATGTAGACAAGCTACGAGAGGCCAAGCCACATCAGGATGACCTAGAGTCCCCCAGCCCCTTGGGCAAGGCTGAAAGAAGGGCGAGGGGTGCAGACCCAGAGGCTCTTGGATGGATGGGCTGAGAGACGCACCCAGCGTGGGCCTCCGCTGGAAACCCAGCTCTGCGCTTGCCTGCTGGATGAGGTAGGCATTTCACTGAACCTCTTGGCCCGGCAGTTTCCCGTTCTAAAATGGTGCCTCCCTGCGCTGGCATAAAGGTGAGAGAATGTGCCGGAGCCACAAAGCACAATGCTGGGTCTATCAGCAGCATTCAAACCAGGTCTCTGACGCTGAGCCCTGTATACAGGTCCTTGTGACTTAGACAGCGTGTTCCAGCCCCGGGAAGTGGTCTGCATGGCTTCCGGGGAACCTGGGAGAAGGCTCCACTTAGGGTCGGGGGCAGCAGACCACATACTTCCTCTCTCCTTCCCTCCCCCACCTCCTCCAGGAAGCTTTCACTGACCTCTCCTTTGCCATACTAAGGTAGGTCTTTATGGTCCCAAACTTGCCTAGGTACTTGAGTCCCTATTATAAACTCAGACTCTTGGAAGCACCCTCCTTCATGAACTGGGATCTCCAGGGCAGGGTTTCTCTGCCTCGGCACTCCTGACACTTTGGGTTTTTTTGGCTGCACTGGGCCTTCATTGCAGCACACAGGCTTTCTCTCTAGTTGTGGCCTGTGTGCTTCTCCTACTGCGGCGAGGGCTTAGCTGCCCTATGGCATGTGGGATCCTAGTTCCCTGGTCAGGAAGTTGAACCCTGTCCCCAGCACCAGAAGGCGGACTTTTAACCATCAGACCACCGAGGACGTCCCTACTGACACTTTGTGCTGTGCTCAGTCACATTTGTGTCCAACTTGGTGCAACCTTATGGACCACAGCCTTCCAGGCTCCTCTGCCCATGGGATTCTCCAGGCAAGAAAACTAGAATGGGTTGCCATGCCCTCCTCCAGGGGATCTTCCCAACCCACACGATATACAACTCAGACAGGCAGAAGAGCGTGGGGTGCAAGAGAGTCTGCCGCCACCCCACCCTGGGTCCCCTCCCCAGAAGCCACCAGCTTCTCAGGTATCCTGTGGAGCTTTCTACCAACACAATGCACACAGTTTTGGACCTTCAGGGCCCTTGTTCCGAAACCAGCAAGCGGTCCTGCTGGCTTCGCCCACCTGTTTGTGGCACACTTCACTGTCACCGACAGCCTTCTCACCTGAAGGCCAGGATGAAGCTGTGAGACGCAGAAAGTCTACCCTGTTTTGCAGAGTTGAGGGCGTGCTCAGGCCATGGGTGGGGCTGTGCAGCGTCTCCCCAGGGGCCAACGGGATTGCTCTGCCAGCAGTGCCGGCTGGAGGACCAGACACCCAGCCTGACGTCACAGGCCTGAAAGGGCTTCAGTTCTAAGCCAGTGGGTGGGCCACAAGGCTGCCACACTCAGGCGCCCCGGCCCGAGGGCTGAGCCCACCCCAAACCACACAAAGCAGATAGTAAGAGCTAGCCAGTTCTGCCTGCAGTAGCTTCCTCGTTTCCAGCTCTGTAAGTTTTGAAAAAGCCTTTCACCTCTCTGAGATGTGTGTGTGTGTCAGCTGCTCAGTCATGTCCGACTCTTTGCAACCCCATGGACTGTGCCCAAAAGGCTCCTCTGTCCATGGGATTCTCCAGGCAAGAACACTGGAGTGGGTTGCCATGCCTTTCTACAGGAGATCTTCCCGACCCAGGGATCAAATCCAGGTTCCCCGCACTGCAGACAGATTCTTTACCATCTGAGCCAACAGGGAGTGGATTTCTCACTAATCAGTAACAGCAGCAGCCACCCCCCAAAGGGTAAGGGTGAGACTTAAGTGTAACAAAGCCCCCACAAGGCCATACTGTGAGCTGTTCCTAATGGCTCGAAGGGGGCTGGCGCTCCCCTGGAGTGAAAACAGCTGTGGTTTGGCATATCCAAGACCACACTCCTTCCCTGGGGGTGCTGGGCTTTCCAGGAAGCCCCAGGCAAGCACACACACGGCAGCTGTTGAGAAGCCCACGCAGGCCCGCTGCTTCCACTCCCGGGAGTCTCCCAGCGGGGGGCGGGAAAGCCCTCGGACTGCGTCTCCTCTGTGACATGGCAACAGGCCACCAAAGGCGAGGGCCCTTCAGGGAGACGAGGCTCCCACTCTGCTTCTGCAGTCACTCGGGCGCTTTTCCTGAGCCCCGCCAAGGACTGGGCAGGGCGGAAGTAAAGCCACAGCGATCCATGGCTCTCAGATAAGGTCTGTTTCCTTCGGCAGCTGGGGCGCTATTGTCTTGATTTCCACAAACACTCCCACAATGCTGGGTGTGGCCCAGCAGAGGGGACCCTCCCCTTCCTAAGAAGCTCCGCGTTTTCTGGGTGCAGCGCGGAGGCAGCTCTGGGGCCCTGGCCTCGCAAGGTCACTGGGAGCCAGGGGAAGGGGGACTTTGGGCCCTGCAGACTGGCTTCTCTAGGACAGAGGGAGATGTGCCCACTGGTGGACAGCCCAAGGGTGCGCTCTCTTAGGATCTGAGAACACGATGTGCACACCGGGCCCAGGGCCCCCAGTGCCACCCCCGGGGTCAAAACTCGCCCCTCTCCCAGGCACTACCATCCCCAGAGATGCAGGGTGTCAGCACAGATGCCAGCCTCAGAAACAGGGAAGGTAAGGTCAAGCCAGGCTGTGGCCTGGTCTCAAGGAAGCTCAGGCCAAGCAACGAAAGATGGGGCCATCTTTCAACCACATGCCACCTTCCCCCATAAACCCGGTCAGAGAAGGATGCTCTTTCAGGGCTCTGAGCATTCCCGGTGGGCTGGAAGTAGGACCACTGTAAGCAATTCTTCATCTTGTATTAACAGGACTTTCCATGAAAACAAAAAAACCCACACTGAACGCACATATACTCAGCACTTCCGATGGACCAACAGCCCCAGGGAGGAGGTGTCACTGCGCCCATTTAGCAGATGGGGAAATGAGATGTCAACAGATTAAACAACTTGAGGAGGGCCACCAGACACGAGAACGGGGAGCTGCGACCCCAGTTCAGGTCTGTGAGTCCTCGACAGGTCCCAGCCTGTGAGGACAAGGGTCCCGAGCAGACGCTCCTGCCTCGGTCACACCTGAGTCTCACTCTGAGATCACAGGATCATCATGGAGAGAATGGGAAGGGAGCCAACCAGGGGAGCCAGTCCAGTGTCCACTGCACAAAGCTGAGGCAGAGGAAGTGACATTCTCAAAGTCACAACGCAAGCCAAGTGGAGACTATGACCCCACTCACTTCCCCCAGGGGCCACCTCCGTCATCTTCAGGTCTCAGCTTAGGTGTCACCTCCTCAGGGAAGCCCTCCCTGACCACACCCCGGATAGATGTGGTCTCCATTACTAACACTCAAGGCTCCCTCCACGTCTGGTAACACCGAGCACAACAGGAAACCTGAGCCGGTTTTATGTTGCTCTTCTGAGCTGGAAGGAAGCCCTCGACAAGAAGCACAGCCCCGGCCCAGGACGCTGGGCTTACCTTCACTGTCGGTGAGCACCTCCATGCGCCCGCTGAACATGGCCTTCAGCATGGTGTCCTGCTTGGTCAGCGTCTGCATGGTGGTGTAGTACAGAGCTCCGCCCACGTTCAGCTTCACGTACTTGGAGCTGGGGCTTGTGCCCTTGAAGGAAGTGGTGCGGGTCGCAGCCGCTGGCACCGCTGAGCTCACCACACTTTCTCCTGACATCTCTTCCTGCCCGGGGACAAGACGCAGGGTCAGCAGGGTCAGGGCACCGGGCCTGATTTCCTTTCCTCAACCAGTGGGCTGTGGCTGGCCTCCGATGAGTCCTGCTTAGTCCTAGTGTGTCCTGCACTGAGATCAAAGTTCACTCCTGGTCTTCACAGCTCAGGAAGAGTTCAGAGGAAAACCTGGATTTCTGGCTTCTCTTAAAATCAGAGGCCAGGCCTTCCCTGGTGGCTCCGGGGTAAAGAATCTGCCTGCCAAGGCAGGAGACTCAGGTTTGATCCCTGAGCCAGGAGGACCCCACAAGCCATGGAGCAACTAAGCCTGGGAGCAGCAATGACTGAGCCTGCAAGCCTAGAGCCTGTGCTCTGCAAAGAGAAGCCACCACAGTGAGAAGGCTGCACACCGCACTAGAGAGCAGGCCCTGCTTGCCACAGCTAGAGAAAAGCGCGCAGAGCAAGAGAGACCCGGCATAACAACAACAACAATCAGAGACCAGCTAGGCCAGCAGGGGAATGCGTGGTGTGAGCTGGGGTGCTGGCTGCCCCGTGGGCAGGCGTTGCAACCCCCAACTGGCCCTGAACTCCACACAGACAGCTGGGCTCACACACCGGCTTCACCCGTTGGGCCTGCAGATCTGAGTTTACCACCGAGTCCTGCATTACCAGGAGTTCCTTTGTGCCTACTGCTGATATGACTAAAGGGACACCCTGGCTGTACCCTAAAGCGGCTAAGAGCCCTACTCTCTGTCCCCTTGTCGCCACTTACCACGCAACAGCTGAAAGCAACACTTTTCAGCTGAATTACCCATGAAACAAGCTTGGAAGAAACTGAGTGTGATCTCAACTACCATTCCCCTCCTGGGAAAAAGTCTTTCCCAGGACTCAGTGAAAGACATAAAGATGCGGTGAAGCCACTTACTGCAAAATTAGAAGCTTCCTGCACTAGCGTCACCCCAGACAGCAACATCCACCGAGTCCCTCCCAGAGCCCTGCTGGCGACCGTATGCATCTCAGGTCGTAGAAGCGGATGCCGCTTCTGACCGAAGCAGACGGACGACGGGAGACTGGAACCTGGCGTGCGTGTACGCCCAACTGTTTATAAAATATAATTTCATTTGTACTGAACTACAGTTGGTTTACAACGTTGTGCCAATCTCTGTGGCACAGCACTGACTCGGTTATACATATACACACATTTTTAATATTCTTTTCATTGCGGTTTCCTGTGCGCTAGTTAGACCATGCTGCTTATCTAGCCTCTATCTAAGTCAAGTGGGCCTTATGAAGCATCGCTACAAACAGAGCTCATGGAGGTGAAGGAATGCCAGCTGAGCTATTTCAAATCCTAAAAGAAGATATTGTGAAAGTGCTGCACTCAATATGCCAGCAAATTTGGAGAAGTCAGCAGGGGCCACGGGACTGGAAAAGGCCAGTTTTCATTCCTACCCCAAAGAAAGGCAATGCCAAAGAATGTTCAAACTACCTCACAATTGCACTCATCTCACATGCTAGCAAAGTAATGCTCAAAATTCTCCAAGCCAGGCTTCAACAGTATGTGAACCAGGAACTTCCAGATGTTCAAGCTGTATTTAGAAAAGGCAGAGGAACCAGAGATCAAATTGCCAACATCTGCTGGCAGGAGTTCAGAAAAACATCTACTTTCACTTCACTGATGACGCTAAAAACTGTGACTGTGTGGATCACAACAAACTGGGGAAAATTCTTGAAGAGATGGGAATACCAGAACACTTTACCTGCCGCCTGAGAAATCTGTATGCAGGTCAAGAAGCTCCAGTTAGAACCAGACACCGACAACAAACTGGTTCCCAATCAGGAAAGGAGTATCTCAAGGCTGTATACTGTCACCCTGCTTATTTAACTTATATGCAGAGTACATCATGAGAAATGCTGGGCTAGATGAAGCACAGGATGGATTCAAGATTGCCAGAAGAAATATCAATGACCTCAGATATGCAGATGACACCACCCTTATGGAAGAAAATGAAGCCTCTTGATGAAAGTGAAAGAGGGCAAAAAAGCTGGCTTAAAACTCAACATTCAAAAAATGAAGATAGTGGCATCCAGTCCCATCAGTTGGGGAAACAATGGAAACCGTGACAGCCTTTATTTTTGGGGCTCCAAAATCACTGCAGATGGTGACTGCAGCCATGAAATTATGAGATGCTTGCTCCTTGGAAACAAAAGCTATGACAAACCTAGACAGCATATTAAAAAGCAGAGACATTACTTTGCTGACAAAGGTCTACAGAGTCAAAGCCATGGTTTTTCCAGTAATCACGTATGAATGTGAGAGTTGGACCATAAAGAAAGCTGAATGCCGAAGAATTGATGCTTTTGAACTGTGGTGCTGGAAAAGACTCTTGAGAGTCCCTTGGACTGCAAGGAGATCAAACCAGTCCATCCTACAGGAAATCAGTCCTGAACATTCATTGGAAGGACTGATGCTGAAACTCCAATACTTTGGCCACCTGATGCGAAGAGCTGACTCACTGGAAAAGACCCTGATGCTGCGAAAGATTAAAGAAGGAGTAGAGGATGACAGAGGATGAGATGGTTGGATGGCATCACTGACTCGATGGACATGAGTCTGAGCAAACTCCGGGAGTTGGTGATGGACAGGGAAGCCTGGCATGCTGCAGTCCATGGGGTCGCAAAGAGTCGGACACAACTGAACGACTGAACTGATGTAATAGCTTACATCAGCTAATCCCAAACTTCCAGTAGAAAACTTTCTTGGATAGGTAAAATTCTACAGCTGGAGAAGTGTCCAAGAGTGGCTAAGTCTTTACTGAACCTGGGGATCGGTGCTGAGAAGGCAGCCCCTGATGGCCAGCAGCTACCTGGCCTGCATGCTGAGGCTCTGGGCTGCCTGCAGCCCATCACCACCAGACAAGGCCACTTGGTGGCCAACGGATCAAGATCCAAGCAAGGCCTCTCCGTGATTATGTCTGAACACGGACAAAAACACTGTCCCCCAAAAATGACCAGTAGGAGCCACGGCTGCTTCTTCCTCAATTAGAGCCCGAGCTCCATTCTTCCCACCTTGAAGGGAGGAATTACAGAGACCCAATCACAGAATTGGCCCTATTTCCTGACAGCATTCTACACAAAGTGAAGCCTCACTTCCCTGATTTCTCCCCAAAATCACCCACCGCCAGCCAGAATCTCCTGAGCCACCTCATACTTCTCCCTCAAAGTATCAAGGAAACAAACTCAACTTTGACTGCAAACATGCTCCTGCTTTTGGCTGGAGGGCGTAAAACTATACTCTGATAACTGCAAAAGGATTTTTAAAAAATATTCTTTATTCCTTTGTCAGCCTTCCCCCATGAACATGTATTACGTTGATAACTGATAAAAACAAACAAAAAAAAAAGTGTCTTTTTTCTGCTGCAACACCTGGCATGTGGGATCTCTAACCAGGGATCGAACACATGTCCCTGCAGAGGAAATGTGGATGCTTAACCACTGGACCACCAGGCAAGTCCCACAAATGTTAATTTTTAAAGGGGCTAAGGGATAACTGATGGCAACCTGCTATCCACTGGTGATAGCAGAGGCAATGACCGATCTGCACGACCTCTGTCCCCTCAAGAGTGGCCTGGGGAACTGGTGTCAGGGCCTGTAGCGGGACACAGATGAAGGACGGCCTCCTGAAGAGAAAAGTGTTTTCTCAAGAAACTGTTCCTGCTCCATCACGCAAAAACGGCACAAGCAGTTAAGGTTTGAAAAGTGCAGGCTGAGCTCACCTGGGGTCTCTGTGGCCTGATGCCAAACGCAAAAGACAGAGGCCAAGAGGAAGCAGGGCCCTCACCTCCCAGCTTCCTTCTGAAACCAGTCCCCTGATTTCAGTTGAAATTCGAGCCCTGGTTAGAGATCCCACATGCCAGGTGTTGCAGCAGAAAAAAAGACACTTTTGTTTATTTATCAGTTATCAACATAATACATGTTCATTGTGGGAAGGCTGAAAAAGAAAGGAATAAAGAATATTTTTAAAAAATCTTTTGCAGTATGAGTCTAGTTTTATGCCCTCCAGCCAAAACCAGTTGGTGACACTAACAGTTATCACCAACTACTTTCCCCAGAAAGACACATCATCCATGGGATGACAGAAACAGCTTACGTGAATAAGGAATTTTGGAAAACTCTGAAGACCTGGAGCCAGGGGTTAGAAAGCTTATAGTTCAAGATGGTGGAGAAGGACTTGCCCTCATCTCCTCCTGCAAGAGCACCAAAACTGCAACTAGGTGTCGAACAACCATCAACAGGAGGAACTAGAACTCACCAAAGTGAGATACCCGGCAAACAAGCCTCAGCAAGACGGCAGGAAGGGTGCAATCACGAAAAAGTCAAATCCTACACCCGCCAGGGGGGTGACCCACAGACTGGAGAACAGTAATACCAAAGAAGTTCTTGCACTGCTGTGAAGGTTCTGAACCCCAAGTCAGGCTTCTCAGCCTGGGGACCCAACAAAGGGACTGGGAATCCTCAGGGAATCTGACCTTGAAGGCCAGCAGCATTTGAGGATAGGACTCCCACAGGACTGGGGGAAACAGACTCCAGTTTTGAAGGGCACAAATGAAATCTTGCCCACACCAAGACCCAGAGGAGAGGAGAGGAGCAGTGACCCCACAGGAGACTGAACCAGAACTCCCTGCTAGTGTTGGAGGGCCTCCCGTGGAGCACGGGTCAGCAGGGCCTCACCACAGGGACGGGGGCACTGGCAGCATGAACCCTCTTGGAGTTCATCCCTAACTCTACCACAGAGCCCAGGGCTGGGTCGTCTCAGGCCAAACAACTACCAGGAAGGGAGTGCAACCCACCTACCAGTTGGGTTAAAGCTTTACTGAGCAAGGCCCTGCCCACCGGAGCAAGACTCAGTTTTTCCCATCTCCATCTCTCCCACCAGAAGCTTATACAAGCCGCAGCCTCCTCTGTCAGAGGGTGGACAGAAGAAGCAAGAAGAACCACAGTCCCACAGCAAATAAAACAAAAACCACATTAATCAGCATGAAAAAGCAGAAAGTTATGTCCCAGATGAAGGGACAAGATAAAACCCCAGAAAAATAACTAAGTGGAACTAGGCAATTTTCCAGAAAAAGAATTAAGAATAATGATAGTGAAGATGATTCAGGATCTCAGAAAAAGAATGCAGGCAAAGAATGAGAAGATGCAAGAAATGTTTAACAAAGACCTAGAAGAACAAAAGAACAAAGATGAATAATACAGTGGAAGGAATCAATGGTGGCAAAACTGAGGCAGATAAACACATAAATGACGTGGAGGACAGAATGGTGGAAATCACAGCCACAGAACAGAATACAGAAAAAAGAAAAGAAATGAAGACCGCCTAAGAGACCTCTGGGACAACATTAAATGCACCAACGTTTGAATTATAGGAGTCCCAGAAGGAGGAGAGAGAGAGAAACGACCTGAGAAAATATTTGAAGAGATAAGAGCTGAAAACTTCCCAAACATGGGAAAGGACACAGTCAACCAAGTTCAGGAACTATAGAGAATCCTAAGAAGGATAAACCAAGGAGGAACACATGGAGACACATAGTAATCAAACTGACAAAAAGACACAGATAAAATACTAAAAGCAACAAGATAAAAACTACAAATAACATAGGAGGGAACTCCCTTCAGGCTATCAGCTGACTTCTCAACAGAAACTCTACAAACCAGAAGAGAATGGCATGATATACTTAAAGTGATGAAAGGGAAGAAACTACTACCATGAATACTCCACCCAGCAAGACTTTCCTATGAACAAAGCTAGTGGAGGTGATAGAATTCCAGTTGAGCTGTTTCAAATTCTGAAAGATGATGCTGTGAAAGTGCTGCACTCAATATGCCAGCAAATTTGGAAAACTCAGCAGTGGCCACTCGACTGGAAAAGGTCAGTTTTCATTCCAACCCCAAAGAAAGGCAATGCCAAAGAATGCTCAAACTACCGCACAATTGCACTCATCTCACATGCTAGTAAAGTAATGCTCAACATTCTCCAAGCCAGACTTCAGCAATACGTGAACCGTGAGCTCCCTGATGTTCAAGCTGGTTTTAGAAAAGGCAGAGGAACCAGAGATCAAATTGCCAACATCCGCTGGATCATGGAAAAAGCAAGAGAGTTCCAGAAAAACATCTATTTCTGCTTGATTGACTATGCCAAAGCCTTTGACTGTGTGGATCACAATAAACTGTGGAAAATTCTGAAAGAGATGGGAATACCAGACCACCTGACCTGCCTCTTGAGAAATCTGTATGCAGGTCAGGAAGCAACAGTTAGAACTGGACATGGAACAACAGACTGGTTCCAAATAGGAAAAGGAGTACGTCAAGGCTGTATATTGTCACCCTGCTTATTTAACTTATATGCAGAGTACATCATGAGAGATGCTGGGCTGGAAGAAACACAAGCTGGAGTCAGGATTGCCGGGAGAAATATCAATAACCTCAGATATGCAGATGACACCACCCTTATGGCAGAAAGTAAAGAGGAGCTAAAAAGCCTCTTGATGAAAAGTGAAAGAGGAGAGGGAAAAAGTTGGCTTAAAGCTCAACATTCAGAGAACGAAGATCATGGCATCCGGTCCCATCACTTCATGGGAAATAGATGGGGAAACAGAAACAGTGCCAGACTTTATTTTTTGGGGCCCCGAAATCACTGTAGATGGTGACTGCAGCCATGAAATTAAAAGACGCTTACTCCTTGGAAGAAAAGTTCTGACCAACCTAGATAGCATATTCAAAAGCAGAGACATTACTTTGCCGACTAAGGTCCACCTAGTCAAGGCTATGGTTTTTCCTGTGGTCATGTATGGATGTGAGAGTTGGACTGTGAAGAAGGCTGAGCGCTGAAGAATTGATGCTTTTGAACTGTGGTGTTGGAGAAGACTCTTGAGAGTCCCTTGGACTGCAAGGAGATCCAACCAGTCCATTCTGAAGGAGATCAACCCTGGGATTTCTTTGGAAAAAATGATGCTAAAGCTGAAGCTCCAGTACTTTGGCCACCTCATGCAAAGAGTTGACTCATTGGAAAAGACTCTGATGCTGGGAGAGATTGGGCGCAGGAGGAGAAGGGGACGACCCAGGATGAGATGGCTAGATGGCATCACGGACTCAACGGACGTGAGTCTGAGTGAACTCCGGGAGATGGTGATGAACAGGGAGGCCTGGCGTGCTGCGATTCAAGGGGTCGCGAAGAGTCGGACACGACTGAGCGACTGAACTGAACTGAACCCATCTTTACAACAAATGCTAAAGAAACTTCTCTAGGCAGGAAACAAGAGAAGGAAAATACCTATCTACAGAAAATAAACCCAAAACAATTAAGAAAACAGTAATAGGATCACACATATTGATAATTACCTTATATGTAAATGGATTAAATACACCAACCAAAAGACACAGACTGGCTGAGGAGATGAAAATATGTGAATACATGCACTTTCACTTATCACATCACTCTGCTTGATCCTTCAAACTGTATGTAATTATTTTATATTGTGAGGTTAAACACATTCCCCTGTGGCCTGCAACTGTAATGACCTTTTATTTCTTTTGTCTGGCTACTGACTGTGAAAACCGATAAGTATTTTTCATTATTGTGATTATGTAACTATTACTCACTTAATAGCACTGTATCATGATTGGTCAACAGTAAAATAATAAGAGTTTTACATCACCAAAATTATCATTTAATAGAAAAACCTGCCCTTTTTAAAATCCAGATGCATATCAGAATTATCTTGGAATATTTTGAAAAATACTAAAGGCCAGATATTGCTTTTTTTTTTTTTTTCTGCCAGAGCTCAATATGTTTCTAATCAGCAGCCATGTTTAAAAACTGGACTATATAAGGATCTTTTACTTTTATCTAGTTTGTTTCACTTTTTCTATTTCATATTCAGCGCTCCCATTTAACTTAGTTTGTTTTCCAATTCGTCCATCTTTTTTTGATGTTCTTTCTCAAGCCTTTATCAACAGTAGTAAAACTCTTGTATACATACATAAAAATAATATGCATAATGTATATTTTAGAAAACATGAATTTTTGCCTAACTAAAAAATTTATGACATTTTGATTCCACTTGTTTGACTTAGCCTGAATAGAATGTTAAATTTCTAATTAAAAAAAAAAGATATGCAACAAGCAACAAAGGTTTACTGTATAGCACAGGCAACTATGGTCAATATCTTATAATAACCTATATAGGAAAATTGCAAAAATAATATGTGTATAACTCAATCACGTTTCTGTGTACCTGAAACATTGTAAGTCAACTACACTTCAATAAAATACAAATATTCGAGGAAAAAAGCTTGTATTTATGGTTTTCGGGGGGTTTTGGGTGGGACAGGAGTTCACTAAGGAAATCTGCCCCAAAATGGAAATATTTTTTTAAGCACCCTTGTCAGATCAAAATTTACACAAAAATATGTTTTCAGGAGATGATGTAGCATTTTGAAAGGTACCTAACATGAAACAGGTAAATAAAAGTCATAACGGATAACTTTGTGTACTGTACTTGTTTTGCTTTCCAATACCTTTTTAAAGACAATGTACATATGATAAATGTTTTTTGTCTATTTTGGTCGCGTGGGGTCTTCGCTGAGGCGCACAGGCTCTCGAGTTGTGGCATGGAGGCTTCAGAGCCGGAGGGCTCGGTAGTTGCGGCACGGCCTCAGTTGCCTTCAGGCATGTGGGCTCTTCCTGGACCAGGGATCGAACCTGTGTTCCCTACACTGCGAAGCAGGTTCTTAACCACTGGACCATCAGGGAAGTCCCAATAAAGTGTATTTTAAGTGCAGAGTTGGATGAGTTTTGATCAATGGATGCATCTATGTGTATGTTAGCTGCTCAGTCAGGTCTGACTCTTTGCAACCCCAAGGACTATAGCCCACCAGGCTCCTCTCTTTATGTGATTTCCCAGGCAAGAATACTGGAGCGGGTGGGCATTCCCTTCTCCAGGGCATCTTCCCGACCCAGGGATGGAAGCCCGGTCTCCCTCACTGCAGTTAAGATTCTTCACTGTTTGAGTCACGAGGGAAGCCCATATATGTAGCCCCTACTCAAGACAGAGAACACTTGCATCACTCCAGAGAGCCCCTTTCCCGAAGATGCCACTGTTCTACTGTGTATCATCACAAACAACCATTTAAAATTCAACCAGGGACTTCCCTGGTGGCCCAGTGGCTGAGACTTCATGCTTCCAATACAGGGGGCCCAGGTTCAATCCCTGGTCAGGGAACTAGATCCTGCATGCTGCAATTAAGGCCTGGCATAGCCAAATAAATATTTAAACAAATAAAATCTGAACAGTGCTGGAAGACAGCTATCATTATTTCCCTTCTGTGAATCTGGACACCTTGAGCCCACATTCAGTCGCTTCCTGAAGTGCATGATGACAGAGGCGGCCGATGACAAAGCGAGAGAAGAACGTGGGCAAGCCCTGCCTGGCCTCGAGCCCACGGTTTTATCAATGGTCACACTTGGTACATACAGAGCTAGGACACGGAAATTGAGAAAGGGGACCTCACCTCAGTCATCTTCAGAAAAGCTCCAAAGTAAAGACAGGAAGCCATGGCTGAGGGCTTGGGTTTGCAAACCAGACCTGAGTGTAAGCCCCTGGCCCTGCAACTGACCAGCTGTGGGAGCCTGAAGGAGCCATTCGAGTCTGTGCTTAGCCACTTGGTCCTGTCCGACTCTTCTCCACCCTCAGGCTATACCCCGCCAGGCTTCTATATCCGTGGGAATTTTCAGGCAAGAATACTGGAGTGGATTGTCATTTCCTCCTCCAGGGGCTCTTTCTGACCCAGGGATCGCACCTGCTTCTCTTGGGTCTCCTGCATGGCAGGCAGATTCTTTACCTGCTGAGCCATCAAGGAAGCCCGTGTGGAACCTAGTCTGGTCTAGCAAGCGGGACAGCAGCCAAGTCTCCCTCCCAGGGCCGTGGTGACAGAAGCCCCAGAGGGTGCTGGGCCCGGCCCCTGGCTCAGAGCAACAGGAAGCACCCAAACCATGATCACCTGAGGATGTGCTCCCAGTCTCAGATTCTCTTCTCTTTGGAAACCATTTCCAGCTCTACTGACATCTGACTGAATTACTAAGAGGATGAAGGTGGAAAATATCTTGGTCTAGCTTGAGAATTCCAAGTGGACAAAGCAAGCCTCGCACCTTTTTGGAGCCCACTTCAATACTAGGAGAGGACCTCGGGAAACACGGTTCTGGCTGTTGTCTGTCCCTAAGCCCGAGTCACATGGAGCGGGGACGCTAAGCTGTAGACAAGGAGGCTCTCACAGCCAAACCTCTCTTCGGAGGACTCCCCGGCCATCCTTGCTGAGACCCTGCTTAGTTTCAAAGGCTGGAGATCATTATCAGTGAGGTTGGGGAGGTGAGGTGGGAGAGAGCAAAACCGGCTACAAGAAACACAGGTAATCAATACTCGACATACTGGTTACCAATTTTATTCAATCAAAAGTTTACTCTAATTATATCAGTAAGTAGCTTTCTTTCCCCCACCTCCTCTGAGCACTCTCAATGGTGGCTCTGCACTTACCAAAAAAAAAAAAATACTGATGCCTGGGCTCGACCTGTCTGGGGATATGGCCGGGAAATAGAAATTTAAAATTCCAACTCCCTGGGTGATTCTAGTGTGCAGCCAAGATTGCACCCGCAGTTCTAAAAGATCTGTGTCACCCCCGGGTCAAACAGGCTACATTTAACTTCCTAGTCTTGCAGAAGCTGCCCCTCCTCTGGCTCCATGGGCCCTATGAATTCTGGACCACACATAAAAACAAGCCAAATCAGAAACAAAAGCAGGCCTCTGCTTCACAGCTTCAGGCCACACACAGAGAGGAAGTAACTGTACACTAGCTTAAAAAAAATAAAAATCAGCCGTAAGGGAAAGCCCTTGACTTGAAAAGAGATCCAGGCAAGTAAGTACAATAGGAAAAAGATACTGAATCCCTCAACCTCTAAAGTGTTCTCTACACCTCTCCGCAGAACTGTCTTCCTTGTCGTGTGTTGGAGGAGACGTGTGTGTGGAAGGTTTGAACAAGAGTTTAGCAAACCTGGACTGCAGTTCCGTGTGACGTTTAGACACACCAAGTCTGTTTCCTAACTTTTTTTTTTTTTAATCTATGTGTTCCACCTGGGAGGATCTGATAAGGGTATTTATTGATTTATTTGGCTGAGACGGGTCTTAGCTGTGATACATAGGATCTTCTACCTTCATTGTGGCATACAGGATCTCTAGTTGCTGCATATGGGATCTAGTTCCTGAGACCAGGGATCAAACCCAGGCCTCATGCATTGGGAGCACGGAGTCTTAGCCAATGGATCACCAGGGAAGTCTCTCAGTTTCCTTACTCATAACATGAAGTTAAAGCCAAAATCTTCAGAATAATCCTCAAGGAATAAATGTTAAAAAAAAAAAAAAGAGAGAGAGAGAGAGAGAGAGTGTCCTTTCTCTTCTGCTCCCCAAGCTATCCTTAAGACCAGAGGGTCCTAGCCCGGGCAGTACTGGAAGTACCTGGGTGCTCTTAGATGTGCTGAGTTGGCTTCAGCCCAAAACAATTAATCAAATTGTGGAAAGGTGTGGAAACTCAGAAACTAGTGTTTAAAAAGCTCTTCAGGTGATTCTAATGTGCAGCCACAAAGCTCAGGTGTTCTTTAACTAGATCTAAGGGTTCATCGCCTTGAGGCTAATTATAAAACTTCCCAACTCTGGGCACTTCTGCAATTCAAAAAGTCTGTTCCATTTCAAATCAACTAAATTCAACCAGTCACAAAACTGTAGCATTATTTGGTATCGAAAACCTACAGGATAGCCACTGCTACTTCCAAGTGTTTTGTCAAATTACTTGCTCTTCCAGTGTTGTCCAGACCATTGTCCTATTTCTTTCAACAGTCTAGTGAGAAAAATGTCATCATTAATCCCATTTTCAAAGGGAAAATGAAAGTATCAGAACTATTAGGGTCCTCTGACTCCCACTCTCATGCACTTCTCATAACAGCCCAAATCAAGAAATCATGACTTTAATCATTTGCAGGGCTTGCTGGGCCTTACCCCCAGATTAACTCAGTAGTCTGGTAGGGTTTGAAAACCTGGCCATTTCTAACAAGTTCCCAGGTGATGCTGCGGGTCTGGGGACCACAGTTTGAGAACCACTGCTTCAGTGCTGCGTTTCCCTTAGGGTGGAACTTACTTGGCACAGAAATGGAGTAGTTCAAAGTCAAATACAGGTAGAGAGTTATTTCTTCTTCCATATTGGCCTTGGGACTGGTGTTCCCTAAGACTGCACTTTTCAGGGAAGAGACTCCGGACAAAAAAGTAAAAAAAAAGGGTCTGGGCTGAACTTTGGTCATTCCCACTCAGGGACAAAGCCAAACAGCAAAGCCCTGAAGGATTCCAAGCACAGAGAAACATTCCCACAGATAGGCGATAAGACGGTGAGACATCCCGAGCTCCTTAGGTGTGGCCGCCACAGTCTCGACGGAAGTTGACTAGATAGGTACCCGGGCACCAGTTAAGGTGCTGAACTGCGTGGCCAAAGTACCCTGATCTCAGGCCCCTGGCGTCCCTCCGCGGAGTTTCCAGCATCTAATACACGCCCGCCCACAGGCTCCTTCTCATTTCTTTTCGCCACGCCACTGGCCCGAATACTCAGACGCACCTCGCCCACTTCCCCGAAACCCAGTGACTTTAGCACAACTTCCAAACACCCCAAACGCCCCGCTCCAAGCAATCTCACTTCGATCTCTCGTCGCCTACACATCCACTTTCACAATTCTTCCTATTTTCCTCATTTTCCACCCCCAAAGTCCATTTTCAATGACATCTCTTTGTTCTCTTCGCAATCACCAATTCTCATTTCTAACCAGCACTGGTGGTCCGGCTCACCACTACCACTCAACCCCCACAACTTACTCAAGCACATATCTACTCCCCAAGCCCAAATACCCTTTCCCGCGTCCCCAAGAGCCAGGGACAAGCCCCCATCCCACAACAGAGGCACAATTCTCCGCCCAGAGCCCTTCCCCCACGCCCAACCTCGCCCCCCATCCAACCTCCCAACCTCCTCTCCCCTATCGCGACAGTCCCTCGTCGGACCCCTTCCTCTCGGTCCCTGCCCTCTCTATTCTGTCTCTGACCGGCTCTCTCAAGCCGCTCTGCAGCCCCTAGTTGGCGGGCAACGCCCTCCTTACCATGAAAAGCCGGAGGAAGCCGGAGTCTCCAAACCCGGACTGAAAGAGACAGGAAACACCCAGCTCCCGTGAGCCGCGGGCGGAGGCGGGGCCGGGGCGGGGACTTCCGCTGTCTGCACCTCACTTCCGCCCCGCAGAGGACACCTTGCTAAAGGGTCCGTCATACTAATACTAGATAAGAGACCGCTTTTCTTCCAAGCTCCCTAGCTAGAATGGGTTGCGTCTCTTCTCGGCTGGGTCAGGCGTTTATCCCTCTCCTGAATGCTCCGCTTTTCCAGCTCCCATAAATGACAACAAGATGCAGGGAGGTTTTCCCATCCGGACGAAGAAGCTCTTCGGAACTGTCGTTTACGGAACTGGTTGTTGTTTTCCGACGGAACTCTCAGAGTGAACACCCCGGGGCAAGATGGCGGACGGACCTCGGCAGCTGCCCTGGGTCTGGCAGAGTTCGGGGGTATCGGGTTGAAGCGGTGGTAACTGCGGCCCCGATCCCGAGCGCCGGGGCCTCGAGCGGATAAAGGTCTACGGCCTGTGGGTAGCGAGTGGGAACAGGGTTGTGGGTTGTCCGGGTGGTGGGATCGTGGTCTGGGAGGGAGTTAGCCCTAGGGCCGGGTCCCTGCTTCGCCTGGTCGGGGTTGCAGGTGCTGGGGGCTGGCTTTTGGGCTCCAGGGGACGTTTCTCCGAGGCCTTTTTATTTCCGGAGCTACCGAGATAAAAAGAGGCAATAGGCCATTATAAACAGACTAGTGCTGGATGAAAAAAATTTGTTATTGTGGTTGTTGATGCCGAGGACAGACGCCGGGCCTCAGAAGTCATCCGAACCGGAGTTCCAACCGATTCCCTATAACCTTGAGTGAATTCCTTCCCTTCTCTGTGCCTCAGTTTCCAACTCTGTAAAATGGAGTAACTAGCTCCTGTCAAATGGAGGAGCTCGTGTAACTCAAGTTTTAGTACGATGCCTGACGGCTCTCAATAAAAACAGCTGCAGTTATTGATAACAGTAAAGAAAAACCTGGTAGTAATCTGACTCTATGTTGGCCCCACGGGCAGTCTTGCCTTCTCAACTTTGCCTTCTGTGAATGGGGGCGTCCATAGGTCTTCTCTGTTTCACTTAAACTAAGTAATTGTTTTGGAGTTAGAGATGAGTTCAAAATCAGGAGCCTTGTGAACTCTGACAAGTCATGTCCCTCTCTGAATATCGTTTTCTCTGTGGGAAGGTGGTAGCATGCACCTGTATAGGCTGCAGCCTTCAATAAATGATAGCTGTTATCATTAATCTAAGTCCTGTTGCTTATTCTTAAGAAAATTAGGCTATTGAGACCTGATAGAGCTGTTGAAAAGTCAGAGGTGATTAAATATCTGTACAGTCTTTGACCCATGGTCCATGCTTAACCAATGGTGATGGTCATTCAGCCTGGCTGCCCAGCTGTTCCCACCATGAGTGGAGAATTCTTTGGGGCTCAGACAGCAGGTGGTATTTATGGTGCTTCACCTTTAGATGACACTCTATGGTCTGTCAGGCTCTTTCATAGTTCTCCATGAAGTTGACCTCATCCAGAAAAGACTGAATCTCTTATGGAACTGTAGAAGTAGGGTCCTAACTATTAAAATCTTGGCTCTGTCCCTTACTAGTGGTCTAACCTGGGCTACGTGTGTGTGTGTCAGTTGCTCAGTGGTGTCTGACTCTTTGTGACCCCATAGACTGTAGCCCACCAGACTCCTCTGTCCATGGAATTCTCCAGGCAAGAATACTGGAATGGATAGCCATTTCCTTCTCAGGGGACCTTTCTGACCCAGGGATCGAATCTGGGTCTCCTGTGTTGCAGGCAGATTCTTTACCATCTGAGCTCCAGGAAAATCCCAAATGTCAGTTTACAGAAAAGGAAATTGAGGGCGTACAGAGGATAAGGGACTTGGCCAAATGAGAAAGAATCAGAACTGAAAAAAAACAAAGGCGGCTTTGACCCAGGGCTTTCTCTGCTATGCACAGCTTTTCCTTTCATCCTCCAGGGCATTTAGCAGAGTAAGTACCTCACAAATACTTCTGATGTGTTTTTATTTGATTGATGAACTGTAATCGACCTTATGCAGCTAGAAGAAGTGAAGAAGAAAGGATTCAAAAAACTGCAAAATATAAGCCGTTACGTGGTGTAAACAGAAACCAGCATATAGCATTGCTAAGGGGTTGGTGAGCGCAAGAAAGAGCCCCTGGGAGAAGTGAAGTTTTGAGATAGCCTTATAGGTGCTTAGTCACAGTTTGCATGCAACCTCCCGTTCTTCTGTCGGGGAAAAGCTCTCTCTTCTTCTCCCTCCCCATCTTTCCCTTGCCCCCCAAGAGAGGCTGTCTCCATGTTAAGGAAAGAGGATACCATTGTGCTCATGGCTTGGGCAGGTTTGTTTGCGGCTCTGAGGCTTGAAGCTGTCCCCCAGTCTAAACAGGGCCCAAGCCCAAGGCTTCATAGCCCAGGTGACAGGACTGGTGATAGAAAAAACTCTTTTAACAGGTGACCATTCTTTCCTACCCGCAGACCCGGAGTGCCTGTACAGATAAGGGCCTTTAGTAAAGAGTTTTTAAAAGGCAGATCTTTGTGTGTATAAAAATAATCTGTCAGGCTTATTGACTGTGTGCCCTGTCAGCCACTTCGATGGGTGCTTGATGTCATCATCTCATTCAGTCCTTATGATCAGCCTCTAAGCTGATCAACAGACAAGACAGGACGGCTCAGAGCTGTATCTCCGCAGTACACAGCACAGCTACGGATCGCTCCAGCTCTGCGTGCCTCTCACAATGCCATGTCGCCCGACCACATGCCTTCTGTGGAGAATTCAAGAAAACAGACCAGTTAGGGAAGCAAAATGTCCCACAGTCCCACTACCTCAAAGCAACCATTCTTCTGTGATTGAAATATAGTTGATGTATATAATACATGTAAGTTACAGGGGTGCAGTATACGGCGACTCAGTTTTTAAAGGTTGTCTTCCATTTGCAGTTGTAAAACATTGGCCACTTTCCCCCACGTTGTACAAAATATCCTTGCGGCTTGTTTTGTTTTCTGTTGTTGCACCGGGTCTTTGTTGCTGCGTGTGGGCTTTCTCTAGCTGTGGCGAGTGACGGCTTCTCTCTAGTGGTGTGCAGGGTTCTCATTGCCATGGGTTCTCTTGTTGAGGAGCTCGGGTTCTAGAATGCAGGCTCAGTAGTTATGGAACATGGGCTTAGTTGTCCCTTGGCATGTGGGATCTTCCCAGACCAGGGATCGAACCCCTGTCCCCTGCATTGCGAGGCTGATTCTTAACCACCAGACCACCAGGAAAGCTCCTGTAGCTTATTTCATACCTTCCAGTTTGTACCTCTTAGTGCCTTACCCTACACTACCGTTTTCTCCTTCCCTGGCCCCACTGGCAACCACTTGTTCTTTCTATCTGTGAGCTTGCTTCTTTTTTGTTATATTCACTGGTTAAAACAGGCATTCCGGTTTTTTCCCCAGTTTTTTATCTACCTGTGCACGGGACTTTTTTGTGATGTAATTGGGGTCATAGGGAAGAACCTTTTGTATTCTATTACAAGGTAATCCCTACAGGGATGTTGCATTTAAGCCTAAATTATACTCAGTGGCCCATCTTTGGGAACTCTGCCTCCCAGCTAATGAACCTTAAGCTAAAATACCTTTGTTTAGCTCACAGGAAATATCCTGACCAGGCCCACCCATGAATGACTGCAGGGAGGAAGACCTGAACACATCCCGTCTGGAGCCTGACGGGAACCAAGAAATGTTTGACTTTATTCCCTCCCTTTTTAGTATAAAAGAAGCTTGAATTCTAATTCAGGCAAGATTGTTCTTTGGGACATGAGTCCACCATCATTCTCGGTTTGCTATCTTCTCAAATAAAGTCACTGTTCCCTGCCGCAGCAGTGGTCTCTTGACTTATTGGACTGTTGTGTGACAAGCAGTGTGAGCCTGAACTCAATGACAGTATTGGTTCACAGCCAGCCCCTTTTTCATTTCTTAAGCATAAACATTTTTCCAGTTTGCTGAAAATGCCAAACGTAATTTGCAATGGCTTTTAAACATTCCGTTCCCTGTGTTATCCTTTCTTGGTTGCCATCATAAAGCCTACAGCTCTAATTCAGCAACTTCTTTGGGCTTATTCTCAACCTGCTTCCTTTAAACTGAGGGCTGGGTAGATACGTGTGCCATTTAGATCTGATATTAATTAAAGAGGACACGGGTGGGTTTTTTTGTTTGTTTGTTTTTATTTAAACCAGAGGCCCTGTTTTTATTTTTTTTTTTTCAGTGAAGAAGATAAGACGAAGCCCTGCCTATAAAACTCAATCTGAAATCTGGATTTTTTTTCTTTTGCCAGAAAAGACAAGCTCCTCTGAAGTGAGAAGCCTCCCTCAGCCGTGAGTCCTGTGTAAGCTCACTAATGATTACCTGACATTTCTGCATCACCAGCAGGTCCTCAGGTGAGAAGACTCTATTGCCTGTCTTCTCACACTCCCTCCTGGGATCAGGTGAAGGTTTCAGGATCAAATTATAGGTGCTTAGTCACAGTCTGCACGCAGCCTTCTGTCTTAATATTGGTTAGAGGCTCCCTCTACTGCTCCCTCCTCCACCACCGCTCCCCACCCCCAACACACACTCCAGGAGGGTCTGTCTCCATGTTTGTCTTGAGAATTACTGATGAGAGACCAGCATGTTGGCAAAGCTTTGTTTACCAGCTGTGGATCAGCGTTGAACAGGGGTCACACAGGTACCTCGATGTGTGGACATGGGAGGAGCCTCACGTGACCCTTTTTATCCTGGATGTTTTCACATGGGCACTGCTTTGAGTGGGGTAACCTGGTAAAGAGATGGTTTTCCAGAAGTCTGAATTTCTGAATAGTTCATTTCAGTGCCTGTGTCCGCCAAGCTGATTATTTTGCATAAAAGGACAAAGTTTTCAAGCATCTAAAGACATTATCTCAGTGTGAGAGGCTCCATGGACCAGTGCTGTGTGCTCTAGGCTGATAGCCACAACCACCCCTTTGGGAAAAGACAGTTACTGGTGATTTAGATGACACTATAATGGCTAATTGAGAGCCTCTGTCCAAGAATACCAGTCTGTGGATGGGGGCATCTCTGCTCTAATATCTTCATCAGCCCTTGGCCAAATGGGAATAGTAAGGACAACAGAATAAGTTGTCCTTAGAACCAAACACATTCAATGTAATGGATTGTCTCACATTCTGGAATCACGTACCTTTGGCTTTCTTTATGTTTAATTGGCCCTTAAAAAAAATGAAAGGCTTCTTTTGTGCTGGACACAAAGTAGGTATCAGTAAATATTTGTTGAGTGAATGAATGAATAAAATAATGGTAATAGTAAATAATTATGTTTAATGTTTTGCCCTCCAGTCTTTACTCGGCAAAATAAAAACTGACTGTTCAGTGAAATATCCAGGGACCTTTGACTTAGAGGATGCCTGGTTTGAATTAGAGCTTTATAGATGGAATCGATTCATGCTTTGTTTATTCATTAAACGATTACTGAGCCTGAACCCTATGCCAGGCGCTGTGTTCTTTCTCTTAAGAAAATGTAATTATTTAGTATGGGAGAAAGCGTCGCTGATCTAGGGAGTTGCGTGAAAGGAGCTGATAGGAAGTTGGGACTCGTGCCAGGAGAGCCATTAGCCCTTGGGGAGGGTGCCAGGGCTTTCTGCCCTTTGCTCCTAAGCCCCTCTCCGTGAGTGTTTTTCGTATCATGACTGACATCAGCCACTGGCTGTTTTCCTTGCAGGGTTTGTGCAAGTTTGCAAACATGTTCACCGTTTCTCAGACCTCGAGAGCTTGGTTTATCGACAGAGCCCGTCAGGCTCGAGAGGAAAGGCTGGTGCAGAAGGAACGAGAACGGGCGGCCGTGGAGATTCAGGCCCACGTACGGAGCTTTCTCTGTCGGCGTCGACTGCAAAGAGAAATCAGGTGGGGGGCAGGAATCCTCAGCACGTGTTTTTTTTTTAATGTTGTTTTCTGCAACTTAAAAAGGTATATTTATTTTGGCTGTGCCAGGTCTTTGTTGCTGCATGCCAGCTTTTCTCCAGTTGCGACAAGTGGGAGCTGCTCTCGAGTTGTGATGAGAGGGCTGTTGCTTGTGGTGGTTTCTCCTGTTGCAGAGGATGGGCTGTGGGCATACAGGCTTCAGTAGCTGCAGCTTGCAGCCTCCAGAGTGTGGGCTCAGTCCTTAGGCACCGGGGCTTAGTTGCTCTGGGGCACGTGGGATCGCCTCACACCAGCGACTGAACCCACGTCCCCTGTGTTGGCAGGCAGATTCCTAACCACTTGACCACCAGGGAAGTCCCAGCACGTTTACTTTTATTCCCAATAAATAGGGGGGAAAAAAAACCCAGCTAGTATTTTCTTAGAGTTCTTGAACAGCCTTCTAGCTGCTGTGAGCTCCTAACTAAAAAAATCTTTTTTTTTTTTTTTAACCCTTCCCTCCCTAGGAGAGAGATTGATGAGTTTTTTAAAGCAGAAGACTCTGGGTCCAGTAGAAGAAGCGCACTTTGTATTTTTAAGATTGCCAGGAAACTGCTGTTCTTGTTCAGAATTAAAGAGGATAACGAGGTAAAATAATAACAGCAACACACGTCATGCTCACTATGTGTCAGATCCTTTTATAAGTATTTGATAAATATTAACTCGTGTAGTCGTTACAGCAGCTCCGTGAATCAGGTTCTGTTACCCCCACGTCCTGCCCCTTTTGTTTTCTTGGAAGCTGTTTTGTGGGGATTATACCCACTGCTGAGAATCGTCATGATTTTTTTTTTCAATAAAGAAATTTGGGGGATTTTTTTTGCTTGTTTGTTTATTTTTTACCATTTATTTATTTGGCCGTGTGGCATGTGGGATCTTACTTCCCTGACCAGGGATCAAACCTGTGCCCCCTGCAGTGAAAGCACAGAGTCTCAACCACAGGATGGCCAGGGAAGGCCCTCATCACGATTGGTTTCATGGTAACTCCTGTAAGCAGTTGTCCTCAGATGCCTATAGAAGCCAGACAGGTCAGCAGATGAGTGAGAGAAGCTGTTCATGAGTTACAGCACAGTACAGGTCATAACTCATGGTAACTGACAGACGGTGGTGAGGGCATCAGAGGGAGAGGTGGGCTGTGCCATGAGCAAGCAAAGGAGCAGCCATCCCTTGGCTCCAGCCGTTGGGGGACTGATACTCTGGTATTTTTTAAAGAGATGCTGGAGATCTTTGCTACTCAGTTTTCTAATTTGAAAACAAGTGAAACTCACTCAGTCATGTCCAACTCTTTGCCACCCCATGGACTATAGCCCGCAAAGCTCCTCTGCCCAGGGGGTTTCGCAGGCAAGAATACTGGCGTGGGTTGCTATTCCCTTCTCCAGGGGCTTTTCCTGACCCCGGGAATCGAACCCAAGTCTCCTTCCTTGGCAGATGGATGCTTTACTGTCTGAGCCACCGGGGAAGCCTGGTTGGCAGCTAATTTGAAATTTCTTTTAAAATCCTGCAAAGCAAACAAACCATGCTAGTTGTACCTTTGGAGTCAGAACCATCAGCCTAGGAAGCAGCATTCCAAGGAAGGAGCTAGTTATCTGTGACCGTTGTAAGGATACCACTGGGGAGTGCCTCTGTGTTCTCGGGGTCAGGCATCCATCGCAGCTAAGCGTCTCGTTGCACCAGACCCTCTTCTGGGCACTGGGGTTCCCGAAAGAAACAAAATGGGCTCCATAACCCAGCGGGGGGAGAGGAGGACGCTGGCACTGAGCCCAGTCACGCAGGTGAGGACAGTCAGCAGGGAGGGAAGGGCTCCCCAGTGAACAGAGGCGGAGACTGCAACTTGGTGTGGCCGGGGGCCGCCGGGGCCACGCCGCTCCCACAGGTGGACCAGGCTTGGCAGAGCCAGAGCGTGACCCGGGCTCCAGTTTCCACTCTTGCTTTTTCGTTTCAAGATACAAGTGATGATATGACAGCTTGTGAGGCAAAAGTCCGTACGCATGGTGCTTACAAAACGGCAAATGGCTGAGCACAGTTGAGGAGAGACAGCTGCTGGTCTGCGGGGCTCCAGGCCCAGTTTGCCAGGCTGATCTTGTTTTCCAAAAGGACCCCCACTCTAGAGCACACCCAGGGCTCCTCCTGCCTGCGGGCCACCCGTTGGAGAGCCTTCCCTCAGTCTTTCTGATATCCTCGGTCTCCACATCTGCCAGTTGGAATTAAATAGGGTCCCCACGTGAGTCATTTGGCATGCCACACCAGGGAAACGTGAGGCCGCCTGATATCTGTTCATCGGGAATGGATAACCCCCATTGTGCCTCTCTGCAGAGATTTGAGAAGTTGTGTCGCTGCGTCCTGAGCAGCATGGAAGCTGAGAACGAACCCAAGGTGAGTGGGGTTGGTGGCGGGGGGGGGGGGGGGTGCCAGAAAGTCTCCCATGACCCCGCAAGCCAGCCTGCTTGGCTCTGAAAGTTCCCTTGAATGTTCTGACTGTTGTGTATGAGTCTGCTTATGTTCGCGTGGGTGTGCGCATGTGCTAAGTTGCTTCGGTCGTGTTTGACCGCGATCCTATGGACTGTAGCCCTCCAGGCTCCTCTGTCCATGGGATTCTCCAGGCAAGAGTACTGCAGTGGGTTGCCATGCCCTCCTCCAGGGCATATGTTCATATCCACACGCAAATAAGTAATGGATCAGAAATATTAACAAAGTGCAGCTGATTTCCTCAGTCTCTACATTATCCAAGAAGCTGTGTTCAGCCCTTGCCTCTTACTCAGGATGGTAAATCCTCTTACCAGGCTGTTTTACCTTTGAGTTTAGTGTTAAAATGAGTCCTGTTGTTTAGTCCCTCAGTCATGTCTGACTCTTTTGCGACCCTATGGACTGTAGTCCACCAGGCTCTTCTGCCCATGGGACTTCCCAGGCAAGAATACTGGAGTGAGTTGCCGTTGCCTTCTCCAGGGCATCTTCCAACCCAGCAATTGAATCCGTGTCTCCTGTACTGGCAGGTGGATTCTTTACTGTTGGGCCACCAGGGAAGCCCAAGAGAAATCCTACTTCTTATTTATCCATTCATCCCCTGCCTCATCTGACTCTAGACCTGGCTGTTTGATCCCATTCCAGTGTCTGGAATGTATGTCGTTTGATCCGTGTAACTGCCCGTTACATTCCTCTTTTTTTCATGCTTGCAGGTGTGGTACGTGTCCCTGGCTCTTTCCAAGGATCTCACTCTCCTATGGATTAAACAGATCAAAGACATCCTGTGGTATTGCTGTGAGTTTCTTGAGCAGCTCAAGGTAAAAAATAAAAACAAGACTGTAAACCTGTCCTTCCCACATGCGGGCTCTAGGATGTGCTTTCAGAGTCCTTGTGGCTCGCTCATAGATGTTACTACCTGTATGATCTCCCAGCTGGAGTCTAGTGATGAATTACTGGAGCCCTGTCCCCGAGAGTGAGCTGGATGCTGTTATCAGCCTGAGCGCCTTTTTCATGCCCAGTGTTTTGAATATTGACTTGGTCTCACCACAGTCTTGATGACAGGAGTCTGTTGTTTTCCCTTCTGCCCTTTGATGTAGTGGATACTTTAGAGTTGACATTATTATATGAGTCAGGCCCCTTGTGACAAGTGCAGACACCCAACGTGAGTGCAGCCAGTAATACACAAGCTAAGGAAGGAAGAGGACATTTCGCTGTAGAGTCTTTCTGTAACAGGCAGCTGGAGATGACTGGAGCCAGGGGCTGGTGGGGTTGCCATCTCTTAACTTATCTCCTCTATGCTCCCTTCGGGAATCCCCTCGGCCTCTCCCGCTGTAATCACGGTGGCCAGCAGTTCCGGGCCTTACGTCCTTACTGTGTCCTGACCGAAGGGAAAAGGGATCAGAGATCTGGAAGGACTCGTAAAGGTCCAGTGGGATCCTGGCCTCAACCCTGCACTGGGCACGGTGGCAAGACAGATGGCGTGCCACCCTCACCCCCACCTGGCCCAGTGCCCTCCCGTGTGCTTTAGGAAGGTGGGCAGGGTGTGTGTATGCCAACAGCGGCCATTTCCACTTCACTCATGTGGAGACTAGACGTTTCAGGGGCAGAGGCTTGGCACGGATTCCACTGGTGACTGAGTTATGGAGCAAATGTTGCCAGAGCCCCCGGTGATCCATTCCCAGACATCTCTCTCAAGGTGCTCGAGAATGGCTCTCTCGGCCTTGACCCAGGAGAAACCATAAATTATAGTCATCGTTATAGGAATAGCTAGTATTACCTAGTATGATCTGTGTGCCAGGCACTGTTCTTGGTGCTTTATATACATTAATCCATTTATGTCTCATAACAACCCAATGAAAGAAGCAGCGTTACTGTCTCTAGTCAATAGGGGAGGAAGTACAGAGAGGTTAAGAAACTTGCCCAAGGTCACACAGCTAGTAAGTGGTAAAGCCAGAAGTCTGAGGTCACTGTCCTTGTTCTGTTCAATTCATTTCTTCTCTGTGGCTGCAGTGTACACGCATACATGTGTTAAATACTAAATGTGTACATATAAGCAAGCCCGCGCTGGTCATCTTGTTTTCTAAGAATTCTCAATTCACCAGTCTCAAGAGTCTTTCAGGATCTGTGGTCAAGCCCTCATGTGCCAAAATCCCCATCATTTAACTCCTGAAGCGGTGACTCCTCAAGAGAAAAAGAATAAGAGCTTAGAATCCCAACTCGTTTGTCTGCAGTCAGAAAAGTTGTAAATGGATTGTTTTGCTGCCCTGGGCTGGAGGGCGCGTGTCTCAATCTCACTTCATTGTTTCTAGCCGGAAATTTTACAAGACTCCAAACTCATCACCCTTTACCTCACGATGCTTGTCACCTTCACGGACACTTCAACGTGGAAAATTCTCCGGGGAAAAGGTCGGTGAGACTCACTTCAAAGTCTTCCCCAAGTCACATTTCCATAGAGAGTCTGGGGGATGTTTTCAAGAAGTGTTTTTGCCGCCGTGAGCCTCAGGGAAGGGCCTGGAACCACACGCCTGGAGATGCCCTTGGCGTGTCCCATCCGGCTGCCCCAGGGTGTCTAGAACACGCTCAGTATTGAAAGAAGGCACAGTCCCTCTGAGCTCACTTGATACAGCTCCCAGAGCACCACAGCCTCCAGGCAGTCATATTCACTTAAGCCTCCTCACTTCACACGGAGGATGTTCGGCAGCAAATAATTCTTAGGGACTTCCCTGGCGGTCCAATGGCTAAGACTCCATGCTTCCACTGCAGGGGGCGTGGGTTCTCAGGGGAGAACTAAGATCCTGCGTTCTGCACAGCGCAGCCTAAAACAACTAAAAGCTCATAAAATAATTCTATTTCGCCCATAAAACTGCCTCTGTCCCTGAATCCTGAACTCAGCCTCACGTCTCATACGTTCGTGTCGTTCATCCATTCAGCATAGCCTACTCTGTGTGAGGTGCTGAGGAGGCACCAGAGATGCGGGAAAGGTCACTGTCCTCCAGGGGCTGTAGGGCTGAACTCTGTGCGCCCGCCCCTCCTCACCAGACTTGAGTGTGGGGGCCAAGAGGAGACAGATGTTGGAGAGAGTACGGGGCTTCCCTGGTGGCTCAGTGGTAAAGAATCCGCCTGCCAGTGCAGGAGATGTCAGTTTGATCCCTGGGTCGGAGAAGAGAGTGGCAACCCACTCCTGGAGAATCCCAAGGACGGAGGAGCCCTGTGGACTACAGTCCACAAGGTCATAAGAGTCAGACGTGACTTAGTGACTGAACGACAACGTGTGTGTATGTGTATATATATATATTTTTTTGTATGAATATGTGTGACTGTGTGAGTGACGTATGTGAGTATGTACAGGTCACGACACCAGTGTGGCAGGTGGCACTTGGAAGGAGGAGCCCAGGAGAAGCGAGGTGCAGTGGGGTAAGAGGCCCTGCCTTGTGTGGGGCTCAGGCTTTCCTGACGAAGCGGTGTCTGAGCTGAGAGCTGGGGGGAGAGGTAGGGTGCGCAGAGGACGGGCAGAACTGTGAAGCAGAGGAAACTGCGTGTGTCAAGGCTGCAGGCCAGGGAGGAGGGATTCTTTGGGGCCTGATCCTGGACTCTGGGTGGGGAGGGATGGGGGAGCAGGCATTTAAAACTCATGTTCTGGGCCCTGCGAGGGACCTTGTGTCCCATTGGGAAGCAGAGGTCGCTGCAGTGGGTACAAAGTGCCAGGCCTTGGGACGTAGAAAGGTGCTGCAGGAGCTTGGAGGCCGAGGACGATGCTTCTGGGAGCGGATAGGACCCGTCTCTTAAGAGGTGACCCTTGAACCAGGCCTTGCAGGAAATACCCTGGAAATACCGCATCTCTTCTGATACCAGGCCCAAGGGGAGCAGGAAGGCAAGCCAGAGGAGCTCTGGTTTCCTTACAGCCCAGGGCCTGGGCACATAAACAGTTCACATGGTGGTCAGAGGTTTTTTGGTTTTTTTTCTTTCTCAGCCTTTTTTCCTTCGTTTAGGTGAGAGTCTTCGACCAGCCATGAACCACATTTGTGCAAACATAATGGGCCATCTCAACCAGCGTGGGTTCTACCCTGCTCTGCAGGTCTGTCTCTTCTTGCTCTGATGTGTGGCTTCATTCTCCAGTACCTGACCTTGGGTTTTAGCTCTGGTTTCGGCACATCTTCCGCCCTCCTCAGAGCAGCACTTCCTGCAGAAAGGGCTTACGGCCCAGAGCCCTCTCTGCCCTACCCGCCTTCATGGTTTGTGTAAAAAGAGGACAATAGCTGGGATCCCTTTCTTGTGTTTACCTTTTAGTTTTAAGGACAGTCCAGTCACTTGAAGCTCAAGCTCAGGCAGGAGGCCTCAGGACGCACCCTGTCAGGCTCCTTCTTGGTCAGCGTCTGGAACTGTCTTTCTCGTTCCACGTCCTCCAGCAGCCTTTGGTCCACCGTGCATGTTATTAGGCCAGTTCGCGCATCCAGGGAATTGTCAGAAATCTGTCTCATCAGTGTTTAAAAGTACTTTGGAATTCCGCAGCTTGAGAAGTGACGTGGATTGAGTCCATCCTTCCACCTGGGGCTGCGGTGGGCTCTCATCTAGTTGGGCTTCCTTTTCTCCTCACGGTAGCCCTGCGAAGCGCCGTGGCGGCCCAGGGTGGATTCTCCACAGCTCCTCTCAGTGGCAGCTTCTGCTTCACACCCTAACTCCGAACTGCTTCTAAAATAATTGAGATCTTAAATCTGGTATTCTTCTTCTCAGCTGTGAATTTTTTTTTTTTAGCTATTCTTAAAAACTTAAGAGTAATACTTAAAGTAGAGTGGACAAATTGGACCTCCATACCCATTACTTTTCTTTCATTTTTTTAGAAACATCCTAATACAGTTTTTTTTTAATCTGAAGCACTTGTACCTTTTCTACGTATACGTGAATATAAAGTTGGCATCACCCCCTGACCAGTTACAATGTTCTTTTCAGATCCTGCTAACCCGTGGCCTGGCGAGACCCCGGCCTTGTCTGTCCAAAGGCACTTTAACAGCCGCCTTTTCCCTAGCAATGCGGTAAGTAGGGGGCTGCAGCTGAGGGGCTGGTGTGCTTCTGAAGGCCCCTTCTCCTGCAAACTCCTGAAGAAGGCCAGCTAGCGAGTGTTTTCAAATCTTCTGTCACAGCTGCTCTGCCACTGTAGCCAGGCAGCCACAGACGGGGATGGCTGCGTGTTCCCAGGAAACTCTAGTACAAAAATCAGCAGTGGGCAGATTTTGACCTGTGGGCAACAGTTTGCCAACCTGGTCTAGACTGTGTTTACCACTTAACTAGCCACATGGGACTGTTTCAAATGGAAACTTTTAAAATTAAATGCAATTAAGAATTCAGTTCCTTGATTTCATTAGCCACATTTCATGTGGTTCAGAGACCACAGGTGGCTAGTGAAACCCATATTGACAACACAGCTAAGGAACATTCCATCATCACAGGAGGTTCGGTTGGACAAGGCTGCTCTATCTGGGGAGAACTCTATGTAAAAAGTCCAAATAAAGGGGAGATTAGTGACATAGTTTGTTTAAACCACTGTATCCAAAATTGCCATCTTTGCATGGAATCAATACTTTTATTTATTCTCATTAAAATTGTGTGCATACTCACACACTAAGTCGTATCCGACTCTTTGTGACCTCACAGATTGTAACCCGCCAGGCTCCTCTGTCCATGGGATTTCCCAGACAGGAATAACTGGAGTAGGTTGCCATTTCCTTCTCCAGGGAATCTTCCTGACCCAGGGATCGAACCGACCTCTCCTGCAATGGCAGACAAGTTCTTTACCCCTGAGCCACCTGGGAAGCCCTGTTGGTGACTTAGCACGCAGCAAACACACCCATGTCAGCGTCACAGCGCTGGCAGCCCAGGAGCCCCTCTCCGCTTCCCTTCCTGTCACTACTCCCCCCTGCTCTCCCATGTATGTAGTTCCTTACCCTGCCTTTTTTAAGTCAATTAAAGCCTGAGGATTCTCTGATGTCAGTAAAACCTCAGTGAATTGATTTTTCATAGCTACATGATAAGCCATCACTGATTGAACCCTTCCCCCAGAGGATGGGCCCATTTTGCGTCCAGTCTTCCTTGAAGTCCTGTGAAGCATACCTTCAAGGGATTTGGGGGTGTTGGTGGGATTGTTCTTTTGTTCCAGGTTCACAGTATAGTCCTCCTGAGTGAGGTGATCTGTCTGTGTCTAGCCCCGTGCTTGCTGCACAGTTTTCAGACAATCTGATCCGGCCGTTCCTCATCCACATCGTGTCCGTGCCCGCCCTTGTGACTCATCTCAGCACCGTGACCCCCGAGGTCAGTGGGCTCTGCACTCCCCCAATCCCATTTTTGCCTTTGTCCTTAGAATAGAAATTTTAGCCTCTTCCCTTGATGTTTCTCCAAAATCAGTAGCCACCGTAGACATACTCATGCTGGAAGCCCAAAGAAAAGGGGTCTCATCTTTGTTTTCTCCCTGGTGATGGAGAACATGTTTGGCAGCCAGGGGGTGGTCTGCAGGTGATGGGGTTCATGCTCTGGTGGAAAACTCCTCCTGTCAGCCTCTGCTTTAACAGTCTGCGATTGTTCGCAGCGCCTCACTGTTTTAGAATCTCATGACATGCTCCGTAAATTCATCGCATTTTTAAGAGACGAAGATCGATGCCGTGACGTGTGTGAAAGCTTGGAAGGATGCCATACGCTTTGTCTCATGGGTGAGTACCCATGGTTGAAATTTGATGGTGTCCTGGGCATTGGGAAAAGCCCAGGTGTTTTGCTTTCCACCATTCTGGAGGCCACGAGCTGTTTTTAGTACAAGCTGGAAGTGCTACAGGAAAAGGTAAATAGTTAGAGTAGACACATAAAATTGAAAGTCGCATGGAGAATATATCAGCCTGGCAGACTAGCTGAGTGACTGTAAGTGAATGTTACATTTCAGCCCTTTTGCTTCCTGGCAGCCAAGAGAAAAATGGAAACGTGTGAGTTCCTGGAGAATTCTCAGCTCAGGAGAGCAGAGGGCACAGAAGGGTGGGGCTTAGACCGGAATGGAGTCTGTAGCGTTCACTTTATGACATTTTTATTTAGATGAGGAAAGGGTTTGTGGACAGGAGGGTTTAAAACAGCAGAGGTGCAGAATTCTGTTTGCCTAATTAGAGGAAATAGAGGAATTAGAAATTAGAGGGGGAAGAAAGGTTAGAGGAAATATAAAAAGGTTCTTGGGGCTACATTTTAAAGGAGTCGATGGTAAGAGTAAGACATGAAGTAACTTCAGTGAACACGGAATAACAGGGGTTTTCCAGGACTTTCAGATTTTCTTCAGAAGATCATTCCTTGTGTTGACCCTTGATTTTAGAATACTAGTATAATGAAGTGTTATACTCACTTAAAAATCTGGCCTTTTGCCTGTTAATTCAAATAACCCTCACATCAAGATAGGGGACCCCTGTTGCAATGTTGCAGAGGAGGAAGCAGACTCAAGAGGTGGTTTGAGGGTCGGCCAGCTCGCCTGCAGCAGAGCCTGGACTGGAGGCCGGGTCGGCCTGTTTCTGAGCCTCAGCCTGTGCTGCAGTCCCAGCGCCACAGGACCCTCTCTGGGGATTTATTCCTGCCCCTGGACATGGGTGCCTGGGTCCGGGGCAGGGAGCGGGGCTGGGAGGCGAGGAAGCGTGTCGGCCCCGGCCCATCGCACTCCGCCTTCTCTCTTTGCAGGCAACCTCCTGCACCTGGGCTCCCTCAGCCCCAGGGTGTTAGAGGAGGAGACGGACGGCTTCGTGAGTCTGCTCACCCAGATGCTCTGCTACTGTCAGAAGTACGTGTCCCAGAAGAAGTCCAACCTGACCCACTGGCACCCCGTCCTCGGCTGGTTCTCCCAGTCCGTGGACTACGGGTGAGTCCTGGAGGCAGAGCATGCCTGTCTCGTCTCCTCCTCCTCCTGCCTCCCTCCCACCACTGCCCCCGCCTCTCGTCGAGATCGGTGGGCCAGCTATGAAGACGACGGTGCACTAGGCATTAGGCAGCTTTTGTCAACGGGGTGGTGAACAGGATGGAATCAGGATGAAGCGCAAACAGGTCGAGGGTGGCTGGGAGGCGACTGGGACGTGTGGGGCCTGGGGAGAGCCGTGAGGCTGCCCCAGCAAAGGAAGGCTGGGTGGAGCATGAGCCGAGGAGGAGCTCGGTGCCTCTGCACCTGGGCCTCGGCAGCCGTTTGGGGACCCCACACCTCTCTTAGGGCCCTATCTGCCGTGCCAAGGGGCAGTGCTAAGCCACCCCTCCAGGTGGCCTTCCATCAGGTGGGGCTGACACGCCCATGCTCCTGCTCTCGCCCAGCCTCAACGAGTCCATGCCCTTGATCACCAAGCAGCTGCAGTTCCTGTGGGGGGTGCCTCTCATCCGGGTCTTCTTCAGCGACATCCTGAGCAAGAAGCTGCTGGAGAACCAGGAGCCAGCCCACGCGCCGCCAGCCTCACCGCAGAATGTGCTGCCCGTGAAGAGTGAGTGGCTCCGCCTGCCCCAATGTCCAGCTCCTCAATGGCCCTGGGTGCCTGTCCCCTCTGTCACATGACCTCTGCCCGTTCTCTTGAAGGTTTGAGATGGCTTAAGTCTAGCAGAACAGTGACAGAAAATCCTTAGGGAGAGAAAACAAGGGCTAGGGACTATCACTGTGAACAAAATCAAGGTTGAGTGTCCAGAACATCCATAGATGGTCCATGAGGGCAGCTGCACTCATCTCTGAGCTTCTGTTCGGCTGGAGGTTTCTTTTTTTGGCTTTGAATTTCTAATAGCCAGAAATGAGGAGGAATTTATGGACCTTTTCTTACTTCTCATTAGTAGAAAGAAGGAGGAGGACTGATTTCTTAAGGGAGGTAGAGATTTTCTGAGTTCCTAGTCATAAAAGATAACCTCCCCTGTGGAATTCCTAATATAGGGACAGTGGTCACTGGGCAGGCTGCCACCTCAGCGTCCCCCTTGCAGGATCCATGGAAGCGGGTTCCATGGAAAGGTTTCTCATAGCCCATGCCGATAAAATGAAGGCAGTGCTTCTGGCACATAATCTGGAGGACTTACCTGCCTCTGGCAGATTGTGAGGTTCAGTGTGGCTTTTCTCCTGCCACCCAGCGTATTGCAGAGCTCCATATTGTAGCCAGCAGTGAGCATGGGCTTGTAACTTCAGCAGGATATAAATGGGAAGGTGTAAACGAGTGCAACCCCAAACTGAATATGCGTACTTGAAGCTGATGCTGCTACTTGCCTCTGAAAGCACAGCACGTTGGGAATCAGCCAGGCTCCACACTTCCCCCTTCCCCCAGTAGAGTCCTCAGTTTAACCTTTGTGGGTTCTAAAGTTAAGTGGTTATAGTAAAGGAATCCACAGACTGAATCGATATGTTCTGCCTGTTCTGAAGAGTCTCCTCCTATTCTGAAGAGGTCTCTGCGTTCTCCCTGAAAACCTGTTGTCACTGCTTTTCTGATTTACCCCAAAGAGAGGATTCGAATCACGGGAAAGCCTCCCTGTCTGGCTCCGGCTGGAAGTTTGGCACTCTGCTGAAATGCCCTTCCCTTTTCTGGGGAGGCGTTGGGCAGATGGCTGAGCTCCTACTCACATGTCCCCTCCCCTCTCGCCGGCAGCTCTCCTGAAGCGAGCGTTTCAGAAGTCAGCGTCAGTCCGCAACATCCTGAGGCCCGTCGGGGGCAAGCGCGTGGACTCCGCGGAGGCGCAGAAGGTCTGCAGGACCTGCGTCCTCTACCAGACCTCGCTGGCGACTCTCACCCAGATCCGGCTGCAGGTCCTCACAGGTCCGGGGTCCCAGGGCGGCCTTTGCCCTCACTCCCATCTGCCAGACCAGTCCTCCGAGATGCTGATTCTCTCCTGGCTTCCTTGACTCAGAAATCACGTTGGAGAAGGGTGTCTTTGCTGTTCTTCTTAGAGATTGGTCCACCTCACTTACAGCTCGAGTTCCTCCCAGCCTAGCACTCCTAGATTGTTCCTGAGGCTTGGCTTTTATTTTCATTATGAAGTACAACTGGCTTTCTAAAAAAGTTAATTTTTTTTTTATGAATAGAAAACTAGAAAAGTCAAGAAGCAGAGAAAAGAACATTTAAACCACTCTTAATCCCACAGTCTATAGGTAACCATTTGATCCTGAGTGTGTTGCATATATATGTGTTTAGATTGAAATGTATAGTTTTTTCCCCTTTCTGTTAATCACATTATAAGCATTTTGTCATCTCAGAATTCTTTAAAACCTCATTTTTTTTTAACTTTTAATTTTGTATTGGGGTATAGCCAATTAACAATGTTGTGTTAGCTTCAGGGGGACAACAAAAGGGACTCAGCCGTACATATACATGTATCCATTCTCCCCAGACTCCCCTCCCACCCAGGCTGCCACTTAACATTGAGCAGAGTTCCCTGTGCTCTCCCGTAGGTCCTTGTTGTTAAACTCTCATTTTTATTGGCTGCAGGAGACCTCATTTCATGGATATGCCTGACATTTTCCTTTCTAGCTGAGCAGGGAAGAAAGTCCCCACTGTGCGCAGAGAATTGGGCATCAGGGCTTGGAAGTTGCAGCGCAAGAATTGTTAGTATGGTTGGTATTGTGAGGACAAAATGCAAGCCTTGAAGCTGCTGACTGCGTAAAGGGTCAAGAGCTTCTCTGTTGCTTTTTACATTTTTCTGAATCAAATTGCTGCTGCTTCTGTCTTTCACTCTTAACTTGCGTTGTTGTTCAGTCGCTCAGTCGTGTCTGACCCTTTGTGACCTCATGGACAGGCTTCCCTGTCCTTCACTATTTCCCAGAGTTTGCTCAGACTCATGTCCATTGAGTCGGTGATGCCATCTAGCCTCATCTCATCTTCTGTCATCACTTACTCATCTTCAAATATTTATAGAGCCTGTGAGTGTCGGGCATTGAAGACACAAGAGGGAATAAGACAGCCAAGATCTGTGTCCCAAGAGTGTTGCAGTCTAGTAGTATGAGGACAATGATAAGCAAGAGGTGACTACATTTGCTATAATGAAGGGCACGGTGACAGTCAGAGGGATGAGAGACGTTGACTTGGACCAGAGCAGTGTTCTTCAGCCTCAGCACTGCTGACATTTGGGGCCAGACAGTTCTGTGTTATGGAGGTGGTCCCGTCCATGGTAGGACCAGCTGTTCCTGACCTGCAGGTTCCAGTAGCCCCTCTCCCACACTCATGACAACCATACGTGTCTCTCAACGTTGTCCAGTGCCCCTTGTGGGGCAAAATCATTCCTAGTTGAGAGTCACTGGGCCAGTGGAAATGAAAGTGGAAAGATTATGATGTGTTTTAGAGGTGGAATCGACAGGTCTCACGGGTAGATTGGATCTGGGGAAGTGAGGTGAGATCATGGGGCATCTAGAGTTCTGTTGGGCTGTGATGAGTGTAGGGTGCCTGCTGGACCCGCAGTGGAGATGCCAAGCCAGCGTGCGAATGTGCTGTTCGGGGGTTGAGCAGAGGGGCGGGTGAAAGGCCTGGGGCTGAGAGCTGCTTCCCTGGGTGCATAGAAGTGGGGCACAGATGAACTGGCATCCCAGCACCCAGTGGGAGGGTCTGGGAAGCAGACTGAATCAGATTTTGAGGTGGTAGCCTGTGTCCAATTTTTTAAGATAACCAGAGTAAACATCCCCCGTTGTCCCAGTGAGAGCATCCAAAAGGAAGTTTCCTGGGCAAGCAGAAAATACATGATTTTAGGGAATTCGCTTCCAGTGGTTAGAACTCAGCGCTTTCATTGCCGGGAACCAGGTCCAGTCCCTGGATGAGGAACTAAGAATCCCACAGGTTGTGCCACGTGGCTAATTAAAAAAAAAAAAAAGATAAACTAAAGTCTATGTGTAGTATTCATTCTGTCAGTTTGTCTGGACACAACACTATACACGAATGATAGAAAATAACATAGTGGTTTCAAAAATACTGCAGTTTTCCTCCTCTCACAGTCTACAGAATGTCTCTGTTTGTGCCCCTCACGTACGTGTGTGGGTCCTGGAGCCACGTGCTGCCCCTCTGACACGGCTTCCAGACCATGGCGTCCCTGTTTCTGTCCAAGCTGCTCAGGAGGCAGCCCCACTGAACTGGTAGATCACACTGTAAATGAGTATGTTTTCCCTGTAGAAGTATACCTGTCATCTCCGCAGTGTTAACTACTTACCCCGTTTCTTTTTTTTCTTAAACTGAGTTTTAATAGTTGACATGTAGCATTATCTTAGTTTCAAGTGCACAGCATAATGGTTTGGTATTTGTACACATTGCAAAATGATCCACACAGTAAGGCTTGTTAACATTTGTCACCATACATTGTTAAAATTTTTTTTTTCTTTTTTTTTTTTCCCCTGTGATAAGGACTTTTAAGATCCACCCTCTTGGCAGCTTTCAAAAATGCAGTATATATATTGTTAACTGTGGTCCCCATGCTGTACTTTACATCCCCATGGTTTATTTACTTTGTAACTTGGAGTATGTCCTTCTTTAAAGATACGTTTTGTTTACTTATTTGGCTGTGCCAGGCCTTAGTTGTGGCATGCACGATCTTTAGCTGTGACGTGTGGGATCTAGTTCCCCGACGAGGGATCGGACCCAGGGCCCCTGCTCTGGGAGCACGAAGTCCTAGCCACTGGACCCCCAGGGAAGTTTGTTGTTTTTGATCCTCTTCACCCGTTTTGCTTACCTTCCCCCCCACAGCCCGCCCCTTTCCCCAGCAGCCGCTCGTCTGTTCTCCTTGTCTGTGAGCTTGAGTTTGTTCCTTTGTTTTTTGGTTTTCACATATAAATGAGATCGTTTGGTATAATGTCCTCAGGGTCCATCCTTGTTACAGGTGGCAAGATAACCGTCCTTTTTTTATGACTGAATAGTATTCGTGTGTGTGTGTGTGTGTGTGTGTACATACACACTGATGGACACTTAGGCTGTGTCCTTATCTTGGCTGTTGTAAACAGTGCTCCAGTGAACAAGGGGATGCATGTATCTTTCCAAATTAGTGTTTTTGTTTCCTTCCAGTGAATGAATATACAGAAGTAGAATTGTTGGAATCATATGGTAATTCTATTTTTTTTTTTTTTTGAGGAATCTCCATACTGATTTCCATGATGGCTGCACCAATTTACGGTCCCACCTATGGTGCACAAGGGTTCTCTTTTCTCCACATCCTCAGCAGCACTAGTTATTGTCTTTTTGATGATAACCATGCTGTCAGGTGTGAGGCGATACCTTACTGTGGTTTTGGTTTGCATTTCCCTGATGACGAGTAATGTTGAGCACCTTTACCTGTTGCCTATTTGTATGTCTTTTCCGGAAAACTGTACTCAGATCCTCTGACCGGTTTTTAAGCAGATGACTTGGGGGTTTTTTTGGTGCGTTTCATGAGTTCTTCATATAATTTGGATATTAATCCCTGATCAGGTATATGATTACAAGTATTTTCTTCCATCCCGTAGATTGCCTTTTCATTTTGTGGACGATTCTTCTGCTGTGCAGAAGCTTTTTAGTTTGCTGTAGTTCCACCTGCTAATTTTTATTTTCATTGGCTTTGTTTTTTCCGAGATCCTTGTCAAGCAACTTATATGATTTCTTCTAGAAGTTTCATGGTTTCAGATCTTATATTCAATTCTTTAATCCATTTTGAGTTTATTTTTGTGCACAGTATAAGATAGTAGTCTAGTTTCATTCTTTCGCCTGTGGTGAATTTTTTTATAATGCTTCAGAGTATCTCTGCAATGGTTATGCACTGCTTTCCCATTTCTAAGAGATAGAAACATAGAAGTGGATGAGAGAAAGCTCTGCTCAATGTGGAAAAGCCTACAAGATATTTTAAAACAGGGATCAGCAAACTATGGCCCACGGGCCAAATCAGCTCACCACTTGGCTTTTGTAAGTAAAGTTTTGTTGGAACACAGCTACATCTGTTTATTTCCCTATTGTCTGTGGCTGCTTCTGTGCTGTGATAGTAGCATTGAGTAGTTTTGACGGAGACTGGTCCAGACTAAAAATCTAAAAATACTCTCTGGCTTTTTCCACAAAAAAATTGCTAATTCCTGAAATAAAACATTAACACTGAGGGGACTTCCCTGGTGTTCCATTGGTTAAGACTTCACCTTCCAATGCAGGGGGTGTGGGCTCAGTCCTGGTTGGGCAGCTAAGATCCCAAGTGCCTCATTGTCCAAAACCCAAAACATGAAATGGAAGCAGTGTTGTAATAAATTGAATACTTTTCAAATGGTCTACATCAAAAAATCTTAAAAAAAAAGAAAAAAGAAAAACATAAACTTTGAGTCAGGTAGATCTGGGTTCTATTCTTGGGTCTGATACTTCCTGGCTGTGTGATTTGGGGCCAATTACTCAGTCTCTCTGGGCTTCAGTTTCCTGCCTTATAAAATGGCAATATCATGGGGTTTCACAAGGTAAAAGGAAGTAGTGCCTGAGTATTCAGAATGGTATCTGATACATAGTAACTAAGCACCCATTGACTGTTAGCTGCTCTTATCATTGTTCTCATGGGTAACATTGTTCTCACATGCTTTTCTTTGTAATGGCATTTTCTTTCTGTCACAGGCATTGATAAGTTCAAGCATTTTGCTTTCCTGGAGGGGAGGAGAAATAAGGGACCAGGTGGAGCCCCACTTGAAGCTTCGGTTTCTGTCTCCTTTTTCAGGTCTCACGTACCTCGATGACCTGCTGCCCAAATTGTGGGCGTTTATCTGTGAGCTGGGGCCCCACGGAGGGCTGAAGCTCTTCCTGGAGTGCCTCAACAATGACACGGAGGAGTCTAAGCAGCTTCTGGCCATGCTGATGCTGTTCTGTGACTGTTCCCGGCACCTCATCACGTAGGTTGACCGTTGTGGGACTGAGTTCCTTTCCCCGAACGTGGGGTGGAGAGACCCAATTACAGTGTCAGCAAGGAAGCCATTGCTGATGGGATTACCTCGAGCACTCGGACCCATCCTTAGAAGGAGCAGACGAGACGGTTAACAAAGTGGGGGGCTTGTAGCAGATAGTCAGCATTTGTTAGCTCCCATCCTCTACAGGAGAGCCGGGCCACTACCGCTCGATGTGGGCTTTGGGGTCCCCTGGAGCTGGGTTCAGGCCACACCTTGGCTATTTACTCACTGGGCTAAGTAGTTACCCGGAAAAATTCCAGAGCCAGGGTGCAGAAGGTGGCCCAGCCACTGGCTGAGACACCCTGGGCCAGGGAGGAAGGGCCTCTGCCTCTCTGGGCCTCAGTTTCCTGAGCTCTAGTTGGGAATTCGTAGCACCTCTTGGCCGTGTGGCAAGGCAGAGGAGATCAGTGTTCAGCATAGTCCTGGCACAGGAAGAGGTCAGGATGTGCTGGTGGTTCTTGTCAAGCTGACCCTGGGCAAGTTGCTCAACCTTTCTGAGCCTCAGGTTCCTCAACAGTAGAATGGAAAACAGTATTACCAAGCTGATAGGGAGCGAATGAGACAAGGAATGGCAAGGAGTTAGTACAGTGCCTGGCACGGCAGGAAATTAACAAATGTGAGCCCCTTGCACTTCCTTTTTCTTTAAGCATATGTGTCTACTTGAGTATTTCGTATTTTTTGAAAACTTCACTTTTTCCACAAAAGATTAGTAAAGAATTGTAAGATGGAATGGACCTCAGGCAATTGCACACGGATCTAGGAGGCGTTGGCAGATGAGTATTAGGGACACGTAGGTGGCAGATTGGGTAAGAGTCATGTAGGGAGGGCTCAGAGAGTAGTTAGAGGCGAGAGCAGGGGTTTGCAGCTGCTGGAGAGACACCCTTAATTGCCAGGCCAAGGGTGACCCAGGAGTGACGGCTGTCCTCCCACCCACTCCAGCCCTGAGCAGCTCCCAGAGCAGCTCCCAGACACCGCAAAGCGAGACTAGAGCAGCTCGCGGGGCTTTTTAGCTAAACTGCGTCGCGTGGCTCATTCATCTATATGGTCTTTCAGACACTTAGTCGTTCACCTTCAGATGCTTACCAGGTGCCTCCTAAGTGCCCCTAGTGTCTGCCACAGACGCAGGCTAAGAGTCTGCTACTTCCGCCTGTAGACACAGGCTCATCGTCAGGATCCCTTGGTAATTCAAACATGAGTTGTGCTCAGGTGTCACAGTCAGGTCCTTAGGAACACGGAAAGTGTAGAGTAGAGCGTGTTGTACCTTTCCTTTCTCAGTTGTATCTTTTCAGCTTTCTACTACAGACAGTTTCAAATCAATTGAAAGTGGAAAGAACGGTATGAACCTTCACATACCATATCGGTCACCAGCTTCAGTAGTTATCAACTCACGGCCACTCTTGCTTCGTCTCTACCCCCAACCCCCTCTCCCACAGATCATCTTATCTGTAAAGTTTATTGACAAGTTAGAGCTTATTTCTTAACATTGTTTTGTCCAATGCAAGCTATAGATCTCTCCTTTTTCAGTGGGGAACTGTGAGTAACTTTCTGTCTGATGTAGGATCCTCGATGACATTGAAGTTTATGAAGAACAGATTTCATTCAAACTGGAAGAGCTGGTCACCATCTCCTCTTTTCTGAACTCCTTTGTGTTTAAGATGATCTGGGATGGAATCGTAGGTAAGGTAAAGATGTCAGTCCTCTTTCACTCTACACTACACCCTGGGAGTCCAGAGTCTAGAACATCAATTGATTCTTAGCCTTGTCCATCAGAGTTAATTAGAAAAATGCACCTCCATTCACGTAATTAGAAGTTTTATTTCTCCAGTCTCTGTGATCCCTTAACATAGTAGTGTGGTTGTGGAAGTCAGTCTGCCAGGAAGCCTTCAGGGTTTACGTGTGTATGTAGGATTGTTGTTGTTTAGTCACCAAGTTGTGTCCAGCTCTTTGTGACCCCCATAGACTGTAGCCTGCCAGGCTCCTCCGTCCCAGACAAGAATACTGGAGTGGGTAGCCATTCTCTTTTCCAGAGGATCTTCCCAACCGAGGGACTGAACCCACGTCTGCTGCATTGCAGGCAGATTCTTTACCACTGTGCACCATTATTCATGATTAATTTTGCCCTGAATCTCCTTTTGATTCTTTGAGTTGATCTCCACGAAGGTAAAACATGTGCCTGCTCACACTTAAGTTAGAGTGTACCTCCTGAGACAGTTCCAGTCGTTCAGCACTGAACTCCTAAAGATCCTTTAGATGGCATCCAAGTGGGAAACAGCACGCGTGATTGTGTCTGAGCTATTCCTGGGTCCCACAGTTCCTTAGAGTGTACCCACGGAGCCTCTTAATCCTCTTGGTTCCATATCACATTCAGCCTGAGGGAAATGACGTCCTTGGGACTCAAGGATGACGAAAGGAGACACAGCTGTCCTCCCACCCACTCCAGTCCTGAGCAGCTCCCAGACCGTGGCTCTCCCCATTATTCACCCCACAGAGAACGCCAAGGGCGAGACCTTGGAGTTGTTCCAGTCCGTCCACGGGTGGCTGATGGTGCTGTATGAGCGGGACTGTCGGCGGCGCTTCGCGCCCGAGGACCACTGGCTGCGAAAGTGAGCGCCGGGTTTGTTGGGGAGGCAGGTTACGGAGGCCAGGGTCCCTCCATTACACTGGTCGCCTGAGTGCTCAGCACATCGTGTTTTAGGGCCAAGAAAACTTGGTCCTTCATCTTTATCCTGTCCTTTCATCTGCATGTGTCCCTGTAAAGCACCTGTCAGGACAGGCCACTGCCCAGTCGCTTCTGTTAGGACCCAGTTACACTCAGCGTGATGAGAGCTCATTCATGGCCACAGAGCCAGATCACGTTTAGCAGGTACTTCAAATGCAAACTGGAAAGAAATGGGTTCTTTTCAGCCAAACTAAGCAACAGGTTACGATCATTAAAGGACGGTTTTTTCCCGGCAGGATTAGTGGAATAAAAATACCCGCAGCCGGTTTGTTAGGGAGTGGGGTAGAGGAAGTGCTCTCGCAACAACTAAAAGTAAGATCACATCTGCCTTTTTTTTTTTTTAAATCAAGCAGATCAGCTCTCACATAATGCCACAAGTTGTGCCACTAGAGTAGGGACTGGTAGACTTTTCTGTATAGGGCCACACAGTAGGTAATTTAGGCTTTGCACACCAGTGTCTGTTGCCCCTACTGAGTGCTGCCATCGTAGTGCAGAAGCAGCTGGAGAGAGTACCTGAAGCCTGGGCATGACCATGTTCCGTGAAAGCTTGATTTATAAAAAGTGGGCAGCAGGCTGGATTTGGCCCATCGGCCGTAGCTGGGCAACCCTATCTGGAGGATGGTACTCATGCTCTTAATCCCAAACCCGTGTCTTTGCTCTGCAGGGATCTCAAGCCCAGCGTGCTCTTCCAGGAACTTGACAAGGACAGAAAGCGGGCCCAGCTGATCCTGCAGTACATCCCACATGTCATTCCTCACAAAAACGTAAGTTGCCCTCGAAGCCGGGCTCCTCACACCACCGTGGGTCCTGACTGTCCATTTTCGTCGCAGCAGTTGATCAGACATGGATAAAAGCAATCGTTCAGTCAACGCAGGTGCCACTGGGCGTTCACTCTGTGCCAGGCACCATGCCAAGTGTTGGGGGGTGCAGTGTGAACTGGCTGTTCAGGTCTTGTGGTGTGGACGCGGCAGGAGCCCAGGGCAGGGGCTCAGGAGGGCGCTCCATGGGCAGAAGTGGACAGTGCTTACAGGCCCAGGGCAAGGGAGACTTCAGTGCCAGTGGAGGGCCAGGTGGAGTCTAGAGCTGGAGCCAAGGAGGTCTGTAGGAGCTGGAGCAGGAAGAGCCTGGGGAACCAAGAGCAGCAGCTTGGATTTTGTCAACAGCCATTGGAGAGTTTTTAGCTCTGGAGGCACCTGGTCAAAGTCTGCTTAGGAAGCTTCCTTCTGGCTGTAGTGTGGAGGACTGGCAAGAGGCAGATGTCATGGTAGCCTGGCCTGGACTCACTCTGGGGCCCTGGGAATAGAAAGACAAGGATGTCAAGAGATTTTGAAGGAGGCCCTATAGAATGATGACATTTGGGGGGAAGGAGTGGAGGGATTCAGAGGATGCTCAGGCTTCTGGCTTGGGTGAGAGGGAGCTGTTCTCAGAGGTGGGGTACAGATGAGGGCGGGACCGGGGGATCGGGGAGCAGGGGATGGGTCTGCGACCCCTCAGTGCCAGCGGACATGGGGGTCTGGGGCTAGAAGAGCTCCATTGGTGGGCTGGAGGTGGACTCAGCAAACGGACGACACGCGCAGCTCCTCACTGCATTCATGGACGAGGACGAGGTGGTCAGGGAGCCAGGGGCCCTGAGGCCTGGGGGTAGGGAGCAGCCCCCCTTCCCAGGAGGTGGTTTTGGCTGCTCCTTTTTCTGTCACAGCCGTACATACTTACTTCCGAGCGCTCACAGAGTGATCAGTGAAGCGTGTCAGCCTCCCCTCGTGCCTAGTTATCCATTATTACCACTGATGTTGTTCTTACAGTGTTTGTATTTAACAGTGCTCTTCACTTTGGGGAGATTTCCATTTTTCAAAAAAACAGCTATGATTGGAGCAGTCATTTATACATTCTGCTGACATGATTTGAGTGTGCTATTATAGGGTGGGGTCAAAGGTAATGTGCTCCTAAGGGAGCCTGTCAGAATCTTGAGAATGCAAGAGGCTTCTTTTTATTTATTTTTAATTTTTTAAACTTTTTATTTTCTGTTGGAATATAGCTGACTGACCACATTGTGAGGGTTTCAGGTGGACAGCAAAGGGACTCAGCCATACCCATCCACGTGTACATTCTCCCGAGAGGGTCTTTTTTAAATGATGGTTGATGGAGAAGGCAATGGCACCCCACTCCAGTACTCTTGCCTGGAGAATCCCATGGACGGAGGAGCCTGGTGGGCTACAGTCCATGGGGTCGCAAAAAGTTGGACACGACTGAGCGACTTCACTTTCATGGCTGACTCATGTTGAGGTTTGACAGAAAACAGCAAAATTCTGTAAAGCAATTATCCTTCAATAAAAAGTAATTTTAAAAACTAAATAAATAAATGATGCTTGAGAAATATTACTCTAGGACTGCAGTGTGCTTGAGAACACAGAGGAGGCGGATAGAAAGGTCAGGGGCTTTTATACAGTGGGATCATTGAAAATGTTTTCTGCCAGTGAAAGAAATTCTGTGAAATGTTTTTTTAAATTCACGCTATTGATTTCCTCTAGAGCAGGCACGGTTATATAAAGCAGCCTCTGTAACTCGTGCTGCTGTTGGATTTTTACAGTGAATTATTGACTGAACATGGAGAATGGTTTTCGCTCAGACTATTCTTAGCCAGGCGCTGGCTGCAGCCAGACCACTCCTTCGGGACCCTTTCTCCCTTGGCACGGATTCAGCTATCTCTATAATCCCCAGGAGCAAGTAGAGGAATGTTCACTCTTCTCAAAAGGCACTTCCTTCCCTAGTGCACATCAAAGCGTCGCGTTCTGGGGGCCTCTCCAACGCTTAAATTTCGTTCATTTTGGAGTGCGTTTTCTGGGATCCTCCACTGTTGACCCCGTTTCCGGTCTCACCTTTGCTCATTTCAGAGAGTTCTCCTGTTCCGAAGTATGGTGACCAAGGAGAAAGAGACACTGGGGCTTGTGGAAACCAGCTCGGCCTCCCCGCACGTCACCCACATCACCATCCGCCGGTCCCGGATGCTGGAGGTGAGGAGCTTGTCGATGAGTGTGCTCAGCCGCAGGGCTTCTGTTTCCAGTGGATGACCCCTGAATGGTTCTGACCACTGCTTGACCTGATGACCCTGAAGCCAGGGCTCTGGGAGCAGGAGACGCCCATTCGTCCTGCCAGATAGCCTGAAGACTGCTTAATTAGACATGCCCTCAGTGCTGGAGACCCCCTGCACAGCGATTCCCTCCCTTTCCCCCAGGAAGTGAGAACAGCCTCTCCTCTACAGCGAGGACAGACAGGCTCAGGTCTGTGCTGACTCCATTGTCCCAGCAGGCAGTCTGTCCCAACACCCAGCCATGAGTGTGGAAGCTGGAGTGCTGGGCGCTAAGTTCCTGAGCTGTCCTGGGAAACCCGTCCATCACAGGACCCCAAGTTCTCTGTGGACATAAACTTAGGAGGTGCACATGAAGTGGCCCACCTTCGCCGGACCTAGCGTCCAGGGTTCCCACCACACAGCAACTTGATGTGACTTAAAAATAGGTGCCTGCCCTCGGAAGACTCGCCTCCCTATGTCAGGAAGTTGTCCTCGTATGTTTTGTTGGAACAAGACCCTGGAACGTGATCATCCTGAATGCAGGCACCTGCAGTGTCTATGTTGCGCCTGCCAGCCGCTCCCCCAGGTTGCGTAGTGCACAGCCTGCCCATCTGTGCTGCTGCGCGTTTGGTGACTGAGCCCCATGTCCCTGCTCCCAGGAGTGGCTCGGCCTGTTGGTTTGCCCACGCTTGCTCTTTGGACTTCCACCCACTGCACTCCGGCCACAGTTCCTCATCAGCACGTTCTATAGGACAGCAGGACAGTCACGCGACCCCAGGTCAGCACAGGGCCACATTGCCAGCCGCCAGCACCAGGCATCCACGGCGGCCCTTCCTCCCCACCTGTTTGCATTCCTGCCTTGGGCTGTTTGCGCCTCGTTTGTCCCTCCTAGAGTACTTGTTTGAGTTTTCTGACCACTGGTGATGGACGCTGACGTCTGCTGGAGAGAGACAGCGTGTGGTAAACAGACGATTTTGACAGTCATGGGCGGAGGAGCCTGGGGGGCTGCAGTCCATGGGGTCACTAAGAGTCGGACACGACTGAGCGACTTCACTTTAACTTTTCACTTTCATGCATTGGAGAAGGAAATGGCAACCCACTCCAGTGTTCTTTCCTGGAGAATCCCAGGGATGGGGGAGCCTGGTGGGCTGCCATCTATGGGGTCGCACAGAGTCGGACATGACTGAAGTGACTTAGCAGCAGCAGCAGCAGCAAAAGTAGAGATAAGAAATATAAGTCACGGGGATAAGTAACACTGGCTGACATTGTCTCAGTGCAGGTACATTTTTTTGCCTGCCAAACAGATAGAAATATCCCCTTCCCCTGTTCTTTCCTGTTTTTGTTGGAGCCCAGCCCTTGGACCAACCCCACGAGTGCCTGGATGAGTGACAGCTGACAACCAGCCTCAGTGTTGGGGCACAGGAAAGGGTCGGCAGGTGGAGAACACGTGCCCCTGAAAGAGGCCGCCTGCATGTTGCCTTGTGGAGATTCAGGCTCCGTAATGCTCTGACTTTTTAAGAGAAGACTCAAATTTTAGGGTTTTGAAGCCCACAGATCCTTGTGCTATGAACTAGTCAGTTTTTGTAAACCATCTGGAAGGTCGGCAGTCTTCCGGGGACCTTTCTGCCAACTAAACTCAACCCGCGGGCCACCAGAGTGTTCAGCCTCAAGGGAGAGAAAGCCCGATTGTGTTCTAGGAACTCGATTCTCCAGCACTTTCTTCTTTGGGCCTGGATGCACCTCTCCTGTCAGACTCCTCCATCCCGCCGCCCGTCATACCCACTCTGATGTGGCCAGCATGACGGGGCGTCTGGGTGGTGGAAGCTGGTGTCTCGTGAGAGTGACAGAATCCCCACCGCCCGCCTCAGATGTCCCTGGGAGAGTCACCCGCTTACCCCCGCCTGCTCTTTTCAGCACATTCCCCAGGGGCATCAAAGAAGGGAGGGCTGTCAGGATTTTAGGCAAAGTCCATTTTCCTCTTTTAAGCTCCTATGGGATAGATCATGTCATTAAGTTGAACCCTGGTGTTCATATTGAACCGGGAAGGGGAAGGGGTCATTGACTCAGTTACCTCAGTTCTCAAGACTCAGTGGTTCAGGTCATTAGAACTCGGGAGCCCAGTGACCTTTGCTTGGCTTGGACACAAGAGGGCATCAGCAAGCTGATACTCACCCACTGATCTCCTGGGCATTTATTCTGTCCCCTTTTTTATAGTTTGTACTGAAGGTGAGGCTTGTGTAGGAGGTTTCCAGTTAACAGTCTAAAGTCCTGCAGGAAGGCCTCCCCTCACAGGGGTGAATGGGGGCCAGATGCCAGCATTTCAGAACTAGAAGGGACTGTAGACACACCGTCGTCTGCCTCACCCCATCAGAGGCCAGACTGAGGCCAGAGGAGCTCAGTGATAGCGCTGGGCGTGGAAGCCGGTGCTCCTGTCCCCACGCCTCACCTCCCTGCTCCCCTCACCTCCCCGCTCTGTGCAGGGCACAGATGGACTCTCGAGAGGGGGCAGTGGGGTGCAGTAGGAGGTGTGTCAGAAGAGGCAGCGAATTCCTCTCTGCAGTATTTCGGAAGGAGGCTAACGTGGGGCTGGTCCATGAAAATTGAGCTTTGAGTCCAGCACACACTCCTGGCGCACCGGCCATGCACTTGGCCACTTGCTGAGGGCTTACACAGGGACCATCTTGTTGCGTCTGTGTGTCACTGACGCACCTCCTAACTCGCTCTGAGTTAGGCAGGCATGTTTAGTGCAGGGTGGAGAACCTGCCTTTCCTGCGGGGCCTGTTAGGATTCTCCCCGTCCCCTACTCAGTGCCAAGATCATTATCTTATGCTTAGGCGGAGTGACTTAAAAGCCCCGGCAGCTGCATGGTGACTTCCTGTTTTTTGCTTCTTTTCATCCAACTTAATGGTTTTCACATTTCACAGGCATAAAAAGTCCTTTTCAGGACCGTGCGCTCAAAATCGAGTTCTTGTTCCTTCAGGGGACTTCAGAGGTAATTTTTCTTCCTTGCTCGCTCACTTTGGAGCCTACCTCCTGAGTAAGACGGGGGCCCTCATGACCCAGTCCTTTGGGTCAGGAGGTGAGCACAGGGGAGACGTAGTCGGCAGGAAGGGCTCCTCAGAGCAGGTCCGGCTGTACCAGCCTGTGTGCTTGGTGACAGGGCGGCAGGTGGGCCGGCGAGCGGGCAAGCAGGCACCGTGGAGAGGGCCTGTCTGGCGTCCGCAGGGCATCTGAGAGCACAGCACTGGTGACTGAGGGTGAGGGGTATGTTGGGGGGCCAGTGCACAAGAGGACGGATGTGGCAACTGATTCGTAACCTGTTCTGGGACAGTATCTGAAGACACAGGTTTGTCCCTGGTTAAGCTGTGGGGCTTCTCACGCCAGGCCAAAGGACTACCCCCTGGGCCCTGTCCTGTTCCGAGCACTCTGAAATGAAAGCCTAAGCAACTTGCCCGTCAGTGCCCACATGCCAGGAATCCATTCAATGACAGGATCATGCATCAGGAAGACCTCAGCAGATCAGAACCAAGAGAGAGACTGAGCATGGCGATTTATCTAGCAGGAGGACACAGACGTCACATCCTAGGTTCACATCGGGCACAGGGATACGTGTCCAGTGGCTCCGTCTCGGGCGTGGACTGCAAGCCGGAGGTGCTGAGGCTCCCCCTCCCACTGCCCCTGCCCTCCCCCAGGCCCAGCATCACCCCTGCACCCATCTCCCCACTTCCCACCAGCGCTCGGCTTTGCTTCCAAAAGAAAATCTTCCTAAGACGAAAGCCAGCCATGTCACTCTGCCTAAACCCTTCTGTGGCTCCCCAGCGCTCTCAGGTTCTAACCTAAACTTCTCAGCAGGACTCACAGCCTCTCCTGATCTGGGCAGAGGTACCAGGAGTTGAGTGGTGAGGGACTTCTTTTATTTGTCTCCCAGAATTCATCTTGTCTTCGTCTCTCCCATCCTGATGACCGAGAGCTTGTCATCACGCATCTGGTCTAATTTGTCCATCTCACTGCTAGGCACCCTCCCAAGGGCAGTCTCCCCTTGCCCAAGAGTGGTAAAGCCACATCCCCCAAAGTGAATTCCTCTTCTACCAGGCTCTCATCTAGAAGCAGGTGAAAGCCGCTGGCTCTCCTCAAGCCCCCGTGCGTCCTGACACATTTCATAATGCGCCGGGAAGGCTGCACTTGGGGGAGAGGGCACTTTGAGGAGCGAGCCCTGAATTATGCAGGGGCCTTGGGTCCCTAATGGACTGTAATTCTGCCCTTGCAGGACGGCTACGAGCAGCTCCGGCAGCTCTCGCAGCACGCCATGAAGGGCGTCATCCGCGTCAAGTTTGTCAACGACCTCGGGGTGGACGAGGCTGGGATTGATCAAGACGGTGTTTTCAAGGAGTTCTTGGAAGAGATCATCAAGAGAGTGTTCGACCCAGCACTCAATCTGTTCAAGGTATTTAAAGGGCGCGAGCACACGGTGGACGGCAGCCAGACTCAAGGTGACAGATGAAAAGTGGAGGCGTTTCACCTCCCTGCCCCTCCCCATCCTTCTGCCTTGCAGACGACCAGTGGAGACGAGAGACTCTACCCTTCGCCCACGTCCTACATCCATGAGAATTACCTGCAGCTCTTTGAGTTTGTGGGCAAGATGCTGGGGAAGGCAGTGTACGAGGTAAACATCTTAAGGACCATTGAGCTGAAATGGAAAATAAAATGTTGTAAGTACAGAGGGCTTCGTATATGTGGAGGTGACCAGACGCACGTAATGACAGTTACCTGTCATGAAGATCAAGTCAAGGACAGGGACAGGGACCAACACCAACCATGTTCTTGGCAGTGAGGTGGTGGATAAGAGAGCTGGTTACTGGTCGCTGTAGGTAGTAAATGAACTGATACAGGTGAACACCTCCTCTGGTGGCTGGCAGGTCAGGGCTGCCAGCGCCACTGTTACTAGGAGGGAGGGTGTCTGAGCTTCCGCTCCTCGATGTCATGGATTTGGGGTGGTGTGGACTTCCCAGCCACCCTGGGAACCCACCTGGCTCCTGGTCCCCCTCCCCTGAGACCCCCTTCCCCCCCAGCCATCAGAACTGCCTCCAGGTGGTGCTGGGTCCCCAGCCCTTCTGGTCCTGCTCCCCAGGAAGGAAGTAAAGCCACCGCTCCAGCCCATCACCACCTGTCCTCGTGGCCTTGGCAGTGGACTCCAGAGGGGCAGGGAACCGTTCCCCTCTCACCCCAGGGGCTGACCCCTGAGCCACACTCACATCCCACCCCTCACAGAGGCCAGGGAGGCCAGGACACCCTCCAGAGGCACAGCCCGCTGCAGGCCCAGCTGAGAAAGGAGGCCATGTGGGCCAAAAATGCTTTGAGTCTCGAATAATACATCATTCCCCCTGTGTAAACGGCCCCATCCACGGCCTCAATCCCTGCTATGATGATGTCAGGGGCCCCATCTGAGTCCAAGTCCCCTCCAGTCCTCCTCCTACCTGAACTGGTTAGGTGGCCTTCTCTGTGCTTCCGTTTCTACATCTGCAAAATGGTAACGCTTCTCAGTTGATCCCCCTTTTTTAACAAAACAAGCAAAATCCCAAGGCCCCTCCTGGTCGTTTGCCCTTTTTTTTTCTTCAAATGTGTAGCTGTGACGAGACTCAGAAGCATCTGGGCCAGCTGAAGGCATGACTTCCTGGCTTTGTAAATGTCCTCCCCCACTTCCTGGGCCGAGTCTCTGCCTCCTCCCTCTCCAGCAGCAAGGACACCACGGGCCCAGTGAGGAGCGGCCTGTGTTCACTCACTTCCCCCCTCTTGATCCTCAGGACAGGGTGTCGTGGGGTCAGCCTGCCTCTCCCCTCTCTGTCTCCCTGATCCGCACACTCCCAGTCCTGGCTGTGTCCCTGCCTCCCAGCCATTCCCCACAGGAAGTACAGATGCACAGGCCCCTGCCGGGAGCCCTCCCAGGGCTCGGGAGAGAATCCAGGCTCCCGGAGGCTCGTGAGCACTTCCCAGTCGGGCCCTGCTGCCTCCCTGGCCTCCCCGCTCACCCCCTCCCTCACACACCCTCCTGTAGCCAGACCTGCATCCAGCCCTGGAGCACACCTGTGGGCCTTGTACTCAGGGCCTCACGCTCAGCTACCCTTCCTCCTGGAAGTGTTCCCCCACCCTGCTCAGTTAACCCTTGAAGCTGAGGCTCTGCTGGCGCGCATTTACAGATGAGCAAGCTGGTACCCTGTGGCCTGGCAGCTGAGCTGTGTGGCTGCAGAGCCGAGGCCCTCAACCACTGTACCTTGGGGTCCCCACAAGGCACCCGGCGGTGTTGTAAGTGCTAGGGGGCATCGTCGTCCAGAGCGAACATCTCGGCAGTGTTTAGAGGTGTCACTGGGGCCCTCGGAGCCCCCTCTGCAGCCCGAGCTGCCCCGATGAGATCATAAGATAGGGTCCCGGGCAGCAGGTGGCAGCTCCCGCCTCCTCTCTGGCAGGGAATCGTGGTCGACGTGCCCTTTGCGTCCTTCTTCCTGAGCCAGCTGCTCGGGCACCACCACAGCGTCTTCTACAGCTCTGTGGATGAGCTGCCCTCTCTAGACTCGGAGTTCTACAAAAACCTCACATCCATCAAGGTCAGTGTGGAAGGCAGGATGGCCTGGCTGAGTGCCCATAGGGACTCAGGGAAGGGACGCCCACAGGCAGGCTCCAGCTCTGCCTGGCTGCCGTGGGAGGGGCGGGATCGCCTGCCATGGGGAAGTGGCCCACTCCCTAGTTGCGGCAGGCCCTTGTGTCCTGAGCACTTCCTCCCGAGACTGATGCTCACAGCCTCCTTCCTGCAGGGGATGAGGGGCCCCTTCCTCTGCTTCAAGTCTCATGGCAGCCACAGTGGTAGCCGTCCAAGCAGACACCGTCAGAGGAGTGTTAAAGCCGTCAGGGCTGTAGGACTCACCAGCCCCTACGTTGTCCCTTTCTCTGTTGCTTTAGCGGTACGATGGGGACATCGCTGACTTGGGCCTGACGCTGTCATATGATGAGGATGTCATGGGTCAGGTACGTGGGCTTCTCCGGCTGGGCTTTCTGCTCCCTTCCTCCTTTGGCTCCCTGACACCTGCCCTCAGTTCAGTTCAGTCACTCAGTCGTGTCCACCTCTTTGCGACCCCACGGACTACAGCACACCAGGCTTCCCCGATCATCACCAGCTCCCGGAGTTTACTCAAACTCATGTCCATCGAGTCGGTGATGCCGTCCAACCATCTCATCCTCTGGCACCCCTTCTCCCTCCTTCAATCTTTCCCAGCATCATTCGCATCAGGTGGCCAAAGTATTGGAGTTTCAGTTTCAGTATCAGGCCTTCCAATGAATATTCAGGGTTGATTCCCTTTAGGTTTGACTGTTTGGATTTCCTTTCTGTCCAAGGGACTCAAGAGTCTTCTCCAGCACTACAGTTCAAAAGCATCAATTCTTCGGTGCTCAGCTTTCTTTATAGTCCAACTCTCACATCCATACATGACCACTGGAAAAACCATTGCTTTGACTAGACGGACCTTTGTTGGCCAAGTAATGTCTCTGCTTTTTAATATGCTGTCTAGGTTGGTCATAGCTTTTCTTCTAAGGAGCAAGTGTCTTTTATTTTCATGGCTGCAGTCACTATCTGCAGTGATTTTGGAGCCCAAGAAAATAGAGTCTCTCACTGTTTCCATTGTTTCCCCATCTATTTGCCATGAAGTGATGGGACCGGATGCCATGATCTTCATTTTCTGAATGTTGAGTTTTAAGCCAGCTTTTTCGCTCTCCTCTTTCACTTTCATCAAAAGGCTCTTTAGTTCCTCTTCACTTTCTGCCTTAAGGGTGGTTGGTGTCATCTGCGTATCCGAGGTTATTGGTATTTCTCCCAGCAATCTTGATTCCCGCTTGTGCTTCATCCAGCCTGGCGTTTTCCATGATTTATTCTGCATAGAAGTTAAATAAGCAGGGTGACAGTATACAGACTTTACATACTCCTTTCCTTATTTGGAACCAGTCTGGTGTTCCATGTCCGGTTCTAACTGTTGCTTCTTGACCTGCATACAGATTTCTCAAGAGGCAGGTTAGGTGGTCTGATATTCCCATCTCTTGAAGAATTTTCCACAGTTTGTTGTGATCTGCATAGTCAGAGGCTTTTGCGGAGTCAGTAAAGCACAAGTAGATGTTTTTCTGGAACTCTCTTGCTTTTTCGATGATCCAGGGGATGTTGGCAATTTAATCTCTGGTTCCTCTGCCTTTTCTAAATCCAGCTTGAACATTTGGAAGTTCTTGGTTCACATACTATTGAAGCCTGGTTTGGAGAATTTTGAGTATTACTTTGCTAGCGTGTGAGATGAGTGCAGTTGTGCAGTAGTTTGAGCATTCTTTGGCATTGCCTTTCTTTGGGATTGGAATGAAAACTGACCTTTTCCAGTCCTGTGGCCACTGCTGAGTTTTCCAAATTTGCTGGCATGTCAAGTGCAGCACTTTCACAGCATCATCTTTCAGGATTTGAAATAGCTCAACTGGAATTCCATCACCTCCACTAGCTTTGTTTGTAGTGATGCTTTCTAAGGGCCACTTGACTTCACATTCCAGGATGTCTGGCTCTAGGTGAGTGATCAAACCATCATGATTATCTGGGTCATGAAGATCTTTTTTGTACAGTTTTTCTGTGTATTCTTGCCACCTCTTCTTAATATCTTCTGCTTCTGTTAGGTCCATACCATTTCTGTCTTTATTGTGCCCATCTTTGCATGAAATGTTCCCTTGGTATCTCTAATTTTCTTGAAGAGATCTCTATAGTCTTTCCCATTCTGTTATTTTCCTCTATTTCTTTGCATTGATCCCTGAGGAAGGCTTTCTTATCTCTTCTTGCTATTCTTTGGAACTCTGCATTCAAATGGGTATATCTTTCTTTTTCTCATTTGCCTTTAGCTTTTCTTTTCTCAGCTCTTTATAAGGCCTCCTCAGGCAGCCATTTTGCTTTTTTGCATTTCTTTTTCTTGGGGATGGTCTTGATCTCTGTCTCCTGTACAGTGTTACGAACCTCTGTCTATAGTTCATCAGGCACTCTGTCTATCAGATCTAGTCCCTTAAATCTATTTCTTACTTCTACTGTATAATCGAAAGGAATGTAATTTAGGTCATACCTGAATGGTCTAGTAGTTTTCCCTGCTTTGTTCAATTTAAGTCTGAATTTGGCAATAAGGAGTTCATGATCTGAGCCACAGTCAGCTCTCGGTTTTGAGACCTGGCCTACTCTGGTGTTTTCCCCAGGATACCCACAGACTCTGTCTGTGTGTCCTTCTTCTCTGCCTGCCCCACCCCTCTCCCGCACTGCCAGGCAGGAGGGCGCTCGCCTCCTCCCTGCCATGACCCAGCCTGGACCTGCTGGCCTCCCATAGAGACCCTGCTCTACTTCCAGCGCATTTTGGGGTGATACTTGAGGGAACAGTGACTCCCGCTTTTCGTTACCATAGTGAGGATTAGCTGTTCCAGATGGAGGATTTGGACTGGGATGGGGCCGAAGCCTCCCAACAGGAGGGACCTCTAACAGAATCCTGTCCTTATTCCTTCTCAGCACGAAGACAGAGCAGGGAAATAAAGACCCTTGAAGTTATGGTGGCAGAGGGGCTCCCCCTAGACTCGCTCTGTCTTGCTTTCCCCCACAGGGCTCCCGGCCCCTCCACTTGGATCCCTGGACCCCTGCACCAGCCCCAGTGTGCACGTGGTCCGAGGGCTGCCCCGGAGCTCGTAGTATGAGGCCAGCTTCCCAGGGCCTTAGCAGGGTCACTGCGTCTCCCCAAGCTCACTTTCCTCAGCTCAACAGGTGCCGCTTGTCGAGTGAGTCCTTGCTGGGGCCAGCGTCGTGCCTTCACCATACTTTCTAACAGCGCCGCTGTGTCCCGGGGCATGGTCAGCATGCCACCGCTTATTACCCATTTTTTCGTGCCCTTCACTAACATGCTCCCCTCCATGACACCCCGGAGCCTTAATACACACATGTGAACGAGGATGAGAGGAGAAGGAACCTTTGCTGTTGATCAGGCAGGGCCCGCTTGTTGATATTTAGGCCCTGACTTTCTGTGGAAATGATTGTTCCCGCACACCGCTCATCTTCCTCCTGTGATTATTGTGGATGTCAGTGTCGCGCCTTTCGTCTTCGGGAAGCCTTACTTCCTCATTAGAAACCTCTTGAGTAATTGCTCCCCTTCCTTTCCTCCAGCTTGTTTGCCATGAACTGGTTCCTGGAGGGAAGACCATTCCTGTTACAAATGAAAATAAGTGAGTATGGCAATTAAATTTTTAAGGTCACCACTTGAAAAGACTTCATTCTGGCTCTCCAGGCTTTCTTTGATAATTTATTAAGATAGATTGAAGTAGAAAGAGGCCGTAAATATCATAATGGAATTTACTGGTTACAGTTCATAGGCCGAAGTCGTATTAAATTCGATTTGCAGAATAAGAATTGACAATTTGTTTTTTTGCAGTAGCACTTCTAAGGTCAGAGGCACCCAGGCAGCAGTGTTCCTAGGAATTTAATGACGGCTCTAGATGCAGACAGATGGGTTCTGAGCCATTTGGGTGTGCAGCCCTGAACCCAGAGGGCGCAGAGGTGGAAAGACTCCTCGAAGGAGCAGATCATTTTGGAAGGAGGGTGTGTGGCCATGGTATAAAATGCTGTTCTCGAAAAGACAACAGTGATGAACTCAGATGCAGCAGACAGGTCCTCAGTCGTGGGGAGACCCCGAGGCCAGGCAGCCTTGTCCCAGAAAGCAGCCTTTTATGAGTCTATCATCAGTGGTCCCTCAGAGCGCAGCCCTCCAGGCATGTCTGCACCCAGCCCTGCTCTCGCCTGACTGGTCGCAGGACCTGGCACAGGGAGTCGGTATTGGCCCTTCCATCAGTCTGTCAGTCTCCTCCTGTGAGCAGGCCCAGCTGAGCATCTGAACTGCTCATCTGAGCTTCGCTGTCTTCGGTGATGGGTGAGAGCTTAGCCCTGCCCGGTGAGTCACGGGGATCAGATGCACGTCACAGCCGCTGTCCCGAACATCACGTCCCTCTCGGGTTGGATCTGTTAGTCCCCGCGCTCAGGTAGCTTTTATTTATTTAGACTGTCAGTACAGCGGACTGAATCATCACGATTGATTGATTCTCGTCATGCAGTTTTGGCTCTTGGCCTCGGGGCCTTCGTGTGACGACAGCTGAGAAAGATCAGGGACCACAGGGTGGGAGGAAGCTACCTGGGGGTGTCAGAGAGCAAGGTGGGTCCTGAGCCTGCCTACCACGTGCCTGCACCATCCCTCCAGAGGGCTTCACGCAAGAGCACACGCAGAGTATCTTCTGGGATGTCTGGTGCCACAGAGGGCCTTAATCAATGAGAGCAGTGACCCCACCATCGTCACATGTATCCCCCCTCAGGAGGGCCCTGTTTTGCCAGGCATGGCACGGGGGTGATGGTCAGAGCTGTATGTCCAGCAGCCAGTGGAGGTGGGTTGATGCAGTTGGAGTGAGGTTCCTATCCTGCCTGGAAACCTACGTGGAAGGTCATTTCACAAACTCTTCCCTGTTCTTAGCATAAAACCTCAGTAGGTTTTATGAGGGCAAGGGCATTCTGTTTTGCAGGCTCTTTAAAAGGCCTGGCATCACCGGCACCCACTTCTGCGGGGTGAGGCCTGATCTTGCACTTCCTGGGTGTTTGCCAGGGAAGTCTCGCAGGCTCCCTGCCTCTCTTTTGGTAAAAGGAAAACTGTCAATCACCAGCTTCAACGAGCCCACGAAAGGAGTAGCAGTGATAGAAAGTCATATTTAAGTGTATCACATGCAGGCTTTCCAGTGGAAGCTTTTTTTCTTAATGCTTATTTATTTGGGTTGCTGTGTAGGCTTTTCTCTAGTTGTGTCGCCGGGGAACTGCTCTCTGGTTGCAGTATGTGAACTCCGCATTGCGGTGGCATCTCTTGTTACGGAGCACAGGCTTTGGCGCGCTGGCGTCAGTCGTGGCGGCGCACGGGCTCAGTAGTTGTGGCACAGGGGCTAAGCTGCCCCGAGGCAGGTGGGATCCTCCCAGATCAGGGATCGAACCCACATCTCCTACATTGGCCAGTGGATTCTTTACCACTGAGCCACCAGGGAAGCCCCTGGAAGCTTTTTTAAAACAGGAACATTTCCAAGGTCAGTAACTCAGATCTGTGCATCACGGGGTAAATGATTTATTTGGACTGTACGGATTTGGGATGTTGAGAGTTGCACCTGGGCTGGGCTCACATTCTTCCGTCTCTGAGTAACTAGTTTGCTAAATAGTTTACAGTGCTGGCAAGCCTGTAGGAGTGGCTCTCCCCTGGCCTGAGGCGTGGCGTTGTGTCGTGAGCTGCGCCTGAACTAAAAGCAGACCCGGAAGGCCAGCCGCTTGGAACCCTTGTTGGTGCTCCAGCTTCCTCCCTGAGCCTAGTCGTCAGCCAGCCACACGTGGTTAAAACTTTCCGCAGCCCTGCCTTCTCCTGGCCTGGACTCTGTCCAGTCTAGGAAGATTTTGACTGAAGTTTCTTTTCTTTTCTTATTTTATTTATTTGGCTCCATGGGGTCTTAGTTGTAGCACGCGGGATCTTTCGTTGCAGATATGGTATCTAGTTCCCTGACCAGGGATCGAATCCTGGCCCCCTGCACTGGGAGCTTGGAGTCTTAGCCACTGGACCACCAGGGACATCCCCTAAAGTTTCAGCATGAAACAGTTTTTCTCTGGAGAACTGAATAGTATTTAAATGGTTTATGTCCAAGAGGATGAAATGAAATAAAAGTCCCTTTGTACTGAGAAGGGCCCTCTCCTTAGCTGGAGCACGTCTCACTGTGATTCTTGACGGTGGAGTGGTACCCCCTTGTCTGACCTTCTGGCTCTGGGGAGGCGCGCACAAGGTGATGCCCTTGACACTGAGGCTGTCCCGGAGGCCAGCCGTGGGCCGTCCAGGAGAGCTGTCATCCTCGTCGCCGTTGTTCTGGTGAAATGCCCTGGCGCTCCTTGTGTTTGTGTAAGAGACGCTTCAGAGCTGACCGGACTCATCTTCCAGCCCGTCGGCAGCCAGCCGCGCTGCCCCGTTAATTTCTGTTGTTTTCCCCTGTCGGTGACAGAATTAGCTACATCCATCTGATGGCCCACTTTCGAATGCACACGCAAATCAAGAACCAGACAGCTGCCCTCATTAGCGGCTTCCGTTCCATCATCAAGCCTGAGTGGATCCGGATGTTCTCGACCCCTGAGCTGCAGCGACTCATCTCTGGGGACAACGCCGAGATTGATCTGGAAGATCTGAAGTAAGGAGCAAGTGCGGGGGCAAGAGTGAGAGTCTTAGGCCTCCCAGAAAGCACGCTGTTCCTTCACCAGGCTCCTTTTGGAGGGTTCTCAGGGTCCCGCTTCCAGAGGGACTCCACCTCCCTGGTCTTGCCTTCCCTGTGAACTGCTTTGGAAGAAAAGCTCAAAACCCTGTCTCCCTGGAGACTAAGAAGGGGAAACAGAGTCTGAGGCTGGGGTGGGGGAGCTCTCCGAAGTCCTGGAAGACAGATTCAGGGTCTCTGTCAGCTTCTGCTGGGGAGCACCAGGGCCTGCCACACAACACTCTGCCTATTGGGCTTTTGGGACCAGGGGCTATTAAGGCATGAACTTCTGACGTAAGAGCAGTTGGTCGTCATCCAGGCCGGGCAGAGTTCACTGTGCCACTTGTCTGAATTCCATGCCTGCCTGTGTCTGCATGCACCTGGCAGCGTGTGTGACTGAGCCCTTGTCTGCATTGTTTTCAGGAAGCACACAGTGTACTACGGTGGTTTCCATGGGAGCCACAGGGTCATCATCTGGCTCTGGGATATCCTGGCCTCTGACTTCACGCCCGACGAGAGAGCCATGTTTCTGAAGGTAATTTATACGTTACCTCTGCTTTCAAGGGGTCATCATCCCAGAAGCTAATTTTCAGGAGAATCAGTTTTTCCAGGGACTTCCCTCATTATCCAGTGGCTAAGACCCTGTCCTCCCAGTGCAGGGGTCCCGAGTTCGATCCCTGGTCAGGGAACTAGATCTCACATGCCACGACTAAGATCTGCTGCAGCCAAGTAAATAAAAATTTTTAAAAATCACGCCTATTGGAAAAAAAGAGAGAATCAGTCTTTCTAACAGGGTCTCTTGTAAGCCTCAAACAGTCTCTGCCGACCTATAGCACAGCTTGCCCCCCTCTCCTGGAAAGAGGAAAGCAGGTCTCTCCTAAGCACGCACTCGCGCCCCTCACTGCAGGCAAGTTTGTGTGTCTCGGGGGCCTGTGCCCACACCTGCAGTCCCTGGTCCTGGGCTTGCGCTTTTCTGTGGCTGCAGACGCTGAGGAGGGGTTGGGGGCGGCCCCAGAACCTTCCTACAGGAGGGGATGTGCCTTCTTTAGATGTAACGATGGCAGAGCCCCACAGCTGCCCCTGCCCTCCAGTCCTCCTCCCATCCCAGGAGGCTGACCGCGCCTCCCTCCCTGGACCAGCCCTGGCCGGCCATGGGCAGCGGGCCCCAGCAGCCCAAACTGGAAGGGGCACAGACTCTTCCCGTGTCTGTCTCCACATCCTTCAGACGGGTGGAGTCATGCAGTGCCTGAGGCCTGGTTAGAAGGGGTCAGGTTCACAGTGGATTCAGCTCAGGGTGGAAATGCTTATAAACCAGGTCTGTTGCTACAGTCTTTCTGGTGGAAAACACAGGATATTAGGCTAGTAATATATCTTGTCAATAGTTTTTGTAAAAACAGTTTTTGAAGCACGACACACAAACTTTTTGGATGGTCTCAGAAATCTCACTACCATTTATAACATTGTTTAAATGGGAATCTTTATTTCTAAGACCCAAGTGCTCATCTTGCTGGGGAACTTTGGCGCCAGCTTGGCACTCTCAGTAGTAGGCCCCTGGATCCCCTCGAGAAGGGGAGTGTTGCACTGACGTTGGACTGAAGAAAGCAAAGGGATCCTCAGGACTTCCCTGGGCAGGGGTAGCACTTGGATTTCCGGGCAGGTCGATGCCTCTGTCCAGGTAGAACTAATCCTTTATGGAAATGACTCGGGAACCGCCATCTGAAAAATACCAGGAATTGCAGGGCGGCAGCAGGGATACAAGGCTGGCCCCACAGCCCCCCACTGGAGGCGTCCAGTACCTTGGTCCACCCTCAGCATCGCTGGCTCCCAAGGCCAGGTATTGGTCAGCCTGCTGAGAGCTGGTCAGGGGCCAAGCTTACAGGGACAGCCCTGCCACCTGCAGGCATCGTTGCCAGTGTGCCTGACCTGCCAAGTGGGCAGGCAGGTGCCGAGTGAGCGAGCTGTTGGTGGTGTGATGCGTGTTCCAGAGCCTCAGCCCTCGGCTCAGGCCTCGCCCCGCCACGCTTAGCGCAGCCCCTGCCTCCTCCCTCTCTCTCCCTTTCTGGTGCTGTCCTTTGGTCCCTCCCCCAAGGACGGCATCTCCAATTCTGACACCTGGCCTTGCCTTGTGTTGCAGTTTGTGACGAGCTGTTCCCGGCCCCCGCTCCTGGGATTCGCCTACCTCAAGCCTCCTTTCTCCATCCGCTGTGTCGAAGTGTCGGATGATCAGGTATACCACTGCTGGGGTAGGGCCAGCCCCTCCCGGGGGTCGTCTGCTGGGGCCCACCAACCAGGCAGGGCGCTCACGGGGTCGTGTCTACTGGGCTGGCCGCTCGGCGCCTTGGTGCCCCAGGCGGTCCCTTTTTCATGACTCCCTCGGGAAAGAATACCTGTGGAGTATTTCTCATAGCTGCTCATGCCGCCCTGGTTCCAGGTCTGAACTGCAGCGTGGGAGAGGGCTTGGGATATGGGCTCAGAAATGGGACAAGCTCAGGCCTCAAGTCCAGCTTCACCACCTGCCAGCTCTGCTTACCTGGGCCAGCGGCCACCTTCCTCCTAGGGGTGACCGCGTTCCATGTCCCGCTGCCTGACCCACAGTGGGTGCTCAGGTGGTGGCCGTTGTTAGACGTTTATCACCCCCGTGAAAACCCAGGGGTCTCTGAGCGGTCGCTGTTCTCCAAGGCGCCCTGTCTGCATGCTGCACCCTCCCCTTAGGTGACACCAGATGACTCTACCCCTTGCTGAAGCAAGGCCTCTCCGAGTTACAGTCCATGCTGCCAAGATCAGGGAGGAAATGCTAGGCTGTTTCAGAAATGCTTTGTTACCAAAACATGTGGACAGTGAGTGCTCCGGCTCTTTGAGAATTGGCTGACTGATAGTTAGTGGTTGACCAGAAGGCCCTGTTTCCCAGAGCTGCTTCATACAGGCCCCTCTGTAGGAGACCTGAGGAGTCAGGCTCGCTTCCCAGGCACCCATCTCTCCAGTTGTCCTCCTCGGGGGGACCAGCCCAACCCTCTCCCAGGGCACCCCCCCCAACCCAAGGCTGTGGGCTGTGCTTGCAGGACACGGGGGACACCCTGGGCAGCGTCCTCCGGGGCTTCTTCACCATCCGCAAGCGGGAGCCAGGCGGCCGCCTGCCCACCTCCTCCACCTGCTTCAACCTTCTCAAGCTGCCCAACTATAGTAAGAAGAGCGTCCTGCGGGAGAAGCTACGCTACGCCATCAGCATGAACACAGGCTTCGAGCTCTCCTAGCCCCCGTCCTGCCGACTCGAGGCTCCCAGGCAGCCTCGGCTCTTCTCTATAGCCATGAGACGCCCCCGTGGCCTCAAGAACCTGGATGCACGTGAGGACGCGACCCAGCGCTCTCCAGGTGACACTCACGGGAAGCTGGTGTTGGAAATAAACCTCCAGATTCGGCCATCATCGGTCCCTCTTTCCTGCTTTCCAGGGGCCTCATGCCCAGGCCTGTGATGGCAGCCGGGCTTCTCTTTTTGATAGTCTGGTCTTTTTGTGAGTCTTTCTGGTCCTTAACTTCCTGAGCGAGCCATGCATGAACAAGTCCCAGGAACCCCCAGGCTCCAGAGTGGTTTTCAGGGCGTGGGCCTGAACCCACCAAGCCGACCAGGCGGGAGATGCTTCCCTTCCGTTTCTTAAAACTCTCAGGTAAGGCCTCGCCACGCCTCTATGCACCCGGCAGTCTCGACCTCCGGCCCTTCCGCAGCGGCCTCTCTGCAGCCAGCCAGGCCCGCCGGCTCCCAGGGCAGCAGAGGCACCTGCTGGGGAGACCGTGGGGCACCGGGGGCTAGGGGTGCTGTTCCCACCTGGGAGCCCCGTGTTCCCATGGCGGCGGTCCCCTGCCCACTCTCCCCTCAGGGGCTCCCGAGTCCTCAGCGGCCCGCTCCCATCTTGGGAACTCACGTCGGCATCCTGAGCTTGGGAGAGAAAACCCATCGGTCCTTAAGAGCAGCTGCTTCCAGTGGGCGCTGGCTGCTTGTTGGCCACCCTTACAGTCCAGTGGGGGACAAACACCAGCTGAAGGTCCCTGTCCCGTCTGGCAGTGGCTTCACTCCGTAGATGGTAGAAGTCCTCAGAACCGTGGGTCTTGTTCCCCGTCCTTCCTCGGCACCGGGAGCCCTTGACGCTGACGGGGGCTCACGAGGCCGAGGAAACATGAGGGCACTCTGGGGTGGTGGTTGGTGTTTTGCCTCGTTTTCTCCTCCAACCCATTGCTCTCATCTGCTGTCAGCTTCACCTTTGTCACAAGAACTGTGCTCCAGATCCAGGGAAAAGAGGCAGAATCCTTGTTAGTGTCTGTGTAGACAGCCATGCGGAGTAGGCACTGGCGACCCACTCCAGTGCTCTTGCCTGGAAACTCCCATGGACCGAGAAGCCTGGTGGGCTGCAGTCCATGGGGTTGCGAAGAGTCGGATGTGACTGAGCGACTTCACTTTCACTTTTCCCTTTTATGCATTGGAAAATGAAATGGCAACCCACTCGAGTGCTCTTGCCTGGAGAATCCCAGGAACTGGGGAGCCTGGTGGGCTGCCATCTATGGGGTCGCACAGAGTTGGACACGACTGATGTGACTGACTTAGCAGCAGCAGCGGACAGCCATGCATCCTCGCCCGCCTCACCACACTCCCTGTGTGTCCCTGCCACCCAGACTGAAGTCAGACGAGAGGTCAGGAGCGCCCAGTCCCTCAGCCCTGCGGAGCCAGTGGAGGGCGTGCCACATAACTCCTCCAAGCAGAGAAAAAAAAAAAAAAAAAACCCTTCCAGAAAGAACCTTCATGTTGGCGGCAAAGCAGGCAGGACCTATCTCCGTGGCCTCTGGCAGGGGGTCTCAGCTGGGTAGCGGCGTCCTCCCCAGGCCTAGGCTGGCCCTGTTAGAGCCCCTGGCTTCTAAAAGACAGAGCGCATGTTTTCCCTGATGGGAAGACGGCAAGGAATCTAAGGATAGACAGGAATTTATTATTATTTAAGATATGTTAGTAACCTCAGATTCTGTGGACTTGCCAGTATCTAAACACTCAGTTCCTTTGAAACTCTTCTACACGTGTGTGTCGTGCTCTGGGCAGGTGGGTACATTTGTGCCGGTGCCTGAAGGACTGTGAGCCTCCATGAAGAGGTTTGATGTGTGTTCCCTAGGAGTCTGCCGGGCGGGATCGCAGACGGTGGTTTTTGTGCACCAGCGTCAGCTTCGCTCTTTTGATGAAGAGGGGTAGTTTGTAATTCATTTAGCTTCTGGCTGGCAGTACTGCACTAATGAAGACCCGTATCTGTACTTTTCTAGCTGGTGTTCACAGACACCATAATGGCTCTTGATGGCTCTAAAAAGTTGCGGGGGGTGGGGTTGTTTTCATAGATAACTTATGGATTAAAACATGATCAAAGACAATTAAATTTGTATTTCAGCACACAGTGGCAGCTTTTTCTCTCTTTCTTGGTCCTTGCCTGGTGGCATGTGGGATCTTAGTTCCCCAGCCAGGGACTGAACCTGCACCCCCTGCAGTGGAAGCTCAAGGGTCTGAAACCACCGGACCACCAGGTTTCTCATGTCAGGAAGAGCTCTTTCGACTGAGCTCCCGGAGAACTGACGATGGGGCATCTGGGGCTTAAAGAGCTCCGAGGCTCCCGTGGTGGGGAGAGGACTCAGGACGAGACGGCAGACAGCCAAGGCCACTGCCTCCCCAGGGTCAGCGCCAGTGGAAGGTTTGTCCTGCAAAGCGAGTCACCTTTCAGATAAAGTTCAAGTCCCTTAGGCGCACTCCATGTCCCGCACCCCGACCCCATCCTTCTCACACACTCTCCAGAGGCAGCCCCTCCCTGGATCACACGTCTTACCCGGTAACATAATACGGTGACAGGTGTCTGTTGAATCCAGATAATTCGAAAATGCTCAAACTGAGATTTTCCAGCTCCTCTGGGTGTGTTCAGCTTTCCTCCCTTACCGAAGATTGCAGTTGCAGGCCATGCCAGCCCAATCTCATCCTGTCACACAAGCCCAGGTTTATACTCAGCGGAAAACCCATCTAACCCTGCCCGTCTTTCCAGCTCCTCCCGGGAATTCTCGCTGATTCCTCTGGCCTGGGAGCATCTGAGCATCAGGAGAGGTCTTAAAAGCCTGACAGCTGGGGCACCGCCTCCCGAGAGGAATCCGAGAGTAACTCTGAGAAGGGGCTGCTCTCAGGCCCAGACGGGAACCGTGGTTCTCTCCAGCCTTCGGAGCGTGGAGTCAGAATGAAGCAGCCTCCTCATTATAACCCTCATGATGGTTGACGTTTGTTGCAAGCACGCTCTTAAACAGGTCACAGCTGACTCCCCGAGTCTGGCTGAGTGCAGCTTTAACTGAGGGCACTGGAGAGACCTGGGGCTTGAGAGCGTCTGTGGACCTGGATTCGTGTCCAGCTTTCCCTCCCACTAGGTGGGAGGCCAGGGGGCAAGGCCCCTTGCTTCTCTGGGCTTCCATCGAATAAGGAGCAAGGCGCCCTCCACTGAGAAGGGGAATGAGAAGTGCTTCCTCTCCAGAGCAGTTTTCTGCTGACTAACGTCAGCAGGACCCCCGAGGATCTCCTGCTGGGCTCCGGGCCCCAGGGGCATGGCTCCTTTTCTGCCCAAGCCCCGACCGAGCTTCGAGTTTCCATGTGCACTCAGGCCAGGGAGCTCCCCAACCCAGGACTCACAGCCACATTCCCTTTGCACTTATCTCAGCCCTTGGGAATTTGGGGGTACTGGGGTGAGTGTGGGATTACAGACCTTCCACCAAGAAGCCAAATGGCTGGTATCCACTCAGTGACAGCAGCAGCAGTCCTGCTGAAGACGGGCCCAGAGGAGCCGAATCAGAGTGTCCTGGACACTCACCTGCACGTTGAGTCCCTGGGGAGGTCCTACTTCCACGTGTCTGGCTGGGCACCACACCACAGACCACACTGAGAAGCAAGGGTCAGGATGCCATCTTCCACGGCCCAGCCATCAGGCGAAGACCCTGACCTTGGCATCAAAAACGAGCACAGATCAGCTGAGTGACCCCGGGTAAGTTTCTAACTCCCTGAACCTTCTTGCCTCATCAGTAAAATTGCCCCAGTGATAGTTATCTCTGTCCCAAGAGCCTCACAAACTCAGGAAACGGGCTGTGGGCTCCCAGGACAGGCGCTGGGCCCAGCCCGGCCGCCCACTGGCTGTGACCGATTTGACCACCTCTACGAACCTCTGGTTCCTTCTCTAAGAACTGGGTGGAGTGAGGCACGTCTTAAAGAGCACCTTCCTGGTAGCAAGTAGTGCCTGGGTCAAAAAGAGGGGTTTAAGCAGGAAAGGGCCAATAAAGGAGGCACTTTTTCATTTTCACTTGGAAAGAGGGTTTCCCCTTTTTTTTTGGAGATGGGAAGGGAAGCATCTGGGGCAGAGAAAGCAGCCAGACCAGAGGGGTGGAGGTTGGGGGGTGGTGGTTAGAACACATCTGTCAGCAAGGACAGGAGTGGGGGCATCGTGCCATGAATGGTGATGATGGTAGCTGCCTTCCCCCGGCCTTCGCCCAAGCCCTCTGCACAAGCAGTCACATCGCATCCACCCAAGGACCCTGGGCCCCGGGAGGGTCCCTGCTCGGTTCTGCAGATGAGGAGGACACAGCTTCAGAGAGGTGGATTCACTTGCCTGAGGCCACGCAGCTCAAAAGCACGGGAAGTGGGATTCAGCCCTGCGTCTGTGTGGCCAGGGAGGTCACCCTTCCACCTCCACGGGCCCTGTGGCCACAGGGAAGTATCCACGATGGACACCCCGTGCGGTGGGGGCTGCCGGGGGTGGGAAAGCCAAGGGGGCTAGAAATCGTGGGGTGCAAGCAGAGCCGGGGGGCTTCGGCGGCCAGCGGCAGGCAGGGGAGCCTGAAGGAGGCAGAAAGAGACAAGTCGGGGGCACAGGGACTCTGTCCCCCATGGTCCTTTCCCCCTCGCCCGGCCCTGGCCCCACTGACAGCCTGCCCTGCCCATGGCCCACCCAGAGTTCAGTGAAAGGGGGCGCCACCCACGTGAAGTTGGCCCTGCAGCCTGGGTGGTGTGGTCCCCATTACAGAGGGTGCCAGATGGGCCTGGCAAGCTGGCAGGTGTCCCAGCCCCAGAGCTGGCCCGGAAAACCAGACTGCCAGGGAGTTCAGGCCAAGTCCATTCATCCAGCAAATATTAATAGATACCCAGGACCTACTAGTCTCCAGGCTGGGCTAGGCGCTGGCGGTTCAGGTAGAAGAACATGGATACTACCCTGCCCTGCAGCGCTCGCGGTGGAGTCATGGAAGAGGTGTGACTATCCGAGACCTCACACAGGTTGGGGGCTGTGCCTGCCTGACCCTCCTGCCTCTCTGTTACAGCTTTAGCCTCATTGCTCCTCCCTCCTGATAGGTTTAATAAGACATCCAATCCTACCTTTGCTTCCTTGAACCCTCCCCAAAGCACCCAACAGGAGCCCAAGTCCTCTAAGTCCTTTCTGACACCCGCTTCCTGCATCATGTGCTAACTCGCGGCAACAAGACAATTTGCCCAACTGTGGGTGCAATCTTAGCGGTCTTTGGTTGGAGGGCACTGTAAATCAAAAACCCAAAAGTGTCCTCCTGAACAAAGCTTTTGTCTCAACTAAATGCAGCCCGGCAGGGAGGGGAGCAGGACCTGCTCCTAAAACAGCAGGAAACAGCCCTCAAGGGAACTGAGACAAACAGCAGCCCAAGGAAGTGGCTTCTAGAACCACGGCTTCTGGAACCACAGCCTCTGCCCTCTGGAGGCCTGCCTGCTGGGTGATGGAGGCAGGAGGTTGGAGGTGGGCTGGGGCGGGAGGCGTCAAGCCATTTCTCACCAGCTTTAATCTTAACTTTGCATGTTTTAATGTGAAATGTAATTACAGATTCTAAATTACAGTGGCACACTCGTCAGGGCTGACTAATCAATTAGTCAAATTTATAAGGATTTCGTTCTCGGAGATTCTGTGACCCTTGATGTGTTGTCTCAAAGCCCTGAGAAGTCCCTTTCCGGCCCGTTTGCTCTTGGGGGCCGGGGGCGGGGGGGGCAAGGGTTGCGAGAACCCTAAAGGCAGCCTGAAGATCCATACCCACCTCTGAAGTTCCCACCATTTGGAAATCTGTGAGGGTTTTGGCCCAAGATTCAGAAATGTCAAACACACGCAATTTATTCCATTACCTCCATAGCAAGTCATGGCAGACATTACTAATGGATTACCAAACTCGTTCCTGCGGAATCTGGATCCAGCTTCCAGTTCCTTCTTCCCGCACCCCTCAGGCAGCCACTGCCGATCAGTTGGACTTGGCGTTGTTTCTTGCCATCTCTGAGATAAGCCCTGTCTCAGCAGAACAGAGCTGAAAAAAGGAAGCTGGATTCTGCCCTGGAAGGCCCGAGGTCAAGTGCTGGTTTTTCCACTTGCTGACTGCGGCACCTAGGAGTCATTCGTCTACGGGTCAGGGCGCCAGCTTGTCCAGGTGAACGCAGGGTGATAACGCAGGATGAAAACCCACACGAGATGATTAAATGTGGAAGTCTGCTGTCTCCTCTCAAATTCTGTACAAGTCAAAGATGCAGCAAGCAACAGAGGAGAAAGAAGGATGCCAGCGTCCTGTGAGAAGCTGGCGTGATGCCCCGCCGGGGGCCCTTTAGCGGGCCTGTGATCATTTCTCTTCCCTCTGCTGTCGTCCTAGAATGGAAGCCAAGCGTCCACACTCAGGCTGCATGGGGGGGCTGCTCTCTGGAGAGATGGCTGTCTCTAACAGAACAAACTCAGGGCACGGTCTCTGGGCTTCTAGTCTTTGGAGAGGCCCTGTGGCTTTGGCTACTGGTGGCCACCCTCTCCTGGGGCTGTGCTCTTGTAGGGAAAGCAGTTGTCAGTTTCCTTACACTTTTAAAATTATGTTTATCACATAAGCAAGCCTCTGTCAAATCTAACCCAAATTCATCATAAAAAAAATTAGAAAATTAAAACAAAAATGAAAGTTTAAACCACCCAGTAATCCTGTGATTTAGAGGTAAGTATTGTTAGCATAGGGCTTCCCTGGTGGCTCAGACCGTAAAGAATCTGCCTGCAATGCAGGAGACCTGGGTTGCATTCCTGGTCAGGAAGATCCCTGGAGAAGGGAATGGCAACCCACTCTAGTATTCTTGCCTGAAGAATTTCAAGGACAGAGGAGCCTGATGAGCTACAGTCCATGGGGTCACAAAGAGTCAGACACAACTGAGCGACTCACACACAGATACACACACACATATGGAACAGATCCTTGCATTTTTTTTACACTCTGGTATATTTACACTTGTTTATCTCTCTAACAGGATTTCTATCATTCTATACCTCTCATTTTATAACGTGGTTTTTTTTTTCACTTAATAAATTATGAACATTTTTCCATAGGAATAAAAGTATAGATACCATTCTTTTCAGTAGCTTTATTTCTTACAGTCCTTTATTGTTAAATATCCATTCTTGAATAATGAGCTCCCTATTGTTGGACATTTGTTTCCAATTTTTCTCTTTAATGAGCAGCAAGCACTGAAAACCAACAACAACCCTATGATTTCACTGATGAATCTCTTTCCTTCGGTGAAATTCTCAGACTTGGAGTTGTGGAGCCAGAAGGATGCACATTTCCACGACTCGGATAGGCGTTGCCAGAGCGCCCTTCTGAGAGGTCGAACCTGACGCCACCCACCAACAGTGCAGAGTCAGCGTTTCTCTCTCCCCGCTGATATCTGCAGGTGGAGATCCACAGGCTCAGAACTCTCTCCAGCTGCTGGTCCTGCAACCAGATCCCTGAAGGCCCCAGGACTCCAGTTCCTCTTCTCCCAATCCCCACCCGAAATTACCCGAGAGAACCAGTCACCAGGCAGGGCCAGGGTCCCGATGCCCCCTGGCGTGGCCACCAGCAGACCCCAACCCTGCTCCCCTTCCAAGTGGGCGCCTGAATGCCTCTTCTCGAGGCCCACAGCCCCCACCTCTTGACGGGACAGTGAGCTTCTGAGTTATCGGCAGCCTCGTTTCCCTCTACAGCTCCTACAGAGTTAACAGATGTACGCACGTCTGAGGCAGTCATGCGGTAAGAGACTTTGGGGCCAATCCTTCCCGTTTTGACAGTGTGTAATCGAGGTAAAGCCATAAATTTTATAAACAAGAATAAACGACCCTCAGCAACATATGTCTGCTCGACCCTTCCAAGGTGATCGTAAATAAAGGCACCTGCTCGCCAGGGAGGGGCGTGGGCGCCGCAGATGGCCAGAGTCAAAGGCCAGAGGGGTCCCTGCCTTGGGAGCATCTGGTGGGGGGAGGACCCCCCACACCCTGGTCCTGGGTGGACTGGGCACCTTTCTGCCATTTATTCAATCTCTTCCCCAGGCTGCCTTTGCCCCGGTGTACCCTGAGCTGGCCTGCCTTTCACCCTTCCTCAGAGAGGTCGCTTGAAGCTGGGTCCTCCTGGGTTTATGGTCCCCTCTTCTTCTCCTCAGGGCTTCCCTGGTGGCTCAGTGGTAAAGAAGCTGCCTGTCAAGGCAGGAGACACAGGTTCGATCCCTGGATCGGGAAGATCCCCTGGAGGAGGAAATGGCAACCCACTCCAGCATTCTCACCTGGGAAATCCCTTGGACAGAAGAGCCTGGCAGGCTACAGTCCATGGGGTCCTAAGAGTCAGACATGACTTAGCGGCTCAACAACTTCTCCTCCTCTGCCCAAGTTGTCACACTCTCTGTCCCAAGAGGAAACGCTCACAGGAATCTGAAGACCAGTCTTCTTGTCTAGCTCTGCTACTGCCCACAGGGAGTCCATGGCCGGCGACCCCTTAAAGCTCTCGCTAGCCTGTCACCAGGTCACTTCTCTTTCATTTGGCCCTGGTGCTCCTGGAGCCACGTCCCCCTGGCTCACCTGGCCCCACCAGAGGGGGGAGGGTCCCTGTCTCCCGCAGGCTCAGGACATCTCAGCAAACCAGAGATGCTGCTCAGTGGTCCTCTGTGCATCACCTGGGCCTGAGCTATTGAAAGTGCTTTGAAAAAGGATAAACACTTGATTCGACAATAGCTACATTTTTTTTTTTTGAGCTGCAGCCATGTGCCACACCCATGCAGGCCCATGGGCATATTTCCTGAACCCTTGGAAGCTGGTATCATTATTCCCAAAGATTAAAGTAGACAATAGAGGCTCAGAGTGGTTGCAGGATTTTCTCAAAGTGCCTCAGCTAGGAAGTGGCAGAGCTGGAACTTGAATTCAAATAGTAACAATCAACTATAATTATAGCAGCTAATATGTGACAGGGGCACCAAGCCTTTTAAACATTGCCTCATTAATCTCTCCCAGCAGCCCTGTGGGGTAGATATGCTTCACGTTCCCATTTTACAGACAAAGAAGCAAGTCTCAGGAAGATGGAACGATTGGCCTGAAGTCGTGACACTAGAAAGTGACAGAGCTGGTCTTAAACCCAAGTCTGCCTGAAGCCAATGCCTGCGCTGAGCGTTTGACTGTTGCTCACACCCCCATGCTCCTTGTCACACCTCTGGGGCTCCACAAGGCTGGCAGCGAGGCCAATGAAGCAGGCAGCCCCATGCATGGATTTGCTCCTGCAGTGGGTGCTATACTGGAGAGCTAAGAGCAAGGGTTCTTCCCTGGGGCTTCCACAGACCTCTTCATGTTGTACACAGACTGTGAACACCTGTGTGTCTGTGTCTATCCAGAGAGAAGGTGCACAGAGCCTTCATCCCAAGTCTCTGAATCTGGGGACTTCCTAGGTGGTCCAGTGGTTAAGACTCATCGCTCCCCAATGCAGGGGACTCCGGTTCAATCCCTGCTCAGGGAGCTAGATCTCGCATGCCACAGTGAAGATCAAAGATCCTGTATGCTGCCACTGAGACCCAGTGCAGCCAAATAAATAAATGTTTAAAAGAAAAACGCATGTACACCCGTGGTAGATTCATGTCAATGTATGGCAAAACGAATACAGTATTGTAAAGTAAAATAAAGTTTTAAAAATTTAAAAAAAAAAAAAGAAACTTCCGAATCTGTGGATGGGTGAACGCCAGGACATCCCCCAAAGTTCCTGGGTACCCCCTAACCTCCCAAATGCTATGTCCCCAGCCAGCACATCTGCTTCAGCTCACATCCAAGCACTGTCTCCCACGATGGACTCCCAGAGAAGAAAAGCCACAGGTCGAGGCAAATGAACCCTGCACCCCAGCTGGGCTGCAAAGGAGGCCTCGGTCCCCTCTGTAAGCAAGATCAGACTGGCCTGAAGGGAGGGATGAGGCACAAAGCCTCCCAGGCACTGATTTATGTAGCGTTCGTGTGGAATTTATTACACAAAGGATTTTATTCAATTAAACTTGAAATGCGTCTGGGTTCTTAAAGGTTCAGTAGTGATAACTGGGACAGAGGGATCATAAAACTGGATGGGTTGTCGGAGAAAGGTGTCAGGGCGGGGTAGGGAGGAAATGAGGGTGACATTGCAGCTGAGGGGGGGGATTCAGTACTGGGGACGTTTGTCATTGGGATGTGTTACAAGTTCGGGCTGTGAAAATTACTCGGTGAAAAAAATGCACATTAACAATAGCCATGAAATATCAGTTAAGGGAAACTAGGTTGAGAAATGAGACAGCAGAATCTATTAGCGCCTGACATTGTTCTCGGAGGCCCAGGTCGTGATTAAAACGACTGTCAAGTGGCGGCAGGGGGAGGGGCACCTGGCCAGGAGTCACAGGGCCATGTCCTGGGCCCAGGTCCTGGCGTTGACTCCCTGACACGAGTCGGTTCTCAAGCCTGTTCCCTCCACTGCTGGGAGGACACAGACGGTGCCTCCCTCGGGGCTGCTGGGTGATTTCAACAAGATAATGTCGGTGGAGCCCCCGGCCCAGGGCCTGGCACATCAAGCCCTTCAGTGATGTCACCCGGCGGGCTTCTCGCTGCTGGAATATCCAACCACCTCCGGCCATGGCACTAAATACATTCCTGAGAGTCAGACCAGGACTAGCAAGAGGCAGGTAGAGCACTTTTTTGGGTGCAAAATTTATGGAAATGCCTCCAGATCCAGGAAGCAAGAGAAATAATGCTTTCATGCCATAATTTTTTAAAAATCAAAATTATACAAAAAAAAATCTGATCAACAAGGTATCACAATTATAAATAAAAACTGCCTGCCCTTTCTCCCCTGACCCTTGTTACTGTGATGGAAACAATCATTTACGAGGGTTGACAGTGGCTGTAAACGGGCTCTGTTTACAATTGTGTTTGGATTGTGGAGTTTAACTTTTCCCACTAGGTGCCAGACCCAGGAGGATCTTTTGAGGAGTGTCTGGGGGATGAACACATTTTTCCTTTTGCTTCTGGCTCCCACATGGCTGTGTCAGGCACAGGACATGCCTGTATCTGAACGTTTCTCGGAGATGTTTGTCTCTTCGAGTGTTTGTTTCTTGGAGATGTTTTCACAATGGAAGGGATGGTGTGGAGCGGTCGGGACTTGGGAACCTGGGGCTACCATCTGGCCTGTGACAGCCCTTCCCAGCAAGGGCTGGTGGGGCGTGGATTTGGCTACAGGCAAGATCAGCCCTTGAGAATGCTGTCTACTCAAACCACTTCTCTTGTCCTTTGTAGGATGGTCTACCATGGTAGGGAGTGCAGGACTATTTATTATGTACAACCTGCTCCCTCTAGGATGATGCTGAGGTGCAGGAAGGATCCAGTGACTTGATGGATTCTGGGAGCTCCTGGAACATACCCCTCCCCAGCCCAGCCTGAGTGCCCACCCACTCAGCCACAAACTGCCTTTAGCCTATTCTGTGCCATTCTCAGCTCCATTCACACCAGCCAAGCCGCCTGCTGTGCACCAGACCTGGTGCCAACCGCTGGTCGGGGCCACTTCCTGGAGGGTTTTCGCTGTTACTCACGGTCACCTGCACCTTACCACTTTGCCCAAGTCCAGGAACAACAGGACCCAGAGGGGAGGAAATACGGTGTTCCCTCCAGCAAAATGAGCAGGCAAGTTGGTTAAGAATGAAAGCAGAGGCAAGCACAAAACTCATCATTTTACTGTTTGCTGACTTGCTGGCAAGGATGGCCGGAGGGACCTGCCTTCTCGCGCTTCATGCTAATGACCGATGGCCGGATGGAGTTCACTGGATCTTTCCGCCATGACTGTGCGAGCCTGCCCCTCCCAACTCGTTTCCTGCAATTAGCAGCGTGGAACCTTCAGGATCTCAGGGCTGCTGCCTCGCCCTTCATAAATATCTCCCTTCCCAAGGACACAGCTGGCGCGGGCAGTGTCGCTTCATAGCGGGAGGGAGCCGCAGTGACAACTGAAATAAAATACAGCCGTGGTCTGGATCTCAGAGGGATAAACCAGCCAAGTGCAACGTCAGAGAAGTCGGTCTGGTCTGTGTCAGCCTCGCTGGAACCGTGAGCTTATTCTCTGAAGCTGAAGGCACTCCACCTCTGGCCCTGGATGCTGCCACCCTGGGCAGGACATGGCCCCCTCAAAGTGGCAGTCTCCCTCTCTTGCGGGGGTCTCTGGCCCCTGATGGAGGGAGACTCCCCTTGAGAGAAGATTCCCCAGGTCACACCCCCGCAATGCACACACTTCAAGTCCAAGTGCTTCCGAGGCCTCGCCTGCCAGTCTGCAGCCGTCCTCCGCCTGTGATGAGTGGCTCAGAGGTGACTAAACTCCAAATCCTGTCTGCCTTCCCCTTTATAAATGTGACATTTAAAGCCCCTTTGGCACAGGTAAATCACAATTACATTTCCAAGGGCCTCTGGTACCATTCCAAATCCTCGGACAGCCAGAGTTGCCAGTGGAAGGCCTTGCGCTCTGACACACACACACTCACACAGACACACACACACACGGTGCAAGCCTTTCCCACTTTTATTCTTTTTTTCTGCTTGGTTCCTCAATGAAGCAATCACTTTATCTTTCTTTCCTGCAACACCGACTTCATTCCCACTTCCTGGAAGACCGAGGAGAGCCCAGGGGAGGAGGGGAGGATTCTCCACCAGCCACAGCTCCCAAAGGAAGTGGCAGGGCTGTGAAAGGAAGCCAGGTCTAGACAGACCAGCTTCTGGCCCCTGTGGGTGAGATCTTCAGGGGTCAGGATGCGAGGGCGAAGTCTTCCCTTCACCGTCGTCACTTCCATTCTTTCCCAGAGCCTCAGGTGCGGTCCGACAGGTCATTTTTCTTGTATATCTTTTCTGGATTCCCTTCCTTCATGGCTGTGTATCTGGCTAATGTGAAGAGATAGTCGCTGAGTCTGGAGGGGCAGAAGCAGGCAAACAGAATGGACTGAAATGAGAGATCAATGCTAACTGGGTCCTCCCTAACTGAGCCTTCAAGGAGGAAATATCAATCACACGCCCCCAGGAGCATTGGCAGGACAGCGGGTGCTCAGCCAACCCGGGCTTGATGGATGGCATGTGAGGCCAGCTTCCGTGCGAGCCCGGCACCCGGCTCTGGCGCCAGGGCTGGGGCGGTTTCCCCAGGAAGAGGCCGCTGCCCTGCCCGGCCTCAAGGGGCTGGCGACTTTGGGCCCCGTCCCTGCTTTCTGCACCTTCCGACAACCAGGCCTGGTGCCTCCCAATCTGGGGCATGCAAACAAATCCCTCGGGGATCCTGGTGACATGCAGATCAGATTCTGATTGGAGAGGACCAGCTGGGCAAGTGTAAGCGACGCCCAGGCGATGCTGGCACTGCTGGTCTGAGGAACTCGCTGTGAGCAGAGGGGGCCTAGGCCCGGCTTCTCAACCTTGGCACAACTGAAGTGAATGAATGAGGGAGGCTCGTTCTGTGGTCGTCACTCCCCACAATGTGCCTACGTTTTCTGGCAGGCTCTTCAGATCCCATCTGAGTACCTGTTTAAGAACTTGACCACGTTTGCATCGGTCTCACCCGTCTGGACAAGAGGCACCACGCTAGAAGAGGAGGAAACACAGCGTCACACTGTTGTTAGGGGCTCAGCACGCTCGGGGCCCGGGGCTGCGTCCTGAGCCGATACCTCCCTCCCGCTGCAGCCTGACCGGGCGTCCTCGCCAGTCTGTGCGCAGACGTTCTAGAGGGTGCTCACTGGAGATGAGGGCCCATGACGTGGTAGCCCCTCCGGGGCCCATCACCTCTGCTGCATAACCCCTGCTGGGAGGCGCTCACCCCAGACCAAGGTCCCAGGTTTCTGTCCCCTCTCCCAGGGGCTTTGTCACCTGTACACAGGTCTGGCGTCCTGAGGACCCTCCTCTGCTTGGCCAGTTCCCGTTGTTGGACCTTTCTTTGGACCATCTCCACGTTTTTGCTACTATGAGCACTGCTGACGTGGATGGCTCTGGGCAAATGACTCTTTTCTCCTGAAGCTGAAGCTCTTCTGTGACCCAGCATCCCTTTACGAACCACTTGGGCCCAAGAGCCTTTCATGAAAAGTGAAACTTTCATGACATGGGGCCGTGGACAGAGCTCAGGTTTGGAGCAGACACACCTGGGCTCCAGTCTGGACTCTGCCATGGACCACCCAGGGGACCCTGGCCACGGTGTCACCTCTGAGCCCCAATTTCCTGACCCTGGCAGAGTGGGGACTGCCACCACCTCTCTTCCAAGCTTACCACAAGGAATCAATGAAATAATGAATACAAAGCGCCCAGCACAGCCTCGTCTGTTGTATACAGACGTTTTATTATCTTTATTGTCATTTTTGTGTAAAGCTGGGTGGCAGCCTGGCCTATGAATCGTGTTAAATGGAGATTTTGCACATCACTCTTTTGTTTATTTCAATATTTATTTGACTGTGCTGGGTTTTATTTTTTATTTTTTTAATTAATTTATTTTTTTGTGCTGGGTTTTAGATGGGATCTTTGATCTTTGTTGTGGCATGCAGTATCTTTTTTTTTTTAATATTTATTTATTTTGCTTCCCAGGGTTTTAACTTGTGGCAGGTGGAATCTTTTCAGTGGTGGCATGTGAACTCTTAGTTGTGGCATGTGGGATCTAGTTCCCTGACCCGGAATCAAACCCGGGCCCCCTGGGTTGGGAATGTGAGTCTTAGCCACTGGACCCTCAGGGAAGTCCCTGCAATTGCTCTTTTAATGTTTCCTTGATAAGGCTGTCAGCAGCTTCTGGGAGGTTCCCTCCTGTCTGATTCTGAATTTAGGGATGGGGTCAGCAGGTGGTTGGCTGGTCTGGGCCCTTCTCCACCCAGCACCCAGTAGTCACCCCACGGCCTAAAGCCGGTCATCAGCTTTCAGGATAAGGGCAGAGCCCTTGGGTGCAGAAGGCCCTGCCCGGCCTGGCCTCGGCTCAGCCTCGGGCCTCACTGTGCCCCACGCCTCTCACTGGGGACCAGATCTTCAGCCTCCTTTCTGTGCGTTCAGTGCAGGCTGCTGCCTCTGCCCTTGCTGTCCCCTCGCCCTGGACACTCTGTCCACCATTCTCCCCCACTAACTATTGGCCCCCCCCCAAGCCCAATCCCAGGCTGGGTCCCCCTGGGGCCAAGCACCCTCCATCACAGCTTTCATCATGCTGTGGAGCTTTTTGATCTTTCTGCTCAGCAGAGGGCCCCTCCTGTTTAAATTAACCTGAAGAACGGGAAACCTTCACTGAAGGCTGAATTTCACACCACCTGAGTGGTACTATCATTATGATTAATCAACTAGACCCGCTGGGCCTCCCCCACCCCCCTGTTGCTGGAGCTGTCCGCTTCAGCACCAGCTCTGATCTCACCAGGGACCCGTGTCCCCCCGCCGCCCCACCTCCCCACTGCGGCCGCGCTCCCGGAGGCCCTGTACCGTCTCTCAGCTCGGCGACAAACGGCCCGACAGAAGTGCAGTGCAGAGCTGCTCTTGCCTCCTGACTGAAAGAAGAAAGCGGGTGTTGGCTGGAGTGGGGATGGGGTGGAGGGGGCTGGGGGGTGCCCACTGCAGACATGGAGCTCAGACGGACTGACGGACATGCAGGCTCACCCTGCCCACAACCCAGGGCAGTGTTCTGCCTCCAAGGGCCCTACCGGGGCGTAGTCTCTGGGTGTTGTCACTCAGCCGTGTCTGACTCTTTGTGACCCCATGGACTGCAGCCCGCCAGGCTCCCCTGTCCATGGGATTCTCTAGGCAAGAATACTTAAGTGGGTTGCCATGCCCTTCTCCAGGTGATCTTCCTGACCCAGGGATTGAACCTGGGTCTCCTGAACTGCAGGCAGATTCTTACTGTCTGAACCTCAAAGGAAGCCTCTGGGTACCCCTCTCTAAGGCGGGCAGGGGTGGGAATGGGACCAGTGAAGGTCTGGAGGGGACTCGGGGGCTGGGGGACAGCTTCTGTCACCGTTACACATAAACGAGGGGGACTTCGTCACTGCTGGTATGTTGGGGTCAACACACGCGCCCAAAGCCACCCTGCAGGCTGAGGCGGCCGGGTACCTACAGGCAGGATGAAAGCGGTGAGCGGGGGCAGCTGGCGAGAGTATCTGTCGATCCACCTCTCCAGCTCCAGGATGGGCCCCACCTCAAATGTGGCATGCTCTGCGGAGCCAAGGAGACCAGCACTGCGTGAGGCCACGGCCCCAGGATCACAGGAACCCGCCCGTTCCTTTCCATCCAGGTGCCCCGCAAACCACTCCACTGGCTCAGAGGCACCTTCCCTCTCAGGCTGCAAGGCCAGGCTGACAGGGGTCCCAGGTGCCCCCCAGGAGAGGGCTCCCTGGGCCCCCACAGGGCCCTCTGAGCACACACCCAGTGCATTCAGGGAGAGATTTACTTAAGTGAGCCTCCCTGGCTGAGGAGCTCGGAGTCGCCAGGGCAGAGCCGACGTCCTGCAGGGAGCACTGGATCTGGGGGAGGAAAGGAAGGCACAGATGAGAACCTCGTCATGCCAGCCACGCGAGGTCCCCTGCGTCCACGCGCAGAAGCTGGTGGGCTGGGGCTGGCAGATCGCTAAGGAGCCAGCATTTAAAGGCTATTAGCAAACTGTCTGAACCCACAGAACATCTGCCCTGGTCGGCAAGGGACCTGGCTCCCTTGGGGATATCTGGGTGACGCAGACAGTGAGCATCGAAGGCCCAGGGTGGATAGGAAGAATCCTCTCCCGACCCTCCTCTCCCATAGGCAGGGGCCCTGGGAGGTCTTTTTCTTTTCTCTAACCTGACGGCCTTGGTTTTCTAACCTATAACACCTGGGCTGAGAGACCCAAGGCGGCAGTGCCTTTTATTTTATTTTGATCTGTATTCTTCTTCTTTTTCAATAATTTCTTTTTGGCTGCGCTGGGTCTTTGCTGCTGCGTGGGCTCTCCTCGAGTTGTGGCGAGTGTGGCTACTCTCTAGTGGCGGAGTCTGGGCTTCTCACTGCTGGGGCTTCTCTTGTTGCGGAGCACGGGTTCTAGGGCTCCAGTCTCAGTAGCTGCGGCACGCAGGCTCGAGAGAGCAAGCTCAGTAAGTTGTGGTGCACGGGCTTAGCTGCTCTGCGGCATGTGGCACCCTCCCGGATCAGGGATCGAATCTGTGTCTCCGGCATCGGCAGGCAGAGTCTTTACCACTGAGCCACCAGGAAAGCCTGCCAGTGCTTTTTAAACTGGACAGGACAGATGTGCCCTGATGAGAAGGCAACCATGTCAGGGTGCTGGAAGCAGGACAGAGCTCCTTGGGCCACCAGGCCGCAGACTCTGCTTGAGTTATGTGACCATGTGGTGTCTCCATGGCTTCTGGCGCAAAGTGACTTCACAGTCCCACCCCGCCATTGGCCACCTGCAGCATTCACCCTGGGGCTGGAGAGAGGTGACTGCTGCCTGGGAATCAGATCCCAGCCCCACTGGGATTCCTGGCTGCAGGGCCTTGGCCTGAGCCTCGCTTTTGTCCTCTGTAAGATGTGAAAGCTGGCCTCCACCTCATGGGCTTCTGCAGGGAAAGCTGGGAACAGGCTGCCTGGCCTTCTACAGGCCCTGGGGCAGCCTAGGAGAACAAGCCACAGTCCATACCCTTGGGATGCCCAGGCCATATGCCTGGTGATTCCCATCTGTGGTAGCTCAGATGGTAAAGCATCTGCCTGCAATGTGGGAGGCCTGGGTTCGATCCCTGGGTTGGGAAGATCCCTGAGTCGGGAAGATCCTCTGGAGAAGGAACTGGCAACCCACTTCAGTATTCTTGCCTGGAAGATCCCATGGACAGTGGAGCCTGGCAGGCTATAGTCTATGGGATCGCAAAGAGTTGGACAAGACTGAGCGACTAACACTTTCAGTTTAGAGGCAGAAGCGCAGGAGCTGTGGGAGCCTGGGAGAGGCACCAGCTGGAGGCTGGGGTGGGTGGCCTGAGCAGCGCTGGAGAAGATGATGTTGAAAGTGTCACTCAAAGTATGTGGCCTAAAGTAAGGGGGGGCTCATCGTGTCATTGCACCCCCCTGCCCCCAGGCAAACCCTGCTCAGAGGTGGGCACAGCAGACCAGAAACGACTGCTGTGGGCACCAACAGTTCCTCATGATGAGGCTGAAGACCAGCCTCCCTCACACAGGAGGTGCCGCGTTCATAGAACATTCATAGAACATTCCAGCTGTTTAGGCCTCCCAACCTTGGGCAGCCCCTCACTGCCCTACGTCTGCTCCCAGGGCCCCCGTCCTGCTCCAGTCTGGCCTGGAGGACTGAAGCGGGCCGAGGGCTGACCCTCCAGGGGGCAGCAGACTCAGGGCAGCACGCAGACTGAAACCTGGGGTGTCCTTCGTGCTCTAGGGGTGGCAGCGCTGCCTCCATCTCAGAAGTCCTCTCTGAGGGCCAAAGCCTGGCTGCCTCTTAAGGAACACAGCAGTCATTCTAAGAACCCTACTATCCCCCTACCAAGGGCTCCCCGCGGCTGGGCCTCCCGGGTTTCTCAACCTCACAGCTACTGACACTTTGGCCCAGGTCATCCTCTGGGGTGGGGGTTGGGGGGTGTCCTGTACATTGTAGGACGTTTAGCTGCTTTCCTGCCTCCACCCACCAGACCCCAACAGCACTTCCACCTCCAGTTGTGACGACTGAAAACATCTCCGGACATTGCCCCATGTCCCCTGAGGGGCAGAACTGGGCTGAGACCACTGACCTCACATTTCCCTCTCTGAGAGCAAGCCTCTACACTCACCTGTGAGGGAGGGTGATTTCTGTGTGTTCCCATCTTACAGATGAAGAAACTGAGGCTCACAGAGGGAAAGTGACTAGTCCCAGGTGACACAGAGAGGAAGTGATGGTCAGACGGCAATTATAGTTATCGCCACCAGGCCTCAGGGTTGGAAAAAATCCCAGCTCCCGGTAAGACAATGTTACTCACTTTCTGAAGCTCTTCCACAAACGGGTGGCCCTTTTCTGCAATTAATTCCATAGCAAACCTACGAGGAAAAAGGAAAAAGAATTTGCCTCAAATATAACATCCCTAGGCCCTGTCTTGAGTGTTAGTCGCTCAGTATTTGAGATCTGTAGCCTATCAGGCTGCTCTGTCCATGGAATTCTCTAGCCAAGAATACTGGAGTGGGTAGAGATTCCCTTCTCCAGGGGATCTTCCCAATCTAGGGATTGAACCCAGGTCTCTCACACTGCAGGCAGATTCTTTACCATCCTAGCCATCAGGGAAGCCCTGTCTTGCTGGAAGGTAATACCTTCTCAGGTGACAGACCATTTTGCTAACTGAGCTATCACAGGAAAGGGGTTATATTTTTGTTGACAATGTTTTTATAACACCATAACCTTACATATGATTGGGGGTATTTGTTTTTCGTATCACTCATCCAGCCAACAACTCTTTCAGTGCCTCCTCTGACCGGGTCCAGGTGATGCATATGAACAGAGCTGAACAGGCAGAAGAATCCACATCTGAGTTTTGGCCAGGCTCCGGCCCCAGGTCACCTGAGGGATGATGGGCTGCTGACTGGCTAATTCTGAATAGCCAATGATGCTAGAACCCGCCTTCCCGGCCCTCCACCTGCTTCCTCTTGTGTCTACCCCTCCTTTTCCATACTCTTCCCACACACGCCAAGGAGTCTGCCCTCTACTCTGCAGGCAGTCTAGCTCCACCTCCCATTATCCATCCTGAAAACCTTATTTAGTCAGGCCTGTCATTGAGAACTGGCAGCCCTGAACAAGCAGGTCTTAATAATTAATAATGATAATAGCTAGCATTGTGATTAGTGCTAGCTACCTAGCACTAAGAGGGGAACATGCAATTTTCTCATTCCATCCTCACAAGAACCCAATGAGATTGGATACTTTTACTATGATCATTTGACAGAACAGGAAACTGAGGCTCAGAGAGGCCAGGTGATTTGCCTGAAGTCACACAGCCAGTAGGCAGTGTGACAGAATTTGAACCCATGTCATTGATTTCTATTGTTGCCTTTGAAATGTATTATAAGTGAAACTTGCTCAGTGGTGTCCGACTCTTTGTGACACCATGGACTGTAGCCGGCCAGGCTCCTCTGTCCATGGAATTCTCCAGGAAAGAATACTGGAATGGGTTGCCGTTTCCTTTTCCAGGGGATCTTCCCAACCCAGGGATTGAACCTGGGTCTCCTGCATTGCAAGCAGCCTCTTTACCATCTGAACCACCAGGGAAGTCCTTCACACTATGATCATTTGACAGAACAGGAAACTGAGGCTCAGAAAGACCGGGTGATCTGCCTGAACTCACACAGCCAGTCGGAAGTGTGAGAGAATCTGAACGCAGGTCCATCTGATTACCGTGACCTTCACCCGCAAGGCCACACTAGCGCTTAAGAACAGCGCTGACAGTAACTGCAGCTCACGCTGCCAACAGCCTCCTGAGTGGCTTGTACTTTGTTCTCTAATATTTGCTGCCCCTCCCACCCCTGCCGCTGGCAGGTGTGTCCACGTGCCTGGCTCTGGCCAATGAAACATGAGCAGAGATGGCGCGTCACTTCATGGAAGCCTTAAGAACCAGCATGGGCATTGCCTTGACCTGTCTTCCCCTCTGTCATGATTACTGGCCAATGTCAGTAATCGTGTTCCAGACAGAAGCTGTCCCACCAGCCTGAGTCCCAGAGCGAAGGCCATGCAGAGAAACACACCCAACCCAGGATGGGCTTGAAGTAAGAGGATGAAATATCCCTTTGGTGGCACAAGTCATGAGATGTGGGCACTGTTACCCCAGCAAGGCCTGGCCAATCCTGACGACTTCCCCAAGTCCACCTTCTAAGTCATGAGCACAGTGAGGGAGCAGGGAGGGAAGGGTGAGGCAGGGGCACACAGCCAGGGACAAAAGGCAGCACACGAGCAGACAGGAAGGGTGAAGGGGGTCCGCGGCCCACAGCCTAGTTGAGCTGACCGGCTGCCCCTGCGCCTCCAGGTTCATCGAGAGCAAGCAGCCTCCAGGACTGGCTCTGGAGGGCCGCACCTCAGTCGCACCTGCTAATGACCCACTCATACCCAACCTCAAGGTCAATCCTGTCCTCCTTACCCGATGGCTGAACTTAATTCATCTGTAGTTCCCACGGCTTCAAACACCTGGTCATCTTTGGGTCTTCTTTCTCCAGTGAAGGTGCTAGAAAACCCTGTGAGAAATATTTTGCTCCCAAAATTAAAGATTTTTTTTTAAGCTTGATATACTCTTCTTTCCCCCCAATATTTATTGATTTATTTGGCTGCACTGAGTCTTAGTTGCAGCATGTGGGATCTAGTTCCCTGATCAGGGATTGGACCCAGGCCCCCTGCATTGAGAGTGCAGAATCTTAGCCACTGGACCACCAGGGAAGTCCCCTGTTCTGACAGATTTTAAATTATCAAAACAATATATGCTTGTTACAAAAGATAACAGGATAGGATAAAAGTATGTACGGGAAACAATGAAAGCCTGCCTGTTCATTCCTCTCACTATTCACTCTCTCTCTCAGGTAACAGTCCAAGGTGTAACCTTTCCCATTGCCTTTCTGAACACACATATAAACACACACACACACTTTCATCCAACGGATCCCAACTCTGGATTGTTCTGCAACTTGCTTTTGTCATTCAATTTATCTGGGGCATCTTTCATTTGCATCACACTTGGGTGATGCCTACTGAGATCTGTCACATACTCTAATGTCTGCAAAGAATATGGAAGAACTTTCAGAGGGAATCTGCCATCTCTTCCTTTTCATTTTTCGCCTGTCCCCACCCTACCTTTGTCTCCTGTTTTGGTGTAGATCTTGGGGACCTTGGGAGTCTTCGAGGAAGGCTGTAGCCTAAGGAGAAATACACATCAAGAGAGGCTGAGTGAGGATATATGGCATATCCAGTGAGACGCCTTCTTCAGTGGGTCACCGTTTGCTACCTGTACCCTTAGTGTCAGAACTCACTCCTTCAGCTTGCATCTCTTGAAATTTCTCCCCTCTGTTCCTCTTAGTTTTAAGCCCTTTGTGGGCCAGTTCTGTGTCTTGTCACACCTGTACCTGCAGAGTAGCTGATGTACTACATTGCTCAATGAAGACACTCAATAAATATTTGCTGAAAGAATTTATTGATCACTTTCCTAGTCTCTGCACTGTGCTAAGTGAATTATTGGCATTATCTCCTGGTATTATCCTTGGAATATTCCCAAGCCCCAAAGGAAGGCACTATCTATGACGTTCATTTTATGTCTGAGGAATCTGTAGCTCACAGGATGAGACTCACCTTTCTAGGTCACCCAGGAAAGAAGCAGTAGGGCTGGATTCTGGCTGGCCCAAGACTTATTCTGCAACCCCAAAGCATCACTTCTGTTCTACCAAGCCAGGGACTTTCTTTTTAAAAAATATTTACTTTTATTTATTTGCATGCACTGGATCTTTAGTTGGGCACCTGGTTTCTTTCATCTTCACTGTAGCATGTGGAATCTTTAGTTGCAGCATGTGGGATCTAGGGATGGAACCCAGGGCCCCTGCATTGGAAGATTGGTCTCAGCTACTGGTAAAGAATCCTCCTGCAATGCTGGAGACCTGGGTTCAATTATGGGGTTGGGAAGATCCCTTGGAGAAGGGAAAGGCTACCCATTCCAGTAGTCTGGCCTGGAGAATTCCATGGACTGCATAGTCCATGGGGTCGCAAAGAGTCAGACACAACTGAGTGACTTTCACTTTCACTGGAAAACCAGGGAAGTCCCAAGCCAAGGGCTCTTGAAAGGGAAAAAAAACCCTTCACACTATGAAGCTTCAAGTATACTCTGAAATGGAGAATTGCCAAAATAGGGTTCAAAAAGAGGCATTTTCAAATAGCAACACCTTTAATACAGACTTCAACATTAAAATGTGACATTAAAAGGTTATTAGAGGTTGAATTACTGGATCTATAAAACATATTGCTGCTGCTGCTAAGTCGCTTCAGTCGTGTCCAATTCTGTGCGACCCCATAAGACGGCAGCCTACCAGGCTCCCCCGTCCCTGGGATTCTCCAGGCAAGAACACTGGAGTGGGTTGCCATTTCCTTCTCCAATGCATGAAAGTGAAAAGTGAAAGGGAAGTCACTCAGTAGTGTCCGACTCTTCCCGACCCCATGGACTGCATCCTTCCAGGCTCCTCCACCCATGGGATTTTCCAGGCAAGAGTACTGGAGTGAGTCAGGTTTGAGGTCCAGGATGGGGTGCTAGTTTCAAGGTATGTGATGAGAGCCATCTTTACAACGCGCTGGTGTCTCTCTGTGTCTTGACTGCTTTGCAGACAGGTTAAGATCCGAACTGAGGACCCCTACTGATTGTGAGGTCAAGCAAGATGACCCTCTTGGTTCACGTGGGCTATGCCCGGTCCTGATGGATGCTGGGTTTCGTTTGGACTTGTCTCGTGCTAAGAAATCTTGGTCTCTGGTTTCCCCGGAGCCCAAGTTGCCATGGTGACGTCAGGATTAAAGAGGAGGTCACCTGGTGATTGCTGCGGTGACCTCCCATCGGTGTGATGTAAACACGGCGACGACAACACAACTCAGGTCAGGTGTCTGAGTTAACTTCTCAGCCAGGTACTCACCTGTCCCCGTCTTCCACGCCCTGGGGGCCACGGCTCTGGAAACGGGGACACAATAGCTTGCGGGCTCCAAGGCACTCGCGCAAGCCAAGGCGACCTCCCAGGCCCCACACAGCCATGCCCCAGGCCGCTAGTCGAGGGCTGACCCCGCCAGCTTGCCGTCCAGGTTTCGAGGCGACTCCACCTACCGCCGGCCGCGCCACCGCTCAGCCTCATCTTCTATTGGTCCGTGGCTCTCTCCCCAGGGCGGGACACTCCCAGGGACTTGCTTCCCATTGGTCCAGGGAAGGATTTGGGCGGGGAAATCCGTGAGGACTTGGTGAACGGCAGCTATTGGCCAATGCTCAAGCCAATTGGTAAAGGGAACTCTCGGCTCGTACGCTCTGATTGGCTTGGCGGAAGGAAGAAGCCGCCTCACCTCGGGTACCCGCGAGCTCTGGTATGGAGTCTTGGAGCGGCTCGGTTTCGGGAGCAAGCACCTGAGGCGACAGGTGAGAGGTTGGGGTTGCGAGGCGAGGTGGAGCGAAGGCCGAGGCCGAGACCCAGAACGACCCCGGACTGGGCTCCCGGCCTTTCAGGCTGTTTCCTCAGCTCTGAGAATCCGTCCTCAGGAGCCGGCGACCTGGAAACTGACAGGATTTTGAATCGCGGACAAGCAGTAGGTCTCCTCACTTGGAGTCTGAGTTTCCCTCCCTGAGGAACTGGGGTCATGATAGCACTTAGCTCATAGTTCGGTTCAGCTCTCACGCTACTGAAGTAAAGCCTTAAATAGATAGTTTTTTTCTTTTCTGTTTTTTAAGTCGCTCAGTCGTGTCCGACCGTTCGCGACCCCATGGACTGTAGCCTGCCAGGCTCCTCTATCCATGGGATTCTCCAGGGAAGAACACTGGAGTGGGTAGCCAGTCCCTTCTCTGGGGGATCTTCCTGACCCAGGGATCGAACCCGGGTCTCTTGCATTCAGGCGGATTCCTTACCGTCTGAGCCATCAGGGTAGCTTTGCATTATTCATAAAAATCTAAAATGTGCACACGCACACCCAGCAAGTCACTTTCTAGGACTCTGTCTTGCAGAGATCCTGACTTAAGTGTGCAAAAAAAAAAAAGGGGGGTGGGGAGGTGTAACAGCTGTTTATCTGCAACTTGTTTCTAATTGTGAAACGTTAGAAACAGCCTGAAAATGCCCAGGAAAAAAATTTCTTTCCAGTCCATAATTTCATTTAAATTTCTACCTTTAATAGTAGTACTAATAAAAGCTGGAACCAAAAACAGAGTCAGTAATACCGAGCTATCAGTAACTGACTGTGGTGTGCCAGACACTGCTAAGTGTTTTGCTTGCGTTATTTAGTTTAACTTTCTCAGAAACCATTAAAGTAAATAGTTACTGTCCCTGTGTAACTTTTAAGGTTCGTGGCTATTTGATGGCTGTGTGGCTAGCTAAGATGACATCACTGGGGAGCAGTGGGTTCGAACCCAGATTTTTTGGAGAATTATTACTATTATTGCTTGGAGAATCCCAGGGACGGGGGAGCCTGGTGGCCTGCCGTCTATGGGGTCGCACAGAGTCGGACACGACTGAAGCGACTTAGCAGCAGCAGCAGGCTGACTGCTGCCCCGCACTGCTTTTGGGGCACACAGCAAGTGCTGAATGGTAGCTGCCTTTTTTGTTATAATGGGGTGCTTGAATTAGGGGTTCTCTGAGGTCTGGGGACCTTCCATCCTCTCTCTCTTTCCTTTTCAGGACTCCCAGGAGCCATGTTGTCAGAAGTCCTGCTGGTATCTGCTCCAGGGAAAGTCATTCTGCATGGAGAGCATGCTGTGGTCCACGGCAAGGTACAAGGCCCCCTGAACCTTTGAGGGTTGGGAACTGCTGCTCCTGGACACTAATCTTTTCTCTTTCTTAAATTTAGTTTTGGCTGCTCTGGGTCTTCGTTGCTGCGTGAGGGCTTTCTCTAGTTGAGGCAAGTGCAGGCTTCTCCTTGCTGTGGCTTCTCTTGTTGTGGAGCACAGGCTGTAGGCAAGTTGGCTTCAGTAGTTGTGGTTCGTGGGCTTAATAGCTGCAGCTGTCAGGGTCCTGGAGCACAGGCTTTGTTGCTCCACAGCATGTGAGATCTTCCTGGAACAGAGATCAAACCTGTGTCTCCTGCATTGGCAGACAGATTCTTAACCGCTGGACCACCAGGGAAGTCCCCTGATGCTAATATATTAAAAAAAAATTTTTTTAATTTATTTGACTGTGCTGGGTCGCAGTTGCGGCATGTGGGATCTAGTTTCCTGACCAGGAACCAAACCCAGACCCCCTGCATTGGGAGCGTGGAGTCTTAGCCACTGGACCAGCAGGGAAGTCCGCTGATGCAGTCTTAGAAGAAGCTGAAAGAAAGGCTTGAGGCATAGCCTGGGAGATCAGAGAGGAGGTCAGTTTCTTCCCAGCTGGGCAAAGAAAAGGCAGGTGTTAGGCTCGCTGAAGGACTTCTCTGGCCCACCCAGTAAGATAGCAAGAAAATGACACAGAAAGCCATGTGGGCGTAATGAAGTCACTTAGGAAGTAAGCTTCAGTGGAGAAGAGATGAAGTTTAAGGGCTAAACTCTTGGGGAAAATGAATAGGATCCTGCAAAGGAGTCTGAGACATGCATATTTCGTTTAACTCTTAAAACTGTCCTCATAGTTAAACTTTTATTGTCCTATTTTACAGTTGTGGAAGCTGAGGCTTAGGAGGGCGTTGGCAACTTGTTCAAGGTCCCGCACACCTCGGTAGAGCTAGGAGTGACCCTGTCTGCTTGAACCTAAAGCCATGCTTTTTCTGCTCCTCCCTGCTGTCATTTTTCACATTCTTATATTAATCTTTGAAAACATGGTGATTAGGGAAGCCGTCCCTTGGTGTTGAGAAATTCTGAGTTTTACGTGGGAAGGGAAAAGATATGTAGGTATTAACTCCTAATTGATTGGTAGTGGTTGTGCCTGTGAAGAAGGTGCCAAAGTTGATGAGAATCGTCTGCCAAGGGCACAGTTCAGAGTGGCCCATGTGCTAGTACCTAAGTCAGAAGCCATGCATGTTGCCAACGCCCCCCAGGCTAACTGCTGGTATCGTGCCCTTTGTTCTCTAGGTAGCACTAGCAGTGGCCTTGAACTTGAGAACATTCCTCCGGCTTCAGCCCCACAGCAATGGGAAAGTGGGCCTCAACTTACCAAACATTGGCGTCAGGAGGGCCTGGGATGTGGCCAGCCTTCAGCTGCTGGACACCAGCTTTCTGGGTAAGTGCAGGGAGCAGGAACCAGGGGTGGGAAGAGGCTGGGCCCTGAAGAGAAGGGGAAAGAGGACAGCTGGGCTGTCATCCCAGGCTGTCCCTGAGGGACCCAAGGCATGGCACCCTGGGGGTGTCTTCCCTCCTGTCCCCCCTAAGAATAGCTTTACTTATTTATTAATATATTAATTTATTTAAAATTTAAAATTTAAATTCTCCATGTGCTGGCCTTTCCCTTCCACCCAAGCAAATCTCCACCTTTCATATACGCTTGATGTACTTGTCCTGTTCTCACTAATTATGTTTTGGGAGAGGGCAATATTGGGGAAGTGATGTGGCCTTTAGTTTGTGTGTGTATGTGTGTGTGTGTGTTTAATATTTTGTAGCAATTTTTAATTTACTGGGCAAAAAAATAAATAAATAAAATAAATTACTGGGCAGTCTTTTAAAAATATATCTACATACTTATTTGGCTGCGCTGGGTTCTTAGTTGCAGCACACAGGATATCTAGTTGCCGCGTGCCGGGTCATTTAGTTGTGACACGTGAACTCTTGCTTGCAGCCTGTGGGACCTAGTTCCCTGACCAAGGATCGAATCTGGGCCGCCTGCCCTGGGACCCTGGAATCTTAGCCATTAGACCACCAGGGAAGCCGCGTGGCCGTTAGTTTTGATACTGTGCCATGGAGGTCAACCCGGGCCTCTGGTACGTGTGTGTGTGTGTGCACATGTGTACATGCGTGTGTGTTTGAAAACTACTAGCAATTAAGCCCTTACTACATGCCAGGAGCAGCGCTAAGGGTTTTCTGTACCTTTTTTATCTCTGCGACAATCCTGGGAGGATACCCCTGTTACCTGTTTACCCCTCAGGGAAACTGAGATGCAGACAGATTAAGTCCCCTACTCAAGGTCAGAAAACCAGTCTTTGGCACAGTCAGGACCCACCCAAACCCAGGCCTGCCTGCCTCCCAAGCCTGCAGTCCACCAACAGCCTCGGCTGTGGTGCTCGGGCCCTGAGCCCACGTCTCTCCAGATTCTGCCGCCTGGAATGGCTCCGTTTTTTTGTATTCTGGTGTCTGTAAAACCGCCGAGGCCTTCTCATCCACCCACGTGCGTTTGTTTGCCTGTGTGACAGGGCACAGTGATGGCGCAGTGCTCACCGCGGAGCATGTGGAGAAGCTGAAGGAGGTGGCGGGCTTCCCCGAGGACTGTGTGGATCCTGAGCGTCTGGCTGTGCTGGCCTTCCTCTACTTGTACCTGTCTATCTGCCGGAGTCAGAGGTATGTGTGCTGCTGGGGCACGGAGCGCTGGGGCGGCCTGCCCCCGAGATTGAGCCGAAGTTTTGGCCACTAGACAGCACATGGGCTCCTTTCCAGGCTCTGAGTACCCATCAGCTGTCCTTGCTGCATTCCAGGCACCATACTGGTGGTGGTTTAGTTGGTTTTAGTCGCTTAGTTGTGTCCAACTCTTGCGACCTCATGGACTGTAGCCCTCCAGGCTCCTCTGTGCATGGGATTATCCAGGCAAGAATACTGGAGTGGGTTGCCATTTCCTTCTCCAGGGGATCTTCCTGACCCAGGAGTCGAACCCAGATTTCCCACATTGGAGGCAGATTCTTTACTGACTGAGTTACAAGGGAAGTCCACCATGCTAGACCGTGTGTGTGTGTGTCTGTGTCTGTGTGTGTCTGTGTCTGTGTCTGTGTGTGTGTATGTGTGTCTGTATCTGTGTGTATGTGTCTGTGTGTGTGTGTGGTCTGCTTTCAGTATTCACAGCAACCTCACGAGAAGGATACCCTCTCCATTTTGTACAGGGAGAAACTGGGACCCAGAGAGTTAGAGACTCTCTGGGCCACATAGCTAGTTAGTAAATGTTGAGAGCTGGGAAGTCAATTCTGTTCTCTTCAGTTCAACACCTGCCTTTTTAACTCACGCTGCCTCCTTTGGCCTTTCAGTTCAGCCGAACCAAAGCCAGAGTCCGTTCTCGGATCTGCTGGGTGGCTTCTCTGTGCCATGTGCAGGGAGGCATGCTTGTGCCATGTCCCACAGGCTCCAAGGGAGCTCTGTGATTAGCAGAGTGAAGCCTTTGTTACGATAAGATCTGGGTTGTCTGCCCTTGGGGAAGCCAGCTCCTAGAGAGGGACATTCCTGGTTGAGATGGTGTCACGGGGTGATACAGGGCATGGGCTGCATGTGGCTGAGGGTCAGACAGTGTGGGTTCAAACCCTGGGTCACTTTCTAGCTTATATGAGGTTCTTAGCCTTCCCGAGCCTCAGTTTCCTCATCTGTAAAATGGGGATGGTGCCAGCACCTACCTCCAAGGGGTCCTGTGGAGAGTCAGAGCTCTGCCGCCTGGTGTGTTTCAGAGCCCTGCCCAGCCTGGACGTCACCGTGTGGTCGGAGCTGCCTACCGGGGCTGGGCTGGGCTCCAGTGCCGCCTACTCCGTGTGTTTGGCAGCCGCCCTCCTGACCGCGTGCGAGGAGATCCCATACCCACTGAAGGATGGGGAGGCTGCCGGCAGGTAATCAGGCCCTCCCCCTGCTCCTTGTCCCTCCTGGGCACGGCACCCCAAGCTGAGATCTGTCCCGTGGGCCCCTTACAGCTGGGCATGCTGAGGCGCAGGGTGGCCACACAGCCTGTGGTGGTGGAGTGGGATCTGGACCCGGTGGTCTGAATCTAGAACTTGAGCTCTTTGCCACTGCCCCCCGCCACCTCATCCCAACCTTGCCTCCTTTGGGTTCAAATGCCGTGGTTTTTTAGAAAGAACCTGAGCCCAGATGTAGGGCAGTGGATCAGATGAGCCATCATGCTTGTCATCAGCTCACTGTGGGACCCTGACCAGCCCACCCTCCCCACTGGGAGCCTCACTCATACCCAGGGGGTCATTGCCAGGTCGCACCAAATGGTTATGACAAATAGCATGCTGAGAAGGAAACACAGAAGGAGCGTCTGTCTGGCCAGGACATCTCCCCTCCCGTTGATCTTCATGCCCACAAGGTCGTAGCGTTCTCACTGAGTCACTGAAGCTTGTCCCAACAGGGCTGTGGCTGTGCCGTTTCTGTTACTTGGGGAAACTTGAGAAACCGGCCCAAGCACGGATAAATGCGGTTTGTCCTGGGAGTCGGGAATGAGGCCGCAGCATCCAGCCTGGCAACTTCTTGCTGAGGCCTGTCCTGGGCCCTCATGGCTCCAGGGAGCCCTCTTGCTGGGGGGCTTCCAGTACCAGCCATGCGGGCCCAGCTGTGCTGTGGGGAGACTGTGCTGCTTGCCAAGGCCCAAAGCTCAGTTTGGTCCCTATGGCCACACTGGGTCCCGGGGCTGTTGATAGGGTTCCCAGTCTGAATTCTCCAAGGCTGCTCTGAAGGGGTCACGTGCCGGGGTGTGGGGGCTGGTGGAGATGGCCTTGGGAAGCATCTGACAGGTAATGAGCAATTGCAGCTGCGGGGGGGCCATTTTTCAGGAATCGCAGTCACATTTGCCTGTTAACTCGCTTCTCTCTGGGTGGGGCTCTGTTTCTTCATCTGAAAAGGAGTGGCTGCACCTGATGAACTCGGGTGGGGGAGCTTCCAGCCTTGACACGTGCTGACTCCAGGGCAAGAGGGTGACGCAGGACAGAGGGGACAGGACCACCGCTCAGTACCTCATGCTGATCGCTGATTGTAGCGCAGAGCAGTGAAGGCCAGGTGGCCTGGGCCCCCCAGACAGACATCTGCCCACGGACCGGCAGACCGGCTCCACCTTTCAAAGGATAAGGGTGGCTGTGGGTGTGTGCGCACATGTGCACGCCTGCAGGTATCCAAGTATGCGTGTGGTCTTTCCTGTCCTGCTTCTTTCCACCTGGTTCCCCCACCTCCCGTGAAGACCACCACTGCTTCTGAGAACCTGTAGGGAGAGCAGACCTGGGCCCCCTCCCGCCCCGCCCTGCACCCAGCAGCTCCCAATCAGAAGAAAGAGTCAAGTTTCCTGAGGGGACCGGACCCCAGGCCACGTTCAGGTGCCCCTTCCCCACCTCGCTCCTGGCTCATCTGTGGCCCTGGAAAGGGCCAGCTCTTGTCCAGTCCCAGGCACTGCACAGGCTGCACAGCCTCAGGCTGGACTTCTTTGCCCCCACCTCCTGCCTCCCTGACACCCACCCTGTCCCTCAGGCCCCCCACCCCTTTCAGAATGGGGTGCACTTTGTCCAGTCGGCATTACACTTCTCGGAGGCTATAGTTAAATACCGGTGACTTTCTGACATCCATTCTGCATTAGACTCCAAGGCTGCAAGCACTCAGGGACCACGTCTGTGTGCAGTTAGTCACAGGTGTGTAGTAGATGCTCAATGTATATTGAACAAGTGAGCGAGTGAGTCTCGTTGGCACCCCAAAGGTCAGTAGTTACGAGCTCAGGCTCCGATGAGCAGATGTGGTTCCGATGTCACCGTGAGTGGCACCGTGGTCTTGGGGATGCTGTTTCACCTGTCAGAGCCTCAGTGTCCTCTTCTGTAAGAAAGGGAGTGGTGACTGTGGTGACCTCCCTGAGGGGTTATTGTGAGGATTAGGGAGAGCCTGTGACACAGTAGCTCTGAGCAGTGTTGACTGTTAATCATAGTTTCACAACCACTGGGTGAGTCTCAGGTCCATAAGATCCTCCTCTGATCCTTGAGGAAAGAGGCTCAGAGAAGGTAATTGACTTGCCCAAGGTGCCAAAGCAAAGGAGTGTGTGGACCGGGCTTGGAGTGACTCCAGGACAGACACCCCGGGTGGAATACACACCGTTCACTGGGCGTTTTGCAGAGCACCAGTGTGCTTTTCCATCCCACGACGTCCTCTGTGATTTGGCACCTTTATCCCTGTTTCCCGAAGGAGGACACTGAGGGTCAGAGGTGACACGGCTGCTCAGGGACGCCCAGTGAGATGGCGGCAGGATGGGTTCAGACCAGCTCCCTGCTTAGTCCACAGCTCAGTTGCACAACGCCCAGCAACTTCTGTTGGGTCTCGGGGCAGGGACTGGACAGAAGGGAAACAAGAGCCGAGAGAGAGGGCGGGGCAGTGGGGCTGAGCACGTGTCCTCTTGTGGTCCTTGCAGGTTTTCAAGTGATACTCACTGTCATAGTGAGTCCACACCCCTTCTGGGGAGGAATCCAGAGAGGTCTGGGGTTAACGGGCCCACATGCCTGCTGAGCCTGTGCGGAGGCAGGAGTTACGTTCCTCCAGAGGGGGAGAGTGGGCTTAGAGAGGGCAGGCAAGGGGCCCAGAGTCCTTCAGCTCAGGAGAGGCAAAGCAGAGCCCCATGAACCCCAAGCCTCGAGTCTCTCTGCTGCACTGGGCAGGAGCGCTCTTCAGGGCCGGCTTAGCCGGGGAGGCTCAGAGCTGTCTGTCTGTCTTCTTTCTCAGTTTGGGGGCCCAAACCACTTTGCCTTTTGGTCTCCAGCAAGCCCCGCCTGTGACCCCGGTCCTCTGCTGCCCTCAGTGACCCCCAGCTCCCCATTCACCACTGTGGATGTTAAAGACAAATCTCTGTGTCTCCTACAGGTGGACCGAGGAGAACTTGGAGTTAATTAACAAGTGGGCCTTCCAGGGGGAGAGGGTGATTCACGGGAACCCGTCCGGAGTGGACAATGCTGTCAGCACCTGGGGTAGGTGCTGCTTGGGGCCCGCGTGCTCAGTTTTTATTCTTTTAGAAATTCTCCTGAGAGGCGTAGCTGCCCAGACTCTGTGGATTTGGGATGAACATAAGAGTCCATGCGTTCTGAAGAAGATATCATTTTCCTGATAGGAGGGGGACAGGGGGAACCTCAGGGTTTCCCACCTTCCCGATCCAAATTTCTAGGGGTGGGCCAGGGCCTGGGAAGCTGTGGTTTCAGTGAGACCCCCGCCCCCGGGGATCCAGAGGGTGCAGCTGTGGAACCACTGCCATGGGGGCTGCAGACCGCACGAGCTGGGCTCCCCTCTGGGGAGGACGCCTGCTCACTGCAGCTGGATGCCCTCTGGCCCCACCTCCACCGCATCACCATGCGGCCTGTCCAGGGAAGCCTGGACGGAAGGAAGGGATCCCCGGCCCTGAGCACGGAGCACCTCCACGCCCTCCTGGGCCTTTGGTCCTTGAAGCTGAGGTGCCTCGTTACGGGGCTGAGTCTGTTATGGTGACACTCTCCCCCACCCCAATCCCACCCCTTTCCCAGGAGGCCCAGATACAGAGCTTTTCCTGCGACTTTAACCCACCCATTCTTCTCTTTAGGAGGAGCACTCCGATACCAGCAAGGGAAGATTTCGTCTTTAAAGAGGTAATTCTAGGGGAGCCGCAGCTTCTGCGTCTGGTGGGCGACAGGGAGCCCCATTTCTTTGTGAAGGAACCCGGGGCAGGTGCCCCTGGGCATTCCCCTCCCCCATGTGGCCCCAGAGGCCGTGGGCGTGAGGAAGCCTGCTCTTCCCTCTCCACTTTGGCTCTGAAGTTGCCGAGAGATCAGAGGGGGTGTTCAGGTGAGGCTGGGCCATTCCCCTTCCAGAATGCGGCTGTTCCCCAGACCCTCCTTCAGTTACCAGTTCACCATCCATCCGTGTAATGAACAAGAAGTGATTCCTTCTTGTGTCTAGCTGACCCTACCCTAGGACCCTCGGTATAAAAATGGATCTCAGACGTAGTTCTGGGTGGTTAGAGACAGACGTGCACACTTGGGCCACCAAAAGATGCCGTGGCATTTGCTGTAGTGACGGCACCATGTCTGAGCAGGACTGGAGCCCCCAGGAGGCTCATGGCAGGCCGAGGGGACAGATGCTCGGCAACTCTCAGCCTGCTGTCGATTTCCTTCCTTCCTCCTTCCAGAGGCACTAGAATTGCAGATGTGTGTATTAAATTCCAGTGTCGTCTGCTCTGTTTGCTTTCAGCGTGGGACCGGCAGGGGCAAGGCATGAGCCTGCGGCCAGAAGGGCAGGTGCCTCCTGGCTGTCCCGAGCCCTCCCTCATCAAAGGGAGGCGGCGGAATGATGGTTGTCCCAGGGCACTCTGCTGCCTTGCAGGGGCGTTTCCACACGCTGAGGGTCCCGGGGCCTGCTCTCACCTTCTGCACCCAGAATGGTCTTCTTGGCGGCCAGACGGCAGGTCCCGGACCTCTGCTGCCTCCAGTCAGGCTGCTGCATTTGGGGCTCAGGGGCCTGGCAGGCCGTGGTGTTTACCCCTTCTCTCTACACCTGTAGCTTCTTCTCACCCCTGCTCTTTTGGCTTCCAGAGGCCAGACCTGCCTTTCTGAGGCTCCAGGTCAGCATTCCTTTAGCCTCAGCACTGTGGGCATTTGGGGCTGGAGAATTCCTTGTGGGTGGACCCGTCCTGGGCAGCGAGGGATGTTGAGTAGCTTCCCTGGGCTCTACCCACGAGAGGCCTGTAGCCCCTCCCCCGTCTTCAGTGCAGCAACCAAAGATAGGTCCAGATGTTGTCACACAGCCCCTGGAGCGCAAGTCCCCCGAGTGACAACCCCTGCACCACACAGAGGAGGGAGCAGGGCCATTCAGAAGGGTGGAGTAGCTTCCTCTGGCTGCTTACGGAAGCGATGAGGGGGAGAGAATGGGAGGTCTGGCCCTTGACGGTCGGTGGCTCTGCTGGGTGGCCTGAACCCGCACGCAGTGAGATCAGGAGCAAGGTGGGAGGCTGAGTGTCTGGGCCCGGTCTGCCCGCAGCCCACGGTCTCTCAGAGGAGACAGTCATGATGTCGATCTGAAACAAAGGTGTTCTTAGGGCTCTAAGTTGTTGGGGCTGACAGCAGGGAGGTCCCCATCTGGCTGCAGATCTGGGGAGTCCTTCACGGGGCAGGGGCAGGTCTCTTTCCTGCGAGCCTGTTGTATCCTAAGCCCTGAGCTGGGCCCTGGGCACAGAAGACCAGTGCAGATGTGGCCGAGCAGGTGATTAAGAGTGAGCAATGGAGGGTCTCCCAGGCACGGGAGATGGGGGAGAGGCCCAAAAGTGTGTGCAGTTGCGGAGGGGCAGGGGGCAGCAGGTGCTCTGAGGTCCCAGGGTCCAGTTGGAGCCTGGCTCTGCCGTTTCCCTGCTGTGGGCGCTTAGGTGAGTCACTTCCCCCAAGGCTTCTGTCTTCTTATTTATAGAATGGGACTCCTAGGCATGGGAGTCCATGGCAGAAATGGTTATCTGCCAGGTGCTTTTTACTCTTTCCTGATGAAATTCATCCATCCAGTCCATAAGTATCTCTGAACAACTACTGGGTGCTGAGGTCTCAGCAAGGAACCCAAAGTCCCACCTTCATGGAGCCCCCACTTTGTGGGAGGAGACAGTCCCTGGACAGTTGTCTCTGTAAGGGCATAGCAGGCCATCCCCATGGCCTTAGTACACAGGAGAATGATGGCTGGGGTGTGAAGGAGCAACTGGAGCCCTCTGCCTGGATGGCATCTGAGCAGAGTGCCAAGGCCGGGGGCAGGTCCCTGGCAGCAGAGATGCATGTGCAAAGGCCCTGAGGCAGGAGTGGGGCTGAAGTGTTGAACAGTAGCTAGGAGGCCAGAGTGGGTGAGTGGAGTGAGCTCCAGGGACAGGGGAGATGAGATGAGCTTGGCGATGTCACCCAGCCCAGATCACACAGCACTTAGAGGATGTGGCCTGGGGGTGGTCACTGGATGTCATAGGAGTCCTGAGTTTTGTGGGGCTGGCAGGGCTGGCAGGAGGCCTGTTTGCAAAGAACTTTATTTAAGAGAGATGAAGACATGATACCCAGACTCCTCCCACTCCGATAGATGGGGACACAAAGCAGGCGACCGACCTTCGTCACTGGCTGCAGGGCGCCACGGTGAGCAGATGGCAGGTTCTCTGAGAAGCCAGGAGGCCAGACTCCACATTAATCCTGCCCGTGGCTTAAGGAGAAGCCCTTTACCCCCAAACCACGCATGGTGCTTCACAATTTAAAAAAAAATGCATTGTTTGCCAAGTGGATCAAGACGCAGCCTCCCAGAACGCCGCCCTTTTGAGGAACGGCTTCTCTTTAAAGGGAAGAGAAAAGCCAAATAGAATGTTCATCTTTGGTAAAGTTAAAAAAAAAAAAAAAGCCAGCCTCCAAGGCTGAGAATCAATATTAATTTCATGGGCTTATGGGCGGTGAGATCAAGCCGGTTTCTGGCAGCCTTTCCCAGCCCTGCTGGACTTTACAGTCTCGATCAGTGAAAAGAAAAGCAAATAAAGGTATCAGGGGCCTGTCTGTCTGCAGCTGTGTCCGGCCAAAGCTCATTCAGGTCCTCCACCCCTGTCCCCAGCCTCAGGGCTGTGTTCTGAAAGGCATACGAGATGACAAGAAACAGTGGCTTAAGTCCCCAGAGACAGCCAACCACAGGGACCACTGGGGCTGTGGTTTTAGGAGGGATTGATTATAGAGCCCAGAGGGCAGGTGAGGTGGTGCTGGCAGGCCAGCTGGGCGTGGCCGCCCCAGGGCATCCGCACTCCTACCTGGGCATGACTGACTCCTGACCACACCTGGGGTCCTGCCAGGTCTGGGCACCAATGAGGCAGGGCACAAACAGGCTCAGGACACTGGGACCTGACTCTGCCCACCTGTGACTCATCTCTGGTCCCGGGGCTTTTTGATTCTGCAGCACCCTCCCCTCCAGCTCCCTGGGGTGGCCCACAGGACAGAGCCTCAGCCCCTTCTTGTACCCTTGCTGGTGGCGCCTTTGAACTTCTAACTCCATACATGCCGGGCCCTCTGCACATTCATTCGAGGTTGAAACGGCTGAATGAAGAGTGAGTCACAAGCCAAAGGAAAACAACTGTCTGCCCAGGGGCCAAAGCGGGGATGCAGCTGTGGGCACCCACAACTGGGCATCAGGAACCATGCTTCCCAGACCTGTCTCTAGCTTACCTCCCCAGGCCTCCGCTTCCTGCCCTGGGTCAGGTGCCCCATCCTGGGCTCACCTTGGACCCTCTTTGCCCCACAGGCCACCGGCTCTGAAGATCCTGCTGATCAACACCAAAGTGCCTCGCAGCACCAAGGCCCTGGTGGCCAACGTCAGGAGCCGGCTGCTGAAGGTGCTGCTAGTTCCACTCCCGGGAGTGTTCCCAGTGGGGCCACGACACTCAGGTTTGGGTGTCCGAGCCCTCCCTCTGCCTCCTGGGTTAGTAGGGGGAAGGGGCAGGGGGAGCAGGAACTTGGGGAGGCTCCGTGCATCCACAGCCCAGCAAGGAGGCAGGACAGGAATCCTTAAACATCCTGCCTTTGCAGTGAGAACCTCCTTTCTGCTTGGGTCCGTGGTGGCCAGGCAAGGCAGGGACCAGGCCCAAAGGAGAGGGTTTCCATCAGAGGATGGGTGTGGGCTATGGGGACACCTTCCCCCTCCACCAGGTGTCTGCTGACCCCTAGGCCTCACGGGCCCTCGCTTCCTTTCCCTGCAGTTCCCGGAGATCGTGGCCCCTCTCCTGACCTCCATAGACGCCATCTCCCTGGAGTGTGAGCGGGTGCTGGGGGAGATGGCGGCGGCCCCCACCCCGGAGCACTACCTCGTGCTGGAGGTAAGAGCCCACCTGCAGGCTCAGGGTCCCCCACCCACGGCACTGTCCCAGGCAGGGGCTCCCCGTCTGTGCTTAGAATCCCCGGGAGCCAACGCACAAAGGCTGGGCCTGGAGCCTGTGTGTACACACCCATGAACAAGTGGGTCTTCTCTTGAAGCTCTTCCCAAGTGACTGGGAGCAATCAAGGGAACACAGACAGCCCTGAGCGTGGTATCTAGTGTGTGATAAGTGCAGTAGGACAGGTTTGGGGTCGTGCGTATAAGGACACAGTCCCGCATAATTCCAGGAGCGATTTCTCCCCTGGCCACTTCTTTCCTGCTCTGTTTGCTATGTACATCTAGTTAGTACTAAATACATCAAGTTCACGCAGTAGCTGTCTCTCAGTCAATGTGCTGTGGATCAGACATGGTCTGAAATCTTGAATCAGTGCTCTAGCCCCAACCCTTTGCCTAATTCTAGCTTAGCAGTTGAGACCTTGGGATTTCATCAGGCCCACATCTGAATCCTGGCCTCACTGGAGTGTCTTAAGAATGAAGTGAGATCCCACGGGCGACACAGGAGCACAGTGCCCAATGAGCCACCAGCTCATCCAGAGGGCGCGGGCTCATTCCCAGACCTGGCCCATCTGGCCCAGTGACTGTGGACTGGCATTAAAAAGCCACCTGGCTTCCATGGAAGAACCAGAGGATCCGGCAGGTCCGGCCGACATGGCTGTGCAGCAGCGGGTCAGCCGGAGGTGCCAAGGGCGCCACCCCGAGAGAGGCCCTGGGGTCTCCGTTTCTCCGCATTCCCCAGCACTTCCTGATCATCGCCCACAGCCACTGTACCCCATGCCTGGGGCTTTCCCGTCCTGCTGTAGGCGCTGAGTCTGCAGCCCCTGTCATGAGTGGGAGCTGGTACTCTGCATGTCTCTTCACAGATGATTCCTCACTTAATCCTCCAGCAACCTACCTGTGAAGTGGGTACATTGCCACCCTGTTACAGATATAAACACCAAGACCTAAAGAGAATGACTTTCTCTGAGGTGTTTCAACAAGTGAGTGGCTGAGCTGGGAGTCACTGGCTTGTTTGTGTATTCCTTTAGTCAGCTTTTCTTTTCTTTGGTATCACTGCACAGCTTGCAGGATCTTAGTTCCCTGACCAGGGACTGAACCTCGTCCAGGGCACTGAAAGCACCAAATCCTAACCACTGGACCACCAGGGAATCTGCCCACCAAAATTTTTAAGAAGTGTATACTCCAGGCTCGGTGCAGGGACTCCATCGAATTCATTTCCAGGCTTTTGCCCTCATTCCCCCAGCCATCTCCCTCCATCCCTCCAGCCTTTTCCCTCTGGTTCTCAATTCGTTTCGCGTAGAAAGGAAGGGAACACAGTCCTCCCGAGGAGGAAATTAATAATGATGGAGTGCTGCCTAAAATACACCCCGTTGAGCCCCTGGAGAATGCCTCGGAACAGCACGTCGATTATACACTGTGTATATTTTTGGCTGCGGCAGCCGCTGAAATGTGCAGCTTGCCTCCCGGACAGCTCTGCACTCAACGCCAGCAAGCTGTTCTCCTGTGTCGCAGCCTGTCATCCGATCCTTGACAGACTTTGGATTAGAATGTGACAGGTGTCTGGAACCTGCCTTGGCAACATGACACCTGGTGCTCAGGCACTGAGAGAGGCCCCAGAAGTTTCCGCTCCCCTCCAGCCCCCAGGACCGGCGAAAGACACCCAGGGCTGCCACCGGGCCGTCACCTGTGTCTGCTTGTTTGTCACAAGTGCTGGGGTGCGGGAGGCAGGCTGCCGGGGAGAGGCAGACACGACCCTGCCCGACGGCCCCGGGGAAGGGGAACCAGGTGGGCCTCGGCACACAGCCCCGTAACGGGCATCCTCCCGGAGCCCCGGGGTCGAGCTGTGCACCGTGCAGCCGCACACAGCAAGGGGAGGGTGGCCACAGGGAGGCCAGGGGTGCTCCCAGCGGCGAGAGGCGCGCGCGCCACACCAGGCAGAGCCAGCTCTGGTGCCGGCTCAGCGCTGACAAGCTCAGCAGCCTTAAGTACACCACTCTCCCCTCTGAGCCTCAGTTTTCCCCTTTGAAAAATGGGGATACTGGAAATGCAGCATAAAAGTACTAACAGCAGCTGACATTTGCCGAGCACTTACCTTGTGCCAGGCTTCATGGGAAGGATGCCTAATTCCATCCTCCTGGCAGCAAGGCAGATACTCTTAGAATCCCTGTTTCACAAGGGGGAGCCTGGGGGCTTTCCAGGTAGGACAGTGATAAAGAATCCACCTGCCAATGCAGGAGACTCAAGAAACTCAGGTTCGATCCCAGGATGATCCCCTGGAGGAGGAAATGGCAATCCACTCCAGTATTCTTGCCTGGGGAATCCCATGGACAGAGGAGCCTGGAGGGCTACAGTCCACAGGGTCGCAAGGAGTTGGATACAACTCAGCACACAGCACACAAACGGAAGCTCAGCTGAAAGACCTCATTCCAAGACATGCAATCAAGAAGTGTCCGAGCCGGAATGCAAATCCAGGCTCACCTGCCTTCAGATCCCATGTTCATAACTGCCCGACAGCAGGGAATGGAACTCATTCTTAGAGCCCCAGCATCTAACAAGGTGCCTGGCATTTTGATGGGATTTCCTGACACCACTGGAGTAAATGAAATATAAATAGGGAGTGCCTGGGCAGTGGAGACTGTGAGCTTTTTTATTCCATCAACCTGCCTCTTGGTTGATCTGCAGGAGAGCAGAAATTTTATTATCCATAATCAGAGAAATCTGAACATTGAGCAATTCTGCCAACTCATGACCTAGTTAGAACTATACACACCCATTCTTCTGAAAGTCGGTTCCTGAGGAAGCAGTAGGATAGCATATTACTTGAGACTTCTTCCGCAAATGCCCCAAATCCATCTCAACCAGGCTTTAACAGAAAAGACATTTACTGGCTTCTAAATGAGACGGCCAGAGGAGACAGCTTCAGGCATAGCTGGATCCAGGGGCCAGGACAACCTAGTCTGAAATGTCTCTCCGTCTTCAGTGTTATCTCTGAGAACATATGCAGGGAACATAACTCCAGGGGCGTGTCTCTGAGGTTGGCCAGTTTTAGCAGCTCCAGTGGAAAGAGGCAGAGTAAACCGTGGGAGGGCTCTCATTGACCAGTCCCCATGGCCAGAGCCTTCCACAGCCAGACCTGGGACGTGCTCACCGACAGCTCCATCCCAGCCCCACTGGGAGTCCTGCAGGAAGGAGAGGGTCTCTTTTATCAGTGCAGGACAGCGTGCTGGGCAGTCAAAGCCTTTTGACGTCTCAAACCAGCGGCTGTCGGATGGGGCGGGCCCAGGACCTCAGCCTCAGGCAGGCCAAGCTGGAACAGAGAACTTTCTCCCCAGGAGCTCATTGACATGAACCAACACCATCTGAATGCCCTCGGTGTGGGCCATGCCTCGCTGGACCGGCTGTGCCAGGTGACCACGGCCCACGGACTGCATAGCAAGCTCACTGGCGCGGGCGGCGGGGGCTGTGGCATCACGCTCCTCAGGCCAGGTACCCAGGGGGCGGGCAGGGTTGCCAGCCTGGACTCGCACAAAGTGTCCACACAGGCAGTTCCTGGGGGAGGAGGAAGCCTGTGAACAGTCTCACCTCTGCTGTGTGGCCTTAGTCAAGAGAATTAACTGCTCTGGGCCTACATAACATCTAGTTTATGTAAAATCGTTGCCTAGATTCAAGGAGGCGAAACATGCAGAGAGCCTGGCACAGGGCTTGTTCCTCCCATCTCCTTACCTGCCAAGCTAAGCACAAGCTTGAGAAATAACCAAGGCATTGTCACATCTACCATCACCGCCACCACTACCGGCCTTGCATCCCCTGCTGTCTCCTGATGTGGCCAGGACGGGAATGACCTTGCTACAAGAGAAACGTGTCTCTATCCTCTCTGGCCTTTGGGGAAAGAGCAGGGCTGAGGAGCGGGCTTAGAGCAGCACGCCCTGTGCTGGGGCGTTGAGTCACCGCTGCTTTCAGTCGGCTTCCTTCCCGTCTCCTCCTTTCTTTTCTCGTCCTGCTCTCCCCCTTGCTTTGCTGTAAGCCCACAGTGGACCCCTTACCCTCAGTAGGACTCCCAGGCCTCAAGGAGTTGCCGCATCCCAACTTTGGCTGACCACAACTGTGAAGCCTAGTTCGGGGCAGTGACGATAGTGGGAGAATATTCCTGGTGAGTGTGCGGTGCTCTGGGCCAGGCCCTCCAGCTGTAGTAGCCCATGTCAGCCTCTCCGTAAGCCTTGAAGGGCAGGTCTCATTGTCAGCCCCAACCCCAGAGGAGAAGATGAGGCTCAGAGAGGGGACATCATTTGAGGCCCCACGGCCAGGTTCCACATGACTCGGGGGTCCATAACCTTGGAGGATGCCAGGCTTGGCATTCCAACAGGAAGACCAGTCCCCTGCCTGTGCCGCAAGCAGGGCTGAACGTTCTCCAAGGGAGAATGTTCCCCGAGGGAGCTGATGGTTGGAGTGACCTGCTGCCCTTCCTCCCCGCAGATCTGGAGCAGCCGGAGGTAGAGGCCACGAAGCGGGCGCTGAGCGGCTGTGGCTTTGACTGCTGGGAAACCAGCATTGGTGCCCCAGGTGTGTCTGTCCACACGGCCACCTCCCTGGACGCCTCTGTCCAGCAAGGCCTGGACAGCCTCTGAGAGGAGCCCACACAGCAGCAGTCCCACCATGAAGCCCCCTCCCAGATTATTCCAGGCTCTGGAGTTAGCTTCTGTGCTGGCCAGTGGGCGCCCAGCTCCTGACGCTGACGGGAGGCCCCCAGCCCCTCTGTGACACCCCTCCCGCCAGCCGTGCCCCACGTTCCGCACCGTGAGCCAGGCTGCCTGGAAGCCATGGTCTGTGTTCTACAACATTCTCGAGCCAGCCCATCAGTGGGGTGTATGTGGTCGTCTGAGACAAGAGGGCCTCTTTCCCGGCCTCCCAGAAGCTTCCACGGACCCACAGACTCCGACCGAGCTGCTTGGATGCCACATGCAGGGGTCTGATTCCCAGAGCAGTGGACCTTCTCCCTCCCTCCACTTCTGTACTCCTGCCTGTCTGTCTCACCCCCACCAGAAAGCCTTCCTGGGGTGTTCGGGTGATGGTCTTTGCCTTCTGCCTTCCATGTGGCCTGGGTTGGCCGAAGGCAGGGTCGATGTGCAGTACCTTTTGGTCTGTTTCAGAAAAGATGGCAAAGGGGAAATAAAAAGATCTTGAGTAAACAGTGCTTCACTCACTTCTTTCCATGTCTAGAAAGATGGGAGGGTCTGGTAGTCTCCATTGCCCATACCTGCCCCCTCTCTCCTATCCCTTCTCCAGCCACTTTCTTAGTGGAAAGAAGGACTTTGGGTCATCTGGTTGTCTGTGTCCATGGGATAGGGCAGGGTTTCTCCAGATGGCCCTGGTGGACAGGATGGATGCCCAAACATCAGACAGCCTGTCAGCACAGCTTCAGCTCGCTTTTCTAGAAAGGGGGATTTTAAACTTGCTAGCTCAGGAGGAACTTCCTAACTCATATATACTTAGAGCTGATTCACATTGTTGTATAGCAGAAACTAACAACATGGTAAAGCAATTATACTCCAATTAAAAAGCAGAGACATGACATTACCCACAAAGGTCCATCTAGTCAAAGCTGTGATTTTTCCAGTAGTCATGTATGGATGTGAGAGTTGGAATATAAAGAAAACAGAGCTGAAGAATTGATGCTTTTGAACTGTGGTGTTGGAGAAGACTCTTGAGAGTCCCTTGGACTGCAAGGAGATCCAACCAGTCCATCCGAAAGGAAATCAATCCTGAATATTCACTGGAAGGGCTGATGCTGAAGCTGAAACTCCAATACTTTGGCCACCTGATGTGAAGAACTGACTCACTGGAAGAGACCCTGATGCTGGGAAAGATTGAAGGCGGGAGGAGAAGGGGACAACAGAGGATGAGATGGTTGGATGGGTTTACTGATGTGATGGACTTGAGTTTGAGTAGGCTCTGGGAGTTGGCGATGGACAGGGAAGCCTGGCATGCTGCAGTCCACGAGGTCCCAAAGAGGTGGATACAACTGAGTGACTGAACTGAACTGAAAAAAAAGTAAAAAGTAAACAAATAAACTTCCTAACTTCTCAAATTGTGAGCATGCACTAATTCGCAGACTTTTGTAAGAAATCGAAACGGGGAGGGAGGTGGGAGGGGGGTTCAGGATGGGGAACACGTACACCCGTGGCGAATTCATGACAGTGTATGGCAAAACCACTACAATATTGTAAAATAATTAGCCTCCAATTTAAAAATTTTATATTCAAAAAATAAATAAACTAATGGTTAAATTAAGAAAGAAAAAAAAATGGAAACAAAATCTGCTGGCTTTGGGTTGTGGAATATTCCTTCCTCTCTAAAATTGACTGGGTGGGGAAAAGAGACTTGAGTGCTGGTAGCCAGTGTCTGGCACCCACTGGGCCCTATTGGAACTTTATATTGCAAGTCAAGTCTCTTTATGAAATGTCAGAATCCACCCAAAACCTCTAGTAGCCAGCACATTGCCACCCACGGCTCTTTATGAAATGTCAGAATCCACCCAAAACCTCTAGTAGCCAGCACATTGCCACCCACGGCTCTGGGAGCCCTGGGTCGAGAAGGTGGGGGCGCTGGGGCAGAGTGCAGGATTTGGTTTAAATGGCTCTGTGCTTCTGCCCTTGGCCACTAGGGGGCAGCTGGCTTCTTTCCCAGTGTCTTCAGGGGTGGGTGGGTAAGAGCAACCTTACAGCAGTCTCTCTACCCTCCCGCATATATCAGGGTTCTGCCTCTCTAGGTTCTGCCTGGGGTCACTGCCAGGAATCAGGGCACTGGGAAGAATGTCTGCCTCAGCTTAACGTGTGAAAATGACCCCGGCATCACTGACCTGTCTCCGGCCTTCAAAGCAAATAAAACATAAAATGATATCAATACCGGGTCTTACTACGTGTGGGGCACTGTCCTAAGTACTGTTCCTCAGTCATCTCTTTTTACCTACCCCCAATCTTGGAGAATAATTGCTAGTCCCATTTTACAGATCGGGAAACCGAAGCTCAGGTCGAGTAACTCGTCCAAGGCCACACAGCTAAGCAGCATCTGCAGCAGGATTCCACGCCAGACGGTCTGACTCCAACACCAACCCCCTGCCCCTCTGTGCTTCTGCCTAAACACAGGTTTGTTGTGATTCTTGCTGTTTTCCACGCTTGGGCTCCTGATTTCCTGTGGACGCTGATGTACTTAGTCAGAGTGGACCTGGGCCTGGGTGTTTTTTGCAAGCTCCCCACACGGTTTGAATGAGCAGTCAGGGCTACACGATGCCTTCTCAGGGCTGATGCTGGTTGACAACATTCCCGCACTGCGGGAGGTGGGCCTGCGAGGAGAGTGTCCAGAGGCCGAGGCCTCAGAACCTATCTGCTCCTTGAGACCCTCCCTCTTCCTCCCTGGGGACCGGGTGTCTCTCCTGGAGCATGAGCCAACCCGTTACCCTTGCCCCACCAAAGCCGCCACCTGGCACGCCTTGGCCTGCAGCCTCGCCCGAGCCACCACCATCACTGGCCACCATATGGGCCTGGGGGCTCCCACTCCTGGCCACCTGTCTTTGATGTCACATTTGCAGGTGATTTGCATTTGTAGCCTTGCCCTTCTCGTTTTGCCTGGTGTGGCATTCTCACTCCGAGCCGCGCCTAGAAACCACCCCCAAATGCCTCCCCCGACCCCCAGCTCTTCTGATTTAACACATCTCGAAGGGCTCAATCCTGAGTGGTCTTCACAAGTTCCCAGGTGATTTTAATGTGCAGCCAGGGCTGACGTCACTGAACTAGATGTTGCTTAAAGTCATCCCTGCCAAGAGCTCACCTCTACCTGGGCCCCCATTTCACTCTGCCAGCCACTTGCCCCTTGACCTCTACTTTCAAGGCTGCGGGCTCCCCATCGGGAAGATGGAAATAATAGTAACGCCCACCTTATAGAGTTCCATGAAGATTGAATGAGAAAATGCACGTACACCCTTGGCACAGTGCCTAGCACATTGTAAGCACTCAGAAAACACTCACTATTATGATTAGTATAATTGCTGGCTGCAGCACGTGGCACACAGAACTTCTCCAACCAGGGATCAAACCTGCACCTTCCACAGTAGAAGCTGGGAGTCTTAACCACTGGACCGCCAATGCACCTTATTATAACTGTCCTGAACTGAGAAACAAGGGTGTCTCTCAGGGTCCAGAATTTCTGAATGGTGCACAGAGCTAATTAGAAGCGCCCAGTCCTGTTGATTCAAACCCCCTAGGTGGATACCGCCAGGATTGCTGTTGGGGAAACACAAGAGAATGACAACTGGCTTTCCAGCCTCCTGGCTTCCTCCTCAAAGACGCGGTGGCACAGCCCCGCACCCTGTCCGCCAGCCCGAGGACAGCAGTTTCTCAAGTCAGCATCTGGAGCAGCTCCCAGCCTCTGCAGCCGGTTTAACAGCCACCCTCACAGCCTGAAGTTCTCAGGAAATTTCCCCACTCTGGCAGAGGTCTCGCCTTGGGAGACGGGCAGCAGACACTGTGATCCCTGCTGACAGAGGAGCTGCTGCCATCGCCCTCTGTTCTTCCTGTCAGTGAGGATCGTCTTCTCTCCGAGACGGGCTCCTGCGGACCACTGGCAGCCCGGCGAGTTGGGCGGCGCTGGCCGCCGCCCTGCCCGGCTGAGTGGCCTTGGCCCCGCCCCTTTGCCTCTCAAGGTCCCTCTTTTCATCCTTGTTCTCTGGCCAAAGCTTTTTCTTTTTTAAAAAAAGAAAGCTAGCACACACCCCCTTCTGCAGTGCTGCCTGCTTTCCAGCTCATTTTGGACAACTCCTGGGCTGTCTCTTAGCACCTACTTTGTGCCAGGCTCAATCATCAGCTTAGGTGAGGAAGGTGAGCCCCAGAGGGGCACAGCAACATGCTTATGATACGCTTTCATCGCCAATGCCCAGAGCATAGGCACATTTCCTCCTAATTGTCTCCCAAATGTCCAGAATCCTGTCCAGGACCATGCATCTGACTGTTACAGCCCTGAATTCTCTCTTAAGCTAGCACCGCTGTCCTGCACACACACAGACACACAGATACACACACACAGACACACACACACAGACACACAGACACAGTCACACACAGACACACACAGACACACACAGACACGCACACACACACACACACCCCTTTTCTATTCATTACGTGCCTTGCCTGGCCGGCCATCCTGCAGAACGTCCCATCTTCTGCACTGGTCATTGCGAGTTACACCCCTCCCTGTGGCTCTGTCAGCTCCCAAGTGGCCAGAAGCAGCCATCCCTAGCATCTGCTCCGTGCCTACCACTTGAGGTGACTTCTCCCTGTGAATCCCCTCAGGGAGAGGAGACAGGGAGGTTCTCGTCCATTGATGAGTAAACTGAGGCCCAGGAGAGGGAAATGAGTTGCCTGAGGTCCCGAGGCAAGCAAGCGGCAGAGTGGAAGTTGAACCCAGGTCTGCGTGAGCCCCAAGCCCTGCTCTTAGCTGCTGTGGTGGACTGTTTCTCGGGAGGTGACCCTCCCCAAGTCCCCCTCCAGTCCCTGCTCCGCTGTCATGAGTTGTCACACCTGCCCCAGAAATGCCAGTTCAGCCCACCCCGCCAGCCCCCTTGGCCCTCGGTGCTGTACACACACCTTGGACCCCCCACCCCCCAACCCGTGGTCCTGCCAACACTGCCTCCTGGGCCACCCCCACCTCCCTCCAAGCAGCGGGAAGGGATGGGGAGGCCCGAACGCATGCATTCACCCACCCTCGTGGGCTCACCGAGGGGGCAGCTGCCTAATCACATACACAGGGGAAGAGACGGGAACTGGGCCTCTTTGGCAGGCTGCTCTGCCAAACCCCCCTGGCACGGGAGATTAACTGGGTCTGTTCTCGCCCAATGTTTTAAATCTGATAGGGAAAACATCCATTTCAACGCATTTGCATCGTGCATTGGCTGAGGAGGTGTTCCCCCGCGGATGCTTTCCTGGGATGAGGGCATCCTCCCTGCCCAGAGAGAATGGAGAGAGAATGGGGCTGCCCTCCTCCCCATGGCTGCCCAGGGCTGTCGGCGGATTCTGGCCCCTGAGCTCCTGGACGCTATTCATCCAGCAGATATCAAATGTGCACCTACACGTGCCAAGGGGGCTTCCCAGGTGGCTCAGTGGAAAGAACCCGCCTGCCAGACGCAGGATTGATCCCTGGGTCGGGAAGATCCCCTGGAGAAGGAAAGGGCAACCCACTCCAGCATTGTTACCTGGAGAATCCCATGGACAGAGGAGCCTGACAGCTACAGTCCATGGGGTCGCAAAAGATTCAGACACGACTGAGCACGCACACACGTATGCACGTACATACACGTGCCAAGAACTTGGCAGAGCCCCGGGGAAGCTGGGTGATCAATACTGGCTGCTCCTCTTGTCGGCAGGCTGGTCTGTGGCTCTGGATACTTTCACATTCATTCTCTCCACCTGTATCCGTGAGGCATAAGAAGCCTATGAGGAAAGTAGGGTGAGCCCCACTTTACAGATGAAGAAACTGAGGCCCCCAGAGGGAGTCCCTGCTCCGAGCCATGAAGTCAACAAGTGCAGAAGCTAGGCCTTGAGATGGGTCTCTAGACACCAAGGACCGTAATCTTCCTAAGATGTTCTGGCTGTGAAGAGAAAACCAAAAGGCAGCTTACTGTGTGAACTGAGGCAGTTTCTTGCCTTCTCTGGGCCTGAGTTTTCCCATCCGTAGAAATCACAGGGCTCGTTCACTCTGCCAGGAGCTTGCCCTCATGCCCTGGTTTGATCTTCCCAGTGATTACCGTTTTGTGGTCTCTGAGCTCAGACAGGTCTGGCCTTGTTCTGTGGCCGGATCACCTCCAGCTGTGGGGCCTGCAGTGGCCACATCACCTGTCTGGCATCCGATTCCTCATCTGTAAAGTGGGGATGCTAGGTCACACACTTGGCCTGGAGCCTGGTACCCGGAGTGAGCATCCAAGATGCATCAGCTCTTGTTGTTATTAGAGGTGGGGAAACTGAGGCTCAGAGAGGTGACGGGACAGCTCTGAGGTTGCCGAGCTGGGACTGGGAACCGGCAGCATCTGACTCCAAAGCCTGGGGTTTCTTCCACTTTCCTTGCCTGGCATGGCTGGGTTTTGCCGATGGGACATCCTGCCCCAGGAGAGAGCAGGATCCCCTGACATCCTTAGGGGGCTCGGAGCAGAGCCTGCTCCCAGGAGGGGTGATGGGACAGCACACAGATGCCAGCGTCTTCACTGCTTTGCTGGGAAGCAGGGACAGGGAAGGAAGAGGGGCAGAATCAGGACCCCCATCTCCTCACCTGCCGCATGTGGCTGAGAAGAGTGCTACCCACGTCCTGGGAGATTTCTGAAATGCTGTGTGACTTAACCCTGTGGCTTTCCCTCTCTGGGCTTTGGTGGAGTATTTCTAAGGATATTATTTTCAGTCCCATGAAAAGTGCCCCAGGGTCTTCCACGTGCCCCTCAGCCCCACTCTGAGGAACCCTACCCACCCAGGGGTCTCAAGTTCACAGCGTCCAGGGGCCAGCCAGGCGACACCAACCAGCCAGGCCCCGGGGAGGGTGCAGCACCCCCACCCCAAAGCTCCAGACAGTTGTTGCCCTGTGGGGTGGTCGGTCCACAGCCACCCAACCTTTCTATTTAGTTTTTAAAGAGAATTCAGAAATCTGGAAATTTTAGAGGGTATAATAATAAAATAATAAAGGCTGTAAATCAATTTTTAAAACCCCCAAGGGTCAAATCCGACTCTTCTGCAGCTGGAAAACTGCCCGGGGTTGAGACCTCTTTCAGAGCCCGTGCCCCCAGCTCCGCTGTGCTCCGGAGAGTGAGCTGGGGAGCGGGGGCCCACCTGTGGGCGGGCACCCCGCCCCCGCGGAATCTGATTACCCCCGGGCGCCCCCTCGAATGGCAGACGGGCGGGTGGCGGGGGCTGGCGGGGGCGCCAGAGGTTGGGCTGAGAGCGCTTCCCCATCAGGCACAGATGGGTTTTTTTTTTTTTTTTTATCAGTGTCAGCATTGGCTTCTTTCTGCTCTGATGAATAGATTCTAAAGAGGCAGTGACATTATTCGAGATAACAGAGGGAACAGAAAAAGGGTCAGCGATGGAGAGAAAATGGCAGAGCCAGCAGATAAAGGGGAGGCCGGAGGGGGCGGGGTACCGCGGCTGGGGCGCTGCCCCCGCCCCCGCCGCCGCGATGCCCTCCAAGCCCGGCTTCCTGCGGCGGGGGCTGCGGTGCCGCCCGGCCCGGGCAGGGGAGGCCCCCGGCAGCTGCGCGCGCGGCTCCCTCCCAGCATCGCGGCCGCCCATTCCGCCTTTTCAATTCGATTCAATTAGGCCTCCCCGCTCGGAAGCTTGTCTCCTCTGATATCCAGTTTAACTGACAGGGGATTAGAGCTGTTTGTAATACACACACACACTCTCCGCGGCTAAACCACAGGCAGGGCCCAGGGACCCGGGTTATTTATGGAGCCTGCAGCACTGTTCTTCATGACCTGCTGCCTTTGGAGGGGGGCGCGGGGGGATAGGGGCCTGCTACCCTGCCACACTTCCCATGCGCCCCTCACCCCCTCTCCGGGCCTGGGCAGGGGAGCAAAAGAGCCCAGGGGGAACTGAGTTTAAATCCCAGCTCTGCCACTTGCAAGCCTCAGTTTAGTCATCTGGCAAATGGGAGCCAAGCGACTCCATCGTCTTCATGAACGTGGGGGGCGGGGAGGGACGACCTGCAGGGGCAGGTGTAGGCCATTTATCCCAGTACCTGTACATTCCCTTGGCATGCCTGCGTGCATGCTCAGTCATGCTCAGTCGTGTCTGACTCAGTGACCCCGTGGGCTAGCCCACAGGCTCCACCATTCATGGGATCATCCCGGCAAAGATATGGAGTGGGTTGCCATTTCCTACTCCAGGGGATCTTCCCAACCCAGGGATCGAACCCAGGTCTCCTTTACCCCCTGCAACTGCAGGCGGATTCTTTACCACTGTGAGCCACCTGGGAAGCCCACCTCCCTTGGCATATCACTCAACAAATAGGACTTTTTTTTTTTTTTGGCTACAGGCTCTTAGTTTCTCAACCAGGGATCCAACCTGTGCCCCCTGTGGTGGAGGCGCAGAGTCTTAACCACTGGACTGCCAGAGAAGTCCCAACAAATGTGATGGAGGGAAGGACGGCTCTGTGCCAGGTGCTGGTCTGCATCGCTGAGGACGTAAGGCCCTGGGCCTGGCTTCAGGAAGCTTACATTCCAGAGCGAGACTTGGAAATGAACGAGGACTCCCGGTGCGACATGGGGAGCACCAGACAGGTGAGAAGGAGAATAGGGATGATGATGGGGATGGAGTGAGTCCCACTGCAGGGCCTCTGCCTCTGCTGTGCCCTCTGGCTGGAACGACCCCCCACCCCCACCCCATGTCTCCCTTTGTTTTCTCTCCAAACTGCTATCACTTGCCGTTACATCACCAGAGTCGATTGCCATCTCCCCGGGCAATTGCCAGCTCTCCAAGGGCAGTCACCTTAGCTGTCTTCTCAACTGCCACCTCCTCCCCAAGTTAGCACAGTACCTGATAGGAGTGAAGGGTGAATGAATGGGGACTTCCCTGGTGATCCGGTGCCCAAGACGTCATACTCCCTAGCAGGGGGCCCAGGTTCGATCTCTGGTCAGGGAGCTAGATCCCACATCCTGCAGCTGAAAATCCCATGTGTCACAAGGAAGATCAGAGATCTGTGTGCCACAGCTAAGCTCCAGCACAGTCAGAAAAAAGTGTCAGCAGGGCCACGCTCCCTCTGAGACTCTAGGTAGAGACTCCTTGCCTCTTCCAGTTTCTGGTGGTGGCCGGCAGTCCTTGGCATTCCTGGGCATTCCCTGGTGTTGTGGCGGTTAAGACTCTGCTTTCCAGTACAGGGAGCATGGGCTCAATCCCTGGTTGGGGAACTGAGACCCCCACATGCCATGCCATGTGGCCACAAAATCCCAAAAATCACTCTGCAGAGCGCACGACATTTCCTCTTCTCATAAGGGCACAGGTCACACTGGATTTGGGCCCACCCTCTTGACCTCCTCTTACTTGATGACACCTGCAAAGACCCCATTTGCAAATAAGGTCTCATCTTCAGAGATACCAGGGGTCAGGACTTCATCTATCTGGTGGTGAGGGGGATGCAACTGAACTCATGATATGCTTCAGGGCAGTGGTCTTCCCAGTTTCTTTCTGCATCTGTGGTCACTGGCACAGAGCCTGGTGTTACGTCGTAGCCTGCAGGGGAGTCGTGGGGCGAACCCAAGAGCAAACGGAGTCCAGACGTCCAGCCTCTCCTCCATAATTGACCCCAGCTCCTCTGGCAACCGCAGCCTCCCCAGCCCGAACGGCCCCCTGGGCCGGGCAAGTCTCCGGGGGCGGCCTCTCCCGGGAAGCAGTCAATGTCAGCAGATGCCTATCAACGTTCCTTCCCCAGCAGTCTCAGCTGTCAGAGGAAGTGAAACAGTGGTTGCTTAGCTTTGCGTTTGAGATTTTATTGACAGTTTCATTGTCATCCAAAAAAAAGAAAAAAACCTCCTTTTCTCCAGTTGCGTTTTCATCAGCAGAGCCTGGGGGCAGAAGGGGAGGCAGGGCTGGTTCCCCAAAACTGGTTTTGGCAGGCCGTGGGCGCTGGTTCCGCTGGGCTGGGGACAGCAGTGGCAGATTTCCGTTGTGTGATCTGTCTTGCCTGGGCTTCAGGCCTGCGTGGCATCCCTCATCCAGGCGGCAAGAGGGAAGGAGAGGGAGGCGCCCTGAGGGCCTCTGGAAATAGCCACAGTGGCCAAATGGGTAGCCCAGACCCCACGGCAGGTCCTTGCGCCCTCCTCCAGTCCTACCCAATGGGCATTTTGTGGCCTCAGTGGTGGGTGAGAGCCCAAGCTATGCAATCAAGCCCACTGGGATGTGATTCTCAGCCCAGCCTTGCACTCCAGGGCAAGTCCTTCACCCTGCAAAGGCTCAACAGCCTCATCTGTCCAATGGGGTAGTAACATGCGGCCTCAGTGTCCAAGGCATCATCTGAGCCAAGTGCCCCTTATCCCAGTCAGTTCTCACGAGAACCCTGAGAGCTGGTGCTGTCAGGAGCCTCACCATCATGATGTGGGACTGAGGCTGAGAGGGGAAGCCTGGCCGTACCTCCACGGCTGGGACGTGTTGGAGGCTGTGTCTGAACCCAGGCCAAGGTGCCAAGCCTGACTGGACCTCCTCTTCGGGTCAGTGGGAGGGTGCGGGCGTCAAAGTGTCATGATGCTTGCACACTGAGAAAGCCGGCTGCCATTACCGTGGTTGTTTGCGTAGGGTGGAACTGGGCCCATCAGCAGCCACTCTGCCCCCAGGACTCTCTGGACGTTGCTGGGAGGCATTGGCCACACGGAAAGGTTAGCTCAGGGCACAGAGCGAACTCAGAGGCTGAGGGTCCGATCAAGGGGTCCTGTTCTCCTCCATGCCACGGCTCCTCTGCGCTCCCCTTTCCTGGCCCCCAGCAGGGCTCCAGGCAGGGCTGTTAGTTACCTGGTGGGCAAGGGCAAGGTCAGCTGGCCACAGCATCAGCCTGAGACCTTGAAAGGCTGCTTCCCCAAGTCCATGCCTCACAGATGGGTGACAAGGGCTGGACAGCTGCCCCTGCTCAGGACCACCCAGTGAGGCAGGTGGACGCCCTAGTTAAAACAGCCTGGGGTCCATGAGTTTCTGGTGTGGCCACCTGCTGGCCAGCAAAAGCTGCCGAATGTCACTGAGTCTACATTTCATCCTCTGTAGGATGAGATACAGAGAAGGCAATGGCACCCCACGCCAGTACTCTTGCCTGGAAAATCCCATGGACGGAGGAGCCTGGTGGGCTGCCATCTGTGGGGTCGCACAGAGTTGGACACGACTGAAGCGACTTAGCAGCAGGGGCAGCAGCAGGATGAGATAATACAGGGTCTCCCTCGTGAGGTCCAGGGACTAAATAATGCGCACGGAGTACACTTAGCACAGTGTCCGGCACACAGTGAAAAGAAAACAGAATTTTATAACCTAAAGGCGTCATTTTTTAAATGTTTATTTTAATTTACTTGTCTGACTGCTTTGGGTCTTAGTTGTGGCATGCGGGATCTTAGTCTCCTCACCAGGGACTGAACCCAGGCCCCCTGCATTGGGAGCATGGCGTCTTAGCCACTGGTGCTGTTAAGTCGCTTTAGTCGTGCCCAACTCTTTGTGACCCCATGGACTGTAGCCTGCCAGGCTCCTCTGTCCCTGGGATTCTCCAGGCAAGAATAGTGAATTTGGTTGCCATGCCCTTCTCCAGGGGATCTTCCCCACCCAGAGACTGAACTCGCGTCTCTTAGGACCCCTGCATTGGCAAGCGGGTACCACCCGTCCACCTGGGAAGCCCCTTAGCCACTGGACCACCAGGGAAATCTTGCACCTAAAAGCTTCTTAAAGGATCTCAGGCTGTCGACCCCTCCATGAGAAAGAGTCAGGAGCCCAGAAAGGAAAAGGTTTCCTCGTATAGCTGGTCCCCAGAGCAGGGCTTGCACTTCGGCCACGGGACTCCCAGTTCAGTGCTCTGCCACCATCTCACTCAGCCCTCGGGCCCCCGCCCACGCTTCTCCCTGCGTCTCCGTCTCCCGTGGCTTCGAGAGCCCGAGCCGCAGGCCCCTCAGCAAGGCACGCCATTCTCCCTCTCCCTGGCACACGGAAGGTTTTGAAAGTTAAAGTATTACCGTCGGCTTTGTTGTTGCCTAACTACGACAGACAAACTGAAAACCAGTTGTCAAAATGTCAGCGCACAACAAATCAACATGCAGAGCGAGTGGCGGCCCTCTGCGGTGTATAATTAAACAAAAAATCCCTTTTAGAAATTTCAGCGAGCGTTGGTTCCACTTTATATTTGTCTGTGTGATTAATAAAGGCAGCTAATTTTCAGACTTTAAAAACAGCTAGAAAATAGCTCCTAATTACATATTAGGTTCCTAGCGGCCCCCGCTGCGCTGCGCCGGCATTGGTGGGCCGAAGAATTTGGCAGAGCCTTAATTGCATTCTGAGCATCATCTAATTTTAGTTAAATGTAATGTAATCAGCAGCAGATGTCTGAAATAAAATATGAATTATGAATATGATGAAATTTCATTCTTGAATAAAAAAGTAATTTGCTATTTAGTTCATTAAAGTCTTAGAGGTTTATTAGGAGCAGGTACATAAAGCCCGGCGAGGTGATATATTAAATGATATGTGGGAGAAAGAGACCCCAAAGAGATGGGAAGTTTTATGCTGAAGTGTCCAGTTATGATTAATTACTATGGGGCCTGGAGAAGGCCCCTGGGTTATGGCGGGCTCCGATGGATCTCTCAGGCTCCTTGAGGTGGGCATGAGTTTTAGGGCAAGGAACTTGGAGTGGGGAGCCGTGGGTGCCTCTAAGGCCTGTGCCACCCCTGGGATCCCACCCCATCTCCCTAGCACCCATGGCTTCTGAGATGAGCACGTGGAGGGCTTGCTCCCAGTGACACTGCTCTGTGGTGGGAACCTTGCTGGGTCTGGTGACACCGTGTGGGGCAGTGAGGGGTGTCCCAGGCCGGGATTCAGTCTCTGCCTCCCACTGTCAGTATGATATTAGTTGAAGACCTCAGCCTCCCATTTTAGAAAATGGGCATAATAATAGCACCTCTCAGACACTCAGAATGTGGCAAAGCCCCTGCTTTGCATTGACCGTTGTTGTTGGAGTTATTATTATTCAGAGAGGTCACAATCAATCAGTATAAAAATGCCTTCTTTGGTTTCATCTTTCAGAGCAGCCTGTGATGCAAATCATAAACTCTTTTGCTTTTTAGCTGAGGCTCAGAGAACTTAAGCAACTCACCCGAAGTTGCACAGCTAGGAATTGCCCGAATCAGGATCTGGATCTGGGACCATCACTGCCTCCAGAGTTTCCTGCAGCATCCCAGAGCGGTGTAAGTGCTAGCAGAGCTGACCTGGAGGGAGGCGGGGCTGAGAATTCAGAAGGGGTCTGGGCAGGGGGGCAGGAGGGAGCAGGATTCATTTGCTCCAGATCTGAGGCAGAGAGAAGCAGGCAAGGGCCAGGAGGCTGGGCAGATGGTCCAGGAGGGCATCCTGGCCTCTGCCCAGGGGCCACTCTGGGCAGGCGGGGAAAGAGTCTGCCTCTCCACCCCCACTTCACACCGACCAATAATTTCCTGCAATTATCTGGGAAAGATTAATTAGCGAAGCACACCGCATTGGCTCGAGGCTGCCCTGGCAATCGATACACTTGGGGCTGACTCCTGGGTGCCTGGAGGAAGAACCAGAACTTGAAAGCAGGGAGGAAGGCCAGGTCTGAGCCTCGCTTTCCAGCCTCGGGAGGGGTGGGGCTTGCTGCTCAACTTCCTGGGTGGGGGCCGAGCTCTGTGTGACTTCCTGGTGGCTTTGAGCAAGTCCCTTTACCTCTCTGAACCTGTTTCTCCACCTGTAAATGGGGGTCCGGGCCGCCCCCAGTCAGGGACTTTCCCTCTTCTCCTGTAAGCTTTGGAAGGTGTCGGGGAAAAGGGGTGTAGAGGCCAGTGAGCCAGCAACTGTGGAAGGACCCCTCTTCTCATGGCCTCAGCTTCTCTCTGCTGACATGGCGGCCTGCTGGGGACCAAGGAAACAGAGAGCATTCCCCGAAACGGCCTTTTAAGGACAAAGTTGAACATCTGGTGTTTCCGAGGAATCATCATCGTAGGGCTTCAGGAGGCCTCTGCTGCCCCAGGTTCTGGTCACATGAAGAGCTAAGTATGTGCAACCCTGGGGAGAAGGTGACAGGTCAGTTGAAGGATGGCTCAGGTCTCTACTCCCCTGCCTCCCTGCCGGGTGCCCCAGCCAGTCTCCTGACCCCTCTGAGCCTCAGCGCTCCACTCTGAAAATCACACACCCCACTGAGACCATTGGGAGTTTCCAATGGGCCAGGGAATGCCCGAGGCCCAACCCAGTGTCAGCACAGAGCAGCCGTGGGCAGGATTCCCACCCGCATCCTGCAGTATCCCACATCATCCGGCGGCGGGACCTGCCGTCCCACTTGGATGTACCAGTGAGGAAAGTTCAGTGCATGGATTTATGTACGTAGAGGTGCAAGCCAGCCAGGGAATGAGCCCTCAGACTCAAAGGTACACAGAATGCCGCCCCAAGGCAGGCAGAATGAGGCAGATGTACCCTGAATTCGCCCTCTCCCCCAACCCCCAGCTTCTGATCCTTCCTGGAAGCCAGGGTGTGGGGAAGCCCATGGAGCTTCCCAGGGCACAGAGCTGGGCCAGGAGAGCGGAGAGTGGCCGGGTGGTGAAAGGAAAGAAGCCACCACTCTACAGCCCCTCTTCCCAGGACTTTGGATAAGTCTTGTGGGGAGGGGAGGTTTTGGATGGGAGTTGGGACAAGGGGGTCCACAAGCAGGCATGGTGTTCACCCCATGTTTCTGACAGTGAGTTCCATGTGACCTCTGCCAGGGGTCCTCCCCTCTCCCCGTTCAGCCTCATCTCACCCATCAGTCTCACTTCGCACCAATGCTCCCAAATCAGTGCTCCCTGGGGAGTCAGAGAGGATGGCTGGACAGCCCTGGGTCCTCCAGTTCCTCATGGGCTTGGGCCCCGGGCGTAGGGCCTCCACCTCCCTGAAATTAACTGAGGCCGCATCAGCCAGAGCACCTCGCACTGCGCCTGACACACAGCAGGTGGTCCCCACAGCATCCCCTTCCTCCGCTCAGCACCCTCTTCCTAATCAGCCGCCGTGGCCTCACCCACTCATCGAGAGCAGCTGGACTCCTGCCGTGAGCTGGGCCTTCGCCAGCCCCCAGCCCAGGTTGCAGCGAAGCGAGAGCCATTTGTCCCGTGGTGAACACTTGCCCTCCGAGCTGGACTCTGGGGACACAGTAGGGACAGGGCAGTGCTGGACTCTGCTCCTGTGAGGTCCACGGCGTCCCGAGGAAGCAGACTCAAAGCCAGAGTTTCTAAAGTCTGAGCTGCTGTGGCAGGGAGCCCCCAGAGGGCTGGGGGGTGGGGCCCCGGAGGTCAGGTGGCGACACGCTTCCAGGAGACCCCCCACCCCTAACCCGGGTCCTCAGCCTGGGGCCCGGGGGGTCACTCATGTGCAGAGCCTCAGTCGGTGGGTCCAAACAGCCCTAAATCCTGTGCCTGGAGGGGGCCCTGGAAGGCTGGATGACTCTGGTGTCTCCCCTCCACCTCACCTCCCGCCAGGCCCCGGCCGAGGCCGCCGGCCTGCCTGCCGCCCCCTGGCCACTCCCAGGCCCAGGTCAGCCGCCTGTCCCTGCTCTATTCATCAAGGGCATGACAGCTAAAATTCATTTGAAGATGAAGAAAGTGCCCGCTAATCCGTTCTGCAAGACATTGATAGACTAGCAGCTCGGGGAGAATTGCACAGCAGTAATGAAATTAGGCTAAAACTGCTGGCGGATTGCAGATAATTGCCCTTGTCTGTCACTAGGAATAACATCTCCCAAATCCAACACAAGGATTGTTCAACTTGTAGGAATTTCTTTTTTTTCTTTCTTTTTTTTTTAAATAAGAGAGGCAGGAGAGGCAAAGCCAATCAGGGCTTGGAATCTTTGTTTGGGCAGTGGCCTGGGGTGAGGGAGTGGGCATCCCCGTGGTGACTGTCTCTTCTTCCCCTAGAGGCCCCCCGGGAGTCCCAACTCCAGCCAGAGAGATGAGGGGGCTGAGCCACCGCCCTGGAACATTCCTCCGGGAACAGCACTTTGAGGGTCCCCTCCCCTCGAACCTTGGTTTCTCCTCGATGCCTACCAGCATGGTCCAGCTGGCAAGGCCCTGGGCAGAGATCAAGGAGCAGGGAAATCTTAGGGGACTTTGGCCACAGCAGTGATGGCTCCAGGTTCTGGGGGGAACAGAATCTTGTTGGAAGAGGCCGTTGGACCTGTATGGAAGTTGCCTTTGCGTGTTGTTGTTCAGTTGCTAAATCGTGTCCCACTCTTTGTGACCCCATTGACCGCAGCACACCAGGAGCCCCTGTCCTTCACTATCTCCTGGAGTTTGCTCAGATTCATATCTATTGAGTCAATGATGCCATCCAACCATCTCATCTTCTGCTGTTCCCTTCTCCTTTTGCCTTCAATCTTTCCTGACATCACGATCTTTTCCAGTGAGTCGACTCTTTGCATCAGGTGGCCAAAGTATCATAGCTTCAGCTTTAGCATCAGTCTTTCCAATGACTATTCAGGGTTGATCTCCTTTAGGATTGACTGGTTTGATCTCCCTGCAGTTCAAGGGACTCTCGAGAGTCTTCTCCAGCACCACAGTTCGAAGGCATCAATTCTTCAGTGTTCAGTCTTCTTTATGGTCCAGCTCTCACTTCCGTACACGACTATTGGAAAAACCGTAGCTTTGACTGCATGGCCTTTGTTGGCAAAGCGATGTCTCTGCTTTTGAATATGCTGCTCGGTTTGTCTTAGCTTTTGTGTTATGTTTAGATAAGGCAATGCTTGTATAAGTGGATGGACCATGGGAGATGGGGACAGCCAATATCTCTGGAAGCCATTCTCTGGAGCCATCTTGAGGGTCTAGATTCCTGGAAAGGAAAGTTCTGAGAAGTGACAGTTTATGGATTCACAGCTTTCCTCAGGCTGTTGGCGAGACCAGCACGCAGCTGGCACTCAATTCGCACTGATGTCATAGAGCATTCAATGTCAGCCACCACCCGTGTGAATGTCAGAGTACTGTCTTTTACTGTGTTAGCATTATAGACTGATGTCGATCTCACTGGGTGATGTCACAGAACATTTGAATGTCATTGCCACGCTATGTTCAAATGTCAGTGCCCAGAAAGCTTGACTGTCCTCTCATGGGAGGTTGGGGTGTCAATCAACATCACGGAGTGTTAGCACTGAAGTATCATGGACTCAGAGAATTTGGGAGCTGTAGGACTCTTAGAGATTGATCTATACTCTTCATTTGACAGATGAGGACACTGTGGCCCAGAGAAGTTAAGTGATTCGCCAAAGGTCACACAGTGGGAAGGACCCCAAATGCAAGTTCCATCAAGGTCTCAGGTGTCTGTCTCAGCCATCAGAGAACTTGTAACCCCTTCATCTCCTCCAAGCCCCACCCATCCCAGTCTCCCCCAGGTGCTGGGGGCGCTCTGCTCCCTGGTGCTCAGCTCTTGGGGTTATACCCGTGTTCTGGGATTCATAGCAGAGCTTCCCGGGGTCCTCCCAAATTCTCTGAGTCCATGATACTTCAGTGCTAACACTCCGTGATATTGATTGACACCCCAACCTCCCATGAGAGGACAGTCAAGCTTTCTGGGCACTGACATTTGAACATAGTGTGGCAATGACATTCAAATGTTCTGCTGTTAACTGGTATCACTGATTAGCCCCAGCCACTGGCCAAGTCACACTTGCCATCTCCTCATTTCTTTGGATCAGCTTCGTTCTGTTGAGAGCTTATTGTGTCCAATGCAGATGCTGAGAGTGAGGTGAAGCTGAAAGGGAGATGCTGAAAGGACTGAAGGTTCAGAGGAGGGAGACATGATCCCCACTGAGGGCTTGTTTCAGGAAGAACTTGACTTTGAACAAAGTCTCGAAAGAGCCAAAAGGTTTCCGTTAGCAGCTTCATTTAGACTTGGGATTAAGGGAGGACACGTCCCCCCCTGAATGCAGATGTGGCCCCTGATGATGAAGGCAGGGATGGTGGTGCCTGACTGATGAATAGCTGCTCGTTAAGGACCATTTGCCCACCCTACTTCATCTGCATTTTCCAACAGCCCTGGTGGCTCTGGGATAATCGCCCTGGATCAGTGGTTCTCAAAGTGTGCTCCACAGACCTCCTGGGACGCCTTTCAGGGAGCCTGGGAGATCAAGACCATTTTCATAATAATCCTGAGTCCTTCCTTGCCCCTTTTCACTGTGTTGATGGTGTAAAAGTACTGGGCAGATAAAACCCACTGGCTTCATAGCATGAAGAATCATGGTAGAGACACCAGTGTGGAACAGCGATGCGTGCATTCTTGATCCTGAACACTCCCTTTGCTAAAAATTTAAAAGCCAGTTTCGCTTACGAATATTCTTCATGAAAAATAAAAATTATTAATTTTTAAAAATCTCAACTTTTGAGTACACATCGTTTGAACACTCCATGTGACAAAATAGGAAACACACCAGGAAGGGCCCGGAAGAATGCCATGTGACTGTCAGAGTCGCGAGCTGCGCTAGCCACGTGTTTCATGGAACATCGTCTTCACTCTAAATAATGACTCACGGACCAAACTATAGCCTTGCAGGCTCGACAATTTGGCAGACATTTTCTCGAAAATGTACAAAGTTGCCTGTCAGCTGACAGTACTTGTTGCAAATGATGAAATTTGACTTTCAAGCAAAAATCTGAATTTTGGAGAACTTGTACCTGCCACTCTGGGTTTGACAGCTTCCTACGGAAAAGACTTCTCGAAGAGCTGGGTGGTAATAGTGAATGTGACTTTTTTTTTTTTTGGATATTATATAATGAAATATGTCAACATTTGGAAGAGCTACACAATTTAGTAAACCAGTACATTCCTGATGACCAAATGCAGAATGTTACAAAGCGATAAAAAGACCATTCAGAGTGCAGAATAGACCATATTCAGAATTTGTGTTATTTATTTTTAATATAAATTTATTTATTTTAATTGGAGGCTTATTACTTTACAATATTGTAGTGGTTTCGCCATACATTGACATGAATCCACCACGGGTGTACCTGTGTTACCCATCCTGAATCCCCCTCCCACCTCCCTCCCCATCCCATCCCTCTGGGTCATCCCAGTGCACCAGCCCTGAGCACCCTGAACAGAACTGGAGAATTAATGTATGTCGTTTCAGGTGTCATGTTACAGCTAACCTTTAGCGAACGGTCACAAAAGGGCTTTTGGTTTAATATCAAAGAAGAATATCCATAATCATCTGAGATGGCTGTTAGAATGCTCTTCGTTTTTCTAGCACACACCTGTGACAGGTCAGATGATCTTCCTCTGCTTCAGCCGAAGCCAAACGTCATGACAGATTGAAACGCAGAGGCCCATGCGGGACCCCAGCTGTTTCGTTTGGCCAGATGTTAAAGGGATCTGCAACACCGTGAAACAAAGGATGAACCATTCCACTTTACAGATGCAGAAACTGAGGCTCAGAAGGCGACGGAGCTAAGCCTTGGACCAAATCTCTGTCCCTGTCTGGGCCTCTGTCGCCCCATCTGGTCAATGACCTCCAAAAATCCTCTAAGAATCCGAGGCCAAGAGTCCTTGCAGGGCTCCAGCCCCAGCCTCAGGGAGGTGAGGCAGAGCAGCGTGAAGTCAGCCCCTCCCCACCCTGCTCCCATCCCTCCTCCAGCCCGCTAGTCACCCTGCTGCCCAAGGTGGGTGGGGGCCCAGGCCCAGGCCCAGGCAGCTGGCAACTGGCTCCACGTCCCTCGAGTTGGTGAGGAGGTGACCAGGGCTGTTTGCGGTAATGAATGGCGGGCGGGTGGCGGCTGGGTGAAGGAGTGCGCCGGCCACGGCCCGCAATGCCTCACGAGCCAGCTCTGGCACGGGTAATTTACTGCTGCCGACAATAACATATTTCACTTCCCGTCGCCCCGATGAAGATTAGTTGTGTTTGAAAGTGGCTGAGTACACAGTCAATTCCGCTTAAACGTTTACAGTCAACTGAGCACAGATAATGCCCCCTCCAACATGTGTCTGAGCCTCCTGTGGCTTGGGGAGGGGCCCGGAGCGGGGGTGCTGGGGGTCCCTGCCCCGGGAAGGGGCTGCAGCTGCACAAAGGGAGGGATTTGGGAGCTGGGGGCTGGGCAGAGGTCTACAGCTTCCTCCGGGCCCCACTTTTCAGATAGTCTTTTAAAATCGTCTGTTCAACAGACATTCAACTGGGACTGGTCAAGGACATCAGTATAGATGGGTACAGGAAGGATGTAAAGCCGTGATTGCCTTTCATCCTGACAGCATCCCTGGGAGGCAGGTCTTATCTCCAGTCTCCAAAAGAATGGAAGCTAAGACTCAGAGAGGCTCGTTCATTTTCCAGATGTCACACAGCAGACACCACCTGGGGCCCTGATTTAGACCCCAGCGTGATGGAATTTCTAAGTCTTGAGTTGTTCCTGGTGACCTGGAGTCTACCAGCTTGAGCCCTGGGCTGGGTGGGATTGCCTGCTCAGGTCTGCTGAGTGAACTGTATACTTGCACCCTCTGCACTCGTGTTTGGGTCGACGACCAGGCTCCCGGGCTCCAGTTTTATAATCCCTGGGTCATATGGCAGGTCCCATAGCAGGCCTGGAGGGCCGCGAGCCTGATGGGATGGGAGGCTACAGAGTCCCAGACCCAGAATCTCAATTGTTGGGGAGGGGACGTTTCCCCTGACAAGCACGCTTCTTGCCGTCTTTGGGAGCAGAGTGGTTTGAGGGTTGGTGCAGCTCCCACCAGGCCGACCTGTGACACTTGCAGGGGTCTGGATCGGGTACATATGGATGCCCAGCGCCAGTCCCCTCAGGCTTCTCTTCCCATCGTGGGCCATGTCCGGAACTGGAGGGATCTCATTCCCTCACTGGGGGACACCAGCCTGCCCAGGTCCACACGGCCTGCTCAAACAGCCTCCCCTTGACCACCCCCTGGGCCTAGGGGTGCTCACATCGGTGGCAGGATCGTGTTGGGAGGATGGTCCTCAGATGGACCTCAGGAGAGGCCCTCCAGGCTTGGAAGGGGGCTCAGGGTTCTTAGAGGGGGGATTTCACGATGCCTCCTTCCTAAGTGTGGTCCGCAGAGGCACAGTCTTCGGTGGGCTTGTCTCCTGGGCCCGTAGAGATTTCACGCAGTGGGAACGGGCATGGTCAGCCCTGTAAGACATAGGTGTCCCCGTCCAAGGTGGTGCGGCCACCCAGCCAGCCTTGATCACAGAGGGGTGTGAGTATGGGTGGCCAGGCGCCTCCCCTCTGCACTGCTTCCCACCCCAGGCCAGGGGATCCCCGAGGGGCATCCATGCCCAGGGACCCTGCAGACACTGCACCCACTCGTGTCCCTGTGTGACAGATGGGGTGTGTCCCATGCCGAGTGTGATCCTGTGTCTGGTGAATGACGCCCGTGATGCTGTGGGCACTGCTCTGACTGTGGTGACGCTGGCCCCGTTGCACTATGTTTTTCCATGTCTCCAGGACATGGCCACGTGACCTAAGTTGTTTGTGTGGCACCATCTATCCATGTCTCATGACACTGTCGGGTGACCTCGTTGTGTCTGGGTGGTACCGTCCCTATGAGGAGCTGTGACTGGGTAATTCCCAGGCTTGAGAGCCCGTGCTGGGCTCTGGGTGCTGGCAGAGCCTGGTGGTTGCTGGACCCGATGCAGCCCCAGCCACCTCACCCCCCTACCCAGCCATGCATAGACTCTGAGGCCTGGGCCCCCGAGTCGGGGAGTGGTCACAGAGGCTGTGGTCCTTGGCCATACCGAGCAGAGTGTCTGCTACTGGGCAGGGCTGACCCCACAGCATCTTGTCATCACTCCGTACCGGGGGCACCTCTCACCAGCAACAGTGTCCTCAGCGGCAATGGTGGCAGAGACCTCCATGCCAGCCCTTCTGTGGCGTCCCCACAGGACACTCCCCCCATCCACTCATCTGGTTCCCATGAGCCAACCCCGTTTGACAATAGGGATTCAGTCAATTGCCTGCCCTCACCAAGCACAATGAATAAACGTGCCCAGGCCAGGAGCGCCCCCATTCTACCACCTTCAGAAGCTGAGCCCCTGCCTACCTTCTGCCCCCACGGTGCCGACAGCACAGCTGAAGCCTCCTGAGTTGGAGCATAAGGAACTCAGGACAGGATCCATGAGCCTGCCCATTGTCCCTTGCTATGTGTCCCTAGATAGATTGCTTAACTTCTCTGGTCTGAGACATGAGATGACCTAAGGAAGGGCTTGACAGTTTGGAAGGGCAGCAGAAACAGTAGCCTGCCTTGCGTGGCGGAGAGCTCTGTGGTGTTCAGAGGGCTGCTGCCACCGCCTCTGATACTGATGGAGATGTCAGTTTCCATCTCAGTACAGGCCTAGGGCCAAGCTCCTAGTGTATTGGGTCTCCTCGGGGGCAGGCCCTCTTTTGGTTTTCACTTTGCAGATGTAGAAACAGATTCAGAGAGAGCAAGTAACTTGCTCACAGCCACACAGCAAAGACCAAATCTGAGTTAGACCAAATCTGTACTCAGAACAATCTCTGTGAAGCCTACCGTTGTCTCCAATATGGGATGGATCATGGCAGGAATGATTATCCCTTTAAAAAGATTATATTTTATTTTATTTTTTAATATTTATTTTGTTATGTATTCATTTTCTTCATTTGGCTGCACCGGGTCTTAGTTGCGGCATACAGGATTTTTTTTTTTTTTTTATCATCCTTGCGGCATGCAAGATCTTTAGTTGCAACACCTGAACTCTTAGTTGTGGTGTGTGGGATCTAGTTTCTGGTTCAGTTCAGTTCAGTTGCTCAGTTGTGTCTGACTCTTTGCCACCCCATGGACCGCAGTACACCAGGCTTCCTTGTCCATCACCAACTCCTGGAGTTTGCTCAAACTCATGTCCATTGAGTCAGTGATGGCATCTAACCATCTCATCCTCTATCGTCCCCTTCTCCTCCTGCCTTCAATCTTTCCCAACATAAGGGTCTTTTCTGATGAGTGAGTTCTTCGCATCAGGTGGCCAAAGTATTGGAGTTTCAGCTTTAGCATCAGTCCTTCCAATGAATATTCAGGACTGATTTCCTTTAGGAGGGACTGGTTGGATCTCCTTGCAGTCCAAGGGACTCTCAAGAGTCTTCTCCAACACCACAGTTCAAAGGCATGAATTCTTCGGCGCTCAGCTTTCTTTATATTCCAACTCTCACATCCATACATGACTATTGGAAAAACCACAGCTTTGACTAGATGGACCTTTGTTGGTAAACTAATATCTCTGCTTTTTAATATGGTGTCTAGGTTGGTGGACCAGGGATCAAACCCAGGCCCCCTGCATTGGGATGTGGAGTCTTACCCTCTGTCACCAGGGAAGTCCCATGATTATCCCTTTTACAGATGGGGAAACTGAGGCTCAGAGAGAGGATGTGACATTTTGGGGTCTCTGAACTCCCAAGCCAGTGCTCTCTCCCACCCTCCTCAATCTCTCTACCCTCCTGAGTGCAAATCCCCATGGTGGGGTGGGGGAGGGCTGGGAGGCAAAGAGAGAAAGGCTGTCAGAGACAAAGCGCTGCTGTGGCCACACAATGGTGACAGTCCAAGCCAGATGACAGACACTGGGCTTCAGGAGCAGCCTGGAGCCCACCTGCAGCTCCCTCCAGACAATGGGCAGCCTGTGCTCCTGGGGACACAATAGACACCCTGTGTTCAGGGGCCTGCCTGTCCCTGCACCACTCTGGGGATGAGAGATGGCCCGGGCAGCCATCGCCCAGCCTAGGAGCAAGGGGCAAGAGACTGGTGAGCTCATACATGGCGGTGGTGGGAGAGGAGAGGGGGCAGCCCACCCACACGGCAGGAGCTGGAAGGTCTCTCTTTCCTGGCCTAAACACTCCACCATCAACGTGCTCTTACCTTGCCTGAAAGTGTATTAGTACCTTTCCATTCCCCCTAGGCAAGCAACTTAAACATCTCAGAGCTTCCGTTTCTCCATCTGTAAAATGAAGGGGATAGATTTCACTTGGCAGAGATGCTGTTAGGATTAGATGAGGGAGGCATTCTGAATGACACATAGTAATGGCTTGAGGTGTGTCAGTTCCTTCTCATGATGGGGGAAAGGACGGATGGTTGGTGGGTAGTAAGATGGGTGGATAAGATGGGTGAGGGGGTGGATGGATGAGTGAGTGAATGGAGAGGAGGTGAGTGGAAGCCTGGCTGGAAGGAAGAACGGATAGATGGGTGGGTGGGTGGATAGATGGGTGGGAGATTAGATGAGTGGAAGGATGGCTGGCTGGCTGGCTGGATAGGTGGATGAGTGGATGGATGGATGAGGGATTTGATGAGTGGAAGGATGGGAGGATGGAAGGATGGGTGATGGATGGAAGGGTGAATGAGCAGATGGGTGGATGAAGAAAGGATGGATGAATGGGCGGGTGGGTAGATGGCTGGATGAGTGCATGGGAGATTACATCAGTGCAAGGACAGGTGGATGGATGGAAGGGTAGATGGGTAGACAGATGGATGAAGAAGACAGTGCATGAGTGGAAGGAAGGATGGGTGAATATCAGATGAGGCTCCAGGTAGCAGGTGCACGGAGGAGTGGCAGGTGGAAGGAGGGATGATGGCTGGGAAAGTGAGAGAAATAGAGAGGCGGGTGCTGTGTGTTCTTCAAGGGCAAGCTATGTTCATCTCCTGGCCTGCTCTCCCCCCACCCCCCCCACTCCCACCCCAGGAACAGATGCTCAGAGATCCCATCTCCCTGGATCTTGAGTCTGTGCTGATCAAGGTCCCAGAGAGTCCCGTCTCTCATCAGGCCCTTCCGATGGCTGGGGTGAAGACTCCAAGCCCCTCTCCATCATTGGTGGCAGTGACCAAGGCCGGAAACTTGGAGTCAGTTGGACCTGGGTCCAAGTTCCAGCTCTGCCTCCTGCTTGCTGTGTGACTTTAGGCCTGTCCCTTCCCATCTCTGAGACTCAGCTTCTTCTTCTAGGCATCCTGATCGCAACCTCACTGGTATTGTGAGCAGCAAGAGAGATGGAACACTCAGCAGTGGCCCCAGGACTGGAAAAGGTCAGTTTTCATTCCAGTCCCAAAGAAGGGCAATGCCAAAGAATGTTCAAACTACAGAACAAGTGTACTCATTTCACATGCTAGTAAGATTATGCTCAAAATCCTTCAAGCTAGGCTCCAGCAGTATGTGAACTTAAAACTTCCAGATGTACAAGCTGAGTTTAGAAAAGGTAGAGGAACGAGAGATCAAATCGCCAGCATTCGTTGGCTCATAGAGAAAGCAAGAGAATTCCAGAAGAACATCTATTTCTGCTTCATTGACTATGCTATAACCTTTGACTGTGTGGATCACAACAAACTGTGGAAACTTCTCAAAGAGGTGGGAATACCAGACCACCTCACCTGTCTCCTAAGAATCCTGCATGCAGGTCAAGAAGCAACAGTTAGAACCAAACATGGAACAATGGACTGGTTCAAAATTGAGAAAGGGGTACGACAAAGTATTTTATCCCTCTGCTTATTTAACTTCTATTCAGAGTATATCATTCAAAATGCTGGGCTGGATGAAGCACAAGCTGAAATCAAGATTGCCAGAAGAAATATCAATAACCTCAGATATGCAGATGACACCACTCCAATGGCAGAAAGTGAATAGGAACTAAAGAGCCTCTTGATGAAGGTGAAAGAGGAGAGTGAAAGGCTGGCTTGAGACTCAACGTACAAAAACTAAGATAGTGGCCTCTGGTCCCATCAGTTCATGGCAAATAGAAGGGGAGAAAGTGGAGACAGTGACACTTTTTGTTTTCTTGGGCTTCAAAATCACTGCAGATGGTGACTGCAACCATGAAATTAAAAGACGTTTGCTCCTTGGAAGGAAAGCTATGACAAACCTATTCAGCTTATTAAAAAGCAGAGATACCACTTTGCTAACAAAGGTCCGTATAGTCAAAGCTATGGTTTTTTCAGTAGTTATGTACAGATGTGAGAATTGGACCATAAAGAAGGCTGAGCACTGAAGAATTGATGCTTTCAAACTGTGGTGCTGCAGGAGAGTCTTGAGAGTCCCTTGGACTGCAGGGAGATCAAACCAGTCAATCCTAAATGAACCCAACCCTGAATATTCATTGGAAGGACTGATGATGACGATGAAGCTCCAATACCCTGGCTACCTGATGCGAAGAGCCAACTCACTGAAAAAGACTCTGATGCTGGGAAAGATTGAGGGCAGGAGGAGAAGGCAGCAACAGAGGATGAGATGCCTGGATGGCATCACCGACTCAGTGGACATGAATTTGAGCTAACTCCAGGAGATAGTGGAAGACAGAGGAGCCAGGTGTGCTACAGTCCTGAGCGACTGAACAAGAGATAATGGAGAGGGAAGCTCCCAGCACATAGCAGGTGGGCAGTCACCAGCCTGGCTGAGAATTAGGGCAGGGGAGAAGCAGATGCCAGTGAGGAGACTCAGGACTCAGTGCCCCACCAGCCCTGACCCGTCCCCTCCTTAATCCCAGTGGTCCCATCTCCTGTTCTCTGATCTCTGAAACAGGAAGGCGCCAAAGGGACATTTCATACTTAAAGAGAACAAGCAAGAGGCCTTGAGCCACAGCCACCTCTTTGGAATTACCCAAAAGGGTTTTTCAGTTAAAAACAAGAAGTTGGGGACAGGTTCATATCCTTAACTCAGGGCCTGGGGCTGTGGCCACCCATGGTTTCATTCCCCTTTATATGCATCTCACTCGTGGCATGATCTGTATTATTAAAATCCTGCACGGAAAACAGGCCCAGCTTTTCAGGTGGAGCTGTAAATATTTACCCTGCCAAACGCGGGTTCCCCTGTCATGGAAACTTTGGGGCTTTTAAATGCAGCTTAAGACATCCCGGAGCTGTCTCATTAAAATTTACTCTTGCCTTTTCCATCTGCTGTGATTAAGGCTCAGGGCATGGGAAAGGCGGCTAGGGATGGGGACTAGAAGTTGAGAGGGGAGAGGGTTAGGGGATTCTAGCTGTGCGGGCCTGACATCCTCCCCCCTCGTGGGGTCTCAGGCACCCTAGCCCGGAAGGTTCGACAGGCAGGGGATGTGGTTGGGAGCTTGTTCTGCCTCTGGGAAGAGGCTTCTCAGGGCCGGTCTGTGGGCTGCTCCATCTCTACCTCCCAGCCCCGTCCTCACAGAGGCAGGGGTAGCCCCTCACACCTTCCTTTCTTCTCCTGAATACATGCTCTTTCTCTCTTTTTTTCCCCTTTTTTTCTTTTGGCAGCACTCTGCGTACCATGTGGGATCTTCGTTCCCCAACCAGGGATTGAACCCATGCTCCCTGCAGTGGAAATCTGGAGACCTAACCGCGACTGCCAGGGAAGGCCTCTTTTTCTTTGCCACACTCTCTTGAGCCTCTAGGCCTTCGCATCTGCTGCTCCCTCTGCCTGGAATACTTTTCCACCCTGGAGTTTCTTCCCATCTCTGCCTGCATGTCCGCTCCTTGGGAGATGGTCCCGGTACCAGGCTAGGGGAGGGGCCCTCCTCTCTGTGTTTGCTGGCGTTGTAGCAGTGTCACACCAGACTTTCGTTTCTGCATGCTCGTCAGCCCCACTCTGTCTGTCAGCTTCCTGGAGGAAGGGAGAGTGTCTTGCTCTCCACCAAGCCCCCAGCTCCAGCACCGAGCCTAGAAAGTGGAATGAAGATTGAATGGCCGCGTGGGCTCGGGGACGGGCCCAGAGCATCCCCACGGGAGGTCCCTTGTATTACCTCCAGGGTTGGACCGTATGGCCCTACCCAGCTCTGGGGGGAGTCTAAAGGCCTGAAGGTATGCCAGCTGGGCCTTGCCTCCAGCCCAGATGCGGGGGCTGAATCGCAGAGACTGTGGGCAGGGTCCGCTCACCAGGATTTTGGGGGAACAGCTTCTGTGAGAGAGAAATCATACCTTCAAAGTGTATCATTCGATGGTTTGCAGTATCTGCACAGAGTTTTGCAAACAGCACGACCATGTTAGAACATTTTCATCATTTTCCCCAAAAGGGAACTCCTCGACTGTTAACAGACACACACATATGTGCACACACATGCACACAGACATGTAGCCCCTGGCGACCGCTCCTCTTTCTGACTCGTGAGTTTGCCTCTTCTGGGCGTGCCACGCAAATAGGGTCATTCATATAGCACGTGTTCTCTGTGACCAGCTTCCTTCACTCAGCGTCACGTGTTCAAGGCTCGTCCACACTGTAGCATGGGTCGGGGCGGCGTTCCTTTTTCAAGGCTGAATACTATTCCACTATTTGAATGGACCATGTTTTGTTTGTCCCTCCCTCAGCCAATGGACATCTGAGTTGTTTCTGCCTTTTGTCTGTTATGAATAATACCGCTTTGTGCATTCAGGCACAAGTTCTTGGTGTGGACACATGTCTTCATTTCTCAGGGGTAGAAATTGGGGAGGAGAAGGAGTTCCCTGGTGGTCCAGTGGTTAGGACTTGGCGCTTTCACCGCCATGACTTGAGTTCAAGCCCTGGTCGGGGGACTGAGATCCTGCAAGCTACGTGCTGTGGCCAAGATTTCTGTTTAAAGACATTGAGAAGGAGAATATGCTTGGGTTTCGTGATGGCATTTTGGCAGCTCTGAAACTTTCTGGTGGCCTCTTGGGTGGTGAGGGGAGGCTGTGCTGAGAGACGGTGGGAGGGAAGGGGTGCCAGGTGGAGAGGAACAGTTTCTAGTTACCTGCTGTGGTATCTGGCAAGTCTCTGAGCCTCGACCTCTCATCTGCCAAGTGGGGACAACCAAGGTGCCTCCCAGAGTTGGTGGGGGCCTTGGGAAATGACAGGGCTGCAGGAAGAAGGCTCACAGGAAGCATCCTCATTTGCTGGGTGTGGAGAGGGCCCTGGAGATACTCAGTTGACTGTCCAGTACCCCCATCCCTGTCAGCAGGGGATGCAGAGGAAGAACCACGCTTGATGCTATTTGATTTTGTTGCCCCGGGAGGAAGGTGTCATTACTGCCGCCATTTTGCAGATGAGGCTTCAGGAATCAAAGTCGCTTACTGAGGTCACAGATCCAGTCCGCAGTCTTCCAGATGATGTCTGTCCCTCAGCCCACTCCCAGCCTGGCTCTCCTTCCTCCTGGCGGCTATGAGAAGCAATGAGAAACCAGGCTCCATTTGTGGCTGTGAGTCCCTAGATGGCTGGGATTGTCTGTCTTGTCCCCCGATGTGGCCCCAGTGCCCAGAACAGCCCTTGGCACAAAGCGGGCACTTGGCGATTTTGCTGAAAAGATGTGTGATTTGGAGACTCAGTTTCCCCATCTGTGAAATGGGTATGACATCTGGACCTCCCCCCACCCCTGCCAAGCTTGAGAGAAAGCACTTGGCACAGAGCTGAGCTTTTCAGATGGCATTCCTGCCTCTTTGTCGTCCCCCAATGGTGTTGTGGGGGTGGGTGTGAGAGCGGCCCTCACGTGGGGGTCACTCCTCTGGGAGGAGAATGGGATGACAGAGTCCATGGAGCTTGTGAGGGCACCTGGCTCCTGCTGCTCCATCCCTCCTCCCAGGCTGGGTATACATCAGTCAGCTCTTGCACACTTGTGGGGCCCCAGCCTCAACTTCTGCCTGTCCTGGAGGGGTCAAATGAGTGTGTCTTCTGCACAGAGGTACCCTGGCTCCTTTTCCAGCTAATGGAGCCAATTGGTGGCTCAGTGGTAAAAAAAAAAAAAAAAAAAAAACTGCCTGCCAGTTCAGGAGACTCAGTAGATGTGGGTTTGATCCCTGGGTGGGAAAGATCCCCTGGAGGAGGAAATGGCAACCCACTCCAGTATTCTTGCCTGGAAAAGTCACGTGGTCAGAGGAGCCTGGTGGGCTACAGTCCACGGGGCCATACAGAATCAGACATGACTGAGCATGCTGGATAATGGATAGTGATGTCAAGAGGCCTCTCCTCTGTGATTCCAACACAGCAGCCAGAATTTTAGTCCAGATTATCAGATGCCCAGCCCTGCCTCTTGCTCACCCCAGAAACCCAGCGGGATGGGCGTTCCCGAGGTGGGGGTGGTCAGAGACCTGGCTTCGAGCGGGCCCTAGCTTCCCTCCCTGCATTTGCAGGCACTGCTCGCCCAAGGAATCGGTCCCTGCCCTCTGTGGACTGTGGGCTGGTGAGGAGGAGGGGTATAAGAGTGAGCTTGAAGCCTCCCTGCCTTTCCCTGAACCGGCTCACGAAGGTAGCAACGCTGACTGTAGGGCTGAAATTCCCCCGGGGCTGCCAGGCCCAGAGCCCGCACTTTGTCAACCTCGGTGACAGGCCAGTGCTGCTATGGTGTTGTTATTATTGTCAACATCACTCCCCCGGATACACTTGGCAAATGGCTGCCCTGGTGAAAAAAGCCGTGGGGCAGGATTGAGGGGCCTGGGGCCTGGTCCCTATCTGCTGTGGCCCCGGAGACCTCAGCAAACACCGTCTCCCTGGGCCTGGAGCCGCCGTCCCTACAGTGGCAGCGTCTCGCAGTGGCCGAGACCTGGGCGGGGAGCCGGGCTGCCTGCTCTGCTCTGCTCTGCAAAAGCCAGTGAGCTGGGGCAGGTGACTTCAACACTCAGGATCTCCGCTTCCTCATCTGAAAAGAGGGAGCAGAAGAGTTCTCACACAGCTGGGCCGCAGGGAGGATCTCAGTCGGGGTTACACGTGCAATACCCTGACACAGCGATCGTCAGGCATTGGACTGAGCTGGGGGTCAGGAGGCGTCATAGGAATGAGACCACAGGGAGGTCCCTGACCCCTTGCCTGTGGCAACCGCACAGGTAGCTGTGTGAGGGGGGCTCTGGCCGTGTCACCCGGAGGCTGCGGTTGGAGCGGCCGCCGGTCATGTCATTTTCCAATCTGCCACAAGGAATCAAAGGCTCTGACGGGCCTGTTAGCGCCCATTCTCCGAGGATCACTCAGACAATTTCCGCAGCGCTCCGTGACAATGGGCCGTAATTAAGGTGTCAGCATATCATTTAGCCCTTTCAGCGCGGAGCCCAGAGACAGGCCAGGCAATCTGCAGCCCTTAATGAGAAATGCTCAGAGGGAGTGGGAGGGTGGGAGATGCGCGGGCGTGGGAGAGGGGTGCACATCCCCCCGGACACCTTCATTGGCCCAAGGGGACCGACCAGGTGGGTATCTGAGCAGTGGAGGAGGGCGGGAGAGGAGATGGCCCTGGAGGTCAGGGGACCGAGATTGGGCCGGCTGGGTGCCTCAGCTGTGCCCTCAGCGCCCCTGAGTCCCCCCGTCAGAGTCCTCTTGAGGCTGCATGGCCAGCATCGTGTGCAGCCTCATTGCTCAGCTCTGGACAAGGAGCTTCTCCAAGACAGAGGCCACAGGTGCCTCCTCTGTCCCTGTGCCTTCAGTTCCTTGACCAAGACTGGCACTCAGTAAATGCCTAAAGGGCATAAGAGAGAGTGGAGAAAGGGAGGGACGACAGGAAAACCAACAAGGTAAGAGGAACCAAAGGCAAACATTTGATAGCAGAACTTCCGACACCTGTCATTGGATTTAGGACCCACCTTAATTCAGTATTCTCCGCCCATGGGACTCTCCAGGCAAGAATACTGGAGTGGGTTGCCATGCCCTCCTCCAGGGGATCTTCCTGACCTAGGGACTGAACCTGCGTCTCTGGTGTTGGCGGGCAGATTCTAGAGCCACCTGATTTTATCTATTTGTTTACGGCTGCACTGGGTCTTTGTTGCTGCGTGTGGGCTCTCTCTAGTTGCCGCAAGCAGGGGCTACTCTTCATTGCGGTGCACAGGCTTCTCATTGTAGTGACTTCGCTTATTGCAGACCATGGGCTTTAGGCTCACGGGCTTAGTAGTTGCGGCCCACGGGCTTAGTCGACCCACAGCACAGGGAATCTTCCCAGACCAGGGATCTAACCCGTGTGGCCTGCATCGGCAGGCAGATTCTTAACTACCAGACCACCAGGGAAGTCCCTGAACTCTCATCTTAACTTGATGAAAGCTCTCACCTTATCTTGATGACACTTGCAAAGACCCAGTTTCCAAATAGGGTCACATTCATGGGCACTAGGCATTAGGGCTTCAACATATTTGCGGGCAGGGACACCATTCTTCCCACTACAGCCACTGGCACACTGGCAGCTCATTACTAGAGGCATTTAATAAGTTCCTCATGGGCCCAGGAGCTGGCCCAGATACGGGCCTCCTGGCCTCACAAAGTTTAGCGTCTATGACCACAACGTGGGGCAGAAACTTGTGGGGCCAAGGATGGGGGCTCAGCAGGGTGGGTCTGTGCCGGGACCACATGTTAGAATGCTGTCCTCAGAGCTGGACTAGGAGAGGAGGTAGGCTGGGGGGAAGGGGCTGCAGCCTCGGCCCCCAGCCCTTCCCCTTCTTCCCTGGCATTCGGATAAACCCACAGAGGAGCTCCCGACATCTGGAGCCCGTGTAAACGGAACGTAAATCAGCTCTAACCATCACGTCTGCAGCTGCCACGTTGCAGACTGTTTCCCACTGAAACCTGGGTGGGCTTGGCATGGGCAGGAGGGCAAAAGCGGGTCCTGAACGTTAGCAGGGCCCCCACAGTTAGCATCATTGTGTTTAGAAGCTCCTGCCGCAATGTGTTCATGCCCAGGACACGCAGGACCCAGGCGTTTCTTTGTAGATGGTAGAACGGGGGTGTTAAGAGATGGGGATGTATGGGACTTCCTGGCTGTCCAGTGGTTAAGACTCCCGAGTTGCCACTGCAGGGGACACAGGTTCAATCCTTAGTGGAGGACCGAAGGTCTCACATGCTGCACGGCACAGCCAAAAGAAGAGAGAGATGTGGACGTAGACAGGAAGAACTTTGAAAGGTGGAAGAGGAGGGATGGGACACCTCTGGGGGATGGAGGAGAGTGAGGCAGGACCGAGTGGTTACGGGGGCATTCGGGGGCAGGGCGCAGGCAAGAGCCAGTGAGGCTCCAGGGCCAGCTCCACACCTCAGAGAGGCTGAGGTGGCCCTTAAGAGGCATCTAAACCAGGACCCAAACCTCGTACTTCGACTCTTCCTCATCTTCATCGTCTCACCCTGCACCTGATGGAGAAAGCATGTTGCATGCGCGTGTGTTTGAGTGGGTAAGGGCATAAGCACATGTGTGTACATGAATGTCAGCATGCCTGTGTACGTGTGTGAATGTGGGGGGGAGGCAGTCTCTCCTTGAAACCCGAGATCAAAGTACAGAAACCAGAACCTCTCTCCCCTTTCTGAACCAATCAGCACGATGATCGTCTTCATCCAGTCTTAAGCACCTACTGTATACAGGACCAGCACTTTCGGGCTCACAGCCTCTCACCCACCTACTCATTCATTCAACTTCACAGGCCATTTCGTGAGCACCTACCACATGCCAGGCCTTGCACTGGGGACCCTATGTGAGTGGGACACCACCCCTGACCCTAAGGTGCTCGCTCTCCAGTGAGGAACAGCCATGGAACGGCTGAACTGGCAGCAGACTGTGGTTGGCATCCTAAGAGATTAAGCAGGTAGGTTTCCAGAGGGTGGCATTTGGGAATTTGCTCCCGGAGCACGGGGACCATGTCTGTCTGGTGCCTGCTGAATCCCAGCTCCCAACGCAGTGCCAGGCACGCGACTGAGCCTGTATTTTTTTGCTGAATGACGATTGAATGAAAGATGGGCAGGTTCTCAACATGCAGAGTCAGGTGGGGCTGGTCATCCTGGCTGATGACTCTGAGGTGCAGAGGAGGGGGAGGACTGAGACGGTTGGAAGAACAATGGTTTGGGGAAAACTTGACAAGGAGAAACCTGTCCCCAAGAATCAGGCTTGAGGGAAACCTGGCCCCCACTTGTAGGCTCTAGCTGGGTGAGTCGAAGGCAGGCTTCTTTTCTTTTTTAAAAAGCAGTATTAAAAAAAAATAATAAATAAAAAAAATAAAATAAAAATAAAAAGCAGTATTATTTATTTGTGCTTGGCTGTGCTGGTTCTTCATTGCTGCACGGGCTTTCCTTTAGCTGCAGAGATCGGGGGCTACTCTCTAGGTCTGCTGTGTGTGCTTCTCAGGCTTTTCTTGTTGCGGAGAACGGCCTCGAGAACACAAGCTCAGGAGTTGAGGCCCTCGGACTTAGTGGCTCCCCGCCAGGTGGGATCTTCCTGGATCAGAGATCGAACCTGTGTCTCCTGCCTTGGCAGGCGGATTCTTAACCACTGAGCCACCAGGGAGGCCCTAGGCAGGTTTCTTAACCTTTCTGATCCTCTGCGTTCTCATCTCCAAAATAGAAACTCATGTATTTGCAGGGCTATTATTATTTGGTAGGGGAGGGGGTGTTTTCCTTTTTAGTATGAAAACTCAAAAAACAAAGTATTTATTTGGCTGTGCCGGATCTTGGTTGTAGCATGCCGGACCTTGTTCCCTGACCAGGGATCGAACCCAGGCCTCCAGCACTGGGACACAGAGTCTTAGCCACTGGACCACCAGGAAAGTCCCAATAGACGATATTAACTAACGCAGTTATGGAGGCTGCAAGTCCCAAGACCTGCAGTCAGTAAGTTGGAGGCCGAGGAGAACAGATGGGGTAAGTTCCAGTCTGAGTCGGGTTGGAAGGCAGGAGACGATGGATGTCCCAGCTCAAAGACAGTTGGTGGGGAGAGCGCGAATTCTGTCCTCAGTTTTTCGTTCTGTTCAGGCCCTCAGTGGATTGGTTGGGGCGCAGACAGTGGGGAGGGCAGTGTACTGTCCTCAGACTACGATTCAAATGTTCACCTCGTCCAGAAACACCTTCACAGATGCACCCAAAATGATGTTTAACCGAAATGTCTGGACACCCTCAGTCCCAGGCAAGTTGACACATGAAAATAACCCTCGTACTCCCAGCACCCAATACAGCCTGACACAGAGTAGGAGCTCAATCCATGTTTCCTGAATGAATGAAGAACGGGGTTGGAGAGATTCGACTTTGACGTGGGACACACACCCCCAGCCCCCGCCCCATATGGCTGAAGCCACTCTTGCTTCAGATCCTAAAGCCTGCCTGCCTCTCTGGGGCATTCTCCTTGCACCTTCCCCTCTTGAGTTCTGTTCTCCTAGACCCTCTCACTAGCTTCCACTTTAGACTCAAACATGAGGTCATTCCCCACTGGGCCTCAGAGGTCTTTCCATGTTCAGAGCTGACCCTGCTCATCCCCTGCCCAGAGTCCTCCTGTGATCCCTCAGTGCCCCTGGGACACGGTGCCTCCCCTCAGCCTGCAGGGTCTGCTTTCCATAAACACAATGATCAGACCATTTCGAGTGAGACCCTCCCCAGACCCTGCCTTTTCTCTCTCCAGGAAGTGTGTGTTAGTAGCTCAGTGGTGCCCAACTCTTTGCTACCACATGGACTGTAGCCTGCCAGGCTCCTCTGTCCATGGGATTCTCCTGGCAAGAATACTGGAGTGGGTGGCCATTTCCTATGCCAGGGAATCTTCCCGACCCAGGGTTCGAACCAGCATCTCTTACGTCTCCTGCATTGTCCTTTCCGGGGAGGGGACGCACGTAATCTGCCTCCTGCCAACTCCTCTGACCTTTGTCTCCTTGGGCCTCACAGCTCATGGGATCATGTTGTCTCTGTGGGGACCCTCCAGACTGTCTCCAGGGGTTCAATCCCAGGGAGGATCCCTCTCCCCCTGGTAAGCATGCTCTGGGACAGCATCTGGATTCCATTCATTCTGAATGTGCAAACAGCCAATGCCCCTCCCTGCTCCAGCCCCATTCAAAATAAAGGACTCATGGAGTCTAGGCTTTGAAGGACCTTCTAGCCCCCAGAGGACTCCCTGTTCCTTGTAGTGGGCCTGGAATGCCCTGGAGCATCAGTCTGGACGTAGAGCGGTATCCTCAGGAAGCCCCGCCACCTCCCACCGACCCCAGGAAGGTGTAGAGGGTCTACGTTGCCAGGCCCTGGGATTCATGAGTGTGTGGACAGAGCACAGGTGGGGTCTTGTCCCCTTGAGCCCTTGGGGGTGGGGGCAGAGACAGGGGGTATCACTGCTGTGCCCATGTTACAGATTGGGAGACTGAGGTTTATTGGATGAGGAGGGTCACAACTGAGAGCCTGAGTGACCTGCCTAAGATTTCCCTGCTGCTTCTCAGAGGAGCCCAGAGTCAGATCCAGGGCTTTCTGACTTTATACCCCATTCTCTTCATCCGTCCGCTAGGTGGGATGAAGGGCGGGATCCCTTCATCCTGCCATATTTGGACCACATTTGGGCTCTGACCCCCAGGTGGCACAGTGGTAAAGAATCCGCCTGCCAAGCAGGAGATGCAGGTTTGATCCCTGGGTCGGGAAGATCCCCTGGAGGAGGAAACAGCAACCCACTCCAGTATTCTTGCCTGGGAAGTCCCAAGGACAGGGGAGCCTAGTGGCTTACAGTGCATGAGGTCTCAAAGAGTCAGACACAACTGAGGGCCTGGGCACACAGGCACACACACCAGCACTATTAGAGGGAACTGGTTTGCAAAGTGCGAATCCCAGGCCTCACTCTGGAGACTGTTTCAATGGATCTGAGTTGGGACTCAGGACTCTGCATCTTCAGCCTGCTCCCAAGCCAACTCTGATGCTTTCTGAAGTGTGAGATCCACGGTCTACACTCTGCTGCTTGAAGGTGAGACGTGTGGCTCAGGAACCAGAAGTTTGAAAGCAAGAGTGAGCCAGTCCCTGCCTCCCTGAAGGTGGCTGGTCCCCCGGAGCCCTGCTTGATGGGGACTCAGGCTTCTGCCTCCACCCTCTCCCTCCTCGGGGGCTGCTGCCAGCGAGTGCGGCTCTGCTGGTAAAGTCTTTATCGGGAATGTCGCCTAATGCATTCATATCAAACAATAGCGCCTCATACATCATCCCTGGCAGAGGCCACCTCCGCTAGGACAAGCACAGTCCATTACCCTGACGGGCACAGGCCATGCACAAAACAGATAACGGGTCCCAGCTGCCTGGGGGAGCCCTGGGTGCAGAGCTGTCACGGCCCCGGCAAGCATCAAGGGTGCCCTGGGCACCTGCCCCTGTGTGCGACAGAGGTCACAGCCTTACGGTGCGATAGATACAGTGTTGGTTGGGAACCTAGCTCTGCATCTGCAGGGAAGTAACTCAGCTTCTCTGGGTCTCATTTCCCTTTGGTAAGAAGGGGCTCAGCATAGTACTTGCTTCGCAGAGACCTGTGAGTGGGCTTAAGGAGAGGACTAGGGAACTTCCCTGGTGCTCCAGTGGTGAAGACTCTGCACTTCCCCTGCAGGGGGCACAGGTTCGATCCTTGGTTGGGGAAGTTCCTCATGCCACATGATATGGCCAAAAAACCCAGAGGACTAAGGTGCGCCCAGGTGGTGAGAGTGAGGGGATATGGGTGGGGCAATGCTATGGGCTGAACTGCGTCTCCCCCAAAATTTGTATGTTCAAGGCCTAACCCCCAGCTCCCCACAACGTGAGTGCATTTGGAGACGGGCCCCTGACGCAGGGAGCTAAGCTAAAGTGAGGTCATGTGGACCACACCCACCCCAGTGGGACTGGTGTCCTTATCTCAAGTGATCAGGACACAGACACACGCAGCGGGGAAGCCACGTGGAGCCCCAGGAGGGAGAAGACGGCTGTCCACAAACCAAGGAGAGAGACTCCGAGAAATCAAACCTACCAACACCTTGATCTTGGACTTCCAGCTTCTGGAACCATGAGAAAATATGTTTCTGTTGTTAGGCTCCAGTCGTCTGGTTAACATCACACATGACTTTGAACTGTATGCAGCTGCATACTTTGGCTCCCACTTTTAAATATTATGGCAGGGGTTTTACGGCTTGTAAAACAGTTGAACAGTACTGTGTGTTAGTTATTATTATTGCTAATCCCATTTTAAAGATGATAGACCTGGAGCCTAAGCTGGCAGCTGGCAGAAGGCCAAGAGCAGGAGAGGGCAGATTGGTGCCCCCCCCCCCCCCAATATATGAGGCCAGGGTGGCTTCATACCTCCGTCCTTCTCAAAGGCAAAGTGCAAGGGTCCTCAGGGGCAGCAGCTTTATAACATGCCCTGTTCTCTCCACATCATCCGAGTCATGTCAAGGGATCATAAACCAGGGTGGAATTAGCTGCCCTAGTGGTGGTGTGGCTGGTCTGAGCTGGGTTTCCGCTCTCGGAACCCAGAAGCTCAGAACCTGATGACCATCTCCCACACAGCGCCCCGAGCCCCTGAATAATCCAAGAGGGCATACCTAGGGCAGACGGGAATGGAGGTTAGGTCTGGGGTCACACAGCAACCCAGAGAGAGTGAGGGGCTTCCCTGGTGGCTCAGCAGTAAATCTGCGTGCAGTGCAGGAGACGCAGGAGACATAGGTTTGATCGCTGAGTCTGGAGGATCCCCGGGAGAAGGAAAGGGGAACCTACTCCGGGAAATCCCATGGACAGAGCCTGGCGGACTATAGTCCACGAGGTTGCAGAGAGTCAGACACAACTTATCAACCAAACAACCACCACAGCAGCCCAGGGAGTAGGAGAGTGGGCCAGAGTCTTAACAGCGTGTGATTAAAGATCCTAGTAATTGTGTCTGACAGCGGACTCATCCCCAGGGTTGGAAAGGAGGGGGACCCAAAAACCCCAGGTGTAGCCCAGGGTCGGAGGCTGATGAGGGTAGGGGAGCGGCCCCCCTCGGAGCTCCTGAGCAGTGAGTCCTGTGGTTTTAGAAGATGGTGTCATACATCACCCGACACGCCTTTCCATGGGACCGGCCTGGCTGACAGCAGCCATTTATCTGAATGTCATTGGCAGTAAACTGGCGGGGGGGGGGGGGGGGGGCAGTGAGGAAGGGAGCTGGGGGCGGGGTCTCCTTGGGAATTTCCCAGAGGCCAGTTCACACACAGCCCCATCCCTGGAGGGGAGTGGGTCTAAGCAGGGAGGCGGTGCTGTCCATGGTCCTGAACCACACGGGCCCCTTTTTATTCCTGCGGACAGTGTGGGCAGAGGTGGGAGAGTGTTTGGAACTCAGCGCTACCCTGGAGTCAGATGGGAGCCGGGGACCGCTGCAGTGGTGAAACACTGGCAGGAACAGAAAGTAAGTCATACATCTTCATGGTTATGGACATGAAGTTTGGAGCCATAATCCCAGTGTGTTCACTCATTTAAAGGATATTTAGTGATTAAGAACAGGTTCCTCATGAGATAATCCCTGAAGATGTCAATCAGTCATACAACCTAAGGTGAAAATGTCGACACTAGCTGTGTGACCTTAGGCAAGTTAATCAACCTCTCTGTGCCTCAGATGACCTTATCTGTAAACTGAGGGTAGTAATCATAAACACGTCAGAGGATTGTGAGAGGATTCCAGTCATGTAATTAAAGTGCTCAGAACAGAGTCTGGCTGGTGGAAAGTGCTCAGTAAGTCTTAGCACAATGACAATAATGTTATTGTCATTATTTACACTATGGAGTGTGCCAGGAGCTCTCAGAGGCAATAACGGGGGAGCCATATTTTGTTTAGAGAATCAGGGAAGACCTGAAGGATGATGAAGGCTTGCATGGGGGAGGGTGAAAGGCATGGGCAAAGGCCCTGAGGTAGGAAGGGTGCAGGACACCACCAAAGAGCTAAAAAGAAGCCAGAGGGGCTGGACCACAGAGAGTGATGGGAGAGCCTCAGTTTCTTTCTTTTAATATTTATTTACTTATTTGGCTGCACTGGGTATTAATTGCGGCACGCAGGATCTTCAGTCTTTGCTGCAGCATGTAGGATCTTTAGTTGTGGCATGTGGGATCTAGTTCCCTGACCAGGGGTTAAATCCTGGCCCCTCCACTTTGGGATCAAGTAGTGTTAGCCACTGGACCACCAGGGCAGCCCTGAGCCTCAGTTTCTTAATCTGTTAAATGGCCATAATAGTAGAGCCTACCTTCTGCAAAGCTATGAGGGTTAAATGAGATGGTGTGCTTCAAGTTCCCAGCACAAAGCCTGAGCACGCATGGTGATTGGTTGGCTTCCTGGTTCCAACCCCAGGGAGACCACGTTCAATTTGCCACACCCAACATGAAAGCTGGAAAGGATGTCAGAGGCCACTCATTAAACAATAGGAGCACAGAGAAGGGAATCTGTAGGGGCTGTCTGTTCTGGCCTCCGTGGGTGGGAGAGAGTGTGGAGAGTAGGGCCTTGGGGAACGGAGAGGTGGGATTAAATCCTGACTCTAGTGCTAACCTGTTGTGAGATTTGGTGGGATGGATGTCTTTAGGCACTGTTTTCTCATCTGTAAGAAGGGGATAATAACACCCTGATTCTGGGAAAGACTGAAGGCAAAGGAGAAGGGGTCAGCAGAGGATGAGATGGTTAGATAGCATCACTGACTCAATGAACATGAATTTGAGCAAACTCCAGGAGATAGTGATAGACAGGGGAGTCCATGGATCTCAAAGAGTTGGACTTAGCAACCTGAACAACAACAACAGTTACCCAGAAGGCATTTTTGGCTCTCGAAGGGGGTCAGACACTTGGATGCCCACAGGGACCAGGCAGACAATGTAAAGGGGACTTCCCAACGTAGCCCTTCTTCTCAAGAGACCCCTAAATCCTGATTTTATGTAGGTTGTCCCTATTTGTCAGTGTTAGAAATCAATTCAAGTTTTTTAAGAACACAAGGTGGGTCAAAGCTACCATGTTTGTGACCCAAATTTGATCGGTGGACTGCCAGTGTGCAGCCGCTGGTGGAAGGTGGCACTCTGAGTAGGTGCTAAGTAAATGAGGTCCCTTTCTCTTGAGCAGTCCCTCTCTGCCCCCCTGCCCCCCATCTCCAGTGCCCCTCCCTCCTCCGTCTCTATGCCACTACCTGCCTACTTGGAATTTAGACCTTCCTAGAACCCTCAGATTCAGGAAGGGGCCGAGTCCTACCCAGATCGAAGCCCCTGGCCACCCTCACCCCTCCTTTGTCCCCATCCCAGGAGGCCCTGTCTTACCCAGAAGGCACTGCCTGCCTGCCTTGGGGACCCAGGGTCACACAGCACACAGGCAGCTGCTGTGGGAGGCTGGTGTCACAGCCCCATCACCACCACGGTTGTTCCCTCCTCCTGTCTGTGGCATCAGGAAACTCTGGGAACTAGGTGACACTACCCCCAGGGAGTGTGCCTGCCTCGAGGAGTGGCGGCTGTGACTCAGAGGTGCAGCCAGGCTCGGATGCTGGCAGATGCATCAGTAAAACTGGCAGAAAGGGAGTGATGTCAGGTCAGAGCCTCGTGGGGCCTTGGAGCACAGCCCGACAGTGAAACCAAGGCTTAGAGAGAGGCAGGCCACATGTTGCTGACTCACGATTGAATGCTCTTTCCGTGACATCTTCCTGCCAGACTAGAGCAGGGATGTCAGAGCCTGGGGAGGGATCACACTCCCTGGTCTTTGAATCCCCTGCATCGTGGCAAGAGGAGGCCTGCAGACTTTGTTTCCATCCTGGTTCTGCCACTTCCTGCGTGTCCTTGGGCAACTCCCATATCCCCTCTGATCCCCAGTTTCATCATCTATCAAGTGAGAATGAACCCTTTGCCAAAGCTAAAATGAGAACTTGTGTAAAATGCCTAGTTCATAATGGATGCTGGAAAGTCCTTTTTGAAGGCACTTATAAAGCGCTAAGTATTAGTTGCTCAGTCTTGTCTGACTCTTTAAAACCCCAAGGACTGTAGCCTGTCAGGCTTCTCTGTCCATGGAATTCTAAGGGCAAGAATACTGGAGTGGGTAGCCGTTCCCTTCACCAGAGGATTTTCCTGACCCAGGGATCGAACCCAGGTCTCCTGCGTTGCAAGCGGATATATATAGCCTCATTTCAAAAAAGGCTTAGAAGTGGCTTACAAATATATACCGCAATGCCATTGTAGGAAAGACCTAGATGAGAAAACAGGATGATGGAATGGTGGGGTAGGGTCTCACATGGTTTTGAGCAGTGGGCCGCACATCTGGATCAGAGTTTCCTGGCAGCCAAGCAAAGAGAGAAACGTGAGCCTTATTTGAGCCATGGGGTCCATAAGCTGAGAAACTTACCACTTGCTTAGGGGGAAGAAAATGAACTTTTCTTGGTAATGAGATGTGAGCAATTTCTCACGTGAGTCTTCAAAAACAGGCCCTGCAGGAGGAAGTAATTATCTTACCGTTCCACTCCCTCGCTTTGTTTCCTAGCTATTCGAGGGGGTCACCCAAACCCTATAAACCTCTTGGTTAAGAGGCCTGACCCCGAAGGAAAACACCATTTCTACCACTGTGCAGCCTTGGACTAGAGACCGCCCCTCTCAGCCTCAGTTTCCTCATCTGTAAAACGGAAGGTTATAATGATAACTAACTCCAGGTTCTTGATAATTAGAGGTGGCAAAACAGCGTGTAAAACACTGAACCAGCTTAAATTGGTTTTGCTTCCTTAAAACCTTCAGTTATTTTTTCAGACAGCACTGCAGATATGCAAAATGGGCACCCCTCCCCCCCCAGCGTCTCCAAGATGATTCTGGAACCAGGAACCTTCAGCTGGCGGAACCTAAATAGAAATGTTGCCACTGGAACCCTTTACAGAAGTCCTTCAATAAGGATACTCCGACTTCCAGCAATAGTAGCTTAGTTGGACTGATTCAAGCCTAGCCAGGTAGCTTCCAGGTTTGAAGTTCCCCTAATCCTGTAAATTTCACCCTGGATGGAGGAGACAGATTTAAACCCCCACTTCCTGTCTCCTTGCAGGTCGACCTTGGCAACAAAACTCGTTCTTTCCTCAAACACCAATGCCATAGTGTCACTGACTCCTTCCATGCCTCAGGCAGCAGGCCCTTGCTGGGTAACGGCTGTATCTTCCATAAAGACCTTCAGGTGGCGTCTTGCACACAGTAAGTGCTCCATAAATGGTGGCCGCTCTTACAGCAGGGACTCAATAAATGGTCACTGAATGAGTACCATTGGGCAGCAAAAGCATTTCCCCTCCCAAACTGTCTCTTCAGTGCTTCTCAGCAGCAGGCTTTCTCCCCAAACCAAACTGAAATGGCGTGTGTGTGTTTTAATCAATCCCGTGGTTTGTGGGAGCCAAAAAGCCCAGGTTGATGGAACACAGCCCAATCCCCCATGAATTTCAAACCCTCCTCGAAAGGCCTCTGCTTTTTCCTGCTCAGCCACTCGGAAGCCGCCGCTGCCTCCACTCGGGGAGGAGAAATTGAATAATTGATGTAATTTAAATAACACTAGGATTTGTAATGATATTGAAATGTAAAGATAAAAAGGGGCGTGAACAGTGGGGGGGGTGGCGGAAGAGGCAAGTTGTTAATAGGCACTTAGGGACTCGTGGGGTGGGGGGAGCTCCCCTGGAAGCGTGCACTAAAAAGGCATCTGAGGGAGGAGGCGCTGGAAGGGGTGGGGTGGGCAGCCTCCCCCCACGAGAGAGAAAAGCCATATTCATAAACAAGATGCGGAAATTTCTCCCGACTCAGCACCACTAACAGTTAGAGAGTGGATAATTATTTAAATGCCAAATCATTCCGTTCATTAGAATCCCAAATCATATCTGAAGAAACTGATTGCCCAGGGCAGGAATGAGAGGGGGGCCAGGGGGAGGAAGGGGAGGTGGCTGGAAAAGCAGGAAGTGAGGGGGGAAGTCTCCCCAACTTCTGGTTCAGGTCAAGCGGAAGGTGGGGTAGAAAGGATGGCAGGATGGTAGGGAAGGAAGGAACACGGGGTGGAAAGAAAGACGTGGGTTCAAAGCCAGGATCTGATACTTTGTGACTGTGGATCTCCTTGGTTACCCCTCTGAGCCTCAGTTTGCCCAGCTGGAAAATGGATTTGATGCTAAGATGTACTTTGCAGGCAGTGAATGTTAGCTGCTATGATTAACGGAGAGGGGTCAGGATGGGGAATGGACTAGGGCTGGGGGTGAAGCCTCAAACAAGCCCTAAGCCAGACTCCTTTCTCCTCCCCAATGCTCTCCTGTCTCCCACCCTAGTCAGAGCTGACTTGAGAGGTAGAGACTGAGCCCCAGAGTGGGTAAGGGACAGGGGCTTGGCCAAGATGACCCAGAGCCAGGGACCCCACGCACATGCACATCTTATAATCTCCACAAGCCCCCAACACCCAGCCCGATCTGGACACCCTCCCGGGTGCCAGGAGGTCTCCAAGGTGGGAGCCAGCTCAGCCCCCTGGAGTGTTATCATGTCTGTGGACCAGAGTCATAAGGACAAGTCGGTAACAATTCAATTATGCTGAGAGGTTCAGGGCTGGCTGGCGCACCCCCCCCCACCATGGTGGCTGACCACGCCGCCCCTCCGAGACGAGCAACCAAGCGGGGGTCCTGGAGCAGGGGGACCACAAGGAGCGCTGGCTGGGCTCAGCTGGGACAGGAAAACCCCAAAAGGTTAGCAGCATGCTCCCAGAGTAACGCTCTGAATGGCAGTATTAAGGCAACGCACGCCTGTCGTGCAGTAGTGTGTCAGCTTTTATTCTGCGCCAGGGCCTGTGCTAAGCATTTTATATCACTGAACTCTCGTTAGAACCCTGTGGGCAGAGACAATGGGGAAGCTGAAGCCTGGAGAGGTGAGGTGACTTGTTCACGCAGCTCAGAAGCTGTGAGGCTAAGGTGTGAATGTGTCAGCCTGAAGCCCAAGCTTCTCAGTAGCTCTGAGCGGCACCCCCAGGCTCAGTCCACAGCGAGCGCCTGACTTGGCTCCTCACCGTGACTCTGGGGGGATCCCTTGGGTGCTGTTCTCAAGTGAGACTCTTCGTAGCCCCACGGAGAGTTCGAGAGGGAACTGGGGTTCAGATGTGGGCTTTTTAATTTTGGCTGCGCCGCGTCTTCGTTAGGGCACATGAGCTTCTCTAGCTGCGGTGTGCACGTTCAGTAACTGCAGCACCCAGGGCCTCAAGCTGTGCACAGGCCTAGCTGCCCCAAAGCATGTGGGATCTTAGCTTCCCGACCAGGGATCGAACCCGCGTCCCCTGCACTGGGAGGCGGATTCCTAACCACTGGACCACCAGGGAAGTCCCCAGACGTGGGTTGTTCTGTTCTCGGTCTCACACAGCCCTCTGTCTGTCCCTCTCTGGAGCCCCAAACCCTCCCCATGTTCTGGCCCATCCTGCTGGCCTCTCTCCACCCTCCTCTTCCTCCACAGCCTCCCTGTTAACGCAGAGAGCAGCCCAGCTGCCACCCTCCCCCCGTCCCTTCAAATAGGAACATCCGGCAGCCACATACTCACCCCAGAAGCCTGGGGAAACCAGAGGGCCCCCCACCCGCTTGCTTAAGGTCACCGTGGTGGTCACACTCAGTGGAGGTTAGGGGCCAGGCCTTCCAAAGTGCCTCAAGTAGTCACTGGAACATTAGCCCAATTAATATTTCAGTGGCCAGTCCTGGCAGGCGACTGCGGTATCTGGGAAGCTGGGTCTTTTCCCAAGAGGCCAGGCGGAGATAGCTGGGAAGCCTTGGGGCTGGGGACAGTCAGGGGATTGGAGCCTGCCTGCATTGCTGCATGGTTCTGATCAAGACCCTTCCTCTCCTGGGCCATGTCTGTCAAATGGAGACATCACTCTTACCTGTTTAGAGCGTTACTGGGATTAACCTGGGGCCTGGCATACGATAGGTGCTCGGTAAACGGTAGTACCCCCGAGACCTGTGTTTTCCAAGTTGAGCCGCACATTCTGCCTGCTCCAGAATCTCATGGGGTGCTCATTACAAGTAAAGACTCCTGGGCTCCTCCTGGACCGGTAGAGCCTGTGTGCTGGGGCCCTGGAGTCTGCGTTTATGACAGTTGCCCCCAGTGACTCCCCAGCAGCCCTGCTCCCTACTGAGTGAGGAGGAGCCTAGGCCCCGGGACAAGCAGCTGAGCCTCGGATCTGTTGTTGTTGAGTTGTTGAGTCGTGTCTGACTCTTTGCAACCCCATGAATTGCTGCACGCCAGGCTTCCCTGTCCTTCACCATCTCTCGGAGTTTGCTCAAACTCATGTCCATTGGGAGAAGGCAATGGCACCCCACTTCAGTACTCTTGCCTGGAAAATCCCATGGACTGAGGAGCCTGGTAGGCTGCGGTCTATGGGGTCGCTAGGAGTTGGACACGACTGAGCGACTTCACTTTCACTTTTCACTTTCATGCATTGGAGAAGGAAATGGCAACCCACTCCAGTGTTCTTGCCTGGAGAGTCCCAGAGATGGGGGAGCCTAGTGGGCTGCCATCTGTGGGATCGCAGAGTCGGACAAGACTGAAGTGACTTAGCAACAGCAGCAGCAGCAGCGTGTCCATTGAGTCAGTGATGCCATCCAACCATCTCATCCTCTGTCACCCAATTCTCCTCTTGTTCTCAATCTTTCCCAGCATCAGGGTCTTTTCCAGTGAGTCAGCTCTTCATATCAGGTGGCCAAAGTGTTGGTGCCTCGGACTCCTCGTATGTAAATAGGAACAGAGACACTGGCTTCTCAGGGCTTCCTGCAGGGATGCATGAGACTAGGTGCTGGCACATAGTAGGTTCTCAATAAATGATACCACCCCACGCCCCACCACCCACCCACCACACATGCCCCTTGAGTGGAGGAGTGAGTGTCAGTCCCCCAAAGAGGGGATCAAGGGTGTCCTGCCACTGCGGAGCCTCGTCAGCAGGGCCCGCTCGAAATCGATCTTTCCCCCCCGTTTTCACTCTCAGTGTCAGCATCTCTTGGGGCGGGAGAAGAAAATGCCAGCATCAGCACACCGCCTGCCCCAGCCAGACACCGCTGCTCTTTATTAATTAACCGCCAGATGTTAGCTTTGCATCTTTCATCAGAGGGAGGTTTATCGCCAGCACCCTCTATGTCAGGTCATTAGGGAGCAGCAAGAAAACATCCTCTGTGGGGTCCTGGAGTTGACAGGGAGCCAGGGAGGGGTACAAGAGGCATGGTCCCCACCCAGAGCACCCCTCCGCCCTGGCTGCCCCCCTCCCCCACCCCGTGCCTGCGTGGTTGTATCCATACTGGCCGTTTGGCCCATTTGAAGTGGCTACTTGGGCACCGGCTCACAGGGCCACTGTGGTGAAACAAACCAGACCCAGTCCCTCCTCTCCGGAGCTCATAGTCAGCTGGTGAGACAGCCACATTCCAGTAAACCCAAATAAATAACACAATGACAAATTGTGAGGGCTGTCATGAAGGAAACTGACAAGGTTTTCAGAGCTGGCAAACAGCCGGCAGGGGACCTAATTTAGATTGAGCGGTCTCCCTGGGGAGGTGACATTTAAGTAGCCTCATGGAAAAGGAGCCAGGGGCAGAGGATTCCAGGCAAAGGGCACAACTAGGGCAAGGGCCCCGGGACAGGAACTGACTCCACTCAAGGATCTGGAAAAAGATCCAAGAGGCACCGCCTGGCCTGCTGAGGTCGGCTGGGCTGGGACCATGGGTCCTGGCGGGGTGCAGAGAGCAGTGAGGATTTCTCATGTTGGGGCCACCAAGGAGTGACAGGAGAGTCTTGAGTAGGGGAGCGGTGTGATGATGGGATTTTAATATGAGAAAGAGCCTTCTCTCTCTGCCCTGGAGGCTGAGGAATGGATTAGAGGGGAGGGAGGGAAGCCCGCAGGGTGGTCAGACTGGAAGAGACAGCGAACCCTTAGCACTGACTGAACATTCACAGGGTGCCGGGCAATGTTCATACGCAAGAAATATTAGGAAACGGAAATGGGGGGCGAGGGAGAAGAGGGGTCTAGGGTCACTCCGGGTGCCTTGCTCCACACACACCCTGCATGCTCCCAGCATACACGAGACTGGAGTCAGGATCATCTTCATTTCACAGGTGGAGAAATGCGGGCCCAGCAAGTGCAGCCGCTTGCTCAAGGTCACACAGCAAGCAGCAGCAGATCCTGCACTTGAACTTGGTCTGCCTGCCGCACTGTCCTTCGGGCAAACAGCTGCCCAGGTTCACGCAGGGGGCGGCAGGTAACTGCTGTCTTCCTCCTGCTGCTTTGTGAGTACCGTGCTGCCCTGCCCCCACCCCCATTACATGGGGAAGGCCACTGGGCGGATCAGAGGGGGCCCGGCTGACCTGAGCAGGTCTGGGGGCAGTGGGTTCCAGGTCTGGCCCTTGTCTGGTCCAGGGCACAGCAAGTCCAGATGACGGTCAATATCATGTTTTCAAATTGATGGGGCACCATTAGGCAGGGTCATTATTTTCTGCCTGATCCACTTGCCATCTGATAAACAGGTGATTACTTCTCCTCCCAGTTCAGTTTCTGATTTGCATACAATAAATATCACACACACACACCCCCTGTGGAACAGTGTGTGTGTGTGTGTGTGTTGGGGATGGAACACAGGGCTCATGTCTTATTTATGAGAAATAAACAGGAGCACAAGCTCGCATAATCAACATATATTTAATCTGGCTCTTCACCCTTTTGACTCTAATCAGGCCAGGTCTGTGCATGGCTCTGTGTGTGTGTGTGTGTGTGTGTGTGCCCTGCACTCTCACAGGCTGCACACTCACACCCCTGCCAAGATCTTCATCCCAGCCCGGTGGGGGCTGTTTTTTCGGGGAACAGGCTGCCTAAGAGGTTCTCCTGACCTCGGCACACTCAGTTTGAGAATCCAGGCCTGAGGTATGGGAGGTGGAGGCAACTGCACCCCTCAGCCACTTTGCAGAGAGAACCTTTCTTTCTAATATTGCCAAAGCATGTGTGAACTGTCAGAAGTACCAGCGATATAAATAGTGCAGCGTTAGCTACAGTTCTGTTGGCAGCGACATCCAACATCACATAGTTTTCATCAAGATAGAAAAGCCAAACAGGAAAAAAAAAAAAAAAAGGCTAAGCCTTGTGTGGAGAATCAAGGTCACATGCTCATAAATGCCAGAGCTGCAGCTTGAACTTGGGACTCTGACCACAAAGTCCAAGTTAGTATCATCGTATGATGCTGACTGACATGATGAATAAGAGATCTGGAAAAACCAGCAGTGGGATCACCTACCTCCATCCAGCTCCTGTTCCACTGATAGAGAAACTGAGGCCAGAAAAACAAAGGGACTTGTTAATGGTCTTACCCAAACCATGTCAGAGCCAGAATTCAAACCCAGATCCTAATTGTGTGTGTGTGTATTAAAACTAATAATAATAACTGTTTTAGTATGTTGGCCTATGCCGGCCACCAAAGGGATAGCTTGTATTTGCTTGCCGATGACTGGGTTCTAATTTGGAGCGGTTTGAAAGCCTAGAAATACAGCTGGGGCCCCAGTTCTGCCAAATGGACTCCTAGGTTCTTCAGCGAGTTGCGTGTGCTGGGGCTGACGTGTGCAGCGTGGCTCTTTGACACGCATATCTGATGCCCGGGCTCAGTGTCTGGAAAGGCTGGAGCTGCCTTACTGTCTCCCTTCTTTCCATGCAGCCCCTCCCCTCAGTTAGCTTGGGTTTCCTTACAGCATGGTGGTCTCAGAGTAGTGAGGCGTCTTTCATGGCAGCTGACTTCTACTGGAGAAAGCACTGTGCAGTCTTGCGGGTGTTTTTTATTTTGGTATGCTTGCTTGCTTGTTTTTATGAATGTATCACTTTTACACAAACACATGTATTATGGGCTTCTCTGGTGGCTCAGATGGTAAAGAATCCACCTGCAACTCAGGAGACCCAGGTTCGATCCCTGGGTCGGGAACATCCCCTGGAGGAGGGGAATGGCTACCCACTCTAGTATCCTTGCCTGGGAAATCCCATGGACAGAGGAGCCTGGAGGGCTACCATCCATTAGGGTCACAGAGAGCAGGACACAGCTGAGCCTAAGTGTGCAAAGACTGTTACCACGATTGCTACTGCTGCTATTACTGCCACCGATTCTGCTGTTATCGGTACTACCTCACTATTACTGCTCTTGCTGCTGCTATCACAGGTACGGCCACTATCACCGCTGCTGCTGCCGTGAGTGTTGCTGCTACTATTACTTCCACTGTTGCTGCTCGTCTTATAACTCCCTGTCTATAGTAGATGGCGCTGTCTGCTATTACTGCTAGTATTGCTACTGTTACCACTGTTAACCAATACTACTCTTACTATTGCTAACATGATCACTCTTACTACTCCTCCTCCTTCCTCCTTCTTCCCCCTCTGCTATCATTTTTATTGTTATTTTTAAACTACAACAAAGGTAATGCATGTTCATGACAGAGAAATTAAGAAATTTTAGAGGTAATTTCAAAGACAAATGAAAACTCACCCCCGCATACCACTGTCCGGAGGTGTCAGCCCCTGGTAGGTCCCCTTCCTCAGTGGGGTCTGCAAGGCCCCATAGCCAGCTGCTGCCCACCTAACCACCCCATCTCCTCTCTGACCATGTGCTCCAGTCAGACCGAAATGCTAACGCCCCCAGACCCACCTGCCTTCCCTCCCCTGGCCTCTGGGCCCTTGCATGGGCTGTTCCTTGTGCTTGGCATGGTCTTCTTCCTGCGCTCGGGCTGGCTGACCCGCATGCTTCCTAGGCTCTGAGCAGAGACACAGATCCTCTAGGGAGCCCCGCTGAGCACACTGCCCCTTAGACGGGTCAGGGGTCCCCATCAGGCCCCAACAGTGCTTAGGTATTCCCTGCAGAAGTACACCTCACTCCTCTCCATTTACCCTTGATAGAAAGCGGGGACTGTGTCGAGCCATCTCCGTGTGCCCAGAACCTGCCTCCATATGTGCTTCTTGAGTGAGTAAGTGAATGCATCTGTCTGGAAAGGTTTCCTAGAAGATGTGGCCTGTGATCCATGCTGGTCACACAATCCATACTGGCCCTGGGTTGTAGGGCCAGGCAGCTTTTTCGGCACTGCATAACAGCCCTCTGCATTGACCTTTGATCTGGGCTGTCACCCAGGTGCAGGGTCCCATGTTTGCAAGTGCACCAGGCTCCCAGTAGTGTGTTTAGGGAGGGCAGGTGCTTCCACCCTCCCGCACCGCTGAACAGACAGCGCCAGACACGAGGAGCAGGGTTTCTCTGTGCGCTATTGATTTGTCATAACTGCCTGCCTACAGACAAGGTGAGCAGTTCACTTTTATGTATCCTTGTTAACAGTGTGGCAAGAGATATTTCACTTTAAGTGCCCCCTTTTCACTGAAAAAGAAAAAGAACAGAAAATGTAAATTGTCTCATCACAGAGACGCTGAGAGCTGCGAGCTGGGTCTCCTTCAGAGGAGACAGAGAGGAGAGTCTGGCTGGGATGCCAGGAGGGGAGGCTCCTTCACGCCCTGTAAGCAGTCAAGGCTGGCTCAGCAGAGGTTCCCAAAGCAGAACTTGGCAGGGGAGTGTGGCCACACAGCCGAGGGCCATGGCACAGGTGGTTACAGCATGGAAGCCAAGTCTGTGCATCCAAACGGGCAAAGAGAAAGAACAGAGATGCTCATGGCAACCTTTAAGAAAAGCATAAAACTGGAAGCAATAAGCATCCATCAGCAGGGCACTAGGTCCATGTACATCGTAATACAGCCCTTCGAGTGGAATACTATGAAGCTAAGAAAAAGGACAGGCTCGTCCTGTGTGGACTAATAGAGAGGAAAGCATATGAGACGCTACTGAGTGGAAAGAGCAAGCTATAGGGCATTTTATAATGTGCTCTCATTTACGTAAAAGTAGGCATATTTGTGCTTGATGTACATGAAAAGGATGTAGAAAGAATCACACACATATCTCTTCACAGTTTTTTTCCTCTGGCAAGTGAAACCAGAGAACCCAGGATGGGGACAGTTTCTGGTTTTCGTTTCACCCACTTTTGAGCTGGTTTAATTTGCTTTTTAAAAAGTCATGATTTATCTACTCATTTGTTCGTTTATTGATTTGGCTGCACCAGGTCTCGGTTGCGGCACACAGGATCTTTAGTTGCGGCAGGACAATGCCTAGTTGCAGCATGTGGGATCTAGTCTCCTGACCAGGGATCTAACCCACACCCCTGCATTGGGAGCATGGAGTCTTAGCCACCAGACCACTAGGGAAGTCCCTCATTTAATTTGCTTTTTACTATGTGCAGTAGGACTTGTATATTTTTAAAGTTTTAATGCTTTTAAAATATTCAGCTCCAGAGGCATACTTTAGTTGTTTCCTTGATAATAGTCTCCATGGTTTGAGTTTTTACAACAACCAACTACTATGTCTGTAAACATAAAAATATAATACACAAATTTTAAACAAGAAAGGCAGTCTGGATTAAAATCCCTGCCCTAATCCTCGGCAGCTGTGGGACCTGGGGCAAGTCACTTGGCCTCCCTAAGTCTCCATTTCCTAGCGCCTGGCTCGCTGAAGGGTTACAAGTAGTAGATAAGTTGCTCCACCTGAAAGGATTTGAATAGTGCCTGACACCTGGCCTGGGTGAGCCCTTATTAAGATCATTCTGCCACATTCCCACTCATTGGAGTGCCTATGTGCGGCCTCAGACTGACATACACGCATGTTCTGTCATGTCCAACTCTTTGCAACCCCACAGACTGTAGCCCGCCAGGCTCCTCTGTCCATGGAACTTACTGGGCAAGAATACTGGGGTGCATTGCCATTTCCGTCTCCAGGGGCTCTTCCCGACCCAGGGATTGAACCCGCGTCTTCTGCATTGGCAGGCAGGGTCTTTACCACTGAGCCACCTGGGAAACCCTTCCTCAGACTGACAACTCTGAATAAAACCATGCCTGCTATGCTGGTTTCATTGACAAACACCCTAAGATGGCTTTTCACAAAACTTATTGGCAGCTGCTTATCTGTGGCTTAGGATTTTCTGGAGAGTGACCTCAGTGCTGGGCTCCAGGGTCAGAGAGATTCCCAGAGGAGTTTGAGGGACGTGAGCTTGAGCTCAGAGGCATAGTGCACGGCATTGTCTAAGGATGGACCAGGCTGCCCTTCAGGCAATGAGCTCCCTGCAACAGGAAAGGGTTCACAGTGAGGCTGGGCTCCCGTGCAGTGAACGTGTCATAATAAGAATGCCAGCACCAGACGGGAAAGAAGGCTTCACTTATTCTTTCATCAAATATTCACCGTGACCCAGGCACTCGGCTGTATCCCCATTCACTTCAGATTAGGTCATTTCATAAATGATTTCTTGCTCAGATAGGAGGCCTTCTCTGCCAGGCTTCTGGGGGCCGTTTTCATTTTTAAAGAGGATCAGGTGTCAGTGGTTAAGGAATGGGCTTCTAATGGTGAACTCAGGTGCTTGGGTGTAGAGAGGGGAGGTGGTCTGGCATCTCACTTGACCAGTGGACAGAATAAGGGAGAGGGACACGCCCCACACCTCCCAGGCGGGGTTGCAGATACCACAATAGTGGTGTTAGCGTGACCAGCTGCATATACAACACATGTGCTGTTTCATTTCATCTCAGCTGCCCCCGGTGACTGTGGGAGTGCCCTAGGCAGGCAGTTTGGCCTCAGACAGCCCTCCCACTTCTGCCCGTCCCCATCCACCAGGAAGTCCTCAACTTTCTCCAGTGCTGAGTGAACAAACAGGCAGGCTGGGGACCACAGATCAAATTGTCCCATTTTCAGATGGGGCCTGAGAGGAAAAGGTCTAGCTGGAGGCTTGCCTCTGCAACCCCCATAATCCTCCCCAAACCTCCAAGGGTGGTTTTATGCCCATTTAACAGGTGCAAAAGTGGAGGCCCAGGCAGGTAAGTCACCTGCCCAAAGTGTCATGTGAGCTGAGCCAAAGTTCAGCCTAGTTCCATCTAATTTCCCACCCTGGGGTTCCCCATTCCCTGTGGCCTCCCAGAGCAAGACCTTACATAGACAGAGTGGGGTACACAGGCCATTTTCTCACTCAGGGGGAAGTGTGTGTAATTGTGTGGAGTGGGCTGCAGGCCGGTGCTGGGAAACTATCAACCCACCTCTTTCTCTGCAGCCTGGGGAATATCTCACCTGTATTTGCTGCAGGTGTAGCAAATACATCTTTATGTTTCTTCCTCTAAATGTAAATGGAAGACGAGTGGCATGTTGTGGGATTTGGTAAAATAAAAAGCAACAGAAAAGTAATTTGCATTAGATATGTGACAAAATCTCAAGAGACAAGGGTTTCTGTGCTCTCGATTAAATCCTGGGCCTCCACCTCGGAGGGTGGTGAGGGTCACAGGAATAATCGGGGCTCTTCACATCCTGAAAGGACAGCCTCTCCCTCTCTCCTCTCATTTCTCCTTTTGTCTCCCTCCCTCCCTCACCTCTCCTTCCTTTCCCAGCTCTCTGGTTTTCTCTCTCCCCAGCCCCCCCAGAACCCCGCTGGTGCAGCGCTGCACGGAGAAGCAATTTATAAAGCAGATGTTTATTGCAAGGTTTCACACAAGCTTGGTGCCTTGCCAAACGTTATAGTAATTGGAGGCTGTGTTTAATTACTGATCAATGTAAAGTTGGGACGAGCCAGGCCTGGAAACCGCCTTTGGTCTAGACTCTCTCCGTTTCAGAGATGGCAGGAGGCCCTGGCCCTTAATGTCTCAGCCCATCCCAAACCAAGGATTGGCCACTGACAAGAAAGGAGGATGTGGGCTTACAGCGGGTTATAGGCCCACTGGCTTCTAAGAAATGGCTTTGGGGGAGAGTAGACCCATTTCTGCTACTGTCCTTTTCTTGCCATCCTGTTACTGCGGAGGCCTGGTCTGTGCCAGTTATTGGGGTGACACGGATCAGTGAATTTCTCCCAGTGCCTGGATTAAGAGCTTTGCACACATTGTCATTCAGCCTAACACAAGACTGGTGAGGTAGCCCTCAGTGATCCCTGCCTCCTGGTATTCACCTTGCTAGGTAGTCCTCTCCCACACAGAGAGATGCACCTGCAGAACCAACACTGCAGAAGTGACAGCTTGTGACTTCCAACGTCATTAAAGACCTTGTGGCCTCCGCCTTGCTCTCTTGAATCACTGGGGAAGGCTGGTAGCCGTATCATGAGGACACTCAAGCAGCTTTGGGGAGCTCCATCCAGGGAGGAGCTGAGGGGCCTCTGTGGGGATTGGAACCTCCAGTCCAAACACGCCTTCAAATGAGACTGTAGCCCCCGCTGACGGGAGAGCTGCAACCTCATGAGAGATCCTGAGCCAGGACCACCCAGCTAAGTAGCTCCCAAGTTCCCGAACCCACAGAAACTATGAAATACAAAGTGGTTATTGTGGTAAGCCGTCAAGTTTTGGAGTGAAAGTGTTAGTCACTCAGTCATGTCCGACTCTCTGCGACCCCATGGATTGTAGCCCACCAGGCTCCTCTGTCCATGGAATTCTCCAGGCAAGAATCCTGGAGCAGGTTGCCACGCCCTTCTCCAGGGCATCTTCCCAACCCAGGAACTGAACCTGGGTCTCTCACATTGCAGGCAGATTCTTTACCGTCTGAGCCAATAGATAACTGGTATAACAGCCATGGGAAGGAAGGAAACAAAAGGAAAACTGATGAACAGGAAACAAAACGAATACAGCAAGAAAGAGCCCCGCCATGTGTTGTGTGTGTTAAGTTGCCTCAGTCGTGTCCGACTCTTTGCAACCCTATGGACTATCGCTCGCCAGGCTCCTCGGTCCATGGGATTCTCCAGGCAAGAATACTGGAGTGAGTTGTCATTTCCTCCTCCAGAGGATCTTCCTGACCCAGGGATCAAACCCATATCTCCTGCGTTGCAGACGGGTTCTTTACCACTGAGCCACCAGGAAAACTCAAATCCAGCCATATAATCTCATAATTATATAATGACTATATATGGATATAGATTTTTTTAAATCTATATATTAATGGGATACATTCTATATATGATAATACAATCACAATAAATGTGAATGAGTTAGATTCACCAATTAAAATAAAAAATATTATTTCATTCTTTCCTCCAAATAACCCCACAAGATAGGCATTATTATACCAAATTTATAGATGAAGGAGTTGGCTCAGAGTGGGAAAGAAACTTGCCCAGGGTTTCCAAAGTCAAGAGTGAATAAAGTTGGGATTCAAACCCAGGCCCTTCTATAAATCCTGAAGCTCTAACACCATACTGTGTTGTTAGCTCCCTTGGCTAGAAGAGTAAACTGAGACTCGGAGGGGGTTAGTGACCTACCCAGAGTCACACAGCAAGTCATTTCAAAACTGGAGCCAGAACTGGGGCCAATTTGTTGTCTGGCGTCTGCCCCCATGAACTTCGGGGCTCTGCCATCAAAGCCCAAGGCTCTCATGTGCTCCTGTCTTCACAGCTGCTTAAGACAGCTGGGGACCTTTGGCCGTGGCCAGAGAGACCCTGTGGAGTCAGGTTGGGGAGCGTTTTCAGGGCAGACACCAGCACAAAGCAGTGTGCAGGGCAGGGTTGCGGTGGCTCAGGCATCTGCTGAACTCCAGTAATTACATCAGGGCCGGCAGCATAATTTGTATCTGGGTGATGAATGTCTGTGTTTTCGGGCCTGATTGCCCTATTTACATTTGGAATTTGCCGATCTATTATTAATGTCTCCTGGAGGCCAGGGTGACAGGCACGAGCAGCTGGGGAGTCCTCTCCCCCAATCTAGGGAGTACTGGTTCTTAGGCCCTGGCTCCCCACAGCCCCTCCGTAGCTCACTTTGTGTGACCCTGACTTTCACGGGGCTCTTGGACTGAGTGGCAGAGGAGCTGACCTGGGATGGGGTTTCCCCGCCTCTAACCTGCGTGTACACACTCAGATGTACTACATATATGCACAGACACAGCACGTGCTTACATGCACATACTTGCACATATGCGCACATACACATCCCTATATATCCGTAGGCAAATACATGGAATTTACACAAACACGCACATACATGACATGCATGCATGGACATGCTAACACACTCGTGTGTACAGGCACACTCATGCGTGTACATGTGCACAAGTGTGCAGCATACATACTGTTACTGCTGAGTGTCTGTGTCCCCCTGCCCCCTAAATTTATATGTTGAAGCTCCAACACTCCATGTGATGATGGTATTTGGAGATGATGTCTCTGGGAAGTAACTGGTGCTAAACGAGGTCGTGAGGGTGGAGCCCTCATGGTGCCCTTATTAGAAGAGACACCAAAAAGAGAAATCAATTTTTTCTCCATGCATGTGAAACAAGGAAAGACATGTGAGCATACAGCAAAGAGGTAACTGTCTACCAGCCAGGAACTGAATAGGCTAACACCTTGAACTTGGACTTCTTGCCCTCTAAACTATGAGAAACTGCATTTCCGTTGTTTAAGTCATCCAGCCCTTCGTTTCTATGGCAGCCTGAGCTGAGACACACTCGCACACATTCTCATGTGTCTAATCGTGCTGGGAACAGCACAGCAACTTGGCAAGGTCGCCCCCCTTGAGAGGGACGGGTCTATGAACTGTGGGCCCAGATGGCCTGGGTTTGAATCCGAGCTCTGCCACTTCCCAGCTGTGTGGCCTTGAGCAGCTTACTTTCTCTCTCTGTGCTTCTGTTTCCCCTTATGTAAAATGGGAATGATCACGTTGCTATTTCACAGGGTCGTTGTGAGGACTGACTATGTTAATGGAAGCCACTTGCCTGGTGTACTTTTAGCAGTGGACACATATCTGTGGTGTTGTTGTTGTTGTTTATGTGCTTGTCACATAATAGGCTCCGAATCCAGGTGGCGGCAGCGGTGAAGAACCTGCCTGCCAACGCAGGAGACATAACAGATGCAGGTTCGATCCCTGGGTGGGAAAGATCCCCTGGAGGAGGGCATGGTAATCCATTCCAGTATTCTTGCCTGGAGAAGCCTGTGGACAGAGGGGCCTGGTGGGCTACATAGTGTCTCTGAGGGTTGGGCATGACTAAAGCGACATAGCATGAACATATAACCGTATATGAAAACCCCCAAAGCTGCAATAACCACTACGCTACCCGGAGTATTTACTACGCACTAAACATTTCCTATCTGTTTTATCTCATTTCACCCTCATAACCAGGAAACCAAGGCAGAGACCCGCACATACTTTAGGTCGCACAGGTAGCAGAAATGGGACTTGAACCTGGGTCTTTGCTGCCGCAAGAGTCGTGGCCCTTAGCTTAAACTGCTGCATGTCCCAGAAGCAAAGCAGAGAGCAGTGGGTTTGCAAGCTGCAACAGGCGGGCTGACCTGAGCACAGCACCTGGAAGCCCATGAGGGGGTGCCAGGCCCAGGAGCTACAGCAGCAAGCCTTGCCCGCTGCACCCTCCAGAAAGGGCCCCCCGTTTCCCTGCGATCCCAGGGAAGGTCAGGCAGCGAGCACATTAAGGCCATAAATTTGTCATGAAGGCCTGGAAATGAACGAGGCTTATCATTTATGGATGGAATAATTAAGGCACTGTGCTCGGCGGTTCGCCAAGGCCTGTGCCCTGATGCCAGGCGTCACCAGCAGCTGAACCGGCTTGGGGTGTTCACTGTCACTCTCCGTGTCTCCCCCCTCCCCCGCGATCCCCCGCCTCTGCAGCACCTCAACTCGACCCCTGGAGGAGCAGACTCCATCAGCATCAAGGCAAATGCAAGCCCACACTTTAGCGATGGCCCCGCCCTCATGTTGTCATACCAGCCCTGGCCAATCCCAGGGATATTTCTCTTGAAGCTCCGCCCATGGTGGGGGTGCTGCCCCACCCTCTTAGATGGAGGTAGCGGGCCTGGCTCCTTCTTGGGAGGCAGGCTGGGCTCTTCATATGGCGCTGAGAATCTTGGACTGATCTGCATTCAAATCTTGACTTTCTCATGCTCCTGCTGTGTGCCTCTAGGCTAGTCACGTCACCTCTCTGAATCATAGATTTCTCCTCTCAAAAATGGGCAAAATAATATTGTTATGGATTGCGTGGTGGATCAGATTAAACCAGAGTTGGGAAGTGCATCGTGAGGGTCTGGCTTAGAGTAAATGCTCCACAAATCCAGCATTTCATGGCTTTTCCCAACAGAGGGCTTGGAGGACAGGCTGGAATCAGAGGCTCAGAGAGGCAACGAGATTTGACCAGAGATGCATAGCAAATGAGCAGAAAGTGGGCACCTACTTCCTTCCCCTGGGGTTCCTGTCACCTGTCACTTGTGGGTGGGTTCAGCCCATTCCCCAACAAAAGGTCGAGGCCCCTGCCCCACGTTCCCCAGGTCAGTGGAGGGGAGAGGTGATCGCCACCACTAACATGCAGAGAGGGGCACTGTTGTCTTGCTGCCCAGGCCCTGTTTCAGATGCTCTGTAGTTAGGATTTCTCTTCATTCTCCAGACAGCCCTCCGAGGTAGAAGCCATTATTACCCTTCTCGTTTCAGAGGTGAGGAAACTGAGAACTGCAATCAGCCCCCTGACTTGAGTCACTCAGTCAAGAAGTTGGAATTTGTGTGTGGTTTCCTGGGTCCAAGCACTGCCAGGCTTGCTGGGAGAGTGGCAAATTAACGACCATTTGAATTATTAAAGAAATATCACTTGACATGTTCCAGAATTCTAGTTTTAATATTCTGTATTCTCAAATGGGACTTCCCTGGTGGCTCAGACAATAAAGAATATGCCTGCTATGCAGGACACCCAGATTCGATCCCTGGGTTGGAAAGATTCCCCTGGAGGAGGGCATGGCAACCCACTCCAGTATTCTTGCCTGGAGAATCCCCGTGGACAGAGCAGCCTGGCAGGCTACAGTCCATGGGGTGGCAAATGGGTTCAAGCCCTCACTTTACAGATGGGAAGACTGAGGGCCAGCCACCAGAGACAGAGCCCTGGGGCCTGTCCCATCCTTAGTGGGCATCAAGGCTGCTAGAGAGGGTTTTGGCACCTGCCTGGAGGAGTCTGGACCCTCCTTGGCTAACCCCACCTACCCTCCATCACCATGGCAACCGTGCAGGTGAGCCTCATCACTGCTAATCCTCTAATTACCAGCCACCTCTTCAATCGGCTGTAATTACTTTGGGGACACAGTTAACCTCTCATTAGGAACGCACGGCCGCTTTCTCCAAAAGCACAGCAGTGACATGCCTAGTAATTTACCGCCCCGGCTCGCAGGGCCGCTTTGTGTTTAACTCGGGCGCCATCGCATCCCTGTCATTACTCCAGCCTGGTTGTCATGACGATTAATCATTCAATCCCTCATCAGCAACTTTTGCCAAATGTCACCCCGCTCTTGATCAAAATCCATCCTGCAGCCCGACACTGGGGGACTAATGACTTGGAAATAGGCTTCTCCATTCCAGAGAGCTTTCCCCCAGGACTCCTCAGCTCCCTCCAGGAAAGGGAGAGGGGGCCCTGAGTTCAGTGTGGTGGGGGATGAGGGGCACAGAAAAACCAGCATGTATCGGGTGCCCGCTCCCTGCTAGGCACCTGAGGGGCACTGATCATTTTAACCCTCAGAACCACTGGAGTGCTGCAGGGGGAAACAGCGTCAGGGAGGCTGGTGGTTTGCCAGCAAGGAAGTTTGGAGAGATTCTAACTCAGACCTGTCTGACTCCAAAGCTGAACTCTTTTTTTTTTTTTTTTTTTAAATATCAAACCTCAAGGAGAATGAGCCTTCCCAACTAGCAAGGATCCTACAATGTCAAAGTTTGGGCAGCATTGTAGAAATTAGCCGGCCCATTAAATTCAAGGCAAAAATGCCTTAACAGACAACTCTGGGCACTTTATGATAAGAAACCCAATCCAGGGACTTCCCTGGTGGTCCAGTGGTTAAAAATCCACCTTGTGATGCAGGCGACACTGGTCAGATCCCTGGTTGGAGAACTAAGATCCCACATGCCATGAGGCAATTAAGCCCGAGTGCGGCAACAAAGATTCCACACGCTGCAACTAAGACCCAAGCAGTCAAATAAACAAATAAGTAAAAAAGAAAAAAAAACCCAATCCAGAGTGAATACCTAACTGTCATGAACATCTATGACCCAAACAACACAGGACCAACACCCAGCAGACAGCAACCTCAGAACCCAGGTGATGAAACAGGCTCAGCCGTACTTGGACTGACTTGGGTTCAAATCTCGACTCTCTCACGCTGCGGCTGTGTGCCTCTGGGCTAATCCAAGGACCCTTAGAGCTTTATGATGGACTTTACTGACTGACCAACTCCTTGAAATACAAGCTGCATTGCCATTAGCTGTGAATATGGGCACTTTTCTAGGGAGATGTTCCAGAAGATGTTAAGAACCTATTGCTCTGGTATACTTCTCTCCCCACGTCCTTCACTTACAGAAGGGCACACAGAGGCCCAGAAAGGAGCCATGACTTGCCCCAAATTCCACAGCAATTCAGGGTGGGAACTGCTGGTCCAGGCAGGGGTGACCTCTTTCTTTGGAGTCCAGGGCTGTGCAAAGAATTCTTCCTCCTTCACAATGGCTAAGAAACCCCTAGTCCCCAGCTTCCTGAGAAAGCCCAATCTGCCCCCCGCTGAAGGAATCTTCCCGAAGCCCCTCCCTGGGAACGTTCTTGCTGGCTGGGCCTCCAGCATGTGTGAGATATAATTACAGCACGTTGTAAATGGCATTAACAGACTGTCACAGCAGCCACATGGTATTAGCAAACGGCTCTGTCTTCATCATGCAGTCCCCACGGCCCCTGGGCTGGAGCACTTCCCAAGGGGTCTTATCCAGGTCCAGGCTGCAGAAACCTCCTGGAGGAAGATTGGGGGCGGGGGGCAGTGATTCAGCTCACAGAGGCCTGGGGTATCTTCCCCCCGCTAAGGCTTTCTGAGATCCCAGCAGAGAGCCAAGTAGAAAGTCAGGAAATCTCATTCGTAAACCTCTGATTCAGCCTCCAAGAACTAACCTTTGTCAGGCAGCGACTTATGAGCCAGATACTCTGGAGTGTAATCTCATTTAAACCTCATAACCACAACCCCAAAGACTGTATCCTTTGCTCTGCTTTATAAATGAGGTCACTGAGGCTCGGAGCAGGAAACGTTACTTGCCCAAGTACCTTCAGCTAATGAGTGTGGCCGTTGTAGTATTTGAACCAAGTTCTGATGTCTCTAATACCTGTGCTTTTTTTAAAGATTTTTTTTTTGATGTGGACCTTTTTTAAAGCCTTTTTTAAATTTGTTACAATATTGCTTCTGTTTCATGTTTTGTTTTGTTTTCCTTGGACAGGAGGCACGTGGGGTCTCAGCTCCCCGACCAGGGATCAAGCTTGCACTTCCCTGCATTGGAAGGCAAAATCTTAGCCACTGGACTGCCAAGGAAGTCCCCCCTGTGCTTTTTAACATCATGTTGCCTCCTCGGAAAAGTCTTTGATCAGTTTTCTACCAGTAGGTATTGATACTACAGTCTTGAAAGTACTTCTCTGAAGCTACCAGCCCACCAGAAAGTTACCAGCACTCCACCCCCCACACCCACCCTTCACCCCGGCTTTGCTCACTAGACGTCTCTTCCACGCGAGCAACATAGTAACAACACAGTAATAATCAAGATGATAATAAATATTGTCTTTCCATACAGTTTCTCCTATGATCTTAGTAGCAGACCAAGAGGGAGACGAGAACAATTCATGTTTGAGAGCGCTGAGAACCAAGGCCCAGAGAGGGAAAGTGATTTGCCTAAGGCCCCTCGGCAAGTCTGGTGGTAAGGTGTAGAATGAACTTCCCTTGTCTCCTGATTCCCAGGCCTAGTTCCTTTCCGCAAACCACTGAGAAAATGCCCATAAACCTGCAGGCTGGGGACTAAGCAGAGGGTCCTTCACTCTTCTGGGTGCTTCCTGCTCTCCCCGTGGGCACCAGCAATTCATGCTTTATCTGGGAGGCTTCTGGGCTGCAGGCGGCAGGATGGGCTGCCTCTCGACTGGTAAGCAAATCCCCTGCTGAGCAGGTCACATTTTATCCAGGGCGCCACCTGCCAGCTCATTTGCTTACAGATACAGGTGCTTCATCAGGGAGGAATTAGTGATTACTTAGCCCAGAGACCCTGGCAGACAGAGAGCAAGCAGGGCCGTAGCTGGGGTGGGAAGCCAGGAGTCTGACAGTGAAGTCTCTATCTCCTCCCAGGCTGCTTAGCCCTGCTCTGGACCCAAAGGATTGGGGTTAAGGATAGAAGGAAGGACCTCTCTGCTTTGGGGAAAACTGATGGCCCACTCCCTCCCCCATGCATATCCTACCAGTTCTCCGAGCCTTGGTGCCAATATCCTCCGAGTCTGTTCCCCCAAACCTTGTACATTGCTTGTTTGAAGCCTTATTTACTCATTTATCTATTTATTTTTTAAGTAATTTTTAGGGGACTTCCCTGGTGGACCAGTGGTTAAGACTCCATGCTTCCACTGCAGGGGCACCAGTTTGATTCCCAGTCAGGGAACTAAGATCTCACATGCCTTGCAGTGTGACCAATGATGATAATAATTATTGGCCTTGGAACCATTTTAGATTTACAGGAAAATGACATAGTGCAGAGAGTTCTCATGTGCCTGGTACCCAGTTTCCCCTATCATTAACATCCTACATTTGTATGGTCCATTTGTCACAATTAATGAGTGTGACAATATTGAGACATTACTGATTGAGGGCAGGGGGAGAAGGGGACAACAGTGGATGAGGTGGTTGGATGGCATCACTGACTCAGTGAACACAGGTTTGGGCAAACTCCTGGAGATGGTGAAGGACAGGGAAGCCTGGCGTGCTGCAGTCCATGAAGTTGCAAAGATTCGGACAGAGCTCAGCAACTGAACAACATTATGAAGCAAGGTCTATCCTTTATTCAGATTTCTTTTGTTTTTTAACCTCCTGTACCAGGAACCTACCCAAGAGACCGCATTCTATTTAATCATCCCTTCCTCCTTGGGTTCCTCTTGGCTGCAGACTTGCCTTGTTTTTGATGACAACCTTGAGAACTTTGAGGAATACTGGTCAGGTATTTTGTCGAATGTACTTCACTTGGGATTTGTCTGATATATTTTTTTCATAATTAGACTGAGGTTATGTGTTTGGGGGGAGGAAGGCCACAGACGCCATTCTCATCACATCCCATCAGGTTTACATACTCTGAATTTGACATCACTCTTGATCTTAACCTTGATCACATGGCTGGGGTAACATTTGTCAGGCTTCTTCACTGTCAAGTTACTTGTCCTCTTTAGAAGGAAGGCACTGTGCGTAACCCCCGAGTAAGGGGTTAGGCTCCACATTTTGTTTTATTTGTATAATCGACATTCAGTTACTCTTTATTTATTTATTTAGGGCTGCGCTGAGTCTTCCTTTCGGAGAAGGCAATGACACCCCACTCCAGTACCCTTGCCTGGGAAATCCCATGGACAGAGGAGCCTGGTGGGCTGCAGTCCACGGGGTCACTAAGAGTCGGATGCGACTGAAGCGATTTAGCAGCAGCAGCAGCAGCAGCAGGGTCTTCCTTTGCTGTGTGGGCTTTCCCTAGTTGCAGCGAGCAGAAGCTACTCTTCATTACGATGCTTGGGCTTATTGCGGCTTTGCAGCACGTGGGCTCAGTAGTTGGGGCTTGGGGGGCCCTAGACCACCTGGGCGTCAGTAGTTTAGGCACACAGGCTTAGTGGGATCTTCCCGGACCAGGGATTGAACCCACGTCCCCGGCACTGGCAGGTGGGCTCTCAACACTGGACCGCCAAGGCAGTCCCACGCTGCCCCTTCCTGACGACACAGTGCCTAGAAAAATTATTCGGCGTTCTGCACAGGAGACAGGCATATCCTCTTTTGTTTCTTGATTCAGCCATTTATTTATGTCAGTACGGACTCATGGGTATTCATTGTATTCTTTGGGTTATAATCCAATACTACTCAGTGCTTTTATAATGACACTTGGTTCTTTCTTCCTTGGTTTATCAGTATTTCCCCAAATCTATTCTGAGACAATCTCATTCCATGGGATTTTAACAGACAATCCTCTTAAAATAGGTTCCAGAGGCAAGTCATTTGGGGTAATAGTGACTGAAAAGAGATCTTGACTAGAGAACTTGTCAGGTATTTGAATGTGCTTGTAGTGTGACGAGTGAACCACCCAGTGGGGGATATAATAGGTGACATTTCCCACATTTCTTTCCCTGATACCCTAGGGTGGGGTGGGTAAGATACATATGAGAAAATGATCTAAATTATATATCTTGTATTACCCTGGAGGCCAGAAGTTCTTAAGAGCAAAAATTATGCTTTATTCTTCTTTTTAACCTCTAGAAATTAGCTCTGAGAAGGTGTTAAGGAAAATGGGATAGATGAAAGGATGAATGGTGAAAGAATGGACAGATGGGTGGGTGGGTGAGATGGATACATGGCTAGACAGACAGACAGAAGGACCTGTGCTTGGGAGGTGGATGGATGATAGGCAGGTTGCTGTTGGGTGGAGATGGATGAGAAGAGTGGTAGGTGGATGAGTGGATGGGTGGGTTGGTAGTTGGGTGGATGCATAAATGAATAGCTGTTTTAGTTGGTAGATGGATGGATGGATGGATGGGTGGATGGATGGACAGGCTAGGAAGTAAACAAACCGGTAGGTGTTGATTTCCGGTTTCAATAGTTCCCTTTCTTAGGATCAAAAATACTCCTCTCTGAGTCACCCACAAACTTCCAGACTTAGGGCTTGAGATAATTGCTCATGACTGACAGAAGGCAGTGAAAGTCGTGCTCATTTATTATGCCCTGACTGTGTGCCAGGCATTTTACATGCTCTTTCATCCTTATAACATTCTGTGCAATTATTTCTCCTCATTATTCAAAGAAAGAAACTGAAGATCAGAGAAGTCCAGAAACTTGTACAAAGTCCTCTAACAGGAAAAAAGGATGGAGCTGGAATTGGAGCTAAGATCTAAGTGTCTAATCCTTGAATTTCCCATGATGGCCCTGAGCTTCCAGGCCCATAAACCTCTCTGTTTCCCTTTCCTGGGCCCCACCAGGCCAGTGGGAAAATGAGAGAGATCTTCTGGGAGCTGAGGAAGAGGGAACTAACACTGTAGAAATCTTTTTATCAGTGCCAGGCTCCAGAATTCTCCAGGTGAGGGAGGGCAGAGCATAGGCAACCAGAATCCCAGGAAGCAAAAAGTAGAGAGGCATTCAGACCAGATGTGTATGTGTGTGTGTGTGTGTGTGCATTTGTGGGTGGGTGTGTGTGTGCATTTAAAGACAGGGAGTGGTTTGCATAGGGCTTCCCTTGGGCTCAGATGGTAAAAAATCTGCCTGCAATGCAGGTGACCTGGGTTCAATCTCTGGGTTGGGAAGATTCCCCTGGAGAAAGGAATGGCTATCCACTCCGATATTCTTGCCTGGAGAATTCCATGGACCGTGTTTATACAGCTACCTGTGTCACTTCCAAAAAATTTTGTAAGATAGTTGACTCATTTTAAAAAACCTTGCCTAGTTAAAATTATACCATTAAAACTAGAAATGAAATACAACAGCCAAGTATGAAGAGAGTTGGGCAGAGAAGTAGCCAGGCTCTAATATCAGAGGGAATGAGCTGGTGGGGGAGGCCTATGCCATTGGATGGGAGTGCAAGGGAGATGCAGAAAAAAGGCTCCATTCTCTGACTATCTTCTCCCTGTTTTCCATAGTCTTCCAAGACAATTAATAGGTCAGCATATTCCCTTACTATTTAAAAGCCTCCTTTTGTTTTTGTTTTTTTTTTTTGAGACTGTATTTTTTTCTCTGGTAGTATGTGAGGAAACAGAGTATATCAGAAAACCAAGGTAAGTTAAATAATAGGGATCAAAATCTAAGCCTGGTCCTGAGCTTCCTAGCAGCCATGGCAAAAAGGCAAACAAGTGTGTCATCCTAGTTCTCGTTGTCTACCAAAAGTCAAGGTTAAGAGAAGTGAAACTCTGAGTTTTCCCAGAGAGAGAGGTTTCTCTTAGGTCTGAATCCTGAGAGGGATATGTCCCCTGGGCCATTCTAGAATCCATATGACATAGAACAACCACAGACAACATTATGATCAGAACAACTGAGGACAACACTATGGATCAGCTTCTTGACAGTGGTTTTGCACAGACACTCCACATGTGATTCTTTCTCCTGTAAACCCTTAGCGACCGCCAAGAGCTCCATCGCTTCATGACCCCAGGTGGATGATCCTCCCAGGAAAAGGTTAATTTGATCTTGATTCAGAGACACAGCCTGGATAACCTGGGGGGTGGAGGCTGAATGTTTTGTGGCTGTAGCAGCAAATAGGACTCTGGCATCCGTGGGAGCAACAGGAGGGTGGCAGGAGAAGGGCACAGGGCAGTTGACTTTCCCTAGAGCTCAGGGTCAGGCTAGAAATATCAGGCCTTTGACGTCCTCTTTTCTCCCCACAAAAGTGCAACCATGACGCGTGCCTTCCAGTAAGAGGTCTCAGCCTCGTCTAGCACAGCTTTGAAATCAGACGACAAAGACTCCGGTCCTGGCTCTGTCACTAGCTGTGTGATGTGGAGCAAGTCTCTTAGCTTCTTCTTTTTAATTTATTTTTGGTTGTGCCGAGTCCTGGTGGCTGCACACAGACGTTTTCTAGTTGCAGCAAGTTGAGGATACTCTCTAGTTGCAGTGTGCTGACTTCTCATTGCTGTGGCTTCTCTTGGTGTGGAGCACGGGCTCTAGGCACACGGGTTGCAGTAGTTGCAGCCTGTGGGCTCCAGAGCGCAGGCTTAGAAGTTGTGGCACACGGGCTTAATTGCCCCACGGCATGTGGAATTCACCCAGACCAAGGACTGAACCCGAGTCTCCTACACTGGCAGGCAGATTCTTTACTGCTAGTGCCACCAAGGGCTTCCTTGCTAGCTCAGATGGTAAAGAATCCTCCTGCAACGTGGGAGACGTAAGAGACTTGGATTCAATCCCTGGGTCAGGAGGATCCTCTGGAGAAGGAAATGGCCACCCATTCCAGTATTCTTGCCTGGAGGATCCCGTGAACAGAGGAGCCTGGTGGGCTACAGTCCATGGGGTCGCAGAGTCAGACACGACTGAGGAGCTAAGCCTGCACGAAGAAGAGAGGCCATAGTTTCTATCAAATGCCCAAAGGGGCTCATGACCCCTAAAAAGCAAGGACCGCTGCTCTGAGAGCTGGATGGTGTTTCCTGGCATGTGCCTCCCCAGCTCCAGATCTCAGACCCAGCCTTGCTGGTCATCGAACCCCAGCTGGCTTCTTCCCCTGCTGGGGGAAGGAAGAAGGAAGGGCTGGTTCTTAGGAGGGAGCAGTCGGAGACCTGGGCTGGTGCCAGGGCATCAAGGCCCCAACATGTATTGAGCACGTAGGAGGGGCCACACATAGCTGCATGCGCCATTTCCTTCTGTCATCCGTGAGCCTTGGGTTGGAAGAGCTGCTATCATTCCTGTTTTATTTTATATTATTTTTGGCCCCACCTCGCAGCTGGTGGAATCTTAAGTTTCCTGACCAGGGATTGAACCCGTGCCCTTAGCAGTGATTTGTCAGGGTCCTAACCACTGGAGTCCCAGGGAATTCCCATCACCCCCATTTTAGAAATGAGAAAACTGAGGCCTGGAGAGGGGAGGGAGGGCGCCCACAGAGCTGGAGGTAGTGGATTTGGATCCAGTGCTCATTGATTCTGGAGCCCATGTCTTTCCATGGTGTGACTGGGGACGCGAGGCAAGCCCTGGGGGTCTGAAGATGGGAACAGGGCTGCGGGATAGTTTTTCAGGTTGCACCTCGCCCAGGGAGTGGGGATAGGGGTGAAATGCATCCGAAATTCAGTCAGAGCTCACTAGCTGGGGCTGTGCCAAGAGCCTTCAATAGGCTGGAGAAAGTGCAGACTTTTTTTTTGGTAATGATTGCCCCCAGAATGGTGCTTTTTCCTCGTGGGTCTGCCCAGAAGAGGATACTTTTCTCTAATTTCAACAAACCCCCAGATGGGCTCCCTGCAATACCAGTAGAAACACATTTTAAAAGGCAAGTGCACCCACTGGAGCTGGGAAACACTGCCCAGCTTCTAAGATGACCCTGGAGCCAGGGGTCCCACGGGGGCTACCTGCCCAGAAGATCCAGCCAGCCTCAGCAGGTGGGAGACGGTTCCTAACACTTTTCCCAGGCAAGCAGGTGACAAGGAAGGGGGATGGGCCCACCCACCCTGCTTAGTTGCCCTAGAGCAGCCCCTCCCACCCCACCTAGACCCACCTCCCACCCCCCTCTAACCTCCGAAATTCAGGCCTGGGGGTCAGGACCCCATCTGTGGTCATTTCCTGAGCCACCCTTAAGAGCTGGTACTGTCTTTTGAGGCTTCCCTGGTGACTCACTGGTAAAGAATCCACCTGCCAATGCAAGAGACACCGGTTCGATCTCTGGGTCAGAAAGTTCCCCTGGGGAAGGAAATGGCAGTCCATTCCAGTATTTCTGCCTGGGGAAATCCCATGGACAGAGGAGCCTGACACTACAGTCCACAGGCTCAAAAAGAGTCAAATAGAACTTAGCAACTAAACAACAACAATAATAAGTGTCTTCTTAGGGAAGGGTGGCCAAGAATGTCTGCTCCCCTCCCTAGTCAACAGCATTTGCCGGGAGCAATGGCTGCTCCACCCCAGGCAACCCGATGGCCACTCGTAAGGACTGGTCACCTGGGTCCTCAGGGCTCAACACCCAGGTTCCCTTCTCTCTCCGACCTTCTCCTCTGCCCTCTTCCTGGCACTACCTTCTGTCTGATTAATTCTCCCAGATCTGCCATGCCACAGTGACTAATCAGGGCGGCGCTCCCCTAATTGGCACTCAGAGACGATAAATGCCTCTGCTCATGGGACTCAGAGGCTGGGCTGGGTTAACTTCCCAGGCCCGAATGACCCCAGGTTTGCCCCTAAGATCCATGAGCAGGAGCCTCGGGGAGGAGAGGGGAACAGAGGGCAGGCCCCACCACAAGCCCCTGATTGACTCAGCTCTGCCCCTTCCTGGTGTGACTTAGAACAGGTCATCTCGCTCTCTGAGCCTGACGTTCAGGCTCCTGGGCTGTCTGAACTGAGCCTTATCTCCAACCTTAGCCCCTTAGGTACCCTGTCCCTTCCATTCCATCCAACCCGCCCAATCACTGGCTTAGTCCCAGCCCTCTGGGGCGGTGGGAGGGGGAGTGTATGTGTTAACATGTGCCTTTATGGATAATTATAACCTTTATGATCTATATTGCATTGATACTGGATGTGTAGCACTCAAAAATAATTCTGAAACATACAGTAGTCTTTCTTGTAAATTCCATAGAGCCAATTAATTCTTCTAAAATGCTTTCACTGAAATTTGCCAAGCTCTGGTACCCATAGCCAGCCTACAGTTGGACTTGATGAACAAGGGTAGTTCAGGCATGAATGCTGGTTGATATTTTCATTTAAGTGGTAATGGGTAAACTGAGCGTGGAACAATGGAGATTCAATGTCAGAACTTCACTCATTTGTCAGGGATGTGAATTGCCTGATGGCTTTTTGCATACTGGAAGAAGATTTCCTCAATTCTGTGTGCTAGTCACATGTAATAAGGGCTATAAACACAACACGCTTTCAAGTGTGATCTGTGTTATTAACATTTTCTCCATTACTTTCAGTTTCAATAATCAACAGCACAATAAGTTAAACCTTGATTTGTACCACTTGCCAATTTCTGTGGTGTCAATACTCTGATTTCAAATGCATGCAGTTTGTTCTTTTAAAAAATACATGCAATCAGATAAATGACACCCGATTCAGCAATAAACCATCTCCGTCACCACCACTCCGCCCCCGTCTCCCTCCGAATCCCTTTGTGGTCAGTCCCCACCCCCCAACACGTTGGCCCCCAGCCCCCGCCAGTCTGCTCTCCGCACTCTAGTGTGGCCTCTTCTAAAATTTCACACACATGAAATCACATGGTGCTGCCATCTTCTGAGTTTGGCTCTGAAGGATGGAGGGAGTTTAGCCAGATAAAGGGGCGGGGGGAGGCGGCAAAGAAGCAGCTTTACAGACAGATGGCAGAGCAGGTGCAACTGTATACATTTTGTTTTGTTTTGAGATTCACATATGTTGTAGCTTCTACCGAGAGTTTGTTTCTTTCTATCGCTGAGTAGTACTCCATGGTCTGAGCGGACCAGATCTATTTATTTGCTCACCACGTCACTCCCTGGCTTAGCTGTCTGCACCACAAGTCACACGGCTCCGCCTCCAGCTGCCCTTTTCCCCACTGTCCTGGCCCCACCCCTTCACCATCACATGCCAGCCCCCTGCCCTGCATACCCCTCCTGCCACTGTGTTGTTGTTAAGTCGCTAAGTCGTGTCCGACTCTGCAGCCCCATGCACTGCAGCACGCTGGGCCTCCCTGTCCTTCACTGTCTCCCAGAGTTTGCTCAAATTCATGTGCATTGGGTCAGTGATGCCATCTTCCAAAAAGCCACATCCCTTGGGACCTTAGAAGGTGCAGGTAAAGGCAGTGGCCATGAATGGTCACGGTGGCTGTCTCCTCCACCAGCTGAGGCCAGCCTTTCATCTGGGAAAAAGTTGGGAAGAGGACCAGGCCGGGGGGGTTTGACCAAGGCCCCTTTCCCCCAGGGCCCTACCTTTGCCTCCTCTGAGCCTTAAGAAAGGAAGCTGAGTCTGGAGAAGGAGGCAGAAGGAACCACTGGTTCCTTCCAGGGCCGCCAAGCATCCCACGGGCTCCTGGGAATGACCTCCTTCAATCCCCACACAGCCTTGTGAGGTACGAGGTTTCCTGTTTCAGAAACAGGGGAAGAGCTGCCCAGAGAGGGCAAGGCTTGCTCAAGATCACACAGCTCAGAGGCTGGGCAAACTGGGATTTCACCTCCTCACCTCCTATTGGCTACTGAGTTGCTTGGAGGTCCCGCAAGATCCAGAGAGGGAGAGAGAGAACCTTCCTAGAAGCAGTCAGGCCTCTATGAATGTCTGAGAGGAGCCAGGCAAGGCCATCTTCTGCATCCGTCTGGCCTCTCTTTACTGGGGGAGCAGGTGGGGAGCAGAAAAGTCACTGCTTCTCTGGACCATCTGCCCAGGTCCCTGTCCCCAACACCCCTGTGAGCTAAGCCTAAACCCTTCTAGCTGTCAACTGGCTGATAAAAGGGAAGAAGCCCAGGAGGGGGTCCCTCCCTACCAGGCAGGGGGAAAGGTTAGACCCCAGGCCTAGGAGGAAAGGAAGTCACCTGCATCCCTAGGACCTCTTCTTTCTCCCCTACCTGCCTAGTTCCCTTCCCTGCCCTCCCTCCCTCCCGACAAGCCAGTAATAATAATCCATTTCTTAAAACCCTACTGCTGGGCTTGTAGTGAGATAGCTGCCTCTAGCTGTCCGTATACAGGAGAGACAGATGTTGCCAACATCTGGAGACCAGGGAGGCCGGGTCCTGCCTGGAACTGGAAAGAGGGCCCAGCGGGGATGGAGTGCTCCAAGGGGAGGGGGGCCCCCTACCTGTCAGTCATCTGGACGGGGGTCTCCTCCACTGCGGAGGGCCCCCAGGGCCTGGCCAGGGCTCCCAGGCGTGGAGGCCCTTTGCCAGGGAAGCTGGGCGGGTGCTGCCTGCAGGGAGGGGAACTTCAAAGGCTCCCCTAATCCTTGGTGACATTTCAGACACAGGAGTTTGCTTTTTTATGCTGCGGATCAAAGCGCAAAACCTTTATAAATAACCCTCATAAAAACCAAGGGGCTTGTAAAGTTAAACAAGAAGTCACAGAGTGTGAGCTTTCAGGGGCAGGACAGAGGCTGGGGAGTCCAGCCCCCTCCCAGTCTGCCCCACCGGATGACCCCCATTCTCCATGAGACCAAAGACTGAAGGCCCAGTGGGAGGTCAGGAGGCAGGCCTGGAGGGCTGGGCTGGACTTGGCATCCTCCTCCCCAGCCCTCTCCCCGCACCCCCTGTAAGCATCCTAGAGTGGGCCTTTCATTCATTAAATCGTTTCTTCTCTCATTAATTCTTTCAGTAAGTCAACAAATATTTCCTGATGGTATCCCTGAGCAAGGCCCCTGGCCAAGGCATTGGCATTACTGGGCTTCAAATCACAGCACTGCCACTTCCAAGTTGGGCAGTTTCTAGAAAAATCACCTCACCTCTCTGAGCCTCAGTTTCCTCGTCTATCGAATGGGGATACATGTTCTAAAAGAGTCATTAAGAGTCCTCTGTGGTCATGGCATGTGGTCAAAGCCCAAAAGACTTTGGTAAAAACTCTCTGGGTGATTATTATTAATAATTGGGCAGATTAATAATTATTATTTTATTATTTTAAGACTCTAAAAAATATATATTCATTTATTTTTGCTGCATCAGGTATTAGTTGCAGCATCCAGGATCTTCACTGTGGCAAGACTTGCAGGCTTCTCTCAGTAGTTGCTTTCAGCCCTTCTCATGGTGGAAATTTCCAGAGAGAAGGAGGAACAGGATTGGCAGATGATGAGGGTCCCTAAAATCCAGCAAACTGGGTGAAAACACTGTTTGTATGAACCCCCCTGGCCCATTGAAGGGCCTCCCCTAAGTGCTCATGGCAGCGTCAGGATGGCAGCAAGTCCATTTCATGGATGAGAAGACCATGGCCCAGGGTGCTGAAAGCATTAGCCTGTGGTCACCCAGCTAGATTGTGCCTAGACTGGAGCCCAGGCCTGGCTGGTTCCAGGTCAGCCTTTTCTATTGCTCCTGGAGGCACCAAAGGTGGGTAGCCCAGAGCTGGTTCCACCCCAGCAGCATCCACCCGACCAGCTCCTCGTCCGGACAAAGCAAATGAGCTCCCAGAACTGAGAACCTGGTTTTACATCTGTGCAGCTCCTATTACATGGGATTCAAATTCAGCTGCTGCCACCCAAGCTGCCAGCTTCCGGATTCTCTGAGAGGAAGGCTGGGGAGCCAAGGGAGGCGGGCATGTGTCTTAGTCTGTTTGGGCTGCTGTAACAAGATACTAGAGACCAAGCGGCTTATAACAACAGGAATTTATTCCTCACAGTTCTGGAAGCTGCAGGTCTGAGATCAGGGTGCCCACAAGGTCAGGTGAGGGTCCTCTTCTGGCTGCAGATCTCTCACTGCGTTCTCAAGTGGCTGACGGGGCAACGGATCTCCTGAGGGCTCTTTTATAAGGGCACTAATCCTGGGACTTCCCTGGTGGTCCAGTGGCTAAGACTCTGCACTCCCATTGCAGGGAGCCAGGGTTTGATCCCTGCTTAGGGAACTAAATCCCACATGCCAAAACTAAGAGTTTGCATGCAGCAACTATAGGTTCCACATGTCACAAGATCAAAGATCCTGTGTGCTGCAACTAGGGCTTGGCACAGCCAAATAAATAAATAGTTTTTAAAATAAATAAGAGCACTAATCCCATACATGAGGGCTCCACCCTCATGACCTAATCACCTCCCAAAGACCTACCTCCAAATATCATCATCTTGGGCATCAGTTTTGAACTAATGTTGGAATTTAGTTTTCAACTAATATGAATTTGGGGGGGCAGATGCATTCAGGCCATAGCAGCGTGCCCGGGAATTTCACTCATTGGTTCCATCACTCAGTGAATGACTCAGTCATGGAACAGACGTGCACTGGCCCCTGCCATGTGCCACAGCCCAGGCTGGACGCCAGGGCTACAGCACACACCAGCTAATCTCAGGGGCCCTGCCCTGCCTAGCTGAGGAGGAAGATACAGTCCTACGTGATCAGGGCGGGGCTGGGAGCACAGAAGTGGAACCCATATGTGGAGGAGGGTCAGTGAGAGACTTGGGGTGGAGGTGGACAGTTGAGCTGGGATGCAAGTATGAGTAGATGTCAGCCTGGGAAAGGGGGTCAGGAAGGACCTTTCAGGCAGAGGGGACAGCCTGGGAAAGATGAGAAGGCAGAGTGTAGACACAGAGGGGGCCCTCCCGCAATGCTCTTTTGTTTCAAGATCAGAATCTTTGGAGGGGCGGGTGTGTCCAGCACCACGTGATCCGCATGTCCACTGTGCCCCTCACCCTTAGCCCCAGTTAGATATTCCCATCACGGCACCCGAGTCAAGAGAGGCTCAGAGAGGTTGAGTGACTCGATGAGGGTCACACAGCAGACACTTTGGATCTGGACCGGCTTGGTAGGCCAGGGAGATGTTTACAGGGCGCTCTCCCAGAACCTCCAGGGTTTACAGTCTACATCCTCAGCAAGTCACCTCTCGCTGCTGAATCTCCGTTTCCTTGTCTGTAAAATAAGACTCAGGTGAAGTGCAACCCACACACCTGTTAGAGCCACGTCTCTCACTCGTTAGGGCAGCTGGCCTGGAAGCTGTGGTCCCTAGGGGAGGCTCAGCTACAAACCCTGTCCCAGCTCAGCCAGGGACAACGGGAACCCCCTGCAGGCATCTGGCCCAGTTGGCAGGAGACCCCCAGGAGCTGTGCCTGCTTCACTGTGATCATTTCATGACTCGTGAAACACTGGTCTCGAGTGCCTCTGAGCTGACCCGACCCCAGGACCCAGCTCCTCTGTGGCCGGAGGACAGGCTTCAAACACCTGACCGGGCCCCTCCCTCTGCCAGGCCCATGCTGGGCACCTCCCACAGATGCCATCACTCAATTCCCGAAGAACCCAGTGAGGTCAGTACCTGCATTCCCACTTTCCAGAGGGAGGTTTGGGGTTGGGAGCACCACCCGCAGAGCCTTCGCCATGCGGAGGGCAGCCTGGAGTGATGAGGCCCCTTTTGTGGGCAAGGAATGGCCTCCATGTCTTCATCTGGGGATCTGACTTCCCAGGTTCACATGAGGAGTAACCACCAAACAATAACAGTGAAAAGTGAAAGTGGTCATCGCTCAGTTGTGTCCGTCTTTGTGACCCCATGAACCGTAGCCCGCCAGGCTCCTCTGTCCATGGAATTCTCCAGGCAGGTATACTGGAGTGGGTTGTCATTATCTTCTCCAGGGGAACTTCCTGACCCAGGGATAGAACCTGCCCACACTCCCTGGACTTCCCGTATCTTCCGCCTCCTTCTAGACAGTGACAGAGGGTGTCTTTTGTGGGATCATCTAACGGGCAGAGTTGCAAATGTTTTTTACCTCGACTAGAGTGAGACAGCAAAGGGGACTTCCCCTGGTGGTCCAGTGGCTAAGGCCCCACACTCTCAGTGCGGGGTGCATGGGTTCCTGGTCAGGGAACTAGAGCTCGCATGCCACCACTAAGACCTGGTGCAGCCAAAGAGATAAATATTAAAAAATAAAAAAGTAAAGTTATAGACAGCAGAAGGAACTTCCCAGCCGCGGGGGCTGTGAGCAGAAAAATATGTGTTGCCCATATTCGAGGCTGAGAGGTGCTGAGATAAAAAACCTTTCCCAAGACAGCAAGAAGGGCAGATAGCCCTTCCAAGTTTCTTCTGCCTTAGGATCCTAGAAGCAGGACTGCAGCGGGCCTGCACAGTGCCATCTCCCATGTATGCTTCTTCCTGGGGATAGGAAATGCCAGGCTATTGTCTGGCACAGCGGGGGAAGGAGAATTCCTCAGTGACTGGATCCTGGGATTGGTGAGAACACCCCTTTTGCCACCCCATGCACGCCAGCCCCCCAGAGCAGCTGGGCAGCATTTCTGCTGTCTGTGGGCTCATTTATCATTCCAAGGGGGGCATTGCTGCTGTGAGGTCCCTGGGGACAGCTCCGCCAGGCCCGTCTGATTGAAATCCAAGCCCAGTGCGCACACAGCCCAGGGAAGTGGCCGCCCAGAACCTGAAATAAATAACGCCACAGGCAGGAGGCACAAATCTGCCGCTAATTACGGCATATCCTGATTAAATGGGGTGCGTAAATAAATATTTCAGCTTGGAAGATGAATCGGCCAAGAGGACTGCCGTGGCCAGGCCCGCTCTGAGCCTCTCTCATCCCCGTAGGAGGAGACAAAGGACAGAGCTGTGGCCTCCCTTGCTGTGGGACTCAGGGTCAATCACTCTCCCCAGTCTTGGCCTCAGTTTCCTCATCCATCAAATAAGTATCAGCGATCACCCATCAGCCAATTTCAAAGGTCTGGAGGGAGAATCTGAAAGGGCATTTGGGGTGACTGGGTGTCACAGAGCCAAGGAGGAGTGACATTAACAGGAAAGAGAAAATAATTCAGGGCTTGGTGGTCTTGAGTTGGAATCTCAGCTCTGGGACCAGCCCTTTGCCTCAGTTTCCCCTTCTCTGTACGTTGGGTGAACCTGAAGAGCCGGTGGATTCTCTGGGTGCCGCACCCGGCACACAGCACAAGTGTAGCCCCTGCGAGGATACATGTCTGTGTTAGTCGCTCAGTCGTGTTCAACTCTTTGTGACCCCATAAACTGTAGCCCATCAGTCTCCTCTGTCCATGGAATTCTCCAAGCAAGAATGCTGAAGTGGGTTGCCATTTCCTCCTCCTGGGGATCTTCCCAACCCAGGGATCAAACCCGGGTCTCCTGCATGGGAGATGGATGCGTTACCACCTGAGCCACCAGGGAAGCCCAGCCCCCGTGAGGATAAGAGACACAATACACTTGAGTCTCGAGACATTGCTGTCATGAAACGTGGAGGTCTAGAAGAGCCAGCCCTAGGCATGGTCTGCACTCTCCACACCTGCTCAAACAGCCCCCTCCTAAAGACTCCTGTGTCTGTCCTAGCAGATGCCACCTACTCATTTCCGAGAGGCAGAGCGATAATAGAATCGGGGGCCCCGGGGAGCAGAGGAGGAGGGCGAATCATCCTGGAAAAGTTTAAATCAATTAACTCCCTTCCAGAAAACAGGCTGGGAAATGTAATGGAGAAATAATGACTTTTCTCCACGGGATGAAATGACATAGACCAGGGCTCAGTGAGGCATTGGGGAGGCAGGAGCAAGAGCCCTGACTGTGACTGCCTGTGTGACCCTGAGTACATCTTGTTTCCCTCTCTGAGCCTTCATTTTCCCATGTGTGCAAGGGGAGGGCTTGGGCCAGCATCGGGAGTGGTTAATAGATGGCATGCCTCCTACAGCTCTTCCCGCCTATGCCCATGGCAGGCATTGCTAATCAATCTCAGCATGGTTTTCACTGAACCTGGATGGGGTAGCAAAATTAACCCAAGCCTGTGCTCCAGGTATGTCCCCTGGGGAGGCCAGAGTTGGCACACAGGCACAGACTGGGTTTAGAGCTTCCAGAAGCCCTCCACTAGCACTAGGCCAGTATTCACCAATTACACTCTCACTGTTTTGATAGACTCAGAATCCATCAGAGCACCAATAGCAAAGGTTAGCACTCACCGAGTGTTAGCTGTGGATTAGCATCAGCATTAGCATTGGTCTAAATGCTTTCACGATGGTGTGATCACTTACCTAGAGCCAGACATCCTGGAATGTGAAGTCAAGTGGGCCTTAGAAAGCATCACTACGAACAAAGCTAGTGGAGGTGATGGAATTCCAGTTGAGCTATTTCAAATCCTGAAAGATGATGCTGTGAAAGTGCTGCACTCAGTATGCCAGCAAATTTGGAAAACTCAGCAGTGGCCACAGGACTGGGAAAGGTCAGTTTTCATTCCAATCCCACAGAAAGGCAATGCCAAAGAATGCTCAAACCATCACACAATTACACTCATCTCACATGCTAGTAGAGTAATGCTCAAAATTCTCCAAGCCAGGCTTCAGCAATACGTGAACTGTGGACTTCCTGATGTTCAAGCTGGTTTTAGAAAAGGCAGAGGAACCAGAGATCAAATTGCCAACATCCCCTGGATCACGGAAAAAGCAAGAGAGTTCCAGAAAAACATCTATTTCTGCTTGATTGACTATGCCAAAGCCTTTGACTGTGTGGATGGATCACAATAAACTGTGGAAAATTCTGAAAGAGATGTGAATACCAGACCACCTGACCTGCCTCTTGAGAAATCTGTATGCAGGTCAGGAAGCAACAGTTAGAACTGGACATGGAACAACAGACTGGTTCCAAATAGGAAAAGGAGTATGTCAAGGCTGTATATTGTCACCCTGCTTATTTAACTTCTATGCAGAGTGCATCATGAGAAACACTGGACTGGAAGAAACATAAGCTGGAATCAAGATTGCTGGGAGAAATATCAATAACCTCAGATATGCAGATGACACCACCCTTATGGCAGAAAGTGAAGAGGAACTAAAAAGCCTCTTGATGAAAGTGAAAGAGGAGAGTGAAAAAGTTGGCTTAAAGCTCAACATTCAGAAAATGAAAATTATGGCATCCGGTCCCATCACTTCATGGCAAATAGATGGGGAAACAGTGGAAACTGTGTCAGACTTTATTTTCGGGGGCTCCAAAATCACTGCAGTTGGTGATTGCAGCCATGAAATTAAAAGACGCTTACTCCTTGGAAGAAAAGTTATGACCAACCTAGATAGCATATTGAAAAGCAGAGACATTACTTTGCCCACTAAGGTCCGTCTAGTCAAGGCTATGGTTTTCCCAGTGGTCACATATGGATGTGAGAGTTGGACTGTGAAGAAAGCTGAGTGCCGAATAATTGATGCTTTTGAACTGTGGTGTTGGAGAAGACTCTTGAGAGTCCCTTGGACTGCAAGGAGATCCAACCAGTCCATTCTGAAGGAGATCAGCCCTGGGATTTCTTTGGAAGGAATGATGCTAAAGCTGAAGCTCCAGTACTTTGGCCACCTCATGCGAAGAGTTGACTCATTGGAAAAGACTCTGATGCTGGGAGGGATTGGGGACAGGAGGAGAAGGGGACGACCGAGGATGAGATGGCTGGATGGCATCACGGACTCGGACGTGAATCTGAGTGAACTCTGGGAGTTGGTGATGAACAGGGAGGCCTGGCGTGCTGCGATTCATGGGGTCGGAAAGAGTCGGACAAGACTGAGCGACTGAACTGAACTGAAATGCTTTCATATATTAACTCATTGAAACCTCAGGGAAACCTCATAACCATTAGGTTAAGCTGTTACTAATTATCATTATGCTTATTTTAAGACCAAGGTTCAGAAAGGGAAAGTGATTAGCCCACAGTCACACAGCTAGTAAGGGAATCAAGATTCAAACCCATGCCCCTGTCTTCCCAGAAACAGCCCAGATGGGGTGAGGAAGCCCTTCTCTTTTAATTCTCTTCCTAGGGAAGAGAACCACCATTTCTTCCCACCAAGCTCTGTGCCAAAAATGTCACACAGGTTTATCAACTATCCTTATATTCCAGTTGGGGAAATTGAAGCTCAGACCTTCCCAAGGTCATGGGTGGTTGTTTGCAAGGGCTGGGGTGAATGGCAGTGTTCCCTCTTTTCCACTTGCCCTCACCTACAGGAACAATGCCCATTTATCCTGGAACCTCCAATGCCCAGCCCAGGACCTGGCATCCTGGGGTCAAGGAATGAATGAATGAGCTAGCTAGTACTAGAGGAGCTCCAGGCTTGGGGTACACACCAGCCCTTGCACCTCTCTGCCGACTCCTTGTCCCTGTCCCTTGCTGACCCACCTGCCCTGGCTGGGTGAACTCTCACCTCTGCTCATGACCCCAGATGACCCTAAAGGCTTCTGACTGGGGACCAAATCCATCATTCCCGAGTGGTCTGTCCCAGCCCTGGCTCCCCCCATCCATCTCCTCACCACAGCTAGAGGGAAGAGGGTAGTACCAGGATGGAGGGGGGAGGATCCCACTCCAGGAAATGCTTGGCCCCACTGAAGCCCTCCCCAGTGTTTCCCCCATCACCTCCCAGCAGGCTCTCCCCACCCACAAAACCATTTGGTCAAACACCTTGGAACCCAACATATGACGGCAAAGCAGTGGATTCTGGCTGAAGGCTGCAGGGTGTGAAGACACCTGCCTAATACCCAACCCTCCCTCTTTGCCTCCCAGCAGCCCCAGGGGGGAGACCCCCAGAGACCCTCAAGAAAGCCATGGTGCAAAACTCTTCCCTGGGGGTCAGACCTAGGTTTGAGTTCCTGCTCACCCACCGGCTCGCTGTGTGACCTGGAGCCAGTGCCGCCTCTTCTCTGGACCTCACTCTTTCCATCTGCAACATGGGAGGGCTGAACTCAGTGGCTTTCAAACCTTTCATCATTGGAACTCTGAAGAGCGTTGTGGGTTTGGTTTTGTTTTTTTGTTTCCAAATTAAATCATACACTGAGCTCCAAGAGGAAAAAGAGATGAAATTGAACGTTCTCTGGTTGAAATTGGTGACCCCAGAGCTCTAACTTTTTCAGCTCCCTCTGCCCACCCCCACCACTTACTAGTGGTCCCTCAGGACCACTTTCTAAAACCCTAAGGTTCCTAGAAAGATTTTGAAGACATAGGAATAGATATTTTTTCAATCATTCTATTATGAAACATTTCAAACCTACAGCAAAGTTGAAGGACATTTACAGTAGACACTCAAATATCCACCGTGTAGATTTTACCATTCGTGTTTTACGGTAGTTCCCTTATCAAATAAGGGCAACCTCACAGCTCAGCAAGATGCCATGACTCAGAGAGGACTGTGCTGGCTGAAGGGGTGGTTCCGAGTCCTTCCCAGGCCTCACAAGCTCCCAATGGCTGCTGTAACAAATAGACCCCAGCATCTTAGTGGCATACCTCAACAGAGGTTCATTTCTCACCTAACAGTTCAGAGCCTGTGTTGTTGGTCAACAGGTGGGCAGCTTTCCTTCACAAGTGATTTAGGGATCCAGGTGCCTTTGGCCCTGCCCTGACCCAGAAGGGTTGATTGTCTGCCTTAGGGCAGAAGAGAAAGCTTAGAGGAAAAGGCACATTCACATCTCATGTCATGCGTGCTCACATTTCATTGGCAGAAGCTACTGATTCAGTCACGCCTAGAAGAGTCATCCCAGCTACATGTGCTCACTGGGCTCTGTTTCCCAGCGTCATTTCACCCAGGGAAAGGGTTGTGAATTTCAGCAATGGGGTAGCTCTCTTCACCATATACTGGGTGGCTGGAAGTGCCCCTCACTGTCCCCTCAGCCATCCTAAATCATCCTAGCCATCCCGTCTCCAGCTACCCCATGTGAGGCCAGCTCTCCAGGGGAGTTTAACCGTGCTCAGCAAACATGTATTGAGTTTCTATTGTATACCTGCGCTCTAGTAAAGTGACTTGCCTAAGGTCACACAGCTAGTGGTAGAACTGGGATTTGAACCCAAATATCAAGCTGGTTTTAGAAAAGGCAGAGGAACCAGAGATCAAATTGCCAACATCCCCTGGATCATGGAAAAAGCAAGACAGCTCCAGAAAAACATCTATTTCTGCTTGATTGACTATGCCAAAGCTTTTGACTGTGTGGATGGACCACAATAAACTGTAGAAAATTCTGAGAGAGAGGGGAATACCAGACCACCTGACCTGCCTCTTGAGAAATCTGTATGCAGGTCCGGAAGCAACAGTTAGAACTGGACATGGAACAACAGACTGGTTCCAAATAGGAAAAGGAGTATGTCAAGGCTGTATATTGTCACCCTGCTTATTGAACTTCTATGCAGAGTACATCATGAGAAATGCTGGACTGGAAGAAATACAAGCTGGAATCAAGATTGCCGGGAGAAATATCAGTAACCTCAGATATGCAGATGACACCACCCTTATGGCAGAAAGTGAAGAAGAACTAAAGAGCGTCTTGATGAAAGTGAAAGAGGAGAGTGAAAAAGTTGGCTTAAAGCTCAACATTCAGAAAACGAAGATCATGGCATCTGGTCCCATCACTTCATGGCGAATAGATGGGGAAACAGTGGAAACAGTGGCTGACTATTTTTCTGGGCTCCAAAATCACTGCAGTTGGTGATTGCAGTCATGAAATTAAAAGACACTTGCTCCTTGGAAGGAAAGTTATGACCAACCTAGAGAGCATATTAAAAAGCAGAGACATTACTTTGCCCACTAAGGTCTGTCTAGTCAAGGCTATGGTTTTTCCAGAAGTCATGTATAGATGTGAGAGTTGGACTATAAAGAAGGCTGAGCACCGAAGAATTGATGCTTTTGAACTGTGGTGTTGGAGAAGACTCTTGCGAGTCCCTTGGACTGCAAGGAGATCCAACCAGTCCATCCAAAAGGAGATCTGTCCTGGGTGTTCATTGGCGGGACTGATGTTGAAGCTGAAACTCCAATACTTTGGCCATCTGATGAGAAGAGCTGACTAATTTGAAAAGACCCTGATGCTGGGAAAGATTGGGGACAGGAGGAGAAGGGGATGACAGAGGATGAGATGGTTGGATGGCATCACTGACTCGATGGACATGGGTTTGGGTAGACTCCTGGAGTTAGTGATGGACTGGGAGGCCTGGTGTGCTGTGGTTCACAGGGTCACAAAGACTCAGACACGACTGAGCAACTGAACTGAACTGATCACCATTCTAGTTCCCTGCCTTTTCCTGCTCCATCAAGGTATATCCCGAAATCTGTGGTAGATGACCCTTTTAAAAAAATTTATTTTTTTGTGATACCCTGAAGCATATGGGATCTTAGTTCCCAGACCAGGGACTGAATCCACACCTACTGCATTGGAAAGCAGAGTGTTAACCACTGGACCACCAGGGACGTCCATGGAATCTGTGATAGAAGAGGAACACAGAGCATTAGCTTCCTGACGCAGGCCCTGAGTTAGGGGCTCCACACGTGTCCCCTGATTTCTTCTCTACACCCGTGAAGTTGGTGCTGTCATCCTTGTCATTTTAGAAAGCAGAAAACCGAGGTTCAGAGAGGCCAGGTGACTTACCAAGGCTGCACAGCCAGTTTAATCTCATATCCTGGTCTCTTTGACTCCATTAGGTCACGTCTTGATGTATGGGTGCTTTTGATGGCTAAGCGTAGAGGCAGTGGGATTGTTCCTTGTCACAAGGACGGCTTAAAAGGCCAAGGAATACCTTCTCCTTTAAAGATGGCATGAACATATTTTAAAGAGCGGAATGGCGTCACTGAGCAATAATGGTTTATAAACTGGCTGCAGAAAGCAGATCCCCTCCCCGCTGGATCCCAGCCAGAAAGAGCCTCGGGGCGAGGGCGGGGGCACCTTCCTGGAGCCTTCTGGGTCTAAGCCAGGGGCTGGAGCTGTGGGAAGGAGCCCAGGGCGACAGGGGCAGGAAGCAGGGACCCAGCCTATCGACGACCAGGGCCCAATCAATGCTATCTCCCCAGGCCATGCCTGGCCAGACATTGATTTCTGCTGCTGCTGTTAACTCCCTGTTTATGTAACGCCTGAACTTTGCACAACTGAACCGTTTCATGTGCAGAAGAGGGCCTGTTGCCATGAAAACCAGGCTGCACATGACAGCCGGGATGCGGCGGTATCCCTGTTTTATTGGCCTGCGCTGAATGTATTTTAACCTTGATAAGTCAATAACTTTTTGTACAAAAGGAAATCTGCCAGGCAGGCTGGGGAGGGCCTGCTGGCCTTTCCAGGCCAGAGGGGAGGTGAGGCAGACTGGGTTTAATCCCCTGGAATCACCCTGCTGCTCAGAGAACCAGGCCCAGCTGGCCAGAGAGGAGAGATGCTTTGTGGAGTGGGGGGAGTTGCTCGTGGAGGGGGGTGTCACTGGGACCACCCCCAGTTCTATTTACTGTTTCCGGTTTGTTAGGGCCTAAAGCAAAGTTATGCGACTTCCCTGGTGGTCCAGGGGCTAAGAATCCGCCTTCCAATGCAGGGGAAGTGGGTTTGATCCTTGGTGGGGGGACTAAGATCCCACAGGCGGTAGGGCAACTGAGTCTGTGAGTCACAACTAGAAAGAAGCCTTCAGGTCTCAACAGAAGATCCTGAGTGCTGCGGCTAAGACTTGGTGCGGCCAAAAAAAAATTTTTTTTTAAGCTAAGTCAGAAATCCTCTATGCAAAGAGACCTGCTGCTGCTGCTGCTGCTGCTAAGTTGCTTCAGTCCTGTCCGACTCTGTGCAACCCCATAGACGGCAGCCCACCAGGCTCCGCCGTGCCTGGGATTCTCCAGGCAAGGACACTGGAGTGGGTTGCCATTTCCTTCTCCAGTGCATGAAAGTGAAAAGTGAAAGTGAAGATGCTCAGTCGTATCTGACTCTTAGTGACCCCATGGACTGCAGCCTACCAGGCTCCTCCATCCATGGGATTTCCAGGCAAGAGTACTGGAGTGGGGTGCCATTGCCTTCTCCGGCAAAGAGACCTACCAGGGATCAAAGCCTAGTTCCATTCACTAAAGAGCTCTGTGCCACCTTGAGCAAGGCCAGTTGACGCAGTCCAGTGGGTCCTCTCTGCGGCCTGTTGCAAGGATTATAGATCCTGTGTGAGAAGCACCTGGGGAACTGCCTGGTCCATAGCAAGGCCTCACTAGATGGATGTAACCCTTATTGTCATTGCTGTATTTTACAGTAACAGTAGTTGATTATGCCTATAAAGAGCACATTAGGCTTTTGGAAATATTATACTGTACCAATTTTCTCATTATAATCCTTGAGCTAGGCGAGACTAAAGTAGATAGGGGCATCCCAAGTGACTCTGTAGTAAGGAATCCGTCTGCCAGTGCAGGAGACGTAGGAGACACGGGTTTGATCCCGGGGTAAGGAAGATCCCCTGGAGAAGGGAATGGCAACCCACGCCAGTATTCTGGCCTGGAGAATCCCATGAACAGAGGAGCCTAGCGGGCTACAGGCCATGGGGTTGCAAAGAGTGGGACACGACTGAGCACGCAGCAAGGTAGAGAGTCCCAGTTTTCAAATGAGGAAACTGAAGCCCTGGGAAGTTGGCTGCCTTATCTAGGGGCTCACATGATAAGGTGGCAGTGCTGGTTGAAGGAACGAAGCCTCCTGACTGCCAGTCCAGGGCTCTTTCAAACTCCATGCAGGGGAACAGCCAACCCCGACTCTGGTAGACGTCACTAATCAATGGTATCACAGTAGCCTTGCCCTTCTCATCTGGAGTGAGGCCTCAGAATCCTCCTCAACACAAAGATGAGACTCATTTGGAACTCTATTCTCCCCAAACAAGTTCAAGTCCCACCTATGGCCCAAATTTACTGTACGACTTTGGGTGAGGGCCTTCCCTGGGGCCCCCTGATCCCCAGTAGTGAAACAAAGGATGGGGGGCATTTTATGGTTCCTGGATTCTCCTAGGGGGTTTCCTGAGTGGAAGGGACCCCCACCACCTCCTATTTCCTATCCCAACCATCCAGGCCCCTAGAACCCTCTCCAGCTCTATCTACAAATATTGACAGAGGATCTGGTATGTGTCGGTGATTACTCAAGATGCTGGGGACACAGCAATGAAGATGATGACAGAGTCCCACCCCTCCCAAAGCTGACAGTCTAGCCAGGGACACAGGAAATAAACAAGTCAACCCACAGAGCTCAGAGAGTGCTGTGGTAAGTATGGGGTCCATCCATCTAGTGAGGCCTTGCTATGGACCAATAGTGGTAAGAATAGGGAAGGGAAAAAGCAAAAGGGAGGTGCTCTGGGGAGAACTTCAGATGGGGTAGTCAGGGAGGGCTTCTCTGAGGAGGTGACATTTAAGCTGAGACCTAAAGTATGATAATGAGCCAGCCGGGTAAAAAGCAGAAGGAAGAGTGGTCTGGGAACAGATCAGAGCGTGAACAGCTTGTACAAAGGCAAACAGCTTGGCACCTTCAAGCAACCAAGAGGAGTCAAAAGTGGCTAGTGGGGTGTGAGGGTGGGGTGTGGTCAGGGATCTTGGCGAGCCAGTCCTGGAGGTTTCTTGGGCCTCCTCAGTCCCCCTCTGCTGGCCCCCTTTGCCCCATCCCCCTTGAGGCCTGGCCCAGAGACAGGTTCAGGTACAGGGGGCAGGACTGAGTGAGTAACAAGGTTACACGTGCTTCTTCTTTCTCCTTTTCTCCAGAAGGAGCATAAAGAGCTCTTTCTTTTCTGCTTATTAATAGCTCTGATTAAATTATCTCTGAAAAACCTACGTGGCGTGCACCAATGGGGGCTCGACTCCCTCCAGGCTCTGGCCTAGATTACGGCAATGAGGGCAGGTGAGGCCACTGGGGGCTGGGGCGGCAGGCTGGGCCGGGCTGCTCCCCCTACCAGGATAAAGGCTCAGTCTCGGCCTCCTCGCCTCCCTCCCCTGCCCCAGCTCAGCCTCTGCGAGCCACCTCCACTCTGAGGACATTCACTTGGGACCCTGGACTTCGCAGTGTCCGTTCCCTTGGCCAAGAGAACCTGTCCCACACCTGTGCCCTTGATGACCCCTGCTCAGTTTTCCCAGGACACCTGATCAGCCTTTTCACCATCACTAGCCCATCAGCTGGGTCAGGGGCCTGCTCTGTGTTTTTCCTTCTGTGTGACCCTGGGTGATAACTGCTAGTCACCTTGTCTGCCCCCTCAGGGAACCTGAGTTTCTCAAGGCCAGGGGCTGAGTCTGGGTTACTGCTGCATTCCCAGGGCCTCGCTCATGGCAGGTCCTTAGGCAATAATGAATGAATGGATGAGCAGAGTTAAAGCGGGGGGGTGCGGGGCGGGGGGATAATCAGGCCTCAGTGAGCATGGCATGATGAACCTTATCTGTATGGGAGGGTGGGCGCAAGGGTTCCAGGCTCCAGGTCCCTTGAGCAGTACCAAGGTGGCAATTAACCCCACTTCAGAGATGGGAAAGTAAAGGCACAGAGCAGGTGAGTCACAAGGCTGGTAACCTGAACAGTTAGAATTCAAACCCAGTCTGACCACCCTTCTTCTTCCTCTCCCTGTTCCTCCTCTATAAGAAAGCAAAACACAAACCTGGGCTACATCTATATCCATCCATTGATTCAGAGATGAGTTTAACCTATATGGACTGCCAACTGTATGCCAGGTCCATGCTGGAGATAAAGCAGTTTGAATGCAGTCCTGGCCCTCACAGAGCCTCAGGTTGGTGGGGAAGACTGACGCATAAGTGGGTCTTTATGACACGGACTGAGTGCATCTATGAAGGGGGAAATGCTCCAGCCTGGATGGCAGTAGTCAGGGAAGGCTTCCTGGAGGAGGTGGTCAGCCACCTAGGCAGGAGGATGTTTTAGATGGAGGGGACAGCCTGGGCAAAGGCCTGGAGGCCAGAGACACAGCTGGGTGGATGTGCAGGTATTTTAGCAAGGCTGCGGTGTAGGGGGCAGACAGTACAGTGAGGAACGAGGTGCTCTCTTGTGTCCTTTCCCCTTTGAGGCCTCTTGGACCCCTGGCTGGAGCCAGCGCAATGTTCAGGGGCTGACTCTCCTGGTGATTCTATGGACCGTGGCAAATCCATCTTGACGCTGGCTCCATTCACATAATGTGGAGTTATTGAACACAACCAAGAGGAAGGAATGGCTGGGTCAGGACTGAGAGTTGGGAGGCTAGGGGGCAGTGGTACGAGGGTCTGACCTCAGGGAGGTGGGCTGTGGGGAGTGGTGTGGGACGGTGCCACTCAGCCTGTATATGGGGTATAAGTGAGCATCTCTGGGGACATCCAGCTGCCTGGAGGGATAGAGGGATGCCTGAAAGATGAGAGCCCTATTATAGCTCCAGAGGCCTGAAGTCACACCATTTAGCACATCATGGACTCATAGACCTTCAGAGGTGCAGAGGCCTTTTGAGATCATCCAATCTCCTGGCTGCACTGTAGAGTCACGTGGGGGTCTTTGGAAACTACTTTGGAAATGGGTGCCAGCTCCAGAGTCTGACTGGCAGGACTGAGCCCCACCTTCCATTTTACAGCAGAGGAAACTGAGCTCCAGAGAGGAGAAGAAACTTGCCCTCAAGGTCACACCCAGTCAGTCAGTGGCTGGGACAGAGCATAATAAATCAAGGTCAGGGGCTCTGCTGTTTGGGATCCTGATCTGTCATCTCCTGACCTTGTGCAAGCCACGTGGCCGTCCTTGGCCATAAGATGTGGATACTAACAGAATAGATCTTACAGGGTTGCAGTGAGTATAAAAGGACATAGAAATATGTGATATAAATAGCCCTGAGCACGCGCTTTGGCACATAGTAGGTATTAAGTCATGGTAACTTCCCATAGAAAAAAATCCCAAACTTTGCAAAGGCAGTGGTGTGGTCCCCCGCCCTCTTCTCCCTTTCTTGCCCTCTCTTCTCTGAGTTTTGTCACTGTCCTTTGCCCTGCACCTGACCTGGGTCCACCAAGCATTCTCCCCACCTTTCCACATCCAGTCCACCCAGCAGGTCTCCTGGGCAACCCACCCTGACGTCATTGGCAGCTCTGGCAGCTGGCCCAGGAGCTGAAGCAGCTGGTGGCCAGATCATGTTTCCAGGTGAACCCCCTCCCCCACTCCAGCTCCCCACCCCCCACCCCGGGGGATGTGGGTGGGACAGCGGGGGAGAAATAGAGCAGGGCTCGGAGTCTAGGAGCTGCTGGCATGCATGGCGGGAGGCCTGAAACAGGGCCAGCATCTGTCCTAGATAAGGCGGCGGGTGGCCTACTTGAGCCAGTGCTGGAGCTCCCCGGTGGGCACCTCTCCCAGGCTCTGGGCAGGTGTGGATTGGCTCCTAGAAGTAGGCTAGGGCCCGGCTATAATCAGCTGATCCCATCAGGTACATTTGCCAAGGTATCTGAGCCCTGTGCACCTGAATGACCACAGCTGGCATTTTTGAGCACTTAATGAATGTGTTTCGAGCCCCTTCCAGGCAATAACTCACTCTGCTCTCACACCAGCCTGTAAGGTCCTTGTGATGCACAGACAAGAAACTGAGGCACAGAACGAGGAAGATAAATTCCCAAGTCCATAGGCCAGAGCTAGAATCCCATCCAGGTGTTGTGGGACTGGGGGTGTGTGGGGTGGGAAGGTCACACAGACACAGCCTGAGTGTGGTGGGAGGAGTTCTGGCTGCTGCTTTGCATTTTTTTAGGGATCCTGAGAAGTTTCCTGGAAAGCAGGCTCCTCAACTTGCTGTGTGATGGACATATGACAACTGAGGGAAATGTCCCTCCCAGGGCTCAATTTCTCCAGCTGTAAAATGGGACTGCTAAATGGGCCAACCTGCAGGCAGGCTATCAGGCAGAAGCAATGAGAGCTTATTAAACTGCTTCGAAAGTAAAAGGCAAGGTGTGTAGTTTGATGGAATCAAAATTTGGACCTCAGGTGATACTGTGCCTGTTTCCCCATCCGTCCATTAAGTGGCAGGGAGGGGGTGCCAGTGCCTACTCCCCGCGTGCCTGGTGAGGATCTCCTGCGGTGAAACTTACAATAAGCTCAGCGCCGGGCCTGGTTATGGAGTTAGTGCTCCACACCTCTCAACTGGAATGCCAAAAGTCTGCCACTGCCAACAGCAAGAGCTGGGGCGAAAACACTCTGGAGTGTTACTTCACGTCTCTTGGCCTCAATTTCCTCTGTAAGTTGGGAGTATAGTGGTAGTGCCTGCTATATCAGTTTCTTCATTTCTAAAATGGGGGTGATAATACCTATCTAATAGGGTTGTGGGTGAGGATTCCGTACAGTACTTGGTTACATACATGTTAGCTTCTTTTTTATGTTTTTTTTTTTAAACAAGTTCTTCACTGGGGTGTCCCCCCAAATAAGTGAAACAATGGACACAACGCACCTAGCTTGTGCTACCGAACAGTGAAGTCGCTCAGTCGTGTCCAACTCTTTGCGACCCCGTGGACTGTAGCCCACTAGGCTCCTCCGTCTATGGGATTCTCCAGGCAAGAATACTGGAGTGGGTTGCCATTTCCTTCTCCAGGGGATCTTCCCGACCCAGGGATCGAACCCAGGTCTCCCGAATTGCAGACGCTTCAACCTCTGAGCCACCAGGGAAGCCCAGGTGCTACCGAATAGGTGCTCAATAAAATGATACTGATTTTTCCATCCTTCCTGTTTCCCGACAAAGGGACTACAAGTACCAGCATGCCCTACCCCCCCCCAGTCGGGGCCCTTACGACTGGCGCCGGCGCGCTGCAGGCCGGGAGTTGTAGTCCTCACGAGTCAGGCCCCGCCTCGCCCCTGCTTGGGGGAGGAGGTTGGAGAGCCGCCCTGCCGGCCTTTGAATTTTGCCGCGAAAAGCGCGCGTGGCGGCCCCCGGCCCCGCCCCCCGCAGGACGCGGCGCCGCGTCACCCTGGTAACCGCCTCTCGGCTGCCACTGATTGGACCAGGCTCCAGGGGGCGGGAGGGGGGCGAGACGCGGCGGCGGCTGCCGGCGCTAGCGCCTGTCAGTCGGGCCGGAGCGGAGCAGCGAGCAGGATAGCCGAGCCGGTGGCTCCGCTAAGAGGCTGCGCGCGGCACCCGGGGGAGGCGAAGAGCAGGGCACGCCGCTTGTGGGGCGCGGCGCGCGGCACCCGGGCCCGAGGCGAGGCGAGGCGCCGGCGCGCGCCAGGCGGCTTAAGGCTGAGGCCCCGGGAGCTCCCGCGCGCCGCCGGGGGCCATGGGCGCGTGAGAGCCCGGCGCGCGCCGGTTCTGCTGCAGCTCCAGAGCTCGAACGCCCAGTGCACCATTCTCCGGGCCGTCCCCACATCCGCCCAGCGCCACCTGGACTGGTTATTTCTCGGCGCCGAGGCCCCCGGGGCTGCACCCGAGCCTCCACCGCCCGCTGCAGCCGCCGCGGCTGCTGCTGCTCTCCGGCTTCCCCTCCCCCAACACCCGGGGCTCCGAGCAGGAGGAGGAGGGGCCGGTGCGTTCTCGCCACCGCTCTTTGCAACCTGCGGGGGCCGGTGCATGCCCGGCGAGAAGCCGGGCCGCTGCAGGTGCGTGCAGCCTCGGAGGAGACGATCCCCCCACCCTCGGGCAAACCAGAGAGCTGCAAGCCACGGGCAGGCGGTCGAGCGAGAGGAAGCAACAAAGACAAGCTGCAGCTGGGGCCGGCTAGAGGGGCCGCGGCCGCCGGGCTCCTGGCGCGGGCGGAGAGGGCGCCCCGGGGAGCTGCAGCCCTGAGCAGGACCCCGAGGGGAGGCGCAGCGCCGCCCGCCGGACGCGGTGAGCACAGGCCCCGGCGAGGATGAGCCGCCTGAGCGCCGGAGCGGCCCGGTTGCCGGGCGGGCACGACCCCCGCTGAGCCGAAAGAACCCCCACCCCGGACTTCGGACGGCGCTGGCCGGAGCCTGGATCGACCTCACCGACAGCGTCCCTTCCCACCTGGAGAGAGGCATCGGCCCCCAAGGGGGGCTTCCTCAGGCAGCCTCTGCCACCTCTGCATGGCTGCAACCCAGCGAGCGGAGAGTCGTCCCCGCTGAGACCTGGTGCCCTTCGACGGCCTGGCTGATTCGGTGAGTTCCGCGGGGCAGGCTTCTAGGGTGAAGCTGGGGACACTCTCGGGTGTCGGGGCAGCCGGATTGGAAATAAAGAGCCCCTGGGCTGTGGGGGATCCTGAAGCATCCTTGTCTGCCCCTTCCCCTCCCCCCGCCCCCTCCGCACACAACTTGTCTAGACCGGCCTGCCTGCCAGAGTGGACATCGGGGGCCGATTGTGAGGACTCCAGCAGGGCCCTGGGTGGGGCTCTTGCCGGAGAGGAAAGGTCACCCCATCCCTAAAGCCAACAAAGGTAGCAGCTCAGTCGTCTGAAAATTCCCCAGGAACTCCCGCGTCTTGGAGGGGTTAGGGCCGGCACTGGACATCTTGGGCTTCTCCCAAGTAGCCTCTGGAATCTTTCTTCAAGGGCCATCAGCCCAGAAGGGGACATGGAGTCCCAACCATGCCTGTGGACGTGTTGGCGATTGTGCCTTCTGAGGCTAGACTGTAGCAGGGTTCACCTGGCCGCCTGAATTCCTACAAAGAACTCGCGGGGACGATCCGTTCCCCAATGGGGTCGCCTGTGACGTCACTGCCATACCTCTGACGTCACTGGGTTGCCGTGGCAACGCGACTTGTCTTGACCCAAGGCCGGAGGGGGCGGGGTTGTGGTAACTTGGGGCGAGGCTGGATGCCTTTGGGTCCTGGAGGGGATGAAAACAGACTTCTCCCAACCGCAACTGCAGTCCTCTGACCTAAATCCCCAGCACCCTGATGGGGTGGGGGAGGGAGGCAGTGCCAGCTGTCTGTCCCTATTAATGCCCCCCCCCTTCCGCCAAAGACAGGTGTTTAGCTTTGCCGGTATACCCTGTCAGTGCCCCGGGGCACAGGACTCCCAAGCTGAGCAACTTTCTGCTTTCAAAAGGGATGCTTCAAAAGAGGAAAGCTTCCTGACACCAGGCTGAAGTTCCCAGGGTCCCCAGAGAGATGTGGGCTCCCAGCCTAAATCAGACTGCTTCTGCCTAGAGAAACGGGTGGCCCCCCAACCTCCCAGCCAGGGAAGGAACAGAGGAGTTGCTGCTTGCTGCCCCTCCGGTCCAGAGGTTACCCCTGCTGCTCAACCCCAAGATGACAGGACCTTGGTTGAGCCTGAACTCCTGACTGCCCCACTCTCCTGTTGGAGTTTAAGATGATTTGACAAGCACAGTGTGGTGCTCATTAAGTTGAATGGAGGGTAAGTAAGGCCCATCGGTGCCAAGGTCTGGATAAGCGTGCCCCTGCCAGGGGCCAGCTTGGACGGGGGGTCAGGCAGCAGCCTTCTCTTCCCTGCCACACCCCAGCCCTGGCCCTGTTCCTTGTGAAGGCCCAGAGCAGCATTTTGCTGCCGACTCTGATTCCCCTTCTAAGTTGCCTTCCAGCAATTGCTGCTGGTGTCAGATGTGGGTGAAACTGCTGTGATCACATTTCTAGGAGAAGGTTAGAGAACTGTGTCATTGTTTCAGGGGCGTTGAGTGGGGTGACAGCAGAGGGGGAGTGTGTGAGGTCATTATGAGAAGCCAGGCCCCTGTCTCTACGCAGCGAGCGCCCCCCCACCCCCAACTGTGTTCTGCTGCCAGGCTCTCTAGCTAGATTAACAAGTCGATAAATATCCGTGGATCTGCTTGGCCGGGGGTGGGGGGGGGGGCGCGGGGGGCTGCTTGGCAGGGAGATATTTTCAGCTGAAACGGTGTCGTTAAACACACAGGCTTCCAAGGACAGAGCAACGGCAGATGGGGGTAGAAGTGGGAGAGGTGGGCAGAAGGGCTGTTTGTGCCGCCTCTCGAAGCTTCCCAGTTTAGAAACAAACTCGGCGTGTGCGCCAGAGACCCACAAACACCAGCAGTTGGAGGTCTTCCGTGGAGTATTTACACTTCCACAGCCAAGGCGGAGGGAGCGGCTGTCAGAATTGGGCAATTCCTTCTGTTCCCTTCCCTGGGCTTGGCAACAACACCAGGCGACAAGCAGGAGGGAATGCCAGCTTACCCGGCGTCTCTCCCTGTGCCAGGCATCTTACGGGATCTCAGTGACTCCTTACAGTAGCTCATGCCGTGCCATTTTACAGATGAGGAAACTGAGGCTCAAACAGAGGTGCTCAGCCAGGCAGCCACAGAGCTTTGGCTGTGAACTGCCTTGACTCCTGAGTCCCCAGGTCTTCCCACCCCACCCCACTGCCGCCGCCCCCCCTGCCCCCCCCCCACCCTGTTCCATAGGTAGAGGGAAGCACCACCACTTGTTAGCCAAGGTCCCCCTATGAGTCAGGGGCCATCGCTATGGAGGGAGTCTGGCCTCGCCTGTGTCTTCCCGCACTGAGACCCGGGGGCCCCCTTGGCTGGCCCGCAGCTGGTGGTGAAGATGGGATCCTGGTGCAGCAGTGACAGCTTTGGCCCCCCGCTCAGCCTGCGAGTCAGGAAGGCCCCTACACAGAGGTGCCATGGGACTCTCAGGGCAGAGACCGGCCAGGCAGGGGAGTGGGCCACGTAGCAGTCCTGAGTGCTGGGGTATGCTGGATGAGGGGACGAGGTGGCCCTGGGGTTAGGGGTGGGGGGTTGTCCCGGAGACTTAAGTGATAGGAGAGATTTAAGCAGGGCAGAGAATCCAGTGTGGGCTCCTCTGACTCGGACAGTGACCCTGGACATCCCTTCCAGTCCCGTGCAGGGAGGGGCAGAAACCTCTGAGCAGTCTCCTCTCTCAAGGTTAGCGTCCTACCTTCCACCACCAACCCCCCCAGCCCCGCAGTAATCCTTATCACAGGCCTTAATTCCATATAAGCTCACCCACCTCCTATCCCTTCTGAGCTTCACAGTTGTGGACCAGGGCTGGACTAGTCTGGGTTTCTTAACACCCAGGGGCTCATGATTAAGAGCCCGCTTGTTGGCTGTGTGACCTTGGTGAGTAGCTTTGCCTCTCTGAGCCCCAGTCTCCTCGTCGGTAAGGAGGATAGCATCTGTGTTAAAGGATTCACTGAGGGCTGAGGACGGGATGGCGTATCACAAGCCTTCCATAAATACACATGCTCTTGGCCAGTGGTAGCCTTATCCGCAGAACCCGGGCCTTGAACGGCTCTTCCGGTCCCTTTTGGAGCCAAAGATCAAAGACCCGAGGGCACGTCAGGGACCCTCATCGTTCTAGCCTGTGCTGGGTCTCCCACTCGCCTTCCCAGGGCACCCCACGTGGTGAGCACACATGGCTCGAATCAGAGTCCCAGGGGGGCCTGGGGCCTGACCGGGGGTCCCCTTCCCCAATCTCCCTTCTGCCCCCTCCTTCCTCCAGCCCCTCGCCAACCGGGAGGAAGCGAGCAGAGCAGCTCATATTCATGAACCGTAATTCAATCAGGCGGAGATTCCTCTGGGCTCGGGGCGGGGGTGAGAACCGGGAGGCGCGCACAAAAGGGCCGCTTTATTACCTCCCGCGGGCCCGGAATTGCTGCTCTCCCCCAGCAGCGGCCGGAGCCGCCTTTATTGTGTTAACCCATTTGCGTGTCAAGAGCTATTGTGCGCTTTCTCTCCCGGTGCGGGGCGGGCTGTGCGCCGGCCGGTCACCTCCGTGGGCGCCGCCCACCGCCCTGATTGGTTGCTAAGTGATTTGCATCCAAGGTAATCACTTTTATCTCAGAAGGATGTCGACTATAATTATAAGCTACTGACATCTTTTGAAATCTGCCTAATGACTATTTTAGTCTTGCACGGGCTTGGGGGTTGGAGGGCGGAGGGAGTGGGTTGGGGGAGAGGAGGCTGGAAGCCCGATGGATTCCTCCCACCTGGACCGTTTGGTTCTTTAGTTGAGAAATATCTGAGTGTCTACTGCGTGCCTGGAACAAAAGGCGGGTTGTGGATATTGAGGAGTTGGGGGCACATTCCTGGGGATGGAGTTAGTACCATTTCAGAGATGGAAAAAATAGAGGCCCTGGGGACTAACCACGGGCCCAGAATTATACATCCAGTAAGTGGTCAGGACCTAAGTCTGTCTGACCCTAAATTCATGTGCTGGCCACTGAAGTGGGGTGTAGACAGCCATAATAATAGTAATCATTCCTGTCTGGTACCTCCCAGGGTTTATGTCATAACCCTAAGACATGCAGGTGCTGTTACTACCCGCATTTTACCCAGGAGAAAACAGGGGCACAGAGAGGTTACATTACTGCCCAAGGTCACACAGCCAGGGAGGGGCAGAAGCAGAAAGTCAGTTAGCATGACGGCCAGAAGCAGGGGTGCAGCGTGGGGAGAATGGGCAAGCGCGGGTTCCTGCTCCCCTCTCCCCTACCCCTCTGTGGTTCCATTCAGTAAACAATGGGCATCAGCCTGGGTTGAGGGTACTCTGCCTGTCACTGTCTGAGCGGCAAAGCTCTAAGGAATCAGATGGCCCACAGCCTCCATGGGGCATAAGATGAGTCTGCAACTGACTTGAATTCTGCACAGAGCCAGAGTAGGGCTGGAGGAGGGACACTGAGCAGGTGGGAAACTGAAGCTGGTCGTGGAGGGCTTTCTGATAGAGGGGGCCTTTGCTCTGGGCCTGGAGGACTGGCGGGATCTCCCCATTGGGGAGCGAATGGGGATGTCACTGGGAGGGAGTTGGAGAATGCAGGGGCATGACCAGAAGGGCAGGGAGAGCTTATAGGAGGGTGGAGGTTAAAAGGAGTTGGCTGCAGGAGTGTGCAGGGCCTTGAGTGCTGAGCTAAGTACCTGGTTTGTCCAGAGGAGCAGCCAGAAGCCAGTGAAGGTGCCTGGTGGGGAGGGGTGCAGTGTGATCTGGGCGCCCTTAGGCCAGTCTGCCAAACTCATTGGGCTTCGCAGGCCAAGATGAACCCTGGCTCCATTTTCATTGGCTCTGTGTCCTCAGACAAGTCACCTTACCTCTCTGGGCCTCACTTGCCTCATCAAGGGCGTAATAGCAATTTTTTCACCGGCTTGTGGGTGGGATGAGGTTGAGTGTGTGGAAAGCTTGGGGGAAGCTCAGACTGAGCCTTTCAGAGCTAGGTGGGCTCAGGCCCAGGCCCCAGGCAGTCCTCCTGGCCCCACAACAAACCAGCATCCCGGCCACAGCAGCTGTTTGGGGCCCTGGGAGCCCCCGTCATTGTGCTGAGGGCACTGGGGACGAAGGCCCCAGGGGTCGGGGATGAGGCCAGGGCTGACTGTGAACAGGCTTCTGCGGATGGGGACTTAATGACTCAGGATTTAATGACCTAGAGTCTGTGGGGCGGGGCCTCCCTTGGAGGAGGAGGAGGGAGGTCCAGCCACCAGCTGTCAGCTCCAGGATTCGCTGCCAAGGCAGGGGCAGCTGCCCCGCAGAGTCCAGTCCTGAGCTTGGCACGGGGAGAAGCTGAGGTGGCAGGGCCTCCTGGCCTGCAGTCCCCAGGCCTGAACTGGCGGCTCGGCTTTCCGCGTCAGCTCCCACATGACCTCAGTCTCCTCATCTGGCAGGTGGGCCAGAGGTCCACTTCGGAGGGCAGCTGTGCGGCTTGGCAGGAACCGACAGCAAGTAGGCAGTAAACAGGAACTGCTGTTTTGGCTTTTTATTCATCCGTTCATTCAGGGAGATTCACTGCTCTGTGCTAGGCTCCCTGCCAGGAGCTGGGGATGCACAGATGAACAAGCCTAGTTGCCTTGAAAGGTGGTGAGGTCTCAGACACACACCATCCCAGTATGGTGGGTGGATCTCCATAATACAGGAATTCACAGGGTGCAGGCACCGTGCCAGGAGCGACAACAGAGAACAAGGCAGCTAGAGCCCCTGGCCTCTGGGGCCCTCAGCCTTCCAAAGCCCAGTAGGAAATGAGAGCTGGAAATGACTACTTCCAGCTGGAGTAGCCAGGGAGGCTCCCTGGAGGAGGAGGCACTCTCTGTTGCTAGCTTCAGGGACTTCTGTCTAAACATTTCACTGTTTGTGGGGATCATAGGACCCTGCTAGCCATCTGTTTGCCAGACAGAGCTTTCCGCTTTAGCATTTCAATCCTCTCGTGGTTCCGGGAAGGGTGTTTTGGTCCCAGGTGTGTAGGTGAATGCGCTGAGGCTCAGCAAGATGAAGCAACAGCCTAGGGCCACGTGGCAGGTCAATAGACTCCCCTTCGTTATCCACACAAGCTTCGTTATTTGTATTGAGTCTGTTCTTGAGGGGGACTGCTCTGGATCTTCCTTGCTGTGTGCAGGCTTTCTCTAGTTGCGGCAAGCAGGGACTGCTCTTCGTTGTGGCGTGCAGGCTTTTCGCTGCGGTGGTTTCTCTTGTTGTGGAGCATGGGCTCTGCAGTGTGTGGGCTTCAGTAGTTGTGGCTTCTGGGCTGAGTTGCCTTGTGGCATGTGAAATCTTCCCGGACCAGGGATCGAACCTGTGTCCCCTGCATAGACAGCTGGATTCTTATCCACTGGACCACAAGGAAGTCAGGTCGGCACAAGCTTTTACTTGTCCTCTGCCTGTGAGGGCCTTGGGCTGAGTGGGACTGTCACGAGAAGGATCCTTGGGCAGAAACTGAGGAAACCCAGTTCCGGGCCAGCTGTTGCTTTTATGAGCTCACGACCTTGAGCAAGTGACCTTCCAGCCCGGCCTCAGCTGTGTCCTCTGTAAAATGTCAAGGATGGCAGATCCGTGGCAGGTCTGGCTTGCCTTGGACTGCTGTGCCCTTGGCAGACATCGCCAATCAATTGCTGCCCTCTTTCCCCCCACTGAGTTCTTCCCCTGACCTTGGGTTCTTGCCAAGGCTCAGGGCAGGCTGCACCAGTCAATCAGCAGGGGCCTACGAGCTGAATGAAGCCCGCTTGCCTGCCTGGCCTCCGTGAGCCTGAGGGATCCCTTCCACCCGTCTCTGCAGGGTTTAGAGGACCAGGGTATCAGAACGAGGGATTTCTGGGGATTCCCGAGGATGTGGGTGGCTCTGCAACCATGAGGACCGTGCAGGTGTGAGTCTGTCTCTCCAGCTCCCAGAGAGACCCTCGTCCCTGTCTGCACATCCCAGCACACGCTCAGCGTGGAGTGTTCGAGCAGATTCAGGATGCTTTCAGTCTGGATAATAATAATGGCATTTATTGAGCTCTTCCCGAGAGTCAGGTCCTTCCTGGGCATCCTCTCATTCATCATTCCTCAGAGGCACCCGCAGCGTGCCTCTCAGCACTCTTAGGAAGAAATCTTAACCCATTTTAGACATGCGGAAACCGAGACAAGGAGCCGATAAGCAGAGTAGGATTACGCACCTGCTGAATGGCTGAGCTGGCATCATCCTGATCCTGTGGAAGTCCACAGCCCGGTACAGACCAGGCAGCCTTCCTGGAGGAGGTGTCGTGAAAGGCCAGAGCCTTAAAGGTCAGTGGACTTCTGACCGGCAGAGGTGGGCCTTCTGGGCAAGGGAAAGGGTCTTTTCGGGTGGAGAGAATAGCATGAGAAGCAGCTCAGAGGCTACAGGCAGGAGTGTTTAGGTTGCGGGACTAGGGTATGGCTGGAGGTGGCTGGAATGTCAGTGGGGAGGGGGCCATGGTGACCTTGGCATTGAGACTTGGCCCTCCCATAGTTGAGAATGATGGCAACTCTGAGCAGAGGAAATGACCCAGTCCTAAGTGTATTTATTTAGCACCTCACCTCCTGGGTGAGGTCAGCTAGTGCTTGGGGCTACCTCTGGTCAGCTGAAAACTTTAGCCGAGAACCTTGCCTGGCACATAGTAGGGAGGCATCCAAGAAATGTGTGCTGAATGAATCAATGAATGAAAATGCTTGCCGGATGGAAACACTCCTAGCTAACTTCCCAGCTGCTAGGGGGAGAGAGGCCGAGTCCCCCTCTCCAGGAAAAGCTGAACATCAGGCCTGGGGGCAGGAACCGGGGGAGTGAGCCGGGCAGGTACCTGGGGTAGGGGCTTCCCGCCCTCCCCGACCCTGATCCCTGTCCCCAGAGCCCTCTTAGACCTTCTCGCCTGGCTGTCCACTCTCTTCACCGCCAGGCGGTCCGCTGTCTTCACCGCCAGGCATGGCAGGCAGCCTGGACCCAGCGCTTATGGGGGGATAAAAGATGAAGGTTCGTGACCATTTTTTAACTCAATAAAGGGAGAGACAAGCTGCAGGCTGCAGGCCGGAGATATAATTAGTTCGCAGCAGTGGCGCTTTCTTGATTTAGCTTCTAAGAGAACAAGACAAGGATGTTATACCCAATTAGCAGTAACATCCAGTCGGAGCCTCAATAGGTGAGATAACAAGCTATTTTTATGACTTTTCTTTTCCAGCTTGGAGGGGGTGGGGAGGGGGTGGAAAGAGGGTATTGGGGCCTTACTTCTTTTCATCAGGGAACAATTATGAGTGAATGCAGGATTTCCCTAAGCCAAATGATGCATTTGTTAACCCAAATAAGCAGGCATGCCGGTGCGGCAGCTGGGACAGCAGGCTGGCATTTGCAGGCCGGGACTGGTGGGAGGGGTGCAGGCCCCTCACCCCCCTTGGCAGAGGCTTCACATGCAGTGAGCCCCTAGGTGTGTCAAGGGGGAGCCCAGGCCCTGGAGATGTTCTGAGTGGCTGCCTTGATTTTCCTGCCTGCTTCAAAGAGGCGCAAGGAGGCGGCACCAGGTCCCCTGGGGGTGAGGATGGAGCCGGGTCTGGCCCTTGGCAGCTCTTCCTGGCACCACTCGAGACCCTCTCTGCCAACTGGGCCAGAGGTCCTGGCTCCTCAGCCTTGAACCTGGCATTGCACTCCTCCCGCTAGACCTCCGTTACGGCTTGCACTGCCCGACCACCCTCCCACCTGTCCTGGGTTCCAGCCCCAGTGTCTGGCAGGGTCTTGAGGGATAATTACCTGCACTGTCTCCATCCTCATTACCCCCGCAGCCGGGGCACCCAGCACTGGCCAAGTCTCTGCTGGGCAGGGAGGCCCTGCCAAGCCCCACCCTGGCTTCCTGGCCACACTCCGGCTCCTGGCGAGGGCTGGGGGATGCCCAGAGAGGGAGCTGGCATGGCCGTCTCAACAGCCCATCAGCTCGGGCCCCAAGCCCAGAGCAGGTTCCTGGGCCTCCCTCCACGCTGTCTTGCAGGATGCGGCCCCACCCCTGCCCCAAGTCCCATCTCCCTGTCGTGTGGAGCCCTGCGCTCGTGGCTCACATGACTGACAAATCCAGCCATGCAAAGTGGGAGTTTAATTGCAAACAGTTTTTATGGATCATGGGCCCATCTGTGCCACCATATGCAAAAGGAGAGAAAAAAAAATTCCCCGTAAAAAAAAAAAAGTGTTTCTCCCTGTCCCATCCCCCAAACAGACTCCCAAAGAAACAGTCGCCAGGGTTTTTCTGGCTGGAGGCAGGCATGGAGCTGGGACCCACCGTGGGGGCTTCCTTCACTGTGGGCCTGGCAAAGTCAGGGGGTGGGGTGGGGCAGGGGTGAGCTGAGCCCTGGGGCCTGACTGCTAAGAGGAGGCTGCAGTGTGGGGGGTCCTCAGTAAACTGCCAGAAGTTCCTGAACCCGTCGGGTTTTCTCTGGGCACTGGGCTTTTGCATGTGCCATGGAGCTGTCCAAGTATCTACTGTTCTTTTTCCAGCCACCCCGAGGATGCTACTTGCCGAGCAGGACTTAGCACAGAGTGGGCCAGGCGTAGTGTCGATATAAATGTGGGCCTGAGTGGGGTTCATGGATGAGGCACCTCCTCTTCCTTTTCTTGCCCAGGAGATACAGCCGCAGGAATTCATTTCCCCCAGGTCGCCTCAAAGACTTCCCCTCTTCCCAGTGGTCCTGGTTTCCTGGCCTCTTGCCCTGGTACCCAGCCTGGCTGGGCAGATGAGGCCTCTCCAGGGGATCAGTAGACCTCAGGAAGGGCTGAGTGGGCTTGGTCGTCTGAGGGCATTCGCCTCTGGGGCAGCCTGCCAGTGTCCTGTTGCTGCACCACCTCATCCCACCTGGGGGACATCAGATTGTTTCTTCCTCTCTGTGCCTCAGTTTTTCCATCTGTAAAATGGGGGTAAGAAATGGATGCGATACTGCGTATAAAAAGCCTTTATATCTGTCATATCTCTTGACTCAGGGAGGGTCTTTGTTCACTGATGTATTCTCAAGTTCCTAAGCAGGACACTCGACATTTAGCCAGTGAGTGAATGAGTCAGTGAATAAATAAACGCATGTGTGAGCAAGATATTTGGAAGACTCTCTGGGGGAGGGAATGAAACACAGGCTCCCGGCCTGCCAGAAACTTAGGGTTTTTACACCCTTTTTATTGGCGTCTAGAAACCGCTCTGCAAACTGTGGGGGTGATGAGCTCCATTCTACTGATGGGGAAAACTGAGGCTCAGAGAGAGCCAGGGACTCTCCCAAGGTCATGCAGCTGAAAAGAGGCCTGGGGGGTTCCAGAACCTCATCTGGCCATGGCTCTGACTCTCACATTGTGGGTGAGGACGGTTAAGCCCAGGGTGGGCAAGGAGTTCAGCCAAGGTCCCACAGCAAACAGCAGGCAGTGTTTGTGGGGTCCTTCCTAGTCCCTTGTAAGCTGAGGCAACTCAGCCTCAGAGCTAGGGGAGCTCTCGTGCTCCTCCCTCCTCCCCTGCCCGCCCCCATCACCCGGGTCTGCCCCAGGGTCCCTGTGCGTGTGGGTTTCCCCATCACCTTCATAAACTGGCAGCTCCAAGCCTCATGCTTGGGCGCTGATGCCCAAGGCCCCATGCTTGGTGCAGCCCTCCTGCAACAGGTGGTGGGGAAAGTGGGACCTCCTGGGCAAGCATGGACCAGCCAGGCCCCTGGCAGGAGCCCAGGCCAGACACCAGGCAGCCCAGTCCCCGCCCAGCAGTGATCACCAGCTCCCGCTGTAATCATTAAAACTATTAGAAGGAAACGTTCGCTTGAAGCAAATGTCAGGCGCCGAGTTGTGCTTTGTAAACGCTCACAATTAATGCCAATCAGGCCCGGAAAAAAGCCGGCCCGGAATCCTGTCTGTTTCGTCTCATTTGTCAGCTGGTGCCGCTCCGTGTTGCACATTTTCATACAATTGCTATAAACATAAAAGGGAAACTCCACAGTGTTCCCGGCGCCCGGATGGTGCGCGCCGGCTTAATTACTCGGGACTCTGCTGTTCACTTGGCTGCCCCACGCTGGTGGGGGAGGAGGGGGAACTTCGTGCGGTAGGGTGAGGGCTCCTGGGGGTCAGCCAAGGAGATGGGTCGGGCTCCAGGCCCGGGTTTCCGGCCCTGCCCTCCACAGGCGGAGAATGACTGCGAAGCAAGAAGAAGAAGAGGAAAATAGCCTGCTAAAATAGATGTGCAAGGTCCTCAAGGAGAAAAGAGGGGCTCAGTGCTCACCCAACTTTAGCTGGGAGCCCCAGTTCTACCTCCTAGGATGATGCGTCAGGTATAAGGTTCATTGCCCACCCGCAGCATGCCAGGCCCTGAGCCACTTGCCAACTGGGCTTCAGTTTCCCTACCTGATTTGGGAGTCATAGCCCAGTAGGTCAGGATTTCCAGGGTGCTGGGGCCGGGCTCTGGGCTGTAGGCATGAAGCAGGCTCTTTTGAGGGGGTTGGGATGGGCCACTCTGAGTCTCAGTTGTGGCATTGTGGCATCTTTAGTTGCGGTATATGGCATCTTGTTCCCTGACCAGGGATTGAACCCGAGCCCCCTGCTTTGGGAGCACAGAGTTTTAGCCACTGGCCCACCAGGGAAGTCCCAAAGCAGGCTTTTTCTCATTTAGTGGTTGTTGTTCAGTCGGTTAGTCATGTCCAGCTCTTTGTGACCCCAGGGACCGCAGCACGCCAGGCTTCGCTGTCTTTCACTATCTTTCACAGTTTACTCAAACTCATGTCCATTGAGTTGATGACATCATCACAGGAATCTCTTGAGGGCAGGCAGCTCTTAGCAACAGGGAGCATGAGGCTCAGAGTCTCGCAGCCAGGATTGCTGGACCTGGGTCGCTGGCCTCTGGAGCCCAGCCTGGTATGCCCTTCCAGAATAGCTGGAGGGTCGAAAAGAGATGATGGAACTAAAAGTCCCAGCACACAGTAGGTGTTTTCATCAGCAGTGGCTGCTGTTATCCTGCTGCCTGCAGATGGGCCAGAGGCAGTCCGCGGCTCTGGCCGGGGCCTGCGGGTCAGCACCGACATGTATGGACCTTGCTGGGAGGAGAGTAAAGGAGGGGAATGGTCTGTGTGGGGGGAAGCTGCCTGCTCCCCCCACCCCTAATTGCTCTAATCTGCCTCTGAGGTGCTGGGTGCATGCCAGGCTCGCATACCTAACCAAACCCTCCACCCCTAGGAAGGTGGGTGGGTTGTCGTCATTGACCCCATTGTACAGATGAGAAAACCGAGGACCAAACTGATCTAGGGCTGCAGAGTGAGAAGGTGGGGAAGCTGGAGCCAGATTCAGGTTCGGTTGCTCCAAAGCCATTTTCCTCTTGTCTAGCCCCCTCCTCATTGTGGCCTGGATGGAGGCCTGGCCAGCTCTACGAATCCACCCTTTTGAGTTCTCTGTGGATGGGGTCTTCTGAGGCCAGGCTGGCTTGGCAGGGACACGCCGGCCTTTGTGTCCGGCTCAGGCCAGGCAGAGCAGCCAGGGGAGTGGGGCGAGGGCGGTGCAGCCCAGCCGGCCAGGGACAAACGTTCAGAGCAGGAATAGAGGCCCCTTTGTGTGGAGCTCAGTGGGGGAAGGGGTGCTGCCAGCTGCCACCCTGTGTGACCGGGGAGGCCTGAGCCCTCCACAGAGGCCTTGCAGCCACCCCCAGCGGACTGGCCGGGGAGCCTGCCACCTCCTTCTGCCATTATTTGCCTTCCTCTTGTTTCCTGGGAGCCCCTGGCTGCTCAAGAAGCCAAGGTCAGCCAGTAGCCTGGTTTGCCGCGGGCCAGTATGTGCAGCGATGGGCCAGACGGTCCACCAGCCCTGCAGGTCAAGGGCAGTAGTCCCGGGTTACAGGTGAAGACACTGGGGCTCAGGACAGGCAACTCACCTGTCACACAGCTGGTCTGGGGGCCAGTATTGGGCCGACTTCAAAGCCTTTTCTTCCCATGGAGTTGCCCTGTGTGTCCTGGGTCCAAGGCTGCAATTTGAGATGCTGCCTCAGTTGCCGGGGTGGCCTGAGAAAGGCTGCCGGCTGTCTCTGTTGCCTGGGCAACAGGGTACCAGGCGTCCATCCATCCCTCCATCCTGGCCAGGGTCTGGGCTAGTGGCTGCAGCTTTAAGTGGAGACCAAGCCCAGGAACCTGTTGAGGGTTGCCCTACCCATTAAACCTTCTCTGAGCTTCCCTTCCCTTAGCTTAAAAATGAGAATGAAATAGAATCTACCCCCGGGAGCATCAGGGGTCTGGGCCGGGGCGAGGGCAGCTAACGTGCTGAGCTCAGTTACCTGCACACACCAGGCTGCACAGAGGTGGGCTGGGGCCTCTGGCAGAAGGGAGAGGGCAGGCAGTGGGTGGGTGGCAGGGATGTGAGGGTGACTCTTAGGAGCACAAGCACGTGACAGGGGCTGGCTCGCTGGGTCCCTGACAGAGCCCCATTTTGCAGGTGAGCAGACTGTGGCTCAGATCACTCTGAAGTGGCCAGGCAAGGGGCCCAGGGCCCTAAGGGGCCCACAGCACAGGGGAGATGGCTGCCCAGAAAGCCCAGCTCCTTGTTGTCTTCCTGGCCTCCCCCCGGCCTGCTGGACAGGTGCCCACTACAGCCACTGACCAAGTCCCATTTGTCAGCCCAGCCTGTGGGAGGCCCAGAACCGCCCACAGGAAGCCCCCAAAGGCCACGTGGCTTCCCGTGGCACATTCCAGGAACCTGGGACCCACTCGCACCCGCCAGGCCACACCCCACTCTGTGCCTTCGCTCAGGCCGGGGCGCCCACGTAGAGCACCTTCCCCACCCCACCTTCATGTGGGCAATCACGCGCCTTCTCTGCACGAGTGACTCCAGCTCTCCTCTGCCCTAGAGGGGCTTCGAGTCCCTCCCCTGGGCCCCATACCCGACTCACCAATGCCAGAGCCCCGAACCTCTTTCTCCCACTCTTGATCCACAACGTGGTATGTAGTTGGTCTTCAGTGAAGTCTAAACAAATACTCAGCCCTGGCCATCAGACTCCGGGCCCCTGCCTGGCCTCGTGGCAGAAACAGATACAAACAGATGGGTGATGAGGCTGTGTTTCTGAGGTCAAGTGCAGGACATCCGCGGATCAGGCAGGGCTCACCCCAGGTCTCTCTCCTCCACTCAGGGGAGCGAACACTCCTGAGCCCTTACGATGCTTCCTCCCGAAAGCTCGGCCACCTCAGTTTAATCCTCCCAGGGGGAGGCGGGGAGTTTACGGATGAGACAGGAGGCTCCAGGCTCCAGAAGGCAGGTGCGGGCTGAGGTCACACACCTTCTGTGGGCGGAGCCTCTGTTGCAGCCTTGGACCATCCGACCCCAAACCTGGTGCCCTCCCCACCCCACCCCCCCACCGGGTGGAAAACTCCGGTGCCCGCAGGGGCCAACCAGGTGACACAGTGAGCAAAGCAGCTGCCACTGGGTCTTGTGGGAATGTGGGCTCCAGAGCTGCCAGTCCTAGTTAGTTTTCAAGAGAAACCAGACGATGGGAATTTTGGGTGAAATCTAAGTTCTTTTCAATATTGGCAACCACATCACAGTTTCTTTTTACTGCAGCCAACAGGACAAAGAAAAAGATGTTTGTGGGCGGCATTTACACCCTTCAGAGATATGATGTTGTCTGGGTGGGGGGGACGATGGGGGTCCTGGGGTGTCCCACCCTCCCTATCCACATCCCTGCCCAGCAAGAGCCCCCAGAACCCAGCGGCAGCTCCACACGCCCCCGAAGGCACCCCCAGCCGCCGCCTTCACCACCGGAGGCAGGGCCCCAGCCCCACGAGGGCACCACCCAAATAGCTATAATCAGCAGCCTCGCCAAGACTTCAAACTCACCCAATTATCCTGCGAGAGAAAAAAAACACAAAATGAAAACAAATTAACATGTTTGCATAGAAGCTGCTGCAGCAACACACACAGCCGTGCACACACATGCTGGCGCGTGCCCCAGCGAGCCTAGGAGACGCCGCCCCTCCCCGGGCCCGGCACCCACCTGGCCGGGCTGAACTGGGCCAGGCTGGGCCCACTGTCCGCGGCCAACGTGTGCCCTTGGCCCGGCAACTTGATTGTCCCCAAACCTGGCTGAGCGCTAAGCTTGTCCCTGTCCACCAGCTTTCACTGTCTTTAATATTTTTTTTCATCAATTTAATAAACACGTGAAATTCAGTGTATGCCAAAATTCAGCCTCATGGAACTTGAGGCTCGTTCTTCAGATGGGGAAACTGAAGCACAGAGAGGTTAGCTGACCTGCCCAAGGCTGCACAGCTAAGTGGAAGAGCTCCGATTTGGACCTAGATCGATCAGCTGTGGCGCCCTTGCTTTAACCACCACGCCTTCTCTGTGGCTTCCTCCGGTCTGCGGGTCACGTGTCAGACGCCTCAGCCTGCTGGCCTTCAAGGCCGCACCCTCCCGCCCCTCCAACCTGTGTGGATTTTCCCCTGTGTGCGCTCTCGTGCCAAGGGCTGTGGGTGTGGTGGTCAGGATGGCAGAGCCAAATGGATGTGAGTTCAAATTCCCTGATCCATTAGTCTCTTGCTGGATGGCTTTGGCCAAGGGGCTTTTCTGCTCTGTGCCTCAGTTTCCCCTCCTGGAAGATTGGGATGATAATAGTCTCTTCCTCAGGGAGGTGGGAGAAGGCAATGGCACCCCACTCCAGTACTCTTGCCTGGAAAATCCCATGGATGGAGGAGCCTGGTAGGCTGCAGTCCATGGAGTTGCTAAGAGCCAGACACGACTGAGCGACTTCACTTTCTCTTTTCACCTTCATGCATTGGAGAAGGAAATGGCAACCCACTCCAGTGTTCTGCCTGGAGAATCCCAGGGACGGGGGAGCCTGGTGGGCTGCCGTCTATGGGGTCGCACACAGTCGGACACGGCTGAAGTGACTTAGCAGCAGGGCAGTGAGGAGATTCAGTGTGTGAATGCCTGCAGAGTCCTACCTCTGGCATCTGCCCATGGGGTGAGGTCCCCTCCTGGCCCCACACCATTCAGCTAGCTCTTGAGAGGAGCCCCAGTTGGGTGCCTCTGGGCTCCAAGCCAGGCGCTGCACCCCCGGGAGCCCATAATCAAGGGTGCTCAGAGGCCTCTCTCTTCCAGGAAGCTGCTCGTCCCGGGAAACGACCCCTCTTGTCTGGGTTCCCTCAAGGCTCCGGCTGATCCGGGGATGGGGTTGCTGGGCATGTGCCCGATTGCTGCTGCTGTTTCTGATTCTTGTCCAGGTCCCTGCAGCCTGGCGCAACGCCAGTGCTCAGGCAGTTTCAGTCAGTGGGAGATTTAGTCCCCTCACCCCTGAACTGTGCTCACCGAGCCCCTGTCCGTGGGAGCTGATGGAGAAACAGTGCTGGAAGGGCTTGGGGTTTAAGATCTTGGAGCCCGGGGTCCCCAGACCAGGGCTGCGGAAGTCTCCCAGCCCCCTCCCCCTGCCCTGCAAGACCCCAGACAGACCCCTTCCCTCGCCAAGCTCCTTGCAGTCATCTCTGGCCCATGACTCTGAGAGCTAGGGGTGGACACTGCCACACGGTGGACTCCCCGTGGGTGGGAGATCTGAAGTTGCTGAGCAGCAGATTCACCACTGCCCCTGAGAGAGTGACCACACTGATGACGCATGTATCACGCAACTTGGTCCTCACCACGACAGGACAAGGAAGGGGAGGTTTCTAGCCCCATTTTACAGATGGAGAAACTGAGACCCCAAGGGACTCCGTGAGACTCAAGAGAGCCCTCCTGGTTAGTGGCAGAGCTGGGGTTCAAGTGGAACAGTCTGAATCGTGCTTTAGACGTGTGCTCTTTGGTCCCTCCTGGATGCTGCTGGTCTGGAGCTGAAGGGGGACATGCCTCGCAGGTCTGGACAGTGGGGACCAGCAGGGCACTGTCCTGGTGGTGCTGGCGGTAGAGAGTTAACTCCATTGGCCTCAGGATGGCCCCTCTGGCATCAGCTTCGTGCCCACCCGGGGATGGCTGGTGCCACTTGGAATCCCAGGCCTCCCTTGGCACGGCCCCATCACCAGGCTTCACGCCCCAACCCTGCTATGTGGCCTCGGAGGAACCCTCGTCCTTTGTCACCCAGGGAGAATGGGAGGCATGGCTGCGCCCACACCTCTCAGGATGGGATGTGGCTCCGGCGCATCGTTGCTGCTGGAGGAAGCAGCCCTCCCCTCCATCCAGAGCCTTCCCAGCCCTTGCATCTCATCCTTGGGACAACCCGGCGTGGCCCCCAGCCGATTCTCTGCTCACCCACCTGCACTGACGAACACTGGCTTGGTTCTGTGGGGGCCTGGGTATTCCAGATGTGTGGAGGGGTCTGTTGGATGGATGTGGTCAACTCTGCAGTGAAATGATGGTAGGGGGTGGAGACTCCCGGGGCCAGAGCACACGACTGGAGAGGAGCTGGGGGAGCTGTGAGTTCTGGGTCTGCAAGGAGTGGCCAGGAAAGAAGGGCTGCAGAGTATGATCTGTCTGCTCAATGCAGACTTGTTGACCGCGTGCTATGTGCCTGGCCTCAGAGTGGACTAGAAATGGGTGTATGAGTCCCTAGGCTTGGCCACCTCCCTGCTGTGCACCTCTGGGCAAGCCAGGCAGTCTCTCTGGACCCAGCTTCCTTGCGGGGGGCTGTGGAGATGGTTAAGGTAGGGGACATTCAGTACAAGGTGGGTGAGAGCCAGGGAATCGCACATTGGGAGATTCAGACCTCTGCCCCACCCCGTGGGGGATGGTGGAAGCTAGTTCTGTGGCTGTATGTGGCAGGGGGTGTAGCCCTTGACCCTGAGAGCAGAAGCCCAGAGCAAGTGGGGTTCAAGAAGTGGGGAGACTTTTCCTCCCCCACAATGGAAGTAACATCCTTCTTTTAGTCATTGTGTCATTTGGAAATGAGTCTGATGAAGAGAAACTTGACTGTCACCCAGCTGCCCAGAGCTGGGGACTTGGTCTCACACTGGGGTGTGAGGCCCACAGGGAGGGCCTGACTTTGCATGGCGTGAATGGCCGTCCCAGTCCAGCTGGGCCCACGGGAGCGGGTGCGCGGACTCGGCCTCGGCGGTCCTGGGCCCCGCACCGATCGGCACATTCCGGCCCCCGGCTTCTGGAGCCGCCCGCCCGCCCAGCAGCCCATTGTCTGGTGCTGGGGGGCTCGGAGCAGCCGTTGTTCTGCACACATCTGATCCCGTCTTTTCCACATCAGATCATTTGTAACCGTCACCAGGCAATCGGCCCCGTCGCTGATTCAATCTCGGCTTTGTGCTGTCACAGCCGTTTTTCTGCGCCGGGCTGATTTTGAAAGGAGGACCATCTTCTGGGCCTGCTTTTCAGAAGCTGGGGGAGGCAGGGAGGGTCTTTATGTGTGTGTGTGTGTGTGTTCATGTCCCCACACACACACAACGTGTGCACACACACACAAGCCTCTGCCTCTCATCACTGAGGGTCGGATTTGAAATGAGGTAGGGGGATGAGGGCCCCAGGCTGACCCCCCTCCCCCTGCCACCTGCTTACCCTGAGCACCTACTGTGTGCCCCCGTGTGCAAACGCAGCAGAGCCTGTGCACCAGTAGGGAGACAGAATATTAAAGTGTTCATCAATAAGATCATTTCCAAGTGTCCACAGCAGTGAAAGACCTACAGCAGCGACAGGATAGTGTTGGGGCCAGAGGGTTGCTAGCTTAGGCGGAGTGGTCAAGAAGGGCCTCTTGGAGGAGGTGGCATTTGAGTTGAGGTGGGAATGAGGGGTTGGAGCTGGTCCAGCGAGTGCCACCCCAGCTGTATTCTACATGTGAAATCTTCCCCCAGATTTCAAAGACATGTTACCAAAAAAACCAAAATATCTCTTAGTCAGTTTTGAATATTGATTGTATGTTGAAGTGATACCATTTTGGATATATTGGATTAAAGACAATGTTATTATTGAACATAATTCCCCCTATGGGTACTAGAAAGTTTATAATGACATATTTCTATTGGAGAGCCTGGATCTGGAACAGGGGTCCCCGACCTCCAGGCCATGGATCGGTGCCCCCTGTCAGATCAGCGGCAGCATTAGATTAGAAATGAAGTGCACAGTAAATGTGATGTGCTTGCATCACCCCCCAAACCATCCCCCACCTCCACGGTCCTTGGAAAAATTCTCCCATGAAACCGGACCCTGGTCCCAAAAGAGTTGGGGACCGCTTCTCTAGAGTATTTACAAAGAAACAAAATGGTGATTGCAAAGGTCCTGGGGCGAGACCCAGGTTGGCCTCTTAGAGGAAGAGGCGAGCCAGCAGAGAGGGACAGTGGCTAAGGAGTGGGGAAGGGGTTCACGCAGGGCCTCAGAGGATACTGTCAAAGATGCCGTGAGGCCAGTGGGGGTTCTGAGTGGGAAAGGCAGTGATGTCCACGGGAAGGCTCAGCCTGGCCCCTGCAGGGCGTAGCGTGGCCTGAGGGGCCTGAGGGGAGGCCTGGAGGTCATGGGCCACATGGTGGGAGAGGAGCTTCTTTCCGTTTGTTTTTGTTCGTAATTTTATTTATTTACTTTCGTCTGCGCTGGGTCTTCATCGCTGCGCAGGCTTGTCTCCTCCGTGGGCAGGCTTCTCATCGTGGTGCGTCTCTTGTGGCAGAGGACGGGCTCTAGGGTGCGTGGGCTTCAGGGGCTGAGGCTCCCTAGCTTAGCCGCTCCGCGGCATGTGGGATCTTCCCGGATCAGGGATCGAACCCGGGTCTCCTCCGTTGCCAGGCCGATTCTTCTACCACGGAGCCACCGGAGTGGCTTCTTACAGAGGAGTCGTTGACAGGACCTGCTGGGAGGTTGGCTGGACCACATATGCTCCCCTGCTTCCCTAGGCTCAAGTTTACTCTGTCCGTCTGTCTGTCCCTCCACTCCTGGATTTCAAAGCTTCCAGGCTGTTCTCTCCTCCTGCCTCTCCCTCCCCCCCCCGCCACCTCTACCCTCCATGCCCACTGCCTCCCTGAGCAGCTGCTCCCTGTCGAGTCTGTGAGTTTACAGAGCACCCCAGCTTTGTCTCCAGGTGGTCAGTGGTTGAAATCCCTTTCGAAAATTTTCCTTTTTTTTTTTTTTTTTAATGTATTTGGCTGTGCCAGGTCTTAGTTGTGGCATGTGGGATCTAGTTCCCTGACCAGGGATTGGACCCGGGCCTCCTGCATTGGGAGCACAGGGTCTTAGCCACTGGACCACCAGGGAAGTCCCTGAAAAGTTATTTTAAAAAAAAACAGAAATGATCAGAGTCCCCAAGGGGTGGGGTCGGGGGGCACTGTGGCACAGCTGGGGCTGAAACCCAGGGGGTCTGGCCCCTGCACCCCAGCACAAAAATCCAGGCGCCCTGTGGCCAGAGGACATGGAGGGAGATCCCCGACCCGGGCGGGGCCTGGGGACACCGCATACCCAGCCTCCCTCACAGCGAGGCCGCAAGGGGACACCTGGCCCATGTAGGGGTGGGATTTGCCACACAGGGGGTAGTACATTTATATCCGTGCCCGGGTCCCCTGTCCTGTTTCCCCACCCCTGTCTGGATGGCTGTACTCATCTCTGCCCCAGCCTGACGCCCAGAAGCATCTGTTGATCCTTGGCTTAAAGACTAACCCTCACCTGCCATGTTTGATTTCCTACCAGCCGCTCTGCCCCGCCCCATCTAGGCTCTTCTCCCCGAAGCACTCCTGGCCCTTCCTGCTGGGGGGTGGGGGGACCACCTTCCTCCATTCTTCCTTTCCCCCCAGGGTCTAATCCAAATGCACCCACCCTTCCAGCCCCTCCCTCTCCTCAGGCCGCTTACCGTCATGGGTACCCAGACCACGCAGCAACGCACCAACACAGTCGGCTCTCTCCTGCCCCTGGGCCTGGGGTGGGCTAAATGAGGTGATGTCTGTAAAGTGCTGAGCCCATTGGGAACACTAAAAATAAAAACAAGCTCCTATTACTGCTCGGAGTATTAGATTTTCTCCTTCCCTGTTGCTGGGTTAACCCAGCATGGATGTACCCTGAGTGGATGCAGGGCCCTGGAGCAAGGGGAGGACGGCCGGGCTCACCCAGCCCATCTTGGCTCTGCACTGGGTCTTCCTCCTTCCAGACTCGTTATCCCTAGAGTCATCTGGTAACCTGTTGCTCCTCCCGGAAGGTTCCATGAGCTCCACCCCCAAAAATACTGGTTTGGGGCCTTTCTGCTGGGTTCCCCCAGCCCCCGTGATAGCATCATAGTGCTGATGACACTGGGTAATGATTCCTGGCTGCAGAGCCCCCCTGCCCCACCCCTTTGTTGGAAGGCGACTGCCATTTGCCTTCAAAGAGCCAAAGCCAGAGCTAGGAGAGGAACAAATGACTTGGAGGTTCGGACCCTGCCCCTAACTTCCCCTGCTTGGGATCTGGCTGTCAGAGAAGAGTGTCTCAGAAAAGTTGGGTAGGGACTTCTGAGGTTTGGGGTCTTTGTTTTCCCTTCTCAGGCTTCCTGGAGGTTCATTTGCGTGAGAATGAGGACTGCCTTTCACTTACTGTGCTGGGGGGCTCTGGGAGAAGACCAGCTAGGCTTGTGGCTGGTGGCAGTGAGAGCCCATCCCATCCCATCATCGAGTTGGGGGGGGGGGTGCGACTCTCAAGCTTTTGTGAAACTGCCACTACTCATGCACCTAGCACCCACTCTCAGCTTCTCCTTGCCCTGACCCAGCACTTGTCCACAGAAAACTGCCATGGGCGGAGTTCCTCACGCTGGCCGCCGGGGCCAGCGAGAGGAACTCCACCCATGGCAGAAAACGGCTCTCCCACCTTGAGGTCTGGGGGACCTGCCCCATCCCCTCTGTCCTGGTGACCTGCCTGGCTGGGCACAGGTGGGATGCTCTTGGTCTTCCCAGGAACCCAAAGCTGCTTCAGGTTTTCTGTGCTCGCTGGCTCTCTCAAGTCTTCATACGTTTTCCTGTGTGATTCTCCGCTTGGGACCTCCTCTCCTTGCCTTCACTTGGGTGTTTCTTACTTGGACTTCCCTTGTGGCTCAGCTGGTAAAGAATCCGTCTGCAGTGTGGGAGACCTGGGTTCAATCCCTGGGTTGGGAAGATGCCCTGGAGAAGGTAAAGGCTACCCACTCCAGTATTCTGGCCTGGAGAATTCCGTGGACTACAGTCCATGGGGTCGCAAAGAGTCAGACACGACTACCTGTTAATAATAATCACAAATGATACTAGCAACAGCTACCACTTAGGGAGTTACTACTGTGACCCTAGCACTTTATTTGTACTAAGCCATGGTAAGGGGTTAACCCCTTTTTCAGACAAGGTAACTGAGGTTCCAGTACTTTGGCCACCTGATGCAAAGAACTGACTCATTTGAAAAGACCCTGATGCTGAGAAAGATTAAAGGCAGGAGAAGGGGACGACAGAGGATGAGATGGTTGGATGACATCACTGACTTGACATGAGTTCGAGTAAACTCCGGGAGTTGGTGATGGACAGGGAGGCCTGGTGTGCTGCAGTCCATGGGGTCGCAAAGAGTTGGACACGACTGAGCGACTGTAACTGAACTGAACTGAGGCTCAGAGAGATGGAGGCATTTGCCCAAGGCTAGGCTTAACGGATGTGAAGAACTGACTCCTTGGAAAAGATCCTGATGCTGGGAAAGATTGAACGCAGGAGGAGAAGGGGACGACAGAGGATGAGATGATTGGGTGGCATCACCGATTCGATGGACATGGTTTGAGTAAACTCCGGGAGTTGGTGATGGACAGGGAGGCCTGGCGTGCTGCAGTCCATGGGGTCACAAAGAGTTGGACACAACTGAGTGACCGAAGGCTTACAATAGATAAAGCTGGGATTTAGTTAAGGAACAAAGCTCAGGCATCTGGCTCTGAAACCTGGGACACAATACGGTCACCCTCCCTCCCTCCTGTCCCTTGTCCGTGGCCTACCCCCCAGGCCAGGTAGGTTGGCTCCATCAAGGGTATGCTTGTCTCCCTGCCTCGTAATTGCCCTTCTGACGCACACACCCCTCTCCTGGCATCTGCCTCAGCGTCTAGCCCAAGACCTGGCACATAGTAGGTGCTGAATTTGTCAAGTCATCATCTATAAAGGTTGGAGTGTTCCTCAGGCCAGTTAAGGCATGGCAGTTCCCATGGCTACTGAGGTTAAGCTCCCAGGCTCCGCCTGGGCCCTTTCTCCCAGGTGGCTGCCCTGGGAGCTGGCCATGGTGCTGAAGGGCCAGCAGCCCACCCCAGTTCTCAGCTCTGCGTCCCATTTGGCTACTTCCTGAGCCCTGCCTACCCTCAGCTCCCTGGCCCAGCCCATCTTTCCTACATGAGACAGTTTCCCAAGGGCCTGCTGTATGCAGGCTCTGTGAACCCATGGAAGAGGGATCAGGGACAGCCACTTGAGACACTCCAATTATTCATCAAACATTTATGGGGCATCTTTGTGTCTCCGAAAAGCCTTTGAGCAACCTGGGCTTCAGTTGAATGCAAGTAGAACTTCAAGGGCTTCAAGCAGAAGGGACGGCAAGGGCCAAGGCCTTCAGGTGTGGAGGTGAGAGGCACATCTTGAAGGATGCCCGCCTCTGGACTCCGCTGTCCACCAACCTGAATTTTTGATTGGGGATTCTCTCTTTGGCATCCCCTGCAGCCCTGAGCCACCAACATCAGAGGCTCCAGTGCCACCCAGGGTGGGGCCCAGACAAGGTGCTAGGAACTGTGAGGACGAAATGGAGGGGTGCCAACCCCTAAGCAGGAGGCTAGCATCTCTGTCCTGGGAACAGAGGGAGCCAGGTCGTGTTCTGTGGCCAGATTAGCATTTTAGAGAGACCTCTGGCCTGTGTGGGGGCGGGGATGGATGTAGAGGTAATCCTGGCCATGGTTGAGGCCTCCTCTTGAACGGGCCAGAGCCTTCCCCCTCCCCCAACCTTAAAAAGAGTGAAAATCCCCTTTCTGGTTCTGCTACAGCCCAAACAGCAGTGGGAAATAATCACTTTTCACAGGCCTCTTATCCACAGCCAAGCCCTGCTCCCGTTTAATCAGCAGTGCCAGTGTGACTTGAAGATTCCTGGGCTTGAGAGATCAGGAGAGGGGTTAAAGAAAATTACCCTCGCCTCCTCCATGCTAATGTAATCTCTAACCAGATCTGCCTAGCCACAGCTCAAATTGCTTTTTAGATTAACATTTAATTATTAACAGGGTCCCCTGGAAGGCCTAGGGCTCGGGGCTTGGAACGGGAGTGGGGGAGGGAGCAGTAGGAGGGGGTGGGGTAGGCTAGTACTCCAGCTGCCTTGCAGAGAGAGTTGGGGGGGTTGGATGGGGAAGGGGCAGGGGAGAGTGGGGTCAGGAAAGGAGTGAGAAAGGAGACAGCAAGGAAGAAGAGAAGCGCCAGGATAGAGGGGCAGAGAGAGCAAGCAACAGAGAACAGAGGAGCAAAAGACAGACAGACAATGGGTCCGCCTGTCGTAGGGGAGGGGCCATGCGCCCTTGCGGCACTCCTGGGTGAGGGTCCCTCCACCCTTCTGTCCTGGTCAAGGACAGGCAGGTCCTGCCCCTTCCGGTATAGAGGGGCCTTGAGCTTTCTGAGGCTTCATGCTGGCCCGGCTCGGCTTGTGGTGGTAGGAACCCGTCCAGAGAAGGGAGCCACTCAGGCCTCACAGTCAGGCTCCAGCCCAGCTCTCCATGGCTCGCAGTCCAGTGCTCATCACCCCTCCCAGATCCTGGTCCTCCTGCCTCGACTTCAAATTCTTCCCGGCAGGTGGGGCTGGGCCGGGGGGCAGAGAAAGGGTGAAGGAGAGCAAGCCTTCAAGTGCAGTGAGGGGTTGGAGGTGAGAATTACGGGATGTGGGGGGGTTGGGCGAGGGCGCTCCAGCCCACACTGAGTGCAGGTCATGAGGTCTGGGGAATAGCAGGCACCTCCTTCACCTGTTATTAGGGAACTTGGAGTCCCGACTGTCCACTCAGCACTTAACAGTGTGGGTTTTATCAGCCTCCTGTCTCGGCCCCTCTCGACTGCATCTAAACCCCGCTGGGTGTGGACTCAGCCCTGTGTCTTGCACACAGCTAGTGTCCTGGATTGTGTTGGGAAACTACACAGTAATATCGCCTCGTCTCCAGGTTCAAAGGGCCTCCCCCGATCGGCTGGGCCACTCCCCATCAGGATTCCACAAGGGAAACAGACTCAGAGAAGGGCTGTGTCTTCAGGGTCACGCAGCCAGTCAGAATCCTGGGGCTTGGCCCCTGCCTGGCAGGTGCCATCCTAAGGCCTCCGGGGCTGGCCCTCTACTCTGAACTCCTAGTCTCACTGGACGCCAAGACGGCCTGGCATGACCTCCTCTCAGCCACAACCCTTCTTTGGCCTTGAGTGGAGCCACAGAGGCCAGAAGGGGCAGCTCCTGGGAGGAGGGAAGGCTGGGAGGGGGCCTTCACAGGGTCACAGCTGCCTCCTGCTGTGGAAGTGTGTCCCTGCCTCCCACCTGCTCAGGGCCACCCCAGCTGGCATGGCAAAGGCAGACTCTGACCTACAGGATTCCTGGAGGAGAGTTCCGTCCACCTGCCTCTTCAGGGAAATATCGGAGGCTGAGGGGAGAGGCCAGGGAATTCCACTTCAAGCAGGCCGGCCTTGGGAGCATGCAGTCTGGTTGGATGTTCTGTCTTGGCGGGATATCCTCACAGATTTCCATCCTCCCAGCACATGGCATGGGGCTGGACCCCAAAAGATGCTCCAGGAGTGTTTGCTGCCTGAACGAGTGAATGAATGTCTGGGTAAATGACGGCCACCTCAGAACGGTTCCCTCCTGGAGGCAGGGCCTTGCTCTAGCCATCTCAGGATTGCTCTGCCCACGTGGGCCTCTCAGATCGTCCTCTGTGAATGTTCATGGGATGAATCAGTGGCCTCCTGGGGGCCCTCTCTTCCTCCTTCCCTGCCTTTCCTCACTCTTCCTGTGATCCTAGAGCCTCCTGGAGAGGAGCCAGAGACTGGGGAGAAGCACGACCTTGCTTCTGCTCCTTCCTGCCCAGCTGTGTGCGAGATGGGGGGCGGCCCCAGCCCCCAACATGGAGCCAAGGCTGGAGGCCCGAGGGGGCAGGCCCTGGCTGGGGTTGACGCCTTCAGGCTCTGCCACCTGAAAGCTGTGTGACCTTGGGCAGATGACATCCCCTCTCTGTGACCGGTTCCTCATCAGTGAAAGGGGCCTAGAGATAGAAGCCACCAGGGAGGCTGCTCGGAGGAGGACGTGGTGAGGTGTAACAGACTGGATGCGTGTGGGGCGTGGTCCAGAGGGAGCTTTCCGCAGACTCACGCTGCTGTTAGCACCAGCTTGTGTGTTGTCAGTTTCAAGCTCCCTGTTCCCCCTGGCAGTGTGGGGAGGGGTGGCCCCCCAGCACCCCCTGCAGCCAGACGGGCTGGAAGGGATGACAAAAGGCGGGCAGGGCCAAAAGCCCCAGTTCCCTGTTCTTTTAATAAATATAAAGGCAGCCTTTAGACATCCGTCTGCTGTGCATTGTTCTGCCAAGGCGAGCTGCAGACTCAATTCCTTCTCGGACTCGGGAAGTTCCTTCCTTTCTTCCCCCTCCCCTGTCACATTTCCTTTATCTAAATCCTCAGCTATGAAAGGGCATATCGACAGCTGGGGGCATTATCTGGTGGAGGGGACCTTTTTCTAGGGGTGCCTCCGAGATAAGGCGTCTTATCAGCCCCCGAGTCAGGGACAGTAGCCAAATCAGTCTAATCATTGAGGCTTGCGACGACGTTTCCCCCTCTTCCCCCCCCCCCCCCCGCCCCGACTTTTATATTATTAAAGTCACAAAAGACCTTGGGCTTCTAAACAGCCCGATTTGCAGATAGGGTTTCAAAATGAGCAGCTCTCCCAGGATGGTCCCTGGCTGAGGGAGTAGTCATGAGTCAGGGTGGGGGCTCTGGGCAGCTGGCTTTCCTGTAGACGGGGGTGATGCCAAGCAGAGAGCGGGTGGGGGAGGTCACGGAAAAATCATGACTGTCTTAAGCACCTGCTCCAGCCCTGTCTCCAAGTTGCTGTGTGACCTTTTGCAGGACACTTGGCTTCTCTGGGCACCCCCTCACTTCATCTGACAGTAACTAACTTCATGGATTCGACCAGTCATTCAACACCTGTTTATTAAGCGATTGCGCTCTGCCAGGCATTGGGAAGAAAGAGACAAATAAGACATGGTCCTTGCCCCTGAGAAACTCAACAGTCCAGTGGAGAGAGACAGACACAAAAATCGGCAATTACAACTCTGTGTGATGAGGGTCGTGAGCGGGGTCCCCAGCGGAGGGGAGCCTGCGTCTGAGTTACAAGGGATCAGGTGGCAGTCCTGTGAGTGGACAGACCAGCGCCGGCAAAGGTTTGGGGGCCAGTGGGCTGCAGGGGCCAAGCAGAGATGGCGGAGGGTGGTCGGGCCGGTCATAGTGGCCTTGAGGGCCAGGTAAAGAGGGTTCAGCTCTCTTCTGGGACCAGAGAGAAGCTTTAGGGCCAGTAAGAGGCTGTCTTGTTTGCAGATAATATGTGTGCGTGTGCTCAGTCGCTTCAGTCCCGTGCGACTCTTTGCAACCCCATGGACCAGAGCCCCGCCAGGCTTCTCTGTGCGTGGGATTCTCCAGGCGAGAATACTGGAGTGGGTAGCCGTTTCCTTCTCCAGGGGATCTTCCCGGCCCAGAGATCGAACCTGCGTCTCCTATGTCTCCTTCATTGGCAGGCCGGTTCTTTACCGCTGAGCCACCTGGGAAGCAGTAGATAATGTGGGTGATACCAGACTGTCCTCTGCACTCCCTCACCGGACTTCGGGGCCCCCCTGCCCTGGCATCAGGGCACAGGGTTCCTGGGAGAAGGGGCAGGAGGTTGGGGTACTGGGGGCCCAGGGAGAAATCCCTCTTCTCTACGTGCAGCTGGCTGCTCAGACGGCTGGTCCTCCACAGGCATGGGACAGACTTAGGCAGGCGGCTGCACCAGGAAAGCCGAGCTGAGGCCTTCCTGGGGACTCCGTCTCCCCTGGGGAATCCTCTGTGGTCCCTGAGCTGGGCCTCGTGGTCTCTCACAGCCCCCAGAACTGCCTGGGCGTCCACATCTGAGCACGCTGAAACCAGAGCCCCACGGGGAGGGCATTTGCTGGGGTCTGGCGTTAGTTGCTCAGTCGTGTCCGATCTTTGTGACCCCATGAACTGTATGTATCTCACCAGGCTTCTTTGTCCACGGGATTCTCCAGGTGAGAATCCAGGAGTGGGTAGCCGTTCCCTTCTCCAGAGGATCTTCCCGACCCAGGGATCGAACCTGGGTCTCCCACGTTGTAGGCAGGTTCTTGACTGTCTGTGCCGCCAGGGGAGCCTGAGAGAGGCTGGGGAGGCACCAGAATAGGCGGCCTACCCCTCACCCAGTAAGCACTGCAGCCCGCAGCTTGCCCTTTTCCACTGAAAAGCAGGCTAGGGTGCTTGACCCCTGAGGAAGGTGGGGCGCTGGAGAGGGGCTGGGCTTCCGGGTGCCTGGCCATTGGCCAGAGGTGGGGAGGACCGCCCAAGGTGGTGCTGGGCTGGGCCAGGACCCTGGAGAAGAATGACCTGGGAGGGATCACGGAGGTGCTTTTACAAGAACAGCGAGGGGCAGGGACTCCCTGGGGGTCCCAGGTTTCCTCTGGGTGTTGGCCTCTCTCCTTCGTGGTCCCGTGCTGCGCCAGCCTTCGGGCAGCCGTGCAGCCCAGTGCAGGGGGCCAGGCTCACCCACTTGGCTGCTGAGGGCCCCAGGGAGGGCACCATCTCCCTCTGGGTTTTGTCTTTGAACAGAGAGGGCTTGCTGGGGCCCTGAAGCTGCCTGGCCTCTCCCCTCTGTCCCCCTAAGTCTCTGTCAGAGCAGCGAGAGGTGGCTGGTGCTCTGGACTAGAGTGGGGACCCGAGGCCGGGCTGCCAGGGTGCCCCCAGGCCTCTCACCTTCCAGGCAGGCTCACGATGGTGTGTTTCCGTGGACGACCCGTGTGTGCTGAGAGGTGCCAGAGGGGGCGTGTCACTTGGGGTGGGCGAGGGTGCGTCGGGGTGTGCCCACCTGCAGGAAAATGGATGTGGCGTGTGCCTCCGGGTGTGTGCAGACGCCCAGCACGGTGGGTGGCGTGTCCGAGGGGGCCTGGCTGCCCCCAGGAGTGTGGTGTGTCCCCAGGGGCCCCCAGCGCGCCCCGCTGCCGGCTTGCTCACGTCCCGAGTCCCTGGGGAGCGGTGCCTCCTTCCGCAGTCAAGGGCTTTCGTCCCTGCAGTAAGCCCCACTTCATTCCCTTCTTCAACTGTGTAATTTCTGCCTGATTGTAATGGCATATTTTAAAATTACCAGAAATCAAAGCCAGGAAGCGGATACTGAAGCTTTTATCGCGTCGCTGCGTTAAGGCTGGCGATTGGGGAGCTGGGGAGGGGAGGCATTAGACCCACCGACCCTCCCCCATCCCACCCCCCCATCTCTCTCTCCCTCTTTTTTTTTTTCTGAGACAGTAATAGGAGAAAATTGGTTTTGAAACTGAATAAAAGTCCCTTTCAGAGTAAATCATTTCTTTCAGGGTACCTTTGCTGAAAGTAAAATAGAGCATAATGAAAGGTGGGGACGTGATTGTCTTTCATTTACCGAGAGTCCAGGACAGACAGGGGGCTGCAGCCGTCTCGGGGAAATACAAGATTGGAATAATTGCTCGGTAACAAGGAGCTTGTTGTGAAATTAGTATCTTAAGAAAGTAGTGAAAAAAGGCTTTTCCTCATGAATACTTCATTATTAGAAGAAAGCGGCAGAATTTAGGGCTCCAGACACCTGTTTAGTATTAAATAACTTCCCTTTCTTCCCCTTCAACACACCCTCCCCTCCACTTTCTTCTTTTTTAAAACCAGCCGCCCGCTTGGCAGCTCGGGCCTTGGCGGTGGGGGTGGGGATGGGGCACCCAGGCTGGGTGGCCCTCAGCAGTGTCCAGGGTTGAGCCCCCACCTGGGCCCACCTTTCCCTGGCAGGAAACGTCCCGCCCTCTCTCCATCCATCCAGGGCAGGCCCTGCCCATGTCATCTTGCCCCTCAGAGGCTCCGGGTTCTCGGGGAAAGTGAGGTTTTGTGTAGCTAAAAATGCTCACTTCTGTGTGAATCTGGGTGAGTGAGCCCACGTGGACCTGTCTGGAGCCACATCTGAGCTGCCCTGGGTGGGCCTTGCTTTTTCTGTTTGGGCTCGGGGACTTGGTCAGGGGGCCTGGTGGCCTTTCGGGCCTGGTCTCAGGCTCAGCACAGGTCACCCCCGGTTCTCGCAGGGATCCCACCCTGGACATCTCACCCTTCCAGGGGTACTGTGAGAAGTCTCCAGACTGGGGTGGCCAGGGGGAGACCAACACTTCAATGAATGGGAACCCCGTGTATCATGGGCAGTTCCCAGACACCCCTCCCCTCTGTATAGCTTCCCAAGATGACCCTACAGATGGGGGTTCTGTGCCCTTGATGAGCTCAAGGCTGAAGGTGGGGAGGGGGGAGGGGGAGGGAGGGGGGTTGGTACAGATTTGTTGGCAGGTGGCTACGAGAGAATGGAGCCCACCGCCACCCGAAGGAACATGGAGGGGAACTGCTGAGAGAGCATGGAGTGGGCGAGGGTCAGAGCACGCCTGGGGGCGTCTGGAAAGCCCCTCAGAGCAGGGGTGACCCACACAACGAGTCGGGCCGGGCGGGGAGCTGGGAGGCAGGCCTGGAGCAGCCCTTGTGACCAGCACATCCTCTCCCCTCCTCACAGGGACCCTGCCGCAGAGTGCGCCCCGCTGCGGGCCCCCAGCTCAGCCATGCTGGCCTGTCTGCAGAGGACCCAGAACGCCCCCGGCCAACACCTGGCCTGCCCGACCAAGAGCCTGGAGCTGCGCAAGTGTGAGTGAAGCGCCCTCCCCACAGCCCTGGCCCCCACCCCTTCCTCTGCCCGCTCCAGGCCCCCGGGGCTGGCGTCCTCTGGGCCATACTGAGCTCATCCCACCTCAGGCCGTGGCAGGGCAGCTCTCAGGCGGGGGAAGCCGTCCCGTTTCCAGCGTGTCCCCCGCCGCCAACCTGCTCTGGACGCTCTATGCCCTCCTAGGCCTTTGGGAGGCTGGGGTCCCTCCCTGACGGTGGCACCCACTCCCTTTGCCTGGCTGACACCCACCGGGCACAACCTTCCTCCCCAGCAGCCTCCTCTGGCCGCTTACCAGCACCAGGACCCCAACCCCAGCACTTCCTCCATGGCCCGCCACATGCCGTGTCTGTCTGTGTCAGCAGAGAGTAGCGTCACGGGAAAGCAAACAGGCTTAACCCTGAAACAATGCAGGTTTGAACCGTGTGGGTCCACTTATACACGGGTATTTTTCAGTAGGGAACACTGCGGTACCCCAGGGTCCGCAGTTGGTGGAGGCACCGAGGATGCGGAGGGCCAACTGTAAATTACGCTCAAGATAACCCCCATCTCGTTCAAAAGTCAACTGTTGTCCTGAATGGGATCCCAGCCTGGGGCTTGAATTGCCGTGTGGTCTTGGACATGTCCTTTCCCCTCTCTGGACCTTGGTTTTTTTAATGGGTCAAGTTAGGGAGCAGACTTGGTAACCTCCAAGGGTCTGTCCTCCTTTACCATCCAGGAGAGGGGTCCCAAGCCCTCTGATCTCTTATTCTTAACCACCATAGATTTGTTGTTGTTTTTTATTATTTTTTAAGTATTTAGAAACATATAAAAAAGTAGGGAGATGTGCATATAAATCTGGATCCAGTGTGTCTTGAATCAGAGAATCTGGTAACATAGGCCTGTGTTCCTCCTGTGCCGCAGCTATTGGTTAGAACATAGCCTGCATCTTTAAAGGGGTGTTCCTCTCCAGTTCACCACAGTCCCCAGTCCCCACCCTTCCCTGTTGCCTTCTGTTCTCTATAGCACAGGATCCGTCACCATTTATCACTGTGTTTATCTTGTTGCTTTATTCTTTTTTAGATATGTAATTATCTTTAGACAGGGGCTTCCCTGGTGGCTCAGAGGTAAAGAATCCACCTGCCAATGCAGGAGACATGGGTTCACTTCTGGGTCTGGGAATATCCCTCTGGAGAAGGAAATGACAACCCAGTCCAGTGTGCCTGCCTGGAGAATCCCATGGACAGAGAAGCCTGGGGGGCTACAGTCCATGGGGTCTCAAAGAGAGCCGCTGAACAACAACCATCTTTAGACATGGTAATATACTCATGTCGTCCAGGATTCCAAAGGAATAAAGGGGTAGAGAGACAAAGCCTTCCTCCCCACTCCTGTCTGTTCCCCCAGATGTGTTACGCACATGCCAGCAAATACGTGTGTCTACAAGTGTTGTAATCCACTGTCCGACGCCTCACTTTTTTCATTTAGCAACACATTCTGCATGTCAGCATCCGAAGAGCTTCCTCATTCTTGCACATAGTTTCTCATAGCGCCGATGATCCCTTGTTTACTAGGCCAGTCCCCTAAGGAGAACCATGCCCCACCTGCCATTACAAGCAGCACAGCAACAAACTTTGTCCCTGGGTATGCGCCACAAAGATGTGAATAAAACCACACCGTAAATTTCTACGACAGGAAACACGGGGTCAAAGGTGTGTGCATTTGTAACTTTGCTGGGTGTGGTTTGATTTATCTGTTCATCCTCTTGATCTGTTTCTTCCCCCCTGGGTTTTGTCCTTATTGATTTATAGGAGCTCTTTGTATATGATGGAATTAGACTTCTGTCTCTTCTGTGAACTGCAGATGCTTCCCCAGAGTGTCGTCTTGTCTTCGATTCTGTCATGGAGGACTTTTTTTTTTTTTTTGGTGAAGTGAAATTTGTCAGTATTTCCTTTTATGGACTTTGGATTTTGTGTCATACTTAATGTCCTTTCTCATGCTGAGGCTGATAAAAAAAAAAATGAGAGGGAGCTTCCCCAGGGTTTCTTCTAGTTCTCTGGTTTAATTTTTAAAATATATAATCTCGGATATGTTTGGTGTTCATCTGGTGCAAAGTTGGGGTATGGATACAAGTATATTCAAATATCAGTGCAATGCTGGTTTAATTATTGTAGCAGTATAATACATCTTAAAAGTTGCAATGGCTTTGTTGAGATACTATTCACGTACCATACAATCCACCCATCTGAGTGTGCCACTCAGTGGCTTAGTATACTTAGAAGTTTGCATCCATCACCCCAGTCCATTTTAGAGCATTCCTGTGAGCTCAGAAGCAATCCCTTTAACCCACTCCTTCATCTTCCGTTCTCTACAGATTCCTCTCTCTCGGCCTTTATTGGGAAGGGACTCATACAGTATGCGGCCCCTTGTGACTGGCTTCTTGCCCTCTGCACAGCGTTTTCAGGGTTCATCCACATCACAGCTTGTGTATAACATTTTAATATTTGGTGGTGCTTCCTGCTTGTTATTCATCATTCTCTTATGCAAAAATTCCTTGGTTCTATTAGTTTTCTGTCTGGACCACAGAATCAACTTATCTAGGTAAGAACAAAATCCTGTTTGGGTTTTCACTGGGATTGCATGCAATTTATAAATTAATTTAGGAAGAAATGACACTTTTATGATGTCTTTCCCTCCAATAACGTGATCTGTACCTTTCTGTTTGTTCAGACTTTCTTCCATGTTCTTCAGGAACGTGTTAGTACTTTCTTCATTTAGACCTTTGCATGTTTTTAAAGTTTCCTGCCTCTGGAACATTAACCTTTCTTGGCTAATCTTTTCTTCCATAAGTGTTTAAATAAAGGCTATTAACTCCTGCCACCTTACTGAATTTTGTTGCTTATAAAGCTTTTTCAATTTAGTCTCTCAAGTTTTCCAGTTATACTATCAAATCATTCGTAAGCAGTAATTTGACCTCCTACTTTGCAAGTTTTATACCTTGATTTCTTTGTCTTATTAATGTTGCCTACTGTCCCTGGAACAATAAAAAATAATAGTGATGACAACAGACATTCTTGCTTTGTCTCTAACAGACGCTTCTAGGATTTCCTCATAACACAAAATACTGGTCTAGGGGCAGATACTTAAGTGTCTACCTATTCCTGTTGTATTAAGAATTTTAAAAATCAAGAATGGAATTTGAACTTCTCAATGTCTGTGAAACTGATCATATGTTGGTTTTTTCCTCCCTTGTTCTCTTAATATGAATAATAATACAGATTTCTTAGTAATGAACCAACCTTGCCTTCCTGGTTGGTTCCCACTTGGTCATGAGAAATATTTCTTTGTAATATTCCATGGGGTTGGGCTTTCTATTTAATAGTTGTACTTCAGTTTCATCAGTGACATTAGTCTTTAGTTTTCTTTCTGGGGAACAGTTTTTGTTGGGTTTTACCATCAGTGTTAACACTTGCTTCACAAAGACAGTGGAGGCTTTCCTCCTTCTTCGCCTTTATAACATCATAAGTAGAAATGGGTTATCTGTTCTTTAAAGATTGGTTGATCCTCCATGAAGCAGTCTAGGCCAGAGCATTTATTTGGTGGGGACGTGGTGGGGAGGGTCGTTGGAGGTCTGGGTAGCACTGAGATGTTCACCATTCCTTCCGTAATGATTGATTTCAATGTTCTTGAATGAATTTGGTAAATTATGTTTCTCTAGAAAAGTACCCATTTTATCCAGGTTTTAAAATTTATTTGCCTGAGGCTTCAGAAAATAAATTATTTTGAATGATTATGTTACCCTTGTTTCTGATACTGCGTATTTTGTGCTCCCCCTTTTTGATTAGGTTAGTTAGCTAACGAGGTTGTCTACCCCCCTCCTTTCCAAAATGAAACATCTTTAGGATCCATTTATTAGTAATTACCCTTTTCTGGTTTCTAATTCATTAATTTATGCATTTGTCTTTATTAAAATGCTCTTGCTTTGCTTTTTAAAAAAATTTTTGAGAGGCTTAGATCTTTATACTGCTAAACAAGAAAAAAAGGAAAATTAAGCCTATGAATTCTCTGAGCACTGCTTTAGATGTATCCTATAGGTTCTAACATGTATTTTTATCAGTACTTTCTAAATATACTGTGGGCTTCCCAGATGGCCCTAGTGCATAAAGAATTCACCTGCCAGTGCAGGAGGCACCATAGACTCGGGTTTGATCCCTGGGTTGGGAAGATCCCTGGAGGAGGGAATGGCTACCCACTCCAGTATTCTTGCCTGGATAATCCCATGGACAGAGGAGCCTGGCAGGCTACAGTCCATGGGGCCACAGAATTTTGGCTTTGATTTCTTCTTTGGCTTCAAGCTCATCTGAGTTCCATCTATGAGTCCAGGTAGTAGGTGCTTTTGTGTTTTGTTATTTCTAGTTCTATTGCATTATAATCAGATAATACTAAGATTTCTACTTTTTTGGATTTCAGTGACGTTTTCTTTGCCATATGATCTCTGGGTTTTTTTGTGAGTTTTATGAATTTTTATGGGAATTTGAAAAGATGTGGCTTTTTTTCAGGGCTCAGAGTTTAGTATTTACCAATTATATCTACCCCATTAATTCACTTCAGTTCAGTCACTCAGTTGTGTCCGACTCTTTGCAACCCCATGGACTGCAGCATGCCAGGCTTCCCTGTCCATCACCAACTCCCAGAGCCTGCTCAAACTCATCTAGTCGGTGATGCCATCCAACCATCTCATCCTCTGGTGTCCCCTTCTCCTCCCACCTTCAATCTTTCCCAGCATCAGGGTCTTTTCCAATGAGTTGGTTCTTCGCATCAGGTGGCCAAAGTATTGGACTTTCAGCATCCGTCCTTCCAATGAATATTCAGGACTGATTTCCTTTACAGTTGACTGGTTTGATCTCCTTGCAGTCAAAGGGACTCTCAAGAGTCTTCTCCAACACCACAGTTCAAAAGCATCAATTCTTCAGCGCTCAGCTTTCTTTATAGTCCAACTCTCACATGCATGCATGACTACTGGAAAAACCATAGCTTTGACTAGAGGGACATTAATTGGCAAAGTAATGTCTCTTTTTAATATATTGTCTAGCTTTGTCATAGCTTCTCTTCCAAGGAGCAAGAATCTTTTAATTTCATGGCTGCAGTCACCATCTGCAGTGATTTTGGAGCCCAAGAAAAGAAAGTCTATCACTGTTTTCATTGTTTCCCCATCTATTTCCCATGAAGTGATGGGACTGGATGCCATGATCTTCGTTATCTGAATGTTGAGCTTTAAGCCAACTTTTTCACTCTCCTCTTCTACTTTCATCAAGAGGCTTTTTAGTTCCTCTTCACTTTCTGCCATAAGAATGGTGTCATCTGCATAACTGAGGTTATTGATATTTCTCCTGGCAATCTTGATTCCAGCTTGTGCTTCATCCAGCCCGCCATTTCAGATGATATACTGTGCATAGACGTTAAATAAGCAGGGTGACAATATACAGCCTTGACGTACTTCTTTCCCGATTTGGAACCAGTCTGTTGTTCCATGTCCGGTTCTATTGCTTCTTGACCTGCATACAGAGTTCTCAGGAGGCAGATAAGGTGGTCTGGTATTCCCATCTCTTGAAGAAATTTCCACAGTTTGTTGTGATCCACACAAAGGCTTTAGCATACTCAATAAAGCAGAAGTAGATGTTTTCCTGGCACTCTCTTGCTTTTTCGATGATCCAGCAGATATTGGCAATGTGATCTCTGGTTCCTCTGCCTTTTCTAAATCCAGCTTGAACATCTGAAGTTCTCGGTTGACATACTTTTGGAGCCTTCTTGGAGAATTTTGAGCATTACTTTGCTAGCATGTGAGATGAGTACAGTTGTGCAGTAGTTTGAACATTCTTTGGCATTGCCTTTCCTTGGGATTGGAATGAAAACTGACCTTTTCCAGTTCTCTGGCCACTGCTGAGTTTTCCAAATTTGCTGGCATATTGAGTGCAGCACTTTCACAGCATCATCTTTTAGGACTGGAAATAGCTCAGCTGGAATTCCATCACCTCCACTAGCTTTGTTCGTAGAGATTCTTCTTAAGGCCCACCTGACTTCACATTCCAGGATGTCTAGGTGAGTGATCACACCTTCGTGGCTATCTGGGTCATTGAGATCTTTTATGTAGAGTTCTTCTGTGTATTCTTGCCACCTCTTGTTAGTATCTTCTGCTTCTGTTAGGTCCATACCATTTCTGTCCTTTATTATGCCCATCTTTGCATGAAATGTTCCCTTGGTGTCTCTGATTTTCTTGAAGAGATCTCTAGTCTTTCCCATTCTATTGATTTCCTCTATTTCTTTGCACTGATCCCTGAGGTAGGCTTTCTTATCTCTCCTTGCTATTCTTTGGAACTCTGCATTCAAATGGCTATATCTTTCCTCTTCTCCTTTGCCTTTTGCTTCTCTTCTTTTCTCAGCTATTTGTAAGGCCTCCTCAGACAGCCGTTTTGCCTTTTTTGCATTTCTTTTTCTTGGGGATGGCCCCGTTAATTAGGTCTTGTGTACTGTACTTGCCTGTCATGATAGAGAAATGGATTAGATGCCTACTGCTGATGTGTGCCCGTCTACCTCTTGTGGCTCCTAAGGCTTTGGCCTTACAAATGGTGATGCAATGCTATTTAGTGCACAGATATTAGTACCTTAAATCTTCATAGTGAATTGCATCCTTCTTGGCTGTATTTAATACTTTTTGGCCTGGATTCAATTTTATCTATTAAGTTGGTAACCTCATATTAAGATGCTTTTTTAATTCACAGTTTTTTCTTGAAGCCTTTGCCAGTCCTTTTATTTCAACCTTTCTGAATTACTTTGTTTAGCTGTGACTCATATAATATAGAGTTGAATTAAGCTTTGTGATCCAATCTGAATGCCTTTTAAAAAATATTTAATAGGAGAGTTTAGCCCATTTACATTTATTGACGCAACAGATGCCTGGTATCAGTTCAGTCATGCTGTGTTTTGTTTTAATTGCTTTGGAAAGTCTTTCCCTGTGTGATCTAAGTTCTCTGTGTACCTAATAATCATAGGAAAGGCTGGCATCCTTTTTCCAGTGGTGCAGTGCTAAACCATTCCCTAATTTTCTATCTCTTTGACACGGCGTCTATTCCATCTCCCCTAAAATGAACCAAATGATGAAATTGATGTATATCCTTCTTCTCCCTCTAGCATTTTCTCAGTGCTCACGTCATCCTTTTAAACCTCTATTAACTGACTTCAGCTTTAAATATCTTTTGATCCCAGCTATTAAAAATGAGGACACCTGTGTATGTATTTATACTTCTGATCCCCTCTCTCCCTCCTTATTGATACCATTACCTTCCTCCCAGGGGCTTGTGATGTTAGCGTCTGGTTGCATCACCACAGGCCTTTCCATCGCAGGCTCCTAGGTAACCAGGGGCTGTGCTCGCCAGCAGCTCTCTTGCCTTACGTTCTCATCATCTGAAGTTGCCCTCTAGTCCACAGCTTAAGGCCTCCTGTGAACCACACTCCTGGAATCCCCACGCGTTCAGCACGGTCTGGAGCTTTCTACTTGAATGAGCAAAGAAATCATTCCTGGGTCACTCTGTTTCCTTGAGGTTTTTTTCGTAGACCTTGTTCTGTTCTTTTCGGCTGTTGGGTGTTACCATGGAGAAGCTGAAGCCTGCTTCTTCCTCCTTTAGGTTTCATCTTGATCTTTCCACTTCTTTCATGCCGTGCCTCTCCCAGCCTGTGTCTTGGGTTGACCCTTCAGAGTCTCTTTTCCTGGAGTCTGTGCCCTTCGACAGGCAGCTCCCAGGCGTGTGTTCCTTTACTTCAGCCTCCTCCTTTCGTGCGTCTTGCCTATGTGCCCTCTTCTAATTAATGCCTTCCGAACCGTCTCCCTTGCCTTTTGCCCGCTCTTCCTCCTGTTTTCTGTGCCACCTTTCTCCCTGTGCTCATTCCATTTCTCCTTTCGTAAGTTTCTTTTTAGCCTACTCTCTGCATTTTTGCCTTAGAGAAACACTTGCTTACTACATTGTTTGCTTCACAATGAAATTTTGAGCCATAACCTCCTTCTCTTCTGTGGCCACATTTTTTTCTGATGCAAAGTGTTGGGTTTTGGGGTTTTTTTTTGTCAACCATTATGGCCTTTTCCTTCCCTTTTCTTATATATTTTGATTAGGTCCTATGCTGGTTCAGTTTTGATTACTTGCCTCCGGAGGGTATTTCCAGAAAGACAAGGTGAGTGGGGGGAGGGTGGGGGGCAGAACATAAGATGTTACATCAAAACATCCTCAGAACTGAAGGTCCTCGGATGGTGTTCTTTCCGAGATAGGGGTTTAGGGAAATATTTGTCTGCCTCATCAAAAACAGAACAATGACAGATAATCTGGAAGGGCTTTCGGTTTCAAGGAAAAATGTTTTTCATGCACAGCCCCTCTTCCCTCCTTTACACAGCCTCCAGGGAGAACACATTCTCTCTTATAAAATTAGATACTTCACTGAATAGATTGTCCGTGGCATATAATTCAGAAAGCATAAGAATTTACAGTGAAAAATAACTCCCCTTCCCAGAGGAAACCAGCATTAGCAGTTTCTTAAATACCTTCCTGAAAAATGCAGGCATGTAGGAGAGACAGCAGATACCTTTTATGTCAACATGCACGGCCCGATGCTTCTCAGCGCCTCGCTTTTTCTCCTTCCTGATGTAGCTTGGAGATCACTCCCCACCTTACGGGAAGCGTGCGCTCGCTGTATTCTGTCGTGCAGGTGAACGTAACGCCTTTCCCCGTCTCTCCACGGGTGGACAGGTAGGCTGCTTCTAGCCTCTTGCTCTTCCACACAGGGCTGCAGTGAGCACCACCTTCGGCCATGCATGTATATCTGGGCAAAAGTAATATTCCAGGACGGGCTTGCTGGCTCAGACGGTCTGTGCATTTTAACCTCTGTCCAGGTGCCAGGGTTTCCTGCTTGCCCTCTGCTGCCAGCAGGCTGGAGGCAAGTGCTGGGCGTGGTGACCCACACTGGTCCTCCCTGCTGTAAGGCCAGAATCAGAGAATATGGTGGTGCATGCTCAGTCGCTTCAGTCCTGTCCGATTCTTTGTGACCCTATAGACCATAACCTGCCAGGCTCCTCTGTCCATGGGATTCTCCAGGCAAGAATACTGGAGGGGGCTGGGGGAGCCTGGTGGGCTGCCGTCTGTGGGGTCGCACAGAGTCGGATACCACTGAACTGACTTAGCAGCAACCGCTGCAACCATGCCCTCCTGCAGGGGATCTTCCCAACCCAGGGATGGAACCCAGGTCTCCAGCATTGCAGGCGGATTCCTTTACCGTCTGAGCCACCAGGGAAGCCCAAGAATACTGGAGTGGGTAGCCTATCCCTCCTCCAGGGGATCTTCCCAACCCAGGGATCGAACCCACATCTCTTATGTCTCCTGCATTGGCAAGTGGGTTCTTTACCACTAGCGCCACCTGGGAAGCCCCACGAGAATGTGGAAGGGCCATCAAAGATGTCCCACTTGCCCTGCCTGCTCAGACCCTTTGACACCTTTGCACTTACTGGAAGAGTCGCTGACTCTGCCTGTAATTGAAGAGCACGGGAAAGAGAGCAGCAGGATGGGAGATAAGCAAATTGAATTGGTGCCCTGCTGCCCAGTCAAGGCCTGGACAAGACTCCCGAGCACCCAGGCCTAGGCTGACCGACTTGTCCCCGTGGTGCCCCCCCCTTCCCCCAGGCAGAACCCAGACAGGAAGTGCTGGCCCTGAGCCTCATGACCAGACCTCGGGCTGTGCTGTTTCTCACTAAGGGACAGAGGTCTTGACTGGGCCACATGCAGCGTGACCCTGGGTGAGCCCATTGGTCTCGGGGCTGGAATGCTCCCTTCTGTGAAGCGAGGGGCCAGAGCACCTAAGAAGCCATCTCCTTTGATGACGATGATGTCAGAAACCCAGTGGGGAAAAGACATAGCCAGGTCTGAGCCCCCCTCCCGCTTCTTCCTGGGTGATGGCATCAGAGCAGCCTGTCTGCACAGGGCTGCCCAGAACTGACCTCTACAAGCTCCCCGAACGTGCCAGTGAACCAGAAACGGCTGCAGTTCACCCCTGGGACCTGAGATCTGGCAGGTGGAGGACCTGGGGGCCACGGGCAGCCACGTGTCCAGGAGCCCGGGCGGCTGGCTGCTGTAGGCTGATCCAGCTGACCAAAGTGACCTGGAGAAAAGAAAGGGGTGGCGGGGAGTGAGGCGGGGAGGGAAAGTCCATTCCCCTTTCCTACCTCAGTCCTGAGACCCGGGGCTGCTCCCAGCTGGGCAGGGGCCCAAACAGGACCCGCCCACCTGGGGACCATCCCCCTAATGAATATTTGACTTTCTCATCACGGTTTTGATAACAGAAACTTTGAGTCATGCTCCCCTGAGAGCATGGGCTAGGCAGAGGGCCCCTGGTGGCAGCACGGGGGCTTGGCTGGTACAGGGGATGGGGATGGGGGCCTTACTCAGGGATCTGTGGTCCAAGGTGGGGAGGTCCACCCCCACCCCACCGCCCCAGGCAGCTTCCCTGGGAGAGGGCGCTCGCTCGCTCGCTCTGTGGGACCTTGGGGGAGGGGTGTGGCCTTTCCTCTGTAGATGCGGGTATAGTGACCGCCCCACCCTTGTCCCCCTGATCCCCCAGGGCATAGGCTCTGAGACCTGATGGTCTGGGGGTCAAATCCTGGCTAGCCCTGAAGGGGATGTGCATGTGGTCTTAGGCGAGCAAGTGGCCCTCTTGGGGGTCGCAGTTTCCTCCACTGTGATGTGGGAATGAGAAGAAAAGGCAAGAACCCCCAGAGCTTGGCAGCAGACGCAAACCCTCTACCTGCCCTATCTCCCCCAGAGGCTGGGAGCCCTTTCCCCACACAGCCTGCAGAGGGACCACGGGTTCCCCAGCCTGTCTCTTGCGACTTAAAAGGGAAAGCATCCAAGGGGTGGTGAACCCAAGAAGGTCCTGGAGCAGCTCTTCTCCCTGGTGCCCACCCCTCCTCACCCGACTCCCACCCATCACCCCGGACCCCAAAGGCGGGAGCCACCAGCCCCACGAGTATTCCTGCAGGTACAGCTGCTTCCACTGACACTAATAAAATACGGAAGAAACAAAGCAATTTAAAATTCCAATAAAATGAAAACCCACCGCTGGCCACGCAGCAGATTCAATTAGGTAGCTGTTGCCAAGTGCAGCCCGGGAGATGGAGGGACAGTCCAGGGCTACCCCCACCCATAACCAAGCCAGGAGGGGATGGAGGCTCAGAGGTGACAGCTGGGACAGGGCCGTGTGAGGCAGCCCCCTTTTACAACTGAATAAAAATAAGCTCTCAGCAAACTGGGACGACAGGCAGCTATGTCTATTACAGAGGTTTCAACTGCAATCCACCACAAACCAACCCGAGGGCTGATAAAGTCAGGAGAACAAAGACTCAAGTCACTGCCTTCCCACACTATGCGGAGGTGCTGGCCAGCTCAGCAAGACAGAGAAAATAAGTTTTAAGGATTAGAGAATCTGCCTGAGGTATGGGAGACCCAGGTTCAGTCGCTAGGTTGGGAATATCCCCCGGAGAAGGGAATGGCAACCCATTCCAATATTCTTGCCTCGGAAACCCATGGACAGAGGTGCCCAATGGGCTACAGTCCATGGGATGGCAGAGTTGGACACAACTGAGCAACTAAGGATTAGAAGTTAAACTGCATAGAAGTTCCAAGAGAAGAATTCAGCAAGATTCTCAGAACATCAACATGTAACAAAGAACTTACTGTCTAGCACAGGGAACTGTACTCAGCATCTTATAATAGCCCATAATAGAAAAGAACCTAAAAACATATATATATATAATGCACATCCTTGTGTATACTTTTTTTGGCTGCTCCACATGGCTTGTGTAATCTTAGTTCCCCAACCAGGGACTGAACCCAGCCTTTGGCAGTGAAAGTATAGAGTCCTAACCGCTGGACCACCAGGGTAGTCCCTTGCATATGTTTTAAATCATCTCTAGATTACTTCTATCTAGTACAATGTAAATACTAGGTTCAGTTGAGTTCCGTCACTCAGTCGTGTCTGACTCTTTGCGACCCCATGGACTGCAGGACGCCAGACCTCCCTGTCTATCACCAACTCCCAGAGTGTACTCAAATTCATGTCCACTGAGTCGATGATGCCATCCAACCATCTCATCCTGTGTCGTCCCCTTCTCCTCCTGCCTTCAATCTTTCCCAGCATCAGGGGCTTTTCCAATGAGCTGGTTCTTCACATCAGGTGGTCAAAATATTGGAGTTTCAGCTTCAGCATCAGTCCTTCCAGTGAACACCCAGGACTGATCTCCTTTAGGATGGACTGGTTGGATCTCCTTGCAGCCCAAGGGACTCTCAAGAGTTTTCTCCAACACCACAGTTCAAAAGCATCAATTCTTTGGTGCTCAGCTTTCTTTATAGTCCAACTCTCACGTCCATACGTGACCACGGAAAAACCATAGCCTTGACTAGACCTTTGTTAGTCTGCCACTGTTTCCACTGTTTCCCCATCTATTTCCCATGAAGTGATGGGGCCAGAAGCCATGATCTTAGTTTTCTGAATGTTGAGCTTTAAGCCAACTTTTTCACTCTTCTCTTTCACTTTCACCAAGAGGCTCTTTGTTCTTCTTTGCTTTTTGCCATAAGTGTGGTGTCATCTGCATATCTGAGGTTATTGATATTTCTCCCAGCAATCTTGATTCCAGCTTGTGCTTCATCCAGCCCAGTGTTTCTCATGATGTACTCTGTTAAATAGGCAGGGTGACAATATACAGCCTTGATGTACTCCTTTTCCTATTCAGAACCAGTCTGTTCCATGTCCAGTTCTAACTATTGCTTCCTGACCTGCATACAGATTTCTCAAGAGGCAGGCCAGGTGCTCTGGCATTCCCATCTCTTTTAGAATTTTCCACAGTTTATTGTGATCCACACAGTCAAAGGCTTGGATGTAGTCAATAAAGCAGAAGTAGATGTTTTTCTGGAACTCTCTTGCTTTTTCCATGATCCAGGGGATGTTGGCAATTTGATCTCTAGTTCCCCTGCCTTTTCTAAAACCAGCTTGAACATCTGGAAGTTCACAGTTCACGTACTGTTGAAACCTGGCTTGGAGAATTTTGAGCATTACTTTGCTAGCATGTGAGATGAGTGCAGTTGTACAGTAATTTGAACATTCTTTGGGATTGGAATGAAAACTGACCTTTTCCAGTCCTGTGGCCACTGTTGAGTTTTCCAAATTTGCTGGCATACTGAGTGCAGCACTTTCACAGCATCATCTTTTAGGATTGGAAATAGCTCAGCTGGAATTCCATCACCTCGACTAGCTTTGTTCATAGAGATGCTTCCTAAGGCCCACTTGACTTCACATTCCAAGATGTCTGGCTCTAGGTGAGTGATCACACCATCGTGATTATCCAGGTCATGAAGATCTGTTTTGTACAGTTCTTCTGTATATTCTTGCCACCTCTTCTTAATATCTTCTGCTTCTGTTAGGTCCATACCATTTCTGTCCTTTATTGAGCCCGTCTTTGCATGAAATGTTCCCTTGGTATTCTAATTTTCTTGAAGAGCTCTCTAGTTTTTCCCTTCCTATTGTTTTCCTCTATTTCTTTGCATTGATTGCTGAGGAAGGCTTTCTTATCTCTCCTTGCTATTCTTTGGAACTCTGCATTCAGATGCTTATATCTTTCCTTTTCTCCTTTGCTTTTCGCTTCTCTTCTTTTCACAGTTATTTGTAAGGCCTCCTCAGACAGCCATTTTGCTTTTTTGCATTTCTTTTTCTTGGGGATGGTCTTGATCCCTGTCTCCTGTACAATGTCACAAACCTCATTCCATAGTTCATCAGGCACTCTATCTGTCAGATCTAGACCCTTAAATGTTTCTCACTTCCACTGTATAATCATAAGGGATTTGATTGAGGTCATACCTGAATGGTCCAGTGGTTTTCCCTACTTTCTTCAATTTGAGTCTCAATTTGGCAATAAGGAGTTCATGATCTGAGCCACAGTCAGCTCCTTGTCTTGTTTTTGCTGACTGTATAGAGCTTCTCCATCTTTGGCTGCAAAGAATATAATCAGTCTGATTTCGGTATTGACCATCTGGTGATGTCCATGTGTAGAGTCTTCTGTGTTGTTGGAAGAGGGTGTTTGCTATGACCAGTGCATTCTCTTGACAAAACTCTATTAGCCTTTGCCCTGCTTCATTCTTTACTCCAAGGCCAAATTTGCCTGTTACTCCAGGTGCTTCTTGACTTCCTACTTTTGGATTCCAGTCCCCATAATGAAAAGGACATCTTTTTTGGGTATGAGTTCTAGAAGGTCTTGTAGGTCTTCATAGAACCATTCAGCTTCACCTTCTTCAGCATTACTGGTTGGGGCATAGACTTGGATTATCATGATATTGAATGGTTTGCCTTGGAAACAGATCATTCTGTCGTTTTTGATATTGCATCCAAGTACTGGATTTCAGACTCTTGTTGACTATAATGGCTACTCCACTTCTTCTAAGGGATTCCTGCCTACAGTAGTAGATATAATGGTCATCTGAGTTGAATTCGCCCATTCCAGTCCATTTTAGTTCGCTGATTCCTAAAATGTCGACGTTCACTCTTGACATCTCCTGTTTGACCGCTTCCAATTTGCCTTCATTCATGGACCTAACATTCCAGGTTCCTATGCAATATTGCTCTTTTCAGCATTGGACTTTACTTCCATCACCAGTCACATCCACAACTGGGTGTTGTTTTTGCTTTGGCTCCGTCTCTTCATTCTTTCTGGAGTTATTTCTCCACTGATCTCCAGTAGCATATTGGGCACCTACCAACCTGAGGAGTAAATAGTTGTAAATATAATGTAAATGATATGTGGATCGTTGTGAGTATGATGTCAATGCTATGAAAGCAGTTGCTAGTGTGCAGCAGATTCACCTTTTGCCTTTTGGAATTTCCAGTCCTCCGTTGAATCCTTGGATACAGAACCTGTGGATACGGAGGGCTGAGTGCATATTTATAAGGGCTATTAGTCTATAGTTATCCGGTCGGTAAGAAATGGTGACCCACTCCGGTATTCTTGCCTGGAAAATCCCATGGATGGAGGAGCCTGGTGGGCTGCAGTCCATGGGGTCGCTGAGGGTCGGACACGACTGAGCGACTTCCCTTTCACTTTTCACTTTCATGCATTGGAGAAGGAAATGGCAACCCACTCCAGTGTTCTTGCCTGGAGCATCCCAGGGACAGGGGAGCCTGGTGGGCTGCCGTCTCTGGGGTCGCACAGAGTCGGACACTACTGAAGCGACTTAGCAGCAGCAGCAGCAGCAAGATCCCCTAAAGGAGGAAATGGCAACCCACTCCAGCATTCTTGCCTGGGAAACCTCATGGACAGAGGAGCCTGGCGGGCTACAGTCCTTGGGGTCACAGAGAGTCAAACACAACTGAGTAACTAAACAGCAACGAATACTAGCCTCACAGAATTAGTTTACAAGTGTTCCCTCCGAGTCTCTTTTTAGAAGAGTTTGTGGGAAAACTGGCATTAATTCTTTAAATGTTCTGTAGAATACAGCAGTGAAGCCTGATCTAGGCCTGGGCTTTTTTCTGTGGGTGTTTTGGTTACTAGTTCACTCTCTCTCTTTATTATGGGTCTATAAGGACCTTGTATTAAGTCAGTTTTGGTAGTTTCTGTGTATCTAGGAATTGTTCATTTTATCTAAGTTATGATACTGTTACATTTCCTAAGGAACCTAAATTGATTAAATATTAAGGAATATAAATATATTCACAGAAAGGTAAATAAATGACCTCTATGGGGAAAAAAATTGTTTACATAATGATAGTTTGTAAAGACCAAAACAGACTTACGTCCTGTGCATGGACAGATATTCAATATGGAGAAGATTTGATCCAGTCCCTCCGTCCTAGCCATCCAGTGCGTAACCTGAAGACCTCCCATGGAAGCTGATAAAGAACAGAGGGTCAAGAACAACCCAGGTGCTCCTGATGAAGAAATGTAGGGGCCAGTTCTGCCGTGGCTTAGAGCTGAAGCTGTGCGACTAGCAAAGGGAAAGAGGGGACTGGAGGACGGGGCAGAGCGTCTGGAAGTGGACACGCAGGCCTTGCGGATCACGGGGGGGTGGGTAGGCATCGCCGGGACCGCTGGTTATCTGAATGGAGTGAATGACACTGGAGCCTTACCCAGCACTACACCAACAGAAACTCTGGGCAGACAAAAAAACCCACACCATGGGAAGCAGACAGTGGTAGCACCCAGGTCTGACCTGCAAGGCCCACTGGGGCAGTGGGCTGGGCTGGGGCAGGTCGGAGTGGCTGGCAACCGCCCGGCGTCTCCCCACCTCCTCCCAGCAGAGAGGCCGGAGAACAGCTGCTCCCCACCCCCCTCCTGGGCGGCCTCATTAGGGATTCTGCCGGTGCCACCAGCTAATTAGTGTCGCGTTAATTGAGCATTCAGAAGGCTGCCACCTCCAAGGGCAAGAGTGTCAGCAGCAGAGGGGAATGCAGATGTGGGCCGGCCGCTCCTGGTGGGCTGGGGCCAGGCCCTCTGCCTGGGGACCCCCCGACCCCCACCTCAACACAGATAACTGTCCACTTCCCGAGCTTTCAGGAAGAGGCAACAGGTAAAAACTGGGAGGGCATGAGAAAGAAACAGCATGCACTCAAGGCCCACGCGTGCTTAGGCACCCAGCACACCACCCCTCCTCCAGGAAAGCTGCCATCAGCCCCCGTCACAGTCACCAAGCATGAGGTCCACCGAGGGGACAGGTTTGCTGGGAGAGGGCGGGGGGTGTCCAGTGGCTCAACAGGAAGCTGCACTCGACTGCCCAGGGACCTGTGTCTGTCCAGTAGGTGCCCGGGCTCCTGCTGCAAAGCCTGGCTCGTGGGAGCAGGAATCCGGGGCTGGGGCCTGGCCTGGCCACCCACCTCCCCCACCTTGATGGGCAGGTACCGCATGCCTGCCAGGGCCGAGTACCCCGGGTGCACCCACCCCTTCGGCCCTGTACAGATGAGAAACTGAGGCTCTCACACCCAGCCGCTGCCCAAGGTCACACCCCATGAGAGGCCGAGCGGGGCGTCAGACAGCCACGGGCCTGCCTCCAGCCGGGGTCCCACTGCCCACCTCTCCCCAGTCTCAGTAGCACAGTCCCCCCGCCTCCACCCAGGTTCCCCCCACCTCCAACTTCTGGAAGGCAGGCTGCCACTGAGGTCTCCCTGTAGCCACATTAAACCCCACTCAAAGGGCTGCTTTTAATTGGCTTAATATACTCGTTAATAACTGCGTCTATTTAACACACCTGTAAAAGGCCCATAACATTAAGTTAATGGCAGCAACGGCCTGCCCGCACTGCCAGTCAGCCAGGCAGCCTTTCAAATTTCCCGACAAGGAGGGGCCCCAGGGGGCGGGGGGAGGGGCAGCGGCAGGAGCAGCCTAGGTCACAGAGGGGCCGCCTGTGTCTCTGTACATGGGATCCGGGCTCTGGCTGGCGGCTGCCCCTGCAGGCTCTCAGATACTCGCTGGAGCCCACACCATCATTCGTGCGATGCTCCCAGGGCACCTGCTGTGGTTCCAGGCTTTCTTTCAGGCATGAGGATGCTGAAAAAGAGCAGGGCCTGCCCTCAAAGGCCCCCAAATCCAGCCCAAGAGACAAGCCAACAGCTACAGCAGGCAGTGCAGGGGGCAGGCAGGGAAGGCTGCCTGGAGGAGGAGGCATCCCAGCTGAGCCCAAGAGGGGCAGAGTCAGCAGACCAGGGGGTAGGTGAAGACCAAACCTCTTCCTCTTCCTCGTGCATAATTCCGGCACCTACTGTGCGCCAGGCACCACATGGACCATTCCACTCCACCCCAGATTCCCCTTCCAGATCAGACCCTGGGGAGGCCTGGACATGGGGCACTTCTTCCCAGGGTGTGGGGCAGGGAGACAGACGCAAGATGAGCAGGCTGTCCGGGCCACCTGCATTAACCTGAGAGAACCCATCCAACAGTGGCGTCCACAATGCCCAGTGACTGACTGCAGGGGTCTGGGACATGGGTGCCCGTGGCTTGAGTCCTGGCTCACAGACCCTGGTCCACCAGAAGTCTCAGACTGGCGGCGGTGCAAGCCACAACCCACCCACTGGTGTGTGGTGTGTCCTGCTGGTGTCTGAACACTCTCAAAAGTGTTCCCCTCTGGGCGTGGCACACCTCCCCCACCTCACCTCGGTCCCTGCCCCTCTGGGGCCTCCAGCTCATTTGCAGTCCATCTGTCCGCCAGCGGTCAGCAGAAACGTGTAGAAATCTGCATCTGCACCCCCCGCCTGAAGCCCTGTTCTGTGAGCATCCCACTCTTCAGAAACACAGGACCTGCCTCCCAGGGCCTCCACGGGGCTGGCAGAAGAGTGAAGCCATGGGTGTTTGGGGCAATGCCTGGCCCAGAGGCGACCCTCCACAGTGGGGGCAGGTGGTCAGCATGTAGAGGAGATCGGGGGACACCGTGCAGTGGACCAGGGGTGGGGGGAGGGAGCGCAGGGCCATGGCCTAAATGCCACCCTGAGCAGCTCAGGCTTCATACCAACGGGGGCTCATGGGAGGGTCTTACATGGAGAGGCAGGCAGGCTTTAGTGAACTGCTCACCAACAACCAGGGCGCCCCCTGAGGGCAGGCGCCCTTGACAGTGCTGACCACAGCTCTCCAAGGTCAGTGACAGCAGTCTCATCCCCATTCTACACAAGAGCAAACTGAGGCTCAGAGAGGGGCAGCGGCCTGCCTAGGGTCACACAGCCAAGTGAGCATGGCAGGCCTGGATTTGACCGTGAGGCCTTCCCAGAAAGCGGCTGACCGCCCTCTGTGCTCCGCCCAGGAGCAGATGCTGGCCACCGACACAGGGATGCCAGGGAGCCCCAGGCTGCTCAACCCCCACCCCACCCCACCCCACCCGACCCTGCCGCCGTGGCAATTCCAGAAAAGCACAGACGAGAAGTGAAACGCCTCCTTCCCAGGCCAGGCACTGCTGGCATCCGGGGCTCTTTCCCTTGGTGTCTTGGTCCGACCCCCTTTGAGAGGGACAGGGGGAGGCAGACGGCCCCCCTCTGTGGCCTCTTTCCATGTCCCCGCTTCCCTGCCTTGTCAGAGCCCCCTGACACCCGAGCTCGGCGCACGGCGGGCGTCTCCTGGGCGCTCTGTCTCCCAGGGTGACCTCGTCTTGTTTCCCACCCCGGAGCCTCTGAGGGGTCATGTTAAAACCCTCCTCAGCTCACAGCCCTTCTCTGCTCCCAGCCTTCCCACGTGGAGCAAAGCCCGGACCCCCTCAGTGCCCCCCACGCCAAGGCCCTCCACGCACTCCCTGCCTCTCCGGTCCATCTCCTATGACCACGCCTCCAGCTCCGCTGCCCCACACGAGCCCATCTGCTCCCCAATCCGAGGCCATGCGGCTCACCCCCTCACCTCCTTCCACTCTCCTGAGGGGCCACTTAAATCAGGGAAACCTCACTGCTGACCGCTGTGTCCAGACCAGGCTCCCCGATCCCGTCTCTCTGCATCCCCCACGCCCAGCTGTCCCGGCTACTCTGTCTGTGTAGCAGGTCACCCCAAAGCCCAGAGGCCTCACACACCGTGTCATATGCTCAGACTATAGACAGGGCACGGTGGGGTGGGGTGTCTGTGCCGTGATGTCACTGGAGACAGGGTTGAGGGGAGGCAGCCCTGCTGAAGACCCAGGCCTGGGCTGGACTCTTCCGAAGGCCTGTTGTTCAGTAGCTTAGTCATGTCTGAGTATTTGCGACCCCATGGACTGCAGCACACCGGGTCTCCCTGGCCCTCACCATCTCCCGGAGTTTGCCTAAGTTCATGTCCACTGAGTCGGTGATGCCATCCAACCATCTCATCCTCTGCCTCTCTCTTCTCCTTCTGCCTGCAATCTTTCCCAACGTCAGAAGGCCTGCTCCTTCATAAATCGGGCGGTGGATGCCGGCTTTGGGGCACTGAGGCACCAAACGTGGCTTCTCCACGTGGCCTGAGCTTCCCAGACCAGGAATGGACATCCTGAGAGGCAGAGATCCACTGGATCTCCGGGTGGAAGCCAGATAGACCGTTAGGACTGAGCCAAGACACTCATCGGCACATTTCTGCCACCTTCATTCATTAAAATCAAGTTGCTTAGCTCGTGTTTAAGTGGAGGAAAGTTAGGCTCCAGTGCCCATGGGGAGAAGTGCCAAAGAACTGTGGGCGTGTTTTAAAACTACCGCACCAGGGGACTTCCCTGGCGGTCCCTGGTTAAGGCTCTGCGCTTCCAATGCAAGGGGGCACCGTTCGATCCCTGGTCAGAGGCTACTAAGATACTACTTGCCGCTCAGTATGGCCAAAATAAAATAATAATAAGAAGAAAAAATAATGTTGTTGAGAAATTGCCTGACTTAGAGTCCTGTAGAACTTCAGGTTAAACTACCTTTAAAAAAAAAAAAAAACCAACCACGTCTGCTGTCTCCTTCACGGGGGTGTTGCTGCCTGACACATACATTACTGTCTGTCTCCCTGAACGTGGGCTTCCCTCGTGGCTCAGCAGTAAAGAATCCACCTGTCAATGCAGGAGACCTGGGTTCAATCCCTGGGTCAGGAAGATCCCCTGGAGAAGGAAATGGCGACCCACTCCAATGTTCTTGCGTGGGAAATCCCATGGGCGGAGGAGCCTGGCGGGCTACATTCCACAGGGTCGCAAAGAGTGGGACACGACTAAGTGACGAAACCACCACCACTACCCCCCACTAGCTCCAAAAGGGAAAGCTCTTCAAGTCGCTTTGCCTGCTGCTCATCTCCAGGCCCAGGATGGTGCCTGCATGCAGGAGGCGCTTGGGAAATATCCGAGGCACGCCGGCCTGGGCAGGGGCTTGTCTCCACAGGGCTGTCTCTGGCTTCATTCCTCCCAAGACCCAACTCTCCCAAGGGCAGAGACTAGTGGGTAACAGGGGCTCCCAAGCTGGACAGGTTCCTTCTGGCTGACCACAGCCTTGTCGGGCATTCAGCAAGGCTTCCCTGAAGAGTGGACAGGCCAGCTCCAGGAGCCCTGTCTGCTGGGGGAGCAGGATGAGCCAAGGGTAGGCGGCATCTGCCTGCAGCCACACCAGGCAACCACCAAACCTTCGCCGGGGTCCCCAACACCCAGCTCAGGGAACCCAGGAAGGTAAGGCCTGCAGGGCCACAGGTCTCTTTCTCTGCCCCCTCCCCCCGGGCACGCAGCCCCGGCCAGAGCTCCCTTGGACACGTGCTCGCCTTTGGGTGGCCCTTCACCGTGTAGAAGCCCACTGCAGACAGCTGGCTTGGTTGGTTGCTTTGTGAGAGACCTTTTTGTGCCATGATATCTGTCAGAACAGGGCTGTGCCATGCCCCTGAATGCTAGTGGCTGGGCTCACCTCCAGGCGAGGGTCTGGAGCCTCTTCCTACAGGGGCTGGGAGGCCTGGCCTGGCCCGAGTGACCAGGAGCCCCCCGCCCCCAAGCCACAGCCACTGTGCTCTGCTTTGCAAGGCTGCATTTGAGGCCCCGGGTGGCTCAGGAGAAAGCCCTTCAAGAACAAGGTGTGAAGCAGTAGAGGCTGCGGATGCCAAGGCTCACAGGGCGCGGTGATCACGCCAGGTTTGCACAGGGTGGCTCTGGTCCATGGTCTCCCGACGGCGAGCACGTGTCTGGGGAGCTCTGCCTGGGGCCGCCTGCCCGGTCACGTGTCCTTGGACGGAACGCCTCCTGCCTCTCTGAGCCTCCAGGCTGACTTGATGGTCCCTCCTCAATACTGTCTGCCTCCCGAGTCTATGGAAGAGGACGGTGGGGTGGGGGGCATGGGGGGATCCTCCTGGGTCTCCCAGCCTCAGCTGGGGCCCGCCTTGGGGTTCAGGGGGAGGTGCCAACGTGGAAGCCGAGCCCCAGCTCTGCCCTCACCAGCTGTTTCGGAGAGGTCCTATTTCCTTCCTCTGTAAGATGGGGGCCCGGATCAGTTATCTACTGCTGTGTGGCAAGTCGCTCCAGAATGTAGTGGCTTAAAGCAGGGGTCCCTACCCTCCGGGATTTAATGCCTGATGATCGGAGGTGGAACTGATGATAATACTAGAAATACAGTGCACAATACATGTAATGAGCTCGAATCATCCCGAAACCATCCCCGCCCTCCCCCAGCCCTGTCCCAGTCCAGGGAAAACTTTTCTTTAAAACTGGTCCATGGTGCCAGAAAGGCTGAGGACCGCTGGCTTAAATGGGTCAGTCGTTATATACTGTCTCTCCTGGTTTCCGTGGATCAGGAGCCCCCTAGCTGGTAGCTCTGCTCAGTGTCTCTCGTGAGCCTGCGGGCAGTTGTCGCAGGGGCTCAGTCACCTGAAGGCCTGCCCTGGGCTGGAGGACTTGCCTCCCCAGGATGGTTCACATCGCTGCCGGGCCTCCCCGCAGGCTGCTCCCGTGTCCGCACGGGTGGAGCAAGTGATCCTGCCCTGGACGCCTCGCCCCTTCCCTTCACCGGTATCTCGCAGGTCACATGGGTCAGCCCCATTGGAAGTGGAAGAGCATGCATACCCTGAGGCGAGGACCACCTGGGTCTCGCGACAGGTCTTGGAAGCTGCCTGCCAAATGCCACAACTTGTCTGCTGCCTTATCTGTGAAATGGGACTGCCTCCCAACCACTGGGAGGTGGGTTGGGAACCCCAGGTGCTGCGAACAAGAGGTGCGGGGCAAAGCTGTAGGCCCGGAGCCTCGCACATACTAAGCGCTCACAGGAGACAGCCTCTCAGGTGCCACCGCCATCGGCTCCCACAAACGCTGGAGTGACCCCAACTGGCTGAGGGCCCTGCTGACCAGCGGGGGCCAGGCGGGCCCCTTCTATCCATGAATGGGAACGAGAAACAGGCATTGCCGGGTTTTTTTTTCGCCTCCTTCTTCTTAAGGTTTTAAACACCTAATTTATTCCATCCATTAGATAGATTTTGTAGATTTAATCATTTTCACAGTTGGTGGCTCATTGGATACTCAAGATAAACTCCAAATGAAAGTATAATGGTGAGGACAAATGAGTTTTCACACCACAATGGCAGAAACTTGCTTGGGAAGAGAGTTTAAGGGGAACAAAAATACATACAGATATCATTTTTTTCCCCCGGCAGCCGCTTTTGCTGACTATAGTAGGTTACCACAGTTAATTTCACCAGTTTTGTTCATCTGTAAAATTGCATAAAAGTGACATTTTTGTGCTCATTATAGCAACTGCTGATTTATGGCTGGTAAATGAAGAACTGGGCCCTTTTTTGTGGGACTCTCCGAGCGGCGCTAAGTGCCCATGAAATTGCTTGTATAATGTAGTTTAAATCCAATCTCAGAGAAAGATTCCCCCGTTGGCCAAAGTGACATTTCCATTCTCCACACCGAGTTTATTTTAGGCCACTTGTGGTGGGGGGAGGGGGGCGGTTGCCCCAGGCAGGGTCAGGATGGGGGACCTGGGTCAGCTCCACCCACCCAGCATTCATTGGGGCCACAGGGATGGGTGGGTACTGCCACCAGTCACCAGCCTCCTCCTTCCCCGCTGCCCTGCCCACCTCGGGGCAGAGGAGCAACGTCCTCCTGATACACGGTCTTCCTGCCCTGCCCCTCCCTGGCCTAGAACCTTCTGTGGCTGCCGGGGCCTTGGCCCAGAGCTCCTGGGGCAGCACAGCTGACCCCGCATCCAGGCAGTTCCTTGTGGTCGGGTTTCTGTCCTGGGCACCGCATCCCTGACTGGTACCCACGAGAGGCCATGAGACCCTCTCCCCAAGTTAGGACGACAGAACTCGTCTGCGGATGACCTGGCCAGTGTACCCTGGGGACAGAACCATCGGAAATTCCTGCCCCACGGTGAAGAGGGCCTGCTCGGGCCTGACGCCCTCCTGAGCTGCCCGGGGTGGGCTTTCCTCCCCGCACGCCTGCCCTGCACTTCTGCTCCTTCTCTGGTCCATCATTCCCATGGGGGCAGACCGCCTGGCCTCCGCACCTTTGCCCGTGTGACTTCTGCCTGGAATGCATTCCTCTCCTTCCTCACCCCTTCGGCCCTGCCCTAGCAGAGACACTCTTCTCTTCCAGAAAGCTGTCTCTGGAGCCCCCGGGGGTGAGGCTCCCCTGTGTCCCCACGCTCCCTGTGTGTCCCCATCATAGCACTCGGTTCGCTCAGATTGGCTGTGAGTCCTCAAGGGGGTCTGCCTGCCAATGTGGGAGACGTGGGTTTGATCCCTGGGTGGGGAAGATCCCCTGGGAGAAGGAAATGGCAGCCCACTCCAGTACTCTTGCCTGGAGGATCCCCTGGACAGAGGAGCCTGGCGGGCTACAGTCCACGGAGTCACACACAGTCAGACACGATTTAGCGACTGAGCACATAGGCTCACATCTCGAGGGTTGGGGGGAGGCTCAGGGAAGGTAGGATGTGGCAGGTCATCTTCCCGTGGGTGGGGAGGCGGTGGGGCTTGCACTCTGTCCCAGCCACGATGCCAGGCCCACCCATGCACATGCCCTGCCCCTTCCTCTCCCGGGAAGACCCTTGTGCCAGGCAGACAGGGAGGGTCATAACACATGTGGAGAGACCCACTTCTGCTGAGGCTCCGCCACTCGACTTATTAAACCTCACAGCAGCCAGGAGAAGCAGTGTTAGCAGCAGCATAAACCCATTTTGCAGGTGAGGAAACTGAGGCTCAGAGTGGTTAAACCCCTCCCTGCCCTTCCCCAAGACTCACTGCTGGGCTCCGGGGGATGCCCTTGGAGGGGGAGGAAGGCAGTGCGCCATGAGAACTTGTGGGGTCCTCCTCGCCCAAGGGCTCAGCCAAGTCTCGGTCTCCCAGCGCCTGCTCTGTGCTGCACCCCTTGGTGGGCCGCTTGGCACGGACGTTCCCCGAGGCCACCCTGCAGACCTGGCACAGTCATCCCCATTCCACAGGTGGGGAAACTGAGGCTTAACCAGACCAGCCACTTGTCCAGGACTACACAGCCCCACACAGGACTCCACCCAGGCTGCCAGCTCCAAAGCCCTGGGTCTCTCCACCCACCTCCTGCAGGCCCCTCGCTCCCCTCCCCACTGCAGAGAGTGTCACAGACAGCCCCTAGGGAGGTCTCAGGACCGGGAGGGTCTCTGGAGGGGACAAGGGGGTCTGCCTGCCGGCCACCTGCTTCCCCTGCTGCAGGAACCAGCTGTGCCCAGCAACAGTGGGGACAGCTGGCCTGTCACAGAGTATGCCCTTCAAGGAATCCCCTAGTGGTCCGGTGGTTAGTGCTTTCACTGCCGAGGGCCCGGGGTTCAATCCCTGGTCACAGAACTAAGACCCCACCTGCAGCACAGCATGGTCAAAAAAATTTTTTAAATTAAAAATAAAATAGCTCAGCTGGTAAAGAATCCGCCTGCAATACAGGAGAGCCGGATTTGATTCCTGGGTTGGGAAGATCTGCTGGAGAAGGAATAGGCTACCCTCTCTAGTATTCTTGGGCTTCCCTGGTGGCTCAGCTGGTAAAGAATCTGCCTGCAGTGCAGGAGACCTGGGTTCGATCCCAGGGTTAGGAAGATCTCCTGGAGAAGGGAAGGGCTACCCACTCCAGTACTCTGGCCTGGCAAATCCCATGGGCGGAGGAGCCTGGTGGGCTGCAGTCCATGGGGTCGCTAAGGGTTGGACATGACTGAGGGCCTTCACTTTCACTTTTCACTTTCTATGGGGTCGCACAGAGTCGGACACGACTGAAGCGACTTAGCAGCAGAGCAACTTAGCACACAGGCACGCACACCAGAAATGACACAAACGCCACTAGCAGTAGGAAGGACGAGCAGGCGGGTGTGTCCCGCAGTCACACTCCAATATCTCGAGGCCATGAGAAGGGACAGGCCCTGCCCCCACAGCTCCCCAGATGAACCTGGAAAAGTAACCTCGAGTGGGAGAGACCCGAGAGTGTGTGATCCCTGCTCACCTGTGCTGACACCAGGAGCGGTCAGGAGTCTGGAGGGCCTTCCCCTTGGTCCCCTTGCTGTGGTTCCTGTCTGAGGGCAGGCGCAGGGGTTGCTCTGCGGACTGACCACCTACCCCCCCCTCCCCCAACCTGAGCGTCACACGAGTGTGTTCTGTGTGTGAAAGTGCAGTAAGTCTGTGATGCATGCAGTTTCCTTGACATACTTTACGCTGTGATGCAAAGCTTAAAAGTTTAGAAGGGGGGACTTGCCTGGAGGTCCAGTGCTTTAAGACTCTATGATGCCAACTGCAGGGGCCCTGGGTTCGATCCCTGGTCGGGGAACTAAGATTCCACATGCCACACAGGCATGGCCCAATTTTTTTTTTTCTTTTTAATTTAAAAAATTTGAATGAATGAAGGAGCAAGTGAGGGGCTGGGAAAAGCAAGGGAGGCGCGGCTGGGAGCCCTTCCAGGGAGCTGTAGGGGGTGCGGCCTGTGGGCTAGCCTTCACCTGTGCGTCCTCCCCTCCCCGTGTCCCCCTGCAGGCGAGACGGTGGCCAGCTCCATGCATTCCTCCCGCTACCCGAGCCCGGCGGAGCTGGACGCCTACGCCGAGAAAGTGGCCAACAGCCCGCTCTCCATCAAGATCTTCCCCACCAACATCCGCGTGCCCCAGCACAAGCACCTCAGCCGCACAGTCAACGGCTATGACACCAGCGGCCAGCGCTACAGCCCCTACCCGGCGCACACCGCCGGGTACCAGGGCCTGCTGGCCATCGTCAAGGCCGCCGTCTCCTCCTCCTCCAGCGCGGCCGCGCCCGCCGGGCCCGCCAAGAGCGTGCTCAAGAGCGCCGAGGGCAAGCGGACCAAGCTGTCGCCGGCCGCCGTGCAGGTGGGCGTCGCGCCCTACCCGGCGCCCAGCACGCTGGGGCCCCTGGCCTACCCCAAGCCGCCCGAGGCGCCCGCCGCGCCGCCCGGCCTGCCCGCGGCCGCGGCCCCCGCCGCCGCCGTCATCCCCCTGCCCGGCCGCGGCCTGCCCCTGCCGCCCTCCAACCTGCCCTCCATCCACAGCCTCCTCTACCAGCTCCACCAGCAGTGCCAGGCCCCCGGCGCCGCGCCCGCCGCCTGCCAGGCCGTGCCCGGGCCCCCGCCCAGCCCGGCCAAGCACGGCCCGGTGCCCGGCTTCCCCCGCACGGCCTACTCGGCCACGGCCGGCCCGCCCGAGTGCCGGAAGGGCGCCGAGCTGGGCCAGGGGAGCACGCCCGCGGCCTTGACGTTGGCCGGGGCCGCCAAGCCCGCGGGCTACGCGGACGGCGGCCTGGATTACCTGCTGTGGCCCCAGAAGCCGCCCCCGCCGCCGCCCCCCCAGCCCCTGCGGGCCTACGGCGGCGGCGCGCTGGCCAGCAAGTCCCCCGAGGCCTGCGGGGGGCGGGCGTACGAGCGGGCCAGCGGGTCGCCCCTCAACTGCGGCGTGGGGCTGCCCGCCAGCTTCGCCGTGGGCCAGTACTTCGCCGCCCCCTGGAACAGCGTGCTGGTGACCCCCACCAGCGACTGCTACAACCCCGCGGCAGCGGCGGCGGCGGCGGCGGCGGCGGCGGCGGCGGCAGCGGCGGCGGCCGCTGGGACCGAGCTGGGGCCGGGGGCCGCCCGGGAGCTGGCGGGGCCCCCGGCCGAGACCCTCTCGGGCCTGCCCAGCAAGAGCGTGTGCAACACGGCTGTGCTCAGCAGCAGCCTGCAGTCGCTGGAGTATCTCATCAACGACATCCGGCCGCCCTGCATCAAGGAGCGTATGCTGGGCAAGGGCTACGAGACGGTGGCTGTGCCCCGGCTGCTAGACCACCAGCACGCCCACATCCGCCTGCCCGTCTACAGATAAGGCCGGCCCGGCACACGCACGGACCGACGGGCAGGGCGCCGAGGAGGCGGGGGTGGGCAGGGAGAGGCAGGCTGCAGAACAGGGTGGGCGGCACGCGGGACGGTGGGGATGGGGGACAGCCCGGCCCCGAGTGCCCCCCTGATGCCCACAGGAAAGCCAGGTTGGCGACCCGCCAGCTGCCGCCGATGGGGAGTTGGCCAGGTGACCTCTCGCTCACGACGCCCCTCCCCACCATCGACTGCCCCAGCCCGGCCCCGGGGAGGCCTAGGGGCAGCCACCCTCCATCCCAGGTCCATGCCTCCCTCCATCCAAGCTGGCGGAGGCCGGGAGAGAACAGAAGCGGTTCTTCCCGGCTGTCCAGGAGAGGCGCTCAGGCCGCAGTGGGGCCCAGGAAGAAATGTGATGGTCTGGGGGCGGGGGTGCAATCGGAGCAGGCCCCTCCCCTGGGCTTAGCTCCTCCCTCTTGAGGTCCCAGTCTCCAGGAGAAAGAGCAGCGGGGGCCCACAGCGCCTCCCTCGCACTGCCCATTCCCAGTGAAGACCAAGACTACAAGAGGCTCCGGGGAATGCTGGTCCCCCTGGTCCTCCCCTTCTACACCCTCTTCCCCTCCCTATCATGCCTTCCCCACACAGAATCCCATCTCCATTCTCCAAATCCTGGACCACCACCTTCTCCCTTCCCACCAGGACCTATTATGGGGGGGAGGGGGGTGCTGCCGGGCACAGTTGTGCAGGTTGTGTACTGCACAAGGGCAAACGCATCCGAGGAGACGGCATTTGCATCCTAGACGTGTGTGTTTATGACAGCAAATTTTCTGAACCTCGAGGAAGGGGCGGCATTGACCTATTCGCACAAAGGCGCCATAGGGGCTAACAGTGTCAGAGGGCTCAGACCCTGCTTCCTTCAGGGGTCCTCCCAGGAGCCAGTGCCAGGGCAACCTGCTGGTTTTAACTGGGAGATCCAATCCACTCCCTTTTCCTGCAAGCCACCCTCCAAGGCCTGCCCCACACCGCTTGGGAGGGGGGATCAGGCAGTCTTGGGGGGGACCCCCATTAAGTCCCTAAGGCCCAATTTCCCCGAGTCCTGGCCCCTCTGGCACTCTGGAAGCGGTACTGTATCTCTCTCCAAGGCCTGTTCAAGCACTAAGTGCATTTACGAATCTCTGAGAATGTTTTTTTTTATATACTAAAATTGACCATTATATTCTACTGTGAGAAGTACGGTCTGCACTATATTGTTTTAAAAACGAAGAGAAAGAAAAAAAAAAGGAAAACACAGATGGTGTCTCAGCTGTGGGATTGTTTCGTTAAGCTCTTATGTTTGTTCTTCTTCCTTCCTCTACCGCCCCCAACCCTTCCCCCGCCAGGAGTAAATCGGGCTGTCTTCTCCCCTGACGGGGCTCGGAGCCCTGGGGAGCAGGCGGGGAGCCTTCCGGCACCCCCTCTGCTGGGCCACTTTATAGGCGATGTTTCATTTGCTCCCCTAGGTCTTCTGACCCTGTTAACGTGTCAGCCACTCGGCAGGGCCAGGGACTGGTCCATAGGGCAGCCAAGACAGAGACTAGCCCAGCCCCTCTGGCTCATTCCCTGAGGGGTATGGAGGGGGTCTGGGGTTGGTGTCCCCCTTACGTCACTAAATCACCCCCCCCTCAGTGCCTGGCACCCTCTGTGCATCCTCTTAAGCAGTGTGGCTTGGGGACAGGCCAAAGTGGTTGAGCAGCGGCCATCTCCCTGGCCAGCCCCAGCACATACACACCCCATGCCCCGGGGGCCTGGGGCTGTCCAGGAGACCTCCCTTGCCCCAGGGTGCTCAGCGTGTATCAGGCACTTACTGGGCATTTTCCTATATACAGCATCTCTTGGGAGCCTCGCCACTGCTTGTAAGGTGTGCTGTGCTAAGTCGCTTCAGTGGTGTCTCTCTGTTGTGACCCCCTGGTCTGTAGCCCGCCAGGCTCCTCTGTCCATGAGGATTCTCCAGGCAAGAATACTGGAGTGGGTGGCCATGCCCTCCTCCGGGGATCTTCCCCACCCAGGGACGTCTTAAGTCAACTGCACTGGCAGGTGTGTTCTTTACCACTAGCGCCACCTGGGAAGGAACCTTGTAAGGTAGGGGTGTTCTAGAGGAAGAAGCCGAGGCTCAGAGATGGGAGGTGACCTGCCTGAGGTCACACAACAAGTCTGCGGAAAGCTGGGGTTCAAACGCCACAGCATAGACTCTTGTTCACATCCTGTCCCCTTCTTCCTCCCTGACCTGCTGGCCCAGTGTCTGAACAGAGGGGAATGGGGGGTGTCACCAGTCTGATTCAGGCCTGCCCTCTCATGCATGGAGCCCCATCTGGGTGCCTGGCATGGCAAGGTTCAGGGAAGAAGAGGGAGAGAGGGGACACCCTGGATGTGACCTTGCAGTGGGGACATCCACCTCCTAAGGCCAGGCCCCAGAGCCTGGCAGCACACGGAGGTTTCGAGAAGAGGCTGTGTCCAGACCCAGGCCCTTCTGAGCTGGGTCAGTGAGTCAGACATGTCACCAGGGCCTGAAGAGCAGGAGCAGGGGTCCAGCTGGGTGACAGGCCAGGGAATCCATCGCTGCGTGAAAGGCCCCTGGTGGTGGTGGTTTAGTCACTAAATTGTGTCTGACTCTTTGCAACCCTGTGGACCAAAGCCCACCAGGCTCCTCTGTCCATGGGATTTCCCAGGCAAGAATACTGGAGCGGGTTGCCATTTCCTTTTCCAGGGGATCTTTCTGAACCAGGGATCCAACCCATGTCTCCTGCACTGGCACGTGGAATCTTTAACCCTGAGCCACCAGAGAAGCCCGAAGGCCACTGGGTGTGACCACAGACAGGATGCAAAGGAACGCTGACACAGTGCTTTTCTGACCTCATGTAACTGAGTCTCACAACGGCCCTTTCAGCTCATAATAAGATCATCCCCATTTTACAGATGAGGACACAGAGGATCTGAAAAACAGCCACAAGGAGAGGAAGAGGGAGGCGGGTTCTGGCATCCAGCCCCACACTTGAGGCCAGGCTGCCCCCAGACATTCTAGTTCACACATCTCTGAAGCTCACCAGGGGCATTGCAGCGCTCAGGGCTATCCAGCCTCTGGAGGGAGCAGGCCCTGGGTACAAATCCTACCATAGGTACTTTAAGTGACCCAGAACCAGTCCATCCCCAAAGAGGGCAACGCCAGAACCAGGGATGGGATTCAAGGAGACCACAGTGTGGGCACTTGGGAGAGGGGCGGGGCAGAGCAGGCTCAGCGCTGGGGGCGGCAACCCATGGTCTGGCTGTCCCCAGAGCTACCGCTGCGGCCACCTCCACACCAATGCTAGGTAGCCCAGGTCCCCAGGTCCTGGGCCCACCAGCAGGTCCGCCAGGCAAGGGGACAGAGACTGCAGCCACCCTCCAGGCCAGGTCCCTCACATGCAGGGTGAGGACCTGTCCCCTATCAGTGGAAAACCTCCTGAACCCTCTGCAGGGCAAGTGAAGAGGCAAGCAGGTGGGGCCACAGAGCACAGCCAGTCGGGGCCTGACCCCAGGACCCAGCTCCATCCTAGCACCAGCTCCCTGGGTACCTTGGCCGGGTTTCTTCTCCCTGGGAGCTGAGGGAGCTGAGCTCAAAGGGCTCTCCAGCCTCTTTGAAACCAGATAGAGGAGCAGTGCAGGTGTTTACGATATTATCATCACTACAATTACAGCCCGGTTAGTGCAGGCACACAGGCCCCAAGGCTCAGCGCTAAGTAGTAGGTAGGTCTCGCCACAGTTCAGGTGTACGTGGTATAGCTGAGGCCAGCAAGACCAGAGAAGGGCGATCACTTTGCCTAAGTTCACACAGTTCAGGATGGGGCTCAGAGAAGGGGTGGGCGGGGGCAGAACACCGGCCTTCTGATTCAGAATCGAAGCTCTTAACTGCTATGCAGAGACTAAAACCACCACCGATCCCTGCACACGGCCTGTCTAGCTCCAGAACGCAGATTCAGCATTGGTTCCCACACCCTGCGCTGCTGGGACCTCCTGTGGTGATGGAGGCAGAGAGGAGCCGCCTGCTCCCCCTCCAGAGCTGCCTGCCTTCCCTTTATAAAGACACTAGAAGCTTCTCCCTCTCTGAGTATCTGGGGTTCATCCCTAGTAAGAGCTGAGCTGTCTAGTCTGGTAGCCATGCGCTGGAACCACGTATATTACTACCACTTCCCATCATAACAACAGTTAGATCACTCCATGTTCCAGAGGCCTCAGATGCGCGGGAGGACTTCGGCAAACCTTTAAGTGCGGGGGCGTCCATGGCAGGGACACTCACCGTTGCGGGGTGGCTCTATGTCTTCTTGTCTCATCCCAGCCTTTAGATCCCGCTCCCATTTCCATCCCCGCCTGGCCTCAAAGCAGCGACTTCGACCTCGCTCCGCAGCACTGAGCTACACCTGGGACTCCGCGTGCCCTGCCTGCCCTGCGCCTGGGTTTCCCCTGCCTGGGTTTCCCTTACCTGCGCTGCAGCGCACATGCGCATCCCGGGAGTCTTTAAAGGGCCCACGCAGTCACTACGGGGGGGCCCCCCTTCGCTGGCCTTTGGAAGGTGGGGCCCAGCCACAGTGGGTGGGCAAGCCAGGGAGAACAAAAGGCTTTTTTGTTTAAATCACCACTTGCTCACCAGGGAGTGACAAGGGGAGAGGAGGAGGCAGGAGGCAGGAAAACTGGCCAGCTCCCATAGACTCCATGTGTGGCCCTGGGCCTCGGTCAGGAGTGGTGGTGGCATTTGAAGGGCTGGGACAGCATCACATGATGTGTGACCAGGATGACAGGGCAAATTAGTGCTGGAAGTGGGACCTGCCACCCCCCTCCTCCCCGCCCCAGAGCAGTGGGGCCCAGGGGTTCCAGTCCTGAGGCTGCCTCCCACCGGCATGTGGCCTTTGGCAAGTGACTGCCTCTCTTTGAGCCACCTGTTCTCACGTGTAAAGTGAGTCTATTACAAAGCACGTACCACATGCGGCTGAACATAGGAAAAGGGTAGTCAAGTCCGAGGGGCTTCCCTGGTGGCTCAGTGGTAAAGAATCTGCTTGCAATGCAGGAGACCTGGGTTTGATCTCTGGGTTGGGAAGATCCCCTGGAAGAGGGCATGGCAACCCACTCCAGTATTCTTGCCTGGAGAATCCCATGGACAGAGGAGCCTGGCGGGCTGAAGTCCATGGGGTGGCAGAGACTCGGACACGACTGAGCAACTCAGCAGCAGCAGTCAAGTCCTCTAGGCGGCATGGAGCCTCTTCTGAAGGTGCATTATTCCTGTCATCACCAGAGGCTGATTTTCACATTGCAAAGTGGGTTTCTAGGTTAAAAGAGTTTGAGAAACCGAGGCCTGGTTCACCCTCCCTCCAGCACCTTGGAGATGTATATTAGCATATTATTTGCACATGGATTTAATATGCTAAATCACATCAGATATTAAAGGTTCTGAAAAGTCCTGCAGGGGAGATGTGCATGCGTGCGTGCTCAGTGACTTCAGTCGTGTCCGACTCTTTGCGACCCCATGGACTGTAGCCTGCCAGGCTCCTCTGACCATGGGGATTCTCCAGACAAGAATACTGGAGTGGGTTGCCATGCCCTCCTCCAGGGGATCTTCCCAAGCCAGGGATCGAACGCAGGTCTCCTCCACTGCAGGCAGATTCTTTACCGTCTGAGCCACCAGAGAAGCCCAAGAATATTGGAATGGGTAGCCTATCCCTCCTCCAGAACTTTCCAACCCAGGGATCAAGCCCACATCTCTTCGGTCTCCTGCATTAGCAGGCAGGCTCTTTACAACTAGCGCCACATGGGAAGCCCGCAGGGAAGATAGCCTTCCAGATTTAGCCCAGCATTTCCCTAACTTTTTCCTATCAGCTAAGTTTTTATTTGTTTCTATTAGCATCCCAAGGAACAAAAGGGACTTCAGGAAATATTGAGTCTTAATTTGTGTTACAAGTGGGAGAACTAAGTCTCCTCTCCCCACTGGGCCTGTTTCCCCATCTGCAACACAGACTCCTCATGGGTTTGCGGCAGAATCAGAACTGGGATCCAGACCTGCCCTGGAGTCGTTGGGCCTCACGTCCTAATTGGTCTTTGTCCACAGAGTTGAGCTGGGCTCCAAAGAGGGGAAAGACCACCAGGAAGAGAAAGGAAGCCCTTGTTTGAGAAGTTGGGATGATGTCCTTATTTTGAAAATGAGAAAAGTGAGGTTCAGAGGAGAGAGGCAACTTGCCTGAGGGCACACAGCAACTAGGTCCTAGACTTCCCGGAGGCAGAGACTCCTTTCCACCTGGTGGGAGTGGTAATGGCGGGGTTTCCTCTGTCTGTAGCTTCAGCCTCACCTCCTGGGGAGCTCACGCTAGGGGCTCCTCCTGGATCATGGCACCAGGTGCCAAGTTTCCCTACGGCCTCCTCTAAGGAGGCCCCTGGGCGTGACTACAGCAGCCTCTGGTGGCCAGTCTCTACAATCAGCTGCCCCACCCTGTAGCAGCCAAAGGCAGATCTGTGGGATCCATTGAGTATATCCTAGACTGTGGGGGTCTCAGATAAAGCAGGAGGCTCTCTGACATCACCGAGAACCTTGAGATGCAGAGATGAGCCTCAGCTCAGATATAGGGACCTGGGTTTGAGTCCCAGCTCCACTTAATCTGCCCTGCTATCATCTGTTAGAAGCCATCAACAGCCTGTGGGAGAAACAGAAAGTCCTTGTGCTGTGGAAAGGCCACATAGCTAAGACTGAAGAAAAAAAAAATCCTGCCACCTCCCAGCAGGGGTCTCCTTCTAAGACAGAGGGTTCAAATGCTGAGTCCACCACATCCAGGCTGTGTGTACTTAAGCAAATGCATTTACTTCATTGAGTCTCACTTTCTTCATCTATAAAATAGGCAGAAAAGTTTGTTCTTGTGTCTTCATGATTTTGGCAGAGTAATAGGAAACCCTGACGCATTGGTATAAATGAGAAAAAAAAAAATTGCTATCTCAAACAATCATAAGAAACCCTAAGGTAGGATGGCTCCAGAGTTGGTTAATTCACTAGCACAACGGTGAGATCAGGTACCCAAGTCCTTTTCTTCTTTCTGCTCCACTAAACCCCTTCATGATCACAAAATGGCTGCTACAGTTCCAGGCATCACACCCAGTCCTGATGGTGCCTAGCAAAAGAGAAGACAGTGTTTCTTATAATTCTCTTATTTCCCCCAAATTCCTCCTCCTTCAGCAGACTTTCTCTTTTGTCTCAGGGTCCAGAACTCATTCACGTGGCTATTCCTATACCAGTACCTAGTAAGGGAAATAGAACCACAGTGGCGGGTGCGCCTGGGGAAAGCCCATGATTGTAGAGAGGAGAGCTCTGAACGAAATGAGGTGCTGTGAATAAGGGAGAGAGTTTGACTTCCAGAGAGGCATCCACACCAATTCATAAGCGCTCACACACAGTTCCAAACACTGAGCACAGCACCCAACGCAGGGAAGATGCCTTACATGAGCTCATTTGTCGCCTCCTTTTTGTGTTTCCCTCCAAAGTCACAAGACGCCCAGCCTGGCCTCTCCTGACCCAGCCTCCTGCCCTCCCTCCCTGGGGCCTGGGTCTTTACTGCCCAAGGCGGCTTCTACTCTGTCCTCTGGCTCCATCACCACCACCTCCTTTTGTTTCTGTCCCAAAAGGTTGGGATGAACAAAGATCTCCTCATTGTTCCCCAGGACTTCAGATTCCTAAAAAATAAAAAGCGGGAGGTGCTTGATTCTCATGCAAATGCTTTCACCAAGGAGTCAAAAATTAATAACAGTATGAACAGAGGCCTGGAGTATTTAACCACTCCATCCAAACAACCAAAATGATCCAAATACAGCATTATCCAGGTGAGGTGTAGAAAATTGACTGCCGACTATGACATTATTACATAGGAAATGTCAGGAGTGTGTGAAAGCCAGGGGGAGACGAACAGTGTGGTTGAAAACGGCTTTTGATTTTTTAAAAAATTCCCAGCATTCATCTAAAACAATAATAACAGCTAATAATAACAGGGCATGTAATAATGAACTATTCATAGGCATAAGAGGTAATTGTTCAATTAAGATCCGAGAGTTTCTGCAACTGTCTTCTCTGATGGGGTCCCTTTGTTTTTTACTCTGGTAGCACTAATTATTTCCCGGTAGTGCTTTAAACTTGGGATGAAAAAAGCCCTGCTGTCAAATATGACATACAAGTGCTTTATCATTATTAAATACACACGCATGCACATAATAAGAAATCCTTGTTGGGATAAAGTTAGGGGTATGTTTAAACTGACAGGCTCCAGGGTTCAGCATTAGCGATAGGAGACAGCCAGGGTCTTCACCCACAGCAGAAGTGATCTGGCCTCACTAACTCTCACCCCTCCAGGGGTCAGAGTGTTTTTCTCTCTGGCATGAGGAGAATGCCGCTAAGTCGCTTCAGTTGTGTCCAACTCTGTACAACCCCATAGACGGCAGCCCACCAGGCTCCCCCATCCCTGGGATCCTCCAGGCAAGAACACTGGAGTGGGTTGCCATTTCCTTCTCCAATGCATGAAAGTGAAAAGTGAAAGTGAAGTCGCTCAGTTGTGTCTGACTCCTAGCGACCCCATGGACTGCAGCCCACCAGGCTCCTCTGTCCATGGGATTTACCAGGCAAGAGTACTGGAGTGGGGTGCCATTGCCTTCTCCAGCATGAGGAGAATCAGTTCAGTTCAGTCGCTCAGTCGTGTCCGACTCTTTGCGACCCCATGAATCGCAGCATGCCAGGCCTCCCTGTCCATCACCATCTCCCAGAGTTCACTCAGACTCACGTCCATCGAGTCAGTGATGCCATCCAGCCATCTCATCCTCTGTCATCCCCTTCTCCTCCTGCCCCTAATCCCTCCCAGCATCAGAGTCTTTTCCAATGAGTCAACTCTTTGCATGAGGTGGCCAAAGTACTGGAGTTTCAGCTTTAGCATCATTCCTTCCAAAGAAATCCCAGAAATCTGATCTCCTTCAGAATGGACTGGTTGGATCTCCTTGCAGTCCAAGGGACTCTCAAGAGTCTTCTCCAGCACCACAGTTCAAAAGCATCAATTCTTCAGCGCTCTGCCTTCTTCACAGTCCAACTCTCACATCCATACATGCCCACAGGAAAAACCATAGCCTTGACTAGACGGACCTTAGTTGGCAAAGCAATGTCTCTGTTTTTGAATATACTGTCTAGGTTGGTCATAACTTTTCTTCCAAGGAGTAAGCGTCTTTTAATTTCATGGCTGCAGTCACCATCTGCAGTGATTTTGGAGCCCCCAAAAATAAAGTCTGGCACTGTTTCCACTGTTCCCCATCTATTTCCCATGAAGTGATGGGACCAGATGCCATGATCTTTGTTTTCTGAATGTTGAGCTTTAAGCCAACTTTTTCACTCTCCTCTTTCACTTTCATCAAGAGGCTTTTTAGTTCCTCTTCACTTTCTGCCATAAAGGTGGTGTCATCTGCGAATACCTGGGTTCAAATCCTGCCTCTGCCACTTACCAGCCGGGTGCCCTGGACACAAGTCTTCCCCTCTCTGAGCCTCTGTTTCCCCATCTATAACATGGAGTGCAATGGACATTCAGGTTTTTGTAGCCTGACCAGGTTCCGGTTACTTTTTTTCTATTGTCTGTATTCGTTAGCTATTGCCACAAAATTGATGACTTGCACTTGAACAAAATCACAAAAACTCAATGGCATACCAAAAAAAAAAAGTTTTTGGTCCCATGTTGGTTGGGGGCCCTCTGATTTCTGTGAGGCTTGCCTGGGATGACGCAGCTCTGTTCCACGTACCTCTCATCTTCCTAGTTGCTGGCCTTGGCAGGTCTGCTAACACCCCATTGGTTAGAACAAGTCCTGCTCTGCCCACAGTGGAAAGAAAAAGGTGGTACTGGAAAGGAATGGCTAAAGGGGAGAGTCAGGACCATTGCTGCAGTCTAGCACAAGTATCAGCATCCCAACTTTCCTTGGGATCTCTCTCCCCTCATCCTCAGTCCCTGTGGTCCTGGAGAAGTTAATATCATCCCTGGTTCTAGCTCTTCCTTTCAGAGATTCTGAGCCTCAGGTTTTTATCCATAAAGAGAGATTAGTGTTAGGAAGGCCTTAACAGCTCAGAAGCATCAAACAGAGACCACGTCATAATTAGGAGGGATATTTTCCTCTAAGCAATTCTATGGGCAAAGTGTCTCCTGAAAATATTTTGACCTACCACCAGTTCACGCCCTGTCCTTTGATTGGCAAAGGTCATCATTAGGATCTTACAGGAACAAACAAAATCTCAACGGCTGGGGAATATTTGAAATTCCCCTAAAACAGCTTTTGAAAACCTTACAGAAAATCAACACACACACCATCAAATTATTTAGAAAATCACAATTGAAAGAGCTGTTATCTATTTAGCTAAAAATGTTCCCATAGGAAAAGTCATACCCTACAACGATTTCATTATTTTAAAAGAATGCATTCTGCATTCACCTCAATAATTTATGGAATCTTTTTGAGTTAAGAGGGTGTTTTGATTTTGTCGGCCAACACAAAACTCCTAGAGAAATGACTTCCTATGGCCCCAGGATAAGTCACAGCATGTTCTGTGACAACGTTGCCTGCCTTCCAGTGGAAAGATGGAGTGGTGGGGAGGGCATCTGGCTGCAGAGGCAATAGTGGTTTCCACATCCTCCTTTCCCACAGAACCAAGACCTGGCTGGGGAAACTTCCTTTCTCTATATTGCTCTCTGCTGCTTTAAGACAACTGCTGCTTCTAGCTTGCTGATTGGCTGAAGCATGGGCCACATGACACAATTCTGGCCAATAATACAAGAGGGAATGTTGGCTAGGGGACTTCAGGGAAAACATCTCTCATAGAAAGAGACACAGGAAGTACCATTTCTCCTTCATCTGGATGCCCCTGAACAAAAATGTGAGTTGCTCAGTCGTGTCCAACTCTTTGCAGCCCTATGGATTGTAGCCTGCCGGGCTCCTCTGTCAATAGAATTCTCCAGGCAAAAATATGGGAATGGGTTGTCATTTCCGTCTCCAGAGGATCTTCCCAGCCTACAAATCGAACTCGGGTCTCCTGTATTGCAGGTGGATTCTTTACCATCTTAGCCACCAGGGAAGCCCTGGGTGCCTCTGAATCTGGGAGAAATGCCTGAAATAGTGGCTCCACCCTGTGTCTCTGATGGAGCCCCACGGCTTCCCTGGTGGCTCAGATAGTAAAGAATATGCCTCCAACGTGGGAGACCTGGGTTCAATCCCTGGGTTGGGAAGATCTCCTGGAGGAGGGCATGGCAATCCATGCCAGTATTCTTGCCTGGAGAATCCCCATGGACAGAGGAGCCTGGTGGGCTACAGTCCATGGGGCCATAAAGAGTCAGACATGCCTGAGCTATTAAGCACAGCACATGTGGGGGGAAAGCCAGCACACTTGGTGGGTGGTGACTAGCACAGTGCCTGATAAATACTTGAAGGAATAATGAGCTGGCAGAACCCTTAATGAATCATAGAGACTGAATTAACAAGCCTTCCTGCCCTCCCTAACTTGGGACATCTTGCTGAGATAATATTCTTTTCGTCAAGCCAACATAAGTCTTCTGTGACTTGCTGCCCCAAACATGTTAATGTATGAACACCACAGCCACAATTCTCTCTTCTTTGAAAAGCCCAGGGAATCACCTGACCTTCACAAAGTCAGCGCCCATTTTACAGATGAGGACACTGAGTCTCAAGAGTTTAGGAACTACCTACCATTTCCCAGAAGCCTTGGCTCAGCCAGGGATGGGTAGCCCATCACCCCAGGCATGACAATGTGACCCACGTCCATCCAAACAGAATGGCTCTTGGGACCTCCATTAAGAAAGCCGGGGGGCTTCTCTGGTGGCTCAGTGGTAAAGAATCCACCTGCCAATGCCAGAGACACGGGTTCCATTCCTGTCTGGGAAGATCCCACATGCCGCAGAGCTACTAAGCCCGTGCGCCACAGCTACTGCGCTCTAGGGCCCGCGTGCTGCAACCACTAAAGCCCAAGGGCTAAAGCCTGTGCTCTGCAACCAGAGTAGCCCCCACTAACCACAACCTGAGAAAAGCCTGTGCGGCAACAAAGACCCAGCAGAGCCGAAGATAAAGAAATAAAATTATTAAAAAAAGAAAAAAAGGAATGCTGGAATGAGGAAGCAAGTAGCCTTGGGAGAAGCTGGGTTATCTGTGGACCACAAGGGCAGCCCATCAGCCCTTGGAAGCCAATGCAAAGGGAGACGGAAAGAACCGGTCTGTGGGAAGGTTGGCGCCCCCCTCCCAGCCACCCTCAGTGGTAATACGAGTCTCCCCTTCATTCTCCGCTTCATTGCGGTAGCTGAAGAGACTCCCATCCTTCAAGTAATTGACATCCTTCTAACAGGGAACAGAGAAGTGACCTATTCCCACTGTTTGGGCAGAGGGTGCAAAGCCGGGTCTTCAGACCCCACGCCCTGTGTGTCTCCCACTGCAGCTGTCCTTGGCCAGGTCCTCCAGAGTCCAAAGCTCTTCTCAACTGAAGCTTCAGATGGGACCTAAGACGGGGTCCAAGCCAGGACCGGGGGACCTGGGAGGTCAGAGGGAAACCAGCTGGCTGCAGATTCATCCAGGGTGGAGCAGCAGGATCGGGTATTTGGAGGGCCCCTTCTCATGCCCGGAGGCTTGGAGCTGCCCCGGGGCTGGATCAGCAGTGGGGTGTGACCTGGGGAGAATGGCGGCCCTCGGAAGGGAAGCTCCGGCTCATGTTCATGGCTCTGCTGGTGCGTGGTCTCAACCAAAGGTTCTCTCCCGACTCCAGTGGGCCCCGGTGTCCTTATTAGGGCTGCTCTCCCCCTCACCATCACCCCACTGGATACCGGATGGCTCACCCACCTCCGTGGCTATCGTCTCCGCCTCTGCTCTGCCCCTCCCAGCTGCTTGCCTACTCCCCCGGAACCCGCATCACTCGGCCATGACGAGCTTTACCATCTCCCCACTGGCATCATTTTCCCCCACCAACGTCATCACCTCTCCCAGCACCTCTGGAGACTTAACTGTTTCCCTTCATCTCCACCTCCCCATCACACCCCAAGCTCACCCCCATCTCTCAGTCACCACCGCCCTCCGAGTCCAGCCCCTCCAACCATCACCCTGAACATGGTCTTGGTTCTAACTCCTGCCCTGCCTTCTTATCCCCACCCTACCCCCAACCACAGAGGTATCTCTTTGCTCACTGGTCTCTGTGCTGTCTTCCCCCCCGCATGCCTGCTACCACTGTCTCCACCATATTCCCAACTGTCTCCACCATCAATGAACATTTATTGAGCACCGACAATCCCAGACCCACCCAGGGCCCGGCCCCTCATCAGAGCCCCTGCACTTCAGCCCAGGGTGGCCTGTGCAGCCGCCCCTGCACCTGGGAAGGGGTCCTGGGGCCCAGGCCAGGCTCCGGCTCGGGGCTGGGGGTTGGGCCACTTTCCTGAGAGCAGAGCAAATAAATAAATGAAGAGGCAGGGAGCTGAGTCCTGGTGGGCGGAGACCCTGGTGTCCCTTACTGTGACTCCATGGGAGTGAGACAGGCGACCAGGCTTCCCGTGCCCGGGCCAGGGAGGTGGGGTAGGGGGGCAGGAGCCTGGAGACCAGAGGGTCCTGGGGCCTCCCCGGCATCTGCCCGGCCCTCACCTCTGGGGGTCGAAGGAGGGTACGAGGCGGGGCACACCCCGATGGGTGGCACCTCTGAAATGCAGCTGGACTGGAAATGGGCGGTGGAGGGGACCCTGCTCCTGCCCGCAGGCCCTAGAGCGGGGCGTCGTCAGTCCTCCACTTGGGGGGGTAACTCTGCTGGTGGCCGTCGCAGCTGGGGTTCCCCACGTGGTCCAGAGGAACCACCACCTCGTCCGGGTTGGAGTTCTTGTTGAGCTCCACCACGCGGGGCACCACCGAGGACCAGCGATCTGTAGTGAGAGCGGCGGAGAGCGGGGTGAGGGTGGCCAGACAGCGCATGCGCCTGCGTATTGCGTGCTTTTGGGGTCCCGCGCACTCAGCAGGGGTCGAAAGGAAAAGGAAAGTGAAGTCGCTCAGTTGTGTCCAACTGTTTGAGACCCCACGGACTGCAGCCTACCAGGTTCCTCCGTCCTCGGGATTTTCCAGGCAAGAGTACTGGAGTGGGTTGCTATTTCCTTCTCCAGGGGAATCTTCCCGACGCAGAGATAGAAGCCGGGTCTCCCGCATTGTAGGTAGACACTTTACTGTCTGAGCCACCAGGGAAGTCAGTGCTCTAAAGGGGGAGGTATATTATTCCCGTTTTACAGAGGTGGCAACTGGGGCTCAGAGAGGTCATGGAGCCCGCCTCGGAACACACAGGAGTGAAATGAAAGAATCAGGATTCAAGCCCGGGTCAGGAGGCCTGCGAGCCGAGGGCCTCCCGACTGTGCTCGGCTGAGTGGAAGCGAGAGCCCAGGCTTTCACTGGCAGCAGAGGAAGCTCGGCGGCCAGCCCAGCACACCCTCCCATTCTACAGACGTGAATACTGAGTCCCAGGGAAGGGACCGGACTGCTCCAAACAAAACGGTGCTGAGGATGACCAGGGCTCCCCGTCTGTGCCCCTCAGTCTCCCCCACACCTCCCCTGACCACCGCCCCCTGCCCCGCCCTAACTCACCCCTCCGGAGGCGGCCCACGGTGTGCGAGAAGCCATAGTACTGGTAGTTCTCGTTCTTGCCGGGGTCCTCGTTAATGATGCCCAAGTTCTGGTTCCAGTGAGACCAGTTCACCTCGTCCACCCTGGTGGGGCCACCGCAGATAGAGGGTCAAGGAGAGCCCCCCACCCCCAGGCAGCCTCCAAGCTCCAGCCTTCCAGCACACCCTCCTACATTTTTTATTCTTTAAAAAAAATTCTTTTTAAAGTTATTATTTATTTATTTGGCTGCACCAGGTCTTAGTTACAGCACTTGGGATCTAGTTCCCCAACCAGGGATTGAACCCAGGTCCCTACACTGGGAGCGTAGAGTCTTTGCCACTAGACCACCAGGAAAGTCCTTGTTTTTTTGTTTAAATTTCTGATAATATATATAGACAGATAGATAAAACATAAAATTTGCTATTTCACTTTCTCTTCTTTTTTTTTTTTTTGGCCTCTCTACTTGAATTGCAGAATCTTAGTTCCCTACCCAGGGATGGAACCCTGGACCCGGCAGTGAAAGCTCAGAGTCCTAACCACTGGACCACCAGGGAAGTCCCTCACCCACTTTAGAGTGTACAATTCAGTGGCATTAAATACATTCCTAAGATTGTGCAGCCATCACCACTACCTAGTTCCAAAACCTTTTCTTCACCCCAAACAGAAACTCTGTGCGCATTAAGCAGTTACCCCCCATCCCCCTCCCCACCAGCCCCCGCAACCTCTGCTCTACTTTCTGTCTCTATGGATTTATCTATGCCAGACATTCTGTGTTAAGTAGAATTATTCAGTACGTGGCCTCTGTGTCTGGCTGCTTTCACTTAGCATCAGGTTTTCACGATCCATCCGTGACGTAGCCAGCATCAGCACTACCTTCCTTTCATTGGCTAAATAGTATCGCATTCCCTGCAAAGACATTTGTATGGCTACATATCCTTCATCTGTGGATGGACATCCTCTTTCTTGATATTCTCACTCTTATTATTGAGACACTCTCATAAAGTCAGGTTATAGGGCCCAAATGGGCTCGAGATAATTTTTACTGTTTTAAAATATTTATTTGGCTGCATTGGGTCTTAGTTGTGGCACATGGGATATGTGATCTTCACTGTGGCATGTGGGATCTTTAGTTGTGGCATGCAGGATCTTGTTCCTGGACCAGGGATCCAACCCGGGCCCCCTGCATTGGGAATGAGGAGTCTTAGCCACTGGACCACCAGGGAAGTCCCAATTTTTACTTTCTAAAATTATCTTTAAGCTAATTTTATTCAATTTCTGTTCTGGGTTGGGGGGCAACTGCTGTGGGTCAGGACCCAGCAAGGAAGATACATCCTTTGCTCCCATTTTACAGATGAGGAAATGGAAGCTTCTTGAACTATTTGTCCAAGGTCACAAAGGTGTTAAATCACAGTCAAGACTTGAACTTTGGATCCAAAACAGGTCTGTGCAGTGGGGGCTGTCATAGTGGAAACAGACTTGCCTGATTCCAAGCATGATGCTGATGCTCCATGCTGGCAACCACGTTACAAAGAATGAGCCCTCCCAGGGGTTCCTCCTAAGAAGCTGGTATTCCCCATGCATCTGGGTAACATCCCAAGTCCCGGAAGCTGCTGATAACTCAGTTTCTCCATTTCAATCAAAGCCCTGAGGGGACTTCCCTGGGGATCCAGTGGCTAAGTCTGCACCCCAGGGGGCCTGGGTTCAATCCCTGGTCAGGAAACTAGATCCCACATGTAGCAACTAAGAGTTTGCATGCCACAACTAAAGATCCTGCAAGCTACAACTGAGGGATCGAAGATCCTGCAGGCCACAACTAAGACCCAGGGCAGTCAAATAAAATTTTATCTATCTATTTATTTAATTTTTTTTAATAAATATTTTTTTAAAACCGAAGCCCTGAAACCCATTCTATTGTATCACCAGTAGAGGGTGGTGCCATGGGGTAAGCATTGCCTCTGAGTCTGCTTCTTCCAGCAAAGGAGAGAGCAGTAACACCGGCTGCTTCAGGTTGTCTGCCCCAATGTGCATTGGGGGCTGGCCGGGCACATCTCACATGCCAACCCATCTAATACATACAGCTGGCCAAGAGAGTGATGCTATCATTGTCCCCATTTCACAGATGAAAAAACCGAGGCTGAGAACTGAACCCACAGGATCAGCCAGTGGAACTGAGCTCCAGTCAGGCCCCTGGGGGCCTCAATGGCTCAGAAGTGGCAATGGGTAGAAAACATAAGGAGGCCCGGTGGTCTCACCCAACCCGGCCTCACCTGAAGCACCACCTGCGGTCTGGAGTGCCGTCTGAGCTCTTGCCCACGGTCACCATCTCGCCGGAGCGGAAGGCCTTCCTCAGGAACACGGGGAAGGAGCGCTCGATGTCCAGGATGGTGGTGGCCCACTGTGGGGAGAGAGGGTGGGCAGGCGGCGGGTGAGCCGCGCCCGGCCTTGCCTAACTGTTCTTAAGCCAGGAATGACACAGAGAACCAGGCTTTCTCGCTCCCATTACCCCTGCATTAAAGACTCAAATACCCACAGGCGCCTGGCCGGAGAAAATGAAGGAAGGGTCAGCAGCCCATGCCCCAGAACACCAGGCGTCCCCTCAGTGCTGGGCATCCCCAGGGAGGGGTGGGGACTGGGGCAGACCAGGGGGTGCAGGAGACCCCCACCCCGTGTGAAGGGGGCAGCCACCTCTCATCCATCCAGGAATGTGGGCCCGCCTTGCCAGGCTTCCAACTTTTCAAGAAAGGCCAGAAATCTGGGTTTTTCTATGAAATCTCTCAATTAAAATTTTTTTGCAGTAAGTTTTTAAAGAATATATAGTGATGCGGAAAACAAATAAATCTTTGCTGGTCAAATCTAGTCCACAGGCTGCGAGTTGGCATGTTACGAGTTACATCCAGCGGGGAAACTGAGGCCCCGGGGGAGGAAGCGGTAGGGATAAAGGGTAAGAGCAGGTCCAATAGGCCCCTGAGACCCAGACCTGTGGGGAGGACCTTGTGGAGTTGTTTTTCCTCACTGTGCCATTTCCTGAAAATGTGCCAAGTCATGGTAAGTGTGGGTGCTGCCTTTCTGGGCCTCGTGGTAAGGCTGTTTATCGGGAACCCAGGTTCTTGAACTGCCTGCAGCCAGGCAGGCCGTGACACCCTCCCCCCAGGCCCTCTGCTCCCTAGCCTTGCACAGAAACCTGTGGGAAACAAAGACAGCAGCTCCCCAGTGCATCCGCACCCAACACATCTGCTTGGGGTGGGAGGTGGGCAGGGGGAGTGGGGAGCCCCTCTGATGAGGATGCTGGTGCTTCCCGGCTCTGGGGTGGCCTGCTCCCATGCCAGCCTGGCGTCTTGGGCCCAGCTAGGGCACGGAAGCTGCCCCCAGGCTCCATGCCAAACCCCCACTGAAATGTGAGGCTCTCTGAGCATTTCCGGTGCCCAGAGCGCTTCCTCCCTGGAGCCAGGGGGATTGCATCCCATGAATGGGACTGCAAGGGAAGCTGAGCTGTTGGTCAGGCAAGAAGCCACCGGAAATGCGCTAGGTGGCTCCAGGAAACAGACCTGCAGGCTTCATCCATGCCCATTAAACAGACGGGGAAGTGGAGGCGGAACGGGGTGGTGCGGCTCGCCCAGGGTGCCAGGCCGAGGAGGTGCAGCAGACCAGGTGGCCCCGAGGCAGAGCGGCCGGCGGGCCGGGCTCACCTGCAGCTTCCAGATGTGCTTGCTCTCCTTGGACACCTGGCCCACCGTCTCCCCCATGAGGGCGATGAGCATGTTAAGGAGCAGCACGAACGTGAGGATGATGTACGTGACCAGCAGGATGATGAAGACCACGGGGTACTTGGTGCTGCTCAGCATCTCCAGGTCGCCCATGCCAATGGTGAGCTTGAAGAGGTCCAGGAGGAAGGTGCTGAAGGTCTCGCTGTCGCGGCATGAGGGGTAGGTGGGCACCGTGCAGTTGGCGTGGTCCTCGTCGCACACCTTCAAGTTGGCACACGGGTTCAGGAGCGAGACCAGGGCTGCAGGAGAGACGGCAGTGACGGTCACAGAGGGTGAGAGGTGGGGAGGCCCCTTCCCATTTGATGGAGGGGAACACTGAGGCCTGGGGAGGGCAGGGAGGCTGGCCCAAGGTCACCCAGAGTGGAAGCCAAGCCAGTGGTTGAATCTGGGTCCTCCTGCATGCAAAGCCTTTGCTCTTTCCACAAACTCTTATTAACAAGGAAGAGGGTCCCAGGACTCAGTCTAGTGGTTCTCAACAGAGGATTATTTGTCCCCCAGGGCACCTTTGGCAGGTTTGGAGACATTTTTGGTGTCACAAGTGGAGAAGGGACACTACAGGCACCTATTGGGTCAACAACAGGGATGCTGCCGAACATGCCACCATGTACCGGACAGTCCCCACCACAGGGGACTGTCTGACCCCAAATGTCAACAGTGCCAAGGCTAGGAGAACCTCACTGAGCTGACTGTTCTTAGAGGTCTTGGGAGTCTGGGATGCCAGCATTCCAGGGGCAGACTCACTCTCGTGTTCCTGTTTCCCAGCTCACAGCAGCACAGAAAGGAAGGGAGGAAGGTGAAACCAGGTACCAGCCTTGACTTCCCCCAGGGCTGTGCTCACTAAGGCCATCACCCCCTCCAGACATCAGCTAACTGTGGTGCTCATCCCTTCCCATGAAGCCCAGATGAAGCCTCCGAGTCCTGCTCCCTTTTGGATCCTGGGCATCGGATGGCCAGTCAGCCGCCCCTTGGGGACCAGCCCAACAGCTTGATTACCTTCCCCAACTCTGGTCCCGCCCCCATGGCCTATGCCACTGAGGTCCCAAGGCATCGTGACATCAAGGATACAGCCTAGTAGAGGCTTTGTAGCTCCTGCCACCAAGAGGGTAGAGTCTATTTCCACACTCTTTGATTTTTACTCTTTATATTTTTTGGCTGTTCACACGATATATGGGATCTTAGTTCCCAGACCAGGGATCGAAGCCAGGTCCCCTGTAGTGGAAGCGCTGAGTCTTAACCACTGGACCACCAGAGAATCCCCCTGTTTCCCCACTCTTTGAATCAGGCTGAGCCTTGCTTTGGCCAATAAAGTGAGAGAGAGAGTGACGCTGTGCTAGTCAGTGACCTCAAACACTTCTGCTCACATCTGGGAACCCTCAGACCACCATGTGACCAAGTCCAAGCTAGCTGGCTAGAGATGAGTGACCCCGAGGAAGACAGCAAAGTCACCCCCAGTGGAGGCCAGCCCTAGCTACACTAGTCATCTGCAGCCAATCCGCCAGCAAACACAGAGGCGGGAGCCCAAATCTGGCCCAGGTCAGCACAAGCACCCAGCAGACCCATGGACTTGAGCATAATAACAAATGGTGGCTGTTTGGGAGTCTTCCCTGGCGGTTAAGACTCCATGTTTCCACTTTAGGGGGCACAGGTTCAATCCCTGGTTGGGGAACTAAGATCCCACATGCTGCAGGACATAGCCAAAAATAAAAAGGGTGGTTGTTTAAAGTCACTAAGTTTTTGGGCGGCTTCTTTTGCCATAGTAGCTAAGATGACAGTTTTACTGTTTCCTAGCTTTTGATCTTGGGCACGTTATTTAACCTTACTTAATCTAAGCCTCAGTTTCCTTAATTGTAAAGGTCACAAGAAACGCACTTCCCTTATAGACTTGTTGGGAGGATTAAACGAGGCAGGGACGGGAGAGGACTTGGCTCAATGCCAGCCACAAAATGAGAACCCTACAAACGCTGGATATTCTCCTCCATACACCATGGCGGCTGCTCCAGCCCCGGTGCCACCCCTGCCAGGCCCGCCTGGGCACCCAGGGCTCACCTGACGCATAGCCGATCATGAACAGCAAGTAGACCAGCAGGAAGCGGAAAAGGTCTTTGAAGAGGATCTAGACCCCCCGGTGGGAACAGGAGGCAGAGATGAGATACGTGGCTTCTCGCTTTCCCAGCTCCTCATCCCACACCTTCTCTGCAGCTCCACCCTGCCCCACCCCATGTCCAGGCCCTGCCTGCTGCCCCCACACCGCCCCACAGCCTCAGGGCCAGCGGCACTGTCTGCGCGAATGTGGTGCGTGTAGCTCCCTCCAAAGACACACAAAAGTCCAGGGGGAACCGCCTGGCCCGTACCTTCTGGATCATGATGCTATAGGTCCCTGTCAGCTTCAGCCCCCGGGTGAAGTAAAGGGCGTTCATCCAGCCCAGGACCAAGGCAAAGACCATGACGGCCAGGTACGCCTCGATCCCCGCCAGGTAGAGGGCCGCTGAGACAATCACCAGCACGGAGTAGATGAAGCTACGGGGCGGCAGAGACCACGAGAGGAGCCAGAGGGGAGGGGGGACATGAGACCCGGACCGGGAGGCAGGCCCCCAAGCCCTCTAGGGACTAGGACATCCCGATGACACCCAGAAGAGAGACCATGAGACCACGTGGCTTCACGGGGTTCCCCAGCATCCTGATAACCAGAATCCTCAGTTAACTGGCAACCGGGCTTCCCTGGTGGCCCAGTGGTTAAGAAGGCGCCTGCCAATGCAGGGGTTCAGTCCCTGGTCCGGGAAGATGCCACGGGGCAATTAAGCCTGTGTGCCACCACTTCTGGGCCCGTGTGCCACAACAAGAGAAGCCACCGCAAGGAGAAGCCCGCACACCACAATAGAGGGTAGCCTCTGCTCGCCGCAGCCAGAGAGAGCCTGCGTGCAGCAACGAAGACCCAGTGCAGCCAAACAAATAAATAAATAATTACTTAAAAAAACTAATTGGCAACCGACGTGTGTGTAGTTGTCCTGGGGCCCTACCAGATCCCAAAGAGATGTCCTTTGGAGTTGCTAGAGGAAGATTCAGTAGTTCTCAGTGGAGATTTTGTGGCTAAGCGAAATTTTTTTTTTTTTTGCCCTACCATGTGACATGTGAGATCCTAGTTCCCCGGCCAGGGATCAAACCTGTGCCCCCTGCAGTGGAAGCATGGAGTCCTACCCCAGAATTTCCATTGTTCTCTAACTCTGGGCAAAAGGGAAAATATGTAACACACAGGCTGCGATCCATCCTGAGCCCCAGGCAGACATCATTAATCAATCCCAGCACTCTTTCCCACTGAACACAAACACAGCCTTAAGATTCTTAACATGGGCACTCCTGGCAGGCATTAGCAATCACTCACAAGTGTAAGAGGTTAAATTTATTTTTACCCACGGTGCATATAGTGATAACTCTCTAGCAACCAGGATCTTGCTTTAACCAGAGGACTCTTTTACTTGACAATGGCCTGACTTTGGGCTAGAGTAGCTGATCAGGCTGGGTGAGTTCACTCCTAATAAGAGTCACACACACCCCCTACCACCAAACCTCAAGGATGTCCCTCCCAACTCCACCTTCCTCACCCAGAAGCTACCACCCCAGGGACCTCTACTCACTAGAGTAGCTGGAAGGAGCCGTCAATGAAGAGAGAGTTCACTCCAGGGCATTTCTTCATGAACAAGTCTTTGATCTGGAGGAGGGGAGGAGGCGGGTGAGAGAGGTGGAGTCAGCAGAAGTGTGGAGAGGTGGAGGGGGACTTCCCTGAAGGTCCAGTGGTTAAGACTAACTCGGCGCTCCCAATGCCGGGGGCATGGGTCTGAGCCCTGGTGGGGGAAGCTCCCCGTGCTATGGGGTGAGGCCAAACATTAAACAGATTAAAGAGGTGGAGAGAGAGGAGGGTCCAGGCAGGGTAAGGCTGGGGCCAAGTGCTCACGTTGGTGAAGAAGAACAGGATCCCAGTGAAGAGCGTGATGATCTCGCCGGCCAGCCTCAGGTAATCCACCGTGGTGCGGTAAGGGTATGGCGGCTGGGGGGGCAAGGGGCATGCAAGTCCTCACCCAGCCCCTCCAAATCCAGATGTTCCCCGACAGCCCAGCCTCTGGGTCCGCGGAGCCTCCTCCCTTACCCCTCCTCCCCCGGGTGTGGGGGCGCCTTCCCACCCTGTTCCAAGCCTTCTCCAGCCCCTCCCACAGGGGGCCCAGCTGCGCCCCAGCTCCTGCCGCACTCGCAGCCACTCACAGTGCCCTCGAGAGGCTGGTAGTAGGCAGTGAGGGTAAAGATGACCATAGCACACAGATAGGAGACCACGTTGATATAGAAGGAGACGGCCCCGAACTTCCGCCACTTGTCCCGCAGGAGTTCGTTGATGGGCTCCACGGCCAGCATCTCATGGCGGTTCTGTGGGGGAGCAGGGTGGGCAGGGGGTGGGCAGGCTGACTCCAGTACGCCTTCCCCCAGCCTCTGCCCCAAGAGCTCTTTCTCCTCCTGATCCATTCTTCAGACACCCCGACTTCTGGGCTCAGCATTTGAGGCCCTGCCCAGTTCTGTCCCAACTTACCCTTCCAGCCTGTTCTAGACACATAGAACCCAGAGCTAGAAAGCTCCTGAAAGAACATCTTTCAGGATGTTTGAGTGGTCCCCAAACTCTAATCAGTGGATGTTCCAAGGTGCTGGCACCAAAATCACCTATGGAGCTTACTAAAAAACATAAATCCCTGGGGACTTTCCTGGCAGTCCAGTAGTTTAGACTCCTAACTCCCAAGGCAGGGGGCGTGAATTAGATGCCCTGGTCAGGGAACGAAGTTCCTGCATGCTGCAGCCAAAAAAATTTTTAGTGCAAATAAATAAATAAACCCCTGGGTTTCAACCTCAGACATTCTGATTCAGGAAGTGGAAACTGGGAAATTTAGCCCCAGGATGATAAATACTTGACTCACCACAATTTTCCAAGTCTGAACCCAGGACAGACAGCAATAATTGAGTCCCACACAACAGTTCTCTATACAGTTTCCTGGGCAGACACTACCAATCAATCAGAGTTTGCAGCAGAGATGCTAAAACTTACCACCACCCCCAGTTTAAATCAGGTTGATCACTGATTTGAAAGATGAGAAAAGTGAGCTCCGGTATGAGAAGGCATCCGTCCAAACTCACAGAGCCAGGGCTAGAAGGAAGACCTTCTGTATGCAGGCCCCAGGGCTTTCTGCCCCATTTGTGCAGCATCCTGACTCTTTAAGGACTTGAGTTTCTTTATCATCAAGGATATGTGCAATGAGGTAGCCACAAAGATGCCACTGCAATGTTATTCCTGATAGTTAAGTGTAGAAACAAACTCAAATGACCAAGAATAGAGGAATGGTTAATTAGAATGTGGTACATTTCCACGCAGCAATGATACTGCAGAAGAATACTTAATGGTGCAGAACGATGTTCATAAAATACTGCTAAGTTAAAAAGAGAGCTTTTAAAAACTTCATATAACAAATGCTAATGATAATAGCTGACACATAATGTTTACCCTGCGCCCGGCTATTCATCTGGTCCTCCCAGCAACCCAATGGGAAATGCTCTATTTTTATCCGCATGGTACCAAAGAGGAAGCTGGGACTCAGAGAGACTGGGGAGTTTGTCCTGAGTCACACAGCATGTCAGTTACAGCGCCAGGCTCCTAAACCAGTCCTGCATGCCCCTGAAGTCTGACCCTTACAATCCTGCCATTCCCCCCCGTGCCAGATGCCATTCTGGGCACTCAGTTGGCCTCTTCTATTGCACCCAGTCCACAGGGCCCCTCCTGCCCTGCGCCCACCTCGATCTTGCTGTTGTACACTAGGATCTCCAGCACAGAGGTCTCCTCCCCACAAGTGTCCAGGGAGGAGAGGTCATAGAGCGAGGAGTACACCGGCCCATAGGCCCAGTCCTTGAACTTGCGCGACAGGTGCCTGGTGTCCTCATCTGTCACCTCCCGACGGATGATGTGTTGGAATATCTGTGTGGGGGGAGGAGGATCAGGGGGTTTTGCGGGGGTGTGGGCAGGGGTATTGCCGCTGGGCCACTCACATGGGAGGGACTCCAGCAAATAGCACCTCCCCAGAGAGCAGGATGGGCTAGGGAAAACATTTACTGAGCACCTGCTGGACGCTTTCCTCACATCACCTGGTTTAATTCTTGCCCTTACCATCCTGTTTGACAGATGAGCTAATAGCACGCATGCTAAGTTGCTTCAGTGGTTTCCAACTCTTTGTGACCCCATGGGCTGTAGCCCGCCAGGCTCCACTGTCCATGGGAGTCCCCAGACAAGAATACTGGAGTGGGTTACCATTTCCTGCTCCAGGAGATCTTCCTGACCCAGGGATTGAACTCGTGTCTCCTGCACCGCAGGTAATTCTTTACCGCCGAGTGATCGGGGAAGCCCCCATGAGGAAATAGAGGTTCAGAGACAAAGAGGATGTTCCCTGAGGCCACACAGCAGGTTAGGGGCTGGGCCAGAACCCCGGCCATGGAGGGCAGAGGAGTACTGCAGGGCTACAGCTCTGGGGCGCAGCTCTCTGTCAGTGGCGTGCCCTGGCTGGTGGGAGTGGGGCGGTGAGCATCCAGCGGGGTGGGATGAGCAGAGAGGCTCTGGGATGAAGTTGAACAGCCTTGCTGGACAGTAGGGAGCCACAGCAAGTTCTTGAGCTAGCACATCTGTACTCTGGGGTGGGCAGGATGGGAGGTGAACGTGCGCATTAATAACACGCGCCAGCAGCAGCCTCCCCCGCGCGCATGCGTGTGTGTGTGTGTACAGTGACCCCGGCCCCACACTCACCCCAATCTTGCCCGTCTTGGCGGCCATCATGAGGGGCGAGAGGCCATCGTTGTTGAGCACGGCCTCCAGGTTGCTGTCGGGGAAGAGGCGGGCACACTTGAGCAGCAGCAGGTCGTACATCTTGGTGACGAACTTGGTGTTCTCGCGGGTGTTGTCGGCGATGGCCACCAGCGCGTGCAGCACCGTGTTGCCGCGGGAGTCCTGGCGCCGCATGTCCGCCTTCTTGTGCGGGTTCTCCGTCAGGTAGTTGACGATGTGGGGCTGGTTGGTGCAGGCAGCCAGCGACAGGGGCAGCTCCCCTGCGGGGCAGGCGGTCGGGGGGCCGGCTCAGTGACGGAGCCCCGCCCCGGGGAGATGCCGTGACGCTGGACACAGCGCCCATGGCCAATGTGAACAAGCCCTGGCCGACTGCAACTGTCTGGGGGCGATGTCCCCGGGGAGACGGACGTGGCTCTTTGAGGTATGGCCACGCGACTTGGAGGCTGTGAGGGACTCTTTGAGGAACTTTGTCTCTGAAGCCCTAATAACGTGTCTAAGCAGGGGTGAAATTTAAAATCTTTCATGGGTCCAACTGGGCCATGGTAGTGATGCCATTTGGACCCTGCATCTGACCATCAGTGCCAGCTTGAGTCAGACCAGAGGATGAGAGTGATAAGGTCTGTGTGGGGGGAGAGAACAGCCCACCACATCCCTCTGATCCCATCATGATGCCCGCTGCACAGACAGGACGGCTGAGGCTCAGGCAAGCGAGGTGACGCTCCCTTCCTCAAAGGTGAGACCTCAGTGACCAAGACCAACGAAGCGGCCTGTGCCCTGGGCTCCGTCTGGGCCTGTGGTCAGCGCAGCCCTGGTGTCTCGGGAGGTGTCAGGACTGCCAGCACCACCGGGTACCCCCCGTGGCCCCCAGCTTCAGCCCCATGTGCCCCAGCCCCCACCAGGCCCCTCCTCACCGAAGTAGAAGTAGCCGCCCTCGTCCTTGGGCTGGAAGAAGCGGCCTCGTGCCTGGGCGTGGACGTCAGCTCCTTGGGCCACCAGCAGCTCCACGTAGTGTTTGCAGCGGCGTTCGATGGCGATGTGCAGGGCGGTCTGGCCTGGGAGGGAGTGGGAGACAGTCACCGGGGGGCAGGGGGAGCGCACAGCCCTGACCAGGTGGAGACCCACCCCAGTGCTGAGTCACACCCACCAGAGTTTGGGCTCACGGGATATCTCACTTGGAGGACCCCAGATGCGGGGGCTCTGCAGACTCGTAAGAGCCTTTCACGCCAGAGGAAACAAGGGCATCGTGGCCTCACAGGGTTTGGGACGCAAAATTCACAGCCTCTGAATCTGACATTCAGGAATCCGAAACGTCAAGGTGGATTCATGGATCTCAGAATTTAGACCAGGGAGCTGGGCCTGGTGACACCGCTGCCTTTTCAAGCTGTTGGCTCACAGGACCATTGTCACAAAGCCTCAGTCTCCAAAACCAGAGCATCTTGGGTCCGGGTTTCCAGGTTCACAGCACCTTTGGCTCACTGCATCTGAGAACCTTGGAACCTTCAATTCTGAAACCCAGAATTTAAAAGTTGGAAGGGGTAGTTATTGTTGTTCTTCAGTCCGTTCCTCATTCATTCCACAACTGGTTCCAGGACATGCTGGCACTCGCGGCCCAGGCTGAAATGAGGTGTTGCTGGGGGTGGGGAGGGGTTGGACAAGTGAAGAGGGAGCCCCCCTCCCGCCCAGCCCGGGGCCCCACCTCGGTAGTAGATGTCTCGGAAGGGCGAGTTGATGAATTCCCGCATGTTGCCCGTGCGCTCGGCGATGTCCAGGAGCACGGGGATGGTGTCGTTGCGGCCGTTGCTCAGATTCAGCAGGGCCTTGGGCAGGCAGGTCTTCCCGGTGGATGGCTCTGCGGGGAGACACGTGCAACAAGAGGAGTGCTCAGCCCGAGGCCCAGACTGCTGGGCAGCAGGGGACAGGGCACTGGGCAGGGAGCCAGAGGTCCTGGCCGTGTTCTCCTTTCTGAGCCTGGCCCCTATCTGCTCCCTGACCCCACCCCAGGGTACTGAGAAGGTCAAAGAAAACTCAGAGGAGCAGAAGTTCTTTAAAACATGGAAAGCTGCAGCCTGTAGAGAAATGGTACTTACCAAAGCATATTTGGAAGGACTTTTTTTTTTTGGGGAAGAACTTTTTAAAAAATATATATTAATATATTTATTTGTCTGCATTGGTTTATCTGCAGCAAGCAGGATCTAGTTTCTTGACCAAGGATTAAACCCAGGCCCCCTTCTTTGGAAGGCAAAGTCTTAACCACTGGACCACCAGGGAAGTCTCTGGAGGGGACTTTTAAAAAATCAGATAAAAGGGGGGAATGCTGAGTTAATCAAAGCCAATTGCCACCATGTCTTCACTACAGGACTTCTCAGAGCCTTTAATCTGCTCACGAGGACTGCTGCTGCTGCTGCTGCTGCTAAGTCGCTTCAGTTGTGTCTGACTCTGTGTGACCCCATAGATGGCGGCCCACGAGGCTCCCCCGTCCCTGGGATTCTCCAGGCAGAACACTGGAGTGGGTTGCCATTTCCTTCTCCAATGCATGAAAATGAAAAGTGAAAGTGAGGTCGCTCAGTCACAGACCCAGGAGGCAGCCTTTGCTTGAACACAGATCCTTTACCCATGAAGCGGGTGCAGTAGCGCCCCTAGAGGGGAGCAGAGGGAGTGCAGCGTTTCCCGAAGTGGGGGCTGTGAGCCATAATAGACAGGAAACTATCTTAGAGGATTTGGGGGCTCCTGCAGAGGCAGCAATGGCAACCCGCTCCAGTACTCTTGCCTGGAAAATCCCATGGACAGAGGAGCCTGGTAGGCTGCAGTCCATGGGGTTGCTACTAGTCAGACACAACTGACCGACTTCACTTTCACTTTCATGCATTGGAAAAGGAAATGGCAACTCACTCCAGTGTTTTTGCCTGGAGAATCCCAGGGACGGGAGAGCCTGGTGGGCTGCCATCTATGGGGTCGCACAGAGTCGGACACGACTGAAGCGACTTAGCAGCAGCAGCAGAGGCAGCAATAAAAACAGCAAAAGCCCAAGTGTGCAAGGTGTCAGCCCCTTGTCAAATTTCTCCCGTGAAGTCAGTCTCCATTTGGTACTAAGGGATCTTTAACACCTCCCCCTAATGCTTACTAATGTCCCTTTGCAATTTTCTTTCCCTTGTATTAATTTTTATGGTGATGTGAGTGGATTTATACCTTTAAAAGAGAGAGTCAATGACAAGAGAACTGGCTTTTAACCAGGCACGGGGCAACACAGCCCGATGCAGGAAAGGGCCCAGGAATGGGACAGGGAGTGGGAGAGGCAGGGGTGGGCTGAGGGGCTCGCTCTGGAGCCAGGATCCCTGGAGCTCACATCGGGCTTTGCTCCCCATTTCTGATTTGTATGTGACCTTTTCTCCACTTCCATTTCCTGTCTAACTACATTGAGCCTATAAAGGGAAATCATAGGCTAACAGATAGCTGTTGATGAGCCCAGCACCAGGTAGACAGGCATTCTCAATAAGTCATACTGTTGCAGTTATTATTCTACCAGAAATGCTTTTAAGACTCTCCTTAGATACCTGGAATCAGTGGAGAGAACGGGAAAAACCCGTGGACGCAGAGAGACCTGAATTCCAGTCCCACTGCCCCAGGAGTGAAGTTGCTCAGACAAACCTCATTCTGGCTATTTCTTGCTACATCCCTGGCGCCCAGCCCAGTGTCGATGGCAGGTAACTATGTACTGAATAATAACAGCCTTCAGCTTTCCATCTGCATAAGGTGGGGGGTGCGGGGCGGCAAATGCTGGCCAAGGCCCCTGGGGAGTCTGCTCAGACTCACGAGCCTGGAGGTGGATCAGTCCTGTTTCCGAACTGACAGGGAATTAGAAAATTAGAACTGTCGCAACTCTCCATGCTGACCTCATCATCTTTCGTTCCCCAGACCCCAACCCGGTCTGCACGTGTCCCCTTCTTAGACACTGATGTCCCTAGCCAGCCAAAACCTCTGTTACTCGTCTCCATCCCACCTCTTGTGCACACCCTCTCCCCCAGCGAGTCCCCACCAGTTTTACCTGTTTCTCCAAGCCCTCCACCACTCTCCACCTCCATTGCCACCAACCCAGCCCAGCCAGCATCTCTCTCACATGCCCAGGACACCTGCCTGGTTTCCTCTGGACATCCTTGAATCCACTTTCCACATAGCAACTGAGTTCAACTCTGGTTATGGTCAGCCACAGGGCCTTTGCACATGCCGCTTTTTTAACCTTCCCTCTAATCCTTCCCCCACCTGTTTTTACTTGGTTAACTCTACTTCGTTCAGACTCAGCTCAAGTGTCACCTCCTCCCAGAAGCTCTCGCAGATTTTCCTGATCAAGTCAAATCCTCCAGCACAGCTTCTTTGTGGACACACAGTTACAGGTTGTAATTATTTATTTGTTTCTGTGATTGCTTAATCAATGTCGGTCTCACTCCTGAGACTGAGAGAAACTTGAGGTCAAGTCTGCTTTGTTCATCATCTTTTGCCCCAGGCCAGTACCGGACCTGACGCTTGGTAGGGGCCCAATAACCACTTGTTGAGTAAATACACATTCCGTGAAGGGGCATGCTGTGCACTGCAAGGAATTCCAAACCACAAGGGCTCAAGTGGTTTATGTAGGATGTGGGACCACACCGTTGATCTGGACTGTAGCAGGGTACGGGGCTGCCAACCTGGGTCCTGGGATATGAAGCCAAGAATAGGGCTCAGCCAGAAATCAGGCGTGGTTGCAGTCACAGGACTCCACCACCAGGTGGCGAAGTGGCTTTGCCCACTGGGGAGGCTGGAGCCAGGGGCCCTAAAGAAACTGTTCTGTTGGAGGTTGTCAAACTTTTGAGGGGGTGGTCACTGACTCCCCTAATGAGCTCACGAACCTCTGGCTAGAAAAACATGCAGGGGTGGAGCCAGTGTTTGAGGAGCTTGAGACATGCAATTTGGGGATCCTGTTTCTGAACATGAACACGCAACTACCAATTCCAAGTTAGGTCCACGGATGTATTGGGGGCCAGGGCAAGAGAGGATCCTGAAGCCTAAGCAGTGGGCCTCACAGTAAATCCCCCTCTACACCTGCCTTATTCGGTACAATCTCAGGAACCTCCCCCCAGCCGGCCTTAGAGCCCCCACCCAGGCTCACGCAGACCCACTCGCCTGAACTCAGCCTGCGCTCAGAGACCCAGTCCTGAACTCAGGAAAAACCAGAAGTCTTGGCAAGTCCAGCCTGGCGCTGCTCTGCCCACCAAAGGCAAAGCACCACGATTTCTGTTTCACAGGGGCTCCCTCCACCCCAAAGCTCCCCACTTTTGCCTGGTGAACTTGGGGGGCTAGGTGGGGCTGTTTGGCCAGGGCTTATATGTGGTTTATCTCCAAATGAGATCGGCAGCATCACGGAGACCTTCTGAGGGGAGAGGGGGACCCCATCCCCCCACAACTCTAAGCTCATGCCCCAAACAAGGCCATGCTCTCTGCGCCCTGGCCGGGCACCATGAATGAACACTTTTGGTAAGTCCGGTAATTCTCTTCTGATGGACACAGTGATACAGCAGAGTATCATTTTGGTGTTCAGAGAGTCTGGCTGGTAAAGGTATATGTAAAAAATACACTGCAGACCCGGTCAGCCTATTTAGGCGCTTCACTTGCTTAAAATACCTAAAGTCTCCAAATACCTGATCTCCCTGGAGCTTCGTCAGCCCTGTTACTGTGGCCGGCCCACCTGAGACAGGCCCTCCTTCCTGGCAGGTGCCACAGTTCTCGACATTTTATATTGATTTGTGGGGTCACTTGGCCAGTTAATGACAGCTCACCTGGTACCTGGCACACAGTATGTGGCAGACTTGGGTGGAGGGGTTCACAGGCTCCCCTCCCCGATGTGCAGAGAGGCCGGGGCAGCGGAGGGAGCCAGTGCCCTGGGGCGGATGTTTGAGCCTGGACGAGGCTGGAGGGAGCTGCCTGGGCTACGTCCCAGGGCAGTGGTGACTGGGCTCCAGTCTACAGTGGGGAGCCGGAAAACTGGACAGGGGCAGGGCTCGGACCTGGAGAGCAGAAGAGGAATGACCTGCGACCCCCTCCAAAGCTCCCCAGACAGGACAGGGTCTTCTGGGACCCTGGCTGCCTTGTGCTCAGCACTATGGGATTCTCTGGCCACAGAGGCCAGGGCTATGCTGTGATTATTCCCCAGGGTACAGATGAGGAAACAGGCTCAGAGAGGCCAAGGATCCCTTAAGTGGTAGAGGTGGGATCTGAGGATCCCTTAAGTGGTAGAGGTGGGATCTGAGCCCAGGTGTGTAGACTCTGGGCTTCCCTGGTGGCTCGGATGGTAAAGAAACAGCCTATAATGTGACCTTGCTTACCTGTGACACTTTCCATAAACAAAGGCTGAATGAAGAAAGGCAGCCAAGGCCCAGAGAGGTTAAGTAATATGGGAAAGGACACACAGGACTAGACTCCCTGTCCAGTGCTCCTCCTGGCTAGTGCAGCCCACTGACCCAAGAGAAGACACTGACGGGAAAGGGGGCCCCTGATGCCATCCCCCAAACCCCAGCTGGCCCGCCTGCTATTCTTGGGTGGCTCACCCCGGAACTCCTCATCCGTGAGGCGCTTCTTGTGGGTCAGCAAGAAGGGGAGCAGCCCATCCAGGTCAGCGGTGGAGCCCCGGGACACGATGTCAAAGAGGATAGGCCGGTTGAAGACTTTGAGGATAGGAGGCGGCTGGGGTGCGGGAGCTTTGGGGCTCTGTGGCTGCTTCCTGAGGGGGGAGGAAGCGGGGTGATAGGAGGGCTCATCCCCTGCCCACCCTCATGGTCTCTAGCCTTAGAGGGTGGAGGATTGTAGGGGAGGGCAGCTGGAGCCCTAGGAAGGGGCCAGGCTGAGAGGGGAGAGACATCTGGAGACACAGAGGAATGTTTTACCCCAACACTCTACCTAGCACCTACTGTGTGCTGGGTGGAGACAGACAGAAGCTTACAAGGTCCCCATCCATCTACCCATCCATCCACCCACCCATTCATATATCCAACCATCCACCCATTCACTCACCCACCCATCTACCTATTCATCCACTACCCACACTCCCACCCCTCTACCCATCCATTCACCCATCCATCCACCCACCCACCCACCCACCCATCCAATCTTCCATCCCTCCACCCATTCACCCACCCATCCACCCATCCATCCATCTATTTGTCATTTATTAAGTGCACAATTAGCCAGAGACTGGAAGAGACAAAGATACTAAGGACAGAAAGGAGGAACACCAGACTAAAAGATAAAGCAACTCTATCATTTATTCAAATCATTCACTGCTTGATTTATTCATTCAACAAACATTTGAGACAAATGAGGCCGTGCACGTAGATGCTTAGTTCAAGGCCCCACCACAGTCAACACTGGTAAACGTTAGCTGCTGTTCCTGTTATTATTTAGTGCTACTGGGTGTCCGGAGCCTGTATGTGCGGAAGAAACGCTGAGCTGCAGAGGTGGGTGGAGAAAGAATAAGGTGGGAAGGGCTGGGGGAGAAGTGATGGAGAAGGAAAGAAGGGAAAAAACAGAGAGTCAATCAGCCATTCTATAAGCATTCACTGGGCACCTACTGTGCGCTAGGTTTTGCGAGACAAAGAGCTGGCGCAGAGCTAGGCCAGGGGCACCAAGGGCAGGGACACTCTGTCGCGTCCTCACCCACCCAGCACCCAGCACACACAGGGGCCGGAGGAGGCTGTGAATGAAGACAGGACGGACAGGAGAGGAAGAGCGTGCGAACGGGAGAGTGGAGGGGGGCAGAGAGGGAGCCAGACAGCGGTCACCGAGCTGTTCCTGGGCCCAGACCTTGCCCCCCAGGACGGGGCCTCCAGCGACAGGGCGCCAGGGAAGGGAAAAGAGGTGCTTCTGGACATTGGGGTGGGGGCACACAGGCTAGGGCAGCCCACATTTCATCTGCTCCCGAACTGTGACCTTTGAGCCAAAAATGAAAAGAACACCCTCGCCCCGCCCCCATCCTCACTGAGGCAGCCTTCGGGGTCTCTGAAGACCTTAAGTGCTCAACCGCATCCCCCTCCAACTCCTCTGCAGCCCCTCCAAAGCCATCAGCCCTAGCTGTCTGAGGCAGTGGTGGGGATGAGGGCCTGAAGGAGGGGGAAAGGGAGACGAAGAGCCCACCAGCGTGCAATGCAACCTTCCAAAGAGATCGGGCGCCGGGACACCTGACTCTCCTGGGCTTGTCTCCACTTCTGAGTGGAGCTTACAAAGTTCATCCTGCAGCTTACAGACTGCGTTCCGTGCAGACCTCAAGCTTCTCCAGCCTCCACCTGGAATGTTGTTCAGTCACTCAGTCATGACCGACTCTGCGACCCCATGGACTGCAGCATGCCAGGCTTCCCTGTCCTTTACCATCTCCCGGGGTTTGCTCAAACTCATGTCCATTGAGTCTGTGAGATCCAACCATCTCATTCTCTGTAATCCCCTTCTCCTCCCGCCCTCAATCTTTCCCAGAATCAGGAGCTTTTCCAGTGAATTTCCTATGTGGCTGCCCTTTCTCACTCCTTAGCCAGCTCCTCCAGGAAGTCCACCTGGATTATGTTTCCTGTATCAGCTCCCTCTCTCACCTCAGCACCTCCCCCAGAGTGAACTATTTCTTTTTTTTTTTTTTCAGTTCTACCAGTTTCTTGCTTCCAGCCCATCTCCCTCCACCCTCCTCATGCATGCAGCCTCAGTCACGTGACCCCATGGACTGCAGCCCACCAGGCTCCTCCGTCCATGGACTTTTCCAGGCAAGAATACTGGAGTGGGTTGCCATTTCCTTCTCCCAGAGTGAACCATTTCTTTCTTTCTTTCTTTTTTGACCAAGCAGCATGCGTGATCTCCCCTGAGCAGGGACTGAACCCATACTCCCTTCATTGGGAGCACGGAGTCTTAACCACAGGACCATCAGATGAGTCCAAAGTGAACTGTCTACTCACCTGCTTATTAAGTGTTCTGCCCTCCAAACTGAAAGTGCCAGTGACAGCTACTCAGTATCTAAGCGAAGCAGGGCAGCATCTGGCCTGGCTCATTCCTGGAGCCCCAGGGCCGACCCCTCCCCTAACCTGGCATGTGGTGGGTGGTCCACAAACCTTCACGGAACAAACCGGTGACTCGGTAAATAAACAAAGGAGACAGGCAGCTTCTGACCAAGCAGGGCTGAGAAGGTGGCTGAGCTTCATCCAAGGGCGTAAATGAGTCTGTGAGCAGCATCGGGGGACAGAAGGACACACGCAGACTTCAAGACTCCTCTAGACACACACAGAGGCCTGAGAGGGGTCTAGCGGGTTTTCATGCAGAGATGGCTAGACAGAGATGGCAGAGGAATAGATGGGTTGATAGGTATCCGAATGAGTGATGATGGAGGATAAACTGGACAAGCGGATGGACAGGTGGAAAGGCGGGTAGCTGATAAGAGAGAAAGAGAGAAGGAAAGAGAAATAGCGAACGAGAGATATGGGAATGGGATAGATGGATGAATGGTGGGCAGTCTAATAGCTGACCGGCTGGATGGATAGAAACGGTGAGTGGACAGAAGAAGGGATGGCTGTCTGGGGAGTAAACGGTGGACAAACGGAAAGCTGGTCGTATGAGAGGATGCCTAGATGATGGATGGACGGGCAGACAGATACTTGAGGGAGTAGATGACGGACAGGTGGACGGGTAGATGGATGGACTGGACGGCTAGGTGGAAAGACAGGTAGCTGGATGAATGGGTGAGTAGATGATGGGTGGGTGGGTGGACGGATGGGTGGACGGGCGAATTCAATACAGGGGAGACCCCTGGTCAGGCAGCCAGCAATACTCACTCTATGACCTTCCTCCTCCAGCGCTTGTTGTCACTGGGGTGGTGACGATAGGTGCCGTAGTCAAAGAGCGAGTCCATGGGCGCCTTCTTGGGCCCGGGCACCACTGAGGACTCGTACAGGGTGGACTCCAGCAGGTCGATGGGGTTGGGCACCCCCTTGCGGAAGGCGCCCTGGAACTTCATGCGCAGGTTTGGCCGCCCGTCGCCTGGGCCGGCGGGGCGACCACCGTCAGCCGGGGAGGGCGATGGGGAGCCGTCTTCCCCCTCGAACAGGTTGGCCAGCGACGACAGGGGGAAGGCCTCCCCGCCGGGGGGCCCACTCTCATCCCCAGGGGACTCGGCCACCTCCCCTGGAGCCCCACGGGGGCCTTCGCCCGGATCCGCCATGCTGCCCTGGGGACCGTCCACACGGCTTGGCCTGCAAGGGAATGGGAGTGGCGTCAGGCCGGCTCCAGGAAGCCCCCCTCCCACATGGGCAAACAGCACCGCTGCCAGCTCTTCAAAGCCACCCTTGTAATGACAGGGGTGCAGGGTGGCCACTCCCAGATGTGGTTGGCCGCCAGCCCCCGGCAGGAGCTGCAACAGGAGCCCCATTCAGGGATCTGGAAACACAAGCCCGCCTCGCATCCAGCTACCCTGGACATCAGCTGGAGACGGAAGGGCCTCAGAATCACACCAGGTCCCCAAACATAGAGCCTGGGGCTTACTCCTGGCCAACCAAACCAGCTTTGGAGCACCCAGAGCAGGGTTTGAACCCAAGTTCCGCATTTAGCCACCATATGACAGGAAAGCCGATGGTTCACAGCCTCGGTTTCCTCATCTGTGAAACGGGGACGAAGCAGAGCGCATGCGATCCAGTGGCCTGTGCTGTGCCTGCCACACAGAAAGCACCTACTAAAACATAACCATTGAATGCATGCTGCAGGCACACTAGGTGCTCAGCAAATACACATGAACTCACTGTGGGAGTCAGTCACCCTCAACTTCCCAGCGCCATCATTATGACCCCATTTCACAGAATGGGAAACTGAGGTTCTGAGGGTTTAGCTAGCCGTGCCCAAACTCTGCTCCCCAGTGCCAAGCGCTGACTCCTTCCCTCCCCTCTTTGCCCGGTTAGCTCCTGCCCACCTGTGTTCCCAGCTCGTGCCGCTTCCTCTGGGAAGCCCCACCGACCATTTGTTCGTGGGATTAGTTAATCCCGGGGTTGTGAGTACCAGAGGGCAGGGAAGGCCTCTGCCTTGTCCACACATGCACCCCCGCACCTTGAGGGGTGCCACATGGACACACGACCTGACGACAATGGTGTTATTTAGTCTTATTTGTCAGGTGAGGAAAATGGAGCTTGAAGAGGGCCAGTCACACAGCTTGTAAAAGAAGAAGCGCTGGACTTGAACCTAGGTCTCTCTGGCTCCCAGGCCCAATGTTTAGCCAGGAGAAGGGCAAGGGAGGGACGAGGGCTTGCTGGCTGTCAGCCACCTGCCCTCTGCAGCATGCACAGGGCGGGCTGGACTCCAAGGGCGAGTTCCCAGGAACTCCTCACATCCCACCCGGGCTGCAGAGAAATGTCTGAAAAGCTCTTTTCTACATCTCTCCCTCCATGCACATTAGCAGAAGAACAAATAAAGATTGGTCCCACCTTGTTTGTTTTGGGTTGCCAGGAGAGAAGGCAAGGGCCCTTGCAAGAGGCCTCTCTTGGCTGGCACAGCAGGGCACACAGAGGGTCAGAGCTCCTGCCTCGGATGGGTCCCACTCTGGGCACAAATGGGGAGGCAGAGCCTGGACTTTAGACTCTTCCAGGCCTGGGTTCTAATCCCAGCTAAGCTATTTCTGTGTAGCATGACCTTGAGAGAGTGTCCCAAGCCTCAGTCTCCTTATCTATAAAATGGGTACAATAGTAGCTTTCTCATACATTTGCAGGAAGAATTAAATGAGATTGGGCATGTCCAGTGTTGACCCTGGGATTAACCTGGGGGCTGTCAATGAGCACAATCAGAGAAGGAAGGAAGGGCTTGGTGCACAGGTGCTGAAATCGGTTTTACCCGGTTCCCCTCTGGGCCCTGGTTAATCAGCAGCTGTGAGATCTCAGGCAAATTGCTTCCTCTCTCTGGCCCTCAGCTCTCCACCTGTAAAACCAGGGTAACCACAACACCTCCTAAAGCTTGGGAGATGCCAAGTGCCTTCAAGAATTTGAAGCACCCACTGGGTGCCAACACCTAGTATGAGTCAGGAGACATTAGTTCCAATCCACCTGCCAGGCGGGTAAGGGAGACCCCCTAGGGGCTGCCCCGAGTCCCGGCTCTGTGACACAGGAATGGGGGTATGTTGAGGCAGGGAGGGCTGTCCACTGGGGTGCAGCCACTGAGGGGGAGATTAGACTTCCCCGGGCACAGTCCTGCTTATCTCAGTGGGGACCGCAGGGTCAGGGGACGAGAAGGAGTTTAGGCACATACTTCTTAATTACCGCACCCCCTCTCAGATCCCCACGGGGTTCCAGACACCCTCCACCCAAGGTGGGGGCCAGATGAGGCAGCCCCTCTAGTCCCCACCATGCCTGTACCCCCTCCTCTAAGAAATCTCAGCTCAGACAGCATCCAGTGTTTCTGGGGCTCCACAACAGGGGGTCTGGAGTCAGCCAGTCCCAGGTTCAAATCCCCGCTCAGTCACTCACTCACTCACTGCCAGCAACCTTGACAAGGCAAAAAGGGATCAACGTCAGCGTATTAATTATGGTGACGTGATAATTATGAACTAAACCCCCATCATCACCGTGATCATGGGGCTCTTGGGGGCCCAAGTGCTTCACACACACACTTTCACGTGGTCCTCCCTGGAACCCTAGACCAGTGGTTCTCAGCCGGGGGCGCCTCGGCTCCCCAGGGACACTGGGCAATATCCAGAAACATGCTTGCCTGTCACACTGTGTAGAGGAGAGAGGGCTAATGGCATCTAGTGAGTCAAGGCCAGGGGTAGCGCCAGACATCCTACAAGGCATAGGACCATGCCCGCCACAAGGAACTACCCAGCTGGAAAACAGTGCTGAGGTTGAGAGACCTACCTCTGGAGGTAGGTAGGTACTGCTGTAATTCTCCTTTCACAGATGAGGAAAACTGAGGCTCTGAGAGGTTAAGTGACTTGCCTGAGGGCACATCGCAGGTGAGTGACAGAAAAAGTGAAAGTGGAAACTAAAAGTGTCAGTCGCTCAGTCGTGTCTGACTCTTTGTGACCCCATGGACTGTAGCCCGCCAGGCTCCTCTGTCCATGGAATTCTCCAGGCAAGAACACTGCAGTGGGTAGCCATCTACTTCTCCAACGGAGTCCTCCCAACTCAAGGACTGAACCTGGATCTCCCGCATTGCAGGGCTTCCCCGGCAGCTCAGCTGGTAAAGAATCTGCCTGCAATGCAGGCGACCCCGGTGTGATTCCTGGGTCGGGAAGTTCCCCTGGAGAAGGGATAGGCTACCCACTCCAGTACTCTTGGGCTTCCCTAGTGGCTCAGAAGGAAATAGCAACCCACTCCAGTGTTCTTGCCTGGAGAATCCCAGGGACGGGGGAGCCTGGTGGGCTGCCGTCCATGGGGTCACACAGAGTCGGACACGACTGAAGCGACTTAGTAGTAGTGGCTCAGATGGTAAAGAATCCGCCTGCAATGTGGGAGACCTGGGTTCGATCCCTGGGTTGGGAAGATCCCCTACAGGAGGGCATGGCAACCCACTGCAGTATTCTCTAGTATTCTTGCCTGGAGAATCCCCATGGATAGAGGAGCCTGGAGGGCTACAAACCATGGGGTCACAAAGAGTTGGACATGACTGACCAGCTAAGCACAGCATAGCACTCCTGCATTGCAGGCAAATTCTTTACCGTCTGAGCCACCAGGGAAGCCCTTAGTGAAAAAAACCAGGACTCAAACCCAGGCAGTTGGCTGTGGAGGCTGGGCTACCCTAACCCCTCAGTTGACAGCATGGCCTGGGGGCCGGGTGCCACACCAAACTCTTAGAGTATCTTGTTCAAGGTGCACAACGGCCCCTTGAGAGGATTATTACCATCAGCCCATGCTAACCTCTCTGAGCCTCAGTTTCCCTGCATACAAAATGAGGGTTGCAAAACAGCTTCTATCCTATAGGGCTGTTAATGGGCAGGTCAGGTGTCTCTTGGGCCCCTAATGAGCACCTGACAAATGTTTTTTGTCTTTTTTGTCTATTTTCTGGCCACACTGTGCAACATACAGGATCTTAGTTCCCTGACCAGGGATCAAACCTCTGCCCACTGCAGTGGAAGCACCCGGTTAAGCATCTTAACCAGGGAGGCCCCTTGACAAATACTTGAATCATCACTGCCATTATGATACAATCCCAGCATACCCACCCTCCCCAGGTACACGCATGGGGTGGTCCTACAGCCGTGCATTCGCAGTCCTTATTAACATTCACCAAGTCCTCCCAGCCTCTCCCTCAGTTAATCCGCCAGGGCCTGGTGAGCAAAGTTGCAATGCTCCCATTTCACAGCTGAGAAAACTGGGGCCCCTGAGATGATGCCACACAGTGAGTGACCTTGAAGAACTGGACTCTGGGCTCCCAATCTTGGACTCCCTCCACAGAGCACAACCCAAGTGTGTACAGACACCAGTGTACATGTACGTGCCTGTTCACAAGCGGACACACACAGCCCACTCTGTGGCAATCCCCTCCCCAAACATGCCGTTCTCTGTGGTTGGGGATCGCGATCACTCCCTGTTCTCATCTGCCCTGTAGGCTGTTATTACACATTCCAAATCCGTGCCAGACTAAGGGGAAGGAGGAGTGCCGGCTGGGAAGGGAGGCTGAGAGTCCTCCTGCCTCTCCTCTGCGCATAAATATCATCTATGTTTCCTCCTCTCTTCCCCCTGTGCTCATACACATGTGGGTGCCCACTGTGAGCCCCTGGGAATGCCTCTGCAGGGGGCAGCGCCCAGCTGGCACCAGGAGCATATTGGGGGCTCAGCGAAGGACATTTACGCCAAGTGTGGACATCCCCACAGGCTGTGTGACCACTGCATTCATTTAACATGGCGGCTTTCAAATGTTTTTAAGCATCCAGACCCTACACACACACACACGGTAGTCCACACACAGATAGTAATTGTGGCTGGATGGACGGGTCTGAATCCCAGGGCCCAAAGAACAGGATTGGAAGCCATTCACCCGTGTATTTACTCAACAAATGTTTCCTGAGCATCTATCGTGTGCCAGGTCTTGGGGACACAGATGTGAGCAAGACAAAGAACTCCTGCCCTCCTGGGGCTGACCTGGTGAGAAAACAGAGCAAATAGCCAGACAGAGCAAGAAGCTGAGACATGTCTGGGGACAAGAGCTGGTTAGACAGGAAGGGCCTGGGAGCGGTGAATTCACGGGTGCAGGGCGAGGAGATCAGGAGACCAGGGCCCCCCAGGTCTTCCTCTCTGCCCGGGTCAGACCCTACGCTCTCCAGAAACATGGCGGAAGTTCACGCATTTGGCTCGGATGGCCCTGGGGACTCAGTCATGGCAGCTAAACCCACACTCCCTGGCCCGACCGAGGAGAGGGCACCAGGTGGGAGCTGGTGGGAGCTGGTGGGTCTGGTGGGTCTGGGAAAGAACGTGCATGTTGACGTCAGACCGATTGAGGCTGGTGCCCAGACCCTACTGCTCATTAACCAGGTGAGCCTAAGCAAGTCACTTGGCCTCTCTGAGCCTCGCAGGCCTCACCTGCCCCTGGGGGACTTAACTGGGTCACCCGGAGGATTACAGGGATTGAGTCAAGCACCTGGCACAGAGTAAACCCTCAACGAACAGCAAGCCGCAAGACGGCATGAGTGGCAGCTGCCTTCTCCCTGGCAATCCCGGGTTCAGCAGGAGTGGGCTGGAGGTCTCTGGCTCCATACCCCGCATCCTTCTTCTGGCAGAAGAAGGGGCCCACCCTCGCTGTTACCCCGCGGCTTTGCCTGATCTCATGGAAACCCTGGCACGTCCTTGTCAAATCCCATCCTCCTGATTACGTGAGCGAGGAAAGCTGCTTAGGTCTGGGGGCAAGTTCAGGCGTGCAGGGACTGCTCCACCCCAGGGGGAGGAATTCCAGGGAGCTGGGACCGATGCACGCCAACAGGCATCTGCTGAGTGCCAACTGTGTGCAGGGCACCGGGGAAGCAGAGAAGAGTGGAAACTCGGGGAACTCAGTCTAGGAGGGGACCAGATGGCTGACCCGCTCCGGGCCTTTGCCTGGGCTGGCCTTCCTCCACTGCCTCCCTTTCTCTGGGTGTCATCTTAACCAGCACTTCCTCTGAGAGGCCTTCCTCCCCACCTCACCCTACCCCACCCCACCCCACCCCACCCCATTCTAAACCAGCTCCTTGTGCTCACTCTTACAGCAAACTGGGCCTCCCTTTATGGCACTTCTCATGATGAAACTTTGACCTTTACTTATATCATCCTTTCATTCATTTTCTCTCTTCTCCTCTAGAGTGTGAGCTCCATGAAGGAGGGACTATCTGTGTTGGCTGTCTCCCCGGCATTCTGCGTTATGCCAAGGCATCAGTAAATATCTGCTTGCTTAAACAGTCAGGCAAGGTCCGCTGAAGTTCTGGAAGGAGACAGGCAGGAGGAAGCAGCACTGATTGATCCTGATGGGCCCAGGAAGAGGCAGCGAGGAGGAGGGCTTGACACGTGGGACAGATAAAAGAGCAGAGGAGACAGCAAGGTCCGGGCTGTGGGGCTGGGAAACAGCAGGGGGCACTAAGGGTGGCCTGAGGCATCGGGAGAAGACAGGAATGAAGAGAGAAAAGATGGGTGAGCGGGTGGGCGGACCGGGAGGTTGGGGGGAGGCAGGCAGATCAGGTGGAGGTTCTGGGCTCCCAGACAGACTGCCCTCCATCCTGTGGCTCTCTGCCCCATCTGTGGGGTCCCCCACTTCCTGCAGTAACCTGGCTAGCCTATCTTTCCAGATCAGTCCTGGAGGGGTGGCGTGGGTGGGGAAGGGCCTAGGAGGACGGATCCCAAGGCTTGCTGGCGCTGAGAGGGAAAACGCCAGCTCTATCCAACCCCCACCTGCCAGGTAAGGAAATGGAGGCTCAGAGAGGTAGAGTCACTCTTACAGGGCTGCCCAGCTCCTCAGATGTGGAACCAGGTCCAGTATGGCCCCAGGACCTGCGCCTCTAGTGGATACTTCATTATTTATTTGGGCCACACCGTGGGGTATGTGGGATCTTAGTTCCCTGACCAGGGATCAAACCCACCCCCTGCACACTGCAAGCGTGGAGTCCTGGCCACTGGACTGCCAGGGAAGTCCCCTCAGTGAATACTTTACCAGGACCAGGGGACTTGAGAAGAAAAGGATGGATGATGGGGGTGGAGGGGGAGTGGTTCAGGGTGGGTGGTGGGGACCACGGGCCCCAGAGGCAAACTGCCCACTCACCAGCTGTGTGACCCAGGGTAAGTCACCCGGCCTTCCTGTGCCTCTGTTTTCTCACCTGTAAATGGTGATGACTGCAGCGCCTGCCCTGGGATGGTTGAGAGGGTCATATAAGAAAGTATGTAAAGCACTGAGCCTAGCACCAGGCAGGAAGCACCGTGCTGCACTCAGCTGCGTCCGACTCTTGGCGACCCCACGGACTGCAGCCCGCCAGGCTCCTCTGTCCGTGGGGATTCTCCAGGCAAGAATATCTGAGTGGGTTGCCGTGTCCTCCTCCAGGGGATCTTCCCCACTGAGGGATCGAACCCAGGTCTCCTGCATTGCAGGCAGATTCTTGAACCGTCTGAGGCACCAGGGAAGCCCAAGAATACAGAAGTGGGTAGCCTATCCCTTCTCCAGAGGATCTTCCGGACCCAGGACAGGTGGATTCTTTACCCACTGAGCTACCAGGGAAGGCAAGGAGTACACACCCAGCAGAAGACGGTTGTTGTCGGCATCAACAAACTGAGGATCAAGGCAGGCGTGACAGCCAGGGAGGGCCAAGCAGTTGGGCCCAGAGCCTGGGACGCTGGCAGCCGCCTCAGAGCAGCCGCCACCGGGAGCTTGGCTCCCTGGCCAGGCTGCCGAGGCTCCCCCGGCCCAGCGGGTGGGAGCAGCAGGGGGCATCACGCCACGCAGGGCACCTTCCCCAGCCAGCCTGTATTTACCCAGCAGGTCTCGGCCCTGCCTGCTTCCTGTCTGCTGCACAGTGGTTGCTTGTCCAGGGCGGACAGAGCCCCAGTGTCCCGTCGGGTCCCCCCCACCCAGAAGGGGCAGGGCCGGGGTGACTCACCAGGCCCCACAGAGGGCAAGGCTGATGTGACCATGACCTCACTCGGTCATTCTGCAAGTCTATGGCAGGAGGGATTCCGACAGGACACACAAGGATCCCTCCGAGCTCTCAGGGCCGCCCATTCGCTTCCAAGGTCCCCGGCCCCAGGGTGGGAAGCACCGGGAGGCGGTGCGGCTGAGTGGGTCAAGAGCACACTCCGAGCAAGACAGAAGGCGACGTATGATAGGATTCCATGTACGTGAAATGTCCGGAACAGGCACGTCTATAGAAAAGCAGCAGAGGGAGGGCTGCCAGGAGCTGGGGGGAGTCGGGGGGACAGTGACTGCTGGTGGGGATGGGGTTCATTTTGGGGATGATGAAAATGTACTGGGGTTAGACAGTGGTGATGTCTCTATAACCCTGAACATTCTACAAAACCACCAAACTGCACACACTGAAAGGGTGAGTTGCATGTGAGTTACATCTCAGAAACCCTTTGCAGCTTGATGACCTCGGGAAAGTCACATCCCCTCCCCAGCCTCAGTTTCCTTGCTGTGACAAGGAGACATCGTGAGCTTAGATGCTCACAGAGGGGCAGCACAGGGACCGGTGCACAGCGGGGGGCGGTGCTCGAGGACATGAAGGTCCTGTCCCAGGAGGCTCTGGCGCCTTCTCCCAAGGCCTCACCCCCTCCCATCCCTCTAACTCAGCCCTGCTCAGAGTGCGATGCTACCCAGCCCAGAAAGATGGAAGCCCCTTCTCTCTAGCCCAGCCCCTCTACCGGAGGACAGTCACAGCCACAGGGAGGATTCTGCAGCCTTAGAAACCACCCCACCCGTGTTCTCTTCCCCACCTGCCTCTTCCTGACAGGGCGGCCAGGAGCAAGTCACTTCTCTCTGGGCCTCAGCTTCCTCATCTGTAAAATGGGGGAAATGATCACTGCCATGTGGGAAGGATAAACTCACATATTTGCTTTATAGTTACTGGTTGGACTCTACGTTCATGCTTTGAATGAAAAAATAAAATGATAGCTCTTACACCAAAAGGGTGCTATGAGGGCTGAATGATCATGGAAGATAATGTATTGAATTGATAATTTATGAGTTTAAGCCAGTGCCTGGTGCATGGTAAGTGTTAACGACGGCAGCTGCCTTTTCATTGTTAATATTCCTTCAATTAATAGCTAGGGAGACAGAGCCCAGAGAGGGCAGGGCCAAGGCAGCGCTGGGACCCAGACATCCGAGGTCCAAAGCCAGAACTCGTGATTCTGTTCGGAGACCTCGCCTTCGGAAAGCCTTTTCTCCCCTCCTCGTCTCCATCTCTCCTGCATCACTCCCCCATTACCCAGCTGGGAGACTGAGGCCCCGAGGAGGCAGGACACCCACCCATGCAGACCAACACCCACTCCTCCATCTCACACCCATGGGCAAAAGTCAGAGAAGAGAGCAGACACCATGGAATGAATGGGTAAGGCAGGAGCCAGGGAAGGGTGCCCCAGGCAGCAGAAAACCAGTTCAAGATCCTCTTTCTGCCCCGGCCCGCCTCACCTGCAGCCTACACCAACAGGAGGCTGTGTCTCTGGCTAACTGCTTGAATGCCCACGTTAGCAGTGCCCACACCCCTCTGGTACATGTCATATACACCTTCTGTTTTAATCCAAAAAATAACTCTATAAGTTATTATCATTTCCATTCTCAAAGGAATAAACTATGACTGGGGAGAATGGAGGGGAGGGGCCGACACTTATCTAACACCTATCGTGTGCTGAGCACCTTGCACTGACCTCTCAGCCCCATTTCACAGATGAGCAAACTGAGGCTCGGACAGACCAGGAGACCCAGCTGAGGTCACAACTCAACAGGAGGGGAATGTGGTTGGGATTCCAACCACCTGGTTTTAAGCCCATTTGAGTTCATGACTTTAGGGTGTATGAAGCCCTCTCCTTGGGGTCACCTTTCTAAATGCCATGCCCCTTGGAAGTCTCGGGGTGGGCCAGAACAGACTTGTAGTTTCCACTGTGCCTTTGCCGCTTAGTAGCTGTGTGACCCCAGGCAGATTATGTCACCTTTCTGAGCCTCAGTTTCCTTATTTCTAATTTTTTTTTTTGGCTGCACAGCACAGCATGTGGGAATCTTAGTTCCCCAACTAGGGATCGAACCCATGACCCCCTGCATTGGAAGGGCACAGTCTTAGTCTCTGGAGCAGCAGGGAAGTCCCCTCACTTCTAAGAGGGAACTAATCACAGCACCCACCGCAGGGTTGCCTGGGACTGTGGGTGTCAAGAGGGAGGCTCATAAAACGCTGTCCTAGATATTGGGAACTTGGACACCAGCTCCAGGAGGGCGGGGGCCTCTTCTGTTACAGTCACAAGAGTTCCCAGGGCCTAGAACAGGGCCTGGCACATTGCAGCTGCCCAAGACATACTTGCCGAATGAATGACGAGATGGATGAACGCAAAGATATAAATGAAAGGAATCGCAGCCAAGTCCTTCTCCACAGGACAGACAGCCCTTCACAGCTGCACCTCTGCCTAACTAACCAGCTGGACAACCCCTCCTTCCCATCCTTGAACAGATAACATAATGAGCACCTGCTGCATGCTGGGCTCTCTGACCTACAATGTTCAACATTCTCCCGTGACGGAAACAGCTACTATGTGTCCATTTTGCAGATGAGGAGACTGAGGCTTGGGCAGGCCAGGACTCTGGCCCGAGTCCCTGTCTGAATCTGAGCAGGCAGGTCTTCCTGATGCCCCCACCTGGCTGACTGTTGAGTCACTCGGTCCTTCCTTGCTTCATCCGTCTGCTCTGTCCACAGGTATTCCTGAGTCCCTCCTCTCTGCCAGAGGGCACAGGGACTGGAGTGAACCAGGCCAACTGGTCCCCGTCCGAGATCTGTGGGCCTTTTGGCCACTGGGGTCTCCCCTGAACCTGGGGGGGGGGCCCATCGGCGACACGCACTGGAAGTGCCTGCTCCATACACACCCTTGACGAGCCGTCCCAGAAGGTGGTCAGCTTTCCTGGTCAGTCGGGTGGAAGCCAGGCCACTCCACCCTCGGGGGAAAAACTGGCGTCCGGTGAGACTGAGGAGCTCTTTGTGCCGCGGGTGGGCAGAGAGGGGGCAGGAGGGATGGCCGTTACTCACCACCCAAAGAAAAATAAGCTCACTCCCATTTGGTCAATGGCTCTCCTGTCTGCCCCCACACCACCACCTCCTTCCCGAGCCCTTCCCGCCCTCTGAGCTCATCTGGAGCAGACCTGTGAGGGCCTCCGATGCCCCTGGTGTGCCGTCTGTGACTGTCACTGATGAGGAAACAAGCTCAGAGAGATGGCGTGACTGGCCTGAGGTCGCACAGCCAGAAGGGCAGAAGGGGGAAGCCGATGACCAGAACGGGACTCAGACGTGGGAAGGAAATCGGAGTCACAGTGAAAGCGAGTGCCTGGCCTCCCTTCCTCATTCCTGCTCGGCCAGGGTGACAGGGCACCTGAGGCAGGGGGAGCCCAGGCCGAGGCAGGAGTGGGCAGCCAGAAGGATCCAAATCCCCTCAACTGGTTTGCTGTGACCTCCTGCAAACCCTGGGGGTGGCAGCCCCAGGAACAGAGAGGTTAAGCCACTTCCTGAAGTCACACAGCAGCAAGTGGCCAAGCTGGAATGTGAACGGAAGTGGGTCAGACTCCAAGAGCGGACAGTCCCAGTGGCTTTCTGGGAAGGAAGTTGGGCCAGCCACTGGGCTTTTCAGGGACCCTAGGGGTCACTGGGACCTAGCTTTCAGGTCCAGCTCTTCCATAAGCCGGCGGGGCATCCCTAGGCAAATTGCTCCTCTCTCTGAGCCTCGGTTTCCTCTACTGTAAAATGGGACTCAGCATTCCTGCCCTGCCCAACTCCAGTGGGGGTGATGCCGCAACCCCATCAAGGCAATAGATCGTCAGGCAATAGACACTGGTTACACGCTGAACAGTCTGTGCTGCTCTGGAGACTGTCCACAACCACCCCCACAAAGCCTGCACAGTCATCACCCCTTTTACAGGTGAGGAAACTGAGGTCCCAGGAGTGAGGGAACTGCCTGAGACTTGGGATGTGAACCAGCCCTTGCGTAAGCACTAAGTCAGGAAAGTAGGAAACTTTGACGGCCCCTGGCGCTCAGTCAGGCCTGGAAGTATTTCCGAGCTGCAAAGGCAGCGTCTCTTGTCCAAGTACAAGTCCAGCTTTGCCCCTGCTTCCTTCCTCCCGCCTTCCTGGCACAGAGGGGCTCTCGGAGGGATGAGCTGGAGGAAAATGTGCCCTGGAACAGTCTGGGGGACAGGATGAGGAAGCAGACAGTGCTCAGAACCCCCTCCGTGTGCTCTGGACTGTCCTTGCAGAGGGGACTGACAGCCCCACTTGACAGATGAGGAAACTGAGACTCAAAGATGCGGTGACATGCCTGAGCTCCCCTGGGGAGAAGGCAGCAGGCATAGGAGTTAAGTCCGGGCCTGTCTAAACAATTCAGGTTCTTACCTCTAAACTGCAGACTGTCTTCCTGTGACCCCAGATCTAGACAAATGGGGACAGGCCACCTTGGAAGTTAAGGGACATGCATTTTATATGTATCTACTTTTATTGATTTGGCTGAACTGTGTCTTACTGGCGGCATGCGTGATCTAGTTCCCTGACCAGCAACTGAACCTGGGCTCCCTGCATTGGGAATGTGGAGTCTCAGCCACTAGACCACCACGGAAATTCCTAGGCACTGATTTAGAGTCAGATAAATGGAGTTCAGATCTTAGTTTTGGCCCTTCCCAGGTGGGCCAGCAACTTTACCATCCTGACCTCAATTTCTCCCTCTCAAAAATGGGCACCATCCTAGCTTCACATCCAAACATACTTAGTCTTGGGCTCACTGTCTGGCACACAGTAAGTGCTCAGTAAATGCTCACAATCATCATAATGACCGCTAACACAGCCTATGCTTGGCTGAAGCCAGACAGAACCTTGCACCCAGAGTTCAGAGCGGCAGCTGCGGGTCCCAGGACCACAGGCATCTTGAGAGCTCTGAATTAATCTTTAACAGGTGAATTCCACCCCGACCTGGCAACACGGGGCATTCCAGAGGGCCTGCTGGCAGGAAATGTTCCCTTGGCTCCCCAGATCCTTCGTGAGTCAGGAGGAGCTGGTCCTTGGGTTCCCCCGTGAACTGGGGAGGGGCCTGGAATGTTTTTCCTAGAGTCGAATGGGGGAAACTGAGGCACACAGCAGGTTGAGGGGCCTGGGAGGTTTAGAGCCGCCGCTCTCCATGTGGCCCCCTCCCTCCCAGGGACACACGAAGGACCTCAAAGGACTCTGGCCCTCTCAAAACGCTGTGTTCGGGCACTCAACCGTGCAAGTGGGGTTAATTGCACACCACGTGCTGGGTGCCCTGAGATCAAGTCTTTCATAGTGCTTTCCCTCCCACATCTTCCAGCCACCTACCAGGGGTGCCAGCCCCTACCTGGGGCCTCACACCTCTGGCTGGATGACTTCTCCTCCTGGGGACCGGCCTCCCCACCCAGCCCCGACTCCTCGGGCCTTTCTAGACCACACATCCGGCGCGGCCCTCCCAGGCTGGACTTGCAGAGCTTCTGGGTCTGACCCAGCCCACTGCCTGTCTGATCCCTTGTCCTTCCTGTTCGTGTCACACTCCAGACAAACGGGACGTCTCAGCTCTGCTAGTTTCACCACCTGGTGACAAGTAGAAGTCAGATCTTTACCTGAATACCCTTTCCCCCAGCATCTGCATTTACTCCTTCAGGTGAGCCTCCAAGGCCACCGTGATCAAGCCCTTCCGGGTACCCGATCGTCACAATCCCACCCACTGCACGCTCCCCTGAGCCCCAGCCATCCGGGGCACACACGCTCCCTGGCTGGGTGCTCTTGGGGCTGGTGTGGGTGTTGCCTGAGGGCAACGCCAGGGTCAGGGAGGCAGCTGAGGGGGAGGAGGCAGCCCTCCCTCCCATCCCACCGGCTCTCTTGGACCACCCAGTTCACCGCGCCCCCCCGACCCGGGCTGGGGCTAGGTGGGAGTCCGATGCCTCAGTGCCCAGTCGAGGGCTGGCCCGGGCAGCTTTGCAAGAGGGTTTTGATGGACAGAGGAGGAAATGGCTGAGGCCCAGCTCACACGGGCACAGCTGATGAGGTGGGAGGGGAGTCCACAGCCCCGGCCTGGATAGAAGGCGTCTGGTCTGGATTTCGCTTGGGGGATTTGAGGCGTCTTCACTAGTCTCTCACACTCTTCTTCCTCAGGCGCCCATTCTCTAAACCTGGGGAAACTCCACTTGGAAATGACCCCACCCTGCTTCTATTAATACAAGTGTGAACCTGACTGGCCCAGGACTGTCATTTGTTGTCTTAGGAGCCCCTCCCCGCTACGGTTTACCAATAAAAGTGGGGAAAGGGGTCCCCCGCCTTTCTGGCTCCTACCACTGTTCAAACAGAATGATCTAGATAAATGTGGAAATGGCCAATTACCTTTTTTCACCCCCTCCATTGGGCTTCCGTGGTGGCTCAACTGGTAAAGAATCTGCCTGTGATGCGGGAGACCTGGGTTTGATCCCTGGGTTGGGAAGATCCCCTGGAGAAGGGAATGGCTACCCACTCCAGTATTCCAGCCTGGAGAATTCCATGGACAGAGGAGACTGGCGAGCTACAGTCTATAGGGTCCCAAAGAGTCAGGCACAATTGAATGACTTTCACACTTCACATTTCACCCCCTCCGTTAAGAAGATGTTGGGGGCAACAGCCACCAGTGCAAACATCATACCCTTAGGCTGGGCTCCAGGCAGTGTGGGGCCCCTCACAGGTCGGCTGTCCTCGCTTCAGCCCAGGGGCGCCCTCAGCCCACCCCCACTTTATAGATGAGCTGTCTGTCCCTTAGACAGCTAAAGTAGCCCGAGATCACACAGTAGCAGGTGGCCAAGGGAGGGTTCACACCCACACAGGCCCCACTTTTAACCTCACAGATGATTCGGGCTTGACCCTCATACCTGACTTCTCTTAAGAGGCCACCTCCTCACCCAGTGACCCCATCCTTGCCCCTATGATAAAGGGGCAAAGCTCAAACCCTCCAGAGGGGTCTCAGTGTCCGAGATCACGCCCTACCTCCATACCCCAGCAGAAGTCCTTGGTTCTAGACACTCGGCGGACATAAGTCCACCCCCTCCTTGGCAACTTCCACGACAGCCCCTGGGCTCCATGTAGGGAGGATGTTGGACCTGGACAGCCCTGGCTTTAAGTTCCACTTGGCTATATCCCTGACCTGGGCCTCAGTTTCCTCTTCTGCAAAATGGGGAGAGCGGATGGAGGAAACCGGCTGGTGCTGGGCCAGGCAGGGGAGTCCACCGTTGGAAACCGCCAGGCATGTGGGAGGGTAGGCGGTCTCTCCCCGTTCTCAGAGACCTCCCAGGGTGTCCCGGCAGAGCTGGAGGGGAGATTAGAGATCTTCCTGCCTCCTGGGAGAAGAGCTCTCTCTCTGGGGCTCAGTAAGGAAGAAGTGATCTTTGGAAGCTGCAGACTCCCAAACCTTCCCGGAGATTGAAGGCAAACCCCTAGGCACCTAAATCCCTCTTCCAAGCCCACCAAAAAGGAGGTGACGGCGAGGTGGTCTGCAGGGCCTCCTGTGTTTGGTTCCTGGGCTTGGATCTCCGGGGGAGCCGGTACCTCCCTCCCTCAGGCCTGCATTCCCGGGAGCCGGGAGCCGAGGTTAGCGCCCACTTCGCAGGTAGGGAAAGGGAAGCCCAGAGAGGTGGTGCCCGGCCCAAGGGACCGCCACGGATCCCGCGCCCCAGACTGGCACTCCGCAGCCTCCAAAACGTACCCAGGGGCGCGCGAGGTCCTTGGCTGTGCCGACCCTCCCGGGGGTCCCCGCCCCGAAGGCCCAGACCCCACTCACCTCCGAGAGGGCTCGGCGGGGGCCCGCGGCCGGGAGCTCGGCGCTTCCTGAATCCCGGCAGCCAGCCCCGCGCCCGCCCGGAGCCGCCGCGTCCCTCCTCCCCGGGCTCAGGTTCCACCACGCGCCGCCCCCGGGCTGCACCCCGCCCACGTCGCCCGCCCCAGAGGCGAGGCACCGAGCCTACCCAGCGCCCGGGACCCGCGCCCCTGTGGGAAGGGCGGCGGCGGGCGGGCGGGCGGGCGGGGGGTTGGGGGGGTGGAGGCGGAGGCAGGTCCTGTTTCCTCACCTGGAAAACGGGCGTCATCACCCCAGGTACAGGGGCAGGCGCTTCGTGGGGGGCGTGGGGGAGCCTCTGGCTGGAATCCTGAGACCACCGGCTCCTGAATTCGTCAGCCCGGGACTGCTTCGCCATCTGGTAATGGGCTTGTCGCCGATTCCTCCACGCTTCCTCCCATTCGGCAGTCAGTTCAGAGACAGTGTGCGCTGGGTCCCGGCCTTCGGGTAGCTCCAGACGTCCAGCGGCGGAGGCACCTGTGTTACAGACAGTGCCATCCAGGACTAAGCCAGCGCGAGCGCCTTTGAACTTCACCTCTTTACCCAGCGCCTAGCACAGACCCTGGCACTTGAGTAGGCCACCAACCAGTGTTCTTTTATGGAGAAGGTGAGCCCCACCGCGCAGTCTCACCTTCTACCCCAGACACTTGAATACCTTCATGGACAGGCAGCTCACTTCTGCCAGGACTGGCTCGACTCCTCCAGCCAGACCCCCGGAGCCCAAGCCCTGGCTCTGTGACTCACCAGCTGAGCAGCCAGTCCCTACTCTGCCTCAGTTTCCCCTCACATCACAGTGAGGAGGCTGAGGGCACCAGGTCCATGCAGTGGCCAAAGAACAGCCTTAACCCTTTTTATTGTTATTCTTTTCTCTAAACTGAGCTGACTCCCACATTGGGAATACGGTGGGGTGGCTCCTTCCTCAACAGCTTGCAAGCAGAAATAGCTGCCAGGGTGCGCTGGTTCAGCAGCCAGAAAGTGGAATTTGAGAATTGTTGGAGAACCTTAATGGAAGTGCTGTGTTCAAACCAGCGGCCAAGGACGTCCCTGGTGGTCCAGTGGTTAAGACCCTGTGCTTCCAATGCAGGGGCACGGGTTCAGTCCCTGGTTGGGCATATGTGCTTTAGTCACACGACTCTTTGAGACCCTGTGGACTGTAGCCTGACCAGCTCCTCTGTCCATGGAATTCTCCAGACAAGAATACTGGAGTGGGTAGCCATTTACTTCTCCAAGGGAGCCTCCCAACCCAGGATTGAACTCGAGTCTCTTACGTCTCCTGCATTGGCAGGCGGGTTCTTTACCACTAGTGCTACGTGGGAAGCCCCTGGTCAGGGGACTAAAATCCTGCATGCCTCGCAGCCAAAACAAACAAAAAATAAAATAAAATGCAAACTGCCAGTCTGAAACAATTACCAAAAGAGAAACCTTAATAAAGAACTCACTGAGCAAGAGGTGGGGATGGGGGTGGAGGGTGTCAAGTAAACCTTCCTCCCCCAGGCTATTCGGTGGGGATTGGTGTGCCCGGTTTACAGATGGGAGACAGGGGCTTGGGAGGAACTGTGGCCTCTCCAAAGCTCTGTCCATGAGGATTTGAGAGAGAGGACTCTTAAACAGAGCAGACAGGCAGTTATCTGGCAGTGAGGAATGTAAACAGACGGCCCCTTATACCTCCTTGAGGAGGAAAAGCCCTTCTGTTTGGGGCCTTCCGGCTGGGCGTGGGTCAGGGCGGGACGCAGAGGAGTTCTGGGCATATCTAGTCTGGAGCCCATTTCTGGAGAAAGCCTCTTCTTAAAAGAAAGAAAAAGAGGGGCTTCCCTAGCAGTCCAGGAGCTAAGTCTCTGTGTTCCCAATGCAGGGGAGCCGGGTTCAGTCCTTGGTCGGGGAACTAGATCCCACATGCCACAGCCAGATAAATAAGCAAATATTTAAAAAAAAAAAAAAGGATAATTCAGTAGGAGGATGCTGGGGGCTTCCCTGGAGGCTCAGATGGTAAAGAATCTGCCTGCAATGCAGGAGACCTGCTTTCAATGCCTGGGTCAGGAAGGTCCCCTGGAGAAGGGCATGGCTACCCACACCAGTGTTCTTGCCTGGAGAACCCCATGGACAGAGGAGCCTGGCGGGCTTAGGAGGGTGCTGGAGGGGACTGGAGGAGATAGGGTCAGGGATGACGTTTGCTCTTCTCCGGAGTAAGGAGGAAGAGGCAGGAGCCCTCAGCATCAGTATGGCTAACCCGGCTCCCTCCTGACCTCCATTTCACAGACTGGCCCACTGAGGCCCCATACAAGGAAGTGACTCATCGTGGGCCAGGAGGCTGGATCTTGGGCCCCTGTGCCCACTGTGAGTTCAAACTCTGCTTTGCTGCTGATGAGGTAGGGGCTGTGAGCAAGAGCCTCTCCCTCTCAGTGCCCCAGTGTTCTCATCTGAACAATGGGTATCAGTTCCCCCGAGGCAAGGACCGTGTCTGTCTTGTTTGCTGGACCAGCCTCTGGGACTTAGTAGGTTCTTTTAAGATACTGGTTGGTTGAGCTGGAAGGGGTGGGAGTTTAATGGGTATAGACTTTCAGTTTTATAAGATGACAAGAGTTCTGGAGATGGATGGTGGTGATGTTAAGAGAACCACTGACTGAAACTGCCAGGCACTGCAGTAACCACCTGCGTGAGTTATCTTACGACAGGAGGTCCTGGTAAGGAACATGGAACTGACAAGCCACCAAGAATTCAGGAAAGGTCAAAAGGAAAGTGGAGACTCCAGTCCATCTGTCCTGCTGACCTCCCAGAATCCTTCCCACTGGAATCCATCCTAGCTAAGCTCTGCGTGCACCACCAGGGAGGTGACCACCTGAGTCAGAATGATTGGCCAAGACAACCTGTAAGCTAACCTCATCAGCATAAAACCTGAGACTGCGAGCCGTGGGGCAGAGCAGTCCTCCTGGGTTCCCTTACCCCGCTGCTCTCCGCCTGGCGCCCCTCCCCAGTAGTCGCTTGCTCCGTGAGCACGGGTGTCTCCTCGGACAATTCCTTTCTGAGTGCTAGATGAGAGCCCACCCTCAGGCCCTGGAAGGGGCCCGCCCTTCCTGCAACAGTGATGCCGGCACAACAGTAAAAATGATCTTCACGCCACCGAACTGTGCACACAAATAGCTTACGAAAGCAAATTCCATTACGTGTGTTTCACCACAATAAAAGAAAAATTGGGGGGAAAGTACTGGCTGATTGAAAGCCTGCGGGCCTGCCTTGCAAGGAAAAGGGGAGTAGGAAGAGAAAGCAGGGTGCTCAGGGCACCCAGCAAATGCTCACTGGTTTGACTAAATATGAACAAGAGTCACTGCTAGGATGTGATGGCAGTGGCGGTCACTGTTTTCGTCGCTGGCAAAACTGTCCAGCCTCTGCTTTGAGAGGACGAGAGATTCTCGACAGAAAGAACTTTTCTTCTTAGGGAAGGAAAAGATTTCAAAGCCATTAAAGCCTCCAGTAGAGGCTGCAGGGCGGCCCAGCGCCTTGTTCCACACAGGTCTCAGAGTCCCCGGGTGGGTGGGGGGCTCGGCCACTTCCACTAAGGGAGGTTCCTGTGCTGCACCAAGGGTCCACACTTAGCAAGCACCTGCTGTATCCAGAATCAGTGCCAGTGTTGGGGAGAGACCATGAACCAGGTGGGTTGCATCTCAGGAACTTTATACCGACTGCACCTGCCCTGGATTATAAAAACAAGCCGTGTGTACCTCATTGCACAGTTAGCATAGCCCTGACTCTGCGGGTCACCTCCTGACAGCCGGGAAGGAGGGATTCTTTTTTTCTTTAACTTTTTATTTTGTATTGAGGTATAGCTGATTGACAATGTTGTGATAGTTTCAGGTGGACAATGAAGGGACACAGACATATACATACATGTATCCATTCTCCCCCAAACTCCGCTCGCATCCAGGCTGCCATGTAACACTGAGCAGAGTTCCCTGTGCTCTACAGTAGGTTCTTGTTGGTTGTAAAATTGAAATTCTTAAGTCATTTCCCATGAAAGGACACAGAGAGCCCATGTGCCCGAGAGACTACAGCTGGTAGCATTTGAACCCAAACCCAGCAGACTCTGTAGAACAGCAGAGTCAATGAGAATACAGTCTCAGAAAAGCAGATCATAACATGTTTTAGCAAAGAAGTAGGGAAGCTGGGACCTCATACATGGCTGGTGGGAATACGAAATGGTGCAATCACTGTGGAAAAATCTGGCAGTTCCTCAAAAAGTTAAATATAGAGTTACTGTATGACCCAGCAATTCCACTCTGTGGGAGACAGCCAAAAGAAAGGAAAACAGATGAACACGAAAAACTTGTATACAAATGTTCACACAACATCACTTATACTAGCCCAAACTGAAACAGTCAAATGATGAGCAGATGAATGAAATGTGGTATATCTATACTGTTGAAGATTATGCAATAAAAAGAATGAAGTAATTCCCTGGTGGTCCAGTGGTTAGGACTCTGAGCTTCCACAGCAGGGAGTCTGGGTTCAATCCCTGGTCAGGGAATTAGCACTCTGCATGCCACACAGCGGGCTTCCCAGGTGGCTCAGTGGGTAAAGAAGCTGCCTGCAGTGCAGGAGATGCAGGAGTCGCAGGTTCGACCCCTGGGTCAAGGAGATCTCCTGGAGGAGGCCTTGGCAATCCACTCCAGTATCCTTGCCTGGAGAGTCCCTGGTAGGCTACAGTCCATAGGGTTGCAAAGAGTTGGACACAAAGCGACTGAGCACGCATACACACGTGCCATACAGCTGGGCAGAAAAAGAGAAAAGAACAAAGAATTGATATATGCTGCAGTGTGGATGGACATTACGCTGAGTAGAAAAGACACCTTGGAAACATTATGCTGAGTTTAAAAAAGCCAGACATCAAAGGACATAAGATTCCCTCTACACGAGATGTCCAGGAGAAGCAAATCCACTGAGACAGAACTTAGACTAGTGTTTTCAAGGGGCTGGAGAGGCTTGGAGGGGTGACGGTTAAAGGGTATGGGTTTGTTTGTTTTTTTCTTTAGGATGATGAGAATGTACTAAAATTGCTGTGGTGAGAACTGCATCTATCTGCGAATATATAAAAACCATAAACAATACACATCAAATGAGTGCACTGCATGGTTTGCAAACTGTATGTCAATATATCTGTTGCAAGAGACTAAAAAAAAAAAAAAGAACGTGCTCTCTGAAGTCAAAAGGATCTGGAGGATCTGGGTGGGGCTATACTGTATTCCGAAGCTGTGTAACCTCGGGCAGGTACCCCTGCTTCTCTGAGCTTCACTCTGTCATCTACGTGGGGACAGAAACCTACCTCACATTGTTGGGAAGGTTAAACATGATGATGCTCGTGAGGGCCGGGCAATGCCGGGACACAGCAACGTTCAGTAAACAGTCCTGTGGGGGCAGGCACCGTGGGGTCCTCACCAAGACTAGTGTCCCCCTCAGAGCGCTCCCACATTTACCCAGAACTCCCCCTTATGCATCTTCCTTCCCAGTAATCTGGTGAGTTGGCGTCTCCATTTTACAGATGAGAACTACTGAGTCCAGCAGACAACAGGCCTCCCTGGCAGAGAGTGGCTCCCTCTGACACCCCCAGGCAGAAACATTTTTCCTCTCCCTCCCCACACCCCACGTGGCTGTGGCTCTGTCTCTGCCTCTTCCCTCCTTCTCTCCCCTTAGGCACCTCTTTAGCTCAGCTGGTGGTCTCACGGCTCCAGAGCTCAGTTTAGGCCAAGAGTTGGTGTTTAGGTTCCTGGGGGCTTGAAGTGGTTCTCAGACTCAGGGGTGCAGCCAAAAACCACCACCTGCAGACCTGGGTGATCTCATCCCCTCCTCCCTACAACCCTCGGAGGGGTGGGTCTTTTCCAGCCCATTTTGCAGATGGACAAACTGAGGCTCCACACAGTGAAAAGCCCTCTGCCAGAGGCACCTGTTGGTAATGCAGTCAGGATTTGAAACAGGACTTTCTGAATTCAAACACCCACTCTCCAGCCTCTCTAGCAGCCACATTGCCCCCTGGACCTCAGTCCCCTCACCTCTGACATGGGAAGCCCTGCTCGCATCCACTGAGGTGAGACTGCGGAGCATGGGGTTGTGGGGATGAGCAATTCTGATTGGCCTTTTCGCTCTCCCTCTGAGTGCCAGGGACGGGCTCAAGTAATGAGGAGAAACAGCGGGGGGTTGGGGGGAGGAGGGTGCATTTATGCTGCACCTGCTGTGTGCCAGCCATTTCATAAGGCTTGATCCTCACTGATCCCCCTCCAGCTATAAGAGAGGAAGGCACTCAGAGAGGTGCGGGAACCTGCCCCAGGTCACACAGCCGGGAGGGTGTGGGGTCTGATGGTCTTCCTCTGGGAGCTGGCCCCAGGGAGGAGCTGGCCCCCTGTGAGATCACATCCCCCACCCAGAAGCCGCAGAGACAGGATACCCAGAGACTGGGAACAATCAGCTGGCCTGTCTATCTAGGGCCTACAAAGAGCTGGCCTTGTCCCAAGGACCAGAGGCCTCGCCCTGCCAGGGACCGTCAATGGGACTCTTCTGGAATTCTCCCTGGGGCAGAAACCTGAGGCCAGGTGGCGAGGAAGCCCTTCCCCTCAGATGCCCATTGCCATGGACACACCACTCTCCGCCCTCAGCCCCTGGCTGTGATTCCAGTCTGCTGGGCAGCAGGCCTGGTGGCCTGTGGGTGCGGTTGCCTGGCCACAGCTGGCCATGGGCATTTCAAAGTTAGCTTCATCTGGAGGTGGGGCCTAGAGGGGGCAGGGTGGGGGACCTTGGTGCCAGTGGATCTGAATAATTCCAATCTTCCCAAATGGGGTCCTTGGGTGGGCCATGGGGGATCCTGGGAGGCCCTGGGAGGGCTGACTGAAATTGTGAAGGGGCCTGAACACTTTCCTGCGATACCCAGGACTTTCGCAGAGGTCTGGGACCCAGACCCCCTGGGACCCTGGCACATAGGTGATGAAGGCTCAACCTTCCCAACCAGGAAGAGGCAGAGGGTGGGACGAGGGAAGGATCCCAGCTAACAGCTTTTTAAGCTGAGAACTGGCTTCGTCACCCTCTACTCACAGAGGCTTATGATTTCCTTTGTTCTGAAACGAAAACCAAAGTCACATGGACCTCAGCATTGCTATTTCCTCCCTTGCTGCCCTTGATTATCAGGCTCCAGACACTTTGGTCTCTCTCTGCTCTAAGAACAGTGCCCTCTCTTCTGCCGCAGGGCCTTGGCACCAGCTGCTGCTGTTCAGTCGCTAAGTTGCGTCTAAGTCTCTTCAACCCCGTGGACTGCAGCACGCCAGGCTTCCCTGTCTCTCACCATCTCCTGGGGTTTACTCAGAAGCCATGTCCATTGAGTTGGTGATGCCATCCAACCATCTCACCCTCTGTCACCCCCTTCTCCTCCTGCCCTCAGTCCTTCCCAGCATCAGGCTCTTTTCCAGTGAAAAGACCAGCTGTAGCCAGCTTCTTTTCACGGTCTGCTCTTTCTCCCCCTTCAGATCTCCGCTCAAATGTCACCTCCTCAGAAAGGCTTTCCCTGTTCCCCCTCCTCCCCATCTAAATCTCTTGCCTTGGACCATGAGCCCCTTGGAGGGTGCAGGCTTATCTAACTCGGGGCTCACATACAGTAAGTGCTCAGCAAACAGGAGCTGAATGACTCGCCTTCCAGACACCTCTCGGGGCTAGGTGGAGAGCTGATTAAGAGTTCATCATCATAGCTGCCCTTTATCAAGCACCTTCTAGGTGCCAGGCGCTGTGCCAAGTACTCTGCACATGCGGTCCCGTTAGATGTCACAAGGAGAAACCCACGTGCCCACTTGTGGATGGAGAGATTTCCCTGGAATTATGAATACAAACCAGGGACTGTTGCAGTGACAGTCCACTGTAGACCAACAGAGCTAGGAGGGCACTTGGAACTGTCCAATCTCCTGACTTTATAGAGGGGGAAACAGGCCCAGAGGGGAGAAGGCACTCGTCCAGATCACACAGCCGATTAGGCCAGAGCAAGGAATCACAGCCAGAATCATTGCTGGAATGAATGAATCATTGCTGCAATGAATCCAAGGAATATTGCCTTTTTCTGGGGTGTTCCTGTTGATGCATCGCTCTGGGCCCTGCTGTTATCTTTCAAAACAAGGAGTAAGTGAACACGCTACGGTCTAACTGCATTAGGAGGCCCGCTGCCCCTCAGGAACCCCTGGCAGGCGACAACGCCATAATAAATAAAAATATCAATAAATGCTATTTACTGAACATCTTTCCATGGCAGGCACTTCACACACATCACCTTATATAATCGTGCAAGGGAGAAGTGTTCCCGTCCCGTTTTACAGATGCAGAAACTGAGGCTCCGAGTGGTGAACTGGGCTTCCCAGGATTACATGGGCTACAGTTATGGAAGCTGAACTCGAAGCCTAAACTGTGAGGTGATGATGGTGCTGGTACTACTAGCCGCAGCATTAATCGGAGTGAGAGCGGTAGCGGCGGCAGTGAAGCGGCGGTAGCGGTAGCAGTCGCGGCGGCGGCGGCGGTAGGCGCAGCAGCGGCGGTGCTGTATTAGTAGCAGCAGCGGCGGAGGTAATAAGACATACGCCAGTCGCAGAGCAGTCGCCCTCCTCCGAGGAGCACAAATATTAGGATGTACCCTTACCCAGCGGCTGACATTCAGTCAGAATCCCAAAGCAAGGCAGGCTTTGGACTATTCCAACAGTGTTCAAATAGGGCTCCTCACGTAGCCCTTGGAAGCCACCCCGAACACGTCAGTGGGGCACGCCTTGGGTGCCGGCTGGAGTTCCAGAAGGTGCGGACAGGCGTCGGGGACTCGCCGCTCCCGGGGAAGCGGCTCTCTGCTCACAGCGCCACCTACCGGGACCCGCGGGACCTGCAGGAGGTCGGCGCGCAGGCGCAGCGGCGGTGGGACGCCCAAGGCCGCGACGCTGAACCAAAGGAACCCATTGATCAACTAAACCCAGGAAATGGAATCGTCCTCTGTTTTCCTGTAAGCTTCTGTAAAGGATGATCAGTGGGTCAACACTGAACAATTAGCAGCCAAGCGCTTGCCTGGGCGGTTTCATTGATTCTCAGTGAACTAAGAACTATTAGTATCCCCATTGTACAGACAAGGAAACTGAGGCTCAGAGAGGTGCAGCGATTTGCCCAAGGTCACTCAGCTGATAACTAACAGAGCCAGACTCCCAACACTTGATCACGTTACCATACACATCACACACCAAAATATTCGTGCAATTTAACACTAAGACAGCTTATTTCATGTTTATAATTGCTTTACAAATAGTATTTTTTCGTTCATTCATTTATTTTTGTGTGGCCCCACTGTGCAGCTTGTGGAATCTCAGTTCCCTGATCAGAAACTGAACAGAGGCCCTGGACAGCGAGTGCTGGGAGTCCTACGCACTGGACCACCTGGGAATTCCCGACAAGTATTGAATGTAAGCCTCACAACCTGTGAGAGTGGCTACTGGCGGGACGCCCCTGGTACCGAAAAGGAAACAGAGGCTTTTTATGGGGAAGTGAGCTTCAGTTTCTTGTCTATAATAAGAGAATTTGAATCACAGTTCAGGGAGGTTTAACTAAATGCAGCAACGAGTAGAGAGTCCTTTTTTTTTTTTTTTTAATATACTTTATTTTTAGAGCCTTATTTGGCCACACCACATGGCATGCAGACCTTACCCAACCAGGGATGCAAACGGTACCCCCTGCAGTGGAAGCTCGGAGTCTTAACCACTGGACCACCAGGGAAGTCCCAACAGTCAGTCTCTATCAAACTTTTGGGTTCACTCCGTCCACTGGCATCCAAACGGGCATGACTTGGAGGAGATATGGAGTCAGATGAGAGCCCGAGGTGCCCCCAGACCTAGCAGGATCACCCTGGCTGAGTTCTCTTGCCCCATCCCTGCGGTGTTCAGTCTCTTAATCTGATAAATGCAGCTGCTGATGCCCACATCAGGGCACTTGTGAAATGATGTGCAGGGCCTGGTATACAGCTGGTGCTCAGTGTGTGTTCCTTCCTCCCTGCCCCAGGCAGAAGTGAATCCCACTCTGACAAGGATGACAGGAGAAGGCATAGATGCACTGCTGACTTCATCTCTGGGGTCACAATCCCAAAGTGCTCCTGGGGCCAGGCAGGTACCAGGAATAAAGAAGGCTGTCCTGGGAAAATTCTGACCTTCCACAGAGAAACTGCCTTCCTGGTGTCACTATATTATGTTGGAAACATGCAGAAAACCTTTTTTTTTTTTTTTTAATGTGGACCATTCTTAAAGCCTTTATTGAAAATCTGTTACAATATTTCTGTTTTATGTTTTGGTTTTTTGGCCATGAGGTATGCTGGATCTTAGCTCCCCAACCAGGGATCGAACCTGCACTCCCTGTATTAGAAAGTGAGATCTTAACCACTGGACTGCGAGGGAGGTCCCAAAAAGCTCTTTCTAGAATATATATATATATACACACACACACACAATTTAAAAAATTTGTTGGCAGAATTTTATATTCAAAGGGAAAAGTCCTAAAAAGCACGTTGAGCTTAGAGAGATCAGTGGCATTCTTCCTATCAGCAATGTTAGGAAACATCATGAAATCAGAGACAGCAAAAAACTTAGTTCAGACTTCTACCCCTTGGCCACATCAGAGGGAACCTTCCAAACTGGATATCCGGCTGATTGTGCAGAAGAGCTCTGAAGATGTTCCACAGTTTTCAGAGTCAAGCTCAAATTCCTCAGTGGCATGATGTCTCACATACACACAGCCTGCTCTGGGTCAAGCCAAAAGGACACTGCCTATGAACTGGAGTGTCCCCTCTTCCTCCTCTACTGGGATCCTCACAACCCCAACTTTTCCATCAAGGTTCAGTGTGTGCCCCAATCTGTGGACTCAGGCTCCCTCTGGGCGCTGACCACTCTATATTACCTCTGCTGATTTACTGGTCCATCTTGCCCACTAGACTGTGTGTTATGCAGGAGCAGGAATGAAGTAAAATATTTTCCTCCACATTTAACCCTAGCACCAGAAAAAGCACCTGCCCATGATAAAGTGCAAATAACCAATGGTTACAGGGTCGGGGAGGCAATAGGGATTGGTGGAGACTGAGGCAAAGTGAAAGTATATCTACCCAATCGCCCCATCCAGCCAAGGGGGCAGTCATCTCTCATTTCCAGCCAGGCAGTTTGATTTCTCTAAGAAGCTAGAAATAAAGATTTTTCTGGGACATGTCAGTTTCTCAACATGGCAGCCAGTTCTATTTTTCAAAACCAGAAAATGGGACCCAGAGACTCAAAAGCAAGTCCTTGGCTGCTCCCCAGTTGTATCCTTTGATCCAAAAAGAACAAGAAAAAAAAAATCAAGAATCAAAACAGCACACCAATGTGATTCCAAAATAGAAATTTATTTATTAAGGATTATTTAGTTTCTGCATAAAAATCACCAATTGTTCCTCATTGGGTTTTTAAACATACATCAATTCTTTGTGGGTTGCTTTGGTCATCCCGACACATTAAAAAGACAATTCTTTTTAGAGCCAGGAAGGACAGTTAAGGCAGTAAGGCGTGTTCGTGGGTTCATCCTCTCCCCCTCAAAAGAATACACATGGTAGGTAGTTGCTTGGGTTGGAAAGGCTGTCCCTGAAGAAGGTAATTATGCAGAAGAATGCAAATGCAGTCATCTACAGTCGGTTATGTGTGTCTGATAGCTTTAAAATAAGCCTTCCCTTGGTCATCAAAGGCTTGCTGGTTGGTTTCAGCTATAAAAAAACACTGTCTGGCAAGACAGTAAGAGAGGGCCCTAATGACAGTGCTGGAGGTTCGGCTGTGCAAACCACATGAGCGCACACACCAGTTTGCTTTAAAAAGAAAAACAATCCCACAAGAGGGGCCCTGTATAATTTCAGATCAAACCCCCTCATGGTCCTTAAAACACTCAAAACATCATTCAGCCAGCTCCTCAGAAAGACACGTGCCTATTTTCAAAGCGACGGATCTAACACCACTTCCCCCAGAGTCATGCTCCGAATGGGGGCTGGAGGGGACCAAAAAACCCTAGGACTTGATTTATTAGAAATATTAATTGATTTTTACCACACTGAAATGAAGGCATAAAGTCAGTCTGTGCTGTCATGAAATTCAAAGGAGATTCGGAAGTGTGACGGTTATTTATTGCTCCAGGAGGGCAGATCCCAAACGTGACCTTTAAAAGTCCAGGGCCGGCCCTGTGTGCGCCCTGGCCCGACTCAAGGCTGCTCTGGGGGCGTGCCACAGGCAGGGGCAGCTGGCCAGCCAGATTCGCAGTGATTCGGGTTTGCCTGTTCCTGCAAGGGGTCTGCGGTCGGGGGGTGTGCCGTCCGGAGCACCCGCTGTGGAGCTGGCCTACACCTTGTAGTTGAGCTCGGCATTCATCCTGGTGTACATCTCGTAGATGACGTCGATGGTGGCCGTGTAATTGACCAGGAAGAGGCGGACCTTCTCCAGGCATTCCTCCTCTGTCACATTCTGGCCCTTGGAGAGCGCTTTGAGGAAGTCGGACTTATACGGGGCCGCATACAGCGCTGCCTTGAGACGGGTGACAGGGGGTGGCACAGCGTTAGAGGAGGGGGAGCCCAGCCCCTGGTCAGGTTCTGGGAGGGAATGCCCCCAAGGTCCGCGCTGGGCAGGAGGTCTGTGTTATTCATGGCACTGAACGGGAAAGGCCCAGTGTGGTGGTGGCGGGGGGTTGTGTGTGTGTCCCTTTCTACCAGGTGAGGGACAGCAGGAAGCTCTGGGGACAGACAGACCTGGCTTCAAATTCCAGCTTTTACTGCCGACTAGCGGTGAGCCTTGAGCAAGTTACTTAGCCTCTCTGAGCCTCAGTTTCCTCATTTGTAAAATGGGGATAACAATGGCACCCACCCAAGTGGGTTGCTCTTGTCAGGATTGAGGTCGTGTCAAGTGCTGAGCACAGCACCAGACACACAGTAGGTGCTCTGCGAGGAAGGACCTCTTCCCTCCGGTGGGTTCCCTGCTCTGGAGAAGGTGAACGGCTTCCTCCTGAGACCCACTAACTGAGGGGCGGGGCAGGGAGAGGATGGCGAATCTGTGCTGTTCCTCTTCTGACCTTCAGGGGGCGACACTTCCCTAAATTTCAGAGAAATTTGAAAAGCCCAGAGAACCAAAAATTCATAGACTTTCCGAACCAGAAGGAAAACAATGCAACCGGATAAAAAGGCTTAGGCTACAAGTTTGAAAAGGCGAGGAAATTACAAATAATAACATTATCATTAAAAATCAAAATGGGGGGGGGTGGGAGGGAGGTTGGTTCAAGAGAGAGAATATATATGTATACTTATATCTGATTTGGCTTCCCTGATAGCTCAGTTGGTAAAGAATCTGCCCGCAATGCAGGAGACCCCAGTTCAATTTCTGGGTTAGGAAGATCCCCCGGCAAAGGGATAGGCTACCCACTAAAGTATTCTTGGGCTTCCCTTGTGGCTCAGCTGGTAAAGAATACGCCTGCAATGCAAGAGACCTGGGTTCGGTCCCTGGGTTGGGAAGGTCCCCTGGAGAAGGGAAAGGCTACCCACTCCAGTATTCTGGCCTGGAGAATTCCACGGACTGTATAGTTTATGGGGTCGCAAAGAGTCGGACACAACTGAGCAACTTTCACGTTCATGTCTGATTCACCTTGTACAGCAGAAACCAACACATCATTGTAAAGCAATTATCCTCCAATTAAAAAAAAAAGAATCAAAATAGAAATAGCTTCAAAATGCCACGCACTGTATACAGAATAATACATAGACTCTTCACAATGAGCCTGTGAGGCAGGGCCTATTTTACGTCTATTTGCAAGATGAGGATACTGAAGTTCAGGAATCCTGGCTCAGGATTTCTTACTGCGTGACCTCTAGCAAGATACTTAACATCTGGGGCATCAGTTTCCTCATCTGTGAAATGGAGACAAGGAGAGGGCCTTTCGTGAAAGTGACCCTCCACAGGCAGCCCGCCTTGAGCTAGGCATTCAGGGAAACCAGTTATAGTGGTGGTCGTGGGGCCTTCACAGGGGGCAAGGCTCTGTGGGTGGCAGGCGGGCAGGGCTCTTGCAGTCCCTGCCCGGGATGGGTGCTGTCACCAGCCTTGCCAGGGCGGATGGCCCACAGGTGCCATATTTCCTGCCTGGATTCAGTTGACGCCTGACCCTGCCTGCCCATGACCTGAGCCACGCGGGAGAGAGACCCGCCCTCAGAGCCCCATTCTTTCCGCAGAGAAGATGGGCGGGCAGGGGGCGCTACTGTAGGAGAAAGGGGGGCCAGGACAGTGTGCAGTGCACCCGTGGGCTCTCGACGCCTCTCCGGTGGGCTTCTCCCATGGCCGGGCTGGTGCCGAAGGCCTGTGGTCACCATCACCCCAACACAAGTCACCAAGAGCCTCGTGTGCAGATATCCCTTCAGCAGACAACCCCATGGGTGGGCACAGGGGCCCTTCCTCCCCTCCCCACCCCCCTCCAGTGCCAGGGTCCCAGCTGAATCCAAGGGGCCAGTGAGGTCGGCCCACTGTCAACCTAAGGGCCTCGTCTCTGCCCTGGCTATTCTCATGGTCTCCCAATCGGGCCCTCATCACAACCGCCACAGAGCACTTAGGAAAATGCCCACCGCGCAGCAAAGGCCTCTCATCGCACCAGCCTCACCCACACAGACGGAGGAGAGCCCTTCCTGAGCCCGGGGTGGGCAGCACGGACACAGGGCAGGGGGGCCACAGCGAGAGCGTGGGGCGGAGGGCGAACCCCACAAGCTAGGGGTCCCTCTGCGCCCGCGGGGTGGCTCACCTGGAAGATCTTCTGCACAATCCAGCCGTGGTACTTCTTGAGGGCCATCTCATAGGCCTTGGTGGCGTTGACGCGGATGAGGTTGGGGTGGTTCTCGTCCCGCTCGCCGTCGCAGATGCTCTGGAGGAAGACCTGGATGAAGCGCAGGCCTCTGCAGCCGGAAAGGAAAGGGTGCGTCAGGGCCCAGCTCACTCCTGCCGGCCCCGCCCACCCACCGCACAGAAACCTGGGTGTATCCTGACCCGGATGTACCCTGAATAAAGTACTTCCCTTGACCCCGGAATACTGAGCTGTCATGTCTACACGAGCTTCTGTGTAACGTGACCCTCCGCCCGCCAGGGGATCACCTCGTCTACACCCAGGCCTGGCACTGACCCCGGCCGTGGCCTCTGCTGGGCTGTGAAGTCTACAGAGGGCAGGGTCTGGATGCGCTCTGCCCATTTCTATGGCCACGTGGCCATCTGTGCTTGAGGGACGAAGCCAGTCAATATAGGGCTGAAGGCCCAGCTCTGGTCCTCAAAGGGCTCAGGGACCACAGACCAGGGCCACGCTGAGAACACGAGCGAGTCTGATCCTGTGGGCTCCCTGCTCCCATCCCTGCCTGTGCCGTGGACCACATCCTCCAGCGGCCACTTGAGCCCTTCCTCTGAGGTAGGATGATGCTCCAAGAGCCAGGAGCAGGGTGTGGGTCATGGAAAGGCCACCAAGTTTAGAATCAGATCAGTGCCAGCCCTTTATTCCACATCATCTCATCTGCTCTCCTTGGTCCGGCCAGTGAGACTGAGCTCAGCACAATCTGCCCACTTCACGGAGGGGAATACAGAGGTACTCCAAAAGCCTCAGTCTCATATCTTAGACAGCAAGAGCCTGTCTCACTCCCTAACTGGGCTCCTCTGCTCCCTCCCTGCGGGGGTGGGGGGTGGGGGGTGGGGGGTGGGGATTCGTTTGGGGCTTTCTGGGGCAGAAATGCTTGGCCCAATGACTGAAAGGATAAAGTTCAGCTTTATCACCTGTGAAGTGAAGGAACTCCTCCATGCTTGGATCACAACTCTCAATCACTGGGGATCAGCCTGGCATGTGAACCACGCTCAGGGTCTAGTCCCAGCCCTGCCCTGACTGGCCACCTCTCCTGAGCCCCTGCTTCTCCCAGCCTTTATGATCCCCCCGCTGCCCAGAGCTGGAGTGAGTCTTTGTCAAAACCCCATTTTACCCCGTTGCTGATGCCCCTCCATGGCTTCCCAGGACCCCCAAGGGGGCTGGAATTCATCCTTGCCCAATTCCACCTCATCTTTCCCTGCCCCCACCTTGCATCCAGGGCCCTGGCTGGATCAGATCCTCCTGGAGGGGTGGATACTCTGTACCTCTCCTGCCCTCCCACCCATGCAAGACCTCTTCCTCCTGGGACCCTGCTGCTCAGACTTGGAGATGCTAATTGGTAACCCGCCTCCAGGAAGCGCCCCCTGATTTCTCTGCTCCAGGTTCTGATACCCTGCCGTCATGACCTGCCCCACAGCCTGACCCCTTGCCTCGGCGCTGGACTGTCATACCCTAAGAGGGACCCTGCCTCTTCAAGCAGCATCCCACGCATCCAGCACCAGGCACAGCACACAGCAGGTGCTCATTATGTGCTTGACTTGTTGACATCCACCAGGATCTGCTCTCCTAGTCACCGGGCTCTGCCCATGTCTCCTCTGGACACAGACAACCTACTTCCTGACCTGACCGTCACTCTCTGCCTGGCTCTTCCTGAGAAACCTACAGAACCTGCCAGTGGATGGACCCAGGGGCATTCCTCATTCCAGGTGTGTGACTCTCGGGCTGACAAACAAGAGTAGGGCAGCTCAGTGTGGACAAGTCATAAAATAGGCCATAAGGGTGTCAGTTACAGCCTACCTACCCGCTGATGCCCACACTGCCCACATCCTCCAGGGAGCAGACTCTTCCTGTCCCATTTCACCAAAGAAGTGCACAGAGTGCGGGTGAGGATTAGCTTCTGGGGATGGGGATCCAGGGAAAGTGCGACTTCCCTGTCCTGCCTCCAGGCCCCAGAGAAGGGGCAATGTTGGGAACATCAGTGGGGCAGAGAATGGGTCCCTGGCTTCGTAGCTGCTGCCAGGGATTCAGGAGTCTGCACAGCTGAGGGAATCCGGGAGCTGGCAGAGAGCAGCATGAGCTCAGCAAGCGAGCTGCCTGGCCTCTCTGAGCCTCAGTGGCTTCATCTGTAAGATGGAATGACTATATGCGGTTCCAAGTATGTGCCACGAGGACAGTACGTAACATGGTCACAAGCACTGGCAACTAACTCTAGGGTGAGACTATCTGAGTTCAAATCCCATATCGGGGTGCCCTGCCCCCAGCCCACAGGTCGAATTTATGTGAATTAGAGTGCTTTTTCCTCTAGATGCTGTGGTTCTGTCAATAAGCTGTCATAATATATAAATCTGCCATGTGTGTGATGTGACTGGCTGGCTGTAGACAGGATGTCTTTGTGCAGTGCACAACCTGTATAACTGCAGAGCTCAGCCACTCTGTCCCAGCCCTGGCCCTGTGCCCTGAGCCCATGAATTGGCCCCCAGAAGCCACCAGCATCCTCCTCTAGGACATGGGGATATATGGGGATGATCATACCTAACTCACAGCCCATAAAATATGATCAGGTGTCTATATAAAGAGCTTAGCACAGCGGCCGGAGTATCCGTGGGTTTGTTACGCCTCTGGTGAGACTGGAACCAGCAAGGAAGTGTCACCATCAGGCAGAACTTGGCCCCCAGGGTGCTTTCTCTCTGTCTCTAAGTAGCGCTGCACAAGGGGAGCACCTATGTGGAAGACGAAGTGCCCGTCCGCCCCGTCAGACAGACGCCCTGGGGCAGTGGCGGGATCGGCTGTCCCTCCTCTTCAGGGCAGGTCCCATGGCCCCCCGGTCACAAAAACACCCCGCCACCCAAGCCCATCACCTCTTCAGCCACATCAGTGCCAGCGTGGCCCCCACTTTGGGCCACTCGGCCCCGTACATCTCCTTCTCCACCTCCAGGATGTTCTGCAGGGTCCGGAACTTGGTCGGGTTGGTATCATAGACAGCTTTGATTTTCTGGAACAGAGCACACAGGGTTTTCCCCTGGGGAAGGCTGCCTCCACAGATGCCACCCCACCAGAGCCTCGCTGTCCCGCCCACAGGTGCCAGGACCAGCAGTGGGGGCTGGTCGTGACAGTAATAATCCCCAGGGCCGTCTGCATTCACTGGATGCCCACAGCGCTTTACAGTCACAGCCTCCTCTAATCCCCACAGCGACCCTGACGTGCCTGCCGTCGTGCCAATTTATAGATGAGGAAGCGGGCTCAGAGAGGCGAAGTGATGTGCTTAGGGTCACACAGCTGGTGCAGGTGAGAACGGGTTCCAGCCCTGACCAGACCCCAGAGTCCACGTTCTCCAACCACTACTGATAGCACCTTGAACCCCAAGTATCTGAAGTTTCGCTTCTGTGGACAAACACAAGTAGGTCCTTAGGATTCAGAGATGTCCAACAGGAAGAAGGCTCCTGAGTCAGAGGCAGGAAGTTTGGATGTGAATCCCACCTCTGCCACTTCCTTGCTGTGAGTCCCTCAACAGCTCTGGGCCTCGGTTTTCCTGTCTGTAAAATGGGGATAATGACACAGCACCGGCCTCATGGTGGGTCCTTGCTGGGGGAGGGTCAGTGGTTGGGGGATGCCATCAGGAGCTCTAAGGATTGAGGAAGGAAAGGGCTGGGTCAGTGCAACTGTGGACCTTGGAGTTTATTTTTTGTTTGGTGGGGTGAATCCAAGTGCCAGCCAGGTCCTTCTCAGGTCAACCCTCCAGACTGTGAATCATAGTTTGGCTGTGACTGGATGGCATGACTGCAAAGAGAACCAAGAACCTGGAGCCTTGAGTCAGAGGAACTGGGAGCCAGGCCTGTTTTCCGTGTCTCCTTCTGTTCCTGAGCCTGGGGAACTTGCAGTGGGTAGCAGGGCAGTGGTAACCAGGGTGGGATTAGAGTCCCGATCTGGGCACTGGGGCTGCCAGGCCAAGTACATACAGTGATGTTGCCACTTATGTCCGCCTTGATGGGAGTAAACACTGGGGAGCCGAGGCAATCTGGGGACAAAACAAGAAGAGAGATGTTAGAATCCCAGCAAGGGTGATATTCAGGACCACCATGGGACAGGAGGAAAGGTCATTTGATGTGTTTAAGGAAAGAACTATTTGTAGGTGTTAAAACGGTTCGTGGGCAAGTAAATTTGGAGTTCTGGGCTCCAAGTGAGACTGGTTTCTTACCCCAGGACTTGTCAGAGCCTTTAAAATACAACCAGATTCTCTAAGGGGCAAATATTTTTCCCACAGCACCTTCTCATCCTAGGATAAAAATTTCTATATCTGCACCATCTAATATGGGCCCGTGTGACTACTGAGCACTTCAAATGTGGTGTGATCGAGGCACTCAATTTGTAATTTTATTAACTTTCATTCATTTAAATGTAATAGCCACATGCGGCCAGTGGCTACCATATTGGACAGTACAGTGGAGAGCATCTCGCAGAACTAACACTCTGAGAAACCATCTCGGCTGACAAGGCGATGGCCGCTAACAAACCAGCTGTCCAGGAAACAGCTCGAGAAATCTTAGTCCGTGGGAGAAGAGGGGCCAGACTTATGAAAGATAACCTTCTCATTCATCAGCTTCTAAGGCAGAAGTGAGCTGGTGACCCAGAGGCCCCCTGGTCCTGAGACTGCGTAGGAGCCTGGGAGAACCCACCTGCAGGGGGACCCCCGTCACTTAACAGAGCTAAGTGAACTGGGGCTGCACACCTGCTCTGCAGACACTGGCAGTCAGGGCTTGGGAGTGTCCCTTCTGCTCCCCGAGCCTCAGTTTTCCCATCTAGCAAGTGGGCCAACAGAAGTGGTGGGAGCTCCTACGAGGATGACTTGAAACCACCCACTTCCGAGACACATACTTTGTTCGTCTCTGACATCCGAATGCTCTCCCTTGGAGGCAGTGTTCCTTCCTTGGTGGTTCCCAAAACAACAGAGCACCTTAAAATAGGTGGCGTCTTGGAGGTGACGAAATGTGGACCAAGAAACTGGCCGTGCCTGGAACTCAGGGCTCCCGGGGAAATATAAGCAGCCTTTGGCTTGTTTCTCCTCCTTTCCTGCCTCTGTGACCCCCCACCCCAGCAGCCCGTCAAGGGGACCAGAGACAGCCCACGGGTCAGAGCTCCCTGCTGAGGGCTGGGCTCGGAGGGAACAGACAGGGAAGGGCCGGGTCTCTCCTGAGCAGACTCAACGAGGACTTCAGCCTCAGAGCCTGAATTCAGCTGTGCTTCCCTGCCACCTCTGAGCATCCTCAATACAGAGCCCAGGGGGCAAAGACACCTGGGCAGGCCACAAGTGGGTACCAAAACCCATGGCAGGGAAACACCCCACCCCCGCCAGCTTCCCCTTGTCCGCAGGCCAGGCAGGGGCTTTGGGCGCTGCACAGGGCCAGAGGACTGGAGGAGGGCTGAATTCCACCCAAGGTGACTCGGCACACCTGGCCAGCCATCTGGAACATTCTAACTGCATCTGTTGAGAGGTGCATTGAGGAAACAGCACTGGATGTTTTATATGAAAAAGCCCCAAACCCCATAGAAAGGAGGTCAGGTAGGAACCCAGACAGATTGGGTTTGAATCCAGGTTAGCAAGTATCCTGCCTGGGCGCCGTGTAACTTAGTTTCCTCACATGGCAAATGGGGCACCGTGCATACGTACTAAGTCGCTTCGGTCGTGTCTGACTCTTGCCACCCTATGGGCTGTAGCCCGCCAGGCGCCCCTGTCCCTGGGGTTCTCCAGGCAAGAATTTTCCTGGAGTGGGTTGCCATGCCCTCCTCCAGGGGATCTTCCTGGCCCAGGGATCGAACCTGTGTCTCTTACATCTCCTGCACTGGCAGGCGGGCTCTTTACCACCGTGCCACCTGTACTTATTTCACAGGGTTGTGGTGGGGATTGAAACCCACACACTGAACACATTCAGCAGAGTGCCCAGCGCAGCAGCCCTCAGTCAATGAACTCTGACCATCTTTATGACTTTGTGACATGACTAGGCTCCGCGCTCTAGCAAACGTCACCCAGGCTTGGAAGTCATCAGGTCCTCCAGGGCCTCCGCTGAGTGGAAACACACGGCCTGCGCCCCTGGCCACCTCTACTCTCCTGACTCCCAACTGAGGCCCCCTTGGGGCCCGAGAAGACGTGTGGCCCAACTGCAGGCTCCTGGGTACAAGATCCTCAGGCTGAATGGAAAAACCTTCCTCTCAGCTTGCCAGCCTCTCTCCCACTCCTGTGAGCTCACATCTCCCTTCCCGGATGGCTGCAGGAGCTGCTCTGAGGTGCCAGGTGGGGGTGCAGACATCCCGTCCCACCAGATCCTGCCAAGGGTGTTAATGAGGTAATGACTCCACCCACCGTTTCATCCTCCCTGATGTATCGCTGGCCTCATCCTGCGAGGCCAACCGGGGAAGCCTGTGCAATTTGCTCGTCCTGCACCATGTTCTCCGCCAGGACGCTTACCACGACTCCCCCAAAGCATGACGATGTGCCGTAATAATGCAGAGAACTTCCTATGGCCCAGTGGTTAGGGTTCAGTGCTTTCACTGCCCAGGGCGCGGGTTCAATCCCTGGTCAGGAAACAAAGATCCCACATGCCAAGCGGAGTGGCCAAAAAATAAAAAGAAACCTCAAGAAAAAAAAAAAATGCAAGACAGTCAAGACTCTCCACCACTAGTGACTCTTTCCCTCTTGACCATGTAGCCAAGGGTCGCCAATTCCGAGTCTCACAGGGGCCAGGCAGGTGCCATGGATGGGCTTTCTGGGGACTGGCAAGACTCCTCTAAAGGCATGACCATGGCTTCACCTCCTTGTCTTTCAAAAATATATGCTGTCCAAAGACATGAAGTGGGTTGACAGATGGACAGAGAGGTGGACAGTCAGATATAAGTGGTAGAATCTAGATGGTAGGTACATGAATAGCTGCTGTGAAATTCTTTCAATTTCATTACATGTTTGAAATTTTTCATATAAAATACTGGAAGAGAATGCCAGGCTTTTTTTTTTTCCTGCTCATAAAAGCCAGGCTTCTTCCTTCCCCTTTTCCTCCAAGCTCACTGCACTGCTACCATCACTGTGGTTCCACGCGTAAGTCTGTTTTCTGTCCACCTCCCCCTGAGCTCTGAGAGTGCAGAGACCAGTTGGTCTCTGTCCCTGCTCTGCTCCCCACTCCCACGGCTGGCATGAAGCCAGACCCCAGCAAGTGGCATGAACAAGGGGGCAGAGAGTGGGAAACACGATCGAGAGGCACCCCACTGTTCTTTTTCTAGCCACATTCTTGTAGGGCAGACTGACCCAACGCACGGGTCTAAGGACCCACCTGGCTAAGATGGCAGAGGCTACGGGAAGGGGCTTGGCCTCGGTTTCCCCGTCTGTACAGGGACGTCCCTGTGCGGCTGCTGTGACGGGGGGTCGGGGTGGGGGAGGCAGGGTGCATGCCAAGTCAGGACTCAGAGCCTGGCCATGATTTGATTACCACTGTGGGCCATCCTGCGTGGAGATGCGGAACCAGGGTTTGGCGATCATCAGCCACGTGTGGGTGGCTTACCAGCTTCTCACAGTGACTCAGGTCAGTCAACAGGCATTTTAGAGACGCAGAGAGTAATATTTGGTTTCCCTGGCTCTGGAAATGGCTTCTATGTGGTTCTGAGTGTCCCCTCTACCCCTGGATGGCGGGGAGAAAGGTTTCTGTCTCATCTTCTGACACCGTGCCATGTGGGGCCCGAGGTCATCGTGGTTGGCAAGAGCCGGCCCCAAGGCAGCTGTTCTTGCAGGTCGTGGACCGTGCAGAGACCAGGCTTCTGCTCAACGAGGGGTGGGATGTGGGGCCTGGATGGACTTCTGGAGCCAGGAAGGGAGCAGAAGGAGAGAGGGGCAAAGCAGGGCTGGGAGACGGCCCCCAGGAGAGGGGGGTGGTGTGTACATATAGAAGCACACACAGGAGTCGGGTTGGCAGCGTCTGGACCGCCTGTGACCAGAGGAGGAGCAGGGTAGAGCTACGCAGCCTTGGTCCTGAGTTCAGATCTCTGCTCTGGTGTCACTCTGGACAAGTGACTTAACCGCTCTGGGCTCAGGCCCCTCCCTTTCCAGAGCCCCAAGGTGCTGGGCAAACAAGAGGCACTCCAGGCGACCTGAAGCCGGCCTCCACATGCCTTGTGGAAGGCTCTGGGCTTCTGTTTGCTTTGGCTTAGCCTGACGCCACCAGGCTCTGAAAAGCCTCGTGACTGGTGCGGGGTCACCCGGTGAGAGTCAGGCACTCACACACAATTCCAGACCCAAGGCTGGTATCACCATCCCCTCTAGCCTTTCTTTCTAGAATGTTTCCATCTGTGTGTGTGTGAGCTCGGCAAAAGTGAGAGGACTCCGACCGGAAAACCGAAAATGATTTTGACCCCTGAGCACTCAGTGGCGTAAGAGCTGAAACTCACGCCGGCCCCTGCTCTGGACACGATGCATTTCTGGTCAGGTTACCCAGTTTTACCTTTCATACAGAATACAGTCCTGCCTCAAAATTATCTTTCTAGTTACACCTGTTTTGCAGCTATTCCAAACTTGTTTTTCATTATTGTCAGCCAATGGGCTCTTTAGAATGGCACCCGGAACCTGCCAGAAGGGAGGGAGGGGTCTTGGGTGGCTTTCTAGTTTATCGTCTCACTTCCAGAGTAAAAAGAAGTCATCTCAAAAACAAGAGAAAAAATCAAGTACAATCCCACCATCTTACTTCGTAAAGGGTCACGGATTCTAAACACAGTCAAGCCTTGGTCACCTGGAACACGTGGCAAATGGCCCCTTCTCTTTTAGACTTTTCCTAAGCATGCCACTCAGAGAAGGCCATGGCACCCCACTCCAGTGTTCTTGCCTGGAGAATCCCAGGGACAGGGGAGCCCGGTGGGCTGCAGTCCATGGAGTCGCACAGAGTCAGACACGACTGAAGTGACTTAGCAGCAGCAGCAAGCATGCCACTCAACCCAAAAGGCATAACAAAAAGGCCAATAAGTCTGATTACAAACCCAAAAACCTTCTATATGGGATGGGGTGGGCATGGGAGGAAATCCTATCACCAATCAAAGCCAAACAGCAAACTGATTGGGAGAGGGGTGACCCATGTAATAAATATCATAGACCAAAGACTATTATCCCTAATATGTAAAGAGCTCTAAAAAATTAATAAGAAATAACCTCCTTATAGAAAATGGACAATTAAAAGACATTTAATCTCAATAATGAAAAAAAAAGCAGTGAAATATTTTCCATCTACCAAATTTGATGACTGCACCAACTTTCTCTCTAGTTCAGCTATCCTGGGTGGAACTTATCCAAACGTAAGACAGATATCCCTGCGTTTGTACAGCAAGCCATTTGCAGTGTACTAAACAGGGCCATCATCAGAACTAGGAATTATGATAAAGGTGTGACCCAGTGATATCAGAGGCCCCCTCAACTGTTCCCTAAATGGGTCTAATGATATGTTTCCAGGGTTTTAGGACAGCGTTATGTAGTTTTATGGGTTGTGTTTTTTTTGGCTGTGCCCTGTGGCATGTGAGATTTTAGCTCCCTAACCAGGGATGGAACCTATGACCGCTGCAGGGGCAGTGGGGAGTCCTAGCCATTCGGCTGCCAGGAAAGTCCCCAGCTTTGTGTAGTTTTTAAAAAATTCCTCTTGCTTTCTCGGCAGTGCTTTGATTCTGCAAGATACTGGGAGAACAAACAGCCAACTCTGTCAGCATCACCGACAGAATAAGAGGAAGCAGACACCCAGCAACATTCTGTGACCTCTGTGACAGTCCTGCCCAGGTCTCTGCCATAGTTCAGATGGTTGAGGTCGTCCAGAGAGCAGAGCTCCCCATAAGCCAGCAGTCCCCACGTGCCGCCCGGAATCACATTCATTTCCTGTTTTTCTGGCCTCCATGTAATTGGAAAGCACCTGCTGTTGTGCTCTGAGAAAGCCCCCAGCACATATTTGGAAATTTCCATCCAGGCTGCCCCCTCTACGCCTGCCTCTCCAGGCAAGCCTCTCTTCCAATAGGCGATGCTCCCAACGCTGAGCCACAAGGTGACCAAATTGCCCCCGCCCTCTCACTTCATCTCAGGAATAATTTTCACTCAAGAACAAAAAGCATTCTGCTTTTCAGATGCACACCTTCACTTTCAGCCTGTGTGGTTCAGTGTGGGAAATCCAGGCCCAACCTGTAAATATTCATTTGAAAAAGGAAGAACAGGGGTGCCTGTGCCAGGATGCTAGGGGCCTGGTTTGGGGAGGTTCTATTTCAAATTCAAATTTTTTTTTTCAATAGCTGGATAGTAAGGTTTCACTGTTAATCACATGGGACAGAGTAACTTTACAGATCCTAGGTTACAAGGATCATAATGGGAGGCACTCAGATTACAGTTGATGGAGATGAATCATTTATTAACCCGATGGTATGTGGGGTGTGCATGTGACGGCTCAGTCTGCAGTTAGGCCTGTTTTGAAGCATAAGAGCCCGAGAATGACCACCTTTCAAAAACTAATTCCCACTCTAAATTCTATCTAAGAGGAAAGAATGTTTACCAAATGGTACTTTAAAAAATCACCCCTGGGACTTCCCTGGTGGTCCAATGGCTAAGACTCTGTGCTCCCAATACAGGGGGCCCAGGTTCAGTCCCTGGTCAGGGAACTAGATCCTGCATGCTGCAACTAAGACCGAGTGCAGCCAAATAAATAAAAGAAATTTTAGAATAATTTTTAAAATTAAAAAAATAAAAATAAATAAAATCAGACCCGTGACATGCCAACTCTCTTTATCCACAATTGTCCCTTTTGGCAAAAACCAGCCAGCAATTGGGAATGCAAATGGGAAAATGAGTTCGCTTACTTGCTGTGTGGCCTGGGAGAAATCAGTTAACCTCTATGAGCGCCATTTCCACATTTGTAAAATGAGGTTAATAATAGACCCCACCTTATAGAGCTGTTGCAAGGCTTAAATGAGGTTGTAGAAATAAAGGGGTTAGCATAATTTCTGCCTCAATTTTTTTAAAGTTATTCTTTATGATTATAATAATTATTATCATACATTATAGCATCATTCTTTAGGAAAGAAATCCAGGAAAGAATGATTCCAATGATTAAGATGTCAAAAAGGGAATTTCCTCGTGGTCCAGTGGTTGGGATTGTGTGCTTTCACTACTGAGGGCCTGGGTTTGATCCTTAGCTGGGGAACTAAGAGCCCCAGGCATGACAAAAAAAAAAAGAGAAAGAGATGAAGACAGGGAGGAGAGAGAGGTAGAGAAAGGTGTGGATATGGGTAAAATCAGCAGGAACTCCAGTTATAAACTAAGGACCCCGCACTCCTGACCATTACAGTCTGAGATCTCAGCAGGGAGTGGTGAGAGGAAGGTGGCATAACAGCAGTGCAGAAAATGAATCATTTCTGAGCCAGAGGAAGTGAGCTGGCCGCAACTGCCGGAGAAGAGGTTTTATAGGACCCTGGGGAGCGCTGATCCATTGTAAGGACTTGTAAAGGCTCAGATACAGTTAACACAATAACAATTTGGGGGTAGGCGGGGGAAGCCCTGATACGTGCAACTCTGTAAGAATGTAACACAAGCTTTTAACATCCATCCAGGCCCTTTTAAAACTGAAACAATGCAACCTAAGGCTAGAACTCAACATTGCTATTCTAACAAGCTCATTGAAATAAGCACACTGTCAATGCCAGATGGGAACGTCCAGCATTTCCCCTCCCCCACAACAGCTCTAAAAGGTCCTTTCTGCTCTGAAAGACTCGTTTGCAGGGCTGGCCCCCTACAAAGCTGTTCCTCCTTGCGTGACTTGGTCACATGCCTTCACCACTCTGAACCTCAGTCTCCTCTTCTGTAAAGTGGTGCCCATTCCTCCTAACTCATAATGTCGTGAGGAGGAGGATTGGAAATGAGAGATCGGCTTGTTCAATGCTGAAGCACGTGGAAGTCACTCAAAACATGGGTTACACTAGCTATGGGGTCAGGCATTATACCTTACAAAGCTGCTGTCACGCATTCTTTCCATTCCCTTTCAAGTTACCCACTGACTGGGCACCGATGCTCTGCCAGGCACGTTGCTGGGGCCTGGGACACGATTCACAATGGGGCACTGTTCCTGCAACCAGCCCTACACAGCGGACACCCCACAGATGAGGAACGAGGTGGGGGCTGGACAAGCTCGCAGGGACAGAGTGGATGGATATCTGGGTCTTTTCCCTCCGGCTTCTCCATCTTCTTCCCTCCAGGAGCAGAGGCCAGACCTCCATCCTTGACCTCAGGGCCGGACTTTTCTGAACCCAGAAGATCAAGAAGATCTCCTTCTCACTAGAGGAACAAGGGTGGTGGACACCACTGGTCCGTGCTCTGCGCTGGCCTTTGGATGTTATAAATGAGAGTTGCTTTAGCAGCCAGGATGCTCAGCTGGCCCCTAGCCTTGGCAGCTGGTCACCAAGAGCCCGAGGCAGCTTCTTTTTGCAAGAACTTTGTTGCCCAAGGGCAGTGTGGCAAGAGGGGCAGATTCTCAAGCTTTTGGAGGCTGTCTGCCCCACCTGTACAAAAAGGTGGAGAGATTCTCACATTGGATGCCAACATCATCTGGGGGAGTTAGCCTCCACCGGCCCCCCTGCGAGGCCTTTTACAGTCGGGGCTGCAGGCTCAGAGAGGGGAAGCTCCTGGGTGAGGACACACAGCTGGGACACCGTGGAACAGGCATTCAAGCTCAGGCTGGGTCTGCTGAAACCAATTTCCATCTATCTGCTGCTGCTGCTGCTAAGTCGCTTCGGTTGTGTCCAACTCTGTGCGACCCCATAGACGGCAGCCCACCAGGCTCCCCCATCCCTGGGATTCTCTAGGCAAGAATACTGGAGTGGGTTGCCATTTCCTTCTCCACTGCATGAAAGAGAAAAGTCAAAGTGAAGTCGCTCAGTCGTGTCCGACTCTTCGCGATCTGGAGACTCCAATTCAGGGACATCAGCCAACAATAAACCCGGGTTCAAAGCAACTTCTCTCTAAGCCTCCCAAGCAGCCAGCAGATGAACAGGTTAACACAGCGGGGCCAGAGGCAGCCCTCTGTTTAGGTGTTGCTTGGCTCTAATCTGGGCCAGGTGAACTCACGAGTGGGTCTCACCAACACACAGGAGATGCTTCTCAAGGTTAACAAGACCTCACTCCCTACTTGCAAATACACCTCCAATGGATGAGAGGAGTCGGCAGGCTGGTTCAGTTCGAAGTTGCAAAATCGGGGTTGGGGTGAGTGGGGGAAGTGGGAGAGTGAGAGGGAGGTCCAAGAAAGAGAGGATATGTCTACACACATAGCTGATTCACTTCCTTATACAGCAGAAACTAACACAACACTGTAAAGCAACTATGTTATAGTTTACTGGCTCAGTTATGTCCGACTCTTTTGCAACCCGATGGACCCTGCCAGGCTCCTCCATCCATGGCATTTCTCAGGCAAGAAATACTGGAGTGGAGTAGGTTGCCATTTCCTTTTCTGGGGTCTTCCCGATCCAGGGATGGAACCTGTGTCTCCTGTATTACAAGCAGATTCCTTACCACTGAACCACCTGGGAAGCAACTATACCTCAATAAAAAATTTTTTTTAAAAAATTGCAAAACCCATTGCCTTAAGTGGCTCTGGCATAAGTGGAACCCATCCAGGTGAAAGGAAGGTGATGGGCTAGAGAGCAGTGGTACCCCAGGCAATGAGACTCTGATGCAGGTATAGAGCCAGAAGCAAGTGATGTCGTGGTACCATCTCTGGGGCTGCAAGCCATTCAGAAAGGCTACAGCATGGATTTCAAGGTGGGGTAATAGGGAGCCACTGCAACTTCCAGACAGACAGTGACAAAACTAAATGATAACTAGGTCTCTCCCTTCGCCTCTCTCTCTCCCTCCATTGCCACCCTTCAATTGCAAATGCTCTGGAAGGGTTGTGTAATCGACCGTAAAAGCTGAGAGAGGAGGGCCTCACAGAAATCAACTGCAAACTGATCAGAGGTGAGATCCAATTACTGGGTCAAGATGGAGAAAGAAGACGGACAAAGGGTTGTTGACCTCTAGGTGGACACAGCAAAACCTATCCGGCTTGGGAGACTCAGACCAGAGATACGGAAGAGCCCAGGATACAGGTGCTCTGAACCACACAGGACCTGCAGCCCAAAAGAATCCGCATTCATCAAGCCCAACCAATTCTGTCCCAAACCACACCCAATGAAGCATTAAGAAATGTGATTGCGCTAAACATATGTAAAGCCTTCACCTGCTTCGACCCAGCAATTTCCCTTTAAAAAATTAGAAATAACCAAAGAAGTATGCAAAGAAATATACATAAGAATGTTCACTGTAGCATGGTTTACTAGAGAAAAAAAAGAAACAATGTCAATATCCAACACCAGGGGCTTGGTTAAATAGTTTATCGCTACATTCAAACAACAAAATTCTAAGTAGGTCTGGAAAATGATGGTTGACATGGAAAGCTGGTTATGCTATATGGTTGGGTTAAAAAAAAAAAAAAAAAAAGCAGTTTATCCTTTTTCCCTTAAAGAGACAAATGAGTCTGAAAGGAAAATAGTCTGAAATGTCACCACTGATTTCTCTTAAAAAACAAAACAACAACGGGACTTTCCTGGTGGTCCGGTGGTTTCCTGGTGGGCCAGTGCATAAGAATCCTGTGGCTCAGCTGGTAAAGAATCCGCCTGCAATGCGGGAGACCTGGGTTTGATCCCTGGGTTGGGAAGACCCCTAGAGGAGGGCATGGCAACCCACTCCAGTATTTTAGCCTGGAGAATTCCATGGACCATATAGTCCATGGGGTTGCGAAGAGTCAACACAACTGAGTGACTTTGACTATATATTGAATACAGAAGACGCAGATTCAATCCCCGGTCCTGGAACTAAAGTCCCGTAGGCCGAGAAGCAGCTAGGCACACATGCCCAATGCAGCCAAATAAATTAAGTTTTTAAAAAAATAACAACAAACTCTGCCTCAAAAAGCCATGAAAGGATTAAGTGAACTCATCTACACAGTTTACTTAGCACGGAGTAAATGCTCAATAAAAAAATGGCAGGGAGATTTTTAATTTATCATTTCTTCTTGATCAATTTTTCCTCTGAGAAACAGATCTTCCTTGAAGAAATAAATACTTTTTAAAAACACTGCTCTTAGCCTTCTGCTCTATTCGTATCAGGAGCAGAAGCTCTCAACTGGGGGTGACTCTTTCTCTGCAGGTATTTTTGGTTGTTACAACTTGGAGAAATGGGATGCTGCTGGCATCTGGCAGAGAGAGGCCAGGAATGCCACTGAACATCTTACAAAGCACAGGACAGCGCCCCCCCTCCCACCCCCCTCACCCACCCACCCACCCACCGCCCCCCCCACCCACCCCCCTCCCCGCCAACTCCAAAGAATGGCCCGGCCCTGAATGTCAGCAGTGTCATGGTGGAGAAACCCTGCTTTGGAAGGAACTGCCACAATGCCATTCAGACTTCTTGAGTTCAAACTTCAGACCTGCTCCATGCCAGGGACACACACGGCACCCAGATCTCAGATCACCCAAGGGACCAGACATTACCAAGACCTGGACAAAGCCCATGTTTCAGGGCAGATGGGCTGATCTCCATCAACCCCCATGTGCCAGGAGAGAGCCACTGGTGGGAGCATCCTCCCCAAACTTTAACCCTCAGGAGGAACCCTCGCCCAAGAAAAGCCTTGATGTTTCAGAACGGATCATCACGTTTTTCAAACAGTGCTAAGAATTATCCTCTGTGGGCCGACCCACTGAGGCTTCTGTATAAATGGAGGCTCTGTCAACAGATGTGACGGCCCACAGCAACCAGTTCGCAGCAAAGACAAGGGTCTTTTGAGATCAGGGAAGAGGGAGGGGACGTTCTCCTACCCAGGCACCAGCTCGCCGCCGGCTCCAGCCACCACCACCCCTTTCCCCGTACAACTGACTCGATATTTGCATCAAGTGAAGGTGGCCCCAAACGCAGAACTGATGGACAACCTTCCGAAGATGCAGGAGGAAAAGGCCACAGAACTTACCTTGGGGCTTTCTCCACCTTGAGAGGCAGCTAACATTTGGGGCTGGCTCAGTTCTTTGCGGTTGGGGACTGTGTTGTGCCCTGGAGGGTGTTTACCAGCATCCCTGACTCCCAGCTGCCAGTACCATCTCCCTGTGCCCCTCACCCCCCCCACCCCCCCAGGGTGTGACAACCAAAAATGTCTCCAGATACTGCCCGTTGTCCCCTGAGGGGGGCAAAACTGTTTGAGTTGGGAAGGACTAGCTTAAACAGATTCTGAATCCTTATTCAGAGCAAATGTTCATAGAACTTAAAGAGGAGGGAAAAACCCATCACAAAAACCAACAGTTCCTCAGTGCTAAAATCAGACAGTTCCCAAGTTCCTGCCTGGAGATTTAGCATTATCTCAACATGGAGATACTGATATTAAGAATATTCTGTACATTTAAGTGCTAACTGAGCACCTACTGTGCACCAGACGTTGTTCTGAGTATCAGGGATGCAACAGGAAAAGACCCAGGTCTGAGAATGGTACAAACCAGGCAAAGGCACTCAAACACTCATTAATCAATCATCTACGCTGTGAAGGAACCAAAACTGAACTCAGGAACTTGTATAACAACCACGCCCCCAACCGCTAAGATGTGTTTGGCATTTAAAGGCCTTGGAACTTTACACACTCCACCCCATTTAGTCCTTGCCGCTAGCCTCAGAGATCAGCATGCGCATTTCACACACGGGGACGCTGAGGCTCAGACGGTGGAGGAAGAGAACAGGGGCGTGACTTCATGCAGCCACAACCACCCCAGAGCCCACGGCACTGTAGCAACTATTGCCCACTGGGAGCCCTGATCACCCTGCGGGGGAAAGGGAGTGACTGCCCTGGGTGCCACCATCCCTTTAGTCCAAGTTAGTGTCAGGTTCTGTCAGTCTGCAGGTTTCTGCTGGACTCTGCCCTGGGGACTGGTCTCTTCCAGCCAGGCCACCAACTAAACCAGCAGGGCAGGGTTTCGGGGAAGCCCACATGGAAGAGGAGAAAGCAGAGCTCAGGTTGCATTCTTTACTGGAGACCAGCAAGGCAAAGGGCAGGGCCCTACTGTCTTCTGTTTCCCATTTTCCATCCAGGGTGTGGGCTGGGTTGGAGGACGGGAGAAATGAGGGTCTGCAACTGGCTTAGGGCCGCCTCCCAGTGTTCCTGCGACCTCCCAGGGCATGACGAATGGGGGAGGGGACTTTTTCTTTTGGATACCCCCCCCAAGCACCCAGTGTCTGATGTCACCCCACAAAGCAGGTGCCCTGGTCCCGACCCCTGCTCCAAACAGAGGGGAAAGTTTAGGTAGTTCTCTGCAGGAAGGGGGCTCAAGAGTTTTGCGACTCCATCTCCAAAAACCCCCTCCTCACTTTGCCAGGCTTTCTGCCCCTGGAGTGGGGGTGAGGGGTGGGGGTCTTGGATTTGGAATTATGAGGAAAAGAAGGGTTCACACCGCCCACGAGGGAGAGGATGGGAGAATTTACAGAAAAGAGGGGGTTTATCAAATGAGGGGTTCATTTTAAAGGGAGAGAGTTGGGAGCCATTCAGAAGGGGAAGAACGGGAGGAGGGGTGAAGGATAAAAGACCTAGTTGGTGGGGGACGGTGGGACGCTTTGGGGGAGACGGAGGACTGCAGAACTAGGGCTCTGGTAGAGTAGGGGTGTTCGTGGGGAGATGGACGTTTGGGGCGCACAAGCGGGTGGAGATCTGCGGGCATCTGACGGATGAAGTGTCTGGGGAGACAGAGGATTTGGGGATGTCCGGGAAAAAATGAGGATGTGACACGTTCTGGGGAGAGAGGATCTGGGAGCAGTCCGGGATAGGGGAAATCTGGGGTGCCTGCAGAAAAGGGGGATCCTTGGTGCCTGGGGAAGTAGGATTTGGGGTGTCCACGGAAGGTCTGGTTTGGGGATGTTTGAGAGAAGAAGGAAGCGGGTGCATCTGGGAGCGCCCTGGGGCAGGGCTCCCGGCCAGTTCCCCCTTTCACCCCGGCTCACCGAAGAAAGGCGGCAGGTGGGACACCGCCTCCAGGAAGGGCCCCGTCTCGATCTGCTTGTCCGCAGGCAGGGGCCTCAGCAGGTGCTCCGCCAGCAGCGCCATTTCGGGGTCGAGGCCCGCGGTGATGCCCCAGCCGGCGCCGCGGGCGTCCACGCCGCCCCCCGGGCCGCCGCCGTCAGCGCCGGGGCCGTCAGTGCCGCCCTCCGCAGCCTCCGGGGACGCCAGCGTCGCCACTTCCGCCCGCGCTGCGCCCGCGTAGCCGAGCGCTCAGCGCCGCCCGCAGGCCGAGCGCCTAAACTGCTTGCCGCGCCGCCCCGCCCCCGCCCTCCCGCGCCCAATCCGCGTCCGCCGCCGCGCCCGCCAGCCCAATCCTCGCCCACGGCAGTGGGCCTCCGCGCCGCTATTGGTCAGGGGGCGGGGCCAGCCCGCCCGGCGCGGAAGCGCGCCGACTCCAACATTCAGGTACGCCCAGGTGAGCCGCTCCCAGGTGACCCGTCCCCACGTGTTTCCTGCCACCCCCGGCGTGGCACCCCGCAACCAGGCGAGCTGGCTCGGGCCGCGTCCTCTCCTGATGGGCAAGGTCACACAACTCACAACTCATCCACCAGCCCAGGTTACGGCCCCATCCTGCCAGCATCCTTCAGGACATTTGCTAGCCCACAAACAGGGACTAAGCTTTAACAGTCCCAGGAGACTTTTTGGACACTGCTGTGATCAAAGTTCTCTTTGGCTACAACAGTGAGGATCCTTGATTCTTTTTTAGTGATCTTCTGCCTGTTGGACACTGGCCAATCACAACTCAGCCATGCCTAACTAGGACTCTTGTCACCTGAAATCTGGGGTCCAGTCTTACCTGTACAGTCTGATATTACCTGATGGACTCAGCCCAGTGTACAATCCAACTCAATCACCACCTGACTGGTGCATGTTTCCTCAAACCTGACTTCACCCCAATAGCCTAGGGTACATGCTTGCCACAACCTAGAGCACAATTCATCTCAGTCACAACCCACCTTGATGCTTGTATCCTAAAACCTAGCACAGAGCTGTTGAGAGCTTCTCATTCGTTCTCAGAATAAGCAGTTCACTATGCTCCCACCATGCACCATGCACCATGCACTGTGCTAGGCATTGTCCTGGCTCCTGTAGGGCTCACATTCTAGTTGAGGAGACAAGGTAATACATTATATTACAATACCATACATAAGTAAATAAGACAAATTCGAATGCTAAGTGTAATGAAGAAAATAAAATAAGGCGGAGTGACAGGGATGACTGAGGATGTGCTTGTGATAGGATGTAGGGAGTGAGGGGCAGTAAGTACAAGGGGCAGTAAGTACCTATGAAGTGGTGACGTTTGACCCAGGACCGGAAGAAGTAGGAGACAGCCAGAGTGGCCGGGACACATGCCAAAGCCTTAAGGTGACAAAAAGCTTGGCGTGTGCAAGCAATCAGGGGAGGGGATGGGAGTGGAGCGAGTGAGAGGATGAGGCAGAGACATGCTGATAGGAACTGTGCTCAAGGAGGAGAGCAGGGGCTTGCTGGGTTAGGTAGAGTGTGGTATAAAGTTCAGACTTTAAGCTAAGGGCAATGAGAACTCCCCGGTGTCAGTAAAAATAATTGCCAAACTTTATTCAATATTTTCAATGTAATCTTGCAAGGGGCAAATGAGAGAAGAGGCTGTTCCAAACCCATGTATAGTCAGGAAATGAAAGGATCTGGGGGGAAAAAGACTATTATCATGTCTTATTCATGACCCAAACCCTGACATGTTCCATCAAGTCAGCTCACCCACGAATAGAAGCCCAAGCTGTCAGCCTTGGCTTGTTCCCACCCCACCCAACCTCACCCCCCTCAGGCATCCTAAGATACCATCTCCTTGAAGCCTCCCTCACCAGCCCGCCCAGAACTTGGACCCAGAACCCCCACCCATATTTCAGACACAGCCCTGCCATTAATTCAACAGAGAGATCACAGCCTACATGGGGACCGCCAGCCTCAGATGACACCCCGATTTCTCAACTTGCTCCATCTCAGCCAAACCACCGGAGACTGTGGCTGATATCAAAAGTTCAAGTCTAGAAAAACTGTCTTGCCATGGAATATGGGTTTGATGTGGTGAAATGGGTCATTGTTCTGAGTGAATGCGATGTCTTGATGCCTACCCATCCATACAACAAAATTTTTAAGTGCCTGCTGTGGGATGGGATCCCCAGCTCTCCACAGTCCCCACCACTCTCAGAGAGCCTCTGAATCTCCTCTTTCCTCTTTGAAGATAAAACATAGTTCATTGGGAGGTACTTTGAGACTACTATCCCATCTCTCATCAGACTTTCCGTTTATTTTTATCAGTACAGACTTCTGATTCCATGGGTTACAATCCATTGCTGTTATTATTTATTTGGGCACCCAGTGTATCCTAGACTCAGCCCATGATGGTCCTTTTCGGTTGGCTTCTGTCTCCCTATCATTCTTTAAACATTTCCTTACTTTCTGGCACAAGATATTCCAGGCTCCTCTTGTACTTTTTGACTGCGTTGAGTCTTAATTGCAGCATGTGATATCTGTGTTGTAGCATTCAGGTTTTTCACTAGTTGGGGTGTGTGGGCTGAGACTCCCTGCAGCATGTAGGATCTTAGTTCCCCGATCAGGGGTCGAACCCAAGTCCCCTGCATTGCAAGGTGGATTCTTAACCATTGGACCATCAGGGATGTCCACACACACACATTTATATCTATATTTGTTTCCACAGTCTTCTATTGATGTTGAAAAGCACGAGTTCACCCTAATAGATCCAATTCCAACCTAACTCCACAGGGTTAATGCTAGTCTTTTCATGTTGGTAACCTCCTCTCCAACAGTGAGAAACCTAGTATTTTCAGTGTGTTCACTTAATTGACCAACCCCACCCCATATATCATGATTTCTTATTATTGATGCGGCCCTCTACCCAACAAGGATACCCTCTACACCCTACTCAATCTCTGACACCCCATGCGTGCGTGCTAAGTAGCTTCAGTCATGTCCAATTCTTTGTGACTCTATGGACCGTAGCCTGCCAGACTCCTCTGTCCATGAGATTTTCCAGGCGAGAATACTGGAGTGGGTTGCCATGCCCTCCTCCGGGAGATCTTCCTGGCCCAGGGATCAAATCTACATCTTTTCCATCTCCTGCATTGACAGCTGGGTTCCTTACCACTAGTGCCACCTGGGAAGCCACCTGACCCCCCATGCCAAGCTGCTTTTCCATTAGGATGCCCTCCTCACTCACACAAGCTCTGGCCCCTATGATAGGGCCACCCTCACCCTATATGGACCCTCTTCTTATCCCATTGGGCTATGACACCCCGCTGTGGACCAGCATGTGTCTTATCCCCCTCCCCCTACAGCTCACATTGATGTTGCTGGGACCCCCTAGTGGATCAAACTTTTGTTTAGGCCACCTGGATTCTTTATTATGGCACATGCATGGGCTCTCAGTTCCCAGACCAGGGATCAATCTCCCCTGCATTACAAAACGGATTCTTAAACACGGGTCCAGCAGGGAAGTTCCTGGATCAAACTGTTATTGAATATAATGGAAGTGGGAGGAGGGGGCTTCCCAGGGGGTTCAGTGGTAAAGAATCCACTTGCCATGGACAGAGGAGCCTGGCAGGCTACAGTCCATGGGGTCACAATGAGTCTGACACAACTTAGCATAATGGAAGGGAAGGGAATGGGCGGGAAGGGGAGGGAGAAGAGGGGATGGGAAGCTCGGGGAGGAGCCACGTAAACGTTAGCAACTGGGGCCATCAGCTATGGACCATCAACCCCCACCTGGAGCTTACTGTAGTGGGGCAAACCTCACACATTCAGTACATATGCCCACTCCAGTACTCTTGCCTGGCAAATCCCATGGACAAAGGAGCCTAGTGGGCTGCAGTCCATGGGGTCGCTGAGTCGGACATGACTTTTCACTTTCATGCATTGGACATCACTTTTCACTTTCATGCATTGGAGAAAGAAATGGCAACCCACTCCAGTGTTCTTGCCTGGAGAATCCCAGGGATAGAGGAGCCTGATGGGCTGCCGTCCATGGAGTCGCACAGAGTCGGACACGACTGAAGCGACTTAGCTGCAGAAGCAGCTGAAACAAAGAGGACAGAGGATGAAGTCAACAATAAATAAGGTTTTGTGTGGGAGATACTTCCAGACACAGAGGAGCCACCTCATCTTTTTGAATTGTTGGGCCATCACACTTGCTCCATCAGCTACGAACCTGCTCTCAAATTGATTTGCAGGACCAGCTTGGCCAGTGGAGTTAATTCTAGTGCTAGGCATTGACTCAGTGGGAGTGAGGTGTTTATCCTACCAAGTTTCGTCGTTTTCCTGAACCAACTCCACCTGTGTTAATAGCTTCTTTCCAAATCAAATCTGGGTGACTCAGATGGTCCCTTCTCAACAGTGTTTGTTGGGATGGATGAAGAAGACCAAGTTCATGTTCTTTTGGACATTTCACCCTGGAAATCAGCTTCCCAAGGTTGATTTGGTCATAATATGGTCATAATAATAGTAACAGATGACATTTATTGAGGGCTTCCCTGGTGGCTCAGCAGTAAAGAATCTGCTTGTCAATGCAGGAGACCTGGCTTTGATCCTTGGGTCAGGAAGATCCCCTGGAGAAGGGAGTGGTAACCCACCCCAATGTTCTTGACTGGGAGATCCCACGGAAAGAGGAACCTGGCAGTTTACAGTCCATGAGGTCACCAAAGAGTCGGACACGACGTAGTGATCAAACAACCGCACCAGCGTTTATTGAGCGCTTACTATGTTTTGAGCCACTTCATAGCTGTATGGCCATGGGCCATACTTCTGTATAAGTTCCCAGGGGCTGCTGTAACAAATGACCATAAACTTGCCAGTTTCAAACAACTGAAATTTATTCTCCCACAGTCTGGAGGCCAGACGTCCGAAATCTGTATCTCGGGGGTAAAGTCAAGGTGTCAGCAGCGCTGCACATGCTGGGAGGGCCCTAGAGGAGAACTTGTCCCTTAGCTCTTCTGGTTTCTGGTGGCTCCAGCTGTCCCTGACTTGTGACTGCATAACTCGGGCCTCTGCCTCTGTCTTCTCCTCTGTGTGTGTGAAGTCTCTCTCCGTCTCTTTTTCCTTTTCTTTTTTTTTTTTTTTTGGCCGCACTATGCGGTGTGTGGGATCTTCCCAGACCAGGGATCGAACCTGTGCCCCCTGCAGTGGAAACACAAGAGTCCAGCCACTGGACCCCTAGGGAAGTCCCCTGTTTCTCTCTTATAAGGAGGGCACTTGTGATGGCATTTGGGGCCCATCAGACAGTCCAAGATGATTTCTCCATCTCAACCCCTAATCACATCCGCAAAGACCCTTTTCCAAATCAGGTCACACTGACAGGCTCAGGGGATAGCACTTGATCTTTCTGAGGGCCGTTCCTCAGCTGGCCACACTTCTCCTCTCTAAGCCTCAGTTTATCCCACCTGTAAAATGAGGATAGCAATCATGGTAATGGCCTCTCAGGGCTGATGTGGGGTTTAACAGGTTAATGGAAACCTGGCCAGGGGTGGGGAGGCATTGGCAGGCAGGCAGCCCTCGATGAATGGTGTGGTTATTATGAATCGATTTCTTGAGTTATTTCTACCCAGGACTGGCAATTGTGGGGGTAATTGATTCCAGTGATGTCACTTCCCCAGCTGCCAGGTTTTCAGCAGGATTAAACGTGCCAAATTGGCTTTGTTGAGCCAACTTCTCTGGGTGTGAACAGCCGCCATGCCAACCCGCCTTGCAGTTTCGTGGAGCCCGTCTGCCGCTTCTCCCTAATTAACGCGAAGGCGACGCTCGCCAGCAGGCCTGCTTGCTGCCATCCCAGGAAAACAGTGCCACAGATGACAGCTAAATATTTGAACATTTTTTGTTTCAGTTGCTGCATGAAAATAGTATTTTGGGCATTTAAACAACACAGAGTAAAGGGAGAAATTCTGGTTCATTTTCTACCCATGGGGCAGCCTTGGGAAAAAAGTGCTATAAGGGAACCCAATCAGGCCACTGACCTAAGACAGTGTCACAACAAACTACCTTTGCTATTGGTAGCTCTACCACTTCTAGCTGTGTGACCTTGGGCAAAGAACCTCTCTGAGTCTCAGTTTCCACATCTGTAACATGGGTATCCTAATAGCCCCTCCTTCAACATAGTGAGAATATTCAAGGAGACGGCACCTAAGGATTTAAGGAACCACTTGGGACATAGGTTGGCCCTGGGCCTAAATCACTTGGCGGTGCTGCAGGTGAGACTGTTGATGATTCTAGAAATGCCCTGCCCAGCTCTCAGTACTTCGGGGTGGGAGCAGAGTGAAAGCAGCCAGGTCCACCCCTAAGAGGCCCCCTGGATCCAGTCCTGACCCTGTTGTTGATCGGTTTCTAGACTCTATTTCCTTCTGTGTGCTTCAGTTTCTCCCACAGAGCAGATGGGTCTGGAACAAGTATTTCAAAAGCCCTTTCTAGGGGGAGAGGGATAAGTCAGGAGGCTGGGATTGACATGTGCACACTCCTACACACAGAAAACAGATAACTATTAAGAACCTATTTAGACTTCCCTGGTCCCGTGGTTGAGAATCTGCCTTGCAATGCAGGGGATGTGAGTTCAATCCCTGGTCGGGGAGCTAAGATCCCATGTGCCCCGAAACGACTAGGCCCACACGCCACAACTACAGAGCCCATGAGCCACAACTCAGAGTTCGTGTGCTGCAATGAAAGGTCCCACATGAGGCAACGACGATGTGACTAAGGCCTGATGCTGCCAAATAAATAGATACATAAAACAAAGAACCTACTGCATAGCACAGGGAACTCTCTTCTGTACTCTGTGACGGCCTATGTGGGAATAGAACCCAAAAAAGGAGTGAGTATATGTATACGTATAACTGGTTCGCTCTGCTCTACACTTGAAACTAACACGACACTGTAACTCAACAACACGCCAATAAAATTTTTAAAATAAAATAAATGAACTAAGCTGAAGCCATTTAAAAAAAAAAAAAAAAAGGCCCTTCTGCCGTCTGGTTCCACTAGCGGCTTCCAGGGGTGTGTCCCTCACTCTTGCTGCCCCAGGTAGCTGGCCTGGCTGCAGGACCCAGGCTAGTAATGTGAGTACTTCACTGTGCCAAAAAGGGTGGAGTGGAGGTGCAGCTCAGGGGACAGGAAGAAGGCTCCTGAAATTCATCAGAAGAGTCTGGGAACATCCCAGGTGCTTGCTCAACAGAGATCGCACTGAATTTTTAGAAACCGGTCCTGCACCCTGCCCAGGTTGTGTGGCAAACCTCTCTGGCAGAGGTGTGGCCTCCAGTCCATGTCCCCACACTCCTGACTATGAGGGTGTAGCACCCATGGGCCACAGTTTCATTCGCCCACTCTCAGGGTATTTATTAAGTACCCACTGTATACCAAGAAGCACAGCAGAGGCTGGGACACACACCAGAATCCAGACAGCCAGGTCCCTGGCTCTCATGAAGTTTTCAGTCCACTGCGGGCAGGATGTTACTCTTTAAAATCATTTATTGAGCACTGCAGTGGACAGTATGGAGGAAAAATCCAGTGTGTTCTGAGGCTAGGTAACCTGACCGGGTTAGACGGGTTGGGGGGAGGGCCTCTCAGAGGAAGAGGTGTTTACACCAAGACCTGAAGGATGAGAAAGAGTCAGAAGGGGAAACAGCCTTCTAGGCAGGGGGAACAGCACGGCAGAAATAGTGCCGTGAGACTCAAACAAATAGATGGCTAGCGTGCTGGGCAAAGTCGGCCAGGGCCCAGACGGTGCCAGGCTCAGTGGCTTGCTCACGGTGTGGCTTCACGTGGAGAGAGATGGGGAGCTAGGGAGGGCTCAAAGTCAAGCAGAAAAGGGAGCTGCCCCAACACCTTGTAGTTAGGAATGGGAGGCTCTCTGCCATCTGGGGATGGCTAGTGGGTGCCCATGTCTGGGAAAGGCATGGAAAACACAGGGCTGGCTCCATGCCCTATCTCTGTGGACTGTGCCCAGATCTGATGATGGCCCAGCAGGATGGAACCAGTGTAAGCTTTGGGGTGGGGGCCTGGCACACATCATATGGCCAGCCACGCTAAGCCTCAGTTTCCCCATCTGAAAAATGGAGCTGTGATAACCCATAATTCCTGGAGACACTAAGTGTTAAGCAGGTGCCAGCCAAGTCTCCTCTCCTCTGCTGCCTCCATGCACTAAGGCCACCAGCGGCTCTCACTAGAGACACTGGCTCTGCCACTGATCTCATCTGGGTACGACCTCCCCATCCCTGGGCCTCAGTTCCCATAGAGAGGAAGGGATTTGGATAGGTGAGCCCCGCCTTGCAGGGCCAGGTGGTTCTCCAGCTGTGGTGACATCAGATCCAGCAGGGGGACTTGTCAAGAGACAAGTCTTCTTGGGTTTCACCTCCCCCAAGGGAGCATCCCTTCCCCAGTGGTTCGCACGGTCCAAGAATTACACTTTGATTCTAAAAGCAGGAGATGCACACATCACCTGCTTTCCAGAAAGTGTGCTGTGTGCACGTGGTGACGCCTGTCTTTAGAAATTCTGCCAGAATTCCGCCGTGGGAAGGGAAACCAGCCTGAGCAATGAAACAGCAGAGTTCAAGCAACCACACTAATCCAGGCCCCTGCCTCACTGCCACCGAGTGGCATTCTTTCGGAATTCTGTCTGTGCACGTGGGCTGCAGCTGACTGCCAACCTTCCCCGGGGAAAGGAGTGTTTGAATAGTTATTTTGTTTTCTCGAGCTTTCTCTTGCCAGTAACACCCCGGCTATGGAAACATACCCACAGTGTGATGTCTGAGCTGCAGAGTGATAATGATAATAATGATTTGTATTTCCATGACCTGATTTTTTACATTAAATAGTTGAAACAGAAAAAAAAATCAAAAAAAGAAACTCAAAGTAAATTAAAAAATCCTACTTTGAGATGGTTGTACATTGTGAATATACTTAATGTCACTGAATAGGACACTTAAAAATGGTTAAAGTGGTCATCTTTGTCTCTTTTATGCGTAATTTACCCCCAAAGCCATGTCATATGTCTGTCCTATGGGTGTATGAAATGTTCATAAGATGTTATTAATAATTACCGAGGAAATTGGTGGGAAATATAAGGAAACTCTCTGTACTTTCTTTGGAAACTTTCTGTAAATCTAAATCTATTCTGAAATTAAAAATTAAAAAAAAAATCAGATGTCCAGGCCCTGGTCCTGACCAATGCAATCAGAATCTCTGTCTCGGGGATCACGCATCAGGATTTATCAGAAAGCTCTGCTAGCAATTCAGAACTCCCAGGGTTGGACGACTCATGCATGGAAAGCACCTCTTAAGTATAAAGCATGGGGGAAGTGATCAACCAACTAAAGTTTTGATTTTTTAAGGTTTTTTTTTTCTGAGGTGGACCATTTTTAAAGTCTTTATTGAATGTGTTACAATATTGCTTCTATTGTTTATGTTCTGGATTTTTGGCTGAGAGGCATGTGAAATCTTAGCTTCCCTACCAGGGATCAAACTAGCACCCTCTGCTCTGGAAGGCGAAGTCTTCACCACCAGACTGCCAGGCAAGATACCCAATGCTTTATTTTTAATAAAATTACACAAGTAACAGTGACCAATGTACAATTAAAAACCCACAGAGAAAAATTAAAATCACCCCTAATCCTGGCCCCTAGTGACAACCACTGTTTCGGATGAAAAAGTCCTTTTACCCCTTTTTCTCATGGATAATACCTACCTCTATTATTATTCCTGTTGTTATTGTTATTAAAACACAAAACTGGACTTCCGAGAGGCAGCCTTGTAGCCCCAGAGTCTTTGAGCTTCCCTATCTACAAGACATCCTTGCTTTCAGGGAGGGCGGGGAGGCCAGCTTAGGTATGAAGAGAGAACCCAGGGTGGTTGATGAAAAGCTGTGAAAACCCAGCCTAGATAAATGTGCCTCGGCAGCGCCACCTGCTGCTTATGTAGGGGCATTGCACAGCCTCCAGCACGGTCCCGGTTCAGCTAATAGGGAAGCCACCCCAGTGTTACCATGCTACTCCCATTCCTGTTTTCTCCTCTCTTGCCAGAATACCTCCAAACAAGCCCAGGAACAGCCCCAAGAAACAGTGCGCTGGCCCAGGGCCTGTGCATGCAGTGTCCCTCTCGATGGCTCCCTGCCAGGAGTACCGCTCTGTGGGCCATCGTTATCAGCCTGTCACAAAATATTTAATATTCCTGAGCACTTTATATGGCCCAACTGGTCCACATCTACTGGCCTCTTTTAAGAGCTGTATCTGTAAACCACACACTTCTGGAAAAGCAGACTGAAAAGAGGTTCACAAGCTCTGGAAGGTGGATGTAAATCCTGGCTCTCGTGGTGCCGGCAAGAGATTTGCTTGACCTCTCAGAGTCTCAGTTTCCTTATCTGCAGAATGAGGGCAGGAACCTCACCTGCTGGAGGGAAGCTTACTCAAGAAAATACATCTAAAAGCATCTGGCACGTGGTAGGTATTCAAACAATGTTAGTTCCTTTTTTTTTTTCTTTTTGCTTTCCTTCAACACCATCTTTCCCTTTTTCTCTTGGAGAAAAATTAGGGGCTCAAAGTTGGGGGGACTCTACTCATTCATTCTCGATGAATATTTATTAAATGACTACGCTGTGCTGGGCGCTAGAACCATAGCAGGGAAGGTAATGATTCCTAACCTTGTGGAGCGGCAGAGCAAGTTCAGGCCCTGGAATCAGACAGAGCTGGGTTCAGAGCTGGGCTTACCACCTACAAGCTGTGGTTCCTTGGGCAAATTCCACAACCTACAAGCTGCATTCCTGTCCCAGAAGATAGGCCAGAGGGTATGGCCTGGGGCCTCAGGCTTCCAGGACAAGGTCAGTCAAGCCCTAGGCCCTTGATCCCAGCAGTTGAGCTTGTTTGGTCCTTTAAGGCCATTATACAGATGAGGCAACTAAGGCCCAGAGAGTGGAAGGCCCTTGCCAAGAGCTGCAAAACCAGGACCTGAAGGCTCGTCTCCCACAGCACAATTCACGCATTTCTGAAGTTCCTATCACACTCAAGAAGGCCTATCAACAACTATTTATTAATCAGGCTCTTTTGCTATGTGGATGGCTCTGGCTGGGCTGAGGAGAGTGGGTGGCTGCTTCCCTTCTCCGCTGTGGACACAGGATGGGTGACTGGCCGTGAGCTTGGCCCAAGGGGTTGGGACCAATCACAGGCTAACTCCAGAGGATCTCACGCACAGGGCAGGGCAGGTTCTGAGGGAGATGTGAGAGGGACTTCCCTGGTGGTCCAGTAGTAAAGACTCTGCGCTTCCACTACAGAGGGGCGCAGTGCAATCCCTTGTCAGGGAACTCAGATCCTGCATGTCCTGCATGCTGCCAAAAAACTAGGAAAAAAAAAGGGGGGAGGTATGCGAGCGCATGCTCTCCTGAGATGCACCAGGTGCTCTGCTCCCGAGGCCGCTCCATTTAAACTTTCATTTCCTCTCATAAGGGCAACTGTAGAAAGCAGCCCTGTCGGTATTCTTATTTAAAGCTAATCTGAGGCACAGTAAAACTTTCAAGACTTGCTGATCGGAATCAGGCAAAAGAAAGGTGTTCAGAACACTCTACCGGCAGGATCTAGGAGAGGTTTTTAGAAAGAAGATGTGAAAGCAAGGAAATCGTTTGATTGGCTGTAACTTAAGAGGTTGCCTTGTTTGGGAAAGCCCAGTTGGCTGTTTGTGAGTGCTAAGTTTCATTTTCTCCAGTTTGGGTGCTTTGGCTCTGGCCTAGGTTTAGGTTGACCTGCATCGGCTACGGAGGTGTCACAGCCTTCCCAGTCTAATGGGCTCCTTTTTCAATTACTTGAACATTCTTATTTCACGGATGAGGACACGGAGGCTCAGAGTGACGAAGTGACCTGTCCAGACCACACGACTGTTGTGGTGGAGGCTGCAACAGAGGTCACTCTGTTCAACCAGACTTTATACTGCATCCAGGGAAAACAGAGAATTGAATAAAAGAAGGAAGCGGGCGGGCGGGCCTTCCCTGGTGGTCTGGTGGTTAAGAGTCCAGCTTGCAATGCAGAGGACCCAAGTTTGATCCCTGGTTGGGGAACTAGGTTCCCACATGTGGCAGAGCACCTAACCCTACAAGCTACAACTAGAAAATGGGAGTGCCCGCGACTAAGACCCCAGGCAGCTAAATAAATAAAATTTAAATAAAAAAAGGAGGAAAGGGTGAAGGAAAGAATAAATGAAGACAAAAATGGGAAAATGAAAAGAGCCTGAATAAAAGAGTTAATACTTTTGCTTTTCATTTATTTTTGTCACACTGCAGAGCTTGTGGGATCTTAGCTCCCCAATCAGGGATTGAACCCAGGCTCTCGGCAGTGACAGTGGGGTGTCTTAACCATTGGACTGCCGGGGAATTTCCAATCTTTTAATTTCATTTTTTAAGAGAATAGTTGGTACATAGAATGATACACGTAGCATGTGAGTTGTAAAACATACTAACAGAAGGAACACCCTTGAACCCACCACCATCCTAAAACAATAGAAAGTTGCCAATAGCTCGAACCTACTTATATCAGCGGTTCTTCGAGCTGGCTACACCTTGAACACACCTGAGGGGCTTAGACAACCACAGAGTGCTCGATGGGGTTTGTCTGGAGTCCGGTTTGGACATCTGGATTTTTCAGAGCTCTCCAGATGATTCTCTTGTGCAGCCAGGTTTGAGGGTGACTGGCTTATAATTCCGTTCCCTATTATATCCCTCTGATTTTCCCCGACGCTCACCTGCCTCCCTCAGGTAGCCATCATCCTGAATTTGGTGTAGTGAATGGATTCTTTTCCTTAGACAAGCGATGTCTGCGATTGAGCTCCCGCCCACCACGAGGGGGCACCGGAGAAAAACACAGACTTCTTTTCTTGCTCTGCGCGCCGAGTAATCGCGCTGCAGGAGGCTTGGCCCTCGCGGCGCTCCATCGCCGGCCCGTTGCCTCGGCAACGAGCGGGGAAACGGCCGGCGTAAGTGCAGCGCTGTCGGAGAGGGTCGCCGTGGCCCGGGCAGGGATTATTTGGGGCTTGCGGGACCTTGGGCCGGGGCAGTCTTGGGAAACTCCGGCGCGCAGAGAAACGTGAGTCGGGGGTTTGGGCTCGGTCGGGGGCCGGCGTTGGGGTCTGGACCCTCAGAGCTCTGCCGCAGTCGGCTCCGCGCTGGCGGGAAGCGCGCCCGCCGTCCCGGGACGCGATCGCGGGGCGCCCGGGGCTTCGGCTTCCAGTCCTCACTCGGCTCCCCGCGCGGCCTGGGTCCGACCCTTTCCTCTATAATCTCTTTTGTTGTATGTGGCTGAGAGAGGGATGCGACTTGTTCAGAGAGCCTCCCAGCTTGTTGTTGATGGTTCATCTGGGGCCGGAATCTTCACTTTCCTCAATCCTCGTGCAAAGATTTATCCGCAGGCGGCCTATGGGGCAAAGAAAAATGTCTGTCAGGCCTGCCACAGTCTGAAGACAGATCTGACCTGGCAGTCTCAGGCTAAGCTTGACTCATAGACGCAGATCATTTTCCTCCCGGTTCGGAGGACTCTGAGTTTGTTTATTTGCCAGAAGCTCCTTGAGCACTGTCACAGCCAGGCACTGTGTAGACCCTGCACCTGGGGCAGCTTTTGGACCGGGAGTGGTTGGGGGGAGGTGTCCGGAGAGACTGATTCTGCTTTTGAGTCTCCGGCCGTGTCCCCAGATCGCTCCCTTGACCCGTGCAAATTGATTCTTCCCTCTGGGTGGTAGTTTCTCCATCTGTAAAAAGGAGGGATCTCCTTCCATGCTCATCCAGAACATTACCAGGTGTGACACCTGGAGATAGCAACCCACTCCAATATCCTTGCCTGGAGAATACTATGGACAGGAGCCTCGTGGGCTACAGTCCATGGGGTTGCAAAGAGTGGGACAGGACTTTGATTTCAGCAAGCGACTTTCATTTCACTTCACAGCCAGGGCATGTTGGTCCCAACAAGTACCATCTTGCAGTCTGCAGAGCTTGGGCCCTCATCCCAGGCTAACATGAATTAGGCTCCCAGCTCCTGTTTAAATTTCCTCTGCTTCCTGGCTTTGTGATCTTCAAGTCATTTTACCTCTTTGAACTTCAGTTTCCTCAGCTGCCAAAAACAGCAGGGCGCTAGTAACAATGAAAAAGGTCATATAAGTCAAGGGCTTGGCCCACATCCGCATGCCTGCAGTTATCCTCTCTGTTACCTTAGGCAGAGCACAGAAACCCGCCGTGTGCCAGTCCAGTGTCGTCAGCACTGGCTCCCTGTCTCTGCACTGCCCTTACTGATGTCAGGCTCACAGCTGGGTGCAGTCCAGGCTTCTTCAGCTAGATGATTTGGGGTCCTGGTAGCAAGTCATTTTTAAAATGCTGGTGCCTGGGAGCCTGCACTGAGATTTTTTTTTTTTTACTTAATTGGTCTGCCTTGGGGCCCAGGCTCTACCAGGCGATTCCAGTGTGCAGCCCAGGGTGAGGACCGGGCCTCAAAGGGGTGAGGAGCTGCAGCAGGCTCCTGTTCTTAGCGCTGCTGTTCTCCTCAGATGGCACTCCCCACGCTGCCCTCCTCCTGGTGCAGCCGGCGGCTCCCAGATCAGCAGGCCGCCCGACAGCGCCGCCAGGAGCAGGAGGCGCATCTTCGGCAGCAGTGGGACCAGAACAGCCGCTACTTCCAGATGTCCGACATCCGCAGCTCCAAACAGGCAGAGTGGAGCTCCAGGGCCTCCTACCAGCGGAGGTAACTGTGCGGTGAGCACCTTCCCTTAGGGCTGGAGGGCCCCCTACTGCCGGGAGATGTGACTGACTCAAGGACCTGGGGGAGGGTGGCTGGCCGGCGTGGATACTCGCATGGAAATGTGATGATTTCCGTGGATACTCGCATGGTGATGTCTTTCCAACTGGAAACTGAAAAGAAGGTCAGCAGTGAAGTAACACATTTGACTGAAAAAGATAAGATGATGAGACGTGTATGTAGAATCCGGAAGTCCCCTGGTAGCCCCATTTCCCCAGGAGGGAACCACCATGAACTGTCTGGTCCGTAACCTCCCGTACACTTCTTCATCTGTGTTTGTGTGTAAATATAGATACAAGCATACACCCATTTTTATAGAGAGAGATACATACGAAAACACGGAAGTTAAAAGCGTGGGCTTTGAAGTCACACAGACCTAGCTAGCAATTCTGACTATGGGCTTTGGAGTCGGACAGACGTAGATAGCAATTCTGACTGTGTCACTTGCTGTATGAATGAGCCTCAGTTTCCTCATCAGTGAAGTAGGGCTAAAACAGAACCTAATTTATAGGATTTATGTCATGACTACTATAAAAACCATCCAGGTTATGTAGTACATGGTAACTACTCAGATAATATTACCATGTGCATAGATACGCCTCTTGTACATTTCCTTGCAAGAACAAGATTCTATTATGCATAGTGATTCTATTACCTGGCCTGTTCACTTTGGCTGGAGGACGCCTTCCCAGGTCACCATGTTCCATGTGTCTCAGCCTGTCACCCACACAGCCAGCCATGTAGCCCCTGTGCAGCTGGAAGCATCCAGGCTGATGGTGGCCCCTCTTGCCCAGCATGCATGCTTACCAGCGGGAGAAGATGAAGGAGGAGGGCAGGAAGCGTCTGGAGGCCCGACGGCAGAGACTCAGGCAGCTTCTGGTGGAGGAGCAGGACTTGCTGGCCGGACAACTGGAGGAGCTGAGGCTGAGCATGAACCTGAGGGAAGGGAGAATCCGGGAGCAGCACGGGAACCTGAAGGCGGCCCGAGAGGAGCAAAGGAAGCTGGTAACTCCGCGTAGCTCTTCAGCAGGGTGCGAAGCCCGAGTCCCCGGCCTGTCGGTGAGGCCACGAGGCGTCTCCCTCAGGGGCCGAGATGGCAGTTCACTACAGAGCCAGCTGAGAAAAGTGCTGACTCTGAGTCGTTGTTCGTGTGTATTTTCCAGGAGTCATCTTTATTCTCTTGGGCCCCTTAAATCATTATATCTGAGTCCCTTTTCTTTATTCTAGTTCTCTGGTCCCATGAAAGGCTGGGACTGGTATATTTTAACTTAACTTCCAAAGTAGTCCTGTGTAGTGGTGGTCTCTAAGCTGTGTTTTTAAGCCTGCTGTATATTTTGAAGTAGATCTTTAGCATCTAGGACCCATTTGTAGCATCAGATTTTGGCCCCTTTTTATCACCATTATAAGAGTCATTTGTGGGAACTCCCTGGTGGTCCAGTGGTTAAGACTCCATGCTCACTGCTGAGTGCCCAGGTTCAATCCCTGATCACGGAACTAAGATCCCACAAGTCATTTGGTGTAGCCAAAGAAATGAGTCATTTATCAGCACCTGATTGGTGTCTGTTGAGAGCCAGACACCTCCTGAGGCCCGAGGGAAGTCTGAAGGGCAGGTGCGGTGCTGGCTGCCAGTGGAGGAGCTCTTAGGCTCACCTAACTTCACTGTGGGTTACCTGAAACATGGATGGATTGGAAGAGCGATGTCAGTCTCCCCTCTTTGTGTTTTCTTGGCAGATTGCTGAACGACTTTTGTATGAATTCTCCCCTCTTTGTGTTTTCTTGGCAGATTGCTGAACGACTTTTGTATGAACACTGGAAAAAGAACAACCCCAAACTTCGAGAGGTGAAAACCAAAGAGATCCTCCCATTGGTTTGCCTAAGTAGATGAAATCACATTGCTCGCCTTGTTTCTAAATTTGCATCTTGTGCTGGGATGAAAGAGATCACTCCAGCCGCTTTGGAAAGAGGCTCCACACAGAAGATCTGGTTCATTTGGTTATTTAACATCTACAAGAGGCTGCAAGAGGTTGGGACATCTGATAGGAAGGGGGAAACCCAACAGTGGAGGCTGGGTAGGCAGATGGGGCCGCCTGGGACAGCCTTGGGTGGCCTTCCCCTGGAGGCACCCGGGAGCGCCTGCGAGATTCTCAGCAGAGGTGCAGTGGGGCCCTGGCTGCATTTTGGGGAGCAGTAGCAGGGTCGAGGGGGCGGGAAGGGGTGATGTCAATTGAGGGGTTGCAGCTGCAGCCCAGGTGAGTGATGGTGGTCAGAACTGGAGTGGCAGGAGAAAGGGGGCAGACCCACAAGACTTTGGGGCAAGGAGAGAAGGGGGCACTGTGGCTGGGGTGACATCATTCAGCAGAGATTGGGCTACAGGGAGAGAATCCCATGACAGGAATCATTAATTTAGTTCAGTTTACAATTTGTGTATATATTTGTATTTAGTCTCTTAAGTCGTTATCTGACTCTTTGCGACCCCGTGGACTGTAGCCCACCAGGTTCCTCTCTCTGTGGAATTTCCCAGCAAGAATACTGGAGTGGGTTGCCCTTCCCTTCTCCAGGAGGGTCTTCCTGATCCAGGGATCGTACCTGGGTGTCCTGCATTGGCCGGCAGATTCTTTACCGTCTGAGCAACTTATTTGGTGGTGTTAATTTATGTGCACGTAACTACATTTAGAAGTTGCCCGTCATAATAGAGTATCTGGCTGCTCTGGTATGCCATGTGGTTAGCACTAAACCTCTCCTTGGCCACTTGTAGATTTCAGGGGCTCCTCCGAAGTCAGGTACTCAGTTGTTTATTCAGAACATTCAAGTTAGTGGCAAATGTTTATGTTTGTAAGTTGAGAAAAATTTAAAACTTGTATGAACAATTTTCCAAACAAAAGCCTTTGGACATTGTTACGATTCATTTTCTGATCCAAGAGATTCTTTAAACCCAGATCTCTTATTAATAATCCCAAATTTGTTGCATCCATTGATACAGGTGGTGTGTTTTCACAGCTGCTCCTTTGGAGAGGGAGGTTTGGGGAGCCAGGCAAAAAGCTGAGTCTGCTCCTCACCCAGGTCCTGCTGCCCTGGGGCCTAATAGGCGTTAGACCCACCACAGTTGCCTTTGAGGTTGGATTTCCATTTCAGTGTCTGCTCAGCTCCAAGGGGACTGGGCGGGAGAACATTTTTTGATACTTTGTTCCAGTTCTTGAGATGGCTTAGAATCGCCTGGTCCTTTGGTTTTTTACTGACTTGCATTTAGACTATGTATGGTGGGGTCACCATGCACTTCCTTGTAAGATACCTGGTCACATTCCAGGCCATGGTGCGGTGCTCAGCAGTGAACATCCATCCTGTGAGCCACTGAGGAAGTTTATATTTTCTGCCTTCTCATCCTCAGATCGAATCGGACCTTCACAAGAGGCATGTGATAAACGCTTGGGAAACGCAGAAAGAGGAGAAAAAACAGGTGTGGTATGTGCTGGGAGACTCTCGCCAAGTCTTTGAATTTGTTTCTTGTTTTCCATCTCAGTGACTCCAGTCCAGAAATAGACCTTTGCTCGGTTTACTTAACACCTGTTAAAATGGAATGTCTGTTGCTCTTGCACAGACAAGAATCCCACGTGACCCCTCTCGGGACAGAATAAGACCAGGTGTCCAGGGCCGGCTGATGATAGATGGAGTATGCATCCTTAAGGGTGTCCTGTTGCCAGTACCCTCTGGATATGATTCACATCATAAACTCTCAACCCGGGTTGACAGCAGGACTTCTGGTGATGGCAGTCCACACTTCGTGGACCCATTGCTTTGCCTCTGGATTCATTTTAGAAAGTGCTTTGTCGACTTGTGAAAGGGAAGGAACCCGGTGTTCCTGATTCCCTGCCCCGTGGTGGGCACTGTGCTCCCAGCCTCGTCTCTGAGGGCAGCACCACACCCATGGTTCCCACCGTGAGAGCTGAGCCCGGGCCTCACGGCGGATAAGCGCACAGCCTGCTCAGGTGTAGACGTGTCGGAGTGAAGAACGGGCCCTGCGACCTGCTGACCAGCGGTGAGGTCTTCACTGGCTCCGTGTTACAGATGCTGACCCCTACGTTCCTTTGGCTCCATGCAGCAAGAAGCCGCTGAAGAGGAAAAGGAAAAACGATTTGAAAATGAGTATGAAACGGCCCGCCGGGAAGCGCTGGAACGGATGAAAGTGGAAGAGGAGAGGAGGCAGCTGGAGAGTAAGCTGCAGGCGGAGGTGCTGCGCCAGCAGATGGAGGAGCTGAAGGCGAAGGAGATGGAGGTGAGGCCGTGCCCCGGCCGCCAGGCCTCCTCACTTGTAGCCGCTCATTGTGAGGAAACAGGCATCTAAGAAGCTGCTCCGCATGGAGATGGCATCCGGGAAGTGGTTCTAAGAAGGGGAGCCACACTGGGTTCTCCTGACATGTGGTCTCACCAGTGGTTCTTCCACACTCACGCTGTGTGCCGGATTCTTGAACCCTAGCCCTCGGGGGATCATACCTGTCCCCGCAGATGTGGGTAGAGGCCTGCTGTCTGAGGGCCTCTGAGACCCCGGAGTTCAAGGGCGCTTGGTAGACTTGACTTAGTCTGATGAGCCAGCCCACAGCTCTCCCCAGCTAGTTGTTTTGGGGTCTCGGGACAAACCATGAGGATCTTTGGTCCAGGAGGCTGTTCCAAGAATCCTGTGCCCAGCAATTCTGAGGGGAGCAGCCCCCCTCCCCCAGGCCTCAGTGATTTGAGAACTGGGTCCTTTGTGCCCAAGCACTAGACTGGCTGCTGGGAATACAGCTGGGGGCTGTGTCAGGTTGGGGAGAGAGAGGTTCAGTTGCAGTAAGCGTGGGCAGTGCAGGGTCATGTGGGGCAGGGTTTCATTCTTGTCGGCGGGGTTGGGAAAGACCCAGCCGGGATGACTGAGTGAGCTGGGCCAAAGGGCTTAGTGCCTTGAAAGTGGGAGGGGATCCCGGGTACCAGGTGGCCAGGCTGCCCTTGTTGCATCGTGTCTGCTAGAAAGGGAGATGAGGGATGACGAGCCTAACTGGGTTTGCTGTCCGGTAACCACAGGCCACCAAACTGAAGAAGGAGCAGGAGAATCTGCTGAAGCAGCGCTGGGAGCTGGAGAGGCTGGAGGAGGAGAGGAGGCAGATGGCAGCCTCGCGGCAGAAGGCAGAACTGGGGTACGCGTGGGAAGGCCCCCACCCTTCACCTGCCCATCCCAGACCAGCGATGCCTCTCACTTTCTCAGGCTTGCCCTGTTAACCCTGAAAGCAGAAGGGATACAATCTGTAGAAAGTAACAGTCTAACCTCTGCAGAATTCTTTATGATCATAAACATTAAAGGTAACCCATATCTTCTCATTTCTAGACGCTTCCTGAGACACCAGTATAATGTGAAGCTCAGTAGACGCACACAGCAGATCCAAGAGGAACTGGTCAGTCTGAAGTGACAGCCTGGTGTCGCTTGTACTTTCTTTTGAAAACCATGTTTTTCGTTGCTTAGTAACGGGTGCGTTTTCATGAGAAACCAAGGGTCATCCCCTCTTGACCAGCAGCCCTCGCAATCCCTGCCCCTCCCCAGAGGTGTCTGGGTATACATCTTTCTGGATATACAGTTGATCCCTGAACCACATGGGGGTTAGGGGCACTGACCCCTATGGAATTGAAAACCTGTGAACTGTTGTTTCTGCCTCAGAAACAAAGGAACTGATAGAGACTGATAAATGACTCCCTGAAGGGCAGGAAGCTAAGATAGTTTGGACAGAATCAGGACTCAAACCCCAGCTCTTTTGAGTCTGCACACTGTAATCTCTAGTCAGACGCTTCTCCCCCACTTAGTTAATATAAAGATCTGTAAAGGGAACTCCGCTCAGTACTCTGTAATTACCTATATGGGAAAAGATTTTAAAAAGGAATGGATATATTCCATTATAACTGAATCACCTGGCCATATACATGAAACTAATACAATATGGTAAATCAACTATATTCCAAGATAAAATAAAAATTAAAATATTAAAGATCTATAAAGTAAAAATACAAGTACTATCCTTATTGACAAAAAACTGTGGTTAGTGGACTCGCCCAGTTCAAACCCACATTGTTCAGGGGCGAGCCGTCCACATTCAGGGGAGTGGTGGGTTTGGGGCTTCTTGGTTTCGTTTTTGAATGTACTTGATGTGGCATTGTGCAACACAGTACCTAACAGTACACCTCAGACCTCAAGACCAGTGTTCTTAAACTGAGCTTGCCCTTTCTGGCTAGCTCAGTGTTTCTGGCAAGTATTTAGACGGGCTCCCTCGCTGAGATGGGACAGGAGAGATCTCTCATCCTGGCTGGCTGTCCTCTCACAGGACAGCTGCAGGAAGCATTTTGAGCATTTCTGTAGCTTGCGTCCTCTGCAGTGGCACTGCTTGCAAATTGTGCTCTAGAAAGCTGGGCTGCCAGGTGTGTCCGAGGGCAGGCTGTGCGTGTGGTGCAGAGAGTCTCTCCTGGTGGTGGGCAGAGAAAAGCTCCTGGGTGTTTGTGGCCTCTACAGTGGCCCTGAGTGATCACACCCTGCCTTCTCTGGAAATGGCCCACGACTTCCCAGAAGACCTGCGGTCAGGGAGGAAGGCTGTTACCTGCGGTAACTGCGCTTCCTCGTCTGTCCTCTAGGAGGCGGACAAGCGCATCCTGCAGGCGCTGTTAGAGGAGGAGGAGGAGAACCAGCGTGTGCACCAGGCCCGGCGGGAGCAGGCCCTGGCCGACGTGGCCTGGATGAAGCGAGTCATTGAGGAGCAGCTGGAGCTCGAGAGGGCGCGGGAGGCGGAGCTGCAGATGCTGCTGAGGTGAGAGGTGGCATCCTGATGTCCCCGCGTGCCACGGTCCCCGCAGGTCAGCAGGTCACCATGAGGGTTGTCTGCTGCTGTTGAAATGCCCGTCCTTGTTCCTCTGTCCATCGTTTGTGAGGTGCACACCTTTGCTAATGGACCTAGCTTGTGGGTGTTTCCCTTGGGTTATGTAAGGTGGAAACCACTGGGGTTTAAAGTAAGGATCTGTTCATCTGAAATCTTAGAAATTTGAAAGGAAATTGTTATAAATTATGGAGACATTGAATGCATCTTCAGTTCAGTTCAGTTCAGTTCAGTTTAGTCGCTCAGTCGTGTCTGACTCTTTGCGACCCCATGAATCGCAGCACGCCAGGCCTCCCTGTCCATCACCATCTCTCGGAGTTCACTCAGACTCACGTCCATTGAGTCAGTTGATGCCATCCAGCCATCTCATCCTCGGTCGTCCCCTTCTCCTCCTGCCCCCAGTCCCTCCCAGCATCAGGGTCTTTTCCAATGAGTCAACTCTTTGCATGAGGTGGCCAAAGTACTGGAGTTTCAGCTTTAGCATCATTCCTTCCAAAGAAATCCCAGGGCTGATGTCCTTCAGAATGGACTGGTTGGATCTCCTTGCAGTCCAAGCGACTCTCAAGAGTCTTCTCCAACACCACAGTTCAAAAGCATCAATTCTTCGGTGCTCAGCTTTCTTCACAGTCCAACTCTCACATCCATACATGACCACAGGAAAAACCATAGCCTTGACTAGACGGACCTTAGTCGGCAAAGTAATGTCTCTGTTTTGAATATACTGTCTAGGTTGGTCATAACTTTTCTTCCAAGGAGTAAGCGTCTTTTAATTTCATGGCTGCAGTCACCATCTGCAGTGAGTTTTAGGCCTATATAAATGAGTCTGGATCCTAAAACTCCATCTGGTAGAGTGAAGTAATGGAATAACAGGTAACGCTTATTGAGCACTTACTGTGTGCCAGATGCAGTGCTGAGTGCATTATGGTCCTCCTCCTGTTTAATCCTGATGTCCAGGCTGGTGCTAGGCTCGCAGAGTACTTGGGCCACAGATAGTCAAGGCCACTCACCTGCCCGGACCACAGGGTGAGCTAGAGGGGCCGCAGAAACGTGATAGCAGAGCTCAGCCGCTGGCGTGCCCCTCCTCCTCTCCAGTCCCAGTGGTTTCATTCACTTCTGTGTTTAAATGTCCTGGGTGCATGTCATCACCAGTGCTTTCTGTAAGGAGAGGGAGTGTTAAAAAAGAGAACTTGAAAGTGCTTGCAACAGTAGTATTTTCTGTGAAGTATCCTTACCTGTAATCCATTGAAAGTTTACCTGGAGGTTGACCCCGCAGAAAGTGTACATTACCTGGCGCCCTGGAGCCATGATTGTTCTTTGGTTCTCTTCTGCCACTGGCGGTGGTAAGGAGCCCGCTGTCATCCGCTCTGTGTCTCCCTAGGGAAGAGGCCAAGGAAGTGTGGGAAAAGAGAGAGGCAGAGTGGGCCCGGGAGAGGAGCGCTCGAGACCGGCTGATGAGCGAGGTAAGCCCGGGAGGGGCTGCAGCTCGGCCGGGCAGGTGTCTGGGGTTGGTGACCATGTGTTGACCCTGCCAAATGCTCAGGGAACAGAGTCCCCTCAGGTTATTTTGTCATCTTTTATATCACCATAAAAGTAATATGTTTATTAGAAAAAAGTTTCAGTATAGAAAAGTAAAACCGAAAAGTCACCTAGACCCCTATCATCTCCACAGCCACCATTTATTTCCTTCTGTGCTTCTGTTTCTATGCATAACATTTTTCCTACATATTACTTACTATACTGAGCTATTTGATTTCTATCACTTTAATATATTATTATATCTTCTTTGTAAATATCATTTTGATGACATATATCACGTGGGTAGACAATAGTTTGTTTTTCTATTCCTTTTGTGGGTCCATTTTTTTCTAATTGGAGCCTTTTAAGAAACACTGCGATGAACACCTGGTGCAGAAGCCTTCTCCATATTTAGGATTTTTTCTTGGGGTGCAACACCAGAAGCGGACTAAAGAACGTGACTGTTTCATTTGCCATTTAGAAGTAGTCTGTTATAAGACACACCCCAATTCAAAGGAAGTCTTTTGGGGGAAGAAACCCTTTATTATCCATGTATTGAAAGTTATCTTAAAGTAGTTTAAAATGGATCTTGTATTCTGTGCATGCCAGCATGCTACATTTTAGAACCTGTGGGAATGTGGGTCCCAGCTGGTGCTCTTTTGGGAATACCAGATATTCTCCAGCATCTTTTGACTTTTTTCCCTCCCATTTAAAACATCCCTCCTTGTTGTGGCCACTTGTCCTGTCCAGAGAGCCTGGCTGTCTGGAATGGCAGGTGGTTCCCGAGACTGGACCGTGTTCTGGACGAATCCTCCAGAATCAAGCACAGCAGGTTTCTGCTGCTCTGAGCAGTGAATTCACAGCCACAAGGTTGGCGGGATGACCCCGACTCCTACCTCTGGCTGCCTGCGTGGCTCATGGTTCTTGCTTTTTCTGGCACTCACTGATAGGGAGTGAGAGTCATCTTGCGGATGTGTGTCTGTGGGGATGGGGCTCCACCCCTGCCTGCTTCCGTCTCTCTGGTGCTTGGCTGTCCCCACACGCACCGTCCACGTGAACCTTGTGTGTGATGGGGACATGTGGGAAGTACAGCCAATTGTCTGGGCTGACCCTGTAGTAGGCTTGCCTGGTGCATTTGGGCCTGAGGCTGAGGATTAGGCTGGTGTCTGTGTAGCTGCTGAGTGGTCCACGGCTGGTGGAAGAGGCATCTGTTAAAGTCTAACTAAGACCTCCCCTCTTCTTTCTGTTGAGGATAGGTATTGACCGGAAGACAACAACAGATCCAGGAAAAGATTGAACAAAACCGACGGGCGCAGGAGGAATCCCTGAGACACAGAGAGAAACTTATTCAGGATCTTGAGGCGGCAAGAGAGTCAGCTCGTCGTGAGAAAGAGGAGAGTGAGGAACTGAAATCGGCCAGGAAGCAGGAGCTGGAAGCCCAGGTGGGGCTGAGCCCTGGGACGAGCGCACAGGCAGCAGGCCCTGCTGGGGTTGCTGCGCTGTCAAGGCACGGGGCTCAGGGGCCCTTGACTTACTTCCACAGCCTGGCCTGGACTTTGTCTAGGAAGCCCACAATCAGGAGCTCAGGGCATCCATTTTTGTTTCCCACTGGAACCTTGACCCTTCTGGTTGTAGGTCCAGCCCCGCTCCAGGTCCTCCATCTCCCAGGAAAGCAGTGCTTACTGTGCCTGCCCCTCACCTCTTTCCTGGTTGCCTCTGCAAGCACTTGGCTCTCTGGCCCCAAATCTCTTTTATTCAATTCAGTACCTAACAGTTAACACAAAAGAATCTTCCAAACACGTGGCCACATCCAAAGTGTTTCACAAGGTACATATGACCACACACATAACCTCTCCGGGTCCACAAGCATCCTTCCCACGAGGGCACTGGTGCTCAGTGCTGATGCTCCAGTGAGGGGAACCCAGGCTGTCCCTCGAGATCGGAGGCAGGGTCCTGCCCGTGGCCCGTCCAGGGTGACTTTCCTCTTGGTGCCCAGGTGGCAGAGCGGCAGCTGCAGGCGTGGGAGGCAGAGCAGCAGGAGAAGGAGGAGGAAGAGGAGGCGAGGCGGGAAGAGCAGCTCACGGCCGCCCTGCTGCAGCAGGAGGCGAAGATGATGGCCAAGCAGGGCTACCGGCCCAAGGTAGGGAGCTGCCCAGCCGGCCCTGCCCTCCTGGTCCCCCGCTCACAGCCCCGGGCACAGGGCTGCTTCCCAGCACCTTGGCTCTTCCTTGCTCCTCTTCCCGTGTGTGTCTTCCTTTCCTGACCGGTAGGGAGCCTGGACGCGGTCTGTTCGATCCTTCGTCGGGCCTCAAACAGACCTTGCAGCAACTTTGCTCTGGCTCCTGCCACTGCAGCCTGTTGACTGAGGTCCCGACTGCTCTGCTGGTGCCTGGCGACCCTGTCTGGGACAGAGCAATCTGGGAAGAGGTTTGGGGCGGCTGGTGAGGGGGGAAGGTGCAGTGGGGCTGGGTCCTAGCTGTCGGGACAGCAGTGCCCAGCTGAGCGGGTGATCGGGACCTGGGTCCCTTCCTCTCCTGCCCTCGGCACTGTGGTCACCCCCTCCCTGTCGTCTGGTCCTCTCCTTCCTTCTTTCTCTGTCTCCCCACGTACTTGAATGACCCCTGGGTCAGGACCTCAGGGGAGCACAGAGAAGCGAGGGCCATCACCCGTGCTTTGGGGGAGCTGATGAGTAAAGGACCAGGGAAGTGACGGAGGGCTCAGCAGGCACGTTGCTGCTGTCCCTCCTTGACCAGGGCCACCCTGGCACTCACGTGCTGCCAGACAGAGGCCGGCTCCTCTGGTCAGAGACTCTGGGAAGCTGATGGAGCAGAGCAGGTCGCACACCTGTTGCAGAATGCCAGTGTCCTAGCCAGCCGGGGCTCTCGAGTGCAGGGAGCAGCGTTTTCTAAACTTCCTCTACCGTGGATCAGTGCATGTCTCAGATCAATGACTCACAGAGCCACGTGAAGTGTTACTTAGGGCTGGTACTTAACAAATCAGAGTGCCTCATTTATGGCTTAGGGTCGGAGACTTTTCAGCTGTAAAATGAAAACAGCCATTTATAAAATGGCGCTTTTAGCTGTTTCTTGAGATGAGATTAATTTCTAATGCTCCAGCGACTACTGACTTAATCAGTCTTATGTTTTCTTTCTTCTCAGCCTTATGGACATCCCAGAATCGCTTGGAACTGACTTAGTTGGTACTGGAAGAACAAAGAGTGAGGATGGTGAGGTCTCTGCTATGCTGCCGCCAGACCATTGTACAGGCTCTGTTCCAGTGTTCAGGTCGCTGTAAAATAGTTGAGTGAATGTTCAGGTCCACGATTAAATGGCGTGAGGGTCTGGCTGGACTTTAAGCTATGATGGCTATACAGGAGGCCCTTTCCTGCTTTTTATATCCCAGAAGGGGACTTGATAGTCACACGTTGACAGTGCTGTCACAGCCTTGTGATATGTTGATAAATAATGTTAGATTCTAAATTGGTGCTAGGAGTTATAAGTTGTATTCCATGACAGGCTACGGGTTTCCTGTTGTCTCACCTCTAATTGTCCACCTCCAGTGAGGACTCTTAATTACAGATAGGAGACAGGTTTTTCAGTTTTTAAAATTGCCATTTAAATTTGTTCTATTGAAAACAAAACTTGTGGGTCTTGGTCTAGTTTATTATTTTCAGGGTTTATTAATTTAGGTCCCCAAACAATTATGTCTTGTTTTCTGGAAGAAAAGAACTATGAACCCTAAGACAGTTTGGTGGCGTCCATTGATGCTTTCTGAAAAGGTGGTGAGAAATGAGTCTTTCCTCGTTTTAGAAGTATTTAGGTAGAATTTGCATAGAGCCTTGTTGGGGGTGATGGGTGACCCCAACATGTATGTAACTGAGCCTCAAAAGGTCACCTGGCTGGCTAACCTTTTGGTAGGACACCTTGGGCCTCTAGTGTCTTGGATAGGGCTCAGCCATGTGCAGCCTTTTGAGATTTATGTCCCCAGAGGAAGGGGCATTGAACCTGAAGAAACTAGATCAGACTCAACTGCAGATCAGCCAAAAATGTCTCTTCTCACTGTCCTATCAATGTGACATAGTCCTAGATTAATCTCTATAAATAGCTATAAGTTCCTTGTGGCAATAATCATATTTTTATGACTTGTATTTTTTTTCACATTTTTCCTCTGAGATTTCAGTTTTCATTATATTGTGCTCAAGATTCCATATCTCAGTAAATTACAACTAATTACAGGGCTCTGTTCCAGGTTATTAAAAACCAGAGTTTATTAAAAAATCCCGAGTCTCAGGGTGGCACTGCCTTTCATTTCTATTGTGCCATAAAAACAAATGGAGCTGAGAACTACATCCTTAGCCTGGTTTTCATTTTCTTGTCTTAAATTTCTTTTGACTATGAACCCCTGAGCACTGCTTTCATTATGCATGTTCATATTTCCTCCTCTCAGATGTTCGTTAATTGTGAAATAAAGTTCTGGTTTGATGGCACTGCTTCCAAGATTTTGTCACTGTTGCTTTTAATAACTGCTGCAAAGTGGGTTGTATAGAATGATAAGAGTTTTACTGATTTAATCCACATCTCTAACAGGTCTGGATACTTTCACTTTCTTGTGTCAGTGGTATTGTCTCCGTTCTCATTTCCACTGGAACCTCTTCTAAGTAAAACTACAGGGAATTACTAGCAGTCATACATTGTCCGAGCTCCAGGATAGAACTCAAAATGGACAGAATGTCTGGTAAATAGGCACTCATGTATTTACTGATTATTTTTTATTTCCTTGAGATTTTTGTTCGTGAAGCCTGGCAGCAGTCTTATTAGCATTCAAGTTTATTACAGGGAATTCCCTGGCAGTCCAGTGGTTGGGATTCTGCAGTCTCTGTTACACTAGTTCTCTACCCTAATATATTTAAATGTTTCCTCTCTGAACTGGGCCTCAATCTTTGTTTCCAGATTTGGAGCATCCACTGTCTCAGCTATTTCTGGTGTAGCACGTACTCTTCTTAGCTCGTAATTATTGGTTGCATATATTGGTTTTATTATTTTAAGCAACTTTTCCTACTTACTGTAAAATTAACGATTTGTGGATCATTCTACAGTAGATTCTCCTGCACGGTTCAAGTTGTTACAGATGGTGTTGAAGCCACTACTCACATGTTCCGTATGTGAATGATTTTCACTCTTTTTGCTCACTCAGCACATATATCCTCTCTAGGGAGGATGTGCTGCTAGGCCTGGGGAAGTTACAAAGCTGAACAAGAACAGGGACAGGAATCAAACAAGTGCACGAATGAGCAGATGTCCCTGGCAGGCACAGAGCCAGCTGTAACTCATGGGGCTGAAGGAACCATTTGTGCAATAAACATATTCAGTGCATCCGTATTTCCTTATGGGTAAATTAATATTTACGGTTTTGACAATCTGTTTTGGGCTGCACTGGGTCTTCACTGCTGCATCCAGGTTTTTTCTGATTGCGGCCAGCAGGGTCTACTCTCTAGCTGTGGCGCGTGGGCTCCACAGTTGCGGCTCGCAGGCTCTGAGAGGGCATCGGCTCAGTAGCTGTGGCCCGCGGTCTCAGCTGCTCCCATGTGTGATCTTCCCAGACCAGGGATTGGACCTGTGTCCCCTGCACTGCCAGACGATTCTTCACCACTGGGCCACCAGGGAAGTCCCATAATGAATTTTTTTTTTTTTTTACAATCTGGGTTTTTAGGTAGTTTTCAGTCTTCATAAAATACAGAGCATCATCATAATACCTTCAAACACATTAGCATCAGCAGTGCTTGCTGACCGTGATGAAATTTGGCCATGAAGCCACGTGGAATTTTATTTTAGGGAGTCTGACACCATCGTGTCTTCATTTTAGAGGGTTATTTACTTTATGACTTAATGTTATGATTACTCAAAAGTGCTAAAAGGTAGGGAAAAACCTACCTCAAAGGATATGCTGCTGCTAAGTCGCTTCAGTCATGTCCAACTCTGTGGGACCGCATAGACAGCAGCCCACCAGGCTCCACGGTCCCTGGGATTCTCCAGGCAAGAACACTGGAGGGGGCTGCCATTTCCTTCTCCAATGCATGAAAGTGAAAAGTGAAAGGGAAGTCGCTCAGGCGTGTCCAACTCTTCGAGACCCCATGGACTGCAGCCCACCAGGCTCCTCCATCCATGGGATTTTCCAGGCAAGAGTACCAGAGTGGGGTGCCATCGTCTTCTCCGATATAAGCATGTAATTAAAAAAATTTTTTTATTAAGACTTTATACCTTAAGTGTTTCATTTTGGGGTGCTAATGTAAATGGTATTATTTATTCATTCTAATTTGGCTTCCAGTTTTTTCTTTTAAAAACTGGGATTCTGTGAACATCCTGACATAATTTCAGTCGCATGCATTTAGGATCATCTCTAGCTAGGCAGCTGGAAGGCCTCTCTCTCAGCCTTCCGTGATGCTGACATGAAAGCCACGCTGTGATGCTCTCCTTGCAGTGTGGTAGTGGTTTCTTTCTCTCCCTCACTTTATTTTGGTTATTAGCTGGTTTAAAAGGCTGCAGTTCCCTTTTGTTCATTTTCTTGCCCCTAAATACCCAGTCCTCCATTTCTGTACACACTGTGTAGAGAACACTGCCCTGAACATTGAGACAGCTGAGTTGGGCAGTGTCCTCCACTCAAAAGATCAGAGTCTGACTTGAGCAGTAGTTTCCACATGTCTCCATTTGATACCGACAGAAGAGAAGAGAAATACTTATGGCAAAAAAACAAGGAATTGGAAACCAAACACAAGCTCAGCCACCCAGGTGTTCAACATTCCTTTAGAGCCCCCAGCACCCACGGTGGGCAGAGACCAGCATCCCTGCCTTCCCACCCTGATGCTCCAAGACCAGAGGAGTGCCTCTGGGTCTGCCCCCCACCTCTGTCCAGGGTGGAGCCATCCCTCACCTCTCCTGCTTCCAGAAGGTCTGCCGTCCACTGTGTTCCTGCAGCCCACACCCTGGAAGCTCCCCTGGACAGTGAGAACCCTGTGGCTGAGCACAGGCCCTATGTGCTGACCCGCACCACCGCCACCACCAACTGGGCTGTTTCCTCATCTGCAAAATGGGAGGTCGTTTCAGTTGTGACTGTAGGAAATTGCACTTAGCCAGGGACTGCCCACAATAAGCGCCTATATAGGTAATTATGTAGGCAATTCAGCCCCTCAGAAAGGAAGGGGGCTGGGTGGGGTAGGGAAATATCGGAAGAGGTCCTGGGAGGGGAGGGCTAGGAGAGGGAAGCAGATAGCAAGGTGTGGGGCAAGAGGGGCCTAACAGCTACTCTTAGGCCATAGTGGGGTGCGTGTGTGTGTGTGCAAATTGTAAGACCAAGTTAGATTTCAAAACTACCCTGTCTGTAATGCATTGTGGGCTCCTGATGAAAGCAGGGTCTGGGAGAGAGACGGTCCTTCCAGTTGGTCCTTACAGGATAAAGGTGAGAGGAGGCTAGGCCAGGTGGGAGGGAGTTAATTACCTGGGGTTCTGAAAGGCAGAGGTGGAGAACTGGCGGGCGGCAGGCCATAGGCAATGCTACAAGGACCAGGGAGGAAGGGAGAGAAGCCTGAGAGGGGACAGACAGAGGGGGAAGACGAGTCCCAAGAAGGGAAGGGGTAGGGGGGGAGAGGAGTTTCGGGGAGCAGCTGCACTGGGGTGGGAGATGCGCTGAGAATTCTGGGGAGTGTGGTCAGGGAAACTGTGCTTGTAAGGGCCTGGGAGTGGGGGTGGGAGGATGAAGCCCAGCTTCCCCAGACCTCCCCTTGTCCTCAGCACCCCCTCCGCCAGGGAGCTGCTGTGTGGTGAGCTGCCGCGTGACCCCAGAAAGCTGTGGAGTCCATGCCATCTCGATGGCTCTGGCCACGGGGACAGCTCCTGGACAGCCTCTCGGCACGTCACCCTCAGATGGCCCCCAACCTGTCCCTGTGGTGAGGCCAATGGCCTCTGTGTAGCCCCACAGCCAGTGGACAGTCCTTTCAGTCGGTTATTTCATAGACGCTGCGGGGATCCTGGCACCTGGGGCTCAAGGGTAGGACACAACTTCTTGGCAAAAGAAGACTATGCCCCGGTTACTCACTCAGAGGTGACAGCACTTATGCTTGGCCGGCTTTCGCCGAATTTTAAAAATTTAACGTGAGGAGTAAAGGCCTCACTATCAGATACCTGGAAGTGACCCCATGATGCAGAACCTCTTGTTAAGAAAGCTGTCTGCTGAGCACAGAGGAGGACAAGGCCATTGACAGAGCTCCCAGGGTGGAGGCACCTGCAGTACCGCCTCTCATGGAAGATGGGTTTCCATGGGGACAACTTCCTCAGAACTTTGATCGAGTATCTGGAAACATCAGCTAATTGATGGCAGACACAGTACCCCAAGGACACTTACAGAGCCTGTTTATTGCATAACTAGCAGGCACAAATTCCAAAACGGTTTTACAACACTTACAGGGTTGAACAATAATTACAGGGATACGAATGTACAATGAACAGGAAAAATAAGTACAGAATCATGGGTGACATGGAGAGAAGACACTGGGATAAAAGGCATTTCATTTTTCCTATGCAGCATTTTCTTTTGGAAAATCAAGGTGACCTTCAACTGGGACAAGGAAAGAAGGAAGACCCTGTGTGGGGAGCTCAGGGTGGCTGCAGGGGACAGACTCAAGCCCGGCTTGCCCGGGTTCTGCAGCTGAAATCGCTGGGGGAGTCGGAGGACAGCTCCTGAGTTGTGCGTTTCCAGTTCCCATCAGTGAAATGCTGTGTTTAGTCTTTGGGTCCGAGTCGTCGTTCTTTGGCAAATAAGAACTATTTGTGTTCCGAGGCAGAGGAGGACTTCAGCGGGAGGCGCTCAGGTAGAGCTGCCTCCCGGTCATTCTCCTACCTGTGTCCTCCCAGCTCCTCAGGGCATCTGAGGGGGCGGGGATTTGAGAATCAAGGGGAAGAGGATGACATGACAGAGCTCAGACGTCAGTGTAAGGCCTGGGAACCCATGTGCAAAAGGTGAACGGCTGCTCAGACGAGGTGCGAACGTCCACAGGCCCCGCAGGTCTCTGACCCCAGCCTCGAGGAAACGCGCAGGGGGCTGGAGGAGAAGGGCCCCCTCAGGCCTGTCGCTGGGTGTCACTCCACCTGGGAGCTTCCCTCCCCGAGTGCTGGCACTGTGGGTCTGCAGGGCGAACTCCTGTGGTGTGCTCACGGCTGGGCATGCTTTGCTGGCCCTCATGTTCCTTGACTTTCTCCAGGGGCACGAAATGACACCCCCCACTCCAGGTTCTGAGTATGCCTGTGAAGACGCCGCTTCACCCACTGCGGCAGCTCATCATCCAGAAGGCCGTCCTCCCGATGGAGGAGGCCAAGGGCGCCGACCCAAGACTGCGCCAGGCCTTGCCCAAGGAGCCCATGTTGGCCAGGAAGAGGAGGGACAGCCCATCTGTGCAGTGTGCAGAGATGGTTCTCAGACGGTGCCTGAACTGGAGGTAGAAGACCTCCTTTGATCTGACAAGAGCGTGGCACTTAGGTTTGTGCAGACAAGCCTTGGAGACATGGACCCTTTCCCCACGCTACTCAGCAGAGCAAAAAGCCGGGGAACGCACCCAGCACAGTGACTGAGTAACCAGACACCATCACCAGCCTCCTTCCAACAGCATTCAGTCAGGCTACAGAGGTGTTTGTGAATCAAACAGTTCTGTGAAAATACAGGCTTACCGAGCATGTTTTGGGGCAACTGTGATGATTTTGACTTTTCCATGTGTGTGAACGAGCGCTATGGGACAGAACAGATGGGTGAAACAAGGACCAATATCAACTTTAACACAGGGTACGGCAGCCCTGCAAAAGGTAATAGGGCTCAGAGGCTAAACCCGGGGAGGCCAGGGAAGCCAGGCTTCGCGATCCACAGCAGAGCTGGGAGCCAGCAGCCTCAAGGCCGCAGCATGCCCACACGTGTGCTGTGAACACGTTTAGACGAGTCACCGACGTTTACAGATGGAGAGATGGCACAGAAATATCTGATGTCTTCCGACAAGTCAAAAGCTTCGGCAACTCCAGGCCCGTTTTATTTACACGGCAGCCTGAGTGGAGCTGGGCAGCTGCTGTCCCCACTGACATGCCGTGGGCTCCCCGCTGTCCCTGGCACCTGGCTCACTTCATTCATTGTCACTACCGCCTGGCCCCGCTGGTTGAGGTCAGGGTCTGAGCCACGCCCACACAAAACAGCGGCCACGAGCAGGAAGGAATACACTTTTAGCTTCCAGAACGACCCAGCTCTTCTTAGAAGGCAACCTCAGGGCATCCCAGACCTTACACCTGCAGGCTTTTGTAGCCTTGGGATCGCGCACAGTCACCTAGAGCGCTCTGCAGGGACTTCCTGAAATGTGATGTCTGATGCTGAAGTACCAGCGACGAGGTGCCAGAGGAGAAGCAAACCCCGGTGACTGTACGCATCTTACCTTATCCAAAGTCCTTAAAGGTGGTGAGATGTGTGGGGCTGGTCGTGTGAGAAGGCTTTAAGCGGCTAAAGGAGTGAGGGGAGGAGACCATTTCTCTCGTCACAGTTTACGGCAGTGCTGTCTGAATGGGGTGAGCTTTGGCTCATGGGACTGGGGGTCCTCCGCCTGTGCGTGACAACGTTGCCAAGGCACACAGGACATGGGGATGAGTGCTTATCGCTATGGAGACTTCAGGGTGACCGTAAAACAGAAACGGACAGAAGACAAGATAGGAAAATCAGCTGAGAGAACACCGAGTGTGGCAGGACAGTAAACAGATCACTTCATTGTTTCCCCCCAAGAGAGACTATTACGCTAGTTTCAGAAAGTGGCAAAGTCCTTTCTCTACACGCCTGCTTGGAGATACCCCGAACTTAAAGAGGTTCTGCAGTAGAGCTTGGAAAACTTGCCTATTGCACAATGCTTGACAGGGATTAGACAACTCTCTCCAGAGAATGTTTCACTAAGAACCTCACTTATAGTCTCGGCCACAGGCAAGGAGTCTGAAGGGATGGAGAAGGTCTAACAAACTTTAAACAACGAAGCTCTGCTTTCGGGTGTCTATGGTCGTTAACTCAATGGTCACGGACAGCACGACAGAACGTCAGAAGGTAAACTGGCAAACAGGCACAAAATAAGGCAAGTGGGTTAAATTAATAGTCGAAAATTTGTTAGAAAACATGCAAAAATAATACTGAGTTTTCTTTTTAAAAAGTTTTAAACTTTCATCAAATGTTTGTGTCTGCAAAAATCGCAAGAGTTCCATGTCTAAAGTGGAAACCGGACTTGGAAAAGGAAACAGAAGGGCCAGCCCTGCCGTTCAGTTGTTGTTCTCTTTGGTGGTGATGGTGACCAGCTGCTTGGCGGCCTTGGCGATGTCGTAGGCACACTGGATGACCTGCTGCGTGACCAGCTGGATGTCCGTGGGCGGGCCCGGGTCCCCCGGGAGGGTCTTCTTGCATTCTGACTGCAGTCGGTAGGCACTGGACGTCAATAAGCGGAGGGAGGTCCTCACCATGTCGGACTTGGGTTTCTAAACAGAAAAACAGCCGTTCGCCATGGACTGCAGGGCGGACACCTCCGAGAACAGGGACAAGCATTCCTCGGAAGACAACTTAAACTATTCTGCAGTGAATGGCAGTTGTGTCCTGCATGTTTTTACTGGGGATGTGTGAAAGACCACAAGTTTGGCAACCTACAGCATAGGAGATTCTGGGGGCTCTGACTCAAAGTTCAGAGTGCACGCAGTATATTTAGCAGTATGCATTTACTAGTGCTATTCTGAAGCAGTATTTGAAAAAGTATTTACATGGGTGAAATATTCCAGATAAAATTTTTTTTCTATTAATGCTTTGCCTTGCAGCATTTGGCTTATACATTCTTGTCTTATTAAACCCAAACCAATAGCCCTATATGGCTGTTTGCATATTTAAAACTCTCCGTGCTACAAAAAGATGAATGTAATGTAAAGGTCATCAAGAAATTTCTTGGAGCTCATTGAAAAGGATCCAAACCAAGTTAAGCAGGGAGTGACTTACTTTGGGGAATAACGCTGCCATTTCTGTAACAGCTACATGTATCCTCTCTGAGCAGGGAATATAACTGCAAGAATATTGAAAAGGTTATTCAAAGACAGCAAAAATAATTCAGAGACAGAGAACACTCAGACATGAATACGTTTCCATTTACACTCCCGTAATAAAGGGGCTGAGGCCACAGCCAGCCTGCTGTGGATCCTACACCAACACAAGGCACTCGGGGATAAACCCAGGGTCCCCATCCTTCAAAGCTGATTCCATCGTGTAAAAACAGCCTCCAGGTATGGATGCAGGCGACACGCATAACAGCCTGGGGGAGCCACAGAAGACTGAGATCACAACATGCGCTGAATGGATTTGTACATCTTAAAAAAATGACAAACTTCCCAGACTGCAGCAAGTACCATACTGCGATCTTTGAAGCCAGAAAGCAGCCCCAGGACACAGGTTTATATTCTTGAAAGAAACACAACATAAGCATGTTTTTCTGGTCATTTGCAACACGAGCGGGGCACTTCTGAGTGGGGTGAGATGGGAAGTGGAGCGTGGGGCCCGTCAGTGGGAGAGTGCCAGGGGAGGGGTGTACCATGTTATCGAGGACCCTAACAGACCGTATGTGGGAAGGTGGGGAACGTTCTGCTTCATGTAACGACGCAATGAAGGAGCCTGCTGTCCAGGCCGCGGTGCTGAGCAGAGGTACTGCACAGCTATAGCATGTGAGGCAGGAGGGGCATGTGATAAACAGGATGCCCCAGGGAAGGGGAGATGAACGGTTATATGATTTTCACGGAAGGAGGCTGAGAAATCGTGTAGGTTCCTCTTTCTCTCTGACGCTCCTCCAGCCATCCACCCATGAAGACTGATTCTGCTCCGGTAATAAACACTGCCCACTCCTCTCCTGGTGCGGGGAAATGACGCCACTGGGAGAAGTCTGAGCTGTACAGCAAAATGAAAAGGGTGGAAAACGGGGAGGTGAACGTGACATTGCCAGGGACACGGAGACTGCAAGAGACACTGGCCCAGCTTTCTGTGGAAGGGAGCACAGAGGAAGAGGGAGGGGCAGTATGGTGCTCCTGGAACAACTCCTGTTTGTGCAGAGGCATGAAGAGAACTTCTTCATGGAAGCACTAAACTTTGCTGTTGGTTAGTCGCTGAGTTGCGTCTGACTCTCTTGCGACCCTATGGACTGTAAGGCCACCAGGCTCCTCCGTCCATGGGATTCACCAGGTAAGAATACTGGAGTGGGCTGCCATTTCCTCCTCCAGGGGATCGTCCCAACCCAGGGATCGAACTCACATCTCCTGGATTCTTTACCACCGGGCTACCTGGGAAGGCCAAATTTAGCTGACCTACTCAAAAAAAATGAGGTTTTCATGTATTTTGATCAAATTCTGCTGCTTTCCACAAATTCAGTGGGATGATGTTAAACAATGTGTCTGGAGCAGGCCAGCCACCACCTGAAACTAGGGTCAACTTGCAACTGCTAATAACTTACCCGAGAGGAAAGGGGTGGGTTAAAACAGGGGCCAGGCCCTTCTCTGCAGCTGGAAAGAACTCTGTGGGATGCTGTTCTGCCCAGACTGAGCAGGTTTTTCTTTCAGGAGCAGAGAATGATTTGGGTGATGACTAGACCCACTTTTATTTGTAAACAACTTGCTTACTAGACATGCACATGCACACGTGAGGGAGTCGGGTAAGAAATCAGGTTCATTTCAGGAAACCTATGGCACACACTCCTCCCCAGCAAAGCAGAGCAGCCGGGAGAATCTGTTGCCAGTTTTGAGGCAGCTTCTTTCACCTCGAGAACTAGGAATGTCACCACCCCAAAGATGCTGTCATTCTATCTCTAGATGCAGTTTTATTCAGAGCATTTCACGACATCAAAAATTAAAAACACCATATAAAACAGGCGAGACGCATGGAGACAAGCAGCATGGAAGCATATGCACTATACCATATGCAAAACAGACAGCCAGCGGAGACTTGCTGCAGGGCTCAGGGGACTCAGACAGGGGCTCTGTAACCACCTAGAGGGGTGGTGAGGAGTGGGAGGGGGAGGAAGGTTCAAGGAGGAGGAGACATATATACATCTAAGGCTAATTCATGTTGACGTATGGCAGAAAGGAAACCGATATTGTAAAGCAATTATCCTTCAATTCAAAATAAATTTTTTAGAAAGAAAAAATTACCATAGAAAACAAACAAGCAAAACCCAAACTTACACATTTAAGTGTCTTAAGTAAACCTGAAATTTCCAACCTTTTGACGTCAGCATGTTAAAACCCAGTCTCGTCTGTAACTAGAGCGGCAGCGTCTCTCCCGGAGCCAGGCAGGATTCTCAAGCCCCCTTACCTGTCATGTTTATTTTCTTGGGCTGCCCTTAGGAGCTCCTGTATGTTTTTGGTGATCTGCTCCGTCTTCCGGATGACGTCTTCGGTGCTGGGGAGGATGGGGCTGGGGGCCGCATGGGGCTCTGCCGTGTCTGGGCCTGAGCTGTCACCCTGCCACACCGAGCTCCTCTGCCTTCCTTTCCTGCTTGACCTGTGAGCGTTAAAGAAGTGGTTAAACGTGACAGGTGCTGATGGGTGGCGCTTCTAGAAGCCTCGGCGTGTGCATCTGCTGGAGGCACAAGCGGGCTGCTACTGTGGTTTCCTTTATCCTGTCTGGCAGGAGACTTGGGGTAAGGCTCGCTGAGCAGCAGCAGCTACTGCTCACAGGGAGGCTGCTTCATTCTACCACAAGGCTGAATGGGATGACCCTCATAGGAAGGCTAACGATGGGGAAAGGGAGGGAGCAAACGAATGGGAAGCGCTGTGTGGTTATCAAGTCATTTGAATCAAGGCCAATTCTTGGGACAGTGATGCAGGGTATAACCTAACGTTGACTTGAAGTGCAGGACTGACTTTAAGCATAATACAGAGACTCAGAGATGAGTCTAACCTGCTGGTAAAAGGAAAAAGGGCCCCTGGGGCAATCAGGTGAGATGAGGAGAGGTGTGAACTATGAACTCATGTCTCGGTAACTGAGGACCTTAAGGGTCTGAGAACAGAGAAGCAGGTGGAGGTGGTGAAGGGCGTGACCAAGCTGTTAGGGTTCTGGTTAGAGAGCCCAGCCCCGAGGCCTTCTTCCTGCTCGAGTACCCCATGTCATCCAGGCCCCTGTCGTTGGGAGTGTTGTCGTAGTCACTCTCCGGCGTGCTATTCTGCTTCTCCAGCCGGGATGCCTACAAGAGAAAAGGTGGTCCCGTTAGCTGAAACCACCAGGTACTTCCTGGGTGCCCTCCCAGGAACCCTCACCTGTCAGGCCACGTGGCCTTCATGCCCTAGACCTCATCTGGGACAGGGGCCAATGCTTTATTAAAAATTCAGTAACGGAATTCCCTGGTGGTTCAGTGGTTAGGACTTGGTGTTTTCACTGCCCAGGGCCTGGGTTTGATCCCTGGTCGGGGAATTATGACCCCACAAGCTATGTTCAGGGCCAAAAAAAAAATTTTTTTTTAATTAAAAAAATTACAAAAAAATTTTTTTTAGTAACTGATGAACAGTGGATCCAGAAATGCTTTCTTTCCTTCTCCACCCCATCTTCATCTTCACTCCTTAGCTGCTCTGCAACCAGATCCCTGATACAAATTAACAGAGACACGCAAGGCAACACTCACGTTTAGCTAAGAAGTATGGAGTTTAACCATAATATAAAGAGACCCATTTAAGAAGCAAACATGCCATATACCCATAGATTGGATTGTCAGTGCTGGGAGCTGCTTGCAGATTAGCTGGTCTAATACCAGATGGGAAAGGTGAGGTGAGGTGAAGTCGCTCAGACGTGTCTGACTCTTTGCGACCCCGTGGACTGTAGCCCACCTGTAGGCTCCTCTGTCCATGGGATTCTCCAGGCAAGAATACTAGAGTGGGTTGCCATTTCCTTCTCCAGGGGATCTTCCCGACCCAGGGATTGAACCCAGGTCTCCAGCATTGGAGGCAGACGCTTTACCCTCTGAGCCACCAGGGAAGCTGGTCTAATACCACCAGATGGGAAAAGGAAGGGCCAGAAGAGCCGGGGGTCACCCTCAAGGCCAAAAAGTCAACAGAAAACCTGCGCCAAAACCTGGGGCCTCCTGTCTCCTGCTGCCCGCGATGCCCCAGCCTGGGGTTCTGAGGCCTGCCACCGCTCTCAATCTGGCTCTCCAAGAACCACCCTTAGAGACGGCTTCTGTGAGCCCCAGGAGGAAGCCAGAAATCACTCATTCATTGCCACACGTTGTTTGTCAGCCAAAATGGATCAAGCCGGTGTGACAACTGGTTTCCAAACATTTTCATCCATCTCCCCAAACATCCATCCCTTAAAACATAAAGATACAGTGTAAAATAAAAGGGATGCAGGAACCCTTGAACTGTTTTGAGCAAATGGCAGCACCACTAAGGAAGTACAGAGCCTTCAGGGTGGGGTGGGGGAGTACTACATTTAGAGGGGACCACATTCCTTTGAAGGGAACTGTGTTAGTTCTGGAGTATTTAATACAGAGGATTTCCTCTCATTATTTATCCATAGTGCTTGAGAATTTCCTCATTTGAATAGAAATCAGTGGAAGCCGATTTAAAACCTAGGTTGATTACCAATTGCAAAAGACAAACATGAGCTATTTCTAGTTCTATACCCTGAATTTAATCCAAGTGAAGCAAAATGTGTGACTAAGGAATTTTATTGCAGCTGTAATAAGAGATAGCTGCAAATTCAGAATTTCTTCATGTGTAAATTCAGAGCCCTGTTTTAAACACATGGAGTCCCCATAGCTTCACTCATAAGAATGGTTCCCTTAGAGTGAGTCAGTTAAGAAAGCCTCCCTCAAGTTTAATTATGTGCGCCTTACTGACCATGCTGCTTGGCCTTCTGAAGGCCCTATGTGAGCAGGCAGGCAGGCAGCCCCTACTCTGCCTCTCTAGAAGCACAATACTATTAGGACTCGGTGCTTTCGCTACCCAGGGCCTGCGTTTGTTCCCTGGTTGGGGAATTATGACCTCACAAACTATGTGCAAGGCCAAAAAAAGTTTTATTAATTAAGAAAAAATTTTTAGTAACTGATAAACAGTGGATCCAGAAATGGTTTCTTTCCTTCTCTACCAGAATACGTGTTGCCTGCTAGCCTCTCTCAGTCCTCTCCCAGGTAGAAAGCTCTTTGTCTGTGTGTGTTGAGGTCTTTCACGTCTCCCTCAGATGCTCTATTTGGTTCCAGCCACTTAATGCAAGACACTTGCGATGGGCTTCTAAAGGGTCTGTGCTTTAACCACTTGAGTTCATCTGGCAAGTGATTGAAAGTGTTGGCTGGCAGCTGTACAGTCTGCAGAGCTAAGTTCTGTAAAAACTACAACATTCAAGATCCCTTTGTTTCGACCTCCTACCAGCAAGCAGTGCCTCTGATCTGGCTTCATGAACCAATCAGTGAGTTACTGGCTACTGGCTGTCTAGATGGAAGACCAAAGCAGGCACTATATCCCAGGAAGGGAATAGTGAAACCAGGCTCTTCCAGAGATATCTCAAAAAAGCAAAACAAAAACAAGACATGACAAAACCAAACCGAAAAAAAAAAAAAATTATTCTTACCTTTCACAGTGCATGTTTGAATAATCTTTAAATTTCCTTTCCTTTAGTTTTTATATATACATACACACAAAGATGAGTGTGTGCTTCCGTGTGTGTACACATATACAGAGCATAAAATGGAATGTGAAACACTTGCATTTAAATAAGTATTCTGAGAAATTTGTCCAGAGTAGTTCCAGTGAAAAAGCTAGAAAACAGAATTAAACCCAGAAAAATCCCATCTATTTACAATGGATCTTTTTGCCTTCCTTGATGTAAATTTGACAATTACAAATCAAATGCATCACCCATGATCAAAAGTACCAAGTTTCATGAAGCATGTTACAAGAGTAATGACTCATCTATCTGATCAAAGTACTCAGGAAATGCTTCTTGAATACAGATAACAATGTACAGCAATAACCACCCAGGAAATCGGTTACTTACATTAAATCCTTCATTGTTGTCAACAAAAGCATATTTTGGGCTTTAAAATTAGTCAGTGTTAATTTTAAGGAAATTATTGTCAACATGCAGAACTCAGGTCTATTAGTTAAAAGTGCTGCTCTCTCAAAGCTGTTAATAGAAGTTACCTTATAGTTGGTGCTGGTTCAGTTTATTTAAGAGATTGGTAGCTTTCTCTGAATACAGATGTGCCATAAACGCCTAAACTCAATGTGAAGCTATCAGGAGCAACTGGGATCACCAGTGTAAACGATGTGTATAAAACATTGTCTCAGCAAGCAGTCCTGGCAATAATTTTCAAAACTACCAAAAATTAAAAAAAAAATTTTCACAGTGGACAAAAAGGTTTACCTGACTCTTAGCAACAGCATTTCAAGAAAGATATCATTTCTATTTAGCTGCCCTGGGATGGAACCTGGGTCTCCTGCATTGCAGGTAGATTCTTTACCACTCAGCCACCAGGAAAGTCCTTAACTGAAATACTGTAGTAAAAACAGTGCAGTTCAACTTCAGAACCGCTCAGAAGATAGCAACATACATATGTCAAGAGGTTTCTTTTCAATAGATTACCTCAAACGTGCAGAAAAGAGCCCCTGAAGGGCCACAGTGAGCTGTGAGGCACTGGGAAATCTCTCCTCAGTGGGAAAGAAGACTCTCCATAGTTCCAGCCAAAAGCGGAGGGAATAGACAAAGGCCTGGTGCAAATCTCCCCTGGTCTGTCAAGGTGGTCCCTCACCCACAGCCTCCCTCCCTCCTCTCATTTTAGGGACACCACCCTTCCAGTAAAAGACGCGAGAGCCAGGACCTGAATGCAGGTTTTCAAAGCCTGTGCTCTTTCCCAGCTTGCTGTCATGTACTCTTCATGCATCAAGGTATTTTTTAAACTGACAGTGCCTTTGAGAGTAGGAGTGTCACCTAACTTCCTAGGACTCTTTAACTGACTTTCTGAAAGGCAGGGTGTGGACAAGGTGCTTGATAAATACTTGCTGCCTGGCTACTCTAAAGGAAGCTTACCTGAATCACACGCTGTTACTGGGAATGTAAATTATACACTGGCAAGTTGGACTTGACCAACTAAGAGTGAACAGCTTCATACTAACAGCTGCCTACACCTCCAATCTGGATGTGGAATGCAGGGACTGCAAAACCTGGGTCTGTCAAGTCAGGGGCTGACATAACACATGTCAAGACGTTAAAAACAAAACAAAACAAAACAAGAAACACGGTGTCTCAGTGTTTCTGTTAGTCCTAATAACACTTTGAACAAAATTGGACAGATTTGCCATATTATGTTTAACCAGCAGCCAGCTAATTTTCTGATTGTTTAAATAGACAGAACGCTCAGAATCAATGTTACAGGGCGAATTGCGGACCGTGTTAAACGTCACATGAGACTGAGCTATGTGGAGTTAGCTGAGAGGGAGGCCCTCTCCTGCAGACATGCGTGCGGGTGTGCGTGCGAGGCCTCATGCAGGACAGAAGGGTGGTTAGTGGAGGAGGGAGGGCCAGGACGGCCAGGAGAAGCACCAAGCGCCCAGGAGCAAGGCCCCTCCTCCAGAGAGCAGACCATTCAGTGTACTTAACCCTTCGGGTGCTCTCGTCCCTCGACCAGGACAGTGTGGAGGGGAAGGAAGGCAGAGATGAAGAGGAGGTCACAAACGCACTCCTCCCGATCTGGAAGGGGAAAAAGAGACACACTCGGGAAAACACAAAACAAACATGAAACCCTGCCACCCACCCTGGCTTCGCCTGGGTTCCCAGTTAAAAGACACCTAAGGAGCAACTCACTACATGGGATCAGTGCTGAAACGCCCACGCTAGCCAATGAGATCCCCAGAGATGTTTAATCCCTCAGTGAAATAAATGCCTCTCGGAAATTACTCAGAATCTGTAAGGCTACTTTTCTATGAGGGAAAAGACAATACCTAGCATAATCTGTCAACAGTGCCAATGGTTTTTTTTTTAATAGTCTTAAACAAATACTCGTTTTTTTAATCAGGACAGATGATATGAAATGAAAATCTATACAAATGATTTAAAGTTGGTTTATGTATATCAGATACAGTACAGATATAGAACTTTTAAAATAATAAGACATTTTTACATTTTAAATGTTTTTAAAATCAAAAAGTACACTGTGAAAATGAACAAAGTGGCTTTTCCTAAATTTTGTTCTCAGTTATACAAAAATAAGATTCTTAACTTAGTTCAATGGCATTCCCATTACACCAAATGTGTTGAATCAATTGTTTTAGAATGTTTAGCCCAAACAACTTTAAAAGCTGAAGCAGCAGATTCCCAATTACAAAATAACAACACTGTAATTTTATCACACTAAACCTTGACAAAACTGAATAGGGTATAATTTCCCAGGCCATGTTCTTTACTATTGACCCTGAGAACTTTTTTTGGAAATTCCTATAAAAGTGGACTGAAGAACAACTGACATTCCAAAAGGTAAGTATTACTCTCCGAAAAAATAAAATCACGTAGGTTCAAAATGCAGAAAACATTTTGTCAAAACATAGGTTTTTAAAATAAATTAATCCAAAAGATATATAATTTGAAAACCTCGCAACACAATACTTATTCCATGGGAAAAACAAGAGTGTTAGCAGCCTGTTACAGAATACCATCTCTGGAACATAAAGCAGGTAAAGTTGATATAGGAGTTTTTACATCTCGTTCTCATGAAATGAAAAAGCAACACTTTCTCCCAACAAGGGAGGAAGAGGAGGCAGCAGCTAAGCCAGCAGACTGACCACAGGTGCAGGGCTGCTGAGGCCCACAGGCTTCCCGACCAGGCCTGCACCCCCAGGCCACAGATGCCACCTGCTCCACTCAGAAGAGTGGAGAAGGCACTCTGAATTCTAAGGGCTCTGGTGCATAAGTGGGCACACACCCGCCTACCTGGAAGAAGACGGTACTTTCTTCCCGTGGTAACCTTTATAAAGTTTTGGTTTTGGATATGGGGAAGGAAGTTCATGACCAAAAAAGTTCCAACAGTGGCCTCTCGGGAAATATACTATGGATATGGGGCAGAAAAAGGGGGAGAGGGGGCCGAGCAAGAGCCAGAATCCCCAGAGCTGCTGGGACACCTTCGGCCATGGGCCCTGAGTGCTTGTGGAGTGCTTGTGGGAACACCACAAGCACTGGTCGACATGTTAATACAGCAAACACAAGGACAGTTCTCATAGCCCCATTTGGCAAAGCGGAGACTGGGGATCTGCAAGCTGAGAAGAGGGAAGGCAGGGGTCAGGCTGGACAGAGTAAAGAGCGGAAGCACTGGTGGTGTTACTTACGTGCGCCGGGAAAGGCTGGAGTCTCGTCCTGCTTTCTTCGGGATGGTTCACTTCTCCCACTGGGAGATAGGGTTTCTGACCTGATCCCGTCTCGTACATGGACATGGGCCTACTGCCCCGGGCAGACGGACGTCGCTTTAAGGAGGAGTGGTTGGAAGTGTCTGTGTATTCAGAACCAGTTTGCACCTGATATATATTGGTTGTGGCCTGTTTCCTGAGGTTCGAATTTTCACTCTGGAGTGTTTGAAGCTGAAAGACATGTTTGGCAGTGGGACTGTGTTTTTCTATAGCAAGCAGAAAAAGCAAACACCAAGTAAACGCGTACAACTACCAGCTTTAACAATAAGAACAGTAACAGCTTGCTGAGCTGAAAGTCAAAGGCAACCACAAAGACAAACTCTTTCTTCTAGAATGAGTGAAATGCAGTCAACTCACTTAATCAGTTAAGCAAATGAAATCATTTCTGACTGTGGAAAAGTTGCAGTTTGGACTTTTTTAAAGCAAAATATCTCACAGCTTAAAGACTGGTCACGGTGGCCCTGAAATTTGTCTGCAGGCAGGCTGTGCCCTGGCTGGTTCTAAGGCTGTTTCAAGCAAGAGCTTGAGATCATTAAGACATCACTTAAGTAACCTGCTTTTCAGATGTGCCCTGAGCAATTTAGAAATGCCAAAAATGTCAGCAGACACCATGGAAGCAGCACAAAGATAACTTAGAGTTGCTTTGCAAAGCGAGAAAGACAGTGAAATCCAGTTTACGAAAAAAAAAAAAAAAATCAGATGAGCTATTGCTGCCCAAAAAGCCAACAGGAAAAATTAAGATCAACAAGTTTTTATTATATAATATATTCTTTGAAATTCCAAACAACTGAGTTTTGTTTTGTTTTGTTTTTCTTAAAGGGAGGGAACCGGATCATGGTAAGTTTGCTCTATAAACATATCACGAAGAGAACCGGAGGCCTACTGAACTATCAACATCTTCATCTGAACGCTCCACTGGCGCGCGCCGCCCTCTGGTGATCAGTCATCTTTCAGCCGGGGCCGGAAGACCTGGCCTCGCTCTCCTTTGGCTCTGTCGCCCAGAAATGTGACCGTGGTGGTGTCAGCTTTAAACATGCTAAGCTGCCTGGCACCACCCTGTTTTAGTTAGAGGCTGGCACTTGGAGGCCCTGAACGCTCTTCCCATTGCTCACATGCAGGCTGCTTCATGGTGCTGGATGAATTAGAGTTACAGGGATCAGCAAGGAATCGGGCTCCTCTTTAGCCATCTGGCATGTTACACACAAGTAACTGAGTCCAGGCTGTACAACGTCCTTCCCCTCTGGTGCTCCTCCATCCTCCAGAGCATTTTATAAGCTGGGTGTGGTGTGAGTTCAGCTGTCTACTCCTTGAGAGAGAGTAAAAATCTGACCAAATTCCCCACCAGGGCCAAGGCTTAAGTCCACAAGCAACTGTGTCTGCACCAGAAGATCATTTTTTCCAATAGCCAACCCATTCAGTGTTAGGAGTTACTTTCAATTTCTATTTTAGAAAGCACCGCTCTGTGACAAATACACCAATAGTGGCTGCTCCTCTTCATTAATTAGCATGTTTTCCAAGCAACTGTTAAATGTGAAAGATCAGACACAAATCATGCTACTTTGTTGACTACTATATTAAAAAACTTTACCTGACTTTGAAATAAAATCAACGTTTCTTCACTGAATAAACAAGTTCCACATACTTCATACCAGTAGTGCCAAACGCCTGTGAAAGTCTGACTTACTGTCTTTGCCACAGAAATACCCTTGTTTTCTATTTTCTCAAAGCATGACCCCTGAGAAATGAGAGGATGCTTCTACACCTATGCTTCAGGCCATAACTTGTATCTGCAAACAGCTGCAAAGTAATAAGCATCTACTGAAAAGTCCTACATTCCAGGAGACAGACAGGCATAAAGTGCCTGTCAAAACTACTTCCTAGGGAACCCACGTTCTAAAGTGAAATGGTCGAGGGCCAAAAAGTGAGGAACATGACTGACACATGGCCCTCAGTGAAGGATGGGGGGATCTCGTCAAGTGCTTATCTATGTGGAAACCTCCTAGAGGATTTTAGACAAGGTCTTGAAATCTGAAACTTCATCTTCACACTTTTCACTGTAGAACATCCAGTCTGGATCTCACCTCAATGTGCGAGATCTCAGCTGGTCTCAACTTTAAAAAGTTTTAGTACTCTGAATTTAGCGAGATGTCCTTGGATAAACCTGAATGATGCTTATCTTAATAAGAACCAGGCTATACTTTTTCTGTTTGGAAGGAGTACAACAGGAAATGAAAAGTTACAGATAATAGTTTCAGAAATCGAGAGCATTTTCTAAGAATCAAGGAGATAATCCATCAATGATGACAAGTAATTCCACTCAACATTTCTTAAACAAGCTCGAGACATTTGCTTTCAGAGATTCAAGGTTATCTCTGGTGATTTCTACAAATACTAAAAGGAGCATAACGGAATAAAAATGGTAATGCTTAGCAGACTGATTTGCAGTGGCAAAGTCAGCTTGTTTCAGAAAAAGTCACCCCAAACCCATCTATTAGTTCAACTAATGAGATAAACTATAATTCATTAAATAAAAGAAATTTCAGAGAAGAGAGAAGTGCAAGCCCTGTACATTATGGCAAAAGGGCACTTGGTCTGTCTCATTCGTGGCTGCACACCAGCCTTAGACAGGGCCAGGGTGGCAGAGAACAAATGTCTGATTAAAATCTGATTGATCTTCAGGTATTCTTATCCCTTTCTATTACAGGTGTTGAAGCCATCTATTTCAAAATGTCTCCAAAAAATGATCTAGACTCAAGAAGAATCCTGGACCAAGCCCTCGGTGAGGGTGCACTGCCGTGTCCTTTCCTGACAAGCAGAGGCGCGTGGGCCCCTTAGTTCTTCAGCCTTCCTTCAGGAAGCACCGCTGAAAAGGGCCCGGCCACAAACAAGGTGCGCCATGTCCTCTGGTGGTGGTAACGATTCTGAAGCGTTATTCTTCAAGTGATAGCAGGAAGACACAGATACATACTTTGTTTTGTTTCTGGTTAAGGGAAGCATGTGTGCATCTCGTTTTGTAGAGCACTGAATGGTGGGAGCAGGGCCGACAAAGTCTAGGGCAGAAGTCAGAGTTTTTCTACTTCCTCTTCTTAGCATTCTTATAAAGAATGACATACATAATCCTCTCTTCAACATATTCTTTGCTACCATTAGCCACACGCTTTTTAGAGATCAGTATGTTCACGTATTTCTGACTCTCTCAAAAGGTGGCAAACAAGCAAATGCTGAGCAAATGGGATTGTCTCTTACCAGCATACAGTTCTCGCTTGTGTGCATGAAAGGTTTTCTTATATTGAGTATCTATTCTGTGACTCTGAGGACATCATAAATGAGCAGTAGGAACTGACCAACAGTGGAGTGGGACTGTGCGACAGGGCTGCCAGGGCGGGGTGGGTAACAACACATAAGAGTGAGCAGGGAGAGCAGCCATGTGTGGTATGGGGGGGCTCTGAAATGCTGGTAGACACACACCCTGTCCCGGGCTTTGGTCTGCTCTGTCTCATGGGGTGATTAGAATGAGCAATAAACAGTAAGAATCACACCCCTGGAGCTGTGTCTAGCTTCCCAGGAAACACAGGACGCTTGCAAGGGTCTCTAAAACTGATATGAATACTTACTTAATAGGTTATGATGTTCTCCTACCTGGGCAACTTAAACTGGATTTATATCTAATCAAAGCTACTTCGTTGAAAATATCCATAATTCATACTGCTTCCAAAGAGACAGCTTGGCCCAAAGATTTTCAGGTCTGTTTTTCTTCCCTCTGATCACAAGCATCATGCCTGGGATTCTTCCTTATATACTATGGGGTTAAAGAGCAACCATCCTGGCATTTATTGACATGTTACCTTTTTCTGCATAATTCTCAGCTCGTCACTCAAGTTGTTATTCACCTTCATTAGCTGTTGTATCTTGGCCTCAGAAGCCACTAGAGCGTTTTTGACCTCCAAAAATTCCTGCACAGTGACTGGTCCATCTGATAAATCTGAATCTAGGCTCTAAAAATAAATTGGGGAAAACGTTCACAATCTGAGACGATGATAACATTCAAGACTAACAGCTCAAGAATTTCAAATTCTGACTGTGCCAGCTGGATCGCAAAGTTAATCAAACCAAATCAAGGCTTCTGAGAGGAATACAAAAATAAAACAGAAAGGTAGGGCTCCTACAACAGATGAAAAATTTTCAAGTCAGTATTTTCTGGCGATCAGAGAGTGGGGCCACAAATCTACTCTAACAGTGACTCTGAACACCTGTCTCATTTGCCTTTCTCTTGTTCATTCATTTTTCTTTTTTGATTCATTATTTCACTCATTCTGACAGATTTTTACTAAGCATCAGGCAGTGTTCTAGGGGCTTAGGTTACATAAGAAAAGAAAATAGAAAAAGATTCCTGCTTCCATGGTGTTTACATCCCAACTGAGTGAGAGAGGGAGAAAAATAATAATAAATAACTACATAGTATAGGGGAATGTGATAAGTGCTATGGAAAATAAACAGAACAGAGGAGGAGTGAGGGGCTGGGGAGCTAAAAGAGAGGTGGACGTGGGTGCATTTTAACTAGACAGCTGGGTGGGGGGACATGAGCAACAGCCTGCAGGAGGGGAGGTCACTAGTCAGGTGGCTGTCTGGAGGACAGCGCTCCAGCCTGCGGTAGGACTCAGCTAGAGGGCGTGGGTGTGCAAGGCCCAGAGGAGGGGGAGGCTAGTCAGTGCAGGGACCCTGTCGTGCAGGGTCCAGTCAAGACCCGCCTTCACTCGACTGAACTCAGCATTTCCGGGGAGACTGGCGGAGATGTTTCAGATGGGACAGCTGACTCTTGCCATCCCCTCCATGTTCCCTGCATCTGCCGGTGGCACCACTGACCCGCACAGCTGTGTAAGCTGGAAAACTCCGGACACAACTCGGGTAAATCTACCTTCCCACTTCCAATGTCTAACTTGTCCCCAAGCCCTGCCTTTTCTGTCTTCCTGTTTGTCCATTCTCAAGTGTTTGCTGAGCCCCCTGTGGGCCAGGTCAGGGATATTCAGCGGTAGGCAGGCCAGCCAGGCCCCTGCTGCCCTGGCCTCGGGCTCACTCTCTGCAACGGTGACTTTTGTTTTCCATCCAGACCCTCCCAGCTGAAGAGGCCCTGAAGTGAGCCTGCGTCAACTCTTGTTTGGACCTTGTCGGCACCTCCCTGCCTGGGTTCCTTTCCTCCGCTCCTGACCCACCAGAACGGTCCTCCCCAAACAGAGGACCCAACAAGGTGGACATGGTGTTCCCGCCCTGCCTAAAAGCTTCCTGGGCTCTGCGCTGCCAGCCAAGGTCTCAGCTCTTCAGTCTGGGGTCACGCTCCTGCACGGTGTGACCCCCGCCCTCTGCCGCAGCTCAGACTCCCTCTCCTTTCAGGCCGCCTCTCCACGTGACCAGACGTCCCCCAGGTGCCTGTCTCACCTCCGCTCAGTCTGACCCCTCCCCGCCTTTCCACGTGCCCACGTCCCGGGCCTTCTCAGCCTCCCCTGACACTCCCCGTCAGCGACAGGCTGTGTCTGTGGATCGCCTGCTCCCACCCCTCCGCTCCTGTCTGCACTTATGACCCTCGAACCGCGGTTCCCTCTCCTCTTGGTGAGGACAGCCTCACAGAGGAAAGAGACCAGGCCTCATTCAGGAGAGTATTATCCAGAGAAGTTTGGGTAATACCCAACAAAAGTAAACATTTGTTGCAAGAGTAAAACCCACCTGTCCCTCCTCATAGGTTTTATAAAGTTAATACTGCAGCCGGGCTGTGAGTCAGCAACTGACTCAGGGGCAAGGGACCCCCTATTTTAAAACTATTTACCTTGTTGACCTTTGCTTGGGCCAAACTAGTAGAAAACCCAATTTTACCTCCAGAGCACTTTTCCCAGGCCTAGCCCTCGAATGCTTTACAAATCAGGCAAATTTTTAGGAGGAAAGATCTGAAAAAGAACATAAGCTCACTTTCTGTGTGCAATGCACCACCTTACCTTTTGCCTGTGGGCCTTGCTTGCAGTGGCTTCCGGATCCGTGTCTTCGTCTGACGCCACACTGTCGTAGTCTGGCTGGTCATTGTCCTGACTCTCAACACTGTGCTGGTTACTAATTGTTTTCAGTATCAGTTCTACATTGTCTGTCAACAGAAGCAAATAACTTTACTTCAGGCTTGAAAAGAACTTCTTTTTTCCTAAAAGAAAAACGAGCCATTTAAAAGACTGGAAGAAAAATGACAGAAATAGCAAGGTTCTATTCACCCCCAAAAGGGATAACAGCACGTTATCAACCGGACAGAGTCTACTGAAAACTATAGAGAGAGTGAAGCAACCATCTGAGATACCTGCCAAAAATGGGCACGAATTAGATGGCTAGGGAAGAGCTGCTCATGTAAGGTGGCAGGTTCCCAAATTTGTAATCATTCAAGGAAACAGTATAGCTCGAAATCACGAAAATAAAGCTGTAACTAAAGTATGATTAACTGCAATTCAGTTACAATTGTAACTCTTTTACAGGATTTAACATCAAGTCAAAACAGAAAGAAAACTGCTAAAGTAAGCCTAGAAACTAGGAGACCACTGAATAGGCATGTTGGCCTTTCCTTAACTGAATGCCAGGGAGAAAGAGAGAGAAAGAAAATGACCCACTGGATACAGACCATGCAGACCAAGAGCATATGGTTACTGGGAAGTAGCGATGGTTCTATCAGCTCTGACACATTATGAATGAAAGATTTCGCAAATTATCCAAGTCTCTCATCTCTCTTTCAGGCAACTCAAGCAAACCTCGAATTTCCAACACTGTTTATGGACATTTTGAAGGATAATATCTGGGTGATAAATTATGTTTACTCAAAGGGAATTTTAGTTTTCAAAATGAATATGTAATATATATATACCATCAGATTACAGAAGTAGTAAGGACTCAATATAGAAAAATTGAAACTAATGATAAGAGTAGTCATTCATAGCTATTGATACATGTCATTCTATTTTCTGCCAGTCTTTTCCCAAGCATATACAAATACAGACAGTAAATTTTACTATTTGTAGCAGTCACGGTCTATAAAGTTGCTGTGAAGAACAAATCAGCAAATACTGAACCACTGTTCTGAGTGGAAATACAGTTAGGTTCCTGCAAACGTCTGGTCACATTTTTGTCAACTGATAAATACATAACCTTGTTTCACATGCGTTTCTGTTTAAAGACATCTTGAATATATATCATTGATCCATCAACATTGAACTCATGGTTAACAGCACTGTAACTCAGGCCTGAACAAAGCTAATCTAACACATGTATTTTCTGTAAGACATGTCACCGCCTTCGTGTGCTCAGGAATGCTATACAGCTCTTCAGCACTGTACTTGGGGACCACTTTAAACAGTGAAATTATCAAAAAATGTGAAAAACTGTGGCACTAAATAAATATCAAAAAGGCTACCTGCTTACAGTATAAGAGCTGAAATAAAAGGAAGAGCATGGCCTTGCTCAGTCTCACATGGGAACATGTGTTTTGGGTGACTCAAATTTTTTACCACACTGTACAGATCCACAAATTACCATCAAAGTGCTGTAAGATTTTAAGGTAATAATTTTTAATTTATTTATCTTTTTGCTGCCCCATGAAACTTGCAGAAATCTTAGTTTCCCAACCAAGGATTGAACCTGCTCCCTTGGCAGTTAAAGCCCAGAGTTCTAACCACTGGGCTGCCAGGGAATTCTCAAGGTAATAAATGAATTTTAATGAACAGGTGAACTGGCAAATATGAGATCTGGGAGTAATGGAGATAAATAAAGATATTCATTTGTACATATGCACGTACATAAATGTTTTCCTTACAAAATTGGGATGATACTAAAGCTTCTTCAAAAAATTAATTATTTTATATTACATCATTCCGCAGTCCCTGAAAAAACAGTGTGCCCTATTCAAATATGAAACTAAAAATTGCTCTATTATTGTTTCCAGTGTAATATGTATCACACAGACAACATCTCTAATTCTCCTCAACTAACACCTAGAGATGGACCCACCAAGTCAAAGGAAGTTGTACATTTTGAGACTTCAAATTTATGAATGGACCCTTATCACTGCACCTTCACCAAAATTTAATCGAGTTTCTTAGAACTTGTTTATGTCTGGTTGAGTCAGTAAAATCAAGGACAAACGGCTGCCAGTTAATGATTACTGTCTTTGAGGATAAGATGCTGACTGAAAACTGAACTCTTATTGAATGTATTTTTCCTGTTCAAATTTTTTAATTTTAAAATGAAAATAAAAATACAGTATCAGGGCTGGGGAGGAAGTGTGTTCTCAAGCACCGAGACAGGACCCTGAGCTACTGGAAAAGACTCGAAGGGCACCTTGGAAATATGTGCTAGGTGCTCTCTTCACAACCTTAAACACACAAAATTCTCAGTGCAGATATCCTTTAACAAGGTCTAAGTCATACCTGAATTAATTTCAGAATGCAACTTTATAAGGAAGGCACATGACTGAAGGGGTAAAAACTCATATATAAGACAAATGTGAATCACAGTTAATAATGTTGAGATATTCATAATTCACCAGGACTCAAAGAGAGAAACTTGTCATCACAACATAGTACCAATAAAACTTAACAGGGCTTTAAGCTGTGGTATTGATGACTGCTTTAATTCTTTTCATAACTTTAACACGTGTGTGAAGTTCAGAAGGCCAAAGAAGCAAACATTTAGAGGTCTGAAACAGTTACCTTTTGAACTAGAGAGAGGGCTGCCTTGCTGTCTCCTCTTGGCGTCACTGAGAATGTCGATAACCAGAGTGGCAAACTCATGGGCGTTAAACCGAGCTAGTTTCTGTCTGCCCTGAGGGTGAAAAAATAATTGGAAATATTCCCAGATATAAAAATACACACATGTTCACATAAAATTAGTCAGACTATTGTTAGAGTTCAGCAAAGGCCTTCCAGCATGCTCAAAGTACCATCAATCACAGCCATAACTGAATCAAACTTTGTTTCTATGGATAGTTTAAAACCATTTACATAATAGAACGATATAACATTTCTCACAAGGCATATTTCTTTTTGTGAACTGAAACGAAATGGTTCTACTTAATGCTTTCTATTATCAATTCTGTTTTGAAACAGGGCTACTAGTCAAAAATCAATTTGAAGGGACAGATTTTTAAATTTCAAGATAAGAGTCTAGATGCTGGGACTCTTACTATATATAAACATTAATCAATAAAAATGAAAAGAACTTCATAATTAATTCAACTTCTCTCCTTTTGATGGATGCTTAGGCTTGGTTTCTGTGTTCTGTCATTACATACAATACTTCTATGAAAGTATGCATAAAGCTTTGTACTTTTATTAGGACATATTCCCAAATAAGGTATTTGGATGAAAGGTACTTGGTATCCTGGGTGAAAGGATGCAGTTAATTTTGAGGCCTCTGTAACCAGTTAACAAACTGCCTCTCTGCAGTCTGTAGCAATTTAAACTCTTCTCTGTGGCATAAGAATGCCACATCCTTACCAGTGTGGAGTCTCCTTTATCATGTAACTTATTACTTTGATGGATGAAACGCTCATTAATGACTTCAGGTTGCTTTCTTTGATTACTAGTGAGGTGAAATATTTCTTTAAAAGGCGTTTGAAAGCCATGTGTAATTCTTCTGTGAACTGTCTTACGTTCTTTCTCAGTCACTTATTAACTTCTGTTGCTTTTCTTATCAATTTGTGATGTGTGTGTGGGTACGTAAAGGATATTACCATTGTAATCAGTCAAAAACATTTTAAATACCTGTCCTGGGAAAATAAAATACCACAGTATCGGTCATTCATCAAAGATCACTACTAGTGTGTTTCTGGACTCGGCCACTTGCCTGGTTCCGTGTCGATGAGTACTCGGGATTGACTGGAAGGAAGGGGACGACGGTTGTCTCGGTCACCAGGGTGCTGTGGTTCTGCGTGGCGAGCCAGACTAGCCAGAGGAAAGAGCCAGAGATAGAATCTCATCACCACGGGCGCTGCTGCTCCTCTGAGAGCCGCGGCTCCCGCGTTACTATGGAGACTTGGGGTAGCACACTCCGAAGCCAACAAACACAAGAGTCAGTGTTGACACACGTGTTATCAGGACAGCAGGAGTTGGGCAAGGAGAAACACTGAGCCTGGCAGCTTGCTGCTGCCTATGGTAACAGAAGCTTAGTAAACAGAGCCACATGTTAAGTCACCTGCATCAGTCTCTCGCCTGTCAACTTCATCGTACACATCCATGGCAAGTTCTTCAAACAAATGATTACTTAGCTGAAAGCAAAAACATATCAGGGACACAAGGGACAAGGATTAACACTAGGAGAATGAGTGAGGACTGTGACTTATTCACCCTTCTACCTCCAACATCTTATTCAAAGCCAGTGCTTACTTAGCAAATACCCACCGTTAAACAGAGAATAGCATTTCCAAAATGGTACAGATCCTCTAAAAACACTTGCCGCCCGCTGCAGCCTCCCTCCAGACATGCAGATAAAAGGTGCACAAGGCAGCTAAAGTGCAAATCTCAAAGACAACAGTCCATTCTCCACTCGTCGTGTGACATCACCTTAGCCTCTTCTGCTCTTTCTGGAAAACGTTTGCCATTCCCCCCCCACCCCGCCCCCATTGTAAGGGATCTTAAACCCTTGGTAGGATAAAGAAGTCAAAACATGCCATCTCAAGAGGATAAAACGTGCCCTGCAGGAAACTATCACCCAGACCTCTGGGTTAAGTCTCTCTGCTGTCTTCCTCAGTAGGTAGGGGTCCTCCAAACCCCCAAAGAACTACCTGAGCATCCCCTACCAAGGACAGCCTTTCTAATCAGTACACCGTGCAGTGTCCCAGCAAAACGGTCCCCACAGCCTGGGGCGCCTGCTTGGCAGCAGTCAGGTCTTCCTCAAACCAATGGTGACTAAGCCCTCGCCAGGCTGGCCCCAGCTCTCCCTGCACTTCCTCCCTCATGAAACCCTGCTGCCCAGTGGATGTTACTTCCGGGGTGACTGCTGCCCTGCTCTGTGAGGGCAGATGCTGAATTCGTTCCATTCTCTACTATTCCCTTCATCCCCATACAGGCCCCAGCACTGAAATGGGACTCTAAATATCCATTCATTCACTGACCAGAAGGTACTTCCTGCAGAATTTAAACCTGGCTGTGCATACCTCACTGGGACTTGTTAAAATGGTTACAGTACATTGTTAGGTGACACAGGCAGAATAAACAATTCTGTAATTATGCTTCAGTTAAAAAACACAGGCATCTGAAACAAGAATCAGAAAAATATACCAAAATACTGAGCCTGAACTTATTAAGAATACAGTAAGTGAAAAAAAAAAAAAAGAATATAGTAAATGAGGATGACTCCCTTTCTCTATTTTCCAGATTTTCTCTAGTGTGGTTACACTACGTTTATGATTAAAAATCAGCTCTGAAAGACTTGCTGGATAAGGTGATGAAGGACTGGGAAACTGAACTTGCATCATAAACACCCAGTGTGCTTCCTCCAAGGGGCTAACAAGCTAATGTTATTATTACTAACAATCACTACAACAGCAATACTGCTGAGGGCTTATACTGGAGGTGCCTTGCTAATATCATCATGGTAGCAAATACTACAGCTCTCTGAAGATAGGAACTACAGTTACACCATTTTACAGAGAGGATACCCAGGCACAGAAGTTAGCGTGCCTCAAGTCACAGAGCCAAGAAGTGAGGGACTGGAGAGGCAAGTTTCTCTCAAAGTGTTAAAATGTATGAATTCAAGGAACACACTAGTCGGCTTATATTTCTCCCAGCTGTTCACTAGGGAGATACTGCAGGATGAACACTAAACTGGCACTGATACGAGGAGCCCACAGGGCATGGGCAGCTGACACCGAGCAGCTCTGACTCGCAGCTCTGCTGGACCACTGTCTCGCTTTCTAGGAGGGACATCGAGGCACGGAGCGGTGCGGAGCTCGTCTGAGCCGAGATCTGTACCTCAACAGTCTGACCCAGAGCCCAGGGTCTGGAGAGCTACACTCGAATTTGTCCCAGATATTTATCTAGTGCCTTTAACATCTGGAGATATTACAGACCTAACCCCAGCTTTCAGCCAAGCAAATGCAAAACAGCATAGTCAAGGGCAGCTGGGGTTTTCTTTTTAATGTTTTTATTATTTAAAATAAAAATTGGCTTACACACTGTAAGTAATAAAAGGAAACACAGAACATTCAGTGCTGACTCCAAAGCTTATCATCTTAACCATAGGACCTCCTTAGTTTAAGAAAGGCAGTAAAAACACATACACACAGAACTGCAGATACAGAACACAGAGACACCAAACAAACTGCATAAAATATGTTTATTGCACATTACAGGTAAATGCTAGTGATGAGAAAGTCATCTTATGTATTGTGTAGTCCTTAGTACTATATGAAGTTCTAGTAAAGAGTCTTCTATTACAAGGGGGATGAAGAGTAAGACATGAATTAGGAGAGCTGCGAATTCAGAGCTGAGCTTTAAGAATACTCCTACCTACACTGCGAAGGTGGTCAGACTTCAGCCACGTGAATGATGAAAGGGAGGACAGCTGGGAAAAGAGGGCTCCTGAAAGGAGACCTGAAGGTGGCCTGAGAGGGCGCTAGCCCTCAAAGAGATAGTTAGATGCACACTCCCACTCGCACACACAGCGGGAGCCAGATGGGGAGAGGGGCCAGAACTGAAGAGTGAGAGCGGGATGATGCCCTTCAAGGTTATGACCAGAAGGATCTTGGTTCTGATCTTGAGAGTACAGAGAACAGCTAAGGTGGGTGAGTCAGGTGGTTAGAATGGCTGGGGAAGCACCATGTGAGGCTTCATTTGCGGGGACTTAACATAGAGACTATGTTCCCAGAGGAGCAGATTTCTCAGGGGCCTGATTGCTGAAAAGGACAGGCTGGAAAGAAACACGCAGACTAACGTGAGCTTGTTACCTGAAGAACTGGGTAAACTCTGAGCACACAGCCGGGGCAGAACTGGCTATTAAAAGCCTACATTTTACAAAGCTCTGATGAATGGTGTAGAACATGCCCGACAGTGAGTGGGGGCTGGATCCCAAGTGGCAGTGAGCTTTTTATCAGTCTCTAGCATCCCACGAGGCTATAGGAAGTCATCCCAAGGAGTGCCCCACTCACTAGTTTACATTGAGAGAAACTAGGGAACTCTTACAGGGAGAAACAACTTTCTAAAAGTCAAAGGCACAGTCCTCACTTTTAAAATGACAGAGAAAGATGGCAGTATTTGAAGCAGAGCCAGTGAACTGGATGTACTCAACTTAGTACTTCCATTCTCCTTCACTGCAGACTCGATGGTCTGCTTCTGATTTAACATCTGAGAGCATGAAGCAGAGTAATCTGATGTACTAGATAACAGGCTGAGAACAGGTGTTAGCCGGACACATGGTTTTCCACAGGGGAGTTCACTAGGAAATAGAGATACTCACAGACTGAAGTTTCTTCTTAGCAGCTTTTGCCAATTCAGACAAATCCAGGCTGCTAAGAAAATGTACAACACTGATAAGCAAACAAATAAAACCATTTTCATGAGCTCTGTAAAAGGCTATGGTAGCCAAGGGATCAAGATACTCATTACAGCTCATGGACAAGGTCAGATGTCAACATTCTTTAGCCCAATAGTCAGTGAGGAAACTGAACAGAACTTGGTAAGACTATCTCCTAGAAATAACACAATCATGCAAACATTTCTCATGGTAAAGAGAAAAATAACCACCTACTAACCAAAAGGCAAAAACTATTGCCATGCTAGTCCCCAGGGTGTGTATGTGAGAAATCATAATTTTTAAAGTATTTTTTTTAACAGCACAATAGAAGAAAAATATAAAAGGGGCAGAATGTTAGAAACCAGAATGGCAAGATTACATATGGAATAGCAATTAATCTTTTCACAAACTCTTGATAGGATCTGTGCAAAGGTTATTAGCTATATAAGGGTTTAAAGTTCATTTCTACAGCCATGATCTCATCTGACCTTATAGACCAGAGGTCAACAGATTATAATACCCCTTTTTGTTTGAGCTAAGTATGGAATGTACATTTTTAGGTGGTTGGGGGGAAAAAAACACAACAAATGATACTTGGTAATATGTGGAAATTATATGAAATTCCAATTTTAGTATCCAGAAATAAAATTTCACTGGAACAGACATGCCTTTCATTTACAGGGCCCACGAATGCTTTCATTTACGACTGGCAGAGTAGCTGTGGCAGAGGGTGTGTGGCCCAAAAAGCCTAAAGTATTTACTATTTAGCCCTTAACAACAACAACCACAAAATGTGTTGATCCCTATTACAGACAGAGGATATAAGTCTCTTATAACACAGATATATTCTGTGATATATCTAGAGACACAATATACTGTCACAGCTGGCTAAAACTATGACAGTATCACAGACTCTGATTTTCTTATTAGCAAATTTGTTACTTGCGCTCTTTCAAACTTAAAATTTTATATGGTGGTTTACTTACAGCCGTCTTATTTCCAAAGCGCATAGCCATAAAAGAGAAAAATGTATGGGCTTTGTTAAACACAAAATATAATACACTTATACACTAAAAAAACAAGGAAAATACTCATGACAGATATAATTGATTGGCATTTCAATGGCCTTACCTGTCTGCCATTTGAGGTATTATAAAGTGCTGTCCATTTTTGTGATCTGAAACGGAAACCAAGCCAGAGTCTCATTTGTATAAATACTAGTAAGATCTGTAAAGGAATACCATTAGTTTCTGAATTTATGTTTTGCTCCTCTCACTACACAGTTTTTGTTCCTCTCCTCTTTGCTCTCTTTTTTTGAATATTTTAAATCAAAACATCTTTTGATTATTTGGATAATTTTTTAACATTCCATTTTAATTTATCTCTAGAGTTTCTGACCATATATGATTGCATAGTCTTTTTTAAATGCTAGGGATTATAATATGCAAAACTTGTTAAAATCTACCAGAAATAATATTTTGCCATTTTAGAAAAGTGCAAAAACTTACCTTCATATTTCTTTTACCCTCTCCCCTTTCATGTTGTAACTGTCAAATATATTACTGACACATGCTGAAAACCACACCATACAATACTATAACTTTTGCTTTAAACTGTCATACACACCTTTAAAAAACTTAAGAATAAAACAGGCTATTGTATTTATCCAATACTTATCATTTCTGTTGTTGTTCTTTCATTCCTGAAGTTCCGAGATTCTCTTTGGTTCATCAACTCCCTTCCACCCAAAGAACTTCCTTTAGTATTTCTGTTAGAGCAACTAATTCTCTTTTCTTTCATCTTAAAATGTCTTTTTTTTTTTCATTCTTGAAGGTTATTTTCATGGAAATAGAGTTCTTTCTTTTCAGCATTTAAAAAATATTGTTCTACTTCCTTTTTATCTCTGGTTTCTGATGAGAAATCCAGTCATACACATAATTGTTCTTTTATATAGTATCGTTTTTTTTCCTTGGCTGCTTTCAAGGCATTTTCTTTCTTCGTATTTTAGCCGTTTGAGTTTGATGTGTCTGAGTGATGATTGGAGTTCATCCTGTTTGGAGTTCTCTGAGCTTTTCAAGTTGTGATTTTACGTCTTTTGCCAAATTTAGAGTTTTTACCCAATATTTCTTCAAATATTTTTTCTGCACCACATTCTTTCTTCTCTCTTTCTGGGAGTCTGATGATACAAATGTTCTGGTTTTGTCCCGTAGGTCCCTAAAGCTCTGCTAAGCCTCCTTTTCCTCCCACTCTTCTTTCTCTCTGTTGCTCAAACTGGATTATTTCTAGTGATCTGTTTTTAACTCACTGACTTTTTTCTTTGTCATCTCCATCCTAACTAAACCCATCCAATGGGTTTTAGAATTTTAGTTATTGTATTTTTTAGTTCTAACATTTCTGTTCTTTTCTATATCTTCTGTTTCTCTGCTGAGGTTTTATTCAATTTGCTTCAATAATGTTCACACTTACTTCTTAAGAGCATGATATTACTATCTGCTTTAAAATCTTTATCTGATAATTCTAACCTCAGAATCACTGAGGGTTGGCATCTGTTAATAACTACCTTTTCCCATGCAAGTCTTTGGGATTTTCCTGTTTCTTCACATGTCAAGTAATTATGGATGGTATCCCAGATATTTTACATAGTATGTAAAATAGTAGTTTACATACTCCATCTCACTGGGAACTGTAAGTCTTCCTTGAATTCTGTGGTGAATGTTAATATTTTGTTTTAGCAGGCACCTGACCAGGCAGGTTCTGCCTCCTGGGCCAAGTGGTGAGAAAGACTAAAGATAAAAGCCGTCAGGGTTCCCCTCAGGCTCTTGGTCAGAGATTTAGGCACCTGTGCTTGCCATTACTGAAGCCACAGGATTACTAGTGGGGAAAGGAAAAGAGAAAAATCCTGTGGGAACTCCCCGATTCTCAGTCCTGTCAGAGTTCCATTTCCTGCTCCTCAGATCACACAGAGAAGGCTTCTTTGCTCTTGCTGTGCAGTTCCAGGTTTGGGGCTGTTCCGGAGGCCATATCAGAAGTAAAATAAAGGGGACACTCACCACCAGCTTGATGTCACTGTGAGTTCCCTAGCCTGCCTGCTGGAGTCCTTACTCCATGCATTTTGGGTCCAGGGTTTTTACTGTGTTCAGAAGGAGAGATAGGGTGAAGTGCGCTTACTCCATCTCACTGGGAACTGGAACCATACCAGGGGCTCTTAACTCTGTTGTACAACCAGGGTGGAGAACCACTGGTTATGTGATTATACACATATGTGGATATGCTGTATCAGGGGTTGGCCCACTTTTTCTGCAAAGGGTCAAACTAAATAGTTTAGGTTCTGTGGCCATATGGTCTCTGTTGTAATTACTCAACCTACTCAGTTCTGCTGCTGTAGTGTGAAAGCGGTCACAGATAATACATAAATGAGTGGGCATGGCTATGTTGCAATAAAACTTTATTTTTAAAAATCAACGTAATAGGCGTATCTGGCCCACAGACCAAGGTTTGCTGACCCCAGTTCTACCTCATGAACAAAGCAGGTTAATGGTAAAGTTCACTTTTTCCCTTTCCCCCATCCCTTAGCTGGCAGAATTCTGCAAACAACTATAGAGGTTAAGGCTTTGCTCTTCCATGCTGACTCCCATTAACCACAAGAACTGTGGTGCCGCATTCAGGCTGGGTTCAGCGACACTCTCTGATTCCTGAAATGGCCAAACTGTACAGCAATCATTTTAAAAACTAAACTGTCAAGCTGTGACTGATGTTATGTATTTCACATATAGCAAAATATGCCGTAGTCATCATTTCACACAGAAATCCTGATTTGCAGTTTTCTCAAGGATACGTTACAGCACAGACCATAAACAGCAGTGTCCTGACTTGCTCTCCCAGGGCCTGCCTGGCTGCAGCTGTGGAGAGGCTGCTCTGCTTCACTCACCTGGTTTCCTGCCACAGAGATAGAAGGCTAGTCTGTCAGTCAGCTCGTACTGAATTTCTACAAGGCGCTCTGCCAGCTCGTGGTGCCCTCCTTGCCTACAAGAGAAGACAAAGTGCCATTTATACTACTCACTGGTCCCGGGTGCTAGAAAAGTACAGAGACACCCCCGAGATACCTGAGGAGTTTATCAAATGTGACTTTTCAGAATAATCTACCTTTTTGTGTGAGGTAAACTGTCAAGGTCAACTCCGATTTCCACTCTTATAAAATTGCTTTCAAAATCTCCACTACCCCTTTTCTCTGATTAATTTGTGAGACAGGGGACTCCCCTGGTGGTCCAAGGGTTAAGAACCCGCCTGCCAATGCAGGAGACATAAGAGATGTGGGTTCCATCCCTGGGTCGGAAAGATCCCCTGGAGAAGGGCATGGCAACCCACTCCAGTATTTTTGCCTGGTGAATACCATGGACAGAGGATCCTGGCAGCCTATAGTCCATGGCGTCGCAAAGAGTCAGACACGACTGAAGTGACAGCACGCACACATGTAAACGATGGTGTGTTAGACCTGATGAAGTACTGCGTTCCTCAGCACCTGAGCTCTTATTCCCAGACACACTCTGCTCTATCCAGTCAGGACCCTGCTGTGCATATGTGCCCTGTCCACCCCTCCCTTCAGAACTTGACCCACATCCTTCTTCTCTGAAATACCTTAGCTCCTCTTCACACACCCAAATCCAATCCTTTCTTCAAAGACCAACTAAAGACATTACTTAATGATCTGGGCCACAGTGAAGAAATACTATGTATGTATCCATTATGGTAATGAGTTCTACATTATCTTGCCTCATTTAACTCTTACATGCATTTATGAATCCTTCCTCCATGAGAGAGTAAAGTCTGGGGGGGCAGAGTTTTGTCATTTCACTTGTCATTTTCAAGTTGTCAACTGTCATTTTACCCTGTGCAGAGCATCGTTCTTTGCAGTTAATTTGGAAAAAGAAGGAAAGATGATCCATCTTCTGTCATTTAAATGATATTAAAGACTAATCTGTGGATTTACTTTTTTATTTTCTACTACTTCACAGCCAAAATTTTCAAACGAAGAAAAATTTAAAGAATTTTATAGGGAGCCCTGAGATGTCCACTACCTAAATTCTGCAATTAACATTTTACGATACTTGTTGGACCACATATCTATCCATACTGGGGCGTCCCAGGCGGCGCCAGTGGTAAAGAATCTGCCTGCCAATGCAGGAGATGGAGGTTCAATTCCTGGGTCAGGAAGATCCCTTGGGGTAGGAAATGGCAATCTGCTCCAGGATTCTTGCCTGGAAAATTCCATGGAGAGAGGAGTCTGGTGGGCTGCAGCCCACTGGGTCGCAAAGAGTCGGACATGGCTGAGCACACAGGCACACCCATACAGACTTGTCTCTAAGTCCAAGCAGTGACTAAAAGTATTCAAAAAAAACTGAGGAGGGGGTTCTGCAGCTCTTTATACTTGATGTGGATCCCAACCATGGCTCAAATACCACTACGTTACAAAGGATAAAAAAAATGAAAGACTGAAAGCTAAACACAGTGGTTAACGGTTCTACCTTCCCCAGCTTTGAGTGGCTCTAAGATCATATGCACTTGAAATATCTTCATCTGCAAAATAACAGAATTCCAATCTTTGAAGGAGCTAAATGCTACCCATGCACAATTTAGCCACTTTTAACAATGAATCATACACAAGGTAAATAATCCCAAACAGAGAGAGGTAACAGAGTCGAGTCTCTCACCTGGCATAGTCAACAGGAGTTTTCCCACTGGAGTCTTGGGTGCCCGGGTCTGCTCCGTATACTGCCAACAATTCCGCCTGTAGAATCTGCCCTGCTTTGGAGGCCACGTGGAGGGGGGTGTTTCCTTTCTCCTAAGGATCATTAATACAAAGTACACAAAAAGAAACGAATTAAATAACCCGAAGGCTAAGCAAATGCAACCCATTTAGTTTCAACTTAATATCTGAACCAATTTGTGCTTTCTTACAGGGTGAAAAAAGTTCGCTTGTGCTCCTAAAGATAACAGCCTCAAACAGGTTTCGAGATTCCCTGTTCTCACGCTTGAATGGAGTTGCTGAAAAATACATAAACAAGAGAAGAATGTTTGTTAAAATTGTCAAGAATGAGGGAGCAAAGCAGCTGGCAGACCACTGCAATCTACATTATCGAAGCACTACAACATCTTTATCTCGCTTAGCAAGGTGAATGAAGCCATCTCTGCAGGTAACAGCTACCCCTGGGCTCTAAGGCAGAGTCAGGCCTACATTACTGATAAGGGAACTAGGGCTGGGAAGGCTGATGCGCCCAAAGGCATGATCTGTCTAAGTGGCGCAACCAGTCTCTGAGTGAGAGGGAGTGTGAGGAGGGGTTAAGCATGGCTCTGAAGTCTGACAGACCTGAATTTCAAACCATATACCCCTCAAGCTGTGTGAACTTGAGAAAGTGTTTAAAGCAATCTGAACCTGTTTCCTTATCTCTAAAATGGTGATAAAAATGCCACCTATTCACGGGCAACTATAAGGGATCGATGATACAACAGAGCACGGAGCTGGTACACAGGAAATGCCCAAAGAAAACAGCTGCTATTATTATTGCTGTTGTTATTAGCTGTTAATATTGAACCTAGGGCTTTAGAGTTTCAGATCCTAGGCTGTGTAAATCACAAGATTCCGCCTTATATCACACCCTCTCCACAACACTAGTCTTAGCCTTGTGCAGAATGATTTAATGAAGTCTTTCGGGGTGGAAACAGGCCTGTGGCATATCAGATTCCATAGCACTGCAGAAAAGCCCTTATACAGTCAGAGGATAAGCTGCCTTCCTGCAACTCTTCCTTCAACCCTAGAACTGTCCAAAATGCAAGCATCCTTACCACAGGATTGAAGAGAGCTACTCTAACATCTGCATCCAGGCCTTGTTTTCCTAATTAATTATATTTTTAAAAATTGTGGTTTAAAACCACAATGAATGGAAGTTAACGATCACATCCACCTTCAGGCAAAATTTAAAATTCTGAACTGTGATTGCCTCTGCTCTGGATGAGCATCTGCCAAAAGCAGCACTTTGAAAATTAAGATACGCGATTTGTGGCATCTCTCAAAAACATGCAAAGGCCCACATAAAGAAAGCCGTCAACTCATCTTGTGAGTTTAATAAACCATCCCATGGACTACGGCTCTGAGTGATGCCCTACTTCCTGAAGACCTCACTCGGCATGCAACCTAGAAACCTGCACAAGTCCCACAGACCGTGTAGTCCCTCCTAGAAACAAACTATGACATGGCTCCTATTTCAAAGCTCTGCAAACAAAAACTTACAGAAATACGACTTTAGAACTAGACCTAGAAAACACAAATAGTTTCCTGGATACTTATTTTTTCCTTTGTCCCACTAGTATACCTCCACTAATATGAATGGTTGCCATTTGAATTAAGATGAGAGAAGAAACCAACTGCAAAAAAAGCTGTTACTAATTATTTTGTGTACATAAAGGAGTTGTTTTTCTTTTCTTTCTAAGTCTTTTTTTTCCCAAACAGGACAATGTGCTGTTTCATCCAGTAATTTCAGGATTCTGAAAGGTGTGACCCACCTTACTGAGATCTTTGGTGGTCACACTGTCGTCATCCCGGCAGGGCAAGCGGTGGACAAACGCTAACATCTGATACTTGGCTCTGATGAATTCTGCTTTATTAGGACTGGTTTGAGAACAAAAAAAGAAAACAGTTCACTGGCAGTTCAGATACAACATTCCCCATTCTTCAGACTGTAAAGAGAAGAGGAAGTGACCTACATCCCCCACTCAAGAATAAAAGGAACAATACTGAAGTAAGCTTTGGCAGTGTGTTAAGACCTGAAGTCTGAAAACGTACATTAGTCATTATAATGGCCAGGACTGCAGAATACCTGCTTTTTATAGTATCTTTCTTCTCTGTGTAATTTTCTGAAGTGACCTAGCAACCTTGGGGGGAAGCAGCTCTTTGTCCCATCTTGTAAGAATCCAGATGTCTGGTCTGACTGCCTGTTGGTTGAGCACCTAAGCGCAAACCCAGTGACATCGACAGCCACCAAGCCTTAGTCTTAAACTGGATAAACCAGACTTGTGCTGGGTAGCCATGCGGAAGAGACGGTCCCATGCCTGGCTTCGTTCTGCATTCCTAACGGCAAAGAGTTCAACACACAACTGGGTGACCAACTCCTGCGCTGCCCCTGTGGAGGCTGGTCCAAGACAGCTGCGCTCCTTTCAGTGGGCCCCAGGGGTTAAGAAAAAATAAGAGTATTTATAAACATTCCACTCACTGTACTTTATCCTGTGGATTAGCTTTGCGTCTTCCACTCATAATAGAGGTGGGGTCCAGTAACGAATGCTCCCATATAGAATTAGCACCATTATTATACAAGGTTTCAACCATCTAAAACCAAGCAATATAAAATCACATTTTAATTTCTTTCTACAAACATTCCATGGAAATCAGTGACTGAACTGATTCTACTACAAACACTAGCATGACTAGGAGATCACACACATCATTATTTTCTGTTTTAGAATGAGAAAGAAGAACCTACATGCAGGATTCAAGTTTGACCAGGAGGACAGCTAAATACTTCAATGGGTTTGATTACATTTTCTAATACATGATGAAGAAAGAGCACTTTGACACTTTAGGACAGCACTGCCCAAGCCTGAGCATCCAAATACTATTTTTCAAGATTCTTAATCTTTTTCTTTAAATCCACTTACCTTCTAAAACTTTCACTAGCAATTAGAATTTGATGCCCTACTTATAGTTTTATGCAACCACTGAAATAAATATTTGAGTATTACCTACATCTACCTTTGATCAGTGGTAAAGAATCTACCTGCCAACACAGGAGATGTGTGTTCAGGAAAATCCCCTGAAAAAGGAAATGGCAACCCACTCCAGTATTCTTGCCGGGGAAAAAACCCATGGACAGAGGAGCCTGGCGGGTCTGTAAAGAGGTGGACCGACTGAACAATTGAGCGTGCACATCAACCTCGAGTACCACAAGTGGTCCACGTGTCACTTGGGGAACTGCTGTGCTAGGGTCAAGTCTGGCATTTTAAACTACTCATCTCTGGACTTTATTCATATCCTACAATATAATATACGGTATGACATAATATCTGTACTCTGTATAATCTGACAGCAGTAAACACCCATTTTCACATGGGAATGAGCTGTTAGAAACTTCTGAGCAGAAGTTATTAATAATAATAAACCATTTTCATTTCCGAGCATGCCTCCTGACAAGGCCTCATCTGATTTTTACAACAGTGCAGATACTGTCATATCAGAGATCTAAATTCACCCTTTCGGGACAGGCTGTGCAGCTGCCACAGATTTAGTAAAATATGTACTCAAGACAAATGAAGGCAAAACACATGCCAAAGTCTGAGTTCCAACAGAACTCAAAGAATGTGTACCCCAAAATAGAAGTACCCGGTGACATGATAATGGACCCCCAAATAAAACTAAGAGCCACTGAATACTTGGCAGGGTGTTAGGCATTCAATCAAAACAGAACTTGATTGTCTCTAACAAGTTATAAGAACTTTAAGAGAACTTAAATCAGATGCATCAGAAACTTCGGAGGACTCCTATCAAAGCAGGAAACTTAATGAAAAGTTTCTAAGGCAGTTGCTTTCAGGAATATTCATCGTGGTAAGTGGGAAAAGACAGACTGTTTAAAAACAATTTCTGGTGATATTCTAGAAAGACGGCAGTAAAACATTAGGAAGAATTTTAATGACTGTCTGTCTACCTATAGTCGAGCTTTTCCAGATTTTCACTAGGAGGAAAATAATCTTAAATAACAAATTCAATACTTATATATAGCACTGATAAGCTTGGCACCTCTACTCAATTAGGATTCCAACATTTTTGTAAGGTTTAAGAAGTATAATTTCAGTTGCTAAAACAGTAAATCCTAAAAACTTAAACTTCTTGAGGAGAATTCTTATTCTTTACCTGAAGCAATGTCGGAGGCCATGGTGTGTGTTTAAGATGCCTCACTTGAGAGATATGGCGTCCCAGACTCCGATGGACACTGCAGCACTCATCGCATATAAAAGTTCCCCTATTTACGGATGCCCAGGAAGGATCTGGAGAGAAGAGTGAGATCAGTGGTAAGGATACCAGGTGGTTGCTATTCTGCCAGGTGGCAAAAGATGACCAAGGTTTGGTGTTTCAGGAAAACAAGACATTCCTGTTGTGTTGGTATGCTAGTCAACATGTTAAGCTGGGGAGCTTGTCTGATGATACCACCTATCTTGGCTGGGGGTACAATGTTAACAGAGATGGAAAACATGGACTGAAGCCCTGAGTGAGCACTTACCTGCTTTGTGGTCCAGGGCCACAATCTGTAGCCCTAGTAAGATCTACTATCTCAGATGTGTGCTCCTTCCTTAAACATAAGAGAAGCAAATTGAGAGGGTTCACCTGAATCATTCTGACTCCATCTCCACAAACGGCAGGACAACAAAACTGCCCATGAACAATCCACACAGAATTATGTGAAGTGAATGGTGAAAAGACAGCTATCGACACGCCTCTGGGCTTAGCAGAAAGCTGCAAGCGACACAACTATAAAATAGCTCAGCCGCGGTGGCTCTGAAAACAGACTGGGAAACCTGGCCTCCTCCAGTAGGAAATGTGCTAGGATATCCATTAGCTGTCTTAAATAAACTGTTGAGTCTGATCTCACCATGGACCTGAAAGAACAGAAGCTGTAAAAACATCAGCCTCACAGAAAAAAGATGCAAAATACAAATGAGCAATATTTTTGATGTGCGCATGATACTTTTTTTCCTGTGAAGTCCAACAAAGCCTCATTAGACACCCTTTGAAACAAGGAAAAACGCACACTTGGTAAGCAGTAAGAATAACTCATGCTGGGAAAGTAAACTAAATATTTAGAAACTCAAAACACAGACAGACCTTCTACATTTCATCAGATTCACACAAGGGGTGACAATAGGTACCGCTCAAGCTGCTTGGCTTGAGGGTTATATTTAAAAATTCTCCAATGTCCACAAAAATCTCTAAAATGCATGTACACCATCCTTACCATTTCGAACAGTTTATTCAAACCCCTTCCAACCATATAATGAAAAGTTATGGGATTTCAATCAAAGACAAACTGGGAGTCAGACGGTGTGGTGGTTAAGAGGGCTGGCTCTGGAGACAAGCAGTCCAGGGTTTGAACCCCAACTCTGCCACTTCTTGCGCAAGGATCTTAGGCAAGTTATTGCTTTGAGGGTGCTCATCATGGATCAAATAGGAGAACAACACATCTCAGTACAGTGAGGATATAAAGAGTAAGTGAAGCTCTTTGCATATAGTAAGTATTCAGTAATGTGAGCTGTTATAACTTTTCCCAATTATTTTGTAAGTACCATTCAAGTATTTTCAAGAGCTCACTGCAATTCATGGCCACTAGAGAAAGTCTTTGATTGTTATTCGAAACATTGAATGTTCCACATGAACACTATCTTACTACACTGAAAAACCTCATGGAGTTTTCAGGTAGTTGAACTCAGAATAGGATATGAACTAGATTCATTAAAAAAAAAAAAAAAAAAAAAAAGGTAAAAGGACTTCCCTGGCAATCCAGTGGTTAAGACTCTGCACTTCCACGGCAGGGTGCACGTGTTTAGTGCTTGGTCAGGAAACTAAGATCCTGCATGCCATGCAGCATGGCAAAAAAAAAATTTTTTTTTTTTAAAAAGATAAACTATTTACTATGATTTGATCATAGTTAATCAAACATTTTGGAGTTTCAGCTTTAGTATCAGTCCTTCCAATGAATATTCAATGTTGATTACCTTTAGGATTGACTGGTTAGGGAAATCAATCCTTGAATACTCATTGCAAGGAGCGAGGATCAATGCTGAAGCTCCAAAACATTTGATTAACTATCATCAAATCTTAGTAATTAGTTTACCTATCTTTTTTTTATTTTTATTTTTGCCATGTTGCAAAGCATTGGAATTCCCACTCATTGGAAAAGACCCTGATGCTGGGAAAGATTGAGGGCAAGAGGAGAAGAGGACGACAGAGGACAGAGGACGAGATGGTTAGATGGCGTCATCAACTCAATGGACACGCATTTGAGCCAGCTTTGGGAGACAGTGAAGGACAGGGAAGTCTGGCATGCTGCAGTCAATGGGACTGTAAAGAGTTGGACATGATTTAGGGACTGAACAGCAACAGTCAAAAGTCTGCCATGAAACAAAAGCTCAAACAAAATTCTTCAGTGAAGTACAACTATGTCAGTACTACTAAAGCACTCTAAAAAACAAAGACTGGAAACATCAAGATGAAAGATCCCTGCAAAGATACATAACAACTTTGCCTCTTGCAGTGTGGTACTACTACTGACACACATACAAAAAGACTTTTATTTTGAAGATCAGCCTTGGTTTTCACCTATCATTCAGAGAATTCACAATCCTTTTGGAAGAAATTAAATAGGGACAAGACAGCAAGGATTTAACACACACTAAGGAAGGCTCTCCACTAGTCATTTTAACATCATGAATCAGAATCACATGAAGAGAATATCAGAATGTTAACGACAGTAAAATCCAGTGAACCCCTTCCAATTTATGTGATCATTTTATGCTAGGGCTTCTTAACATGGGTTCTAGGAACACAACCAATGGGCTTCAGAAACATCTATTATCCCACTGAGAAATCTTAACAAATTCTGCGTGAAAGGAGAAGTGCGCGTGTATTTTGGGGGGAGAAGGTCTTGTCGTTCATCAGAATTTCAAAGGGATCCTGAACCATAAGGGTTATTCTCTCACTAGGGGTTTGCAGAAAAGGCAGCACAAATTCCTAGCTGCTCAAGTTCAGAACATTTCAAGGTAGCCTAATTATATTCAAAACAGGAAGGAAGTGACTCAAGTCTCTGTAGATTAGGCATATGAGACAACAACTAAAAAGATACAATGGAAGAGAAAAATGTTCTCAAACGCACAAAACGCCACAGAAGTGCAAGACAGTATTTCGTACAGAATTCAGCATGACAACAGAGATGCAATTTTCCTGTGCCCCGTATACCATCCACTGAGAAGCAAAGAATATGCGCTTCAAGAGGAAGTTTGAATCTAGATTCATGTGAATCAAACATCACAGAAAGTTCAACCAAAAACAGGCAAGAAAAGAAGGAAGTGGAGCAAATAACATTTTTAGAGAATCCGATGGAGTTTGTATGACAAGCTAACTTAGTTTCTAAAACACCTCTTTTGAAACTCCTCCACCCGTTCTCCCTATCTTCAAAAGAAACTGGTAACCCCACTTACATTATAGAGACCATGAAATAACCACATAAGGTTTGAGTTATCATAGTCCTTTTAAAATCGGTCTGCACCTCCATATGACAAGATGAAGTTTAAAACAGAGTGGTGCTCAATGACTTCATTGTTTATTGGACACTATTGTGCCAAAGAAGCCATCTTACCTTTTGAATTACTTCAAATTCAAAAGAGATAAATCCAAGCACTGAAAACAGCACAGAGGCCTGTCAACTGGGCTCCAACCGCTAAGATAGATCTGAACTCTAAATCTATGGGACGGGAGGGATGGTTTTCGCCCTTCAGTGTTCCCGTATGCCTAAACTGCCTGAATACCCAAATGGTTATAGTTGCCAATGATTTGGTGTGTTTGTTTTGTAAGCAGTAATTAATGTATACTTTAGAAATTCAACTACAGCTTTAAGGGGCTGTGAAGGTTCTGTACACAACACAAAAAAAAAACAGGAAAAATAAAAACAACAACCCCAAAAACCACCTTCGATGAGACGATCCTAAGCATATTCATTGACACTGTTCTACCCCTGAGCACCGTACTCTCAATCATCCTTACTCGAAAAATGAGGAAATCAAGACTCGGCCAAATGAAGTCACCAGCCCAAGGTCACCCAGAGGCAAAATCTAGTTTGAACTCGGCTAGTTCAGATCTCAGAACCTGAGACAAGCATTGCTTCCTCAAGTGATGGTCGGCGTTTGCAAGACCCCGTCATCCGGGAGACTGTCCGCGGCAGAGTGGCAGGCGGGATGTTAAGAGAAGCGGGGCAAAACTCATCCTTGCAGGTCCTCTGGCGAGTCTCAGTGGAAGGAAGCGGCGAGCGTCGCCCACTCCGGACAGGGCCTCCCCCCACCCCGGGGCGGGGGTCTGGGGGGCTGTGGGGAGGGGGGATGACACCTGCAGCCTCTGGGGGCCGCAGCCGGGAGGACGCTCTCAGTTGATTTCTCTAATTGGCCTCCTAGTGGATTGCCCAAGCCCCTTCCTGTTGGGAAAGAGGCCACGACCCCGCCGCCTCTCCGCCCGGCCTGGGACAGAGGGGACGAGAAAGAAGAGAGGGACGGGAGTGACGGGAGGGCGGCGGCCCCCTGCCCGCCCGGCTCTGACAGGCCCGGGACGGGTCCCGCCCCACGGCCGCCCAGGCGCCTCCTCGTCGCGACCCGGGGCATGGGGTGCAGAGCTCCACCGCCCGGACCCTCCCGGCCCGAGGGGGCGGCCCCGGGGCAGGGGTCCTGGCCAGGAGAGCTGAGGGGAGCGGGCCCGGCCGGTGCGACTCACCCGGCCCGCTGCAATCAGCGCACACCTCGCTGCTCCGGAGCCGCTTCGACATGGCTCCCGCCTCCCACCTGCCGGGAACCTGGGGCCCCGGGACAGTGAAGGCGGCGGCGGCGGCTGCGCTTCCGCTCTAACGGGTCCCCGCCGCGGCGCTGGCGGCGGCCGCCTCTCCCCTCAGCGCCTCACAGCCGCGGCGCAGCACGCACGCGCGGGGTGGTGCCCTTCGGCGACGGGCAGGTCATGTGACCGGAAAGGGCACGCTTCCTTGTCGCCATTTTGAGTGAGGGCAGGTGTCTCCTCTCCTGTTTCCAAACCTCCTTGATTTGGGGGTCTCCCTCTCTGGAAGAGATTCACTTCCTCCCAGTGCTGATTAGTACCAGGGGAAGCAGCAAAATGTAGTGACCAAAGGTATGCAGCCACAGGCTTCTTGAGGCAATCATTCGTCAAGTCATTTAGCATAACTTTGGTCAAGTTCACTTATTTATTCATTCCTTTATTCAACAAATATTTATTGACCAGGGCTTCCTTGGTAGCTCAGCTGGTAAAGAATTCGCCTGCAATGCAGGAGACCCCGTTTCAGTTCCTAGGTCGGGAAGATCCCCTGGAGAAGGGATAGGCTACCCACTCCAATATTCTTGGGCTTCCTTGGTGGGTCAGGAGGTGAAGAATCCGCCAGCAATGCTGAAGACCTGGGTTTGATCCCTGGGGTTGGGAAGATCCCCTAGAGGAGGGCATGGCAACCCACTCCAGTATTGTTGCCGGGAGAATCTCCATGGACAGAGGAGACTGGCGGGCTACAGTCCTTGGAGTCGCAGAGTCAGATGGAAATTATCAGGAATGCACATTTATTGACCACGTACTATGTTCCACACACTGTTCTGGGCACTGGAGAAGGAGCAGTGAGCCAAGAAGACGAAATTTTCTCTATTTATGGAGTTACATTCAACTGTAGTAGATCTACAATAAAATAAGTAGGAATATATTAGATGTTTCCCCATGCTGCAGTTTTAATCTTATCTGGAAAGTGGAGGTAGTCTGTCTACCTCAAGCCCATGATTCACGTTTGTATAGCTTGTTACCTGAAAATGATTTTTACATTTTTAAAGGGGTGTGAAGAGGAAAAAAAGAGGGAGAGGACAAAGAATATTCAGCAAGACTCTTACATGACATGCAAAAGCAAAATATTTACTTAAGGACAAATGGAATAACTTACAGAAGCATATAGTGTGCCTGCCCCATAGTAAGCCCTCAATAATAGTTGCTCCTATTATTGGATTAGATACTGCTATTATTTCCTAATCACAACTTTTTTTTTTTTGTTCTTTGAGGGTGAGAATGCTGCTGCTGCTGCTGCTGCTGCTGCTAAGGCGCTTCAGTCATGTCTGACTCTGTGTGACCCCATAGACAGCAGCCCACCAGGCTCCCCCGTCCCTGGGATTCTCCAGGCAGGAACACTGGAGTGGGTTGCCATTTCCTTCTCCAATGCAAGAAAGTGAAAAGTGAAAGTGAAGTTGCTCAGTCCTGTCTGACTCTTTGCAACCCCATGGACTGCAGCCTACCAGGCTCCTCCGTCCATGGGATTTTTCCAGGCAAGGGTGCTGGAGTGGGGTGCCGTTGCCTTAGATAACCTAATTTACAGGACTACATAAACACAATGAGATGAATTTAATCAGTCTGAAAGCAAGCAGAGATGTGGTCCTAATGCTAATGAACATTGTATGTATTACGTATGTGTAAGCACAACTATGATTGCCATTTGGCAAATATTCCGTGGCTATTGTGGGCCAGAAACTGTCTTGACCTCCAGGTACTCTGGTGAGCAGCCATTGTGGAGTTTTTTCACTAATAAATTAAGAGAAATGTTCAATAAATATGGAAAGATGTCGAGGCAGAGGATTAAATTGCCCAGGTCTTCTGAAAGGATAAGAAGTCCTGGAAGGGGTCTCAGGAGCACCGGTCTTTGGTTCATCTCTCCATTTTTATAAATGTGTGTTGTGGGCATAACCACATAAATCCCACACATTCCACAATTAGAGCCTCTGGGTTCCATCCTGATGCTTCTGCATCCTGTTTTGGTTCACAGACTCACAAATCTTTTGGCCTCAACATGTGTGGAGAAAAGATTAGGCCAGGATTCTTGAACAGCTGTTGTTGCAGGCGTCTGAAAAGCTGATGTCCACAAGCAGAGAAGGCAGAGAATATGCTTTCAGGATTCATCAAATAACTTTGCCTGGCTATGTGATCAAGTTGTGGACAGCTGTGCAGAAAGCTCAGGCTGGCGAGCCGTGAGTTGACTTGGTTCTTCATTGAATCAAGGAACTATACTGTCTTAGGTTGAAACCCAAAGAATGAACTTAAGTTTGGCTGACTGTGGTCAAGTGTAAGTATTATCTATTAGTCCTTTCGGCCATAACCCCAAATTCAAAAATAAAGGACACTCGTATGTGGAATAAACCAGCAACTTAGGTAACTTTGAATCATAACCCAGTCTGGAGTTGAGGCAGAAGAGTGCTTCTCAAAGTCGGGGGGTAGGAGTATGAATTTTTCTCCTCCAGGGGACATTTGGAGACATTTTGGTGGGAGTGTTACTGACATCTAGTGGGTAGAAACGGCAGGGATTCTGCCCGACATCCCCACGTCAAGTATTATGTGGTTCCTATCTTCCTTTCCAATTTGGATTCCTTTTATTTCTTTCTTCTGATTGTTGTGCCTAGGACTTCCAAAACTCTGTTGAATAAAAGTGATGCAAGTGGGCATCCTTGCCTCTGACCTTAGAGGAAATGCTCTCAGCTTTTCACCCTTCAGTATGACGTTAGCTGTGGGTTTGTCTTATACAGTCTTTATTATATTGCAGTATGTTCCCTCAGTATGTAGCATTCTACAATGGTATTCTATTCAGTCATAAAAAAAGAATGAAAATTCGCCATTTGCAGCAACAAGGATGGACTTTGAGGGCGTTATACTAAGTGAAATAAGATAGAGGAAGACAAATACAGTATGATATCACTTACATGTGGAATCTAAAAATGACATCAAAGTTGTAGACATAACAAAAATGAAGCAGATTCACAGAGAACAAACTAGTCCTTACCAGTGGAGAGAGGGGTAATATGAGTGTTGGGGAGTGGGAGGCACAAACCACTGGGTGTAACATAGACTCAAGGATGTATTGTACAATACCAGGAATATAACCAATATTTGGTAAAAACTGTAAATGGAAAGCAACTTTTTAAAACTGTATAAAAACTAAAAATAAATCCAAAGTAAAAAATAAAAGAATTAGAGTTACCAGAACAGCAAAAAACAAATAAACCTATGTGGTTCAAAATGTGCTGAAGTTGAGAAGCTCTGAGCTAGAACCATCCTCTCATGCGGCAACTATTTAACGCCACTTCTCCAAGAGTTTATGATGCCTACTTGAAAATTGGTTGGTGTTGCCCACTTCCAAAATGGCTCCTGACCAATCGTGGCAGCATCTGCCCAGGTCCAAAAAGGCTGCAAGAGAGCCAGGAACTAGAATGGTTTGGTCCAGGAGCCTGTTGTCACCCCGCCCCCCGACCGCAGAGCCGATGGAAGAGGCCCAGTTGTGGACCGAACCATATGAGGGACCTGGGGCAGGAGTAAAGGGGATGATAAAGGCTGGATCGAGTTTTTCAGGTCGAGAGCCTAGGCTAAGCAAGAGAGTTTTATTTCTGTTTTCGGTATGATGCTCTGATTCCCGGTATGGGATTGGAGGTGGGTGAGGTTGGGCGGACCCCAGCCCGTGTGGCTAGCCTCGCCTCCCCCCCGCGCCGCGGCGCGCGGTGGTCCGCTCCCCGCACTTCCCTGTTTGGGGCAGTTCGGCCCGCAGAAGTCGGTTCGCGAGCTGTCAGCGCGGGCGGGAGCGCCGCGGGGCGCGGGGTGGGCGCGGCCGACCCCGGTCCCCGACCCGGCCCGCGACCCCCGACCTCCCGCGCGTGCCCTGCACCCGTCCCGCTAGGCCGGCGGGTCGCGTACCGCGCCCCCTCGCTCACTCGCCTGCTTCTCTTCGCTCGCCGGCCGCCCGGCGGGCGGGCGCCGGAGACCTCCACCGGGGGCTGAGGCTTGGCAAGCGGGCGGTGAGGGCCCGGCTGTGGCCTCCCTCGCCATGTCCTCGCCCCGCGACGCTAGCGGCGACTTCCCCTTGCACCTCCTGGTCTGGAACAACGACTACCGGCAGCTGGAGAAGGAGCTGCGGGACCAGGTGAGGGGGCGAGGCGAGGGTCTTACCCCGGCGAGAGGAGCCGGGGAGTCGGGGATCGTAACGCCTCCCTGAGCCCATCTCCAGCCCTCTGGGGAAAGGGACGGGGCACTGCCGTCCCCTTCCGCTCAGCAATCGAGGGACAATAATAATAACAGCAGGATGTGTACTGAGTATTTAATGTGTGCCAGGCCGTGTGTCGAAGGTTTTATATACATTCTCCCTCTTAATCTTTCCAGCAGCCCTAGGAGGTAGGTACTATCCTTTCGTTTTACAGAGAAGGAAACTGAGGCGCTCAGAGATTATGTCTCTTACACAAGGTCGCTTACCTAATAAACACCAAATCGAGATTGTAACTCTGGCCAACTGGCTCCAGCGTGCACCGTCTTAACCAATTATTCTTGCCTTTCTCCAAAATGTGTGAGCAACACACACCTCTCACCCCACCCATTCTTTTTGTCAGGAAAGGCTTGGGTGGGTTTGGAGCCCAGGTTCTGACTTGCCCTGTGACCTTGGGCAAGGCATTTTCCCTCTCTTGGCCCACGTTCTCTTCTTTGTGGAATGAGGGTGTTGATACCCATGTGGGCAAATTCTGTACTTGACTGTTACCAATAGGTCTGGGGTGATGCCCAGGAAAAGCTCCCCAGGGAGGCTGATATACACCAAAGTTTGAGAATCTCTGGTGCACAGCATCCTTAAAATCACTTCCTGTTCTAAAGTGCTTTGATTCCTTTTTTATTTATTCCCAGCTTTATAAGCAGTGGTTCTCAGTTGGAAGTGATTTCCTCCCTCATCTCACACATCTGGTAATTAATAGAGACATTTTTGTTTGTTACACGCCGGGAGTGGGTGTTACTGGAATCTAATGGGTAGAGGCCACAGAGGCTGCTCCACGTGTGTAAGACATCTCCCTCCCCAGTTAAGATTTGTCTTTCCCAAAATGTCAGTAACATCTTGCTTGAGAAACCCTGTCTTCAGAGCAGCACAGTGATTCTGGGAGGTATTGGTACCCTCAAGTTACAAACCGACAGACTTAGCACTTAGGATGTGTATGTGTGTGTTAGTCGCTCATTCGTGTCCGGTTCTTTGCGACCTCATGGACTGTAGCCCGCCAGACTCCTGTCCATGGAATTCTCCAGGCAAGAACACTGGAGTGGGTGGCCATTCCTTTCTCCAGGGGATCTTCCCGACCCAGGGATTGAACCTGAATCTCCTGCATTGCAAGCAGATTCTTTAAGTCTGAGCCACCAGGGAAGCACCAAGCAGTTAGGATAGAGACTTGTAATTATCTTGTGTAATTGTTCTGGTTGACTTCATTTTATCTAGTGTATTAAAGTTCTGGTTTTTGAATGGCTCAAATTTGATGCTCTAATTGTCAAGAAATTCTAGAGGAAAGAGGGCATTGGTTTTCTTCTGATTTGCAAAAATTGAGCAAGGTCAGCATCCCCGCCCCCCCTCCACCCCAACCCTCCCCACCCCCTCCTTGATGAACAGTTACTGCTAACTGTGTTTTTTGTTTTTGGCTGTGTTGGATCTTCACTGCTGCCCGGGCTTTTTTCTGGTTGTGGTGAGTGGGGCCTACTCATTGCGGTGGCTCCTCTTGTTGCAGACCACTGGCTCTAGGCAAGTGGGCTTCAGCAGTTGCGGCTCAGGTGGGCTCAGCATTTGCAGTTCCTAGGCTGTAGAGACAGGCTAAGTAGTTGTGGAGTCCAGGCTTAGTTGCTTCGCGGCATGTGGGACATTCCCTGATTAGGGATCTGACGCGTGTCTCCTGCACTGGCAAGCGGATCCTTCACCCCTGAGCCGCCAGGGAAGCCCTAAGTGTGTTCTTGTACCCTGCCATCTTTCTCTTAAGCCTGTTGAGCACCCACTGGAAGTCAAAAGTTGCCCTTTTTTCCTTTTAAATTCTCTGTCCACACAGAATAAACTTTTGTCATAAGAGTCCTTGTTCCTAATTAGATCATGCCCCCAGAGTAAATGATTCAACAGTTAGGCATCACAGCATACCTGATGATTCAATTCCCTTTCTCTTACTAGACATAGCCCAGAGGGAACCCGCCATCGTTTTGTTCTCGGCTTTAAGTCTCACCTTAGACACTTTAAAAATGACCAGACAGTCTTTGTTTTTAGGCCTGCAGTGTTTTGCCTCTGTACTTCCTCAGTATCGGAGCCTCACAGCTTCTTGTGAAATATTGAGATAAAGTACAAGGAAAGTCACAAAACTAAAATCCTATCTGATAGAGTGGTTCCACATCGTCACTGAACCACACACATGTTCAATACCAATTTCAGAAAACAGCAGGCTTTCTGTTCATGGGAGGTGAGGAAGAGAGTTAAAACGAAGCACCGTCTTTCTTTATAGAAAAACTCAGTCCATAAGAACAGAGTCTTGGTTTGTAATCTAAAATGTGGCATGATTGAATTATTTCTTTTTCCTGCAACTTGTGATAGAAATGTTCATTGAAAGTTCTCTGTGCCTCTTACCTTGAAAAACATTAAGGACACAGGTGATTAGCGAATTCTAATTTTGCAGCAAAGTAGTCCTGGGATACATTGATCCTTAGTGCCTTAGTGTCAAGGAGGTCAAGAAAGAATAGGCATCTTTGCTAATTATTTGGTTTTGACTTTGTTATCTGTTATAACTGCAGATCATGTCACAAGATTCTGTTTTCTCTGGGGGAGAGATAGTTGAAGTGTATTCAGAAAAAACATCTTGACTGTGGAAGTTGGACTGTCATGACCTCGCAGTCCAATTGCAATCCTGAAACTCTGGCCGCTGAAGGGGTGGAGATGGGGCTGGCTTCACGGGTGTGCAGGCTCGACAGTTGCACAGGGCCCTATCCTCAGAAGTGGCTTATGCTTGGTTCAATGCTCTGTTGTCATCATCTGTCATCATCTTACTATTTTCTTTTGAAGAAGGGGCCTTGCATGTTGATTTTTATCTGGGTCCTGTGAATTATGCAGCTGCTTCAGGATCAAAAAGTTGATCATTGATACCATTAGAATGCAAGGCAGGGAATATTTTGTTGCTTTCATATTTACTGAGATCTTCTGTTAATTATGAAATAGCTATCTACTCCTCTGCCTTGGAGGCAGTTAGGTTAATGGCCAGTACTAATACTGGTTAAATTGTAAGCTTGGGTGCTTAATTTACCCTTAACAAATCAGTTCATGAGCTGTCAAAATGCGGAGCGTTAACACTAAACACTTACTATTTTGCCAGGCACTGTGCTGAAATGTTTTTGTTGTTTCTGGTTTGTTTTAACTTTTTCTTTTATATTGGAGTATAGCTGATTAACAATGTTGGTGATAGTTTCAGGTGGACAGTAAAGGGACTCAGCCATACATATACATGTGTCCATTCCCCCCCAGACTTGTCTCCCATCCCAGCTGTCACTTAACATTGAGCAGAGTTCCCTGTGTTATACTGTAGGTAAAAAATGCATATACATACATACATACATACATACATACATATATATATATATATATATATATATATATATATTTTGGCCACTCTGCACTGCATGTGGAATCTTAGTTCCCCCACCAGGGATCAAACCTGCCTGCACACCCTGCATTGGAGGCATGGAGTCTTAACCACTGGGCTGCCAGGGAAGTCCCTTAAAATGTTTTATGTGCAGTTTTAGATTTAATTCTCACATCAGTTCCCAGGGGTTAGCGCTTGTGTGATTCCCACTTTACAGATGAGGAAACAGTGGAGAGGTTCAGTCACCTGCTTACCAAGTCATCAAACCAAGATGTCAACCCTGAGGAAGTCACTCTCACAGAATAAGAATCCTGTATTCTTAACCCTCCCGCTTTCCTTCTTTCGGTAAAAGTGCCTCCATTTCAGGATTCTGGCGAAAGAGGAAGGGAACAGATCAGAAGGTACGGGCCCAGGGTTACCTGGAAGCAGTACATTTACCATAGCTGCTGCTGTTAATGTCATCATCATCATCCTGGGAATGTAGCTCCTTTTATGTATGTTCCAGTTTTTCTACAGGGAACCCGTATTGGCTGCATAATTAAAAACAAAAAATTCCCCTCACCCCAGCAGTAGAGCCAGCTGTTTCACTTAAGGCTTTGTCTGCCAGTACTTTTCTGCAGTCGGTTCTTCATTCTTTCCATCCCACGAGTGAGACATGAAGCGGGCTCACTGGTAGCTGTAAGAATTTTTATTTTGTTCTAGGAACAGCAGCACAGAAAGAATCAAGTTTATCCAGATGAAGAAGAATAAGCACATGTTTCTGAATGTGTGTGAGTCAGCCCCAGTCCCACCGTGTCTTGTTCATTTAGCCGAAGTTCACTGCTTGTATAACTTCGCCAGAGATGAGATTGTTCCAAGTTTTCAACGTTTACTCAACCGAGGCACTTTATTAAGTGCCTCTTAACCCATCAGCTCCACTGTCTTTAATATTCAGTGGGGCCTTGAAGTTGGTCGGTGCAGATGAAATGATTTGTGTTCTGGTTATGTCATTTGTCACTTAGCCAGAGAGGTCTGTTAAACATCTTTCAGCCTTCCTGCCGATGCTGGGAGAATGAATGAAAATTTAAGGGGACAGATGCAAAGGACAGTCTGTGCACCTTAGCAGAGGAGGGAAAGCCCTGTGGGATCAAGTGGGGTAGAGGGTGGCAGATGAGGCCTGACTCCAGGGCCAGCCCTCGGTTAGGAAGCCAGCAGTGAAAACGCAAAATCTGGGCAAAAGAGGACGTTCTAGGCAGCGGCAGTGCTCAGAGCCTGACTGGAAACCACCTGGGGTTCTCATCGCAGCCCGGGGCAAGGCTGGGTGAGGCCACAGGCACTCATTCCAGCCAGTGCCTGTTGGCTGGAGGCCCGCCCTGAGCCAGAGCCTTGGATCCAAGGGAAAGAGCCTGGAGCCTGCTCTCAAGTGCTCCTCCTCAGCCCTCGGGCTCAGTTGAATCTTCGAAACCAGGCACGCATCTATACCTCCCCCGGACTTGGGGTGGGAGAACCAGCTCAGGCCCTGGCTGGCCACAGAGGACCAGGGCTGTCTGAGCGCGCACAGGAATGAGGGTGGTAGACTCTCTCAAGCAAAGGGAGGGCCAGTTAGCAGCCTCTTACCCGAGGCCTTCCCCCCAGGAGGTGCCTGTGATAGTTTCCGAAGTTCTGACTGTGTGCCACTCATAGTGGGTCCCACAAGGCTAGTGAGGGACCCGGAAGTGGACCCTGCTGTCAGACACTGAAGCCCGCACTCAGCTGCACAACAGCAGGCTACCAAAGAGGGCTTGGATGAGAAGAGTTGGTGGGCTTAAAAATTAGCACATAAGGAGACATGGAGAAATCTCACGCCTTTTCTTCTTTGCGGGGGCACTATGATCGTTAAGAGGGTGGGCAGTTTTAATTTGGTGCAGCTTATCATTGGAGAAACTTAAAGGAAAAACTTAAATGATCGGCTGTGACAGTGAATTCCAGTGAAATTCTGAGCTCTTGCTAACTCAACTCATGTCATTAGTTTAGGACCCTCAGCTCCCCTATTAGCTGTAAGGAGATTTCAATAAATCCCTTTTAGGGAGAAAGCGACAGCTTATGTGAAGCAATGTAGTGTAGGTGTATAATCCTAAGAGCTGACTCTTCTAAGAGCTTGCCATGAGGTTTACCCTTGTAAGACTTTTGTAAGATAGGTGGGTTTTGTTCTTTGTTCTTATTGTTCCCGTTTTACAAGCTCGCATACTGAAGCTCAAGAGGAGTTAGGCAACTAGTCAAAAGAGCATGTAGATCGTAGATTAGATTTATGTGTTACATAAAACACATACACAGGTTGATTTTTAAGCATCTTTATTGAGATTCAGTTCCCTTATGCAATTCACCCATTAACTGTGTTATTCACTGGTTTCAGTGTATTCCCTGAGTTGTGCAACTTGTCACCACAGCCACATTCCAGAACATTTTCATCACCCCCGAAAGAGACCCCACACCCACTAGCTGTCACTCCCTATTTCCCCCTAACCCTTTAGCCCCAGGCAACATCAAGCAGTTTGACACATCTATAGATTTGCTTCTTCTGGACATTTCTTATAAATGGAATCATACAATACGTGGCCTTTTGTGTGTGGCTTCTTTAACCTAACATGATGTTTTCAGTGTTCATCCGTGTCGTGGGAGATGTTAATACTTCATCCCTTTTAATGGCTGAATAGTATTCCCATGTGTGTGTGTGTATACTATATTTTGTTTATTCCTTAGCCAGTTGATGGACATTTGGGCTATTATGAATAATGCTGCTCTGCTTATCTGTGTACAGGTTTTTGTATGACTGTATGTTTTTATTTTTCTTGGGTAAACACCTATAAGAGGACTTGCTGGGTCTTATAATTCTGTGTTTAATTTTTTGAGGAACTGCCAAATGTTTTTTCAGTTTGACTGCACCATTTTACATTCCCATCAGCAATGTATAATGGTTCTAGTTTTTCCACATCCTTGTCAACACTTGTTATTGTCCTTTTGATTGTAGCCATCCTAATGGATGTGAAGTATTATCTCATTGTGGCTTAGATTTGCATTTCCCTAAGCTTCCCGGGTAGCTCAGCTGGTAAAGAATCTGCCTGCAATGTAGGAGACCCCGGTTCCATTCCTGGGTCAGGAAAATCCCCTAGAGGAGGGATAGATTCAGTTCAGTTCAGTTCAGTCACTCAGTCGTGTCCGACTCTTTGCGACCCCATGAATCGCAGCATGCCAGGCCTCCCTGTCCATCACCAACTCCTGGAGTTCACTCAGATTCATATCCATCGAGTTTACCCACTCCAGTATTCTTGGGCTTCCCTGGTGACTCAGATGGTAAAGAATCCGCCTGCAATGCGGAAGACTTGGGTTTGATTCCTAGGTCGGAAAGATCCCTTGTTGGAGGGGATGGCAACCTACTCCAGTATTCTTACCTGGAGAATCCCCATGGACAGAGCGGCTTACAGATCATGTCGCAAAGAGTCTGACGTGACTGAGCAAGTAAGCGCGGCTCAGCACAACGATTAGTTATTTGAGCATCTTCCATGTGCTGTTGGCCATTGGCATATCTTTGAAGAAGTGTCTTTAAATCCCTTGCCCATTTTAAGACTGGATCATGTGTCTTTTTATTCATGGCTAGAGTTCATATATTCCAGATGTGCACATGCTAAGTTGCCTCACTTGTGTCCGACTGTTTGTGACCTCATGGACTGTAGCCCACCAGGCTCCACTGTTCATGGGATTCTCTAGGCAAGAATACTGGAGTAGGTTGCCATGCCCTCCTTGAGGGGATCTTCCCGACCCAGGGATTAAACGCGTGTCTTTTGTGTCTCCTGACTGGCAGACGAGTTCTTTACCACTAGGGCCACCTGGGAAGCTCCCATATTCTAAATACTCAGTTCAGTTCAATCGCTCAGTCGTGTCCGACTCTTTGCAACCCCATGAATCCCCTTAATAAGAATATGACTTACAAACATTTTCTCCTTGTCTTTGGGTTGCCTTTTAGTTTCTTTATACCGTTTGAAGTACAACAGTTTTCAGTTTAGATGGAGTATAATTTACCTATATTTTCTTTTGTCTCTTACGCTTTTGATGTTGTATCTTAGAAAACTTTGCTTAACACAAGGTCACACAAATATAATTCTATGTTTTCCCCTAAGAGTTTTGTTGTTTTCTATCTTACATTCATGTTTATGATCAACTTTGAGCTAATTTTTGCCTTTAGTCTATACAATACTTCATTCTTGTTCTGCATGTTGATATCTAGTTGTTCAAGCATCATTTGTGGAAAAGATTATTCTTTCCCAATTGAGTTATTTTGGCACCCTTGTTGAAAATCAATTGACCATAAATGTATATAAGTTTATTTCTGGACTCTAAATTGTATTCCACTGATTTATATGTCTCCCCTTTTGCCAGTATCACAGTCTTGATTGCTGTAGCTTTGTGTAGTAAGTTTTGAAATTGGGAAGTGTGATTTCTCAAATTTTACCCTTTTTTTTCCAAGATGATTTTGGCTATTCTAGGTCCCCTGAATTTCCTTAAGAATTTTAGTATCACCTGGTTCATTTCTGCAAGAAATAAGCTGGAATTTTGATGGAGATTGCATTGACTCTATAGCTCAGTTTAGGGAGTTTTGACATGTTAGAATATTAAGTCTTCTGAACCAAGAACATGGGATGTTTTCCCATTTATTTAGATCTTTATTTCTTTCAACAATGCTTTATAGTTTTCAGAGTATAAGGTTTATACTTCTTTTGTTACTTATTTATAAATGTTTTATTCTTTTCAATGTCATTATAAATGGAGTTTTTAAATTTCACTTTTGAGTTGTTACAAATGTATCAATATACAATTGATTTTTGTACATTGCTGTTGTAGCCTACAACTTGCTGAACTCATTAGTTCTAATATTTTAAAGTGGATTTCCTAGAATTTCCTATATGTGAGATCATGTTGTCTATGAGTAGAAATAGTTTTACATTTTCTTTAGATACCTTTTCTTTCTTTTTCTTGCCTTAGAGCCTTGGTTAGAACCTCTAGTACAATGTTTAATAGATATGATGAAGAGAACATCCCTGTCTTATTTCTTATCTTGGGGGAAAGCATCCATTCTTTCACTGTTAAGTATGATGTTAGCTGTGAGTTTTTCATAGATGGATGATGTTTGGGGAAATGCCCTTCATTCCTGGTTTGTTGAATGTTTGGGGTTTTTTTAATCATGAAGAGGTGTAGGATTTTGTGAAATGCTTTTTCTGCCTCATCTCAGTCCATTTGGGCTGCAGTAACAGACGATCGTGAATTGGGCAGTTTATGAGCAATAGGAATTTATGTAGTCTTGGCGCCTGGCAGTCCCCAGTCATGGGGCCGTGTGTTTGGGTAGTGTCTGGTGAGGGCTTTCCTCCTGGTCCACAGCACGTGTCTCCTCACAGTGCCCTAACTTGGTGGGAGAGGCTTCACAAGCTCTGGAGCCTGTTTTCTAAAGACGCTTATTCCATTCATGAGGGCTCCACTCTCATGATCTAAGTACTTCCCAAAGGCCCCACTTCCTAATGCCATCATCTTTGGAGGTTAGGATGTCAACATATGAATTTTTGGTGGACACTTCACATTCAGACCACAGCATGCATTTATTGAGATGGTCATATGTTTTTTATTTTTTTCTATCAATATGCTGTGTTACATTAATTGATTATTGGGTGTTAAGCCACCCTTGCATTGGTGGGATAAACTCACTTGGTCATGGTGTACAATAACCCTTTTCATATATTATTGAATTTATTTTGCTAAAATATTGTTGAGGATTTTTGTATCTATAGTCATAAGCGATGTTAGTCTGTGGTTGTCTTTCTTGTGTGATTTGTTTGTCATCAGCATAATACTGGGCTTATAAAATGAGTTGGGAAGTTTTCTTTCTTTTCTGTTTTTGGGTTGGTAAAGAATTGGAATTATATGTTGGAAGTTTGGTAGAATTCGCCAGTGAAGCCATTCTGGGTCTGAGGTTTTTTCCCCCTGGGAAATTTTAAAATTACTGAGTCAATCTTCTTACTTGTTATAAACTATTTCACATTTTCTGTTTTTTTCCCTAAGTGAGTTTTGCTAGCTTGTGGCTGCCTAGGAATATGTGCCTTTCATCTAAGTTCTCATTTGTTGGCATACAGTTGTTTACAGTATTCGTTTATAATACTTCTTATTTCTGTAGAGTTGATAGTAATATCCCCTATATCATTACTGATTTTGGTAACTTGAATCTTCTCTCTCTTTTTTCTTTTGGTCCATCTAGCCAAAAGTTTGTCAATTTTGTTGATATTTTCCAAGAGCCAGCTTTTGGTTTTGTTGATATTTCTCTGTTGATTTTCTATCTTTTTTCCCCCCTAGAAGGGCATGGCAACCCACTCCAGTATTCTTGCCTGGAGAATTCCATGGACAGAGGAGCCTGGCGGGCTGCAGTCTGTGGGGTAGCAAAGAGTCGGTCACGACTAATCATAGCACATTTTACATTTTACCAGTTTCCACTCTAATCGTTATTCACCCATTGTTTTAAATCACACTGTCATTATAATATATCATTTTTCCTCCCTTATCTCCTTTCAGATGAGAAGCAGGGGCAGAGGAGGCCCTGCACAGTTATAATCATCTATGCAAAGTGTGCAGCTATGGGACTCAGACATACAGTTGCCCCACCTCTGCCCTGTGGTCAAAAGTAGAAAAAAGTTAACTTAATATATTTGAATTTGATTGTATACATCATATCTAGTGGCCCAGAAACTTGAACCTTACTTCTTAGTCCTAGATATTGGCTTTGTTCTAGGGTGTGAATTAAAGTAAGTAGTTTCCCCTTTTGCCTGGTAAATATTGTTAAGCATCTCCTGTGTCTGGCAGCATGCTAACCCTGCCACCTTTCATGTAGTAGATAAAACTTGTTGAGTAAGAAAGCATCATCTATATCAGACGTGAAAGATAAGAATGACTTTGCTAAGTCTTTCTTTCCTGCTAAACTTCAGCTAAGTTAATAGTTTTAAGTCACATTGCTTAAAAGAAAAAAAAGAATAATGATTTAATGCAAATTAGAGACTAAGGTGGCAGAAGCTAAGAAATAGAAGATTCAGATCCTGCCCTTTGGAATTCTCTAGTGAGATAAACAGGCCATCCCGCTGGAAAAGTCAGGAAGTCCCAGGAGGTGGTGTGGGCCCTGTTCTAGGAGACGTGATGGCATTTCAGCACCTGAGAGAACCCTGAGGCCTGGAGTTGGTCCAGGAGGAGACATGTTCACTTAGCGAGATGTCTTCAGCCACTTCTGTTTTTCTTCGATACCAGTCTGTCTTCACTTCACAATGGCCGTGATACAGTTAGCAAAACAGGGAGGTCGGGTCGCTGTTGGATGGTGGCTGTCTACCCACGGTCCTGCTTGCCTTCCTCTCCTGTGGCCGACAGTGGCTTGTCCTGGATCTCTCTGGGGGCTGCCCCACAACTAGCCTTGCACATCAACATCAAGCCCATTTTCTAAGCAAGCAGTCTCGTGATTTGGGGCTGTGGTGGGTCTTCATTGCTGCACACAGGCTCTGTTTTCTAGTAGTGGGGGCTACTCTTCATTGAGATGTGCAGGCTTATTTCCGTGGCTTCTCTTATTGGGGAGCAAGGGCTCAGAGTTGTGGTCCGTGGGTTCAGTAGTTGTGGCTCACAGGTTTAGTTGCCCCACAGCACGTGGGATCTTCTGGATTAGGGATCGAACCCGTGTCCCATACATTGGCAAGCAGATTCCCAACCACTGGACCACCAGGGGAGTCCCCTTAAAGGTTTTTATTTTCCAACAGCCCCATGGAAGTTTCTTGTATCCTTGGAAGAACATTCAGAGCTTTCTCTGGAAGGCAGCACTGACCCGTTCAGATGGAGCCCAGGACCCCAGTGCAGGTGCTGGAGGGAGGGCCAGAATAGGAATGAAGAGTAGAAGCCAAATGGATGTTTATCTGCGTCCACACGCGTGCCTGGCAGATCACGCTCATTGTATGTGGGACCCACGGATGCTGCCACGTCGGGGCACTTGGAGCTCAACACACAATAACGAGAGTGGTGTTTTGGTGGGAATCCACCTAGAGAACGTACTTTTATTCTGACCCAAATTATCTTCTGTACTTTCAGTTTTGATTAAAGTCCTTGTACTTCCTGTTCTGGACTTGAATGCTGAGGTGTGCTGGAGAAATCCCCCACGTTCCACGCCACGGGGTGGCTGTGTTTCCATGCAAGCCCTTAGCCTTATTTAGACTTAATTTGAGTGCTGTAGTGCTTGGGGTTGTGTTTGATGATCGGAGGCCTGTAGCTGGTGTTTATTTATGAGGCTCTTAACTTTATAGAAAAAGGAACTCAGTAACTGTCACCTTTATTTATAGCCCCCAGAGTCACATTTCAGTTCGTGCCCACTTGTAAGCATTTGTTTTTCCCATGTACTGCTGTCTTGAGTGTGCAAATACTATTTTTAATTTCTATACTTATTATTAACCTCTGAAACTCCTTTTCATGTTTTTGTATCCAGTTATATATATATCCAGTTACATAAATGCCAGTGTTTACTTTACAGAACGTGGAGGCCCTGGATCCTCGAGGTCGCACCTTGTTGCATCTTGCTGTTTCTTTGGGACATTTAGAATCTGCCAGAGTCCTGCTCCGACATAAAGCAGATGTGACAAAGGAAAATCGTGAGGGTTGGACAGGCAAGTGTACTTGCGAAATAACATAAAGCCTTCCATTTTGTTTTCTCTCTCTGAATACAGGGTAGCCTCAGTCCTCATTGTCCTCAGAGTCATCTTTATCTTGAGCTCTGTCTCTCTGGGGACTTGGGGCCGGGGAAGGAGCTGAGAGCCTCGGAGGCTGCTGGCTTGTCTGCAGCACAATGGTCCCAATTGTGTCCTGGGCCAGGCGCCCAGGGTAGGGGGTGACCCCTCATCCAGAAAGCAGCTCTCAGTGCACCAGACATGAGTGTGAGCCCCGGTTTCCCCTGAGGAGCGTGGCGGTAACTCCAGCAAAGCCATCCTGATAAGACAGTCAGAAAGAAATGATAGGCAGTTTGAATCGCCATGTGACAAAGGAGTAGGCGGCAGGCTCTCAATGGGTGTCTGACTAGTCCTTTCTCTGCCTTGCTTGTTTGAAACGGCTGACGGTAAGGCTGGGAAGGACTCTGGAAAAGCCAACACAAAGGCACTTTCTCATTCACAGAGAGCCAGTCTGCAGTTCCTGGGGGACCGTATTCATCCATACCTAAAATCTAGGCCCACCAGCCATGGAGTGTGGATGTGACTGCCGCTGTGTGTAGCGCAGCCATCCTGGAGTACCTCACCGCAGAGGTACTTGAATTGGCAGGAAATGCGTCAGAAGACTTGAAGGTAAAATGTATTACGCCTCATCACTTGCAACTTGCTATTCGTGGAGATGAAGAATTGGACTCTCTCATCAAGGCTACAGTTGCTAGTGGTGATGTCAGTCCACAGCCACAAATCTCTGGGAAGAGAGGATAACAGAAGACTTCTAAAGGAAGCCTGGATTCCTTATTATCTCAGGACTCTAAATACCCCGACAGCTATCTAGTGTTGGTGATTCCAGTGGACTGTATCTCTGGGAATAAGACAGTTTTGCCTTTTCTGTAATTCTGTTAGTGCAAGTTGGAAGGTTAATTAGCCTTCCAACAAGCCAAATTTCTGCATTCGAGTCTTAACCATGTTTAAGTGTTACTGTGGCTTCAAAGAAGCTATTGATTCTGAAGTAGTGGGTTTTGATTGAGTTGACTGTTTTTGAAAAACTGTTTGGATTTTAATTGTGATGTAGAAATTATAGTAACAAACATTTGGTTTGGCACAAACATTTTTTCTATACCGAAAGAAAAAATGTGGTGGATAAGCTAAATAAAGGTCATATCTCAGCACCCCACCCCGCCACTGGCCAAAAAAAAAAAAAAAATTATAGCTGAAAGTAGTATCCTTTTCCAGTGAAATCCTGGCACTTCACTTGTTTTGAGACTCTTGAGACTCCCTTGGACTTTGAGGAGATCAAACCAGTCAGTCCTAAAGTATATCAACCCTGAATGTTCATTGGAAGGACTGATGCTGAAGCTCCAATACTTTGGCCACCTGATCAAAAAGCCAACTCATTTGGGAAAACTCTGATGCTGGGAAAGATTGAGGGCAGAAGGAGAAGAGGGTGGCAGAAGATGAGATAGTTGATAGCATCACTGACTCAATGGACATGAATTTGAGCAAACTCCAGGAGACAGTGAAGGACAGAGGAGCCTGGAGTGCTGCAGTCCGTGGGATTGTGAAGAGTCAGACACAACATAGCAACGAAACAACAACACTTGTTTGCAAGCTCTCATACTACTGGCCCGAGTAATTTGGGGTTGACTGATCAAGAATACACACAACCTGGCTGCCCATCTCCACAGCTGTGTGATCACACAGTGAAAGCCAGCTCTGAAGACACCGTCAGGATTTCAGAGTCAGTAGTAAGAAACCGGGGAAAGAGAATAATGGCAGGTTTGCTCAAGAGGGTGAGAGTACTCTGTTCTCTGCTCAGTCAGGTAGGGGTTAAAGTAAGTAGTCGTGGTCATGAAGATTGGGTGGGGCTGGAGCCTCTGTCCCACTTTAAAGAAATTGTTGGCCTTCGATCCAGAGAGATACTTTTCAAGCTGGCTTTGGAATTTGTGAGTAAGTATGAGAATACAGGGTGATCAGATTACATCTTTTTGCCTTCCAGTTTTGCACGAGGCTGTGAGCACCGGTGACCCCGAGATGGTGTACACGGTCCTTCAGCATCGAGACTTCCACAACACGTCCATGGCCCTTGAGGGAGTTCCGGAGCTGCTCCAGAAAATTCTCGAGGTAGCCACAAAAACTGACAGCACAATCAGTGGAGTTGAATGCTGACACAGCAGCCGCAGACAGTTTGACATCCTTGTGCGCCTTCCCAAACAGTTCTAAGGATTGTGAAAACGATGTATTGAATACCAAATAGCATGATTTCTTGCTTTTGCAGTCTGTTAAATGTATGATGTCTCTCACAAAGTATGTTTCCAGGTCACTAGACCGACTCTTTTAAGTGCTATTTAAAAGTTAGAACTAAGGACAAATGGACATCAGGCAATTAATTTGTCTAGCTGCCTGTTTTCCTAACAGTAGCGTCCTGAGCTCAGGTCATCTTGGGGAAATTATGATGAACTTCATTACTGTCTGGGGATTTTCAGGGCCTGTTGAGGCTCAGAAGTCTGTGTGCAACTCTCCTTGACACCTCTGTCACTTCTAGCCATTAGTATTCTGTGACTTCTAATCCATTGCCTGAACTTAGAGTTGCTAGTTTTGGGGCAGTTTATCTGTCTTGTGAGTAAAAGGGTATGGGCTCTGTAACATTTGGAGAAGTTTCTTAAAAGATTTTACTTCTAAGCTCCCAAGTTTGTTTTGTTTGCTTGTTTTAATATTTCTTTATTTATTTGACCTCTCCGGGTCTTAGTTGTAGCACGTGGGATCTTCGGCCTAGCCTGCAGGTATTTCAGTTGCAGCATGGAAGCTCTTAGTTGTGGCATGTGGGATCTAGTTCCCTGACCTGGATCAAACCCCCAGCCTCCCGCATTGAGAATGTGGAGTCTTAGTCATTAGGCCATCAGGGAAGTCCCTCTTGGATTGTTTGGGATGATGGTTACCATTCTTCAGATAGCCTTTGTCACTTGCAGTAGCTGTCTTATTGGTCAGTCATGTGCAGTATTCCTGAGGCAGCCAGCAGTTCAGTTTTCACGTCATTTATTCTCAGTTTAAGCACAGAAGTGAGCTCCCCCAAGTACTTCCAAAGATACTTGCTAGATAAATCAGCTTCCCACACTTCTTGAGAAAAATTAACAGCTCTGTTGAGAAAAGGAATAACTTTGCTGTGAGACAATCTGAGCATTCTTCTTAAAAAAATATTAACACTTAAGCTAAATCCTCCCTAAGACATTGATTTTCCACATACTGCACAGAAACCGACCGTGAACTATAAGTTGTTGTATCCATTGATTTTAAAATAGATGTGTGTTTGAGTGCACAAAGATCACATAGATTTGTTTTCTTGTCTAACTCACTGTAGGAGGAACTAGAAACGTCATCTGTCCATTTGACAAAGCAGAAAATGACTTGTTTTACCTAGAATCACCCCCCCCATTTTAAAATTCCATGTAAAAGACTTTTTTTTTTACCTGTGTTGATCCATAGCAGTGAGCTGCCCTGAATTATACCCTGTGTTAAAGGTTATAGACAGCCCACAAATGACCTGGTGCTCTGTGGCACCGGAGGCCATGCCTAACGGCCTGTCTTTCCATGGCGTCTCCTCACGGCATGCCCGAGTTTCTTTTCCATTGTTCCTTGGAGTGACTTCACCCATCTTTGGAATCTGGAATTTCTAGCTCTTGTCTTTTTGGGTTTCTTAAGTAGCTCTCCCAGAATCTTCTGTGGGAACTCATGGTGGGTCAGAAAAGGATTCTAAACAGGCTTTCTGTGGTGGTGTGAAACCTCAAAAAGCCAAATTCTAGAAGTTTAAGAAGAAAATGGGGGGCAAAAGTCTAGAGGGAAAACTCAACTTCCTGGGGACAGTGATGTCTCATACCCTCCTGGTTTCAGAGTGGTCTGATAAACACTCCACCCTTCCCAGCACACACTGCCTTTTGCAGTCAAGCTCCCTGTAGAACCGGTGGGGTCCACGCTCCTTCTCCTTGCTTGGACCAGCCTGTGACCCTCACTGCTAGGAACCCAATTGAACCCTTAAATCGGATTTGACTTTTATCTTCCTCCAACCTTGTCGCCTGCAGTTAACTTTACTGTCTAGACGTATTTTATAGTGAGATAAAATAACAGCCTGAATATAAAAATAGGCATTTAGTCTGATGGGTTTGCAATTTATGTTTCTTCTTATTGTCTGTGTTCTTTCTCCCTCTCCCTTTTGAACAACCCTGTCAACCCTTACTGTGTTTGTGTTTAGCTAATGGTACCAAGGGTAATTTGTTTTATTTTTTAAATTAATTTTTATTGGAGTATGGTCACATTTACAATGTTGTGTTAGTTTCTGATAGCAGGAGTGATTTCTTTTAAATCTTTGTCCTTCAGGCTCCGGATTTTTACGTGCAGATGAAATGGGAATTCACCAGCTGGGGTGAGTGGCTGTGAGCTTGAAATTTATTCAGCTTGAATAAAGGCTTATTTTTCTTTTATGGAAGTTATATATTTATTTTTTTTAAATCTAGGAAATACATAGATGAGAGTAACAGTCGCCCACAGTCCTACTTAAGCACAAGTGCTTACTGTTGTAGGTGTGTTCCTTCCAATCTTATCCCACACGCATGGGACTTTTTCTCCCAAGCATGTCAATAGAATATATAGACAATTTTGTCTCCTTTTGTTACCTGTGGCTGACATTTATCCATATTATTCAATTTTTTAAAATGTCACTTTAAAGGGGCTAAAGTCTTTAGTAAGTAGATTTATCGTAATTCAGTTACTGGTTTCCTTATGTAGTTCAATGTGATTCTTTTAAACTGGTTTTTCTAAGGAAGAAGATGAGATGATATTGGAATAGCTCATTTTTTAACAAAATGGATGCATTGCTCCAAAATCTTATGTAAGGCAAATTGACTGACAGTAATTTTCCTAGATGTTCTACTTCTGTGTCTTGTAGATCAGTTAATGACAGCTTCCAACTCCCAGAGCCTCAGCAATTTTCACTTCCATACTTCCCTTTCAGGCACGAAGTCATATTTGCCATGAAACATTTAAACGAAGTGAAAAGTAAATGAAGGAAGAGAACTTGAAAATCTTCTATAAATCTGAGTTCTTTTTAATGAAGATAATAACCCTGACCCCAGGTTTCGATAAAGCAGCATATTTTAGACGTCTGATCTCGTGACTCGTGGGAATGACAGTATAGTGGGTTGAGGCCAGATGGACACACACTAGCCCTAATGGTGGTCAATAAGAGGGGTTCATTTGGGACTGAGAACACACTTGAGAAATTGATTTAGCATTTTCTCTGGGCAAGGCATAGATCTGCAGTTTTATAAACAGCTCTAGAACTGAAAGTCCACTTTCATTCCTTAAGAATGACTTCTTGTATCATAAGCACAGGAGCCAGGCCCAGTTCTGTATGACCGTCGGCATCTCACCTCTCCTGTCCTTTCAGTAAAGTCAGGGTCCTGATTTGCGGGGCCTGACTGTTCTGCTGGGCCCTCAGGCTTTTCTCAGTAGTACACATCTCTTCTCCAGTACCCCTGGTTTCCCGAATATGCCCGAATGACGTCTGTCGCATTTGGAAAAGCGGTGCCAAACTGCGTGTGGATATCACGCTGCTGGGCTTTGAGAACATGAGCTGGATAAGAGGGAGGCGGAGTTTCATCTTTAAAGGAGAAGGTGAGTGGTTTCCCTTGTAGTCGTCACTGCTGTTGCTAAGTTCAGGGTGATTTTTCACCATCGAAATGTGTTCGTGTGTGTGTGTGTGTGTGTGAAAAAGATGATGCGGTTCAATATACGAAGCTTCTTTGGTTTAGCATCTTCCTTGCGCTGTGCTTAGTTATGCCCTTATTTCTATTAACAGACAACTGGGCAGAGTTGATGGAAGTCAACCACGATGACAAAGTGGTCACCACGGAACACTTTGACCTTTCCCAGGAAATGGAACGCCTCACTCTGGACCTGATGAAACCTAAAAGCAGGGAGGTTGAGAGGCGGCTCACAAGCCCCGTCATTAACACCAGCCTTGATACTAAAAACATTGCTTTTGAAAGGTACCAATTTAAATTATGCATTTTCATACCTAATCCCATTACTGCCATTTTTATAGCATGTATATATTAATTGGAAACTATGGGTGGATTAAAATTTTTTTTTTATGGTGTAAGAAATTCACTAGTGGGCTTTAAAGTTGATCTCTGCTCCAACCAAATGGAAACCACAGCTGACATCCTCCACCATATGGCATTTTAATCACATGTTGGTGAAGTCTTGGAGAAACATCTTCATATTCTTTTATGGGCCCTTTTCTAACAGATTTTACTTGAATTTGATTTTTGTGTTTGGCAGTCCACAAAACTCCCTTGTCCCAGACCATGGAGCGTTTGAGTTTCTGAGGCAGAAGCGATCCAGTATCGAATGAGGTTATTAGTCAGATTCACACTTGGCATACAGTTCAATGTGGTTCTCCCCCTTGCCCACCCTCTGCTTCCCCATGAGGCCTAACGGTTTCGAGCAAGAGTCTGGAGGGTTTCAGTTTGATTCCAGACTTTATCTGGAGCAACCTCTGGGGAGGTCTCTGCCGCGGTTAAGCCAGATCAGAACACCGACTCTGGGTGTCTTCCCCAGGGGCGGCGCCGAGGCGGGGAGGGCTTTGTGAGGGAGACACAGGCTGTCACAGCTATTAGTTAGGCTAAGAGTTTGTCCCATAGACCACACTGAACCCAGGGAGTCTACACGAGCCCTGAGTGTTTGCCTAGGATGCCACATCCCGCTCCCTGTAGACCAAAGCCGCCTCATCTGAACCGACACAGACAGCGTTCTCCTGGACTCAGGCTGTCTTCTCTCTTAATGAGTGTATGAACTGTTGTGTCTTTTTCTTTTCATCTTTCTTTCCACTAGAAAATTTATTACTAAAACCAAGAGTCTTCTGTGTAGTCAGACGTAAGACTTAAGTGCCCCTTCCCCCTAATTTAGACCAAGCTGTGGAATTAAGGTGTTTGTTTGGTAGCAGAAGAGAAAATGTCAGGTATCTGCTGCCTTGGGAGCGACACCCCTGAGGCAAGGTCAGTGCCCTTTCGTCAGCCTCTGGGCACCGGTCTCACCAGGTGACAGCGCTGTCTTCCCGGGACAGCAAGGTTTAGGGACTGACCATACCTGGAAGGGTCTTGGGAAGACATCTCCAGGCTTGAGCACCTGCCTCTGCAGGGCAGGAGGGCCCGCCTGCCTCGGGCTCTGCTCTGAAAGCTGGAAGACGGGAGAGCGAGGGCTGGAGGAACCTGGCGCCACTGGCGGAGCTGCTCCCTGGGCAGCTTTGAGCCAGCGGCTTCGTCTCTGGGTTTCTGTTTCCTCAGCTGAAAGGAGAAAAAGAGCGAATCTTGAGCTGAAATCTCAGATGTCATGAGAAGAGCCACTGTTCCCTCTAGTTCAGCAGCAGAGTTGCAGGGTCATTGTTTGGTCCGAAGTGTCGTTTACAGAGAGGTGATGGTTACTGGCTGTTACCCAGCAGGTAGATGGGCAATGACCGCGCCTTCCATTTGTACTGAGTTGCATTTTGTATTCCTATGGCCTTGGGGTTTTCAGATAGTTCAGGCTAACCCTCCTTTTGCAGCTGACAGGGAGTTGCTGAAAGAGAATTTCTGGAAAGCAGCTCCTGTTTTGGTGGGGCTCAGAATGAAATATGTGCTCAGTGAGTTTCTCGTGCTTCGAGCAAGGACCCTCACCCTCACGAGGTGAGGTTTGCTGGTAGAAATAGAAAAAGTGTGCTTGCCTGCTTCTTACCCGAGTGAGGTGTGAGCAAGCATTCAGCTGATTAAATTTAGCAGATGAGGGTCTGATATATTCAGATAGTCTTTTTCTTCCCTTTCTTTCTTCTCATCTGTCACTCGGAGCTTGATGTTTGCAAACATGTACTTGTCCCGCATTCAAGTTTGGCCTGTGGGTATAGACCCTCTGTTTGCAGTCTGAATTTTTCTCTTGTCTGAAAGGTTCCTGCCCGCCCACCTCAAACAGAACATGCCCTGGCCACCGACCCGTGAGGCAGCCTTCGAGCCCAGCACCAGCTCAGCGGCCTTTGGGGTGCTGGTCTCAGCGGAGACAGGCAGAGGGAAAATGGCCGAGGAGGAGGCTGGGTTTCCTCCTGTCATTTTCAGAGCCCCTGAACATACAGTGGATCAAGAAGTTAAAACCATATTCTTGATTTTAAAACAGGATGTAGATGTTGAGTTCAGGAACTAAGCTATCAGAGAGTGGACATGGGAAAGGTGATGGAGCAGCGGGATGGCGGATGGTGCAGAGGTGGGTGAGTGAGGAGCCTGGTGGTTCCCAGGGAGAAAGCGTGGTTCTGATTTCTCAGCATCCACAAAGGATGCCGTGGAGCAGACTGGGTCATCCTTTGGTCCCTCAGAAGACCAGGTGCCAGAAACCTGTGATTTCTTGTGCCAGGATATTGAGTTCTTACTGAGAGACAGGAACTGAGGATCGATCGGTTCCCCCAAAGGAAGATCTGGATTTTCACTGATCGCTGACGAAAAGGGGCCTTGGGTTTATTGATCAGTCAGGTTTGGTCCCTAAATGTGTTTCTGGAATGTGAATTGGAGACAGCTAGCCTGCAGGGTCATCCCTTTAGGAGACCTCTCTTTCCTTGAGTGGGTCGCATTGCACTCAGTTCAGTTCAGTTGCTCAGTCATGTTCGACTCTTTGCGACCCCATGGGCTGTAGCATGCTGGGCTTCCCTGTCCATCAGCAACTCCTGGAGCTTACTCAAACTCATATCCATTGAGTCAGTGATGCCATCCAACCATCTCATCCTCTGTTGTGCCCTTCTCCTCCTGCCTTCAGTCTTTCCCAGCATCAGGGTCTTTTCCATTGAGTCAGTTCTTCACATCAGATGGCCAAAGTATTGGAGTTTCAGCTTTAGCATTAGTCCTTCCAATGAATATTCAGGATCGATTTCCTTTAGGATTGACTGGTTTGATCTCCTTGCTGTCCAAGGGACTCTCAAGAGTCTTCTCCAACATCACAGTTCAAAAGCATTAATTCTTCAGCAGCTCAGCTTTCTTTATGGTTCAACTAACATCCATACATGACAACTGGAAAACCATAGTTTTGACTAGACAGACCTTTGTTGGCAAAGTAATGTCTCTGCTTTTTAATATGCTGTCTAGGTTTGTCATAACTTCTCTTCAAGGAGCAAGTGTCTATTAATTTCATGGCTGCAATCACCATCTGCAGTGATTTTGGAGCCCAAGAAAAGAAAGTCTATCACTGTTTCCATTGTTCCCCATCTATTTGCTATGAAATGATGGGACCAGATGCCATGATTTTAGTTTTTGAATGTTGAGTTTTAAACCAGCTTTTTCACTCTCCTCTTTTACTTTCATCAAGAGGCTCTTTAGTTCCTCTTCACTTTCTGCCATAAGGGTGGTGTCATCTGCATATCTGAGGTTGATATTTCTGCCGGCAATCTTGATTCCAGCTTGTGCTTCATCCAGCCCGACATTTTGCATGATGTACTCTGCATTTTAGTTAAACAAACAGGTTGACAGTATACAGCCTTGACATGCTCCTTTCCCGATTTGGAATCAATCTGTTGTTCCATGTCCAGTTCTAACTGTTGCTTCTTGACCTGCATACAGATTTCTCAGGAGGCAGGTCAGGTGGTCAGCTATTCCCATCTCTTTAAGAATTTTCCACAGTTTGTTATGATCCACACTGTCAGAGGCTTTGGCTTAGTCAATAAAGCAGAAGTAGATGTTTATCTGGAACTCTCTTGCTTTTTCTGTGATCCAACGGATGTTGGCAATTTGATCTCTGATTCCTCTGCCTTTTCCAAATCCAGCTTGAGCATTTGGAAGTTCTCAGTTCACATACTGTTGGAGCCTCACTTGGAGAATTTTGAGCATTTCTTTGCTAACGTGTGAGATGAGTACAATTGTGCAGTAGTTTGAGCATTCTTTGGCATTGCCTTTCTTTGGGATTGGGAAGAAAACTGACCTTTTCCAGTCCTGTGGCCACTGCTGAGTTTTCCAGATTTGTTGGCATATTGAGTGCAGCACTTTCACAGCATCATCTTTTAGGATTTGAAATAGCTCAACTGGAATTCCATCACCTCCACTAGCTTTGTTTGTAATGATGCTTCCTAAGGCCCACTTGACTTCACTTTCCAAGATGTCTGGCTCTAGGTGAGTGATCACACCATTGTGGTTATCTGGGTCATGAATATCTCTTTTGTATAGTTCTTTGTATTTTTGCCACCTCTTCTTAATATCTTCTGCTTGTGTTAGGTCCATACCATTTCTCTCCTTTATTGTGCCCATCTTTGGATGAAATGTTCCCTTGGTATCTCTGATTTTCTTGAAGGGATCTCTAGTCTTTCCCATTCTGTTGTTTTCCTCTATTTCTTCGCATTGATCACTGAGGAAGGCTTTCTTATCTCTCCTTGCTATTCTTTGGAACCCTGCATTCAGGTGGGTATATCTTTTCCTTTTCTTCTTTGCCTTTCGCTTCTCTTCTTTTCTCAGGAATTTGTAAGGCCTCCTCAGACAACCATTTTGCCTTTTTGCATTTCTTTTTCTTAGGGATGGTCTTGATCATTGCCTCCTGTACAATATCAAGAACCTCCATCCATAGTTCTTCAGGCATTCTATCAGATCTAATCCCTTGAATCTGTTTGTCACTTCTACTGTATAATTGTAAGGGATTTGATTTAGGTCATACCTGAATGGTCTAGTGGTTTTCCCTGCTTTCTTCCGTGTAAGTCTGAATTTTACATTAAGGAGTTTCATGATCTGAGCCACAGTCAGCTCCTGGTCTTGTTTTTGCAGACTGGTGTTGCACTAATGGCAGATAATGAATAGGAAAACTAAGGCTCTGGCCCCTCCTTTCTCTGATGGACTGTAATACACACCTGAAACTCCTTCTCCCCAGCCTGGACTGATTTCTTTGACCAGATTTCATCAGATGAAAAGCAGACTGTTTTGAAAAACAGGGTGCGGGTCACCCCCTCCCTGCCACCTGTGTGTGCCCCGCGTCACCTCAGGGTCGGGGCAGAAGGCAGGCCCAAGTGCAGCAGTCACAAGGAGCTGGGATGTGATGTCCTAGACAAAGGGGCCGTCTGGGCAGGGCTCCCCGGGGCATGGGAGTGTTTCCCAGGGTGAGCTGCCTTGAAAACAATCCACAGCCTCTTGGCTGCTTTTGGTTCCTAAATGCGTTTTTTTCCAGGCATATATTGAGTGGAGTAACGAGGGGTTCAGGCACTTAACCAAGGCTGCAGCTGCTGCCGAAGTGCTGACTGCTTTAAAGCAGCTCCGATGGAGCTGGACTCAAGGGCTAGGCTAAAAAACCACTCGAGACGTGGTTCCCACCACTGCTGCACCAAACCGGACGCAGGGCTTGCCTCCCAAGGCTTTTTAATGGTGCTCACGGCTTCTGCACACAGCTCCCCACAGCCATGAGTTCCCGCCCCACCTGCTTTCTTCTTCCCGAGGAGCAGGATGCCTGTGCCTCACGGATCTAAGAATTGCTAGACTGAGATACGGCTGCTCAGAGGGCTGGAGCTGCCGACTCTGTCGTGCCTGTGATCGGGATGACCTGGTAAAGGCTCCCCAACCTCGTGGCGAGCCCCTGGGCGCTGTCATCTGTGCTCACTCCTCTGAGACAGCTGTTCCACGAGTGTCACAGCCTTTGTCGCCTCTGCCGGCAGCTTTTGTCACGAAGCCAAGAGGGGAGGCTTTCTCTGCCAAGGGGGTGAGGCAGATTGATGAATAACTGCGGGAGGGGGTGCGGGGGGCTGCTTGAGCCATCTGTCATTAGCAACATCCTTCCATGGACAGAGGGACCCTAATTTCCAAGTGTCCCTCACTCACTTAGGCTGGGGGAAGAAAACCTGTAAAGGCTGCAGGGATGAATCTGAATGGTATATTGTACATGTGGAAATTTGTGGTGTTCACTTTTTATCAGAACTAAATCCGGATTCTGGGGATGGAGGACAGATAAAGCAGAAGTTGTTAATGGTTACGAAGCAAAGGTAAAAGGACACTCTTAAAATAAGATTTCATACAGCTCTTTAGCTTCTATGCAAATGAGGGGTCTGTTCAGACTTTGTCATGCATCTGTGTTGAGGAGGTGCTCTGGGAAATAAGTTCTGTCTAGCGTGTCTCTTCCTTGGATTTGTATCCTATTTGACCTGCAGGAGGTGAACCAGCACATCCCAAGGAGGTCTCTAGTTAGGCCAAAGAGAAACTGCTGTAGAGAAATGAGCCCCAGTATCAGTTGTCCTGGTGGGAGTGACAGTTTTTTTCTTTAAAAACAAAAGGAAAAGAAAGGACTAGACTTAACATGCTTGTTCTTTTTTCCTTTTCTTCTTTTTCAATCACCTCAGTAGGTTTAAAAAATTTATATTGCAAAATAGCTTTTAGGAGTCTCCCAATATTCTTAGTCAACCTCATTGTAAACCAGTAGGCTCCCAGCCCACCCACATGACGTCAGTGAATTTCGAACACAGCTGTCAGAGTGGAGACGACAGTCGCTCGAGTCATCTGGCATTTTGTCAACTGGGAAGCTGTCTCCTGGCCTCTCGCTAGGCCTGCAGTGCAGTGGGGGTTGATGGCTCACAGCCACACTGCCAGGAGCGGCAGGGTCCTCTGGTGACCTCTGAGTGAGCAAGGAAGGCTTACGTCACACTCAGCGAGATGCACTTAGAAGTACGCGAGTGTTCCTGAATCTTTGAACGCTGGGAATCCCGTGTTAGGCATCCTCAGTTAATTCTCTGTGAACCATAACACTTGACTTTCCAGATCCCAGTATTCCTTAGTCAACCTTGAAAACAAGAGCTTTGACCCTGGCAGTTAAAATAATTTGGGGTCAATAAACGGAATACCTTTTAAGCAGTGGCTTGCTGGTTTTCTCTAAATCTTACTGGTATAGAGAACCTTGTGTTCCTTCCGTTTTCCTTCTGCCCCAGCAGATGGCTGTCCAGGTCAGTCTTGGTATAAGATTACCAAAAATCAGTCCAAGGGCACGACACAGGTTCAGTTCCCTTAGGAGAAGTTCAGCTGGGAGGCCTACACTGCAGGCCCCTCTTTGAGAGGGTTTGGCAACACGAAGGGCAAGTAGGCAGGAGCAGCCTGTCCCTGTCAACCCCTCAGGGGCCATGAAAGATGTCAGGGATACAGAGTAACTCCTGAGACGCTTCTAAGGCAGTAGCTGTTGCATTTACTCTGAAGAGTCCTAAGGAATGTTTAACCATTTCTCATTTTTATTTTGCTGGATTTTTTTTTTTTTTTGGCTTTGTTTTGTTTTGGCTTCAGCGTTCTTGCTCTTGCTGTTGCTTATCTGTTGAATTTTGATTCCCCATGTCACTGTTTCCTTTTGCACACACCTCTCAAGGTTTACACAGTGAACAATGTGAGTGTGATTACCAAAATACGGACAGAACATCTGACCGAGGAAGAAAAAAAGAGATATAAAGGTAATCGCTTCCCTTCTCCCTGCTCCCCCCCCCACCCCACTTCTAGCCTAGAGCACACCTTCATCAGCTCTGTTAAACTCGGGGGTCAGTGTGGTGGGGTCATGCCATCCGAATTTCCTCCTTATAAATTTCTCCCTCGCCTGACTCACTCCTGGCAGCTCTTCCCTGTAGTTGGCATCAGCTGTAATTAAAGCCATTCACAAGGCCTTGCTGATGTTTTATGAAGAACAGTTGTTGAAATCAAGTCGAAAAAGTAGATAAAGATATTGAAGAGTATTTATCACTGAAGTGAGTTAGTGCAAAGCATCACGGTGGGAGAGTCAGCCAGGACTTGGGCTCTGAACTGAAACGTGGCCAGCATGTGGCCACCTTATCTCAGCTCGCTGAGGCCAGTGGGGCCTTGTGAGGTTACCTACCCACTCAGCTACCAGACCTGCCTTAAGAGTCATTGTGAGGATGAGATGAGTTGTTGCACATTGGAGACCAGGGCCTGCAGCACGTGGTAAGCATGCAATCACTGTTAACTCCCTCCTCCACCACTATTCCCTTTAGTCCGGTTTGACAGATGAGGAAGCTAAGGCCTCAGTCACACAAGGTACAGTTGGTATCAGATCTGGCTCATTCCTAAATGTAAACTCTTTGTAGTAATTCTGATTGAATTCTTAAAACTCTGTTCATCCAGCTTAGAGACGTTAATAAAAGTGTCTTAGAAATACTCAGTCACTCAACTGTATCTGACTCTCTGCAACCCCATGAACTGTTGCCCCCCCAGGCTCCTCTGTCTGTGGTATTTCCCAGGCAAGAATACTGGAGTGGGTTGCCATTTCCTCCTCCAGGGGATCTTTTTTGACCCAGGGATGGAACCCAGGTCTTCTGCATTGGCAGGCGGATTCTTTACCACTGAGCAACCTGGGGATCCCCCAGAAAGAATGTTAGCTGATGGTTATTAGAGATGATTTTATTGGCCTATTCAGGAGGATGGATTTCCTAATGCATGATGGAGAAATGTGAAGGTAGAATGGGAATCTTTCTGTAATCATAAGTCAAGTCAAATAAACTTTGCCCCCTCTGTAGCTGACAGGAACCCGCTGGAATCGCTGCTCGGGACTGTGGAACACCAGTTTGGTGCTCAAGGGGTAAGTCAGAGTGTGATTTCCAGCATGGTTTAACAGGAGATGGCTTTTCTGTGCTTCTGGTGGCATTTTCTGCATCCTAAGCAGGCCACTTTATTTGAAAAAGCTTAAGAGCACTCCCCAGCTGAAATCGGAGATGTTCTTTTGGAAGAGAATAAGATGAGTAAGTCTTGGAAAATAAAAGATTTTTAGATGCAGATAGTGATCACAGAAATCAGGTGCTTTTTCTCGTATCTGTTTTAAACTAGGACCTCCCTATAAAAATGGGACCGAAAAAAAAAAAGGGATTTGGAACTTTATATTTTAATAGAGCACCTTAACAAACATTTTCTGACTCAGTCCTCCCAATGACCGTGTAAAATTTGCTGCCGTGGATGTCACTGAGGGTCTGAAAAATGAAGTGACCTTTCCAGTGTCACAGGCTAGAGAAGGACAGAGCTGGACCCTGATCTTCAAATCTTCAGATCCCATGAACTGTAGCCCACCAGGCTCCTCCATCCATGGGATTTTCCAGGCAAGAATACTGGAGTGGGTTGCCATTTCCTGCTCTAGGGGATCTTCCTGACCCAGGGATTGAACCCTGGGTTCAGTCTGAAGATACGCTTTCAGATATTTCTGTCTATATCTCTTTTCTTTTTCCTTTTTCTAATCAGGAAAGGCAGGAGATTGGAGAAATGATTTGAAATGGAGAAATCCATTAGGCTTGGCCATGTAGTTTGGTAATAGGTTTGTAGGTGTTCTGTGCAGTAACTTAATTAAAAAAGAAAAAGAGTTAATGACCAGAACTTCCTGCTCTGTAGCTGGTTAACACAGCCACCTCAGAGGCTGGGTGCCATAGACCTCCACTTGCCAGCAGCATTGGCATTTCTGACTCCCCTGAGTTCTGGCTCGGCAGGACCTCACGACAGAGTGCGCCACGGCCCACAACCCTACAGCCATCACGCCTGACGAGTACTTCAATGAAGGGTTCGATCTGAAAGACAGGGACATCGGAAGGCCGAAGGAGCTGACGATTAGGACGCAAAAGTAAGAGCGACTCAGCGGTCATTTTCAACTCACAGATTCTTATTTGTTTTGTTGCGCTGTTTACCATGTCATGGTTCTTCTTCCAGCCCCTCCCTTGCAAAATAATTTCAAATTACTGGGATTTCCCTGGCAGTCTTTTGGTTAATAAGACTTCTTGCCCTGCCACTTCAGGGGCACAAGTTCCCCTGGTTGGGGAATTGAGATCCTGCATTCTGAGTGACCGCCCCCCCCCCCACAAAAATTAAAATCACTTTATCTGATGAAAGGTGACAGTAAATGTCCTGTCTTATTATTAGCCCTTCTCCAAATAGAATATAGATTGGATATAAGAATTCCTTTTTTGTTTTTATCTGCTGACAAGCCTCAACTGATCGAATGAAATGGTTTACCTCCGCTACCAATACTCTCTGCTTGCTATCAATTAAGGCTTGTGGCTCAGGTCATCTGCCCCCAATTGCCCCGATTTCGGGTTGATGCGAGTTCTTTGTGGCTCTCATCCCTTCCCAGCTCTGACGCAGGGGATGTGAGATAACTGGGGAGACTGGGGCATAGGGAAGCGGGAGCTGTCTAGGCTACTGCAGAGGAATCATGCAGTCTCCCCGTCTCGGGGAGCCGGCCTCAGTCAGTCTCATCTCACCCAATCCGGCAGGTTTAAAGCAACGCTGTGGATGTGTGAGGAGTTCCCGCTGTCCCTGGTAGAGCAGGTAGTCCCCATCATTGACCTGATGGCCCGCACCAGCGCACATTTTGCCCGGCTGAGAGACTTCATCAAACTGGAATTCCCGCCCGGATTTCCCGTCAAAATAGGTACCATTCAGTCAAGCAGAGGAGCACCCGACAAGGGACTTAATGGGAGAGGGCAGACTTGTCCTTGAGTTCAGTGTGGTTTACAGAAGTGTCCTGGTTCTTAGTTCATTTTGCACATCAAAATTAGGAATTTCCCCCAGCCATCAGTGCTGTTTACAGATGATGCTGACAGATGAAAAAGGCAGAAAAAGGGAACACATGCCTTGTTTTAAGATCAAACCTTACTGAAGTGAAACTTCAAATTAGACTTACTATTTGAAGAAGACAGTTGACACTAAGATCCTTTGATACATTAATGTTTTAGGGCTTGAATTAGTGCGCATGATACCACATATAATACATAATTGCTTGTGAAGAATTTACATTTTGGATAGTTGTATATTCATGACACTTGAATCCTGGCTTGATCACTTCCTGTGATCTAGAAGAAGTCGCTTAACCTCTCTGAATCTCAGTCTTCCTATCTGAATATTGGGAAAGGGTTGTTATGATTAAATGAAGTCATACTTATAGAAAGCACTTAGCATGGTACCAGCATAGTAAGTGCTCAGTAAGTGGTGGCTGTTATTCTTCTGTATAAAGTTTATTTATAAAAGCTTTTATTTTGTTAGAAATTCCCTTGTTTCATGTCTTAAATGCACGGATTACATTTGGAAATGTTAATGGCTGTAGCACTGCTGAAGAAAATGTATCTCAACATGTGGAAGGGACCCAGCCTGATTCAGGTAAAAAAAAAGTTGGATTTTGTGATTTAAAAAAAATTCATACATTTAATCATTATACTGATTATTCAGTTCGAAATTAAGAGTATTTTATGAAGTTGATTTCTGTCCTGAATGAAAGAAAATTTTAGATTTAGTTTCGATTAAGTAAAACAAAAAATTTGTAGGAATGTATGAATATGACTCCTCTTGAATTAACAAGACAGCCTATTTTAAAAAACAACTTTACTGAGGTGTGACATATAATCACATCCTCCCATTTTAAATGTGACAGTTTGTTGCATTTGACAAATGTATACAAACCTATGTAACCATCACCACAGGCAAGATACAGAACATTTCCATTAACCCCCCCTAATTTCCTCAGGCTCTTTGCCATCAGTCCCATTCAGATGTTGGATGCTGTTATAAATGGGTTTGTTTCTTAGTTTTATTTTCCAGTTTACTCACTTATATTGAAACTTAGTTGGTTTTTTTTCTGTTTCTTTTTTATTATGGTACAATAATGTTCTGTGTCTTAGGCTAGTTGAAGGATATGCAGGCCTTTGTTTTTATTATTATCACTTTTGAGTTTACAGGTGTGTTATATACTCTTTTGTATGTTTACTATTTTTCATAATAAAGGAAAAGATAAAGACATTGATGTGATTGTGTGTATATCTACACACACACACACATATCACATTCCTCAGAGGACACACAAGTAAACACTAGTTACCTCTGGCATTTAGAAATAGGAGACAGGGTGTAGGGAGACAGATCTTCACTTTTAATTTTGCAGTCTTGTGTATTTTTTTTTTTGTGGTGATTATGCATTATATTACTAAAAAAAAAAAAAAAGTCGAGGCAAAAAGGAAAAAAAAACAAAACAGTATTCTAGTACTTTCCCCTGTCGAGGTTATTCTTCTTCGAAATCTCTCTCACCTAGCAGCAAATCTTGATATTAATCAATTTAAAAAATCTTTCTAGAAGTTGAAGTGGAAATTTATCCTGCTAACTCAGGCACTGGACTGTCACCGTCTGTGTTTCAGCTTCCCCTCTCACAAACTTCGAGGTTGATCAGTCTGTGTTTGAAATCCCCGAGTCTTACCACGTTCAAGACAACGGCAGAAACGTGCACCTGCAGGATGAAGACTACGAGATAATGCAGTTTGCCATCCAGCAGAGCTTACTGGAGTCCAGCCGAAGCCAGGTACATGTATCAGAACCAATGGCAGGGCTGGGAAGGCTTTACCCTCCCCTTTGGCCTCAGTCTTTGGCTCTAAATGACAAGTTTGGCATATTTGTGGTATTTACCTAGATTATATTTTATGTCCCTGGTCTTTGATGAAAGCTTCTTATATAAGACCATGTGTGTAGCCCCTGTCAGCAGCATTTACAGGATGTTCCCTGCCAGACTTGGTGGCTTCCTGCCCTACAAGAGTGGGGTGTGCTTCTGCCCTTTGGTGTGGTCCTGGGCTCCTGCTATCCACTGGTTTCCTTACATCATTCATCCAGCAGATGTTTGCACAGTGCCTGCTTTGTCCCAGGCTTGTGCCAGGTGCTGGGAAGTTCCATGGTGAAGCAGCCTCAGCGCCTGCCTTCATGGAGCCACTAATCTTTGAGAATGGTGCTCACACTCCAGTGTCCTCCCAGCCGAGGTTTTTCACATTCTTGCTTTTCCTGGAGTCTCAGAGCTTGGTAACATGAGCCCCCCTCTCCCATGGACCCATTCTTAGAGCCATTTTGTTTTCTGAGGCTGCTGGGCCAAGGGCCAGACCCCAGGGCTGGCATGTTGCCAAGCGGCTTCCCTCCCCTCACCCTCACCATCAATCCAGTGTGCTTCCCCATTCTAAGTGAGCTTATTTCTCCCCCAACAGCTACATCAACCTTGACCATACATTTTGAAAAGAGGAGTAGCCAAAGATGACCAATAATGAGTTACATATTCTGGTCTTACTCTGTTCATTTAAACTTTGCCTAAGGTTGAGTAGTTTTAAATAGATTGGTTTGATATCAAGTAAGAGAAACTGGTAGCTGTCAGTCAGGGTAGCGGACCCTATACTACGTGATGTTTGGGTGTTACTTTAAAATAATCCCAGTCCCTGTTAGTTTTTCACCCAGCACCGGTGATAATGGACTTGAAATATTGTTAATCTTGTTCTTGCTGCTTTCATTTTGTTGTCAGTATAACACTTTATTCCTTCTAAGGGGTATTCACATGCATCTGTTTGTCTTTCCTAGGAGCTTTCAGGACCAGCTTCTAATGGAGGGATCAACCAGGCACATGCCTACGACGCCCAGTATGAGAGGTGATTGACATGACTCTTGATTAACCCGAGGTTGGTTCAGGTGCCTGGGACACGCAGCAGCAGGCCTGGTGGGAGAGACTTGATAAAATGTTGGCTCTCCTGCGTCCTTTGTGGCAGTTCCTCATTGAATTAGCTCTAAGCTTGCGGTGGCTGAGCTTCCAGGAACTGGTGATAGAATCGCTGACCAGTTCCTCTGCCAGTGTCATGGGCAGAAAGGCACCCTTTAAAGGTGTTCTGATCTTCTGCGAAGAATGTAATACGATCACAGAAGGGCTAAGTTGCCCTTAGTGGGAAGTTTATACAATTCCCCCAACTGGGGATCAAAGCCACGCCCTTGGCAATGAAAGCTCTGAGTCCTAACCACCAGACCACTGGGGAGTTGCCAGATTATCCGTTTGAGGAGGAGTTAAACTGGAAAGACTCATTTTATGGAGCATCTTCCTATAGTCTGGGCACATATAAATACCTGTTGAAGAAGTTGGGATTTGCTTTAAAATAGATCCAAGCTCAATTCTTAGCCCTGCCCTTAGAGGCTGGGTAATCTCGGGCAGGTGTGTACCAGTACCTGCAGCCCCAGTTAGGTGAGATTGATGGCCTCATGCATACTGAGCGGACAGGAAGCGCATGGCACTGCGGGCACTGGGTCCCGGGCTGAGAAACATGGGTGTTACTGGCCCGCGGGGGTGACTGTTTCTTCCTCTCTGGTTCTAATGCAGGGCCATCCAGGAGAGCCTCCTCAGCAGCTCCGAAGGCCTGGGCTCCGGCACCTCCAGTGAGACCAGCCGCTTTGACAGCGAACTGCAGCTGGCCATGGAGCTCTCCGCCAAAGAGCTGGAGGAGCGGGAGCTGCGGCTGCGCGAGGAGGAGGCGGAGCTGCAGCAAGTCCTCCAGCTGTCACTCACTGAGAAATAGGCCCGCCTGCCTCCCGCCCCCTGTCTGCGCTCCCGGCTGAGGAACTGTGCCTGCGCGGGACTGCACCTCACCCGGGTGCAGCAGATGGCAGCTGTCCCCTGCTTTCTGCAGAGGTGCAGTGCCGGGGCTCCTCTGGGCCTACCCGCCACGCTCCCCGGTGAAGGGGCTGGGGTCCCGCCGCCCCTGCGCTCCAGGCATCAGGGGAGGAGAGCATCGTCACTTTCCATTAGCTCTGTTGGCTTGCAGGTCACGTTTTTTACTTACCAGCTTTAGATACAAACCCAGCCCCTCCTCCCACTGCCCCTCCCCCAAGGTTTGTAGATTAATTTTTATCAAGGAGTGATGATGAGTTCTTGCAGAGTCGGGTGCTTTCAGAGAGGAGAGCAGTAGCCTTTGCAGAGCGTGGTGTATGAGGACCTAGGAGACACTTCTTTACAGTTCACCAAAGAAATGGACCACCTGTGCCGATCTGCTCTTTAATTTTTACCTTTGTACAAGGTATGCAGGGCACCCTCACTGTTCCTAAGCCACCGCCACCTTATTCCACCCTTCCCACCCCAGCTGAAGAGGAGATAAGTACAGGATCTATTTTAGATTTAGGGTTAACTATTTGCATCAAATTAAGATACACAGATGACAACAGAAGTTGCCTTAGCCTTAAAAATTACTGATAGTTTCAAACCACCTCACTCCTCTTCTTGTCGAGGAGGGGTCTGATTTGAATTTATAAAGGCAGTTCCTTTGAGAGCAGGATCCTCCAGGCTAAACCCAAGGCAGCTAATCCTGACCCTGAAGGAGCAGCTAGGACAGCCCGAGGTTTGTTCTTGAAGTGGGAAGGCTGGCCAAAGGATCACCAAAGCAGGGGTGTGTTCCATGCCTTCTCTGGTTAGAGGTCTCCACCCAGAGGCCTGGGAAGACCCCACCACGTGCCCTGGGCACACCGGAGAGGAAGGGGTGGGCTTGAAATGAGCAAAGGAGCTACAGACAGAACTCAGTGGCTCTGTACTCAAAAGGGAAAATGGTGAATCCACGTTGCTTTTTAGAGTTCAAATCATCTTTCTGGATAAATATATTTTTTAACAGAATCTTTTTATTATTTTTAAAAGAGATAAAAGCGACTGCTCCCATCCGTAGCAATACAAGGTTATACATTTTAACCAGATTTTCTCAGGCCCTTTTTGGGATACCTTTAGTAGTTAACTATTTTGTCTAACCCTCCTGTAAATAACCATCACACAACATAAGAGGACCCTGGGGAATGCGGCCAAGGGTACCATCACTCCAGCCCGGCCCATGGATTCATTCCCACAGGCTGCACTGAAGTCCCCCAGTTAACAACATGCTCGTCTGTTCCGCGTCCGTTACCTACCTGTTGCGCTTTAGGGATGGGAAGGGAAACCAAAGCCCCCGTTCCAGTAAACGGCCGTGTGTACAGTTAACTGTTGCCAGCGAAATGTGCCTGGTCACAGAGAACTGGGCTTTTGATTCCATGTGACCATCTGCCTTTCTCTTCTTGGTCTGACCAAAATTCCTTCTCCGCACACGAGGCCAGTATATGCAGCATCACGTCTGTCTTAGACACACAGCCTGGCATTTTGTTTACTTAGCCTTTACCTCCAGCAAAGACGCGTCTTGGGAATGGCTGCATTTAGGCCATGTGTTTACTCACCGAGGTGAACAGAGGTAATTTCTGTGTTCTCATTCCATTGTTCTGCTTCCCCATGTCTTTGACTTTCTCCCTAGGAAGTCAGTTAAAAAGGGACTGAGCCTTGTGTCACCATCACAGCATTCTTCATGTATGTGTTCACTCTCAAAATACAAATAAAGACAGCTTCCTTAGAGGGTGCTCGTACGATACACTGAATGCTTTCGAGGCTTTTTTCTCTCTCTCCACATTTTTCTAGACCCCTTCTGTTGCGTGTGTTATTGGAACATTAGAACGCCTCCCAGTCCTCAGTTGTGTGTGACTAAGGTTTCCTCACAAACGCAGATGATCTCAAAGAAGATGAGTTGAACTATGGCAATTTCAAATGGCTGCGGAGCCCTGAATGATGGAGTTGGCCTTCCCAGGTGGTGCTAGTGGTAAAGAAACCGTCTGCCAGTGCCATGACCGATGGAGTTTAAAGTTCAAGCTAGACCCATGTCCAGATCTCTGTTCATTTCCAAGGCAAACCATGCAGTAGCACAGTAATGCAAGTCTGTGCCCTGACCCGTAACGCTGAAGAAGCTGAAACTGACGGTTCTATGAAAACCTACAAGACTGTCTAGAGCGAACACCCAAAAAAGATGTCCTTTTCATTATACGGGACTGGAATGCAAAAGTAGGAAGTCAAGAAATATCTAGAGTAACAGGCAAATTTGGCCTTGGAGTACAGAATGAAGCAGGGCAAAGGCTAATAAGAGTTTTGCCAAGAGAATTCACTGGTCATAGCAAACACCAGATTCCAACAACACAAGAGAAGACCCTACACATGGACATCACCAGATGGTCAATAACGAAATCAGGTTGATTATAGTCTTTGCAGCCAAAGATGGAGAAGCTCTATACAGTCAACAAAAACAAGACCAGGAGCTGACTGGCTCAGATCATGAACTCCTTATGGCCAAATTCAGACTTAAATTGAAGAAGGTAGGGAAAACCATTAGGCCATTCAGGTATAACCTAAATCCAATCCCTTATGATTATGTAGTGGAAGTGACAAATAGATTCAAGGGATTAGAGCTGATAGAGTGCCTGAAGAACTATGGACAGAGGTTTGTGACATTATTCGGGAGGCAGTGATCAAGACCATCCTCAAGAAAAATGCAAAAAGGCAAAATGGTGGTTTGAGGAGGCCTCACAGATAGCTGTGAAAAGAAGAGAAGCGAAAGGCAAAGGAGAAAAGGAAAAGATACACCCATCTGAATGCAGAGTTCCAAAGAATAACAAGGAGAGAGAAGAAAGCCTTCCTCAGTGATCAATGCAGAGAAATAGAGGAAAGCGCTAGAATGGGAAAGACTATAGAGAGCTCTTCAAGAAAATTAGAGATACCAAGGGAACAATTTATGCAAAGATGGGCACAATAAAGGACAGAAATGGTATGGACCTAACACAAGCAGAAGATATTAAGAAGAGGTGGCAAGAATACACAGAAGAACTATACAAAAAAGATCTTCATGACCCAGATAACCACAATGATGTGATCACTCACCTAGAGCCAGATAGCCTGGAATTCGAAGTCAAGTGGGCCTTAGGAAGCATCACTACGAACAATGCTAGTGGAGGTGATGGAATTCCAGTTGAACTATTTCAAATCCTAAAAGATGATGCTGTGAAAGTGCTGTACGCAATATGCCAGCAATTTTGGAAAACTTAGCAGTGGCCACAGAACTGGAAAAGGTCAATTTTCATTCCAATTCCAAAGAAAGGCAATGCCAAAGAATGCTCAAACTACTGCACAAATGCACTCGTCTCACATGCTAGCAAAGTAATGCTCAAAATTCTCCAAGCCAGGCTTCAACAGTAAGTGAACCGTGAACTTCCAGATGTTCAAACTGGATTTAGAAAAAGCAGAGGAACCAGAGATCAAATTGCCAACATCCGCTGGATCATTGAAAAAGCAAGAGAGTTCCAGAAAAACATCTACTTCTGCTTTATTGACTACATCAAAGCCTTTGACTATGGATCACAACAAACTGGAAAATTCTTAAAGAGATGGGAATACCAGACCATCCTACCTGCCTCCTGAGAAATCTGTATGCAGGTCAAGAAGCAACAGTTAGAACAGGACATGGAACAACAGACTGGTTCCAAATCGGGAAAGGAGTACATCAAGGCTGTACATTGTCACCCTGCTTATTTAACTTATATGCAGCGTACATCATGAGAAATGTTGGACTGGATGAAGCACAATCAGGAATCAAGATTGCCGGGAGAAATTTCAATAACCTTAGATATGCAGATGATACCACACTTACGGCAGAAAGCAAAGAACTAAAGAGCCTCTTGATGAAAGTGAAAGAGGAGAGTGAAAAAGTTGGCTTAAAACTCAACATTCAGAAAACTAAGATCATGGCATCTGGTCCCATCACTTCATGGCAAATAGATGGGAAAACAATGGAAACAGTGACAGACTTTCTTTTCTTGGGCTCCAAAATCACTGCAGATGGTGACTGCAGCCATGAAATTAAAAGATGCTTGCTCCTTGGAAGAAAAGTTATGACCAATCTAGACAGCATATTAAAAAGCAGTGATATTACTTTACCAACAAAGGTCCATCTAGTCAAAGCTATGGTTTTTCTAGTAGTCATGTATGGATGTGAGAGTTGGACTATAAAGAAAGCTGAGTGCCAAGGAACTGATGCTTTTGAATCGTGGTGCTGGAGAAGACTCTTGGGAGTCCCTTGGACAGCAAGGAGATCAGACCAGTCCATCCTAAAGGAAATCAGTCTTGAATATTCATTGGAAGGACTGATGCTGAAGCTGAAACTCCAATACTTTGGCCACCTGATGCGAAGAACTGACTCTTTGGAAAAGACCCTGATGCTGGGAAAGATTGAAGGCTGGAGAAGGGGATGACAGAAGATGAGATAGTTGGATGGCATCACCGACTCGGTGGACATGAGTTTGAGTAAGCTCCGGGAGTTAGTGATGGACAGGGAGGCGTGGCATGCTGCAGTCCATGGGGTCTCAGAGTTGGACACGACTGAGCAACTGAACTGAGACCCATGTCTAGAAATGAGTGTGGATTTACGATTGAGATCCTGCAAGGGAAAAATGTGTAATCAACTAATAAGACTCCAAGCCCCTATAATCCAAGCAACAACCTGCAAACTTCTTAGTCTCAACTTTAGAGGATGTTAAGATCAGTATTTGCTAAAATAACCCATTTTTGTGTATGTTAGTATAATGTGTTTGCTGGGGGGGCATGGCAAGTAACCTGAGTACAGTTCAGCTTAGGGAACCTAGGGTTTGACCCCTGCCCCCTGCACCCCTGAAGCAGAAGGCCAGGAGAATAATTCCACTTGAAAACAGCAGCTGGGCATAAAAGTTTTCAGTTTATTTCTCTCTTGCTTCCAGAATTGATATTTTCTTTCACCTTTACTACTTTCTCATACTGAACAGATGGTAACATTGGGATGAAGATGCAGGCTGGGTTTTCCATAGAATGACTATGGCCAGTTTGTTTCAGAAAACCAAATATGATTGGTTTACCTGACTGGTGATTACTGGGCAAAAGGCAGGGCACAAGGTTTATGAGTCTGATAAGTTTTTACTGTTTCCTTTTAAAATGCTAAAAATGGCAATAAGTGTTTAGGCAGATAACAAAACATGGCATCCCAGATGATGTGGGGATGTGGGCTCCTGTGATCTGACTCTGTCCCTGCCGCTCAGAATCCCCACCACTCCGCCCTCCAGTCACAGGCCAGCAGTGGTGATCCCACTTCCGTCTGTTAGTTTTCACATCACCTGATCCTCACTAGAATAAAGAAAGATAAAGTGTGTATATCACTGTTTTATAGATAAGAAAACTGAGGCTCTAAGAGAAGTCAAGCCTGTTTGTAACTGGAGCCGGAACAGGAATCCAGGTCCTCTGGCCCCTGACCCAGCTTGAGAGATTACTTAGGGCTCAGTTTTCTGAGTAGCTTGGAGCTCTACTTCACAGTGCCTCCTTAAGAGATTAAATCAGATTCCAACACACACACACCTGCATTTTAGATGCTTGTGAAATAATGACTAGGATAAAACATCACTTAAGACTTTACTCTAGTTTTAATGGGCATTTTGCTCAGAAGCACAGAACAGTGGACATGCCAGTGGCTCAGCCCAGGGTTACACACAAAATCGTTAGGTCAGTTATAGTATCTCGCTTCAGTTATTTCACATTTAGTTCAGGTTGTTTAAAAAAAAAATCAGTGCTGTGCTAGAATGGAGCACAAAACAAGATAAGCGTTTTAAATTAGTAACACAGATAAGCCTAGCACCCTTAAAATAAATACTGTTAAGAATGAAAGTATTTCCACGGGGGGATGTTCCAGTTCACCAACAGTGCAAATGAATAGCAGCATTTTCAAAGCTGAAATTAAATTGTGTAAACACACACCTACTTGCCCCTTGGCCTTGACAGTGAATACGCACATCTACGGCGCCCCGCGCCCTCCCCACCCAGGGCGGAAAGGAGCGCCTGCCGAGAAGCAGAAAGCTGCCCTGACTTCCAGGCCACGGGCTGGGAAGACTTAAGTGCAGGACAAGGAAGTCAACGTGTTTGAGATGGGCCAACTGCTATACTTCCGGTCGCCCCCAGAGCCTCCCAGCCCAAGGGTGCCGGTGGTCACAGGCCTACCTGGCGACCCTGACTTCAGTGGAGGCATCTGAGCACAGAGCTCTATGCAGCGTGAGAAGGGCGGAGGGGGTACCGTCTACGTTCCCCACGGTGGACACTGCTTTGCAAATGGGGCATCGAGGCCACCTCTGGATAATTAAAAACATTTGTTATTCTTATCCCATTGTGACCAAATGATTCTTAAGTAGGGAATGTCAACAGGTCAAGTCTTCCTTAACAGTTTCAAACAAATTTTCCTATCCAGGGTGGTTTTTTCACCACTCACAAAGTTATGCTTTCTTTCTCGTGAGCACTCCATCTTTACGCTGAGCCCTGGAACTTCAGGTCTTACTCTCAACAAGCACAGCCAGATATAAGAAGAAACACCGAGAAGCAGACTCAGGGCCCAGTGCTTGCCTTCCAGCATTAGGATAAGACAACGGCTAGATGTTTTCTCTAAATTGTTCAGAATTTACCAACTGTCCAGACCAAAGATCATTTCCAAACAGTAACGTTCTGATTCCAGCTTCTCCACTGACCCGCGTGCAACACAACTTATTCCGTTCCCAGATGCTTGTGGAAGGACTTGCTTGCTCGGCTGTCACCGGCGCCGAATGGGCTTGTAGACACAGAATGCCATGAGGATCACGGTCACCAGCAGGAGGCTGAAGATGGTTCCCATCAACACTGCAAAAGGAAAACGGTTACCACCCAAGGGCAGCTCAAGCTCTCCAAGTCGTCCGCTGACAGCGACGTGCCCAATGCCACTCGGTACCAGGCACCGTGCCGGGTGTGGGGGAACCAGCCATGACAGACTGTGATGGAGGTGGACACTGCCTGGACGGAATGGTGATCCCCTGAAAATTGGGCTGGGAGGAGGGAGCGAAGCAAGAAAGGCGGGGAATGAAGCCGGGGAGAAAGCGAAGAGCCAGCTCACGCAGGGCCGTGTCGACTAGGGAGCTTAAAGAGAGGCTTATGGGCAAAGAGGGACATGATCTGACTTAGTTAGAAAAAAGATCCCTCTGGCTGCTGCGTGGAGAACCACCCCATTATAGGGGGACAAGAACAGAAGCAGGGAGCCCAACTATGTTTTTAAAGCCATTCATAAAGATTGGAGATTCAATAAGAATAACGTGCTTCAGTCTCTTGGGGCGTCTTGACAAGGGCTTTCTGGTCAAAGAAGCAATGAAACAACTTCATAAATCTATTATGTTTCTGAGTGAATTTCACATCAAAATTTTCTAAGTTGCTTAGGTGAGTAATGGAACCTATTGTTGTTACCCCACCCCCCACCCCCCACCCCCCAACCCCGCCTCCGCAGTGCAAGACTAGATATAAGGAGGTGGGATTTAACCTAACTAGCAACCTGCCGGAAGTGATGTGCAGCCCTCTTTGTGTGTGTATCCCAGAAACCTTGGGGGAAGCTCAAACTGAAGTTACCTTAACAAGTAAATGTACGTGTATGTATTGGTAAGTAACCTGGGCTCTACCTGGGGCCTAATCATGCTTGGTCTCCAGACTGGTTACTGTTCCTCTGAACAAAACCAACAAGATTTGACCGAAGTTTTATTTAAATGAGTAATTTGAGCGTATCTTATCTACCCCACCCACACACTCACTGAACTGAGCTATTATTTAAAAACTGGCCATGTAGAGAGATCACCTTTCACTGGAGAGGGAGGGAGGGAGGATGAAGAAGGTGACCAAAACGGAAACTGCAAGAGGCCAGAGGGAAGTTTAAGGGTCTCTGTTCAAAACAGCCCTCATTACCTAAATACCTGCCCTCATTTTCAAAGTTCTGCATTCCATGAGTTTCTAAGGCTCTGTTTTTAATTGGACCTAAAGTTGTCTTATTCCATTTAAACCAATGTTTCCCTGCCCCCCCCCCAACCTGTTTTTGAAAAGTCTCAACAAAACCAAACCTCCCAGCAGGAATGCAGGGGACTAGAATTGGAGAATGTAAGTCTTCTTTAAAAAAGAAAAAAGAAGAGCTTAAACCCCAAGGGGATCTTCCTGACCCAGGGATCGAACCCACCTCTCTTGCATCAGCAGGTGGATTCTTTACCACTGAGCCACCTGGGAAGCCCTTAAGGCTACTTAGGGCCTTCCTTATGGTCACTTCCCCTTTTCAAGCCTCATTTCTACTCTGTAACATGGGGCAAATGAAACCCATCTCACAAGAGTGAGTTTCCTGAGGGCTAAAGATGAATGTCATTTAAACAGCGAATTTCAAGTGAAATGTTTTTGTACTGTTTTGGAACTATTCTAATACTGCTCTTTTTTTGTTTGTTTTTTAGCTTGAGTTAACACTGTCACATGGAATCTATTGTTTTAAACATAATATTAAAAGTGGCCAATATATTCTGAAAGAATTCTAAAATCTTAGCCTTGGAAGGCTCTCAAAGGACATCTGGTCCAGCTTTCCACTGAATGTGAATGTTTTTTCTACAATCTTCCTGGCAGTTCCAACTCTTATTTGGAATACTTCTGTGTGTTTGTTTGTCAACCAACCAAAATACTAGAAAATTTAAAAGCACCTCCACATCATGATTTTTTTTTAACTGTCAATTGTGTCTTACTCAAACAAATTGCATTTTAGATCTCAAAAATTTTTTCATATTTTATATGAAAAGCGCTTAACACAGTGCCAGGCAGATAATAAGCACATGATAAATGAAAGCTGTTATTATCACCAAGACAGGCAACACAGCACAGCAGTCAAGAACACATGGTTTGGGGTTTAGACTGTCTGGGTTTCCATCTACACTTACAGGCTATGTGACTTTACAGAAGTTACACAATCTCTGTCTGTTTCCTCTTCTGTAAAAATGGAGATACAAATTTCCACTGCATAGAACCGTCCAGGGGAGTGTTTCTCACAATCTGTGGTAAAGGACTAGTTTTTGTAACTTGTCTGTCCCAGTGCCACTACCTAGCCCTACTGGGCATGACTGACTAGCAGCTCCCACTACCCAGAAAGCATTCCCATTTAGAGAGCTAGAAGTGGTTTTGAGTTGCTTGGATGTTGCAACAATGTCACACTTAAATTTCTAAATAATCTCAAGTGCTCTAAGACATCTCTTTGCAGATAACAGAGTCTGCAGATGTCACAGGGCTCTGCCACCACTCCTTGAATAGTACTGTTCTACACAACAGCAGCAGATTCTCAACCATGGGGATTTTGCCTCCAGTGGATATTTGGCAAGTGTCAGGATACATTTTGATTCTCTGAACTGAGAGTGGGGTGTCCTCCTGGCATCTAGTTGGTAAAGGCTGGGGATGCTGCTAAATATCTCAGAGTGTTCAGACAGTGTGTGCTCAGAATAGTATGTCCACCACCCCCCCCCCACCCCGCCACTGCCCTTACCCCTCAAACAGAATCATCTGGTCCAACATGTCAGCAGCACCAGGAAGAGAAATCCTGTTCTAAAGTATTAAGCAGGATGATGTATGGAAACCATGGAGCAAGTACAAGGTACTTGGGTACAAAGTGGTCGATACACAACAATGAACTCACGGAGAGTCAAGGTAATCCAGAAACAGTACCACATGGCAGCGTGGTAGATATACAGACCTACCAATGAAGTTCAGCACAAAAGACTTTTTAAAGTTTGCCAACCTTTGAGCTCCACGGCCCCTTCCAAAGTCACGTACTTCTATATGTATATATGTGTGTGTGCATTTCGATGACAGCCTCCCAAAAGGATGTTTCAAGCCCCAGAAAACTAAGGTTCTCCTACTGGCCTCCACCACTTCCTTTATTTTTGGAACTCCTGCCCTTTGCAGTGGAAGAGCAGAGTTTTAACTACTGGGCGGCCAGAGAAGTCTGTCCACCTGGCTGGCCGTGTAAACTTGGGCAAATAACCTCACCTCTTTGAGTTTCACTTTCCTTATCTGTAAACCGTACCTTTCTCGTTAAGTTACTGTGAAGCTCAAATAAAATCATGTATATAACGTGCCTAGTACAACACGGTACATAGGAAACGCTCAACAAATGTCAGTGATCATTATGGACTATGACTACTAGTCCTGTTAGGAAAGCCGAGGGGTGAGGTATATTCTGCGCCGTGTTGCCTAGCTCGGGCGCACACAGTCACAGAGGAGGGGAGCCAGAGTGTGACCTGGGTTATCCAGGGCATTCATGCAACCTGCACCTATCAAGCTCGCAGTGGACCAAACCTTCCGCTCAGCCCCAGGCCTTCGGAGAGGGCTTGCACCAGCACCCACTGCCCTCACACTGCCCACACCGTCCACACCGCGCGTGCCAGGCTCCGGCTGCCCGGAGCGGCGAAAGCACAGACCAGACCGCCGGCCCGCGGCCACTCACCCAGGTTCTGCCCACGCAGCACCGCATACGGCCGGCTCCGCTCTGGCGGCTCCACGGGTGTCGGGGCCTCCGCCTGTCCCAGCAGGAGGCTGTACAGTCCGAGGCAAAGCCACTGCCACACTGAACGCAGCATCTTCCCTGACAGTCGGTGGAAGGCTAGTCACTTCCGCCGGAAGCCCTGTCCCGTCTCCTCCCGCCTACCACCTTCTATCGCACCGGGAGAGCGTCATTGCCAGGGTAACTGTACTCCCCCGCCAGAGTTCAGCCCTCAGCAAGGTTCCTCGGGGATCCACGTTCCTCCAGGACTAACGTTTCCACCCGGCCCAATTTTCAGGGGATCACCGTTCCGTCAAGGCAATGTCCGCCTCCATCACAGTTCCGTCCTGACCAACGTTCCCCCTTCCTTTGAGTTCCAGGTGCGCCCCCTTGCATGGAGGTTTCTTAGGTCCGTTTTGGACCTCTGGAAGGTGGTTTACGAATCCATGTATTTTCTTATTAAATCTTCACCACAGGCCTAAAAAAGAAAAGACACTATTCCTATTTTACAAATGCCACCTTCTCTGGGAGTTTTTACCTGGACATGGTTTTCTGAAACGCTAACCTTCCCACTCCTTCTCTATGTATACTCCCTACTCTAACCTCTCTCACCCCCTCATAATCCCTTCCTGTTTACCTATACATTTAACCTACATTTTGTTATTTTGACTAAAAAAGTGCACAATGTTACAGTTGTGAGTTAAGTTTTATTTGGGGGCAAAACCAATACTTTGGCCACCTCATGCGAAGAGTTGACTCATTGGAAAAGACCCTGATGCTGGGAGGGATTGGGGGCAGGAGGAGAAGGGGACGACAGAGGATGAGATGGCTGGATGGCATCACCGACTCGATGGACATGAGTCTGAGTGAACTCTAGGAGTTGGTGATGGACAAGGAGGCCTGGCGTGCTGTGATTCATTGGGTCGCAAAGAGTCCGACATGACTGAGTGACTGAACTGAACTGAACTGAACTGAAGGACTATAGCCCAGGAGACAGACTCTTAGATATCTCTGAAGAACTCCTCTGAAGTGGTAGGGGGCAAGTAGGTATAAATGTGATTGTTAGTGCAAGTTCATGTGCCCAAGGGCACAATGAGGCCAAACAAACCAAAACGTCAGAGTTTGGAGCAGAGAAAGGCTTACTGCAGGGCTATTTAAGGAGACACATGTCTTATACCCTAAAAAGCCCCTTGCTCCCCACAAGGTGTTCAGCAAAGCACTTTTAAAAGCCAGCTTGAGGTGGAGGTGGGGAGAGGCGGTCACGGGTATGTGATCAGCTCATGCATAGTTCTCTGACTGGCTGATAGTGAGGGAACCGGGTAGTGTTACAGGGGTTAACTGTATCAGTCCTTAGTCTCCAGGAGGCCTGGGGCTATGTGCTTATGGTCATCAAGAAGTTAACATTTTCCATTTGGTGGGGGGAAGTTTTCACATCCAAACAAATGTGTGCAATTCCAGAAGTGTGCATCAAATACTATTATCTAAGTACTTTCAGTTCAGTTTAGTGGCTCAGTCGTGTCCAACTCTTTGCGACTCCATAAGGGGCAGCACGCCAAGCCTCCCTGTCCATCAGCAACTCCCAGAGTCCACCCAAACCCATGTCCATTGAGTCGGTGATGCCATCCAACCAACTCATCCTCTGTTGTCCCCTTCTTCTCCTGCCTTCAATCTTTCCTAACGTCAGGGTCTTTTCCAATGAGTCAGCTCTTTGCATCAGGTGGCCAAAATATTGGAGTTTCAGCTTCAACATCAGTCCTTCCAATGAACACCCTGGACTGATTTAGGATGAACTGGTTGAATCTCCTTGCAGTCCAAGGGACTCTCAAGAGTCTTCTCCAACACTACAGTTCAAAAGCATCAATTCTTCAGCGCTCAGCTTTGTTTATAGTCCAACTCTCACACCCATACATGACCACTGGAAAAACCATAGCCTTGACTAGACGGACCTTTATTGACAAAGTAATGTCTCTGCTTTTTAATATGCTGTCTAAGTTGGTCATAACTTTCCTTCTAAGGAGTAAGCATCTTTTAATTTCTTGGCTGCAATCACCATCTGCAGTGATTTTGGAGCCCCCCAAAATAAAGTCAGCCACTGTTTCCACTGTTTTCCCATCTATTTGCCATGAAGTGTTGGGACCAGATGCCATGATCTTTGTTTTCTGAATGTTGAGTTTTAAGCCAACTTTTCCAATCTTCTCTTTCACTTTCATCAAGGGTGCTTTAGTTCTTCTTCCCTTTCTGCCATAAGGGTGGTGTCATCTGCATATCTGAGGTTATTGATATTTCTCCTGGCAGTCTTGATTTCAGCTTGCGTTCCGTCCAGCCCGGCATTTCTCATGATATACTCTGCATATAAGTTAAATAAGCAGGGTGACAATGTACAGCCTTGACATACTCCTTTCCCAATTTGGAACCAGTCTGTTGTTCCATGTCCAGTTCTAACTGTTGCTTCCTGACCTGCATATAGGTTTCTCAAGAGGCAAGTCAGGTGGTCTGGTATTCCCATCTCTTTCAGAATTTTCCACAGTTTATTGTGATCCACACAGTCAAAGCCTTAGGAGCTAAAGCAGAGGATATGGGGAAGGCCTGTCCTGGGAAGGCCTCACAGGGTCCAGCTCAGTTATAAGACTTTAACGAAGAGGGATCCATGCAGTCAAGCACACATTTTGGCAGAGGTTTACTGCTAGTCAGAAGGAGCTGGTGTCTCTATTAATGATGTTAGTGCTTTTATAGATTTAAGAAGATTCAAGATTTGGGCTCATAAAGTATCCTAAAAAATATTTAACTATCTGAAGACCAGTTTTTCCCAGAGCACAAAGTGCCTTATTCCTGACCTCTGCCGTGAACTCCTTTCAGGGTGTGTTGAAAGTCACTGACTGGTCATGTGACTCATGAACTCATCCGTGTAAATACAGAAGGCAAGTGACAATTTTTAGTTCGCTTTGAGTACCTGCCACCCTCCTAGGATGTAAGGTTTATAGGGGCAGAGATTTGTCATTGCTCACTGTTGTCCCAGAGTCTGGAAGGGCAGCGTATTCTGTTCTAGGAATGTTGGCTGAATAAATGAGGAAACAGCTTAGTTAAGTGTTTGGCCCAGTGCTGCACAGAGTCAATGGCAGAGCTACACCTTGACTCAGGTATAGTTTGGAATCTTTTACTGTTTGCTGAGAAGATGAAACTGAGAAATGGAATATTTCCTGGCATATCAGTAAACAAGGATGTCACAGTCATGAGCGACTGCAGCCCTCCGGCGTGAGTTCATGAGCCCTAAGGGCACTGGGGGTGGGAGAAGAATCCCTGAGATCTGACAGCTATTGGGCTGCAGCCACTCCCTATGGTGAACCCCCAGGGAGCCAGGGATGTGAGCAACACAGTATACTAGCCCAAGATAGCTGACATGCATATGAAAAGAATGATTTCAGTGACCCCAGACTCTCCCATCTTTCCATACCTAGAAAAACACAGAATTCCTTAACTTGGAATATCTGGTTTTCTTTAATTAATAATAATCTCTCGATGTTTGGACTACCTGCCCTTTGTTGTAAAACTTCTATATAACCTGACTCCTTCCCTCACCTCCTCAGAGCAGTTCTCTCAGGATTACTTGAGATGCTGTCTCCAGGGGCTTGAAGTCCTAAATATTCCCACTGAATGAAACATAACTCTCAACTTTTAGGTTGTGGATATTTTTTTTTCTTCAGTTGACAAAACCAACACAGAAGAAAGGAGGTCTGTGATGACTGTAGAGATGAAAATGAAGTCGGATGACATTAGCATCTAGCTCCAGACAACGAGGCTAGACTTTGCAGTCACTTAAGCTGATAAATTTCTTTCTTTTTTTAAAAAAAATTTTATTTTCTGGTTGCACCATGGAATCTTAGTTCCATGACCAGGGATTGAACCCACACTCCCTGCTTTGGAAACACAGTCTTAATCACTGGACTAGCAAGGAAGTCTTTCTTTAATTTTTTTCTTTCGTTTAGTTGTCGAGTCAGGTGGCTGTGATTTTCACCCCAAAGGATCCCTATGTGGTAGACCTTCAAAAACCTGAGTTGAATAAGAAATATCTTATCCAACTCTTTTTAGCACAGGATATGTCTGTTTCAGTTGTTGACCTGTCCTTTCAGCTGAAGTGGGACCCAGCCAGCTTTACTTTCACCTCCGCCCTCTCCTATCCTTAATTCATTTCAGCACATGTTGACCTGAAACAGGAAATCCACCCATGACCTTCATGTTCTTTTAGACCATTTTTTTTTTCTTACTTGGGCAGTTGGGATTACATTTTAAAAAAACCCCAGCAGCAGTTGAATGTCAAGGGGCTTTCCTGGTGATCCAACGGTTAACACTCTGTGCTCCCAATGTAGGGGGCCCAGGTGCAATCCCTGGCCAGGGAACTAAGATCCCACAGGCCACTCAATGACATTAAAAAAAAAAAAAAGTGGAGTGCCAAATAATGATAAGAGACTGGCTTCCAAGAAAGTTATATATTATATCTAAAGTACAGCTGCAAATGTATATTTTCACCTACATTTACTGCAAGGAAGCAGCTGTCTTCTGTATCATCTGTCCCTTTTTGTTGTTAATCAAGTTTGCATTTTTCATTTTTCTCAAACAGAAACATGTTTATGCTCCTGCGTCCTGGGACAGGGTGAAATCTGGCTTCATCGACATTCTAATTTTAAAACTATCAACTTCACAAATTTTACTCTCCATCAGTTTGAGTACATCTACTTCAAGCACTTTGAAAATCACCTCTTTTTTTTGTTTGTTTGATGACGCTAGTCACAGTTCTACTTCACAGAACAATGTCACCCTGGTGGGGTGGGGGTGGTCTGTATAAAAGAACCTTCTCTTTTGTGTAAGTGATCTTTAAAAGTTTGTTTTAAGACTCAGGAACTAACTCCTACAACCAGTAAACCATTTGGAACCTGTCACTAAACACTTTCAATCAACAGGAAACAAACCTTCTCCTCTCCCTCTACCTCCAGTACACCATGAAACACACTATGTTCCATGTCTACAGACTTGCCTAATCTGGGCATTTCGTGTAAGTGGACTCATACAATACGTTTTTATTTATTTATCTTTGGACTAACTTCTCTCCCTTAGATACATGAAGCAGACATGCTTATGTTCACGTGGAGGCCTGTACAAAATCATTCATTGCAGAATCATTCTGAGTAACCACCATGGAAAACGACATGGGTTATAGTACGTAAGACACAGAGGAGGTAAACTTGGTTTGCTTATTCATAGCATGTTAGATACTGAGCCAGCAATTCAAAATGAACTCTTGCTTCTCATAACAACCTCAATGAATTCAAAGACTATTCAGACATAATATTCAGCCAAACACAAAGGAGTGCAGACTTGTGTTTACAGTTATTTGACGTCAAAAGCAGAGAAATCTAAAATATGGTGATCATAGTCAGAATGGTGGGTTCCTACTGGAGGGGGGGTTACTGACTGGAAAATGGTGAAAACCATCCTGTCTGCGTCTTTCAGAAGTTCTGTATATTGATTTGGATGTTGGCCATACACATGTTGGGGCCTCCATGATAGCTCAGTTGGTAAAAAATCTGCCTGCAATGCAGGAGACCCTGGTTCAATTGCTGGGTCAGGAAGATCCCCTGGAGAAGGGATAGGCTACCCACTCCAGTATTCTTGGGCTTCCTTTGTGGCTCAACTGGTAAAGAATCTTCCTGCAATTTGGGAGACCTAGGTTCAACCCCTAGGTTGGGAAGATTCCCTAGAGAAGGGAAAGGCTACCACTCCAGTATTCTAGCCTAGGGAATTCCATGGACGATATAGTCCATGGGATCACAAAGAGTCAGACACGACTGAGAGACGTTCACTTTCACTTTTCATAGACACATTTATATATACAAGAAGTCATCAAGCCATATACTTAATATCTTAATATACTTAATATTTTTTTAAGTCAGTAAGACACTGAGGGTCACAGACTTAATTCGTTAAATTCCCAGGGTACCAGCCTAGATGGCTACTTTCCCAGTTAAATTTGTATGAACTCCTTGCTCATCCAAGGCTTGTCCATTGAAGGGGAGTTAAATCTTGGCAGAGCCATCATGTGACAGTTGGTTTGGAATGTCCTAAGTTCTGAGCCAGCTTAGGGGTCAAACAGACCGCTGGTCACGTGGGGTAGTCACCTGGTCATCGGGAAAGCTCAGCGTGAGACAGCTGACAGTGTGAAGACGCTGGGGGAGGATGAACACATGGTTGTACTTCCCCTGGTCCTTCAGAGGGGCTTCCTTCGGAGAAATCTGTCATGTTTGGGGTCAGGGATTAAGTCCTAGAGGTGGGGGGCTGGGTCAGGGTTTGAGCCATTATTTTGGCTCAAGACCTCCTTTGGGGTATCAACTCTCTCCTTGCAGAAACCCTGGGGCAGGAGATTTTGGAAAAGGGGGAGAGGAGCCCTTGGTTCATGAATAAGGCATCATCAGGAAGTCTTAGGAATTCAGGGATCTCTGTCCTCAAGGAACCAACTACGTTCCTGTCTCAGTTCCATCATACATCGTGTGACTCTGGACGAGGCACTTAAAATCTCTAAATTTCAATGCTGTGAACTAGCAACCCACACCAGTACTCTTGCCTGGGAAATCCCATAGACAGAACTGGCGGGCTACAGCCCGCGGGGTCACAAAGAGTCGGACACAACGACTAAATAACAACAACACGACGTGGGCTACAGCCGCTGCACTGTCCCCTCCACAGGGCTGACACAGGGACTCATGGGAAACATTGAGACACATTCTCCACGAGCCTCAAAAGCACCCCTCCCATGCACAGGATGAAAAGTAAACACCCACCCTTACCTGTCCTATAGCCATCCAAGCCCTCTCTCTGGAGGCAAGCCTACCCAGTTTCTAGCTTTTTCTTCTGCACATTTATTGAGCAAGCGCTTAAAGAGGACTTCTGAAGTACTCTTTCTTAATTTTTCCTTGTATTTAACTGTTTTAAGCCTCATGCCACGATACTATAGGTACTATTTAAGAACAGTGCAGAGAACTGTGGGGAGAAGTCAGTCCATCATCTTCCTGGGTTCATGCTGCTTCTAGAGGGATTTGAACCAGTGCCCATGTTCTCAGTTTATATTGTGCTGCCTTCCTATGCTGCCTCATCTAAATAAAGGTACCTGGTGGACTTCATGGTGGTCCAGTGGTTAAGACTCTGTGCTTTCAATGCAGGGGCGTGGGTTCGATCCCTGGTCAGGGGACTAAGATCCCACATGCCACATGGTGAGGCCAAAAGAAAAAATTAAAGATATTTTATCCACAAAATCTCTCCCTTGAGTGTTTTAAGTGCACCCCAAACTGCAAGATCTTCTTAAAGCCCAACTTTGATTCAGGAGGCTCTGCTAGGCAGCTGGTCGGGTAAGGGGATCAAAGGTTTAAACTGAATAAGCTATCACTGACTTCCCTGTGCTCTTCTGCCATCAAGATGCCAACAGCTGTCTTTGTTATAAATGCATTTCCTAGGATCTGGCCTGATGGAGACAAAAAGGAAACTTGATCCTCAGTTAAGAAGATACGCACCTCACCCCAAGCAGTGGGTCAGAAAAGTGGGCATCCTGCCACACCCCAGGGTGCACCCCACAAACCAGTCAATTGAAGGTACTTTAGAAATTCAGTCTTTAAATAGACTGCAGAATAATGATAGAAGTTTATTTAGTATACTGTGTGTAAGAGAAAACTATAAAAATATTAAGCTATTTTCCTTTTTTTCCATGTATGAAAATTTAAATTTGCCAAGTTATTTGTGCCATGACCAGAAAAGTAAAGGTGTGTTTACAACTCATGTTTGTTTACATGTAATAGTCAACCATGTCTGGATATTAATGTTTGAATGTTAGCTGATGGCTGAATATTAGCAGAAGTAGGTCTCTCCGTGAAACTGTGCAATCAGGTTTTTTTTTGTGTTTTTTTTTTTAATTAATGGATGTTAGTATTTAGGACAGGTTTTTTTGGGGGAAGGGTTGTTTTATTTTTCATTTGGCTGTGCCAGCTCTTAGTTGCAGCATGTGGGATCTAGTTCCCTGACCAGGGATCAAACCTGGACCCCCTGCATTGGGAGCACAGAGTCTTATCCACTGAACCACCAGGGAAGTCCAGTCGTGGTTAAACAGCAGGATATCTGTATTTTCAAAACTTCTATAATTGATTATATTTATGATGAAATGTTAGTCGAATGAATAAAATAGATTATTTTGTCTGGAATTCAATCCAGTCCCCCAATAAAAGTGTGCTTGTAATCACCTACAAAATTCTAAACAACAGATGATCAGTGTGGTAGCTGCCTATATGAATTCACGGAGGCCGGCGTGGTTTTGGCAGATGTTAAAAATAGAGCATCGGGCACTTGCCTGGGAGTCCAGAGGTTGAGACTTCCCCTTCCAGTGCAGGAGGTGTGAGTTCCATCCCTGCTCTAGGAGCGAAGATCCCACGTGCCTCACAGCCCAATAAAACCAAAATGTAAAGCAAAAGCAATATTGTAACAAATTCAATAGGCTTCAAACAGACTTTAAAACCAGTCCACATAAATTTAAAAAAAAATAGCAATTTAGCTGGACTTCAAAATGGGCAGGGTGAGTGATGGGACTCTCATTGAATCATAACATGGAGTTTAGTACCATTTGTAGACTGAATATTTCACAATGATATAGGTTGCCTTCAGCTGAAAAGCCAAGGGCTCTGTCTCACTTCTTTTCTGCTCCTTTCCTTTGCCTTTCCTTGTCCACCAAGGCAGATGGCCCGGCAGCAGCTGAGTCATGCTTGTTTTACCCACCACATCCACGCAGCCTATCTCCTTGCCCAAGGCAAGAAAACCTCACCGAGCAATTCCTGAGCAACACCACCAATGACTGACAGTCACTCTGTGTCCCCCCACCCCCGCCTGCCAGACTCCCCTGAGGACCTTTTGGAGGAGCTCCCTCATGGCAGAGCAGAGGAAGAAACCCTATCTAACGCCGAGGTAAGGCCGCTTGTCTTTGTCTGAGATGGATATGTTGCTTTGTTGGTTTATTTCATGTTCAGTTGAATTCATCCATGAAAATCTGACAGTGAAGATTATCGATGGTTTACACCGTTTCCGTGATGGGGAGAGTGCCCCTCACGGATCGCTAACCACTGACACCTGATACAAAGGGGGTATTCAAGGGACTTCCCTGGTGGTCCAGTGGTTAAGAATCTGCCTTTCAATGCAGGGGCTGCAGGTTCAATCCCTGACTGGGGAACTAAGATCCTACAAGCCGCAGAGCAACTAAGCCTGTGTGCCACAAATGGAGAGCCCAGTGCCCTGGGACAAAAGACCCCGAGTGCTGCAACTAAGGCCCAATGCAGTCAAGCACATATCAGTAAAATCAAATAAAAAGAGGGCATCCCAAAATGGCAGCACCTGCCCTACTGTAGCAAGCATTTCCACCAGCAGGCATTTCTCCTCCTTGGATAAGGATTCTGTGATTGCCAAACAAAACGGACTTTAGGGACACGTTCTCTAGGAAAAGCCAGTCAGTACCTTTCGGCGTGAGTAGGTTTGGCCCCTTTTGCTCTTGGGTGCCCTTGAGTCAACTGCTATTTCCCATTTGGTTTTCTAGATTCACCAAGAGAACGAAAGACGTGTGCAGGTGCAGGTGAGGAAAGGAAATTCAAACTCCTAAAAAAAAAAAGCCTGATCTTACCCTCATAGTATCTTCTTTGCTATTTGTATCTGCAGGTGGTCTCAAGAACCAGTGAAAAGGGTATGTGTTTTAGAATTACTCACTCAATGAGGAAAAGGGAGGTGGGGCTTTCTTGCTGGTCTTAGGTCTGGAAAGTTACCCTGTTTCCAATTTCCTGCTGGGGATGAGGACTGGAGCCGTGGGGTAAGGACCGAATCCCCAAGTAAAGAACTATGGCCTAGCTCTGCCCCCCCCGGGAATAGCTGTATTCCTTTGAGGGGATGTGGGTCTGCATACATGGGGCTTTAGAAGTGTGTATGTGGGGAGGATCTCTGTGAAGTGATTGTGAATGTGTGGGCAATGTGTACAGTTAAAAATACATGTTTCCCAGGACTTCCCTGGTAATCCAGCGACTAAGACTCCGTGCTCCCAATGCAGTGAACCCAGGTTTCACCCCTGGCATGCCACAACTAAGACCCAGAGCAGCCAAATAAATAAGTTTTTAAAAGATACGTTTCCCCCGTAGATACATCCCACTTACACATCACAATTGCCAGGTCACATTTCCCAAAAAGTGCCATCAGCACCGAATACTTTATGTACATTATCTCGTTCAACCCTCCCCACTGTGCCTGGGCAATGACCCTCTATCCCCACTTCTCAGAGAGAGAAACAGGCGCAGAGATGATTGACCCATGCTCAGGAGCTCCTATGTGGAAGAGCCAACATGTGAATCCAGCCGTGTGGCCAAGAAGCTAAACTACTGACTTTCACGTATCACTCAACCTTGGGGTCATTCGTCTTAGGGCAAGACAGTCTGGGCATCGGGGTACAGAGGCCACAGACACTGCCCATCATCAGAAGGGGCCTCAGTGGTCCCAGAACCCAGGACAGCTGTGAAAGTGAAAGCTGAGTCACTCAGTCGTGTCTGACTCTTAGCGACCCCGTGGACTGTAGCCTGCCAGGCTCCTCTGTCCACGGAATTCTTCCGGCAAGAATACTGGAGTGTTTTGCCATTCCTTTCTCCAGGGATCTTCCCAACCCAGGGATCGAATGAAACTGGTCTCCCACACTGTGGGCAGATTCTTTACCGTCTGAGCCACCAGGGAAGCCAGGGAAGCTATAGGTGCATTTAAAAGCCAACTTTGGCACCGACGTGAGTGTGAATGCCCATCAGAAGCCACATGCTCCTGGTTAGTCCACAGAGTCTGAGACTCCGTGTAGACAATGCAGGTTGATATCTACTAGTGCTAGGGTCACTCCTGAGCCTCTGGCCCCAACCATATAATAATCAGGGAGAGAGCTTCCCTGGTGACTTAGTGGTAAAGAATCCACCTGCCAATGCAGGCAACACGGGTTCCATCCCTGATCTGGGAAGGTCCCACACGCCACAGGGCAGCTAAGCCTGTTCTCTACAGCTACTGAGCCTGAGCTCTAGAGCCCTCAAGCCACAACGGCTGAGCCCGTGTGCCTACAGTCTACGCTCTGCAACAAGAGAAGCCACAGCAAGGAGAAGCCCTCACACCAAAATTAGAGAGTAGCCCCTGCTCACCACAACTAGAGAGAAAGCCCTTGTGCAGTAATAAAGACCCACTGCAGCCAAAAGATAAATAAAAAATTTTTTTCAATTGTTAAGACTTGTATTTTAGAAAAAAAAATCAGGGAGATATTTTAGTGTATATAATAATATTATGACCACAAGCTCTGTAACTCATGTGAGCTTCATCCCCCAGGACAGTGATAGATAAGAACCCAGGATTTGGCTTTGTTGTTAGCCTGAACACCCTGCTTCTCATTTCTTTCCTTTTCCTCTCCTTTGCCTTTCTTCGCCCACCAAGGAGGGTGGCCCCTAATTCTCAGTGCTTGCTTGTTAACCGATCGCGGCCATAGACTCTCGCCCGGGGTCCACATCAAGCAGACCTCTCTGAGTGATTCCTGAGCAGCGTCACCAAAGACTGACAGTCGCTCTGTGTCCTTCCAGCTCCCCCCGAGGGCCTGGTGGAGGACCTGCCCATGCGCAGGGCAGAGGAAGAGAGCCCGTCTAACACCAAGGTAAGCTCAACCGTTTTTAATTCATTGATAAACTTAACATCTGGCTGCAGCGGGTCTTGGTTGCTGCACACGGGCTGTCTCGTTGTGGCCAGCAGCAGCTCCTCTTCACTGCGGTGTGCAGGCTTTCCACAGCGGTGGCTTCTCTTGCAGAACGCAGGCTCTAGAACGCACAGGCTCAGTAGCTGTGGCGCACGAGCTTAGTTGCTCCTGGGCATGTGGGATCTTCCCAGATCGGGGAGCAAACCGGCATCCCCTGTATTAGCAGGTGGATTCTTTACCCCTGGACCACCAGGGAAGTCCAAGTTCACCCATCTTTGTCTGAGATAAGAGTGCTGCTTTTTTGGTTTCTTTCTTTCGTTTCGAATTCGTTTGAATTCACATAGGAAAATCCGAGCGTGTGCATTAGAGGTGGGATTTACAATGTCCTTAACGAGGAGCATTGAGTCTCTCACCTATGACCCGTGATTCCAAAAAAGAAAGGGAAAGTGTTAGTCAGTCGTGTCTGACTCTTTTGCGACCCCGTGGACTTTAGCCCACCAGGCTCCTCTGTCCGTGGAATTCTCCAGGCAAGAATACTGGAGTGGGTGGCCATTCTCTTCTCCAGGGGATCTTCCCAACTCAGGGATGGAATCCGGGTCTCCTGCACTGTGGCAGATTCTTTACCGTCTGAGCCACCAGGGTGCCCTAGGCCATTCACACAGGCAGCATGGGTTTAGAGATCACGCAGGGACCTTTCCTCATCAGAAATGTTTCCTCAGTGAAGTAAGAATTTTGCAATGGGCAGACCAGTATGGACTTGAAAGATCCATGGTGCGGGAAAAGTGTGTCCCTTTTCCACCAGTGTTGTCTTCTACACTATCTTTTGGGACCTTTGACTGGACAGTTTTCCCGCCTGTTTTTCTAAAGTCCCCTATAGGATTAAAGACCCACATCGACAGTACACAGCATGGTCTTATACCCACAGTGTTCTCTCTTCTGTCGTGGCAGGTGACCTCAGGACTAACTGAAAATGGTACGTACCCTGGAATTACTCATTTGCTTCGCTGGGGGAGGGGGCGGGGCCAGAGAATGCGGATAATGAGAAAGATGGGCTGTGTTGGCAGACTTTCATCTGGAGAGCCTCCCCGATTCTGAATTCCTGCTGGGAACCGGGGCTGAGGATGGGGTGAGAGAAGCTGACCCCTCTGGCAAAGAACCCTGGCCGTTTTTCTTTTCTAAGTACCTGTTGATTTCCGGCTCCCTGGGTCTTCATTGCCGCACCTGGGCTTTCTCTAGTTGCAGCGAGCAGGGGCTACTCTCCGGTTGCCACGCGCAGGCTTCTCATGCGGGGGGCTTCTCTTGTTGTGGACCACGGGCTGTAGGGCCCTCGGGCTTCAGTAGTGGTGGCACAGGGATTCAGTAAGTTTCGGTTCCCGGGCTCTAGAGCACAGGCTCAGCAGTTGTGGCTCAAGGGCTTAGTTGCTCTGAGGCAGGTGGAATTTTCCTGGATCAGGGATCCAACCCGTGTCTCCTGGGTGGGCAGGTGAATCCTTTAGCACTGAGTCACCAGGGATGCCCCCATGGCTATTTTTCAACTAACAGTTTCATTGCCTTTAAATTTGACTTATTTTTGGCTGCATTGGATGTTCAATTTTTAAAATTTTTTAAATTTAGATTGCCTTTAGGTATGTGTGTCTGTGTGTGTGTACTTCCCTAGGTTGATGTTGCTTCCAACAACACAACTGCCAGTGTCAACTGCCGGGGTCCAGCCCCGGTGGATCCAGGGAATTCGAAGGGTGGACGGCGTCGGCGTGGAAAGACTTGTTTATTTATTAATGAAAGATTAGATTAAGAAACTATAGTGTAGTAAGAAGATTAAGTGGAGGAAGAGGGCTGAATAGCTTGGTTTACGCGGAAGGCCAATAAAATTCCAGACAAGGAATTTGCACCATCTACGTTGGGCCACCGGCGCCCGCTTGAATATCTAAGGGTGCCTCGCCTTAAGCTCCCTTTCTCGCGGGTCTTAACAGCCGGGGCAAGTAAGTAGACGTGGAGAGCCTCCGCGCTCCAGGTGGAGATTCAGCCCGAAATTAAAGTAAAGAGCAGAGAGAGGGAAAGAGAGAGAAGAAGAAAGAGAAAGAGACACGGGGGGAGCCAGAGTGCCAAGAAACCAGGCCGGGAGACTAGTTAGAGAAGCTGGCCCCCGGCCCCTGGCCCCAGAAGCTGGCCCCATCCTTTATTGTTCAAAAGGCCTTTTATACTTTTTGATAAAACACAGAGATCAATGGGTAACACAAGATTATGTAGCGTTCGCAGCTCAAGCTCTTTCTATACATCATTTGGCATACAAAAGGTCTCAGGTGATTTACATTATCTTCTGGCCAAGAGGCTTGTTAACACTTTTTGGCTCTCTTCCTTAATGAATGTTAATCTTGTTTCCCCTGAAGTGTTTTTCTTTAATCTACATTTCCTTAAAGCATTAGCATTAAAGTTACATCTCTATAGAACAAAGGTGCAGTGGGATATAACAAAGAAGGTACTTAACTCAAAGATCTAATGTTGCTAACACAAGGTCTACTACTTGTTTTTCTAACTATATCTACAACTAAAGGATGTGAAAATTTGGCAGCAAATATTGACTTAACAAATGAAACCTTTAATCAGTCCTATTCTAAAGATTTTGACTCCTCGGAAGCTCCTACATTCCTAGGATGTTTTAAGCTTCCTGTGCCTCCTGCGGTCAGGAGGCCTCAAACAATCACACGCGCAGCTGTACGAGTCCTGCAGGCAGGCTAGAAAGCCATCAGAGGGTTTTTTGGATTGAAACACTCTTTCAAATGCAGAAGACTAAAGCCCTGAATTGACTTTTTCCAGAAAATGTCAGAAGAGTGGAAAAGCAGAGCACAAAAGCCGGCAGATTTTTGTTGGGGTACATGCTTAGGAATTTCCAGAGGGGTCCCTGAAGTCTGAGCACGCCTTGCGTATGTCAGCTTCCTTCCTCATGACCTTGTCACGGGCGGGATTCCTCACACTGGCTCCCGGCAGTCAACTTCTTTTTTTTTTTTTTTAAATTATTTATTTATTTATTTGACTGCACCGGGTCTTAGTTGCAGCACATGGGATCTAGTTCCCTGACTAGGGATTGAACCCCAAACCCCTACACTTGGAGCTCAGAGGCTTAGCCCCTGGACCACCAGGGAAATCCCTAGTGTCAAGTTCTAAATGAAAAAAATCCCACTGCTACTGTTTCATATGATCAAATGCATTTAAAATGTCTCAAACCATACACTTAGAATGTGTGCAGTTCATGGTATGGCAGGTAGACCTCAGTAAGCTCAGTGGAAAAATCTCATCACCAGCCTGGCAAATGTCCACAAGGTTCCAAGAGTACTGTGATTGGGTCAATGACAACTTCTGTTCATAATTTTCTCCTCCATCCAACCTTTCATATTCAGTTTGACAGGATGATAAATGAAAAGAAGTCATCCCTGTCCTAATTTCTCACGAGAGAAAGCAGAGACTGGGGAAGGTGGCTGAATTCTGGAGAGTCGCACAGACTGTGGTTGTGGAACTGAGGGAGGCCATCCAGACTCTTCCATCCAGAGCCTATGCACTTTCTCCCACACCCCTACTGCCTGGGAGAAGCTCAGCTTCATGCGTTTGGCATCGATTATGTTCCGGGGCCTCTTTGTGTAGGATGCTTGCTGGGCCTGAAATGCACCAACCCCAGCCCTTGCTCCATCAGATATTTTAGTGCTAAATGGATATATCCCCCAAGGATGCTTCATTCCTGCTCCTTCCCTTCTTCCTCAAACCGTTGGATTACAGGAGGTCTCAGCATTAAATCTCCCTCATCTCTGGGGCTCGGGGGCAGAGTTCCTTTTATTTTGCAGGAGCCCCAGGGGGAACCCACATGTCCCTCTCAGTTCTGGAGGAATCTGAGAGAGGACGAGTGAACAGACCGCGTCTGAATGTGTCCATAAGAGTTGGAACTTAAGGCTTATCCCTTTGGAGGCTAGAGCCAGAAAGATCTGGTGGAAATGGGGAAGTGAGAAATTAGAGGGGGATCCCCTCTCTCATTTGAGGATTTGCAGCTGTGATCAATGTCTGGGTGGAGGGCTCTGGCTCCAGGGAGCCCCGGGAAGTTCTAGGACCTCAGAGCAAAGATGATGCCCCAGCTGGAGTAGAAGAAAGGAGTGAGCCACTCTATTAAGTCTGTTGCTCACGTTTGTGTCTCTAAAGATTGGATTGTTGACCGAAGATATAACTCAAGTAGCGAGGACGAAGACTCCCCAGGTAGGGAACCGCTCAGGTAGGATTCAAGGGGAAAAGGATCCTGGGAGCGGTTGGGCTATACCTGTTGCTTTAGAGACAGAGGGAGAAGGGTGTAAAATGGGAGAGAAAAAGGAAACGTGTGTCCTTTTTATGATTTCATGACTTAAGAGCTCACTAAGATTTCCCTACAGTCCAGTGGTTAAGACTCTGACTTCCAATGCGAGGGGTACAGGTTCAATCCCTGGTCAGAGAACTAAGATCCCACATGCCATGCTGCGCAGCCAAGAAAATAAAAAAAAAATTTTTTTTAATAAAAGAATAAGAGCTCTCTTGCTTTGGGAACCTTGACTGTTTTTTCGCTTTGGTATTGCAAGCTTATCTTCCCCCGTGCCCCCACCAAGACCTGCTGTTTCCTGATTCTTCCAGTGCCAAACCTCAAAACCTTTGGTTGGCATCTCTCAGGAATTGAATGCTAGCATTCTGGGGGTGGGTTTTGGTGTTGATTTACAAGAAAGGCCGTCTGGTGAGACACGACTCCCTGGCAAACACTTGAACCTGGAGAGTCCCTCGTGTGTGCTCCAGACGCTAGCAGACACGCCCTCTGCACATTCAGGTCTCGTGGCAGCGCCTCCACGCCCTGACCTCAGGTTTACATGTGCTGATCATGTGCTCTGTTGCTCAGTGGTGTCCAACGCTTTTGTGACTTCATGGACTATATAGTGTGCTGCAGTCCATGGGGTCTCAAAGAGCTGGACATGGCTGAGCGACTGAATTGAATTGGACTATATAGCGAGGCTCCTCTGTCCATGGGATTCTCCAGGCAAGAATACTGTAGTGGGTTGCCATGCCCTCCTCCAGAGGATCTTCCCAAACCAGGGATCAATCCCGAGTCTCTTGTGTTGGTAGGCAGATTCTTAACCTCTGAGCCACCTGGGAAGCCTCAGGTTTAACCCTGGTTTAAGGGCACTCCCAGGGGTGGAAATGTTAGAGGGGGCAGCAGGGGCTTAAGGAATCGCCCCCACCCTAACAGTGTGCTTTCTTTCCCCAAGGTCATTCCATCACCATTACTGCCCTCGTGCACGCAGAAGCCTGTGTTACAGATTCTGAGGACTGAGTTACGGAGACCAGCAATCTGCCTGTAATTAATTTCCTATTTAAGTCTCTCTCTTTTTTAATTCTGTTTATATTCTACCGGTGGATGCTTCTTCATTGCTCTTCTCCATTCCTTCTTATGATTTTCATCCTAAAGAACTTGGTCTTGTCCAGACACTTGAGGTCCAGAGATCTTCCATGTCTAGAAAAATTTCTCTCCAGCCCTCCTCCCTCCCTGGCTTTCCCATCGTCATCCTGACGCCTGACACCCAGTCTGCGCAATTGAGTTGTGCTGAGCAATCCTGAGCGGCCAGCATAGAGGCGGGCTGGGCATCAGAAAAACTGAGTACCCCTCCTATGGGGGTTCTCCTGCACTGGATGGCTCGACACGCACAGCTGTTTCTTGCCTTTCAGCTGTCAGGATTACACAATTTATTTTTAGAAAAAGGTTCTTCCATCAGGAATCTAATTCCAGAAATCCTCCTGTCCTGCATTCAAGAGAATGAATCAAGACAGTAAAAGGAGATGAAAAAGAGCAAGAAGAGGAAATGTGAGTGTTAGAGAGGGTAGGAGGGCGTGCAGAAGGCGGATAAGTGCACTTCAGGGAAACCCCCAAACCAGAGGAGCGCCCTGGGGTGGCCACCACGGCATGGGACTGTGCAGGGGAGATGAGTGATGGCTCCCATCAGTGCCAGCGAGGGAAGGGTGAACTGCCTACATGTCCCAGGGAATGGACACCCAGTCCTTCCCAGGCCCCGAAGAGGGGGCCGTACGTGCCTGCAGCGCTACCATATGCACGACTCTGGGAGGGACAGGTCGCGTTGCATTCTTTGTGGAAAGCGTCCCTGGTATGGTTAAGTGTCCTGTCCTCCTGACCTTCTCAGACTAAACAAGGAGCTCCTCAACTGATCGGTGTGGTGACAGTGTGACACGCCCTTGATGCCCCACCCCCACCCCCGTTTCAGGCCTCCTTGGACAAGGGTGAGGCGCACAGAGGCACCAAGGTTCCTGCTCATAACAAGCAGGCAGTTCCCTGTGGGCACACAGTCACCCTGACATCAAGCAGGGGACCCTGCAGGATTCACACCTGACTGGGATTTGCCCAAGCCCTGGGGACCCCCTCAGCCTCTGTGGAGCCCCGTGGAACGGCCTTGGTCCCCTCATGGCACCGTTTCTCGGGCTGAGATTCTGCCAACTTTCTGCATACAAATTAAACTCAAAACACAAGAATGTGAAAGAAACTCAATGCAGTGCTAACTCGAGGGTATGTTGAGTTAGGATTCTAAGTTACTTGCATTTCTTTTTATTTCCCACTTTTGTAAATAAAAAAACAAATGCAATTTTCAAAGCAGTATGTTCTGTGACCTTTTCTTACTGATATAGACGGAGGCCGTGACATTGATGGTTCTATTATTATTAAAGCACTGTGCTGTGCTGTGCTTAGTCACTCAGTCAGGTCCGAGTCTTTGCAGCCCCATGGACTGTAGCCCACCAGACTCCTCTGTCCATGAGATTCTCCAGGCAAGAGTACTGGAGTGGGTTGCCGTGGCCTCCTGCAGGAGATCTTCCCAACCCAGGAATCAAACACCGGTCTCCCGCATTGCATGTGGATTCTTCACTGTCTGAGCCACCAGAAAAGCCCAAGAATACTGGAGTGGGTAGCCTATCACTTCTCCAGGGGATCTTCCCAACCCAGGAAGCAAACTGGGGTCTCCCGCATTGTGGGTGGATTCTTTACCAGCTGAGCTACCAGGGAAGCCCTTAAAGCATTCTAATTTTCTTTTAATTGAGGGGCAAAGTTTGGGTGGGGAATTAGAAAGAAAAATGACTTTTAGGGGACAAGGTGCATTCCAGGTCTCTGCCCATTTCTACTCTGCAGGTCTTAAAATGTTGAGCGTGATCTGGGAGGACCAGGGTCACCAGTCCCACCGGTGTTGTTATAGCCACGCGTTCCGGGAAACAAACTCACTCAGAAGGACAATGCAGATAGTGGAGTGCGGTTTATTACACCAGCGGGCCCAGGGCAGAGTCTCCTCTTAGCGAAGGACCCCGACCAGCATTTGTGAAAATCTTTTATACCCCATGTGTACGTGTCCGAACCCACCACCCCAATTTCCTTGAGATTTACCTAAAACAAAGGAAGGGCAAGCACAATCACAATAATCCCATCATTCATGTGTTATGTGTTCCAACACTTAATAATCACTAAGCCTGCCGATAGATACAGAAAGAATTTATGACCTGTCCGGAGGCAGGAGTGATTAGAGTATGTTTTCTCTTGGGCGATGAGTGACCTGGATGTGATCTTCAAGATTCCCCTGTCCAGAGGGGGTCTTATCCTTCTATTGGAGTTTCCATAAGCACTAAGCGCAGAGTTCAGAGTCCATTGGAGAGGCGGCCGAGTCCAGCTCTGTCTGTTTCCTCCTTCACTGTCAGCAGACCTGCTCCTCGCAGAGCCCAGGTCGGTGGGACTCAACCCTTTGATCCTGAAGTTACTTACAATATTTTTCCCAATTGGAGATTTGCACAGAGAAGCGATTGGCACCTTCCCCTGGGTCAGTGGTAAAGCCTTTCCTGGCCCACTATCCTTGGCAGTTCTGGACTTTCAAAGTCTCCTATGTTTGGACTTCCCTGCCAGTCCAGTGGTTACGACTCCATGCTTCCAATGCAGGGGACATGGGTTCAATCCCTACTTGGGGAACTATGTAACTTGAGGCACCAAAATCATTTTTAAAAATAAGTAAAATAACAATAAAATCCTCCTATGTTTGATTGGAATCCATGTTTCAAGATCTTACTCAGCAGGGGCTAAAATCCCGCCTCTTGTTCCTGAACATGTGTCCTGGAACCCAGGACACACAGAGGCGTGGAACTGATCTGCTCTGATTCCCAGGCTTTGGTCAGTTCAGTTCAGTTCAGTCACTCAGTCGTGTCTGACTCTTTGAGACCCCATGGACCACAACATGCCAGGCCACCCTTCAGTTCAGTTCAGTTGCTGAGTCGTGTCTGACTCTTTGCAACTCCATGGACCGCAGCACGCCAGGCCTCCCTGTCCATCACCAACTCCCGAAGTCCACCCAAACCCATGTCCATTGAGTCAGTGATGCCATCCAACCATCTCATCCTCTGTCGTCCCCTTCTCCTCCTGCCCTCAATCTTTCCCACCATCAGGGTCTTTTCCAATGAGTTAGCTCTTCGCATCAGGTGGCCAAAGTATTGGAATTTCAGCTTCAACATCAGTCCTTCCAATGAACACCCAGGACTGATCTCCTTTAGGATGGACTGGCTGGATCTCCTTGCAGTCCAAGGGACTCTCAAGAGTCTTCTCCAGCATCACAGTTCAAAAGCATCAATTCTTCAGCGCTCAGCTATCTTTATAGTCCAACTCTCACATCCATACATACCACTGGAAAAACCATAGCCTTGGCTAGACGGACCTCTGTTGGCAAAGTAATAATGACTCTGCTTTTTAACATGCCGTCTAGGTTGGTTATAACTTTCCTTCCAAGGAGTAAGCATCTTTTAATTTCATGGCTGCAATCACCATCTGCAGTGATTTTGGAGCCCCCCCTCCAAATAAAGTCTGCTGCTGATTCTACTGTTTCCCGATCTACTTGCCATGAAGTGATGGGACCAGATCCCATGATCTTAGTTTTCTGAATGTTGACCTTTAAGCCAACTTTTTCACTTTCCTCTTTCACTTTCATCAAGAGGCTTTTTAGTTCCTCTTCACTTTCTGCCATAAGGGTGGTGTCATATGCATATCTGAGGTTATTGATGTTTCTGCTGGCAATCTTGATTCCAGCTTGTGCTTCTTTCAGCCCAGCACTTCTCATGATGTGTTCTGCATATAAATTAAATAAGCAGGGTGACAATATACAACCTTGACGTACTCCTTTCCTGATTTGAAACCAGTCTGTTGTTCCATGTGCAGTTCTAACTATTGCTTCCTGACTTGCATACAGATCTCTTGCTTTTTCAATGATCCAGCGGGTGTTAACAATTTGATCTCTGGTTCCTCTGCCTTTCCTAAAACCAGCTTGAACATCTGGAAGTTCACAGTTCACGTATTGTTGAAATCTGGCTTGGAAAATTTTGAGCATTACTTTACTAGCATGTGAGATGAGTGCAGTTGTGCAGTAGTTTGAGCAGGCTCTGCTAAACGTCCAGCCAAAAGCACTTGATAACTGAGACTCTACATTTAACTCTGGCATGTATCTGGGTCCTGATATCTCCCTGGCTCAACCAGAAGTGCATCTTTAAGTACTGTAGCCATGGATCATGTGCCTCCAGTATTCTTAAGTAACTGGAAAATATGGGCTCTTCAGTGACACTGGAAACAGGAATCTCAAGTTCCTTCTTTAATACTACCTGAGTTTTGCATTAGAAAGTTCTTAGAATTCTGAAACTGTAAACAATATCTGCAGACCTGAAGGAAAACTTTGAGTTCATTTACTGTCAATCAATGCCTGGAAAGAAGAAATCTCTTATTGCCATCGTCATGTTCTATGGCATAGGGAAATATTAAAATGACAGTGTATCAAAAATCATGATGCTTATTTTAAATGTTTTTGAGATTCAAAATATGAGGTCATAATGCAAGTTTATAAATTTTACTTTAAAAAAATGCCTTTATTACTAAACCCTTGAAGAAATTTAAGAGTTTGTTGATGTTGAACATGCTCCCACATATTTTGCATTTTTTTCTTCAAATATTTTAAACCCTGGACAGGCTTTAATTCTTGAGTGACAGTTGCAGACATATTTAACATTTGATTAACGTTGTTGCTGTTCACCTGCTAAGTCGTTTCTGACTCTTTGCAACCCCATGGACTGCAGCACACCAGGCTTCCTTGTCCTTCACTGTCTCCCAAAGCTTGCTCACATTCATGTCCATTGAGTCAGTGATGTCCATTGAGTTCATTCATAGTGACAGACTTCATTTTCTTGGGCTCCAAAATCACCGCAGATGGTGACTGCAGCCATAAAATTAAGAGACGATTGAAAGAAAAGTTATGACAAACCTAGACAGCATATTAAAAAGCAGAGACATCACTTTACTGACAAAGATCTGAATAGTCAAAGCTATGGTTTTTCCAGTAGTCATGGGCAGATGTGAGAGTTGGACCATAAAGAAGGCTGAGCGCCATAGAATTGAAGCTTGTGAAGTGTGCTGAGAGTCCTTTGGACAGCAAGGAGATCAAACCAGTCAATCCTAAAGGAAATCAACCCTGAATATTCATTGGAAGGACTGATGGTGATGCTGAAGCTCACAACACTTTGGCCACATGATGTGAAGAGCCGACTCATTGGGAAAGACCCTGATGCTGGGAAAAATTGAAGGCGGGAGGAGAAGGAGATGACAGACGATGAGATGGTTGAATGGCATCACTGACTCAAGGGACATGATTTTGAGCAAGCTCCGGGAGATAGCGAAGGGCAGGGAAGCCTGGTGTGCTGCAGCCCATGGGGTTGCAAAGAGTCAGAAACGACTGAGGGAATGAATATGTCCACTGAGTCAGTAATCATAAAAGGGTCTAGCCATCTCACAGCAACCCGCTAGGTGGCACTGTGTCAAAGTCTATGAAAGGACCTTGCTTTTCCCTGTTCTAAGCCATACCTCATTGAGTTAGACAAGCTATGGTCCGTGTGATCAGATTGGCTAGTTTTCTATGATTATGGTTTCAGTGTGTCTGCCCTCTGATGCCCTCTCGCAACATATACCGTCTTAGTTGGGTTTCTCTTGGATGTGGGGTATCTCTTCACGGCTGTTCCAGCAAAGCCCGCTATGGATGGAGGTTCATGACATTGTACAGGATACAGGGATCAAGATCATTCCCATGGAAAAGAAATGCAAAAAAGCAAAATGGCTGTCTGAGGAGGCCTTACAAATAGCTGTGAAAAGAAGAGAAGTGAAAAGCAAAGGAGAAAAGGAAAAATAAAAGCATCTGAATGCAGAGTTTCAAAGCAAGGAGAGATAAGAAAGCCTTCCTCAGTGATCAATGCAAAGAAATAGAGGAAAACAACAGAATGGGAAAGACTAGAGATCTCTTCAAGAAAATTGGAGATACCAAGGGAACATTTCATGCAAAGGAGGGCTCAATAAAGGACAGAAACGGTATGGACCTAACAGAAGCAGAAGATATTAGGAAGAGGTGGCAAGAAAACAGAGAAGAACTGTACAAAAAAGATCTTCACGACCAAGATAACCACAATGGTGTGATCACTCACCTAGAGCCAGACATCCTGGAATGTGAAGTCAAGTGGGCCTTAGAAAGCATCACTACAAACAAAGCTAGTGGAGGTGATGGCATTCCAGTTGAGCTATTTCAAATCCTGAAAGATGATGCTGAGAAAGTGCCACACTCAATATGCCAGCAAATTTAGAAAATTCAGCAGTGCCCACAGGACTGGAAAAGGTCAGTTTTCATTCCAATCCCAAAGAAAGGTAATGCTAAAGAATGCTCAAACTACCACACAATTGCACTCATCTCACATGCTAGCAAAGTAATGCTCAAAATTCTCCAAGCCAGGCTTCAGCAATATGTGAACTGTGAAATTCCAGATGTTCAAGCTGGTTTTAGAAAAGGCAGAGGAACCAGAGATCAAATTGCCAACATCCGCTGGATCATGGAAAAAGCAAGAGAGTTCCAGAAAAACATCTATTTCTGCTTTATTGACTGAGCCAAAGCCTTTGACTGTGTGGATCACAATAAACTGTGGAAAATTCTGAAAGAGATGGGAATACCAGACCACCTGACCTGCCTCTTGAGAAACCTATATGCAGGTCAGGAAGCAACAGTTAGAACTGGACATGGAACAACAGACTGGTTCCAAATAGGAAAAGGAGTACGTCAAGGCTGTATATTGTCACCCTGCTTATTTAACTTCTATGCAGAGTACATCATGAGAAACGCTGGACTGGAAGAAGCACAAGCTGGAATCAAGATTGCCGGGAGAAATATCAATAACCTCAGATATGCAGATGACACCACCCTTATGGCAGAAAGTGAAGAGGAGCTCAAAAGCCTCTTGATGAAAGTGAAAGAGGAGAGCGAAAAACTTGGCTTAAAGCTCAACATTCAGAAAACTAAGATCATGGGATCTGGTCCCATCACTTCATGGGAAATAGATGGGGAAACAGTGGAAACAGTGTCAGACTTTATTTTGGGGGCCTCCAAAATCACTGCAGATGGTGACTGCAGCCATGAAAGTAAAAGACACTTACTCCTCGGAAGAAAATTTACGACCAACCTAGATAGCATATTCAAAAGCAGAGACATTACTTTGCTGACTAAGGTCCGTCTAGTCAAGGCTATGGTTTTTCCAGTAGTCATGTATGGATGTGAGAGTTGGACTGTGAAGAAAGCTGAACACCGAAGAATTGATGCTTTTGAACTGCGGTGTTGGAGAAGACTCTTGAGAGTCCCTTGGACTGCAAGGAGATCCAACCAGTCCATTCTGAAGGAGATCAACCCTGGGATTTCTTTGGAGGGAATGATGCTAAAGCTGAAGCTCCAGTACTTTGGCCACCTCATGAGAAGAGTTGACTCATTGGAAAAGACCCTGATGCTGGGAGGGATTGGGGGCAGGAGGAGAAGGGGACGACAGAGGATGAGATGGCTGGATGGCATCACGGACTGGATGGATGTGAGTCTGAGTGAACTCCGGTAGATGGTGATGAACAGAGAGGCCTGGCGTGCTGCAATTCATGGGGTCGCAGAGTCGGACACGACTGAGAGACTGAACTGAACTGAACTGAACTGAACTGAAAATCACTGGAGATGGTTATTGCAGCTATGAAATTAAAAGACACTTACTCCTTGGAAGGAAAGTTATGACCAACCTAGATAGCATATTGAAAAGCAGAGATATTACTTTGCCAACAAAGGTCTGTCTAGCCAAGGGTATGGTTTTTCCAGTGGTCATGTACGGATGTGAGAGTTGGACTGTGAAGAAAGCTGAGTGCCAAAGAATTGATGCTTTTGAACTGTGGTGTTGGAGAAGACTCTTGAGAGTCCCTTGGACTGCAAGGAGATCCAACCAGTCCATCCTAAAGGAGATCAGCCCTGGGATGTTGAAGCTGAAACTCCAATACTTTGGCCACCTCATGTGAAGAGTTGACTCATTTGAAAAGACCCTAATGCTGGAGGGATTGGGGGCAGGAGGAGAAGGGGACGACAGAGGATGAGATGGCTGGATGACATCACCGACTCGATGGACGTGAGTTTGCGTGAACTCCGGGAGTTGGTGATGGACAGGGAGGCCTGGCATGCTGTGATTCATGGGGTCGCAAAGAGTCGGACACAACTGAGCAACTGAACTGAACTGAAGCCAGACCTCTCACCTCCCTTCCAAGTTCTGAAATATCCTTGCCAGAAGGCAAGGACCCATCTGATCCTATGACTCTTTAGTTTTGTAACCGTTTCTGTCTCTTGATAACTACAATATCCTGACTATCTAGTCCTCACAAGATTATTAAAAATTCAGTTCAGTTCAGTTCAGTTGCTCCGCTGCTGCTGCTAAGTCGCTTCAGTCATGTCCAACTCTGTGCGACTCCATAGACGGCAGCCCACCAGACTCCCCCATCCCTGGGATTCTCCAGGCAAGAACACTGGAGTGGGTTGCCATTTCCTTCTCCAATGCATGAAAGTGAAAAGTGAAAGTGAAGTCGCTCAGTTGTGTCCAACTCTTACGACCCCATGGACTGTAGCACGCTAGGCTTCCCTGTCCATAACCAACTCCCAGAGCTTGCTCAAACTCATGTCCATCGAGTCAGTGATGCTATCCAACCATCTCATCCTCTGTCGCCCCCTTCTCCTCCCGCCTTCAATCTTCCCCAGCATCAGGGGCCTTTCAGTTCTTTGCATCAGGTGGCAAAAGTATTGGAATTTCAGCATCAGCATCAATCCTGCTGTTAGGGGAAGCACAGTGATTGAAACTGCCCACCCTGGCCAGGCACCATAGTAACCATCTGCATGAGTTGTTTTATGATAGGAGATCCTGATAAGGAATACAGAACTAATAAGCCACCACCTACCAGAAGAGTTCAGGAAAGGTCTAAAGGAGACACCGCGTGTCCGTCCACTTCCCGGAATCCCTCTCGCTAGCATCCATCTTGGCTGAGTGATGCGTGCACCACCAGGAAACTCTGAATTAGAATGATTGGCCAAAGACCACCCAGAAACTAATCCCATCACCATAAAACCCGACATTGCGAGCCACGCGGCAGAGCAGTCCTCCTGGCTTTCCTTACTCTACTGCTCTCCACCCGGGTGCCCTTTCCCAAAAAAAATCTCTTGCTTTGTCAGCACATGTGTCTCCTTGGACAATTCATTTCCGAGTGTTAGACAAGAGCCCAGTTTCGGGCCCTGAAAGGGGTCCGCCTTCCTGCAACACTACCAATGAATATTCAGGACTGATTTCCTTTAGGATCAACTGGTTGGGTCTCCTTGCAGTCCAAGAAACTCTCAAGAGTCTTTTCCAAAACCACAGTTCAAAAGCATTGATTCTTCAGGACTCAGCTTTCTTTATAGTCCAACTCTTACATCCCTACATGACTACTGGAAAAACCATAGCTTTGACTAGACAGACCTTTGTTGACAAAGTAATGTCTCTGCTTTTTAATATGCTGTCTATGTTCAGTTCAGTTCAGTTCTGTAGCTCAGTCGTGTCCGACTCTTTGCGACCCCATGAATCGCAGCACGCCAGGCCTCCCTGTCCATCACCATCTACCGGAGTTCACTCAGACTCACATCCATCCAGTCCGTGATGCCATCCAGCCATCTCATCCTCTGTCGTCCCCTTCTCCTCCTGCCCCCAATCCCTCCCAGCATCAGAGTCTTTTCCAATGAGTCAACTCTTCTCACGAGGTGGCCAAAGTACTGGAGCTTCAGCTTTAGCATCATTCCCTCCAAAGAAATCCCAGGGTTGATCTCCTTCAGAATGGACTGGTTGGATCTCCTTGCAGTCCAAGGGACTCTCAAGAGTCTTCTCCAACACCGCAGTTCAAAAGCATCAATTCTTCGGTGTTCAGCTTTCTTCACAGTCCAACTCTCACATCCATACATGACCACAGGAAAAACCATAGCCTTGACAAGATGGACCTTAGTTGGCAAAGTAATGTCTCTGCTTTTGAATATACTATCTAGGTTGGTCATAACTTTTCTTCCAAGGAGTAAGAGTCTTTTAATTTCATGGCTGCAGTCACCATCTGCAGTGATTTTGGAGGCCCCCAAAATAAAGTCTGACACTGTTTCCACTGTTTCCCCATCTATTTCCCATGAAGTGATGGGACCGGATGCCATGATCTTCGTTTTCTGAATGTTGAGCTTTAAGCCAAGTTTTTCGCTCTCCTCTTTCACTTTCATCAAGAGGCTTTTTAGCTCCTCTTCACTTTCTGCCATAAGGGTGGTGTCATCTGCATATCTGAGGTTATTGATATTTCTCCCGGCAATCTTGATTCCAGCTTGTGCTTCATCCAGCCTGGCATTTTGCATGATACACTCTGCATATAAGTTAAGTAAGCAGGGTGACAATATTAATTCATAGGTAAATGTTCAGCTTTCCTTGTTTCTCAAGGCATTTAACCCTGAATGACAGTGAAATTCCACTGCACCCAATGCCCATTGATCAGCTGTTCCTTATTCTAGGAACCGTTCCTTTCGTCTCCAGGCAAAACATTGGTTTATGTTGCTCTCTCAGGACAATTTATAAACATTTCTAACAGAATCTGTTACCAGTTTTATGTGGATTGTGCGTGCTAAGCTGCTTCAATCGTGCCTGACTCTTTGAGACCCCACGGACTGTAGTCTGCCAGGCTCCTCTGTCTCTGGGATTCTCCAGGCAAGAATACTGGAGTGGGTTGCCATTTCCTTCTCCAGGGGATCTTCCTAATCCAGGGATTGAACCCTGGTCTCTTGCATTGCAGGCGGATTGCCAACTGAACCACCAGGGAAGCCAACTGGTGTGCTCTTAAAGATTCTTTAAAGAGATAAACTTAGTAGAAAGCGGAGTCTGTGGCCTTGATTTTGGACAAATACAAAGATATCCAGAAAAAAGTAGGCCGCAAACAGTTACTGTGGGATGATAAACAATTGTGTGTAATAATTTGAGGGACTTCCCTGGTGTTCCAGTGGTTATGACTCTGCACTTCCAATGCAGGTGTTTGATCCCTGGTGGGGGAACTAGGATCCTGCATACCTCAAGGCGTGGACAAAAAATATTTTTTTAAAAAGTAATAATCTGAAATCAGTCTGACTTCCTTTATATTTTCTCCCAATTTTCATCCTCCCTACACTTTTCCTGTTCTCTGGGTGTCATCTAAAACAATAAAAGGAGTCAGCTGGCCTCACACGTCCAGACCCTGAGTAAGGAATCCAATTTAGCCAGAATGGACTTCTGACTTACAGAACTGTGTGATAATCAATGGCTATTGTTTTAAGGTGGAAAAAATTATGAATTAATAGTGTAATTTTATTCATTGACCAAGTGGGTGGTATTTATCCACTCATATTTATTTTGTGACTAAGATGGGTGTACGGTATGTCACTGTTTGCTGTTTAATTCATTGAAGACACCTAGAGAAGACAAGACTTGTTTTCAACCTCAATCATGATGCTTCTGTAAAAAATTAATAAACAGAAACCACAATCAAATAAGTTGGGAGGCCACAGTGAGAGCTCTCATGCCCTTTGACCATAGCAGAGCACAACAGGAAGAAGGAAGACGCCTTTTCTTTCCTGGCAAGGTTTCAGCCAATGAAAAGCCATGACCTCTTTTCTAGAGCCCGCCCAACTTCCTTTCCCCCCTCTATAAAAGCATTCTCCTTCCCTTGCCCATTGGGAACTTAATACCAAGCTGTTAACACCGTGGGGGTTGGGGGTGGGGGGTTGGGGTGGGGGTGGGGAGAAGCCCATGACAACTATAACAAAGAGCAAAGGGTAACAAAATCTATATTGCTATAAAGCCTCTACATTTTACTGTGGTCAAAGCAAAAATTGTGCCCCAAATAAGTTAAACAGGAGACTTCCATGGAGGTCTGGTGATTAAGACAGCAGCTTCCTCTGCAAGGTTCCAACCCCAGTGGGGAACTAAGAACCCTCATGCCCGGTGTGGCTAAAAAAATAGAAAAAAAAAAAAAGTTAAACAGGCAAGGAAGATGATATTGGAGACTACTGCAGTAATGGAGAAAGGCTAAGACTCTGCCTGAGCTCAGCTGAAACAAAAGGCAGGAGAGTTTCTCAGTGCTGAAGCGGGGTTGACCTATGTGGTGTGTCCAGCGCATTGAGTTATTCCTGAGTTCACAATGGATTTTCTCTGTGATTAGGACGTATCTCTGTGTTATTTAGTACCCATGGAACTTAGACTCCTCCTCTCCCACATGGACTGGGGAATATACAGGGAGTATAGGTCCCTCTCACTTGCCCTGGCCACCATTTCAGTTGTCACCCCAGCAGATCTGAGTGGCGTGGGCGCTTCTGTTCTTAGCAGCTCTCTCCAATGTAACCAGGTGAGAGGGCAGGAGGACCCGCAGTGCTGATGTCAAAGCTGCCATCCCATGCAGTGGCTGCTGAGCCAGGCACCCTGCTCCCCAGTGTCCCCACTCTGCTGAGCAGGGACTGATCCTGTACAATTAGAGCTCAGCCCTGGAGAAGGGGCGCCTGTCCTGTCAAGAAGCTCATCATTCTCAGGGCTGCTGCTGCTGCTAAGTCACTTCAGTCGTGTCCGACTCTGTGCGACCCCATAGACAAGGGCCCACTGTCCCTGGGATTCTCCAGGCAAGAACACTGGAGTGGGTTGTCATTTCCTTCTCCAGTGCCTGAAAGTGAAAAGCGAAAGTGAAGTCGCTCAGTCGTCCCCGACTCTTAGCGACCCCATGGACTGCAGCCTACCAGGCTCCTCCATCCATGGGATTTTCCAGGCAAGAGTACTGGAGTGGGTTGCCATTGCCTTCTCCGATTCTCAGGGCAAACACCTCCAACCCACAGCTCCTGGAGATCTGGAAGCGCCCAAGTTCAGCAACACGTCCCTATGCCGTCCCAGGGGCACACACAAACACACACCAGGGACACACACACACACACACACCAGGGGCACACACACACACCAGGGACACACACACACCAGGGACACACACACACACCAGGGACACACATACACATACGCACACTCCCCCGCGCATGCGCCATCCCTCTAGAACCTTCGCGCCCTGCACACGCGCGCTCATTCTTTGCTCACAGGTTCTAGAGCTGCGTCCCAGCAACGCCCCAAGCAGTGATTGATTTGCCTTTGGCTGACTTGGCAGCTGAACCAGAGCTCTTTGAGCTCAGCTCTCTATCCAAGCGCTGAAAACCCACCCACGTGCCCTATGGGCAGTTACCTGGGCAGGCCCTGGCCCTCACCCCCACCCCAGGCTGTGGGGGGCCAGCACCTGCCGGGAGGGCTCGGCCGCCCGCAGCCCGATCCCCGCACCCGCCGATATTCCGTGGCCGGCCCAGGTCACCCAGCTGTGGCCCCGCTGTCCGCCCGCAGGCCAGCCCACAGGTACCCGGTGACTCTGCATGTGCGCTTTGTCACAGCGTCCCTGAGGCGGTGTTCTATTATCCCGCACACCCTGCGCTCCTTCCTGGGAGCCCTCACCTCCTTCTGCAGGCAACGCCATCAGAGGAAGGCGGTGCTGGGCGCTCGCAGCTCCACGAGGCGCCGCGGCTCGGCGTCCGCAGGGGGCACAGTCACGGTGTGTGGCGGGCGCCAGCAGCAGGTCACCCCCGTGCCGCCCGCCACACTGAGCTGCGCCCCGGGCTCCTGCACAGAGGAGATGGTGAGGAGGGCCCAGGGAGAGAGCGGGAAGGGCATGGCCCAGCAGGAGGAAGACCCCGCATCCACAGGGAAGGACCATCAGAAACGGGGCCCCGATGGCTCTCGGGGTGCACGATCAACATTTAAGCCCCTGGGGGTCCAGGGAGGCCTCTCTGCCTTCGTGCCCAGGCCCAGGCCTCTGCGGAGAAACCGCCACGCCAAGAGCTCAGTAGACAGATCCACCAAGAAACTCCAGACCTCTTGTGTGAGCTCCTGCCCCCAAAGAAACGCCATCGCGAGCTCCTACAGCTCCACCCGAGGTTTCCCGCCAGGGCGGAGAAGGACGGGCCCCGGCATCCCGCGAGGGCTGCCCCGGAGGTCCTCGAGGAAAGCGAGCGAGGGGGGCCCGCCGCCGCCCTGTGCCGCCCGGGTGGCTTCCCAGAGCAACAGCCGGCCTGACGAGGCCGCGGAGGCAACCAGGGGGCAGAAACGAACCTGGGAGAACGGCGCCCCTACGTCGGACAGTCCCAGGCCGGGAAGACGCAGGTTTCCTCTGCTGCCGCGCAGGCAAGGGGAGCCGCTGAGGCTGCCCCCACCCCCTGAGCTGGGTTTCCGAGTCACCGCCGAAGACCTGGACGCGGAGAAAGCAGCGGCGTTCCGGCGCATCAACAGCGCGCTGCGGGCTGAGACCCCGGCCCCGCAGCCCTGCCGTCCCTTCCCCGCGCCCGCCGACCCTCCGGCCCCCGGCAGGGCTCCTCGGCCCGAGAGAGACCAGAGGGAGTCGGCCTCCCCAGCGCCAGTGGACACCCGGGCGTCTGCTGGAGGGGCCTCCTCTGCGCATCCCTGGTCAGGGGGGCGGCACGGCTCCCCCGGGCCCCTCTCCCCCCGGTCCCAGCCTCTCCCGGGCCCTCCTTCCCACTCACGGGCCCCCGCCCGGTTCACCTTGCCCACCTGCGCTTTTTCCCCAGGATCGGGCAGCGCGGGCCTGTCTCCTCGGCCCCCAAGCCCCTCCGCCCCTGCTTCGGCCCCCGCGCCAGGCGCGGCGGGTGCGACGGGAAGCCTGGCTCCGGCCCCGGGTGTGGCTTGGCTTCCCGGCTTCCAGCAGAAGCCCGTCTGGGGGCCTCTTACGAACGCGGCAGGAGGAGGCCCTTCCCAGCCCCCGGCGTGGGGCCCGGCTACGGAGGATGCCAGACCGGCCTTCCCTGCAGCGCCCGGCTCCTCGGGCATGGGGTCCTCCACAACCATGTGCCTGGACTCTCCTGTCTTCACCCCCCTGAGCCGCCCTCCCGTATCTGACTCTCGATCCCTGCCCCCCACCAACCAACTCATCCCGTCTGCTCACCAAACCAGACCTTCACACTGCACATCTGGAGACCTGGCTCCCCACCCTGCTTCTGACACTGAGGTCACCCCCATGGACACCATTCCACTCTCCCAGTCTCCTCTCTTCGGGTCTCCCCCTGGCTCCAGCGGGAGCCTCTTCCCATCTTCCCAGGCCCTGCAGACGCCCCCGAGGGACAGCGCGGCCCCTGTCACGGTCAGAACCAGCTTGCCTGGACTCAGGTTCAGCGGCTCCTCTCACACTGGAGCCCCTGCCCAGCCCATCGGTGGGGCCACTGATGTCCAGCAGCGTGGAGCCCCCGCCTGGGACCACTCTCCACACGATGGAATTCCGGCAGCTCCAGCCCTAACCGGGGACCCAACCTCTGCTCCAGGGCCCCCAGCTCCACCCACCAACTCCCCCATGGGCACCCATGCCTGCACCCAGCCGGCCTTGGCTGCCACCCCAGCTGCATTCCCATCCGGCCCAGCCCCTACCCCTGGCTCTGCAGCTGACACCAGCGTGCCCCAGGCCGTGCCCAGTGCTGGGCCCAACAGCAGGCCTCGCTGCTCCACAGTTGGTGGATCGAGCACAGCCCCCTGCAGGCCGGGTGTCTCGGCAGAACCTCGTGGCGTTGGGAGGGGAGCGTCTGTCCTGGATCTCAGCTGCCCCTTTGCAGCTCTCAGTATTTCAACGGAAAGAAGGGGAGCCCGGAGAGCCACACACAGCAGAGTGGGAAGAGTGGCCCGCCACACTGGGGCCTTCCTGGCCAGAGCCCCCCCATGGTGACCGTGGGGCCCAGGGCTAAGAATAAGCCCAGCACTAAGAATAAGCCCGGCTTTGGAGGCTTTACTGCCCCTATCTTCAGTCATATGCCTGTGGGTGCACCCAGGCAGAGCCCCCATACTTCCAGCCCAGAGACAGCCCACCCCCAGCCAAGGTTGCCTTTAGAGGCGTGTCCACCCCACCCTCTACCCTCAGCAGCCCCAGCTCCAGGGGAGTCACAGTCAGGAAATGCCATGCTGTTAGGGACCCATCACCTGCTCAGGACTTGGCTGGACACAAGACTGTTGGGCCATCAACCAAGTCGTCCTCCTCCAGGGTGAGATCCACTCCCTTGGAGTCTAAGAGGCGGATGAAGACCTGAGCCAAGAACTTTGGGCACAGACAGTGTCTACCTTCCTCCCAGGCTGGGCCTCATGTGGGCGCTGTTTCCATGTGAAACCCGAGCCTAACCCTAACCCCTCTAACTCCAGAGCAAACCGGGCGCCTGGTCCCATCCCAGTGGTCAGTCCTCAGGACAGCAGACAGAGGCCCTAGTCCTGTTCCCTCCGCTGCCCACCCCCTCCCCCGTTGCCTACAGCTGAGTCCTTCCCTCTCCCTGTCTTCCTTCCAGAACCCTCATGTTCGCTTCATAATGTATAATAAAGTTTTTTGCACAGTCCTTATGTGTCAGTGATCTGTTGATCAAATGTGGGAAAGTACCGGCTTGGACAAGTGGTTGGGCTTCCCAGGTAGGGCTAGTGGTAAAGAACCCGATTGCCAATGCGAAGAGACACAGGTTCAGTCCTTGGGTTGAGAAGATCCCCTGAAGAAGGGCATGGCAACCCGTTCCAGCATTCTTGCCTGGAGAATCCCGTGGACAGAGGAGCCTGGCGGGCTACAGTCCTGAGGGTCTCAAAGAGGTGGGCGTGGCTGAAGCAGTTGAGCACGAATGTGGTGCCATGGAAAGCCAGACCTGTTTATAGCTCCTTGTGGTCTCATTAATGGCTTGTGGAGGGTAGTACATTGTGATGGCTACAAGCACCAAATATTAAAAGTGTGTTTTGAGTTTAAGTGATGAAGCCCAGGGTGAAATGAGGCCAAAGTAGGGATAAACAGGATCATTATTGTCTATTGGAATTACTGCTTCTCACCCACATTTCTTGGAGAAGGAAATGGCGATCCACTCCAGCACTCTTGCCTGGAGAATCCCATGGATGGAAGAGCCTGATGGGCTGCAGTCCGTGGGGTCGCAGGGAGTCAGACACGACTGAACGACTTCACTCACTCACTCACTCACTCACCCACATTTCTGGGCTTCCCAGATAGTGCTAGTAGTAAAGGATCCTCCTGCCAACGCAGGAGACACAGGTTCGATCCCTGATCTGGGAAGGTCCCACATGCTGAGGAGCAACTAAGCCCGTGCATCGCAACTACTGAGCCTATGCTCTAAAGCCTGGGAGTCACAGCTACTGCACCCCCGTGCCCTAAAACCCATGCTCCCCAACAATGAGAAGCTCACACATGGCAACTAGAGAAAAGCCCTCGGAGCAACAAAGACCCAGCACAGCCAAAAATAAAAGTAAATAAAAATAAAATGCTGAGAGACTTGGTAGATGTCAGGGATTCTAAACAAACAAACAAACCAAGAAGTAAAAGAATAAAATAAAATCCTTCAGATAGGCTCTTATTACCTACAGAATTAAGTTCAAGTTCCTTTGCTTGGCGTTCAGGATCCTTGATCATTTACCCCTTTGCTGGTCCTACAGTCATTCTTCATCACTCTCAAAACACATCAGATGTGGCCAAACACTTGTAATTCCAGAACATTTAATGCTGGCTCACAACTCTATGACTTTGAGTCAACTACCCTTTTCCCCCATGTTATCATCTTTCAGTACTCAAAACTCTAAACCATCGATCCTCAAGAGTAGAGATGGACGCCAGACCAGCAGAATCGGCATCACCTGGGAATCTCTGTGAACTACAAATTCTCAGCAACTATCCCAGACTTACCTGAGTCAGGTCCTCTGGTGGCGAGACTCACCAGACTGTGTCTTAAGACTTCCAAGTAACTCTGAGCACAAATGGAAGTTCTAGGGACTTAACACTGCACGGGGCAAGCCTTGCCCCCTGGAAAGACGGGAACTAGTGAGTACATACCCCCCTCTTACACCTCTCAGGTAGATAATTTTGATGCATGTTCTACGTTGCTATCTCAAGTGGGATCAAACTGTTGCAGGAAGTAGAACCACTTCCAAGGCCCAAAAGTGGGCTCTTGTCTAACACTCGGAAATGAATTGCCCAAGGAGATACATATGCTGACAAAGCAAGAGACTTTAATGGGAAGGGACGCCTGGACTGAGAACAGCAGGGTAAGGGAAGCCAGGAGAACTGCTCTGCCATGTGGCTCACAGTCTCAAGTTTTATGTTGATGGGATTAGTTTCCAGGTTGTTTTTAGCCAATCATTCTGACTCAGAGTCCTTCCTGGTGGTACTTGCCTTGTTCAGCCAAGATGGATGCCAACGATTAGGATTCTGGGAGGTGGTTGGACACGTGGTGTCCCTTTTTGACCTTTCCTGAGCTCTCCTGCTTGGTGGTGGTTTATTAGCTCTGTGTTCCTTACCAGGACTTCCTGTCAAACAACTCATCCAATTCGTCACCATGGTGGCTGGCCAGGATGGGCGGTTTCAGTCAGTGTGCTTACCCTAACAAAACCTCAGCGGCCAGCGATAGTGATGGAGTTTTTGATATTTCTTGGATTGGTTTTCCCTCCTTCTCAGTCCCCCACACCCGTCCCTTGGGATCATTTCCTAAAACAAGTCTTATGCAAATCATTGTCTCAGGGTTTGCATTTAGAGGTATACAAGTGAAAAGAAAACCCTTCTTTATGTATCTTCCTCCCTCCTAAGACCTAGCCCACACCATTTCTAACCACTATCTCTTCCCTCACCCCCATAGAAACGTGCTCAACTAGGTGGCCTTTTGACAAACCATAAAATCAACACACAGTCAGACAGACTGGGACCTGGGACACTTTGCTCCAGTGCTCGCACCTGGACACACTTCTCCTCAGGCAACGAAATACAGCGAAACTGCAGAGGGCTGAAAATAACTGCCTGCGGGTGCAGTTGGGGCAAACGCTGGACCCAAAGGTCAAAAAGACCCAACTGCCTCTTTTGAGGAGCCTGGAGCAAAACCAGGGTACTGCCCATTCCACCCCACTGTCCCTGCACACACCACTGCCAGAGGGGTGGGCAAAACACCCAAGCCACCCCTCTGGCCCGACCCCTGGATGCACCCCTATGCTCGCCCCATATGAGGAAGACACGCGCCCATCCCCCTTGGGGAGGAGCAAGCCAGGGAACCTGTTGGTGTCAGTTCATTCTCCTTCGCCACCCCCGCCCCGCAGGTTCACTCCCTGGGTTGGGAAGATCCCCTGGAGAAGGAAATGGCTACCCACGCCAGTATTCATGCCTGGAGAGTCCCATGGACAGAGGAGCCTGGCGGGCTGTATAGTCTATGGGGTCACAGAGTTGGACCCGACTGAGGCAACAACACGCATGCGCAAGGACATACCTATTTTATATCTGGCTCCAAAGTCACTGCAGGTGGTGACGGCAGCCACGAAATTAAAAGACGCTTGCTCCTTGGAAGGAAAGTTATGACCAACCCAGGCAGCATATCGAAAAGCAGAGACATTACTTTGCCAACAAAGGTCCATCTAGTCAAAGCTATAGTTTTTCCGGTAGTCATGTCTGGATGTGAGAGTTGAACTATAAAGAAAGCTGAGCGCAGAAGAATTGATGCTTTGAACTGTGGTGTTGGGGAAGACTCTTGAGAGTTTTTTGGACTGCAAGGAGATCCAACTAGTCCATCCTAAAGGAAACCAACCCTGAATATTCATTGGAAGGACTGATGCTGAAGCTGAAACTCCAATACTTTGGCCACCTGATGTGAAGAACTGACTCATTGGAAAAGCCCCTGATGCTGAGAAAGATTGAAGGTGGGAGGAGAAGGGAACGACAGAGGATGAGATGGTTGGATGGCATCACCGACTTAATGGCCATGAGTTTGAGCAAGCTCTGGGAGTTGGTGATGAACAGGAAAGCTTGGCATCCTTCCATGGGGTCAAAAAGAGTCAGACATGACTGAGTAACTGAACTGAACTGAACTGATATCTATACTACAGCACAGAAAGTGAAAGTGAAGTCGCTTGGTCATGTCCGACTCTTTGTGATCCTATGGACTGTAGTCTACCAGGCTCCTCTGTCCATCGAATTCTCCAGGCAAGAATTCTGGAGTGGATTGTCAGGCCCTCCTCCAGAGGATCTTCGCAACCCAGGGATTGATCCCACATCTCCTGCATCTAAAGCATTGAAAGTGGATTCTTTACCCACTGAGTCACCAGGGAAGCCCTTTAAATGGAGTATAATCCGTAAAACTATTGAGTCACTTTGTTGTATACCTGAAGCCAATACAGCATTGTAAATCTATTATATTTCAAAAAAAATTTTTTTAACTAAGATGTCAAGTCTGAATGTTCACTGCTTGAATAACTTTTCTATTTTGCCTTGAACCTCATTATCTGTCATTATAAACATTGGACAAATGTTTAGAATCCCAGTTTATCGTTGACTACCATTTGCAAAACTGCTCTTGTCGTTTAAACCATTGTAATATAGGACTGTTTAAGGACCAAGCACCACCAAACTTGGGAAATCTGGATATGTTAAGAATTTATGTAATTAAAAATGTGATTCTCTCTATTTGGGGTTAGCCAGTTGGAACGTTTACACTGAAATGTGTCGTGATTGAGGGTTTTCATTTTATCTGTCCACAAACGGTATTTAAGACACTAAACAGACTTTACCTCACCACTTCGTCCAGTTCACACCCTGTCTCTCTCCATCCTTTCACAACAAAGTTCTTGAAAGGGTTATCTCCACTCCTGGTGTTCATGCCCCTCACCCAACCTACTACTCAACACCCCCCCAACCTGGCCTGTGCTCCCAGCTCTCCCTACAGTTGAACCATCGTGATCACCGGCAGCCTCTTGGGTGCATCTCAAGCCTAGATTCCTGAACTCACCAGAACCATTAAGCAATATGGACACCTTTTTGAAGCTCTCTGGCTTAAACAGCTGCCCTTCTAGACCTCCCCGCTTTCCATTCCTCCTTGTACCTTCCTCTCTTTGTTTTTGTTTGTTTTTCATCTGGGGTAGAGTTGCTTTACAATATTGTGTTGGTTTCTGCTGTGCAACAAAGTGAATCAGCTATAGACATTCATATATCCCTCACTGTTGAGTCTCCCTCCCACCCTCCCGCCACCCGCGCCCATCCCTCCCATCTAGGTCATCGCAGAGCGCAGAGCGGAGCTCCCTGTGTTATTCAGCAGGTTCCTACTAGCTATCTGTTTTACACATGGTCATGTCTGTATGTCAGGCCTAATCTTCCAATTCATTCCCCTCTTTTACCACTGCCCCCAGCCATGCCTACAGGTCTGTTCTCTACTTCTGGGTCTCTGTTCCTGCCCTGTCTCTATTCCTTCACCCATTACCCAGATACCCAAGCCAGAAGGATGATAGCCATCCTGTCTTCTCCCTCACCTCCTACCTGTAGTCACCAAATCCTGACCTCCCTTCCTTCAACGTAGACCTAAAATCCCATCCCTTCTCCCACCTCCAGTGCTTCCAGCTGAGTCCAGCACACCTTCCCTGACACCTGGGCCACAGCTCAGCATCCTGACATGTCTGTCTTCGCCCCCTGCAGTCCACCCTCCCTGCAGAAACAGCCAGGCCAATCTGCCCAGAGTGGCAACCTTTCCTCTGGTCTCTTGTCTGATTTGCCACTGTCCTCAGGACAAAGTCAGCACAGGTTTTGCCTGACATTTGACCCAGTGGATCACTTTCTGTTTCCCAGAACAGCGTCTCTACTTGGCTATCAAGATACACTCCTGATTTTTCTTCCACCTCCCTCGATCTGCCTCATTCTTGTTTACTGGATGCTTGCATTTCTCCAATATTATTAAGTGTTCCAGGGCTCAATCTTTAGTCCTTTTCTCATCTTGTTCTACACTCACTCCCTTGCTGAAGTCATCCAGACTCATGCCTTTAAATATGTCTTCGCTGCGTGCCTATGCTTAGCCACTCAGTTGTGTCCAACTCTTTGCAAGGTTATGGTCTGTAGCCCTCCAGGCCCCTCTGTCCATGGGATTTTCCTGGCAAGGATGCTGGAGTGGATTGCCATTTCCTTCTCCAGGGAATTTTCCCAGTCCAGGGGTTGAACCTGCATCTCTGGCATTGCAGGCAGATTCTTTACTGACTGAGCCTGCAGGGAAGCCCCTGTGATGTCTGGGATTCACTTCCAAATAACACAAGAGGGGAGATGGGGACATCATTCAAGAAAGACTGTCTCTAGATTGGGACTTCTCTGGAGGCCCAGCAATCAGGACTCTGTGCTTCCACTGCAGAGGTTCTATTCCTGATTGGGAAATTAAGATCCTGCAAGCCACATAGCCACACACACACACACACACACACACACACACACACACACACACACAAATGGGCAGAAGACCTGAATAAACATAAAAAATTGTCTATAGGTTGATAATTGTTGAAGGGGTTCCCTGGTGGCTCAGATGGTAAAGTCTACCCTCAATGTTGAAGGCCCAAGTTTGATCCCTGGGTCGGGAAGATCCCCTGGAGAAGGAAATGGCAACCCACTCCAGTATTCTTGCCTGGAAAATCCCATGGACAGAGGAGCCTGGCAGGTTACAGCCCATCGGGTCGAAAAGAGTCGAACACAACTGAGCAACTTCACTTTCGCTTTGATAATTGTTGAAGTGGGAGGTGAGCAGAGACATTCATTATATTCTACTTTTGTTCATGTTTGAAATTTTCCATAAGAAAAATAAATAATACCACTTCTCCCTCCCTTTCGCTGCTAATATTCTGATCCAAGCCACCACATCTCTCGTTTGGACTGTTGCAGTAACTTCTTAATGAATTCTTGCTCTGCTCTCACCACCTCTCTCACCCTCTACTTTTAATCTAATCCTCCCACCGGGAGCCAATGTGATTCTGTAAAAAGTCCGACCATGTCCCTCTTCTGCTTGGAACTCCCCCATGGTTCCCCATTTCATTCAGTGTGAAAGCTAGTTGCTCAGTCATGTCTGACTCTTTGCCACCCTATGAACTGTGGCCTGCCAGGCTCCTCTGACCCTGGGATTTCCCAGACAAGAATACGGGAGTGGGTAGCCATTCCTTTCTCCAGGGGATCTTTCGACCCAGGTATCGAACCTGGCTCTCCTGCATTACAGGCAGATTCTTTACCATCTGAGCTACCAGGGAAGCCCATTTCATTCAGAGTAGAAGCCAGAGTCTCAGTAGTCTTCAAGATCCTACACAATTTGCCCCCCACTCTGTACTACTCAAACCTCATCCCCTCCCACTTTTCCCCCTTGGTCATCCCATTCCCATCACACTGCTTTTCTTCACACCCACCAGGCACACTGCTACCATGGGGCCTTCGTACTTGCTGCCCCTCCTCCCATTATTTCCTCCGACGTACATCCAGCCCACTCTTTGCCTCCTTCATGTTTTGCTCAAATATTTGCTTTTCAGAACTTCCCTAACCATCTTACTTGAGACTAACCTCCCAAATACCATCACCCCTCACTATCCACACATGTGGAATGGAAGATGGTTTAGTCGCTAAGTCGTGTCCGATTCGTGTGATCCCCATGGAATGTAGCCCACCAAGGCTCTTCCATCCATGGAATTTCCCAGGCATGCACACTGGAGTGGGTTGCCATTTCCTCCTGCAGGGGATCTTCCCAACCCAGGGATTGAACCCATGTCACCTGCATTTGCAGGCGGGTTCTTTACCACCGAGCCACCTGGGAAGCCTCACTAGATGTATAGTAAACTAATAATACTTGCATATATTTTTTGCTTTTGGCCGTGAAGCATGTGGAATCCTAGTTGCCCAGCCAGGAATCAAACCCATGCCCTCTGCACTGGAAGCACAGAGTCTCGACCACTGGACTGCCAGGGAAGTCCAAGATGTACATTTGCTTAATACTTTCCCTTCTAAATGTTCTCAGGCTTAATCCACACACCCTATGGGATAAGTATTATTCCTAAACCCATTTTAAGGATTATTTATGTGAAGGTCAGAGTGACACCCCACTCCAGCACTCTGGCCTGGAAAATCCCATGGATGGAGGAGCCTGGTAGGCTGCAGTCCATGGGATCACGAAGAGTCGGACATGACTGAGCGACTTCACTTGCACTTTTCACTTTGATGCATTGGAGAAGGAAATGGCGACCCACTCCAGTGTTCTTGCCTGGAGAATCCCAGGGATGGGGGAGACTGGCGGGCTGCCATCTATGGGGTCGCACAGAGTCGAACATGACTGAAGCGACTTAGCAGCAGCAGCAGAGAGGTTAAGAGTCTGACAAAGGGCAGACTGGAATTCCAGCATTTGTACTGGGGACCCTAGAATTCCCATGCTTCTGCTCAACCTAGAGGGGGTCCCTGCTCTTTGTCAGCCTGCTTTGGATGACAACGTAGGGCGATGGGATTGGTGGATACCATCCAACTGGGGGAGTTGCCTCTTCCAGGGCCATCCTCAAGCCAATGTCAGTTTGCAGCTTATAAAAAGAAAGCTAAAAAAAAAAAAAAAAAAAGAAAGCTAACAGTTGAGACACGAAACCTGCCACAGGAAGGGTGACTGAAAGCCACACCCATTAAGGTGGCACCTGACCTTCCAGTCATCACTCAGTGTCTGAGGCGCGCCAGCCACTGTACACAGCCTCAATAAAGAGGAGCCCCAGGTCAGCCGGACACCCTTGGTTTCCTCTCCACTCTGGTCCTTTATTCCACAGGGTACTGGAAAGGAGTGTCCTTAAAGAAGGGGGCGTGTGCCAGCAGCTAGGTAGGTGCATAGCTGTATACCTAGCCGCCAGTGGTACTCTCAAGACAGATGGCAGTATCCCTGGAGCTGTTTGATACCCCAGCTTCTAGGCTGAACTCCTTTGTGGCTCAGTCCCAGCCTAACATCAAGGAGTGGAAAGAAGATGTGGTGAAGGCTGTGCGGTCCGTGGAGAAGTTCCTGAAGGAGCAGCACTTCCAGGGGGACCATGGGCTGGACCAGAAGGTGCTGAAGGTGATTCAGGTGGGACTGGTCCCCTCCATTTCCCAGCCAGGGCTGGGCAAAACCCAACCCATGGGTCCATGTCTCTGAGGATGCTAGGGACCTCTTGCCTCATTATCTCTAGTCTATGCTACTGACATCTCAAGACACAGCATCCCAACACACTGCTGCCTGGAGCAGGGCAAGTTGAGTAAGGAAGCTGATAATAGTAGCGTACATTTTGGATGCACTTGCCTAAGCCCTTCTCAGGTACTGTCTCTAACTTGTACACCCTCTGAGGTGTGCACTAGTCTTCCCAGTTTACAGATGAGCACAATGCAAACTCAGTGACTTAAGATCTACAATGGCTAAATGCTATGCAAGGTCTCTGGTTAAATCTTGGTGTGAATGGACCATCCGGAGAATATAATTTGGGAACAATTGGGAAAATTTCAATATGGCCAGAATGTTGGATTTTATATGTATATATATGGGAATATTTTTTTGAAGTGTAATAGTTTTGTGGTTGTGGGGGCAAATGTTCTCTTTGGTTGGACATAAATGCTGAAGTATTTATGGACAATGGTCCTCAGTTTCTGTAATTTATTTTATTATTATTATTTTTTAAGATTTTTGGATGCAGACCGTTTTTCAAGTCTTGAATTTGCTACAATATTGCTTCTGTTTTATGTTTTGGTTTTTCTGTCTCGAGGCTTAGTTCCAGGTCAGGGATTGAACCTGCATGCCCTGCCTTGGAAGGTGATGTCTTAACTACTGGACAGTCAGGTAAGTCCCTGTAATTTACTTTAAAGTGGCTTAGTTGAAGGAAACATGGCAAGAAGTTTAGACTTGTTGAATCTGATGGGGCGGAAGTATAAATGTTCTTTGTTTTCTCTTTCTATTTTTATGTTTACAATTTTTGATAATGGAACGTTTTTTGTTGTTGTTGTTGTTTTTAAATGAAAGATCAGGGAGGTGAGGACTTACTGAAGGTCACACAGCTGGTGGTGAAGCTGGGATTTCTTACTCCACTCTGGGCTGCGCCCACTGAGCCTTATTTCCCCAAAACCCTTTCAGCAGCTGCCTCTTGTCACCTCTGGTCCTAACTAGGATAATACTCCAAGAGGGTCAAAACTAGTAAGGTGTGATGAGAAAAAATGACTTTTGAGGTGTGATGAGGAAAAACAAAAAAACAATTTTCTTTTTCTGAGTTGCTGCCTAGGTGCCTTACAGTATGATGATCCTGCTAACACCAAAAGTCCAGAGTCTGGAACTTTAGATAAATTTTGGGCACCCTGCAAGTTTATGCTTTGCTTCTCCTGGTGCGGCCTTTTAAAATAACCAGTTATTAGGCTTCACCGGCGGTCCAGTGGTTAAGACTCTGAACTTCTACTGCAGGGGACACAGATTCGATTCCTGGTCAGAGAAATTCCACAAGCCACACGATGCAGCCAAAAGAAATAACGAAATTTTTTTTAAGTTTTTTTTAAATATAGAGTCAAGATGGATTTTTTAAATTAAAAAATAAAATAAAATAACCACTTGAAAGTTAAGCCTGCGAAACGTTAGTAACCTCTGCCCCAATCACCTTGTAAGAACTGGGTGCTTTCTACCCTGTTCTGCGTCCTGCTGAATTGTGACCTGGGGAGAAGGCCTGCTCTCTCCCCGGTTCACTGAGTCCCCTTGCTTCTGGGATCTTTAAGTAATAAGCCTTTTTTAAAATTAATTTTTAATGAATTTTTGTTGGAGTACAGTTGCTTTAGAATGTTAGTTTCCGCTGTACAGCAAAGGGACGCAGTTATACCTATACATTTATCCACTCTGTTTGACATTTCCTTCTCATTTCGGTCACCACAGAGCGTTGAGTAGAGTTCCCTGAGCTGTACAGTAGGTCCTCATTAGTTATCTGTTTGTATAAGTAATAAATCTTATGACTCCACTTCCTCTGTATGGGTGTACTGAAACTGTGTCTTTCCTCCAAATGGCCCCGTGAGTTTCATTACCCTACAGGGGAGCTTGCTGGGGCAGCTACCTGCCCGTATGGGTGGCTTGTGCCCCCTCATTCATCAAGTAAAAACCTACATATTTTAAAATTTATTTATTTATTTTATTTTTGGTTGCACTGAGGATTTTGTTATTGCACCAGGGCTTTCTCTAGTTGTGCTGCGTGGACCTCTCAACCACAGTGGCCTGTCCGGTTGCAAAGCACAGGCTTTAGGCACACGGGCTTCAGCAATTGTGGCGCAGGGGCTCAGCTGCCCTACTGCGTAGGGAATCTTCCCGGACTAGGGATCAAACCGGTGTCCCCTACATTGCAAGGCAGATTCTTAACCACTGGACTACTAGGGAAACCCTACATGTTCTTAATTCAATCCACCAGTTTCAGCTTCCCAACATGAAAGGTCCTGGAGGCAGACAGTCTCAGCCAATCCTTCCTGTAAACACTAAGGAAACTGAGGCACAGAGAGGGTGAGAAACTTTCCACGTTCACACAGAAAGCTGGTGGTCCAGGCAAGGCTAACACTGGGACTCCTGTCTCGAAGCTCAGTGCTCTAATTCTGCCTTTAGGAGCAGTCACTGCAGGGAAGGGTTTAGAAGCCGCAGGCCCATGTTGCTTTTTAACTCTCATCCCCAGCACCCAGAGCCTGAAGCCATGTGATTTAGAAGTGAGAAACCATACATTTTGACACTAGGCGTGGGCTTGACTCTTGGCTTCTTCCCTCACTAGGTAGGTGACCTTAGAGTCACAATCTTGTCTCTCAAACCCTCAGTCTTCTCATGTGTAATTGGGATGACATCACCGGCATCACAGTGAGGGTGGGAGGCAAGGGTTCCCTAGTGGTTCAGTGGTAAAGAATCTGCCTGCCAATATAGGAGACTCAGGTTCCATCTCTGGGTCAGGAAGATCCCCTGGAGGAGGGAATGGCAACCCACTCCAGTATTCTTTTTTATATATATATAATTTTATTTATTTATTTTTGGCCATGCTCTGGGTCTCCGTTGCTGCATGGGCTTTCCTCTGGTTGTGGATACCAGGGGCTACTCTCCATTGCAATACACGGTTTTCTCATCGTGGTGTCATCTCTTGTTGCAGAGCACGGACTCCAGGGCACACCAGCTTCAGTACTTGTGGCACGAGGGCTCGGTAGTTGCAGCTCCCGGGCTCTAGAGCGCAGGCTCAGTAGTTGCGGCATGTGGGATATGTGGGATCTTCCTGGACCAGGAATTGAACCTGCATCTCCTGCATTAGCAGATGGATGCTTTTACCACTGAGCCATCAGGGAAGGCCCCCACTCCAGTATTCTTGCCTGGAGAATCTCCATGGACAGAAGAACCTGCTGGGCTATAGTCTATGGGGTCACAAAGAGTCAGATTCAACTGAGCATGCACCCACACCATCATCATCATCTGTCCCTCATCAACCAAATAGAGCGGTGCAGGCTAAATGATTAGTCAATGTTCAAAAACAAAGGCATTGTTATCAACTTTTGCTCGAGCTTTCTTCTGGGCCTGGAGCACCAGTATGACTCCTCCCAGACCAAGCCCACCCCACCCCACTAACCCTGAGAATAATGCAGATGGCATGGGGCAAGTGAGTGGGACAGAAGGATGTCTCAAACATGAGTTTTGACGGCAGGAAGTGGTATTAACCCAGCCCTCAAATCCTGCCTGCAACCTTCTCCAATCTTGAAACTAATAAATAATAGAGACACCCAAAGAGCAATGGCCATTGAGAAATTAGCACTCTATTTGGGCTTTAAACCCTCTTCCCTCCCATGAAAATCTGGTGAGCTGTGCTGGCCCATATGAGTGAATGCTTATCCTTGTGTTGGAATAGGTTTGGACTAGAGCAAATCATATAGCCTGTTCTAGAATGTTCTCCCTTCTCTGCCTGTATTTTCCCACTGGGAAAGGTAAGAAGGGCACAGCCTTCAAGGAGTTGTGGCTTTCATCGGCACACAGAGTGCCATCCCCAGTGCTCTCACATGGGGCAGAAATGCTGACTCTGAATGCAGGTGGAAAAAGAAAAATGGAAAAGGAAGAGGAGGACTTCCCTGGAGGTCCAGTGGTTAAGACTCCCACGCTTCCAATGCAAGGGCTGTGGGTCTGATTCCTGGATTCCTGGATGAGGAACTAAAATCCTGCATGCCACATGGTGAGGCCAAAAAGGAAGAGGAAAATAAAGATGGCAGACTTCTCTTCCGCAGACGCAGGGCCTGGCACGTAGACATGGGTCACTGGCAATAAAGAGGCAGATGAACCACACCCTGCGTTCTGACCCTCTGTCTGACTGTGACCATGACTCCTGGCTATGAGTCCATGGCAAATCCGTTAACCCCCAATTGCCTCCTTTTTTTCATCTGTACAATGGGGATAATTACCCTAGTCCCTCCACCTCAACTGGGCGCTTCCCTGATGGCTCAGCAGGTAAAGACTCCACTTGTAATGCAGAAGACACAGGAGACTTGGGTTTGGTCCCTGGGTTGGGACGATGTCCTGGGGATGGAAAATGGCAACCCACTCCAGCATTCTTGCCTGAAAAGGCTCATGGACAGAGGAACCTGGCAGCCAACAGTCCACAGGGTCGCAAAGACTCGGACATGACTGAGAGACTGACACGCCGCCTCAATTAGTGAGACTGAGGATTAAAAGACTGTTTGTATAAAAGGCTTTCAGTGGTGCCGGACACAGTGAAGGCTCAGCTGGTGGCAGCTGGGTCATAGTCAATTTTCAATGATTCCACCCACCAGCAGAGGTAACCCACCTGAGGTCTGATACATCTGTGGCAATTCCGCCTCTCGATCCCGAGTGAGAAAGAGAGAAAGCCAAAGAGCTGGGGGCCTTTGTATACCAGAGGCAGCAGGACTGGAGAGCAAGTCCAGGATCTCAGAACATCAAAAAGACCCCTTCAAAATCATCCAGCTCAGTCTCCTTCAATTCAGATGGGGAAGCTGAAGCTCAAGCAGAAAAGGTGATCTAAGTCAACTCGAGAAAGAGAAGGAAGAGAGCTATATGGCTGACTTCCTGTGTAACCAGCACCGCGGCAAGCCCTTGACACAAATAGTCTTACCAAATCCTCCCAATAACCCAGTGACTCATGTGCTATCATTACTCTGAGATGACTGATGAGGAACAGGGGCGAGAGGGGAGGTCAAGATTAGGCTGCCCCATTCCCCAGCCCATGGCTCTTATCCACCAAGAAATCCTGTGCCCCCTTTTTATTGAGAAAATTTTTTTTTTGCTGAGGTATACGTGCTTTACAATGTTATGTTAGTTTCTGCTGTACAAAAAAGTGAGTCAGCCATATGTATACATATAGCCCCTCCATCCTGAACCTCCCTCCCATTCCTTTCATCCCACCCAGCTAGATCACCAAGGGCATGAGCGTGTGCTAAGTCACTTCTGTCGTGTCTGATTCTTTGTGACACTATGGACCATAGCCCGCCAGGCTCCCCTATCTATGGGATTCTCCAGGCAAGAATACTAGAGCGGTTTTCCATTCCCTTCTCCAGGGGATCTTCCCAACTCAGGGATGGAACCCATGTCTCCTGCACTGGGAGGCAGATTCTTTACCACTAGCGCCAACTGGGAAGCCCCTAGATCTCCACAGCCTTTTTTAATGACATAAAATTATGCCACTGCAGGAGATGGTAGGAGACACAGTTTCAATCCCTGGATCGGGAAGATCCCCTGGAGGAGGGCATGGCAACCCACTCCAGTATTCTTGCCTGGAGAATCTCATGGACAGGGAAGCCGGGTGGATTATACAGTCCACAGGGTCCCAAAGGGTCAGACACGACTGAAGTGACTTTGCATACACACACAGAGCACAAAATTATTCAGACCTGCCCCTCCCACCCCCTAGAATCCTCCAACTGCCCCCCTGTAGAGGACGATGGTTTCCTTGGAGTGGGGATCACTCTGCAGATAAGGCTGAGTCTCAGAAGAAAGACAGTGGAGTAAATAAGAAACACGGTTGTGGAGTCCGGCTGCCTCAGTCTGACACATCCACTGTGTGACCCTGGGTGAGCGGCTTGCCGTCTTGGCCTCTCCACTTTCCTCCCCTGTAAAGAGGTGATGTGGGTACTTCCCACCCAACGGTGAGGCAGGTAACGATGAACGGGATCATCTGTGGGAGAGCCGTAGGGATTCCCTGGTCCTGGCAGTGGCCTTGGGGTGATGGGACTCTGTGTTCCACAGGTGGGCTCCTTCGGGAATGGCACGGTGCTCAGGAACCACGCGGAGGTGGAGCTGGTGATGTTCCTGAGTGGTTTTAGCAGCTTCCAGGAGGAAGCCAGCAACCACAACCACCACAAGCATGTTCTGAGCATGCTCTGTGAAAAGCTCACGGATTGCCCGGATCTGCTTCACCTCCAGCCCCAGAACCTGAGGCTGGTCCACGGAGTCACCTCTGCTGTCCCCTTCACCATTCAGACCTGGGAGATGGAACAGCAAGTCACTGTCACCATCGTGCCGGCCTACAGGGTCCTGGGTAAGGGAAAGCCCACCTGACTCGCACACCTGCCCTCCCCAGGGGGAGGACCCACAGCTCCTTCACCTCTCCTTTGTGGCCACGTGCAGATGCCTGCATGTACCCATTCAACCCATATCCCGTGCTGGGTGCTGGGCATTTCAGCGGCTGAAATGCCTGGGACTGACTCAGCTCTGGCTATCCTTGTGGTTCAATGGGGCAAACAGATTTATCAAGGAATCACGCAAATAAATGTATGATTGGAGAGGAAGGGAGAGTCGAGCAAGGGAGAGTCAAGGAAGGGAAAGCATTAGAGCAACCCCCGGGGTGACTCTGGAACACTTACCCTGGGGGTGGTTGTTTCCCCACACTATATATAATAGTTTGCGTCAGCTAAACCCAAATTTCCAATCTATCCCTACCCCACCCATCCGTCTCTCCCTTTGGCAACACAGGTCTATTCTCTATATCTGTGAATCTGTTTCTGCAAAACTCACTTTTCATTCTCCAGAAGGACAGTCAAGAAGGCAAGCCTTTAGTATCTCAAGCTATGTGGTTCCAGGCTTCCCTGGAGAGATACTCAAATGAATTAGCAGTCTCTCCCCTGAGAGCTTCCCCACTGGCTCAGCGGTAAAGAATCCGCCTGCCAATAGAGGAGACATGAATTCGACCCCTGGGGTCAAGAGGATCCCCTGGAGGAGGAAATGGCAATCCACTCCAGTATTCTTGCCTGGGAAATTCCATGGACAGAGGAGCCTGGCGGACTATAGTCTATGGCATCACGAGGAGTCAGACATGACTTAATGACTAAACAACAAAACCCTTGAGGACTTTTTAGCAACCGGGGCTTTCTAAGCCCTCACTGTCTCCCCTTTGCCTCCTCAGGGCCTTCTGTTCCCAACTTTCAGCCCTCCCCAGAGGTCTATGCGAGACTGATTAAGGCCTGCCATACTCTTGGACACTTCTCCCCATCCTTCAGCGAGCTGCAGAGAAACTTCGTGAAATACAAGCCAACCAAGCTGAAGAGCCTCCTGCGGCTGGTAAAACACTGGTACCTGGAGGTGAGGAGGCTGCCTGATGGCGGCAAGAGCAGAAGATGGGGGAGGGAGGGGAAGAAAAGGCAGGAACCAGACTTGTCATCAGGGGGATACTGTGAGGAGGGGTAACGGTCGTAGGGGAGGGAGAGGAGTTAGTTAGTTACCCGTTTTATGACAAGCTACTTTTTAGATTTCACATAGGATGTCTTCATGGTACCAAGGGTATTTCCAAATAGCCAGATGAGCAGAGTCATCTCCGCTTATGAAAGGAAGACTCAGAAGCAAACAAAACATGAGAAAGAAAGAAAAGAAAAAAAGATTTATTTTAAAAAAATTGGTAAGAGTCAGAGTTTAGACTGGTTTAACCAAAAAAGAAAAAAATAGTAAAGATAAAAATCAAGATACTATGAAAGTTTATTTCAGTTAGTATGTTTATGATGGAAAAATAGCGTTTTCTTACATAGTTATCACCTCAACAAAGGTTGTGATGTATCTTCAGATATTAGCAACACCGAAGTCAAAAAGAAATTGGTTTTTTTGGCCCGTCAGTCACTTAAACAGGAAACGATCCAAAGTTTTGTGGATCTGAAGAGCTAGAACTCGAATGACCTGTTTGTTTTGTTTGTTTGACTAAGTTTTCAAAGTGTTTTCTTCCTGAATATAACATGCACATTGATTGGCAATGTCCACAGAAAAGCATGCCAGCTTTACTTCTATAGCCCTTTCTCTGTACAAGTCTCTGCCTCTAAGGGACTTCTCCAGCAATCCAGTGCTTAAGACTCCGAGTTTCCACTGCAGGGGTATTGGGTTCCATCCCTGGTCAGGGAACCATGGTCCCCACACAGACTAAAAACAAACAGCCTTTAAAAGACTCTGCCTCTAAGACAAGATGTTGGCTGTATATGGTTTTTTTTGAGAGTTTCTTGACTCAGTATTATCCATTTGATGTTTTCTTTTATTTGAGAATTTTTATTTAGCCAAGTGTTACAAGACGTGTTGATCAACACTCAAGGACACAAAGAGTTCATATTATACGTTAAACAGAACTAGAGTCCTGTAATGCTAAAAAGGTTGTCAGTTCATTTTTTTCTGGAGAATTTGTAACAACCCAGGAGTTGTCATTTACCATCATGATTCAAAAGTATTTTTTGATTCTTACCAGTTCATCCACTGGGGCCAAGGAATGTGTAAGTTAGATTCTCTGGGTTTTATTTGATTTCACCAAATCTTAACTGTAAGAATATCACTGATCTCAGAGATGTCCAAGTTTGTGTATGCTCATGCACAAAGTCATTTTTTTTAAAAATTTTGATATGTCAGTTGGAACGCTATATCATTTAAGTCTGCACTATGTATAGCCATATACTGAGGGTGAGTGAGTGAGTGAAGTTGCTCAGTCATGTCTGACTCTGTGACCCCATGACTGTTGCCTACGAGGCTCCTCCATCCATGGGATTTTCCAGGCAAGAATACTGCAGTGGGTTGCCGTTTCCTTCTCCAATACTGAGGGTAGGAAATAAAGAAAGAAAGCTTTTTTTCCCCACCTCATATAGCCATCAAAAATAAGAACATTAACCTGGGTAATTGATTCTATTTTTTTTCTTTTTGTTTTTTTAATTGAGAGTAACAGTAAAACCAACTCTAACTAGCTTAACCAATAAAGAGAATTATCAGCTCATGTGTGAAAACCTACAACAGTGGAGAGAGCTTCAGGCACTGTTTGGTGAAGGCTCCAGCTCTGTTTCTCTGTAATTCTCTTGTGTGTGTGTGTGTGTGTGTGCTAAGTTGCTTCAGTCATATCTGAGTCTTTGCGACCCCATGGACTGTAGCCCACTAGGCTCCTCTGTCCATGGGATTCTCCAAGCAAGAATACTGGAGTGGGCTGCCATTTCCTCCTTCAGGGGATCTTCCCGACTGAGGAATGGAACCGGCATCTCTTATGTCTCCTGCATTGGCAGGCAGGTTCTTTACCACTAGCGCCACCTAGAACAGCTGCTCTTAATATTCTATGTCAACTTGGTCCCCAATCTGGTTTCCCTCATGGTGGCAAAATGGCCGCATCTGTTTCTGCCCTCACGTTCACTTAGACTTCTCTTCTCTCAATCACAGAACAAAAGAACTAAATTTGACTCAAGTTGAGCCAGCTTAGATCACAAGGCATCTCTTGAACCAACCACTTGGCAAGGGGGGAAAGGTTTATCCTCGTGATCCTGTCCAGTCAGGGCCAACCCTGGAGATGAGGATTGGGCCAATCGCATCCAAACAGCATGGCCACTAAAACAATGGGGAAGAAAGACATGCCTGTTAGAGAAGCAACCCCAACGTTCACTACAGATTCTCAGCTATTACCGAGTCCTGGAGGAGCCTGGCGGGCTACAGTCCACAGGGTCGAAAAGAGTCAGACCCGACTTAGCAACTAAACAGCAACGATAACATAGTCCCCCAACACACACACAAACACATTTTTTTCTCTTTAGCTAAGATTTTTCTTTAAAAGAAATCTCCCGGAAGCCCAAATAGATTAAAATAAGAGTTATTTCAGTTGGGGTGCTGGTGACAGAGCCCAATCTGCTGACTCCCTTTTTTCTCTTTTCAGTATTTATCTGTTTGTACCAGCTCTTAGTTGCAGCATGTGGGATCTTCTGCCTTCACTGCGGCGGGATCTCTAGCTATGGCATGTGGGATCTAGGTTTCCTGACCAGGGATGGAACCTGGGAGCAGGGCATCTTAGCTATTGGACCACCAGGAAAGTCCCTACTCACTCCTTGGGCTACTTCTTCATCACTCCATTCCGGAAGTTATGTCAAGTACAGTTTGAAACCCACTGGACTCACCCAGTTGCTTAATTTTAAGATGGGGAGACCCAGGTAAGGCCAGAGAGGAAAAGTGACTTGGCCAAGAATACGCTGCAGGTAGGTAGCAAAGCTGGGACAAGAACTTGGATTTTTCCAGTTTCGGGTCCAATGTCATCCTTCAAAGGAATCTTGGGGTCACTCTCTCTCTCTTCCCATGTCTTTCAACAGTATGTGAAAGCCAAGTGCCCTAGGGCGGAGCTGCCCCCAATGTATGCCCTTGAGCTACTGACCATCTATGCCTGGGAAACGGGTACTGAGGAGAAAGAGCGTTTCAGGTTGGACAAAGGCCTGGCCACTGTGCTGCTGCTGCTCACGAATATCAGCACCTCTGCGTCTACCGGACCAAGTACTACACGTTGCAGAACCCGATCATTGAGGACTTTGTCAGAAACCAGCTCAGAGAAAAGACGTACTGGATGGTCGCGTGCCAGCCACATCTCAGAGAAAGAGAATTAAGGGAAAGGTGGTATCGGGTTTCCTGGGCGGGCTTTATTTTGTATATAAAATCACTATACATAACATATATATTTAAAGATCCATCTGTTTTACGGTTTGGCTGTGCTGTTTTGTTGCTGCACATGTGCTCCCCTGCTTGCGGCGAGCGGGGGGCTGCCCTCTAGCTGTGGTTCAAAGGCGTCTCCCTGCAGTGGCTTCTCTTAGTTACGGAGCACTGGCTCCAGGGTGCACAGGCTTCAGTAGCTGTGGCCACTATGAGCTTCGCTGCATGTAGAATTTTCCTGGACCAGGGATCGACCCTGTGTCCCCTGCATTGCAAGGCGGATTCTTAACCACCAGGGAAGCCCGGGTGGACTTTATTAAGTAGAAAAGTGGATATCTCACCCCAACACAGTTGACATCTCAAGCTGATTGCCTTTCATATCGCCAGGGCCTTAGGGACTATAAGCCTTTTCCTTATTCCTTGAGCTATCACTCCACTCTATGTTAATCCTCTTACCCTCAGAAGACCATTTCAGTGCTTTTTCCCAGCATGAGAAACTAAAAAAAAACATGGAGACCCAAGTTAAATCCCAGCTCTGCCGTTTTCTCATCTCTGTGAGCCTCCATTCCTCATCTGTAAAACAGGAGTTATTGTTGTTGTCCAGCTCTTTCGAGACCCCACGGACTATAGCTTGCCAGGCTCCTCTGTCCATTGGATTTCCAAAGCAAGAATACTGGAGTGTCTTGCCACTTCCTTCCCAGCGGATCTTCCCAATCCAGGGATTGAACCCATTTCCTCCACTGGCAGGCAGATTCTTTACCCATGAGCCACCACGGAAGCCCAAAACAGGAGTAATTGGCACCAGCCATGAAGGACTCTTAGGATAGTCAGAGAAAATATACGTAAAGGGCCACTGTATCTCTAGCCTATGATAGACGCCAGCCAAATGTCCAGTATTGTAATACATGTTGCTTGTACCCGTTTGCATCCCCTGGGCCTTTACCATTTCAGGGAAGGTTGGCTCAACCTCCAGGAAGGTCAGCACCTGTGTCCCTTTGCCTGTGGGTTTTCAGCTTCCCTTAGTGACTGGTGGAGATTGGTGTGTAAATATCTCAGCTCCCTCCCATCTCAGATGGAGGGACTCTTCCTGGGTCGGGTGTTCTACACTAGTTCTCAGAGTCCAACCCCCAGCTGCTCACAGAGATAATCACCTTGATGCATATCCTTTATTGGCAGCCTTCCCGTCCCTGTCTCACTTTCCCACTTGCTCTTTGGTGCTTCCTGGCACCTCCTTCCAAATAAATGACTTGCACTCAAATCCTCATCTTAGGTTTTGCTTCCAGGAGAGCCCAGCCTGAGACAACTCTTTATACTAGAAGCTTTGGGTCACTGTAAGCAATATCATAAGAATATTTATTGTTCCCTCATGTGAGTGTCAGGCCTTTATTTTTTTTTTTTTAAACAAGAAAGAGTAACCAGGTCTCCTTACGAAAAGACAATTTATTGTATGGATGCCCAGAATATTGACCTGGGAAAACCGTCGGGACCTGAGGCAAACTAGTATAGACTCCTCTTCTCTGTTATTCCCTCTCATGGCCCGTGTGCTTCCTCCCCTCTCACTGCCTCTGTTTCTCTCTCCATACCTGCCCTACTCCCCTCTTACTCCAAGGTGATGAGGAACATCCATCATTTCTGGTCCAAACTCCAGAAGGAACTAATTTGATTACTAGGCAGAGGCTCTGGAAAAGGCTTGCCTGGCAAATCCCATGGATGGAGGAGCCTGGTAGCTGCAGTCCATGGGGTCGCTTAGAGTCGGACATGACTGAGAGACTTCACTTTCACTTTTCACTTTCATGCATTGGAGAAGGAAATGGCAACCCACTCCAGTGTTCTTGCCTGGAGAATCCCAGGGACGGAGGAGCCTGGTGGGCTGCCATCTCTGGGGTCGCACAGAGTCGGACACGACTGAAGCGACTTAGCAGCAGCAGCAGCAGCAGCAGGCAGAGGCTCTACCTTCCAGCTCACCTGGTGGGTCACTTGGATCAGGTGAGTTGAATCCACAGGACAGAGTGGCACTGCTCCCTGACTCCGTCAGGCAGGACCATTTCAGGGAGCCAGGGATGCTGGGGGTTGAAAGCACGGAGCTTAAAGTGTCCAGTTCATGTCACTAGCCTGCTAACACATTCTGTCACTTAGATAAAGTCTCAGCTCCTGCCTAAGTCAAAAGCTCCTGGGTACAAGGTCCAGGTCTTGGGACTTCCCTCGTGATCCAGTAGTTAATGCTCCATGCTCTCAATGCAGGGTCCCGGGTTTGATCCCTGGTCAGGGAACTAGATCCCACAAGTCACAACTAAAAAGATCCCATGTACCGCAGCCAAGATTCTACGTGCCACAGTGAAAACTGGCACTCCACAACTAAGACCCAGCTCAGCCAAATAAAACAAAAATGGAAAACCACACAAGGGCCAGGGCTTCATCATGGGCTTGACATCCAAGACCTATGGTCACCCCATGCATCCTCAGTCAGCTATTAGACCCCTTCAAGCCAATAGTCTTTAAAATATCTATTCAACAGCTACCTAGAGGAGAGACACTTGGAGGAAGCTCAATCTCCCCTCTGCTGAGGCAGAGGAGATGGATCAGAATCCTATCTTCAGGTTGGGAGAACCTAGGGAGGTCTGTGCCTCAGTTTTCTCATCTGTAAAGTGGGGAGAAATTATCATCATCACCACCACCATCATTGTCCTACCTTAGAGAATTGTTGCAGGGATTAAAATAGATTACTTAGAGATTGACCCCGTGCCTCAGGAAACATCAGTAAATGGTACCAGCGATATTGTTTTCATCCAAAGCAATTCAGAAGCTCTAGGTTTGAACTCATTTATGTAGCCTGTTCAGCAAAGTGAAAGCTCTGAACTTAAGAGACCCACATGCTGGTGTGGTCTGCCTGAGGGACCAGTATTCTTGTTCCATCATGGCTTTGGGGGTCTCAACCTCTGTACACCTCAAAGATACCTTACAAATACCTAAAATACTCTCCCCAAGAGAAATTTACTTTAAGCATTTATTTATTTATTTTGCCACACTGGGACTTAGTTGTGGCATTTAGTCAGGATCTTCGATCATAGTTGCTACCTGCGGGATCTTTACCTGCAGCATGCAAGATCTAGTTCCCTGACTGAGGATCGAACCCAGGCCCCCTGCGCTGAGAGTGCAGTCTTAGCCACTGGACCACAAGCGAAGTCCTGAGGAATTCTTGGAAACAGAATCCTCTTCATTCTGTTGCTGCTGCTGCTTCTCAGTCACTCAGGCGAGTCTGACTCTTTGTGATCCCACAGACTGTAGCCCCCCAGGCTCCTCTGTCCAGATGATTTCCCAGGTAAGAATATTGGAGTGGGTTGCCATTTCCTCCTCCAGGGGATCTTCCTGACCCAGAGATCGAATCCAGGTCTCCTGAGTCTCCTGCATTGGCAGGCCGACTCCTTATCACTAAGCCACCTGGGAAGCCCTCGTCATTCTGTTACTTTCTGGCAATATTTGTGGACCCTCTTGGACTGACGACCCCAGGCTCTGAACACAGCAGATGCTCAGATAATTGCCAAGAAGATTTCTTTCTGGCTTTTAGGCTTCCAAACAAGAAAGAACCTGGGCTCCCTCTCTCTGTTGCAGGCCCATCATCTTGGATCCGGCTGACCCCACCTACAATGTGGCAACAGGCTACAGGTGGGCTATAGTGGCTCAGAGGGCCCGCCATTGCCTGAAACAGTCCTGTTGCTACGACAACAATGAGACATGCATCCCCAACTGGAAACTGAAGGTAATGTCTCCTCTCTGGCTGCCAGAGGCTAGAAGTTCAGAATGAGATGCTGGTGGCTTAGTGGAAAAGAATCCACCTGCCAGTGCAGGAGACAGGGGTTTGATCCCTGGGTCCACAAGATCCCCTGGAGAAGGAAATGGCAACCCACTCCAGTATTCTTGCCTGGGAAATCCCATGGACAGAGGAGCCTGGTGGGCTTCAATCCATGGGGTCACAGAGTTGAACATGACTTAGCAACCAAACAAAATGTTTGCAGCTGCTGCTGTTGCAAAGACAAGGACAGGTGAGAGGCACTTTTTTTTTTTAAACATCCGTCCACACAATAGAATTTTTTTAAAGATTTTTTTTTAATGTGGACTACTTTTCCAGTCTTTACTGAATTCGTTACAACTGTTGTTTCTGTTTTATGTTTTCAGTTTTTTCTATCACGAGGCATGTGGGATCTTAGTTCCCCAACCAGGGATTAAACCCACACTCCCTGTACTGGAAGGTGAAGTCTTAACCACTGGATCACCAGGGAAATCCCTGAAGGGCACGTTTGTCCTCAGACAGCGGAAAGTGGATTTAACCCCTCTCTGTCCTCTCCCTTCCAGTCTGCATGAGACATCAAGGTGACAGTGGAGCAGCGGGGTTGTGTGGATTTCATCATCCAGGTGAACCCTTATGAGTCCATACAGAAGCTTAAAGAGAAGATCCAGTGTAAGCTGGAGTCCTCGGCCCCACAGCGTCTGTCCTTCCAGGAGCCTGGTGGGGAGCGACAGGTCCTCGGGAACATCTCCTCCTTGGCAGATTACAGTATCTTCTCTGACGCTCATATCTCTCTGCTGCAGATTGTCTCTCCTGAGATGCAGGTCTTCCTGAAGAATCCCAGCGGTGGGAGCCACGCCTATGCCATTTACTCCAGCAGCTTAGTCCTCGACCTGAAGTGTCAGATTGAAGTGAGGGAGGGGCTACTCAGAAAGAAGCAACAGCTAGAGTTCCAAAGCCAAGTCCTGCAGGATGAGTGGAGTTTGAGATTCTGTGGTGTCTGAGACAACTCTACCCTCATCCTCTCCAAGAAGACAGCCGAATAGGTTCTATTTCCACCCAGTTAGTTTCCTCTGAAACATCTCCCTGTGCGTTTTTGCTGTTTAATCTAGGTCCCATCGATTTCACCTAACCTTGCAAGTAGACGCATGACGAGGGATATGAGACTAGATATGCAAACCAACAATAGCCAGAGCATATTTGACACTAGAATTCTGACCCATAAGCTCTGCAGCCACCAGCCTGGAAGCCAAACCATTGTATCAACTAACTGGAAACCATCAGGATTTAGCCAACAACTACGTGCTTCCCTATTTCCTCCCTTTCAATTTAGGACTGATGAAAGAAAGCCAAACAAGCTCCCTGACCAATCATATAGGATGCTCTGCTTCTAATTAGCCCACCTCCAGCTTCCCATGCAAACAACCTCAACTGGGGTATACCTGAAGGCTTCTCTTTATGCCACTATAAAGCTGTCTCACTGCCTTCCTTGCCTTGGTGTCTTTGCCATAGGCAAGGGATGGTGGCTAACCCCCTGGCTATAGCGAGTTGGGAATAAATAATCTTCGTTTGTTCTCTTTCGGGTGGTCTTCATTTATTTCCACAGGTGCTAAGGCTGTCCTGGGAGTTATAGCCTAAGCATATGAGCCTCTCAACTCTGGAAAGTAAGGACTGTGCAGGAAAGTGAGATAGAGATAAGGGAGATGGAGGATGATGTAGTTTTAAAAATCCCCTCAACTTATTTACAAAATAGACGTACAGTCATGGATGTAGAAAACATACTTACGGTTACCAGGGGCGAAGGGGGAAAGGGGAGGGATAAACTGGGAGATTGAGACTGACATATACACACTACATATAAAACAGATAACTAATAAGAACCCGCTGTATAGCATGAGGAGCTCGACTCAGCACTCTGTAATAGCCTATTGTTGTTGCTGTTGTTGTTGAGTCGCTAAGTCAAGTACAACTATTTGCAACCCCATGTACTGTAGCCCACCAGGCTTCTCTGTCCATGGGATTTCCCAGGCAAGAATACTGGAATGGGTTCCCGTTTCCTTCTCCTGGGGGTCTTCCTGACCCAGGGATCAAACCTGTGTCTCCTGCATTGGCAGGCGGGTTCTTTACTGCGGAGCCACCAAGGAAGTCTGTATCACCTGGAGATCCTGTTCAAATGCAGGTTCTGATTCAGGTCTAGGCTGAAACCAAGGCTGAATTTCTAACAGGCTCTGGAGTTTGCTGATGCTGCTTGTTCATGGATTATACTGAGAGTGGTAGCAAAGCCCTAGGATATTGAAAGGAATACGGATTTGAGTCCCACCTCTCAGAGACTCTGATTTGCCTAGTTTTCAGTGAGACTCAACAATCTGCATTTTAAAAAGTCCCCTACACAACAATGTGAAGCGTACAGTTAAATATGGTTAAAATAGTATGTTTTATATGATGTGGTCTTCCCTGGTGTCTCAGCAGTAAAGAATCAACCTGCAATGCAGGAGGCGCAAGTTTGATCCCTGAGTTGGAGAGATCCCCTGGAGAGGAAAATGGCAGCTCACTCCAGTATTCTTACCTGGGGACTTCCGTGGACAGAGGACCAGGCAGTTTACAGTCTGTGGGGTCGCAAGAGTCAGACACAACTTAGCAACTAAACAACAAAATACTATGTGACTTTTACCACAGACGTGCATGTGTGCTTGCTAAGTCGCTTCAGTCGTGTGACATTTTATGGACTGTAGCCTGCCAGGCTCTTCTGTCCATGGAATTCTCCAGTCAACAATACTGGAATGGGTTGCCAGGCCCTTCTCCAAGGGATCTTCCTGACCCAGGGATTGAACCTGTGACTCTTTCATCTCCTGCACTGGAAGCCAGGTTCTTTACCACTAGCACCACCTGGGAAGCCCCTTGCCCCCCACCCTACCCCGCCACAGACACAAAGGTTCCTAAGGTACTTCTGATGCCCAAACAGACTTCTGAATTTGTAGAATAAGTGGATAATAATAAAAGTGCATTGGACCAAAACGTGGGAACCGATCCTGACTGTCATTAACCCCTTGTGTGACCTTAGGCAATTCCTTCCTGTCTATAGGTCTTATTTTTCTCATCAAGGATAGATCTGTTGATCTCTTAGGCCCTTCCAGCTCTCACGTTTCAGGAAACCCTTCAGGACAATTTAGGACCAATGGTGGCCTGAGTCTAAGAACTACAATCCCCACAATGCCCTGCGTTTTTTTCAGCTCCCTTTTGGACCTAGGAGGACTACCGCTCCAGGAGGCGTTGCCCACAATCCTTTGCGGTGCTTCAAGGTGGCGGCACCCAGCGGCACCATGAGTGATCTGGAGAGCAGCAGCAGCAGCGATGAAGAGGAGCTGGAACGGTGCCGCGAGGCAGCGATGCCGGCTTGGGGCTTGGAGCAGCGCCCGAGGGGTCCAGAGAAGCCAGGAGTCGGTAGGGGGCTATATTCGGGGGGTCTGGCCGAAGAGCGTATGATCTTCCCCTGAGGCCTGAGAGGATGGACGGTGAAGAGGGTGTCACCGGCATTCGACTTCTTTCCCTGAGGAGGCTCCACGGCCTGGGTGGGGTTCAGAGTAGGATTCAGAGTCAAAATAAGGACAAGGGCAGCGGGGCGGGGTGTTCCATGACCCCAGTTCGGGAAACCAAGGCACCAAAATATCTCTTAACTCTGCCTCCTTGGGTCCGTCCTAACTGTTGCACCCCGGGCGCCCCGCCACTCCTCGGAGATTACTGCGAGAGCTGGATTCTTGCATCCAGGCTTTCCTCCGCTCCAGCACTTTCTCACTCCCTGGGGCTGCCAGCGAGCTGTGTCCCACACCTCCTTGACCGTGGCCTCTGCAACCCCATGGTTTGCAGCCCGCCAGCCTTCCCCATCCTTCACTATCTTCCCCATCCTTCACTGACTCCCTAGTGCCCTGGGAATAAATCCCAGACCCCGTAACATAAGGGCACCCAATGGTGGATAGACTGCGGAGGGCCTGTGAATCTGAATGGGGAGAATATTTCATCTCACTTTCACTAGTCTCCGAAATTTAGCCTCTTTCCATCATGCGTGTGAACAACCGCAGTAGTTTTGGCAATATCTGTTACTTTGTCTTAACAAAAGTCTCAAGACTTTCAAATCCCGTTAGTCTTTCAGATATATCAAAAATATTTTATTCACTGTTGTGAATATGTTGGAAACAAAGTCGTTTCCACTCATCCCTGCTTTAAAATTAAAGTAATTTTGGACTTCCTCGTGGTCCAGAGGTTAAGAACTCACCTGCCCACGCAGGGCACACTGGTTTCATCCCTGGTCCAGGGAGATTCCCCATGCCACAGGGCAACTAAGTCCTGAGCACTAAAACCACAGAGCTGGTAAGCTCTGGGGTCGGTGCTCTGGAACAAGAGAAGCCGGTTTCTGCAATGAGAAACCGGAGCGTGGAAACTAGAGAGTAGCCCCCAGTTGCTGTAACTAGATAAAGCCCTCAGGCAGCAACGGAAACCCAGCACAGCCAGAAATTAATTAATTAATTAATTTTAAAAAAATTACAGTAATTTTTAGGTCCATCAGTAGATCTAATACATTAATGAAGAAGCATATATATTAAAGTGTCCCAAATTTTGCTTTTTACTCTTAATGATAACTGAATTTCGCTATCACTGGTTTTCTTTGTAATCCTATGTGTTGTATTTTTTGCATCTAAAAAATTATTCTGAGAAGGATCCAGGCTGCCAGAGCAGGCCATAGCAAAGCAAGGTTAACTCCTGCTTTTGTTTAAAAGGACTCACAAGCCCTCGGGACTTCCCTGGTGATCCAGTGGCTAAGACTCCATGCTCCCAATGCAGGGGGCCTTTGTTGGATCTCTGGTCAGGGCACTAGACTGCATGTTGCAACTAAGAAGTTCATAGGTTGCAGCTAAGGATCCAGAGTGCTGAACCTAAGACCCGGCAGAGCTGAGTAAATAAATCATTTCTATAAAAGTTAAAATAATAAGTAAATAAAAGGACTTACAAACCCTTTGGTAATCAATTCCTGGCCTTTGGTAATCAATTCCCAGCTTGCTTTCCTGCCACACATTCCACAGGTAGGCTCCAGACCATACTATGTCCTCTCATCTGTGGTCACCATAACTGCCATTTTTAAATTTTCTGTGTGCAGAAATGCCTTTCCATCTCTATCACTCACTCAGTTCAGTTCAGGTCAGTCACTCAGTCGTGTCCAGCTCTTTACAACCCCATGGACTGCAGCACGCCAGGCTTCCCTGTCCATCACCAACTCCTGGAACCTACTCAAACTCATGTCCATCAAGTCGGTGATTCCATCCAACCGTCTCATCCTCTGTCATCCCGTTCTCCTCCTGCCTTCAATCTTTCCCAGCATCAGGGTCTTTTCCAATGAGTTGCTTCGTCCCATCAGGTGGCCAAAGTATTGGAGTTTCAGCTTCAGTGTCAGTCCTTCCAATGAATATTCAGAACTGATTTCCTTTAGGATGAACTGGTTGGAATTCCATGCAGTCCAAGGGACTTTCAAGAGTCTTCTCCAACACCACACTTCAAAAGCATCAGTTCTTCAGCGCTCAGCTTTCTTTATAGTCCAACTCTCACATCCATACATGACTACTGGAAAAACCATAGCTTTGACTAGACGGACTTTTGTTGGCAAAGTAATGTCTCTGCTTTTTAATATGCTGTCTAAGTTGGTCATAGCTTTTCTTCGAAGGAGCAAGCGTCTTTTAATTTCATGGCTGCAGTCACCATCTGCAGTGATTTTGGAGCCCCCCAAAATAAAGTCCTGCCACTACTCACTAGCAGGAAGAATTTGGGCAGGGTACTTAAAGTCTCACTGTATTTAAATTTCCTCATCTGTAATGTGGAATAGTACCCACCCTTGTAAGGAGCAGAGATGATGTATCTGCAGTGCTTGGCACACATTAAAGGCCCAGTAGAGAGCAGCAGTTATGTGGTTGGTCTCTCGTCATGGACTCATTTCCCCTTCCTGTCTGGCTCCAATTTATCCTTTAATACAGCTGAGACACCATCTCTTCAGGAGGACTGGGTTACATGCCCTCTCTCCACGATCATCATACTTCATGTGATTCCCTTCATATGTAATGCTTTCCTTTCTTCTACATTGCTTCTTTGCTTATCCTGCCTTTTTTCCTTTCACCCCTCCAACCCCAGTACCTAGAGTCAACTGTGGCTCATACTTGCTCCACAAATTTATTGAGTGAGAGGTTGCATGATGTGAACTTCACAAGGTCTAGTGTTTGTTCACCATGGTATCCCCAGGGCCTATACCTTGCTCAGCAAAATAATTCTTAAATGAATGAACTTGCCGGAAAGGTGCCTCTAAGGAGTGAGGAGGCTGAGACCCCAGCAAGACTCCCCGTCCAGTGATCAGCATAACTGAGCCCCCTTTGTTTCTCTCTTCCAGAGCACTTAGCACCCAGCTAAGCACACAGTGGGCACTCAATAAATGCTGGAATCAAAGTACACTTAGACGTGCTTATTCAGCATGGTGATAAAGAGGGGGCTCTGGAGCCAGACAGCCTGGATCCTCATCCCAGTTCTTGTCACTTGTTAGCTGTTTGGCTAAGCTGTTTAATAGGGCTTCCCCAGTGGCTCAGCAGTAAGGAATCTACCTGCCAATGCGGGAGGCATGGGTTTGATCCCTGGGTCAGGAAGATCCCCTGGAGAAGGAAATGGCAACATTCTTGCTTGGGAAAGCCCATGGACAGAGGAGCCTGGCAGGCTACAGTCCATGGGGTCGCAGTCAGTCATGACTTAGCAGCTGAACAACAACAAGCTATTTTACATCTCCTTGCCTCAGTTTCCTCTATAAATGGGGGATGGTGACTGCTCCACCTCCACCCCCATCCCTGTTAGTCCCATCGGGTTTTTGGAAAGATTCAATAAATTATAGGTGTAAATCACATAAAATAGTGCCCAGCACACAACAGATGGTATAGTTGTTTCCTCTGTAAATACCTCAGTGTTCATTATTTCCACAGGTGCTACAAATGCTAAGTTGCCAGCCAACCAGCCAAGCCTCAGGTACTGTGCACTTTGGATTCAGGTTTCATCTGTTCATTCATTGATGTTGGCTCCTGCCACCTGTGCGCCCCCCCACCCCCACCCCATGTACTCCCTGCTACACCCTGGTATGTCAGGGTGAGCAAGACACACGTCTTCCCCACCCTCTTGGGGGCAGCCTCTGAGCTGGCAGGAGGTGAGGTCCTTTCGTATGTGTTGCAGGCACAAGGTAGATGAGCACGAACAAGATGGCAACGAGCTTCAGACCACCCCCGAATTCCGAGCCCATGTAGCCAAGAAACTGGGAGCCCTGCTGGACAGGTAGCAAACACCTACATTCTCTTTTCCTGCCCTCATTCATTCATTCCAGGACTAATGGCCCCCGAGGCCTGGGAGCTCAGGAGATGTAAGTTGGCACTGTGGTAAGCACAAGGCATCACCCTACCGTGCAGGGCCTGTCGTTGTGCTTGTTCCCCAGCTGTGGGAAAAGGCTCCCGTCTGTAAGAAGAAGCATGTGCCTGCAGTCACGGAGGAGGGAGTAGAGTGGGCTCAGCTCCAGGGCCCTGCTCTTAACCACTGTGCTCTCCTGCTGCCCCAAGAGGAAGAGGGGACCCCGGGATGCAGGAGCTTATTCCCCCCACAAGAGGACAAGGGACCAGCGGAATTCCTATTTCCTGAGTGCTTACTGTATGGCAGGTGCTGCGAGAATATAATCTGTGAAGATCCAGGTCGGCAGGACTTCCCTGGTGGTCCAATGGCTAAGACTCCGCGATCCCAGTGCAGGAGGCCCAGGTTCAATCCCTGGTCAGGGAACTAGCTCCCACATGCCACAACTGAAGAAAAGATCACGTGTGTCGCAAGTAAGATCTAGCGCAGCCAAAGAAATACTTAAAAAAAGAGAGAGATCCAGATCAGCATTCCTGAAGTAGGTGCCCAGGAACTTGAGTCCAGAGTGCGGCTCTGGGCACCAGGGCTCCAGCTACAAAGAGGAGGTGGAGAAATGCTGTACTCTGCATACCCACTGTGCCTTGGGAGGTTAATTAATTTATCTTTGTAATTTTATTTATTTACTTTTGGCCATCCTGGGTCTTTGTTGCTGTGTGGGCTTTTCTCTGAGTACACAGGCTTCTCATTGCAGTGGCTTCTCTTGTTATAGAGCAAGGGCTCTAGAGCATGTGGGCTCAGTAGTTGGGGCTCCCAGGCTTAGAGCACAGGCTCAGTAGTTTGCTTAGTGGGCTTAGTGGGCTTAGTTGCTCTGCGGCATGTGGAATCTTCCTGGATCAGGGATCGAATTCATGTCTCCTACATTGGCAGGCAGATTCTTTACCACTGAGCCAGCAGGGAAGCCCTGCCCTGGGAGATTTAGATTCTTAGTAGTGTCTTCAAGGCTCTGAAAAGTCCTACAGTAAAGAGTGCTGTGTAACTTTGTTTAGCCCGGCATCTTGCAAGCATGTTTGGCCACAGGGCCTCTGTTCCGAGGATGACCAGTGGCGTGGCATGGGACTCGGTCTGGGGCAGGCTGGGCTAGATCTATTCTCACTTGACAAAGCCCTAGCAGATTTCGAAAGGGAGACTCAGGATGTTTGGGCTGTGGTCCTTCAATTTGAAGTAACCATCAAAAAGGACAGATGAGCCCTCCCAAAGTGCACAGCTGCTGCTAATCCCAGACAGAACTTTGGGCCAGCCCTCAGCAGCCTGCACCCCCACGGCCTTAGTGCCAGTCCCCAGTGTGGGAATGTGCTTACCGTGTTTAGGAAGGTCAGGTGGGCATCTCAATCCGAGGGAGTGATTTTTCTCAGTGACCGTTCGGCTTCAGGGTAACCAGGGCCACCTGGCATTGCAGTAATCCATGACGAGCAGTTCCCCAGGTGGAAATCCACCGGGGCGTTGGTCACCCACCCTCAGGATAGTTCCTGCTGTGTTCTGTGCTTCTTTCTCTCCAAAGAAGTGACTTGGCACGCACACAGTGTGCACAGCTATCCTGAGCCCGTGTCTTGTGTTTTAAGGGCTTCCCAGGTGGTGCTAGCAGTAAAGACCCTGCCTGCCAGTGCAGAAGACATAAGAGACGTGGGTTCAATCCCCGGATTGGGAAGATCCCCTGGAGAAGGAAATGGCAACCAACTCCAATATTCTTGCCTGGGGAATCCCATGGACGGAGGAGCCTGATGGACTGTAGTCCATAGGGTTGCACAGAGTCAGACACGACTGAATCAACATAGCACGCACAAAGAAATGATAGCCCAGTTAGTCCCTTGTGTTAGATCAAGGTTTCTTATCTTGGCACCATGGACATCTTGGCCCAGATTGTTCATGGTTGTGCAGGGCTGTACTGAGCGCTGTAGGAGGGTTAGCAGCATACTTCGACTCTACCCACGAGATCCTAGTAACATTGCTCCACCAGCCGTGACAACCAGCTGTATCTCTAGACATCGCCTAACGTCCCTGCCGACTGACAGTGAACCACCGGGTTAGATACCCAGGATAGGCTCAGGACCCTGTTGGCATCATCTCTGTTCCCTCTCCCCAGACCGTGTCCCATGCAGGACGAGACCTCTGGCACCTACACAAGGCAGTTAGGAGAAGCGCCCAGCGCGTCATTCTGTTTGCTGCAAGGGCTTCGCTTAGAGCGTTGGTCTCCAGTTGCGAGGTGACTGCCTCGCCAGCACTCCCCGAGACCTGCTTCCTGGTCTCGGCAGTTCTCCCCTCTTCGTCTGTGCTAGAGAAAGCACATTGCTCTGGAGCTCATTGCTTATCTTTTTTCCGGCTGTGCCAGGTCTTCATTGCTTTGCTCAGGCTCTCTCCAGTTGTGGCGAGCGGGGGCTCCTCTTCATTGAGGTACGAGGGGTTCTCATTGTGGTGGCTTCACTTGTTGGGATCACGGGCTCTAGGCTCACGGGCTTCAGTGGTTGTGGCACGTGGGCTCAGTAGTTGCAGCTCGCAGGCCTGCACAAGCTCAGTAGTTGTGGCTCACGGGTTTAGTTGCCCCATGGCACGTGGGATCTTCCTGGACCAGGGATTGAACCCACATTGGCAGGCTTGGTCTTTACCACTGAGCCACCAGGGAACTCCACTGATTGCTTATCTTACAGCAGTAGTCATCTTCATCATTGTTATGGCTGGCATTTACTGGTTCACAGCTGGGCTCCATGCTCAGGGATTGGAGTCCACTTTCTCATTTGAACCTTGTAACAGCTCTAGGAAGCCTGGAGTCTCATCACTCACAGTGTTCAGAGGGGTAAGTGACAAAAATCAGAACTTAAAACCCAGGTCTGAAGCCTGAGAAAGGTCAGTGGATTGTAACAAAGTCAGTTTCTCAGTTGTGATCATGGATGTTAGTTACACACAGTGTTGTCCAAGGGAGAAACCAGGTGAGGAATACATGGGGTCTCCCCATATTATTTCTTGGCACTGAGTGTCAATATGTATTAACTCAAGCTTTTTAAAAAAAAACAAAAAACAAAAAGCAGGTCTGCCTGTTCTAGGAGCTGAACCTCTGAAACGTTCTTTCTTCAACCAGTCATGTTTCCCTTTTCGGGCTTGCTGCCAGGAAGTTGAGAACCAAATGTGTGCCCTCTGTCTAGCAAGTCTGTCAGGCTTCCTGGCCACACTTCTGGCTCTTTCTGTCCCTCTTGGTCTCGTTTTCTCTTTGCCTTATTTGAAGTTGCATTCTGTTGTACTGTGAGTATCTTCAAAACTTCTTCAGCACTTTGTGGGATAAAGTAGGGTTTGAACCAGTAAGTCACCGTTGTTTGAGCTGACAGGGGCTCTTCACCACGTTATGGCCGTGACCAGGCATGTTCCCATCAGCCTGGGGGCCCTCTGCCTCCGTGCGTAACATTGCGTTACTCTGTCCCCTCCATTTAGCAACAACAAAAAGAAGTTTTAATTCAAAAGAATTTTTGTTGTTGTTACCCAAAATCTCATCCTAAATCCATTGTCTCTTCCCATAGCTCCATTACCATTTCAGAAATCGTGAAGGAGCCAAGAAAGGCCGAGGTGCAGCGAGGCGCCCTGGAGGATGATGGTGAGCAGCTTGACTGTTGATAACAGCTTTCCTTTATTAAGCCCCTCCTGTGAGTCTGGAGCTACAAAATGCCCTTTTGGCATACTATCTTCCTTCATGCCTGCAGGCCCTGTCCGAGGCAGATGTTATGGTGACCCTGTTCACGGGACCCATGAGGGGAGCTGGGTCCAGGAATGCGGCCACTGGCCCCAGGTGACTCTGAGCAGGAGCGCCTGCTGCACCCCACAGCCTCTCACACACGAGTCTCTGTCCCCTGCCCGACTCACCACTCTGCAAGCTGCCATAGGCAGGCAGCTCAGCTGCTGCGTCCCAGAAGCCTCGGGAGACTTGCTGGCTTGATTCGGTGGCTGGCAACCCCTCAAGCACCCGGTCCCATCTCTGCAGCAGAAGGAAGCATGCTGCCTGTCATCCTGCGAGGCACCGCTCTCTTATTAGACAGGAGCAATGCCCTCTGGACCAGGGGCTCCGTGAGGACAGAGGTGGGGCAGCCTTGGCACCTGCGGGCCCCTGGCCGTGCTGACTCCATCCCCATGGGTTGCAGGCTTCCGCCTTTTCTTCACGTCCATCCCTGGTGGCCCTGAGAAGGAAACTGCTCCCCAGCCCCGCCAGAAACGGTTGCCTTCCAGCTCAAGGTAAGATGACATGTCCTCTTCTCAGGTTTCCTCATTTTGACCAGATCCGCCCCCACCTCCACCCACAGATAGCCACGCAGACCCCAGTCAGGCCTGGACCCAGGAGGAGTCCCACCAGGTAGCTAGAGACATAGTAACTCAGTGGGAGGGGGAGAGCTTCCATTGGGGGCTGGATGTTGACTGCTCTCGGAGCACCCATCTCATGCCCGACACCACACTCCTGGGACATCCCTGTGAGGCCTAGGCTCTGTTAAGATCCCCACTTGATAGGTGAAGACCCTGAGGGTCGGAGAGGTTAAGTCACAAAACGAGGTCACACAGCCTGGAAGGAGAGAAGCCTATGTGGGAACCCAGGTCTGCCCCCGGCCAAGCCTGAGTTCTCCACATACCGCCGTCTCTCCCTGGCCTCCGTCTGGTGGCCTGGCCTGGGGCAGTGCGCGGCAGCTTTGGGGCCCCATCCCGAGTCCCACTAACACTCCCCCCACCCTCCCTGGCAGCAGCGATGATGGAGATGAGTTACAGCGCTGCCGAGAGGCAGCTGTGTCCGCCTCCGACATCCTCCAGGAGTCCGCCATCCACGGCCCTGTCCCCGTGGAGAAAAAGAAGAAAAGGAAGTTGAAAAAGAAAGCCAAGAATGAGGACAGCGCCGACGTGGCCTCTATCGCCACCAGCAAGGCTACAGTCGGAAGGCAGGAAAAGGAGTCTGCCCAGCTCAACGGGGACCAGGCTCCCCCTGGGACCAAAAAGAAGAAGCGGAAGAAAAAGGCAAAGAAGGCCAGTGAGGCCTCCCCGTCCCCACCAACAAAGAGTGCTGCTGCCATGCCCTCGAACTGAGCCTAGTGTGCTGGCCGGGAGCTCAGGCTTCCCATAGGGACTAGCCTGTCTGAGCCCTGAGTCCCTCTCCAATGCAGGAATTTGGCTGATGAGTCCAGGCTCTGCCCGTGACTGGGGCCAGCCCAGGCGTTGGGGCTGAGAAGCGGTCATAGGGTGAGGGGGGGTCTGCCCTCCTGTGCTCCCCCTGGGTCGCGGCCAACCTATGGTACCAGAACATTCTGTGACCCCAGGAAGAAGGAGACTCCCGGTTACTCAAGGCTGAAAGCCAAGTAGTCGAGCTCCGCCGCCGCAGCCTGGTGCAGCAGACGACCTGAAGGAGACGAGGTGGAGTGGGCCTCCTTGTGTGTCTCCCTCCACACAGACTTCATAAAACACTCTCTAGAAAAGAGAGAGATCTACTCTGCCCCCACACCTGGCTTTCCAGAATTTTCTATCTCCACAATATGAATATGCCATGTGTGATTGTGTCTCTGAGCCAGCCAGATTATGGAAAATAAATTGTCGAGGAAACGGAAATGTAACAGGGATCTGGGTGCTGCCCCTGAGTCAGTGCTGAACTTGATGAGCATCACGGAGGTGGGGTCCTCCTGCCTACACCCCAGGAAGTGTTCCCACACCCCAACTTCAAGACTGCAGGAAGTGTCACAGCACTCATGGCCTGGGACTCCTGGACCCACATGTCCTGCAAGAAGTAGCAGAAGTTCATGGTGAAGGAGGCATTCCGGCTCGGAGGCCTGGCCTCGGAGATTCGGTGGAGCCAGGAAGACAGAAGTGGGATGTGAGAGTGTGTGTGCCGGCCCCGCCCCGCCTCAGGCCCCGAGCCCCCTTCCACCTGCCCACCCCACCTACACGACAAGCAAGATATTCGACACAGTCCATGTTTACTAAAAGTTAAATAAATGTACAGGCTCGCTATCAGCTGACTGCAGGCTGCACTGATGCTAGTTCTCCCCTTGCCCTGTCACTCCAGGGTGGCGGTGGTCTACGAGGGCTGGGTTATCTGCAGCAGCCCCCCCGGGAGATGAGGTCACGTGAGCCCTGGGCTGAGACGGCTGCCTTATCGCTCAGGACCTCAGCCTCCTCGGGGGGTGGGGTGGAAGGCTGGGAACCCTCCCCTCAGCCAGCTGGCCCTAGCTTCCAGGTGCAACCCCTCCACTGATCTTGCCTCTCTTCTCCCTCTGGGCCCCTCAGCACTGCTTTCCTGGCCTTGCTGCTTTCTGAGCTCAGCAGCCTCACTCCCAAAGGCGGGAAGGGTGTGCTGCCCCACAGCCTCGACTTGGCACCAGCCTCTCACTAAGGGCAGGGCACGACGCCTCGGCCTGCAGGGGAGGGAGGCTTTCCAGTAGATGCAGGATGCCAGGCTGGCCTCAGAAGGTGTGGTGCTCAGTGGGGACAAATGTTGAAAACCGGAGGTCATGGGCTGGGGAGAGGTTTGGCTTTGGAGGAAGAGAGCTGGAGAGGCCTGCGTTTCCCCAGGCCCCAGCCCAGAGGAGCCACTCAGGTGAGGCTTAGGTGAGTGGGGGACAGGTAGGTCCAAAGGGGCATGCGGTTAATAGCAGGGGGGCTGGGTGGAATGGCCTGATTGGGGCATAGGTGACAGAATTGGGGCCACATTGACCTATGACCTTTGCCAGCTACACGGGCTGCTGTCCTGAGCAGTGTGGCTGGCAGTTCCCTGCGGGGTGCAAGGGCTCCAAGCCTCGGGGTGGTTGTGTTCCAAGCAACAAGATTTACCCTGGGCAGCAGGGACAGTCCCTCCCCGTGACCCACCAGGAACCGGCTCTGCTCTCCAGCTCTCCACGGTCCCCACTTGTGCACTGAAGCAACCCTCCTCAGGTTGGGGCGCCTCAGAAGCCCCCGTTTCTGAAGCTGCCAGGATGGGGATGGGGACTGAGGCACAGTTTTCCAGGGATGAGCAGCTGCCCGGTGAGCAGTAAAGGTTTGCAGGCTCAGATGTCCTGGTCACCCATCCAGCAGACTGTGGAGGCTCAGGGCCCCTGGGAGGCCGTGGTTACTGGGAAGAAGAGGCCATCTGCGTGGAGATGAAGGTCTCGATGACACCGTGGTTGGACGGTAGCAGGTGGCCATTGGTGGAGTCTGAGCTCTGGTACAACACCAGGCTGCTGGAGGACACTGCGGAGGCAGAGGAGGTGGCTGGTGCCTGCCATGCCGGTCCCGACCCCTCACCCCACCACCACCGTCCCTGAGGGTGTTTGGGATGGGAAAGTAGCACCCCACCACCTCCTGAGTCTCAGCAGGTTAGAACCCCAAAGTCACACCTCAGCTCTCAGGCCTTATTAACCCAGCCCGGCTCCAGGGCTGCCAGGGTGTGGCCCCCGCAGCCCCAGCACAGTTTAGCAAGCACGTCAGAGGAGCCCTGGTGAACCGGCGTTGTGGTTAGTTTCATGCGTCAGCTTTGCCTTTTAGTACCCAGTTGTGATCCAAAGCCCAGTCCAGATGTCACCGTGTATTTTGCAGATGTGGTTAACACCTACATCAGTTGGTGTTAAGTAGAGGAGATTTCCCTTGACATTGTGGGTGGGCCTCATCCAATCAGTCAAAGCCTTTAGCAAAAAGTGAGGCTTCCCAGAGGAGGAGACTGCAGCACGGCCTCCTGCCCTGCAGCTTTCAGACTTGCAGACCCCACGGTTGTATGAACCAATTTCTTAAATACGTGTGTGTATCCCTATTGGTTCTGCGTCTCAGGAGAACCCTGACTGATTCACATGGTTAATGAATGGATGTGGAGTTTGGACCTGGGTCTGGGTCCTGGCCCCACCACCTCCAAGTCCCTCTCGTCAGGTGCTTTCTCATCCGGAAAACGGGGATGCTGCCGCCCATCTCATGGGTCGAGCACGGAGCCTGGACCGCGGAGCCCCCAGGGACCGTCCCTGCAGCCTCCAGGGCTGGATGGAGGACCCCAAGACTCACACTTAGCAAGTAGCCGCCCCGGGTCTCAGAGCCCAGCAGCCTGACTCCACAGTGCCTGCTCGTCACCGTGGCGTTGTCGGCTGCAGACTCGGGTTCTCGGGGAACGGAAATGCAGGGTTCGGGTGGGATGTGGCGGGCTCTGTGGTCGCTACGGGGGAACATGAGTCCTTCTGACTACCCAGGAGAAGCCAGAAAGGTGTGAAAGCTCTTAGTTTTTTAACTGTTGGCAACAGATTCAAAAAACGCCACCTGCTGAGCCAGAGCAGCACATCCACGGAGTCATTTCCGGCGCCCCCAGCAAGCCCTTCCCGCGCCTGACTCCTCCCTACTTCAGGCTATCTTCGTCCTCCACCGAGTTAGTGGACGTTCCGGTGAGACAGGCCCGCTTCCTGTGGTTTCACACCCCTCTTGTCTCACTTCAGGGGAGCACCGGTGCCCCCTCGCATGTCCACCCCTCCGCCCCACCCGCCGCGCCCACCTCCCTCCTCAGCTGTGGGGACAGCGAGAAGGGGTGGCGCGGGGCAAGGGGGCTCACCGGTGGGGCTGGCGCTGAGCCGATGGCTGGGCTGCAGCTGCTGGATGCCAGCAGGGTCCTGGCCGGGGATGTGGATGGCGGCGGCCTGCGACGCCGGCGTGTGGAGCCCGGACTCGCTGGAGGCCTCAGCGTCTGAGCTGAAGACCTGGCAGAAGAGCAGCTCCTGAGCCCCGCCGGCCGGGGGCGGGGGCTGGGCCCAGGGCCCATGGAGCGGCGGGGCCGGCCGGGCCTTACCTGCTTGGTGGGCGTGAGGCTGGCCAGGGCGCTCAAGTTGGTGGTGTCGGTGATGAGCATGGTCTGCGGAAGCAGCCCCGTGTGGGTGTACTGGGCCACCTCAGGTTTGTGACTGTAGAGGGCTGGCCAGGAGGGAGGAAAAAGAAGGGTACAGACATGGCACCTGGGTCCGGCTGGGCTCCTCCCCCGAGGGGCCTCAACACAGGGGCGTGGGGCAATGGTCGGGGACTCAGGGCTGATTTCTAAAACCTGGGAGCTCCAGATAGAAGAGATGGGCGCTGTCACCAACTGCAGGGGCCTGCTCTGCCTGTCTTGTGGGGAGGAGCCTGGGGGAGGCGGGGAGCCCACCCCGGCCGTCACCTGGAGAGCCCAGGTGTGGAAGGGACCCAGAGATGCAGGTGCTGATGAGGTACTCAGTACCGGCCCCAGACGGAAGGGCCCGGAAGGGTTGGCGCCCTGGTGAGGGGGGCACATCTTATCCCCCACCTCCAGGACCCCTCTGCACGGCGTAACCCAGCATTTCATCTGCAATCCCAGCCCCCCAAAAACACACAGACGCCAGCAGAGAAGCGACACAAATCACATACGCTCGTGTGGACTCAGATGAAAACACAGCCACCCACAGACACACATAAATGGTGCCCTCCACCACACGCACACAGACGTCAGGTCCACAAATCCCTCGTCCAGGAGTCCAGGTTCCCGAAAGGTCTGAAAACTAACAGGTGTTCATCAGGTTGGTGCTAGAGCTTGTCTGGTGGCAAAGTCGGTCCTGAGCCTATTAACCTTGCTGCTGCTGCTGCTAAGTCACTTCAGTCGTGTCCGACTCTGTGCGACCCCATAAACGGCAGCCCACCAGGCTCCCCCGTCCCTGGGATTCTCCAGGCAAGAACACTGGAATGGGTTGCCATTTCCTTCTCCAACGCATGAAAGTGAAAAGTGAAGGTGAAGTCGCTCAGTCGTGTCTAACTCTTAGCGACCCCATGGACTGCAGCCCACCAGGCTCCTCCGTTCATGGGATTTTCCAGGCAAGAGTACTAGAGTGGGTTGCCCTTCATGGAATTCTCCCTTTGGCCGCAGAAACAGTGGTGTTTGATGAGGGGGTGTTGGACCAAGCCTTGCTGAGAGTGTTGTATGTCTTCATGGTATATGCACCATATCACCTTTCTAAAAGCTGAGAGGTACACATGGCCCCAAGGGCACACGTGGGTGTGTACACATGACCATATGGATTCACACCCTGAAATGTATTCAGCCCATGGACATGCATCTGAGCACCCCCAGAGCCCCCATCACAGAGGCACTCACACTTCTGTGAGTATCAGACACACACACAGACCACAGCATCTGCCATGCCGCCCCTTCCCCTGGGTTCCCGCCCCCCGCCCCCCAGCAGGGGGCCAAGGGCTGCTCACCGTGGGGGCTCTGCAGCTGGGCCATGGTGGCCATGAAGGGGCTCTGGGCCACGTGGCTTTGCACAGAGGGCATGAGTGGCTGCTGGTAGGACGGGTGCAGCGGCTGCGAGAACTGGACGGGCTGCAGGGTGGTCAGGCTGCTGCCCATGCTGTTGATGACCGGCACGCTCTGTGCCTGCGTGGAGGCCAGGCCTGGAGTGGTGGGAGGGGCAGGGGGTCGGCCAGGCCTCGGGGACCACGAGGGGCACCATCCCTCCCTCCTAGAGCCTGTGGCTTGGAGGAGGGGATGAGGTAATCCGGAAACAGCCTTGCACTGCGTTAAGGCCCTGGCAAGTGACTCCCCCTCTCTGAGCTGCTAGCTCACTATAAGGGCAGGGAGTGTGTCAAAGAGGGTTCCTTGGTGCCCTGGGGTTCCACAGCCCGTGCAAAGGCCCTGGGGCTTAACTCTGTAACCCTTCCCCAGCAACTCCCTCTCTGTCATATATTGAGCTTCTGCATAATAGTTCTGTGAATAAAGTCTCTGAGCTTTAAAAAAAAAAACCCTAAAACCTAGGAAATGTCAGTCCCCCTTGCGCTGCTGTTTTCCCGTAGCTGTTTCACCGTCTCAGGTACTGTGTAACTTATGTATTGTTTATCTGCCTCCCCCACGTGGGTGGCTGAGTTCTGGGGCTCTTTGGTTCACTTGTGTGTCACTGGTGGAGCATGGGGCAGGCACTCAATAAATCTATGAATGAATGAGTCCCAGTGGCTCTCCCTATTCCTGGATTCAGCGGGAGCCTCCATGAGCCCCTCACCCAGATGGCCCCCTTCCAGCCCCACCAGCTTACCAATGACCAAGGTGGAGGCTCCCGTGTTGGTGAACGTGGGGCCCAGGGAGGCAGGCTCTCCAGGCCCAATGGCCATGACCCCGGGAAGCGAGGCCATGATGAGGTTCTGGGGCTGCTGGCTGAGGCCTGGAGAGGTCTGCTCCAAGCTGTGCAGTGCTGTCAGGGTGCTGACCGGGGGCAGGGGGCCCCCAGTGGCTGAGACCTTGGAGGGGAAGCCAGATTGAATCAGGGCGGGGCCCCACCCTGCCTCCCTGGGTACTGCCCCAGAATCTCCCAGCCGAGGGGAGATGGGGGAGGTGGGGGGACACTCACCAGCTTGGCCTCTGTGTTCAGCAGGCTGTGACTGGGCTCCAGGCCGGTGGGAGACACTTGATGCAGGGATGCAGACACCGTCACCAAGGGACCACCGCTGCTTGAGGGCACTTCCGCCCCCTCACTGGTGGCAGGCTGTCCATAGCGCACACCTGGAGTGGGAGCAATGTCCAGCCTCAGCGCCCCACTTCCCTGCCTGCGCCCACGGCCCCCAACACCCCTAATTGTATTGGCTTGTTCAGGCCACTCACACTATCTTTCTCTATGCAGCCAGCAGATTTTGCTGGAGTATTCACTTCCTGCCAGGCCCTGTGCTGGCTGCTTGTTCAACCCCTTGAACACAAGCTTTGTGTTTTATTAGCTCTGTGGCCCCCACTGCCCAGGGCTACACTGGACACACAGTCGGTGCTCAGTGAAAGACAACAGAGCCAAACTGAACTGAGGCTAATGAAATTAAACCGCAGCAAACTTGAACAGAATGAATTGGAATTAGTTGAATGAAACTGATCAAGCTGAAGCAAACCCGAAATGAACTGAGATTGATTGAGTTGAACTGGATCAAATCGAATTGGATTGAAATTGAACTGAACGATACGAGATTAACTGAATTTCCTTGAAATACATTTAGTTAAACGGATCAATTGGGAATGGGATTGGACCAAACTGTATGAAATGTAAATGAAACTCAGATTATAGTGAGTTGAACTGGATTGAGTTGAATTGAACTGAGCTGAAAGCAGTTGAGTTGCCTTGATCGGGAATGAATTGCTGTAACCCAAATCCAGTGGGGTTGGAGTGAATGCAGTGGACAGAAGAGAGGGCAGTGGATGGAGCTGAGTGGTCAGAGGAGAGGAGAGGGGTGGGGCGGATAGGGCAGTGTGCATAGAGCTGGAGCCATAATGAGGTGCCAAGTGGCTTGTGTGGCTTCAGTCCTTGGGCGGTGCTCCCCAACTCTCCCACTTACCCCCATATTCCCACTGCCCGGTCCCCCTGCCCACATGGCACTCACCGTGGACCTTACTGGGGGAAAGGGCAGGCGGGGGCAGACCAGGGGAGCTGTGGGCAGGCAGCACAGGGCTGGGACCTGGCCCCGGCGGCGGCCCGCTGTACGTGTCCATGGCCAGCTTGTGCCGAAAGGCTTCTTCCTTGCGGCGATTGGCAAACCAGTTGTAGACACGCACCTCTGTGACGAGGTTGGAGCCCAGTCCCTGGGCCTGCGACGGTGACACGCCCCTCTGGATGCACTCTGCCCTGGAGAGATGGGCACTGTGAGCCTTCTGGGGCTGGGGGAGGTTCTGAGAAGCAGGGCTCTCTACCTGAGAGTCAGCTGAAGCTGACAGACCTGGCTTCCGAGCCCAGTCTGCTCTGCGATCTTGAGCAAATGGCTTAGGCTCTCTTGAGTCTCTTCATACAGAGGGAGCACAGTAAGCGGAGGGCGGGTGAGAAGAGCAGCCCCACTCAGGGGCGCTTGGGTAGGCGGGGCAGCAGCTCCTAACCGTTTTGGCACCAGGGACCGGTTTCACGGAAGACAGTTTTTCCATGGGCTGGGGAGCGGGGAATGGTTTTGGGGTGATTCAAATGCATTACATGTATTGTGCACTCTGCTTCTGTTGGGGCTTCCCTCTGCCTGCAATGCAGGAGACCCAGGTTCGATCCCTGGGTCAGGGATATCCCCTATAGAAGGGAATGGCTACCCATTCCAGTGTTCTTGCCTGGAGAATTCCATGGACAGGGGAGCCTGGCAGACTACAGTCCATGGGGTCACAAAACGTCGGACACTACTGAGTGACTAACAGTTGTTTCTATTATTATTACATCAGCTCCACATCACGTCAGGCATTAGATTTAGAGGCTGGGGACCCCTGGGTGGGGGGGTGGGTGCCAGAAATAGAGCCAGGTTTCAGGCCCTGAACAGGAGCCGAGAACTCCTGGGCCAACAGCAGGAGCTCTCAAAACCAGGGGGCCTCCCTCAGGATCTGGAGCCCTCCTTACCTTCCCCAGCCTCTCCCCAGCCCAGACCCAGCCAGCCCTGCCGACCGCCAGCCATCCTACCTGTTGCACTCCTCCACGAGCGCCTCTCGCTCCTCCTTGCTGGGGTTCTTCTGCCTCTCATAGGCCTGGAACAGGATCTGCTGGGAGGCTGGGCCCCATTTGAAACGGTTTCTGCGCCCCTTCTTGGTAGGTAGCTCATCTCCTGCAGGCTCTTCAATCAGCCCACCCTGGCCTGCGTGGGTGAACTCTGTGGGCACAGAGAGCTGTGAGCAGGACACTGGCCAGCCCACCTTCCCACATCAGCCTGAGCATGCCTCTGCTTCTTCCTCATTCCTAGGGTGCTGAACCAGAGGAGCTTGCTGCTCGAACCCAGAAACCACCTACCCCTGTGATGACAAACACACATCACACACGTCACCCTTTGCCTCATGTGCGTCCAAGGCAGACATCACTAATCAACCCCTGCACACTTTTCTATTGGGCCACGATATAATCTCACAGTCCTCAATATAAGGCTCCAGGTAAGCATCACCTTTCATTCACATTGGACACGTATGCCATCCCATTTTACAGAAGATGTAACTGAGGGTCAGGGAGGTTAAATATTTTTCCAGGGCCACACAGTAGAGCAGAAACCTGAACTTATATCTCCTGAGTAGATTCAAGAGTTATTTTCAACATTCTAGCCTTGAAAATCAAGCCTAAAGTACAAGTATTAGCCAGGAGAGAAGAGACCCAGCCACTTTCTCAGCTGATTCTTTGGTAGGAGGCCAGTTAATGGCACCTCCAAATAACAGAACAGCTAGCTGCCCTTCAAACAGCAGAGGAAATATATATATGTGTATATATATAGTATATGGCTCATGTATGCACGGGGGTCATCCCTGGTGCCTCAATGTTCACCATAATCTTGCCGGGGAAGCCCCATGGACAGAGGAGCCTGGAGGGCTACAGTCCATGGGGTGGCAAAAGCCGGACACGACTAAGTGACTAAAGAGCAGCGCTATATGCATATTATACCTTTGGAAGGATCTGTATGAGACTAGGTATGCCCATGGCTGCTTTAGGAGAAGACACCTAATTTTTATTGTAAAATCTTTCTTCTGTTTTAGTAAAACTAAGTATGAGTATTGCCTAAAAACAAACCTGGATCATTATAAAGGAAACATCAAAACCCATCTTTTTTACACTTAGGCTCTAAAGTGTGGAAGTGTACTTGGGACTCTATAGGGTATGAAGCTCAGGTGGTAAAACCCACCATGCCCTGAATGAAAATGCTCCTAGCTCTCCCCAGGTTTGCAGTGGAGGGTTCCCTGAGCATACACCTCGCCTTTGAGCCTTAGCTGCTGCTGTTCCTTCTGCCTGAAACACCCTTCCCTGCCTCTTCAGGGGTCAAAATTCAACTGACACTTCAAGACTTAGTCGAGAGGTCATACTCCTCATGTGATCCCTCCTGATGCCCCTGCCTCCCTGAGGAAGAGGAGCTGCTTCTCTGCAAGCTCAAAACTTGGAAACGTTCCCTGTGGTGCCCTGTGCTGGGCCTGGCACATGGTGCATGCTCCAGAAACTCTGGCTCTTGTTGGTGTTATCACATTTTAATTCTTGTCTCACCAAATCATGCGGATTTGTCCTCTGGCTTCCCCTCCGCACAGGATGCTCTTAGAAGGCAGGGACCCAGTTCATCCATCTCTCGATGCCCAGGATCAACCCTCTTCCCCTCCACCAGAGCGCCTCCCGCAGAACAGGTGACACACGCTGGTTGAATCCCACCCCCCACCACCCGCTCCTCGGCTTTGTCCGTCTGCCTATCCGAGGAATGGGGAGGGGGCGAGACTTCCAGCCCCCGCCCTCGAGCTGCAGGGAGTCCCAGGCCCTGCCGGGAAGACGGGCTGCTGTCGGTCATTACTTACGCTGGGCCACCTCTCGCTGCTTGCGGACGTACCAGGTGTACAGGGCGGCTCGCTTCTGCGTCTTCATGGGCGTGCCCTTGTTGAGGTGCTGGGACAGGTGGGACTGGTTGAGGCCGGTGGTGTCGACCACCTCCCGCTGTGGGATGTTGTGCTGCTGCAGGTAGGACTTGACCATCTTGGCCACACGCCAGGGGTCCTCCCTGGGGGAAGGGACGGTCTGCTGAGCCAGGGGTGGCTGCTGGGAGCCCTGTCCACCCGGGAGGCCGGGGTGGTGGGTGGAGGCAGGTGCGGAGCCTAGGGGCCTGTGGCCTGACGCAGGGACAGGGAGGTATGGGCACTCATGTCAGGACACAAGGACATGGGGGCAGAGATTCACAGACACACACGTGGCAGATGTGTAGACAGGCCCCAACCAGCCCTGCACACACACAGGAACAGATAAAGGTTTAGAAACACACAGTGACACACGGACACACATGTAGACTTAAACAGGCTCCCCTGGAAGCTGCACAGGCCCATGGGGAGGATCCTCACTTCCGTGCCTCTGTTAAAGGCCCCTCCTCATTCTACCTAGAAATGTTATTTGTGACTGTGTCTTATCCACTGAGAGACTGTAAACACCTGGAGGGCAGGGACTGTCTGGTTCTCAGCACCCAACATAGGCCTGACATAGAGTATGCCCTTGGTGACTGCGTGAAAGAAGGAGTGTATGTATATATGGATGGATGGATGGATGGATGGATGCAGGGATAGGTAATGTGATGGCCAATGGATTGATGGTGGGTGGTGGGTGAGAGAATGGATGGATAGATAAATGGGATGCTTGATGGGTAGATGGTCGATAAATGGATGGATAGGTGGGTGTATGGATGGACAGATGGTAGGGTAGACGGGTGGATAAGTGGATAAAAGCATGGATGGATGGATGGATGGATAGGTAACGGCATGATCAATGGATTGATGGTGGATGGCGAGTGAGAGGATGGCTGGTGGATGAAGCAATATGATGGTTGATGGGTAGATGGTAGATGATGGATGAGCAGTTGAAAGCATGGATGGATGGATGTGTGGGTGGATAGGTGGGTGGGCGGGTGGATGTACAGGTGAGAGTGACCTACTGGGAAAAACAAATTGGATCCGCCAAGAAGGCGAGAAACATGATTCTCCCACTTGACAGCCAGGGTCACTGAGGCTCAAAGCACTGTCACCTGCATCTCTTGCCCAAGGTCATGGGGTCAGCCCAGCAGAGTCCCACCCCAGCTCAAGGGATTTAGTTCTAAGTCGGCTCATCTGGTAAAAGTTACATAGCGTCACAATGCCTCCTGAAAATCTGCACTAAACCCTAGATGGTGGCGCAGCCAGTCTCCACACAGTCCTGAGGCGGATGGCTAGTTTTTCAACAGAGTCCCAGGGTTATGGGCTGGCATCCCAAGAACTTCTTGGAAGAAAAAATGTACGTAGTTCTGCCACTGGAGGGATTCAAGGGACCTGAGGCCACTGTGGCTCAGCCTCCCGTCCTCAGCTCACCGTGGGGAACAGAAAGGGTTCAGGCTGCCTGTCCGATATAAGCCCTTCCCTCTCCTGCTCTGTCTCAGCCTTCCTCCTTCCCTTCATCCTCTCCTGAGCTTCTGCTACATCACGAGGCAGGTGCAACCGTGCTGAGAGAGGCAGAACTGGGGTTTGAACCCAGGTCTGTGCGATCCCAAGCCTGTGTTCCCACCGCCTCGTCGCAGCGATTTGCTTTCGGAAATCGGAGGCCTCCAATACTGGCGTAAGTGACGACTGGCGTGTGCGGGAGGTGATGTGTTGCTGCGTCACGTGTCACAGCCAAAGATTGGATACAACCTGAACGTCCAGCAAAAGGAAGCTGATCAACCAAATTGCGGTGCCTCCCTCCAACCCCCTGAGAAAGCTCTGCACAAGCCCAGCTGGAACAATTCATCTGGTACATCTGCTGTGTGGGGCCTTCCCTAATGGTCCAGTGGTAAAGGGTCCACCTGCCAATACAGCAGACACAGGTTCGATCCCTGGTCCTGGAAGGTCCCACATGCCTCAGGGCAAACGAGCCCGTCCGCCACAACTGCTGAGCCTGCGCTCTAGAGCCTGGGAGCCACGACTCCCAAGCCCAGGTGCCCCCACTACTGAGGCCCACATGCCCTAGAGCCCGTGCTCCCCAGCAAGAGAAGCCACTTCTATAAGGAGCTCTCAGGCTGCAGCTAGAAAGTAGCCCCCACTCGCTGCAACTAGAGAAAAGCCCCCACAGCCACAAAGGCCCAGCACAGTCAAAAAGTAAACAAATAAAATTGTATATTAAAAAAATAAAAATAAAATTTAAAGTGGTCCAGTAGTTAAGACTCTGTGCTCCCTAGGCAGGGGGCCCAGGTCAGGGAACTAGATCTTATATGCCTCTGCTAAGAGCCCGCCCAAGGCAATAAAGCTCTTGTATGCTGCAATGAAGACTTGGTACAGCCAAATTTAAAAAAAATTTTTTCTAAGTGGGATAAAAGAAGATTTCTACATGTTTGCTTGTGTTCACATAAAATTCAGGAAGGATACAGAATGAACTGAAGACATTGATTGGATGCTAGGGACGGGGCGGGAGGCTTTTCTCTGTTACTCTTCTGCAGTTTGTAAATTATATTATACAGGATCGTGTATCACAAATGTCAATATCATACATGATAATATACTACATAGATCATGTTTAAAACTGAATTGTGAGGAAAAAAATCTAAAAGCAAATTAACCCCACCCCCAGCACTCTAAAGCCCACCCCGCATTGCCTTCCCCCCTGGGCCTTCTCTTTCCTCCAAGAACCAGTCTCAACTGCCCCCCTTACGGTGCCCTTCTGAGACACAAGGGCACAGAGACCTTCCTACTAATTGGCCCTCTGACTTCCTCCTTTTTTATCAGCAGTTCCCATAGAGGCAGGGAGGAAGGGAAGATAGGGACAGATGCAGTTAAAACAATCAGCAGTCAGTGGCTGATTGGTAGCCGGGAGAATGCATGTTTTTGAGTATTCACAGTGAGCCAGGCACTGTGCTAAGGGCTGGCCATTTTAATCTTAACCCTGGAAGGTAGGTGCTACTTGTTGGCTCATTTCACAGGTGAGAAAACTGAGGCTCAGAAAGGTGTGTGCTTGTCCAAGGGGACTTCACTGGGACTCAGGACTATTTCGCTTTGCCTGTACCCGGGACATCTCCCTGAGCCCTGTCTCCCTGATTTCAGGGGCGCTTAGAAGCCTCTCCTCCCTGCTACCACCCCCCTCCACCAGCTCCCCAGATGCCAGTCAGTCCTGGGAGGGAAGGGCAGGACAAAGTCCAGCCTTGTGCTCCACGGCAAACATGTTTATCTGATTCCGGGGCTGGGCTGCCCATGGCGTCCCTCCTCCCGCAACTGCAATCGTCCCCCTCCTGAGAGAGAGGTCCTCCTTCCCTCTGTCTCTTCTGCAGAGAGAAGGAGCCCAGTCTTCCTTCAGCAGCGCCTGTCCAGGCTCAAACTAAAGATCTGCCGTCGCCCCCTGTCCATGTGACCCCGCGTGTCTCTCTGTCTGTCTCTGTTTCACACACACTCTCTTTCCATCTCTCTGTTTTCTGCTTTCTCCACCTCCACAAAACACACACACACACTCACACACACACACACACACGGAGTCTCCAAGAACAGGCTCTTTTCAGGACATTTTCCCCAGGGCAGAATTAAGAGGCCCGGTCTCCAGGCATCTCCTGCCTTCACGCTAATGGGTTTGAGTTAAGCCAATCCCCGGTTCGAATCCCACCACTGTGACCTCACGCCTCAGGATGATAGATCCATGTCTGCCTCCCAGTTGTCTATTGGGAGAACTGGATGAGTTTCTAGAAGGGGTGAAATGCTGAGGTCAGGGCCAGGCGCACAGTAAGTGCTCAGTAAGTGGAACGGTATTGTTACCACCACCACCTCCATCATCACCATCCACAATTTAGTCCTGGCCCCTCCCAGCCCCACAGCAGAGGGAAGAGGGCTCAGGCATGGTGGAGATCTGCCCGTATCTCCCTCCTCCCACCTCCTGCCGGTTCTGGAGTCCCTCAGAGGTTTGAGACTTTGGGCTTCTTGCTTACGGGCCCGTGGGATTTTGGTGGGTCTAAGGTTACAGAGCTGGGAGACCAGCCTGAAGGGCCGTTTATCTAGAGGGGCGCCGAGTTCTCAGCATGAACCCCAGCTCTACCACTCACCCTCCAGGTGGCTCTGGGAAGTTGCTTAACCTCCATGTGCCTCAGTTTCCTCAACCGTGATAGGCGGCTAATAATATTTCATAGGTTATCAGGAGGAGAAAATGAGTTTCATGCATTTGTAAGCCCTTCATAAGCCCTAGGGGACTTCCCAGGTGGCTCAGTGGTAGGGAATCCACCTGCCAATGCTGGAGATGCAGGTTCGATCCCTGGGTCGGGAAGATCCTCTGGAGGAGGAAATGGCAACCCACTCGAGCATTCTTGCCTGGGAACCCCCACAGACAGAGGAGGCTGGCAGGCTACAGCCCATAGCATCTCAGAGTCGGACACGCCTTGGTGACTGAGCACGCACACACGCGTGAGCCCTAGAGCACTGCGTGGAAGTCAGTCAGTGGTTAACAGTGAGACTGATGGAGGAGGGTAAAGAGGGAGGCGAACGTGTCAAAGACAAGCCTGCGACCTCAGGGTGCTGGGTCAAGTGGGGAGGACTTGGGTCCAAGTCCTGGCCTTACTGCTTTGTAAGACTACCTCGGGCAGGTCACTTTGCCTCTCTGAGCCATTGTTTGCTCATCTGTAAAATGGGACCATTGATAATAGCAGTCGTTTGTTGCACTTACATGCTGTTTAACCCTGTGGGTAAGTGTTATGATCGGCTCTGCCTTGCACAGAACATTGGGGCTCAGAAAACTGAAACTGCCTCCCCCAGCCGAGCTGGGGATCAAGTCCAGGCAGGCTGGCTTCTGTCGGGGTGTCAGGTTGCCCCACCTCAGCCCCTGTCTTCCTGCGTCTCCGGGCCTTGGTACTGCCCAGTGGAGAGGACCAGAGACCCTCGAGTTTGAGCGGCTCAGGGATAGGAGGGCCTAGGAGGACACTCAGGAAGGAGCCCTGGGGACGGGCTCCCCCTTGGTCATAGCAGCAGATGGACCCAGGGCTCAGAGAAACCTAGTTGTCACTCATTCATTCATGAAGTATGTCAGTTACCGGGCTGGAGATCAGGGGTCTGAGTGGTGAACACAGCTCCAGAAGAGCTTTGGTAGTCATGGGCCGAGACAGAAAACAGACAAATAAGATGATCATAAGTAATGATGCATTTCAGGAGAAAGTCAACGAAAATAGGGGAAGAGAGAGTGATGATGCTGGGACCTACCTTTAGATGGGGTGATCAGGGAGGGCCTCCCCGACGAGGTGATATTGGAGCAAAAAGGGGAAGGAATTGGTCATGGGAAGATCTGGAAAGAAGGTTCCAGGGAGAAGGTCCTGAAGTGGGAATCAGTGAAGTCAGTGTAGTGTAAGTGGAGGAAAGTGGTGGGGGCAGAGGTACCTGAGGAAGAGGTCAGGGAACCAGGGTGGGCGGGGAGTGTGAATTTTACTCATTGTCCTGGTCAGGGAAACCAAGGCAGGATGAGAAGAGACATGTCCAAGGTAACTCTAGGTCACACCTGGCTTCCTGGGGAAGTCCTACCCCTTCGCCATCCTTTCCAGCCTCAACTTCCCCCACCACCCAGGGCCATCACGGGGGTCCCCCACCCCTCTGCAGCCTGTGTCCTGAGGCTCAAGGCCCCACTTTCCCCCCTCAGGGCATTTTCAGATCCCTTTTGTTACCTGAACAATAAGTAACCCAGGTAGTTAGTTATAAACTCCGCAGGAACAAGGAGCTGGTTGATAATTTATAGCAACATCTCAAATTTAAATGGAAAGTAAATAGCATGCTGTTAGCATTAAAGAAAACCCAATCGGGGCGGGAGGCAAGCACTCCAGCTTCCTCGCAGCTTGGGGCACCTCGCTCTCTCCCCAGCCCCTTCTCCCAGCTGCATGTCAGCCCCAGGCCCCTCCTGGCTGCTCCGCTCCACTCTGCTTCTCCAGGTCTCTCTCTCCATCACCTCCCGAGACGCCCCCGCCATTCCCATCTCTTCCTTCTTGTTTCCCCTCTCTCCCTCCGCCTCCAGGTCTCTGCTGGTCCCCAGAGAGCACTTTGACCCCTGCTTCCCAGTCGCGTGCTGTGGATCAAGCCTTCCTGTCCACCTATCATCCCACCGGAGGGGCTACTGGTCAAGAGGCCCCACCTAGCCAGGTAAGGCCTTTGGTACCCCCTCCCTGCCCCCTACTCCCTGCTGAAAGCCCCCAGGCCCATCTGGGGCCCTGAGCAGTTCTGGCCCAGCCCCACCCTGTCCAGGTTGCCCTCTCCCTGGGTCTGGTGATGCCTGACTCCATGCCCCTCCCCTGCAGCCCGGCAGGGCCCTTTGCCCTCCACCTCCTGCCAAGTCAGGGGGCCCTGGCTGCTCCCCTGCCCCCTCCCCGGCCCTCAGAAGGCCTGGCAGGCCCTGAGGGCTCCCTGAGGGATGGATCCCGCCCTCCCCCACCCCAGGCTGTGATCCGGACCTTGGACAGAAAAGAGATAGTCTTTGGGAACTCTTCCTCAGCAACCCACCCCCCCCAGTCACCCCCAGTTGCCCCCAGCTCCGACCCCGGTCCCAAGAGAGGGATGTGGAGCCCCAGCTGGGTGTCCTTGGTCCAGCTCTTCCCCCTCTCTGTGCCCCAGTTTCCTTTCCTCATCCTTCTCTGTATGTAGCTTCCTCTAGAGTTCATCTCAACATTGCCCGAAATGACGCCTGTGAAGCCTTAGCCGGGCACCCCTGCCCGGGCTGTTAGGAGGGAGGTTACAGAGCCTTGGAGGGGGGCCTGTCCCTGAAGCCCCCAGGCTCCCCTTCCCTCACCTCCAACCTCCCCCACCCCCATCTAGGGGGAAGTCGGAGTTGGCTCAGGCCTCCCCAGGCCACCAGCCTTACAAGTTAATGATCACAGGCCTTATCAGAGCCTTTTGCCATTTATAAATTTATAAAACAAAAGAGAAATAATAAAGCCCATGGGTAATTAGTAACCAGCTCAGCTCTGCTGAGGAGAGGGGAGCAGAGGGCTCAGACCCACCCCGTCCTCCAGGAGACAGGGAGAGCCATCCGGTGGGTGGGGGTACGAAGCGGGGAGGCTTCTAGCGGTACCCGCTGGTGATGGGGGGGCCTGAGGCTGTGCTGGAAAGGGGAGTAGCTCCCCTCCTGAGGCTCCATTTCCCGCAGGTAAGAAAGACCTGGGTTCTCCTGGCTGAAAGCTCGAGTTCTGGGGAGGCCAAGGGGGCCCCCCAAAACCCCAGCCAGGGGTGTGCCCCGATGCTTAGCAGGGAAGTTAGGATTGGGGGACTAGAAATGAGCCTGGTAGCTAAAAATTCCCACCACCGCCCCTTCCCTGGTTCTCTCCCCGGGTACTCAAATTGTGGATTCTCTGCTTTGTTCCCATCTTGGGGTTCCCCTGCGGGGCATGCCTCACTTCCCAAGCTCTGGGCTGCAAGCCTTGGCTCATGGGGACGGGACCCTGCACAGGGCCGGATCTGCAGAGGGCCGGATCGGGCACTGGAGACTCCAGCCTCCAAGTCAGAACCCCCCTCCCACCACCTCCAAGCTCTAACGGGCCCCTGTCCCCGTCGCAACAACCAGGCTACAGCCCATGGGACTCTGGACTGGGAAGGGCGGGCAGAAGCCGAGGGTGGGTCCCTCTTTCAGGCCTCCTTGGGAGCGGGGGACAAGGGAGGGGTCCTTACTGCAGCAGGGTCTCCACCACGGCCTTCTGGTGGGCCGCCTCCTCCGGGCTGAGGCTCTCCAGCTCCTTGAGGATGGGCGGCGTGAAGTCGTCCCCATCGTCGTCCGTCTCGTCCTCCGAGCCCCTGGTCTCCCCCAGCCCATTGGGCAGCTCGGCCAGCTCCCCTCGGCCACTGCCACTGCCGCAGGACTCCCCCTTGTCCAAGGGGCCATCTCCAGCCAGCAGGTAGGGCCCCGGCTCACCCAGCGCCTGGATCAGCGCGTCTTTGCTCAGGCCTGACTCGAGCAGGGCCGCCAGGAGCTCCGTCTGCAGCTGGCTCAGTTTAGAAACCATGGCTCCACTAGCACCAGGCCACGCGGCCAGGGGCCACCGAGCCGGCCGCCTCCCCCGACCGCGTGGGCTGGCTCCTTGCTGGCTGGCCCACAGGCAGGCCCCAGCCAGGCTCCTTGCACCCGCTGCCCCCCCAAACCCCACTAGCCAAGCCCTGTGGGCACCCCCACCCCCCAACCCTGGCCCCAGTGGCCAGTGAATCAGGGCCCCTGCCCGCTCTGTTTACATTGGAGCTGGGGAAATTCTCCAAGGTTCATATTTATCCGTGTGCTTAGCGAAGGGACTGAACTTTGGACTTCACCCTGCGCAGTGCAGGCCTCATGGCAGTGCAGAGTGGTAGAGCCGCGGCCTTCAACAGGAACGGGCAGAGTGGAGGGTGGGGGAGGCGGTGATGGGGGGCCCAGACAGCTGGGCTGCAAGGTGCTGGCAGCCGGGGAGGCCTCTGGGTGACCAGCATCCGGTCCCACCCCCGCAGGACCTTGTAGTGGGTCAGGCTGGAGCAAGGGAACCAAACAGCAGGTTACCCTTGGGAACAAAAGCAGCACGGACTTCCGGGCAGTTGGACCAACTCTCCTCAAGGGCAGGGCAAGGTCACATCCATCTGGGGACACCCCCCACAGCCAGCCCGGGCACCAGGCCTCCCAGGAGGAAAAACGCGTTGACTCATGTCTACTGAGGACTGGATCTATAACTCACGTTATTAGCTCCATGCAGCCCCCTGACAGCCGTGAGTGGGCACAGGGATTGTGCCCATTTTACAGGGGAGGAAATTAAGGCTCTGCAAGGGTAAGCAACTCACCCGAAGTCACGTAGCTAGCAGGGACAGGACCTGCAGGGTGTAAGCAGGGTGAGGCTAGTCAAGTTCTTGACTCAGGTGCAAATTTTAAGGGGATGATGGAAAAACTCAGTAGATAAAATAATAGTTTATATAAGGATATTAAAAATTCTAAATTAATGCAAGCCTTAAAAAGAATTTAAAAGAAATGTCCACACAAAAACCTGCATATGAATGTTCACAACAGAATAATTCACCTTAGCCAAAAAATTAAAAACATAAATATCCATCAGTGAAAGAATGGATAGAAAAAAATCTGGTCCGTCCGTACAATGGCGTATTATTTGACCATGAAAAGGAGGATGGGCTTCTCGGATAGCTCAACATCCATCTGCCATGCAGGAGACACAGGAGACTCGGGTTCAATCCCTGAATTGGGAAGATCCCCTGGAGAAGGAAATGGCACCCCACTCCAGTATTCTTGCCTGGAGAATCCCATGGACAGAGCAGCCTGGTGGGCTACAGTCCACGGGGCCACCAAGAGTCGGACACGACTGAGCTACTGAGCACACACAGCAAAAAGGAGTGAAGTCCTGATTCATACTACAACAGGCGTGAATCTGGAAGACAGTGTGCTAAGTGAAAAGAAGCCAGACACAAAAGCCCAGCTATTGTACGATCCCACGTGTAGGAAACATCCAGAACAGGCAAGTCCACATGGACAGAAAGTGGATTCGTGGTCGCCAGGGTTTGGAGGGATGGGGGTGGGGGCAGGGAATGGCTATTTGGTGGGAACAAGGTTTCTTTGGGGATGATGGAAATGTTCTAATATTGATTGAGTGATGTTATACAACTCTGTGACTTTACTAAAAACCGCTGAATTTTGCACTTTAAATGGACAAATTTTGTAGTATATGAATAAAGCATATTTCTTAATTAATGCCCAAAATCTGATGAACAAAAATATCAAATTTTAAATAGAGGCAGGTTCCAGCCCTCTCTCACTTCTCACTGACCCCAGCCCTGGATAAAAACTCACACCCCGCTGACCCACCTCTTCCCTTTTCCAGTAGAGCCTGGACAAAACTTCCTGCTGTCTGTTCCCTGAAGCGGCCATAAGCCACCAGAACAAGGGGTGCACACCGTTGCCCTGAGTGGGCAGGGTGGTGCTGAGGAGCCCCCGGGCTGGGGCACCTCTCAGGGGTCTGAGGAACCAGGTCATGCTTGCCAATAGTGGAAGGGAGAAGGCATCATTTGGCCAGGAGGCTCTCGCTGCAGACCAGGCCAGGCCAGCAGAGGGAAGGTCAAGTCTTCATTTTTGCACTCACTTGACACATTCGGCAACCGTGAGGCCCATGTGGCCACTGAGCACCTAAAATGTGGCTGATGCCTCTGGCGGAAACAACAATATTTTAGGTGAAAGGTTTTTGTGTGTGTGTGTATGTATTTTAAAAAAAAATTTTGGCCACACTCTGTGGCCTATGGAACCCTAGTTCCCCAACCAGGGATCAAACTCACGCCTCCTGCACTGGAAGCATGGAGCCTTAACCATTGGACCTCTGGGGAAGTCCTGAAAGATTTTAATCTTAAAACTACATTTTTAAACATTTTACATTAAAAATTAGCAGCACTGTTTATAATAGCCAGGACATGGAAACAACCTAGATGTCCATCAGCAGATGAATGGATAAGAAAGCTGTGGTACATATACACAATGGAGTATTACTCAGCCATTAAAAAGAATACATTTGAATCAGTTCTAATGAGATGGATGAAACTGGAGCCGATTATACAGAGTGAAGTAAGCCAGAAAGGAAAACACCAATACAGTATACTAACACATATTTATGGAATTTAGAAAGATGGCACTGACGACCCGGTACGGGAGACAGCAAAAGAGACACAGATGTGTAGAGCGTACTTTTGGACTCAGAGGGAGAGGGAGAGGGTGGGGTGATTTGGGAGAATGGCATTGAAACATGTATACTATCATGTAAGAAATGAATCGCCAGTCTATGTTCGATGCAGGATACTGGATGCTTGGGGCTGGTGCACGGGGATGATCCAGAGAGATGATATGGGGTGGGAGGTGGGAGAGGGGTTCATGTTTGGGAACTCATGTACACCCGTGGCGGATTCATGTCAATGTATGGCAAAACCAATACAGTATTGTAAAGTAAAACAAAGTAAAAATTAAAATTAAAAAAAAAAATTAGAAGCCTTAATTTCACCCATTTCTTTTTACTTTTATAATGGCGCCACTGGAAACATTTAAAGCACATGTGCGGCTCACACCCTGTCTTTATGGGACTGTGCCGCTCGGTCATTTACTCACACTGCTGTAGAGTCGCTCCGTCATGTCCCACTCCTCGAGAACCCATGGACCGCAGCATGCCAGGCTTCCCTGTCCTTCACCATCTCCCAGAGTTTGCTCAAACTCACGTCCATTGCGTCGGGATGATGTTTGTGTTTTATGGCCTGTCTGCCTCTGCTAGAATGTCCGCCTCACTCCTCCCAGGGCTGGGCTTTTGTCTGTCTTGTTCAATCCCAGTGCTTAGAATGTTGCCTCATCCAGGGCTTCCCCGGTGGCTCAGAGGTTAAAGTGCCTGCCTGGAATGCAGGAGACCTGGGTTTGACCCCCGGGTTGGGAAGATCCACTTGGAGAAGGAAATGGCAACCCACTCCAGTACTCTTGCCTGGAGAATCCCACGGAGGGAGGACCCTGGTAGGCTACAGTCCATGGGGTCACAAAGAGTCAGACACGACTGAGCGACTTCACTTTCCATAAATATTCATGGAATGAACACATTTTATTGCACACCGACCACGTATACTCAGCTCTGCACTAAGCTTTAGTAATGTATGAAATGCTCAGAACCACTCTATGAAGTAGGCACTGTTATTCCCATCCTGTGGAGGAGAAAACAGAGGCTCAGAGGGGTGGAACGACTTGCTCAGAGTCCCCCTAGAGCTTGGCAGTCTAGCTGCACAAGATGGTGCTGGCAATTGCCCCTTGGGAAAGTAAGATGCCCACATTCTTCCAGCGCTTCCCTTATCTCTAGCATAAGTAGCTTTGGGGTCAGGCAGTTCACCGCTGGGGGCAGAATCCTCAAGTCCAGCCGAAGGTCAGGGACGATGCCATGTGCTGTCCCCTCGTGGCTCTCCCCCTTGTTACCCCCTCCAGGAAGCTGCTTGCCACCTGCAGCTCCCCCTTAGAGACTCTCGCCTAGAAAGTGGAGCCAGATTGGGTGGGACCTGGATGCCCAGCATGACTTTTATTTGCCACACCAAGAGGCCTGTGGGATCTTAGTTCCTCCACCAGGGATCGAACCTTCACTCCCTTCAGTGGAAGCACGGTCTTAACCACCATGGCACAACTTTTAAACTCCTTAACTTCTGGGGCCCCTGGCAGCCAGGTGCCTGAGCCAGGGACTTGGGGACGGAAGGTGGGTTTAATTGGGAGGGGGACTAAGAGCGGGAGTGGAGAGATCCTGCAGGGTGTCTAAGGAAAGAGGATCCCCCCAGGGCCCAACTTCAGCTCCCACTGCACACAAAGGCTGTTGCCCTGGGCCCCCTGAGTAGGGCTCCCCTCTTGAATGAGAAGGGTGTCAGATATTGATGCTTGGCAAACAGAAAGGGATGGATCCAGGCCCCAATTTGCCCTTCTTCACAATCAGGGGACACATCTGAATGGACATAGAGGTTGGGAGAGGCATTTTGCCTTCTTGAAAATCACATGAGACCTAGTTTGAATTTCACGGATCCCACACACACACCCCAACCCCAATGGGTGGCCTCAGGCAATGAATTTGCCTTTATTGACTTATGTATAAAACAGAGGTATAGATCTCCAACTTTTTATACCTAATGCAAGTATTCCAAACTTTCTTGGTTCTAGGCACCCTAGATATCTCAGTAATCTTTTTTTATGGCAGCCCCTACTTGCCTCCCCACTTCCCTGCAAAAAAACCCCCAACAGTTATGTTTAGTAAGTGAGGCCAAAACAATTTCATATTTAGGTCAACTTAGTTGCTGCTTGAGTGAAGTGAAAGTTGCTCAGTTGTGTCCGACTCTTTGCGACCCTATGGACTTTACAGTCCATGGAATTCTCCAGGCCAGAATACTGGAGTGGGTAGCCTTTCCCTTCTCCAGGGGATCTTCCCAAACCAGGGATCGAACCCAGGTCTCTCACACTGCAGGCAGATTCTTTATCAGCTAAGCCACAAGGGAAGCCCTTGAAAATGCATGTAAATTGAAAGAAAAATAATGTTTTAGTTTCTTCTTCAGTTCAGTTCAGTTACTCTCAGTTGTGTCCAACTCTTTGTGACCTCCATGGACTGCAGCACACCAGGCTTCCCTGTCCATCACCAGTTCCCAGAGTTTGCTCAAACTCATATCCATCGAGTTAGTGATGCCATCCAACCATTTCATCCTCTGTTGTCCCCTTCTCCTCCCACCTTCAATCATTCCCAGCATGAGGATCTTTTCAAATGAGTCAGTTCCTTGCATCAGGTGGCCAAAGTATTGGAGTTTCAGCTTCAGCATCAGTCCTTCCAATGAATATTCAGGACTGATTTCCTTTAGGATCGACTGGTCTGATCTCCTTGCTGTCCAAGGGACTTTCAAGAGTCTTCTCCAACACCACAGTTCAAAAGCATCAGTTCTTTGGCGCTCAGCTTTCTTTAGTCCAACTCTCACATCCATACATGATTACTGAAAAAACCGTAGCCTTGACTAGACAGACCTTTGTTGGCAAAGTGATGTTTTTGCTTTATAATATGCTGTCTAGGTTGGTCATAGCTTTTCTTCCAAGGAGCAAGCATCTTTTAATTTCATGGCCGCACTCACCATCTGCAGTGATTTTAGAGTCCAAGAAAAGAAAGTCTGTCACTGTTTCCACTGTTTCCCCGTCTATTTGCCATGAAGTGATGGGACCAGATACCATAATCTTTGTTTTTTTGAATGTTAAGCTTCAAGCCTCCCCAGACAGCCATTTTGCTTTTTTGCATTTCTTTTCCATGGGGATGGTCTTGATCCCTGTCTCCTGTACAGTGTCACGAACCTCAGTCCATAGTTCATCAGGCACTCTATCTATCAGATCTAGGCCCTTAAATCTATTTCTCACTTCCACTATATAATCATAGGGATTTGACTTAGGTCATACCTGAATGGTCTAGTGGTTTTCCCTACTTTCTTCAATTTGAGTCTGAATTTGGTAATAAGGAGTTCATGATCTGAGCCACAGTCAGCTCTTGGTCTTGTTTTTGTTGACTGTATAGAGCTTCTCCGTCTTTGGCTGCAAAGAGTATAATCAATCTGAGTTCGGTGTTGACCATCTGGTGATGTCCATGTGTAGAGTCTTTCTTGTGTTGTTGGAAGAGGGTGTTTGCTATGACCAGTGCATTTTCTTGGCAAAACTCTATTAGTCTTTGCCCTGCTTCATTCCGCATTCCAAGGCCAAATTTGCCTGTTACTCCAGGTGTTTCTTGACTTCCTACTTTTGCATTCCAGTCCCCTATAATGAAACTGACATCTTTTTTGGGTGTTAGTTCTAAAAGGTCTTGTAGGTCTTCATAAAACCGTTCAACTTCAGCTTCTTCAGCATTACTGGTTGGGGCATAGACTTGTCTGGGGAGGCCTTACAAATAGCTGTGAAAAGAAGAGAGGCAAAAAGCAAAGGAGAAAAGGAAAGATATAAGCATCTGAATGCAGAGTTCCAAAGAATAGTAAGAAGAGATAAGAAATCCTTCTTCAGAGATCAATGCAAAGAAATAGAGGAAAACAACAGAATGGGAAAGACTAGAGATCTCTTCAAGAAAATTAGAGATAACAAGGGAACATTTCATGCAAAGATGGGCTCGATAAAGGACAGAAACTGTATGGACCTAACAGAAACAGAAGATATTAAGAAGAGGTGGCAAGAATATACAGAAGAACTGTACAAAAAAGATCTTCACGACCCAGATAATCACAATAATGTGATCACTAATCTAGAGCCAGACATCTTGGAAAGTGAAGTCAAGTGGGCCTTAGAAAGCATCACTACGAACAAAGCTAGTGGAGGTAATGGGATTCCAGTTGAGCTGTTTCAAATCCTGAAAGATGATGCTGTGAAAGTGCTGCACTCAATATGCCAGCAAATTTGGAAAACTCAGCAGTGGCCACAGGACTGGAAAAGGTCAGTTTTCATTCCAATCCCTAAGAAAGGCAATGCCAAAGAATGCTCAAACTACCGCACAATTGCACTCATCTCACACGCTAGTAAAGTAATGCTTAAAATTCTCCACGCCAGGCTTCAGCAGTACGTGAACCATGAACTCCCTGATGTTCAAGCTGGTTTTAGAAAAGGCAGAGGAACCAGAGGTCAAACTGCCAACATCCGCTGGATCATGGAAAAAGCAAGAGAGTTCCAGAAAAACATCTATTTCTGCTTTATTGACTATGCCAAAGCCTTTGACTGTGTGGATCACAATAAACTGTGGAAAATTCTGAAAGAGACGGGAATACCAGACCACTTAACCTGCCTCTTGAGAAATCTGTATGCAGGTCAGGAAGCAACAGTTAGAACTGGACATGGAACAGACTGGTTCCAAATAGGAAAAGGAGTACATCAAGGCTGTATATTGTCACCCTGCTTATTTAACTTCTATGCAGAGTTAAACGCATATCATGAGAAACGCCGGACTGGAAGAAACACAAGCTGAAATCAAGATTGCCAGGAGAAATATCAATAACCTCAGATATGCAGATGACACCACCCTTATGGCAGAAAGTGAAGAGGAACTAAAAAGCCTCTTGATGAAAGTGAAAGAGGAGAGTGAAAAAGTTGGCTTAAAGCTCAACATTCAGAAAACGAAGATCATGCCATCCGGTCCTATCACTTCATGGGAAATAGATGGGGAAACAGTGGAAACAGTGTCAGACTTTATTTTGGGGGGCTCCAAAATCACTGCAGATGGTGACTGCAGCCATGAAATTAAAAGACGCTTACTCCTTGGAAGGAAAGTTATGAGCAACCTAGACAGTATATTCAAACGCAAAGACATTACTTTGCCGACTAAGGTCCGTCTAGTCAAGGCTATGGTTTTTCCTGTGGTCATGTATGGATGTGAGAGTTGGACTGTGAAGAAGGCTGAGCGCCGAAGAATTGACGCTTTTGAACTGTGGTGTTGGAGAAGACTCTTGAGAGTCCCTTGGACTGCAAAGAGATCCAACCAGTCCATTCTGAAGGAGATCAGCCCTGGGATTTCTTTCGAAGGAATGATGCTAAAGCTGAAGCTCCAGTACTTTGGCCACCTCATGAGAAGAGCTGACTCATTGGAAAAGACCCTGATGCTGGGAGGGATTGGGGGCAGGAGGAGAAGGGGATGACCGAGGATGAGATGGCTGGATGGCATCATGGACTGGATGGATGTGAGTCTGAGTGAACTCCGGTAGATGGTGTTGGCAGGGAGGCCAGGCGTGCTGCGATTCATGGGGTCGCGCACATTCAAGAGTCGGACACGACTAAGCGACTGAACTGAACTGAAGCTTTAAGCCAACTTTTTCACTCTCCTCTTTCACTTTCAGCAAGAGGCTTTTTAGTTCTTCTTTGATTTCTGCCTTAAGGTGAGGGTGACATCTTCATATCTGGGGTTATTGATATTCTTCCCAGCAATCTTGATTCCAGCTTATGCTTCATCCAGCCCGGCATTTCTCATGATGTACTCTGCATATAAGTTTAATAAGCAGAGTGACAATATACAGCCTTGACATACTCCATTCCCAATTTGGAACCAGTCAGTTGTTCTATGTCGAGTTCTAACTGTTGCTTCTTAACTTGCATACAGATTTCTCAGGAGGCAAGTAAGGTGATCTGGTATTCCCATCTCTTTAAGAATTTTCCACAGTTTGTTATGATCCAAAAAGTCAAACGCTTTGGCATAGTCAATAAAGCAGAGTAGATATTTTTCTGGAACTCTCTTGCTTTTTCTATAATCCAACGAATGTTGGAAATTTGACCTCTGGTTCTGCCTTTTCTAAATTCAGCTTGAACATCTGGAAGTTCTCGGTTCATGTACTGTTTCTTCTTAAATAATCCTAAGTATGTACTAATGAAATAAGTGAATTTATTGGGCTCTAAGGCAATGGCACCCCACTCCGGCACTCTTGCCTGGAAAATCCCATGGATGGAGGAGCCTGGTGGGCCGCAGTCCATGGGGTCGCTGAGACACGATTAAGCGACTTCACTTTCATGCATTGGAGAAGGAAATGGCAACCCACTCCAGCGTTCTTGCCTGGAGAATCCCAGGGACGGGGGAGCCCCATGGGCTGCCGTCTATGGGGTTGCACAGAGTCAGACACGACTGAAGCGACTTAGCAGCAGTAGCAGCATACAGCTGCTCAAACTCGAGAATTAGATTGAACGTGAGCCCCTTCATTTCCCGTCCTACAATAATTTTTACATGAAACTTTTTTTTTTAATTAGAATAACTGCCATAAACCCAGCTTCACAGAGTTATGACATCTAACATTCAAAATGCAAATTACCTTGACCTGGTAGTTTGAACGTTGGCCGATAGATGTCGCTGTTCCTTTCAAAAATCTTCTAAATTAGTCTGTGGTGCCCAGGGGCACCTGGAGGCACAGTTTGGGAACTGCGGACCTAAGAGGTGATCTTGGACAGAGGGTGTTCAGTAAACTGTAGTTGTGAACTTTTATCACCGTTCTCGCTTACTGCGTGAGCAGATGTTTGGAACATTCTGGCGAGACATAGGGTTCTACTTAGGAAGCAGCGCAAGAGGGGTGCCCTGTCATCCAATCTCCCGGCGCTCTTGGAATTTAATTACCACCCCCACCAACCCCACCTCAGGATGCATCTGTTTTCATTCTCAGACTATTCTTCCTCCCAGATCCACTGCCTTTTAACCTTTATTGAACAGTCGCTGCTATATGCAATTTTCATGCTTTTTTCATTTAACCTCTCAGCGGCCTCATGAGGTAGGTACTTTTAGCCTCGTTTTACAGATGAGCAAACTGAGGCTCTAGGAGGCTATATAATCTGCCCGTCTAGTGCTTGGCAGAGCTAACTTTGAACCCAGATCTCCCTGATGTCAGAATCCAAGCCCTTGACCGCTATTCCATGCTACTCTGCCTTTGCGGTAGTTCACGCTCGCTGAACACTTGTTACCGTTATTTTGGTCGGTGTCTCATCGTTTGTTGTTCTGGGTAAGTGTCACTTCCCATTGGCCTTGTCATCTTTGTGCTGGTTTTTACAGATGAGGAGACTAAACGTGCCGAGGAACATAAGGCACAGTGGCTAGGGACTTCCCTGGTGGTCTGGTGGCTAGTTCACGCTCCCAGTGCAGGGGGCCTAGCTTTGATCCTTGGTCAGGGAACTAGATCCCGCAACTACGAGTTCCCAGGTCCCACCTAAAGATCCTGTATGCCACGATGAAGACTGAAGGTCTTCTGTGCTGCAACTGAGACTCTGCACAGCCAAATAAACAACTAAATACTAAAAAAAAAAAAAAAAAAAGACACAGGGGTTAAAAGCAGAAACTCAAGTCTAACTGCCTGGGTTTGAGCCTGGCTCTGCCACTTACTTACAGTCGGACATAACTGGGCAACTCAACAACAGCAACAGCTGCCACTCACCAGCTGTGTGACCTAGGGCAACTTACTTAACTTCTCTGTGCCTCAGTCGCCTTCTTCTGTAAAATGAGAATGAGAGCTGTTAGGATGACTGACGGAGCAATTCACAGAAAGCACTGTGCCTGACACACTACAAGCACTCCCCATGGCTGAGTGGCTGTTCCACTCCCATTGTTTGCTGCCTGTTCAGTCGTTCAGTCATGTCTGACTCTCTGCGACCCCATGGATTGCAGCACGCCAGGCTCTCCTTCACCATCTCCCAGAGTTTGCTCAAATTCATCTCCATTGAGTTGGTGATGCAATCTAACCATCTCATCCTCTGCCTCCCCCTTCTCCGTCTTTTGCAAAATTTCTCCACATCAGAGTCCCTGCTCCCTGCTTTATTTGATTCTTAAGCCCTGATTCTGGTATCGAAGGCCATCAATACCTCAACCCCACTCTCTATCTAGTCACAGAATTTGTCCTCTCCCCAGCATACCTGTAACTGTCTCCCATCCGTGGCTTTTACACACACTGTTTACCTGCAGACCCTCACCTGTGAACCTGTCTTCAGGATCCTCCCGAGTCTCCTCCTGACTCCTGCTGCTGCCCACAGCAACATGAAACTTCACTAACCAGCCTTCCCTAACTCAAGGGAGCAGAACCAGCAGCCACAGAAAGCCTGGGGTTGGGGATTAGAAGCTCAGATTCCTGACTCCACACTCAAAGGGTTTGATATAGTAGATCTGGGGCAAAGCCCAAAGTGTGCCTGCTCCTTGCATCAAAGGGTAGAAAACTGAATCATGCTTCTCTGCAAATCAACAATAAACGGGGAGAGAGACAGGAAAGGTGGGAGGGAGGAGAAAAAAAACAATAAATGGGGTTGTATGTGTGTGTTTGGGAAAGATGAGAAAGGATATAATCCAAGCTGTCAACATCTTTAACACAGAAGTATGCATAAAGAAAACCAAAAACAGCAGTGGGAGGAGAGAAAGAGAAATAAATGTTGAAAGAAAGGAAGAAGAATGTGTAACTAGCAGCAGCAGCAGCAGCAAGGTAATTGATGTTAACTAAACTTACTGTGGTAGTCATTTCACAATATATACGGACATAAATCAAGCCGTCACGTTGCACCTTGAACTAATTTGATGTTCTAAGTCAACTAAATCTCAATTTTAAAAATTGGGAAAAATTAGGTTGTGATGATGGTTGCAGAACTCTGGTTATATACTAAAACCATTAAACTGACTTTGTTTGGCTGTAGGACATGGGGGATCTCAGTTCCTCGACCAGGGATCGAACCCATGCCCCCTGCATTGGAAGCATGGAGTCTTAACCACTGAATGGCCAGGGAAGTCCCCGAACAGACATTTTAAGTGATGAGTTATATATATGAATTATATATCAATAAAGATCTTAATAAAACAAGAAAATAAGCCTGAATAAAACGCTGCATGTATAATAAAGTGACTGGGTATACATACGTGCATCAGTGTAAACCACAGTGGGCGTGTGCGTTAGTCGCTTAGTCGTGTCCGACTCTGCAAACCCATGGACTGTAGCCCACCAGGCTTCGCTGTTCGTGGAATTCTCCAGGCAAGAATACTGGAATGGATTGCCATTCCCTTCTCCAGAGGAACTTCCCCACCCAGGGGATGGTCTCCTGCATCACAGGCAGATTCTTTACCGTTTGTGCTACAGGGAAGTCCCGAAAACACAGTGAGTCAGGTGGAAAGATGGACTTCAAAGGTACATTTGAAATATTGCTAGGTGGTTAGACTTCAGGTGATTTTTACTTCCTTGTTTATCCTTTTCTGTATTATTCAAATAGTTTAGCATGAATATTTATTTTCATAGATATAAAATAGAAAAACAATAAAGGCACTTTTATTTGGGTGGTACCTCCTCTCCAAATCCCACCTCAGGTTCACGTGATGCTCAGAGTTCGGTCCCCTATCTTAGGTGTCTGTCCCTGGATCCCCAGCCAAGCTATAAGCTACAGGTATAAGAACCATGGTATGTCTATTCCTGGGTGCCAAGGGCTCCCAAGTACTGATACCTACATTCGTGAAGCTCCAAACACAGCGAATGCTCAAGAAATAATTGCCAGATGCGGCCCCGTCCACTGCTTCTAAATGAGCTTCTCATGATTTCATGAAGATGTCTTATGAGTTCAATCAGATTGTAAATTCTGCAAGAACAAGGGGAACCTTGACCTTCCTTTTACCTGCCTTTGCCCCTGCCCAGCTCTGATCTAGGCACATAGTGACCCTGAAGGGTAGAAGAAAAATCGAGGCAGGAAAAACACCTGCTGAAGGAAGGGGCTCACAACCCCTCAATGCCTGCGTCCGTTTTACGGTCATCCTCTTTACCGACAGTAGAGGGCGCTCTAATTCCACACAGCAGAAATTTCCAACCCTCTCTTTTCTTTAGAACTCCGGGTCATGGGGGCCGAAAAAAAAAAAAAAAAGACCCAGAAATCCAAGGTCCCGCCCGCATTGTTCCTGAATCAGACTTGCTAGCAAGCCTGCCAGGGAATCCCTCCTTTGAACAAACACCTCAGGAAATTTTCTCTGGATCAAGCAAGTGCAAAAAACTGTCACACAGCCTATCTGGACCTCCCTGATAGCTCAGACGGTAAAGAATCGCCGGCAATGCAGGAGACCCCGGTTTGATTCCTGGATTCGGAAGATCTGCCGGAGAAGGCATAGGCTACCCACTCCTGTATTCTTGGGCTTCCCTGATGTCTCAGACGGTGAATCCGCCTGCAATGAGGGAGACCTGGGTTCAATCCCTGGGTTGGGAAGATCCCCTGGAGAAAGGAATGGCTACCCACTCCAATATTCTGGCCTGGAGAATTCTGCAAAGAGTGTGACAGGACTGAGCCATTTTCGTTTTCTTCATATAGCCCTCCAGGTGTTTGCAAGGTAACTAACCATGATTCCGACAAGCAAAGAGCCCAGAGAGACCTGCAGTGGCGTGAATCGAAACGAGGAAACAAATTCTTCAGCCAGGTTGTCACACTTGAGCCCCAGGGCTACATGATGGCGTTGCCCAGAGGGTAGGCTATTACAAGCTTTCCGTTCAGTTCAGTTGCTCAGTTGTGTCCAACTCATTGTGACCTTGTGGACTGAAGCACACCAGGCTTCCTTGTTCATCACCAGCTCCCAGAGCTTGCTCAAACTCATGTCCATCAGTCAGTGATGCCATCCAACCACCTCATCCTCTGTTGTCCCCTTCTCCTTCCACCTTCAATCTTTCCCAGCATCAGGGTCTTTTCCAATGAATCAGTTCTTAGCATTAGGTGGCCAAAGTATTGGAGCTTCAGTTTCAGCATCAGTCCTTCTAATGAATATTCAAGATTGATTTCCTTTAGGATTGACTGCTTTGATCTCCTTGCAGTCCAAGGGACTCTCAAAGTCTTCTTCAACACCACAGTTCAAAAGCATCAATTCTTCTGCAGCTCAGCTTTCTTTACGATCCAACTCTCACATCCATACATGGAAAAACCATAGCTTTGACTATAGGGACCTTTGTTGGTAATGTCTCTGCCTTTTAATACGCTGTCTAGGTTTGTCATAGCTTTTCTTCCAAGGAACAAGCATCTTTTAATTTCATGGTTGCACTCGCCATCTGCAGTGATTTTGGAGCCCAAGAAAAGAAAGTCTGTCACTGTTTTCATTGTTTCCCTATCTATTTGCCATGAACTGATGGGACCGGCTGCCGTGATCTTTGTTTTTTGAATGTTGAGCTTTAAGCCAGCCTTTTCATACTCCCCTTTCACTTTCATCAAGGGCTCTTTAGTTTCTCTTTGCTTTCTGCCATTAGGGAGGTGTCATCTGCATATCTGAGGTTACTGATATTTCTCCTGGCAATCTTGATTCCAGCTTGTGCTTCATACAGCCCAGGATTTCCCATGATGTACTCTGCATATAAGTTAAATAAGCAGGGTGACAATATACAGCCTTGATGTACTCCTTTCCCAATTTGGAACTAGTCCGTTGTTCCATGTCCAGTTTTAACTGTTGCTTCTTAACCTGCATACAGATTTCTCAGGAGGCAGGTCAGCTGATCTGGTATTCCCATCTCTAAGAATTTTCCACAGTTTGTTGTGATCCACAGTCAAAAGCTTTAGAATACTCAATGAAGCAGAAGTAGATGTTTTTCTGTAATTCTCTTGCTTTCTATGATCCAACTGATGTTGGCAATTTGATCTCTGACTCCTCTGCCTTTTCTAAATCCACCTTGAATATCTGGAAGTTCTTGGTTCACATACTGTTGAAGCCTCGCTTGGAGAATTTTGAGCATTACTTTGCTAGCATGTGGGATAAGTGCAATTGTGCAGTAGATTGAACATCTTTTGGCATTGCCCTTTTGGGGATTGGAATGAAAACTGACCTTTTCCAGTCCTGTGGCCACTGCTGAATTTTCCAAATTTGCTGGCATATTGAGTACAGCACTTTCACAGCATCATCTTCCAGGATTTGAAATAGCTCAGCTGGAATTCCATCACCTCCACTAGCTTTGTTCCTAGGGATGCTTCCTCAGGCCCACTTGACTTCCCACTCCAGGATGTCTGGCTCTAGGTGAGTGATCACACCATTGTGGTTATCTGGGTCATGAAGATCTTTTTTGTGTAGTTCTTCTGTGTATTCTTGCCACCTCTTCTTAATATCTTCTGCTTCTGTTCGGTCCATACCATTTCTGTCCTTTATTGAGCCCATCTTTGCATGAAATGTTCCCTTGGTGTCTCTAATTTTCTTGAAGAGATCTCTAGTCTTTCCCATTCTTTTGTTTTCCTCTATTTCTTTGCATTGATCACTGAGGAAGGCTTTCTTATCTCTCCTTGCTATTTTTTGGAACTCTGAATTCAGATGGATATCTCTCCTTTTCCCCTTTGCCTTTAGCTTCTCTTCTTTTTTCAGCTATTTGTAAGGCCTCCTCAGACAACCATTTTGCATTTCTTATACTTGGGATGGTTTTAATCACTGCCTCCTGTACAATGTCACGAACCTCCATCCATAGTTCTTCAGGCACTCTGTCTATCAGATCTGATCCCTTGAATCTATTTGTCACTTTCACTATATAATCATAAGGGATTTGATTTAGGTCATATGTGAATGGTCTAGTGGTTTTCCCTATTTTCTTCAATTCAAGTCTGAATTCTGCAATAAGGAGTTCATGATTTGAACCACAGTCAGCTCCCGGTCTTGTTTTTGCTGACTGTATAGAGCTTCTCCATCCTTGGCTGCCAAGAATATAATCAGTCTGAATTCAGTGTTGACCATCTGGTGATGTCCATGTGTAGAGTCATCTCTTGTGTTTTTAGAAGAGGGTGTTTGTTATGACCAGTGCATTCTGTTGGCAAAACTCTGTCTTTGCCCTGCTTCATTTTGTACCCAAGGCCAAACTCGCCTGTTATTCTAGGTATCTCTTGAATTCCTACTTTTACATTCCAGTCCCCTCTGATGAAAAGGACATCTTTTTTTTTTTTTTTTTTGGTGTTATTTCTAGAAGGTCTTACAGGTCTTCATAGAACTGTTCGACTTCAGCTTCTTCAGCATTAGTGGTTTGGGCATAGACTTGGATTACTGTGATATTGAATGGTTTGCCTTGGAAACAAACAGAGATCATTCTGTTGTTTTTGAGATTGCACTCAAGTACTGCATTTCGTACTCTTTTGTTGACTATGAGGGCTATTACAGGCTTTGTCTTGTACTATCTGTTGATCGGAACGTTCCCATAATCTTTACATTTATTTCCTCATTTGTAAAGTAGGGACGATGTGGACCTGAGAGACTGCTATGAGAATTCAGTGAGATAAACAGCAATTGTATTTATATAGCAAGCAGGCATTTGGTTAAATGTCAGTTGTCATCCTTCTAAAATTAGCTGATTTTTGAGCACCTACTACCAGCCAAGCCCTGCTTCACATTTTACATTCAAACGATGTTCATTTATCTTCTCCTTTCTGTTTTGCCATGCAGCATGTGGGATCTGGAGAGTCCCTTAAACAGCCAGGAAATCAAACCAGCCAATCAACCCTGGTTGACTCAGGGGAAATCAAGCCTGAATATTCATTGGAAGGACTGATGCTGAAGCTGAAGCTCCAATATTTGGCCACCTGATGCAAAGAGCTGACTCATTGGAAAAGACCCTGGTGCTGGGCAAGATTGAGGGCAAGAGGAAAAGGGGGTGACAGAGGATGAGATGGTTGGATGGCATCATCGACTCAACGGACATAATTTTGAGCAAACTCCAGGAGATGGTGAAGGACAGGGAAGCCTGGTGTGCTGCAGTCTATGGGGCTGCAAAGAGTTGGACATGACTCAGCGACTGAAAAACAACAATGTGGAATCTAGTTCCACCACCAGAGATAGAACCTGTGTCCCTGCCTTGGACTCACAGAGTCTTACCCACTGGACAGCCAGGGAAGTCCCTTATTTGCTCCTTTAAGCCTCGAAACAGCCCTGTGAGGTACGTTCTATTTCTCTCCCTATTTCACAGGTAAGAAAACTGAGACAAAGAGGTTAAGCAGCCGGCCCACTGTTTCCCAGCCAGGAGGTGGAGATCTAGGATGTGAATTCAAGAAATGTGGCTCCAAGCCCCAGGAGGAGCTGACCCCATGGGAGCAAAACTAAAACATCCTTTAGGAATCCTAATAATTGGGACTTCTCTGGTGGTGTAGTGGTTGATTCTGGGCTTCCAATGCAGGGGCCCAGGTTCGGTCCCTGGTCTGGGAGCTAAATCCCACATACCCCTGTCACAGCTGAAATCCTGCAAGACCCAGGGTAGCCGAAAAAGAAAAGTTGCCCTTGGTTTCTTTGGGGAAATGTAGACCACTCAGGTGAGGGAGTCCAAAAATGAGTTGAGGGGCCAAATATAGGCTGCCAGCCAGGATTCCTCACCCTAACGAGTTTTCCGGGACTGACTCTTAGACACCTGAATTACCAGGAAGGGCTTAGGGTCTTGCTAAAGCCAGTTGCTGTTGGCCCACCTGCCTTGGACTAATGTCCATTAGTTGCAACTCAACATCAGTTCAGTTCAGTTCAGTCACTCAGTCGTGTCCGACTCTTTGCGACCCCATGAACTGCAGCAGGCCAGGCCTCCCTGTCCATCACCAACTCCTGGAGTCCACCCAAACTCATGTCCATCGAGTCAGTGATGCCATCCAGCCATCTCATCCTCTGTCGTCCCCTTCTCCTCCTGCCCCCAATGCCTCCTAGCATCAGAGTCTTTTCCAATGAGTCAGCTCTTCGCATGAGGTGGCCAAAGTGCTGGAGTTTCAGCTTTAGCATCACTCCTTCCAAAGAACACCCAGGACTGATCTTTAGGATGGACTGGTTGGGTCTCCTTGCAGTCCAAGGGACTCTCAAGAGTCTTCTTCAATACCACAGTTCAAAAGCATCAATTCTTCGGCGCTCAGCTTTCTTCACAGTCCAACTCTCACATCCATACATGACCAATGGAAAAACTATAGTCTTGACTAGATGGACCTTAGTCAGCAAAGTAATGTCTCTGCTTTTGAATATGCTATCCAGGTTGGTCATAACTTTCCTTCCAAGGAGTAAGCGTCTTTTAATTTCATGGCTGCAGTCACCATCTGCAGTGATTTTAGAGCCCAAAAAAATAAAGTCTGACACTGTTTCCACTGTTTCCCTATCTATTTCCCATGAAGTGATGAGACCAGATGTCATGATCTTCGTTTTCTGAATGTTGACCTCTAAGCCAACTTTTTCACTCTCCTCTTTCACTTTCATCAAGAGGCTTTTTAGTTCCTCTTCACTTTCTGCCATAAGGGTGGTGTCATCTGCATATCTGAGGTTATTGATATTTCTCCCAGCAATCTTGATTCCAGCTTGTGCTTCTTCCAGTCCAGCGTTTCTCATGATGTACTCTGCATACAAGTTAAATAAGCAAGGGGACAATATACAGCCTTGATGTACTCCTTTTCCTATTTGGAACCAGTCTGTTGTTCCATGTCCAGTTTTAACTGTTGCTTCCTAACCTGCATATAGGTTTCTCAAGAGGCAGGTCAAGTGGCCTGGTATTCCCATCTCTTTCAGAATCTCAATTTAGGACCTGGTTAATTCCAGAAAGCCCTGGTTTCTGGACTCCGTCCACTGGAAGCAAGGCCTTTGTGAGGACACAAAGGGACAAGAGGGAAATCACACTGAACCAGTGTCCTCCCAACATGGCGTTGGGGTTACGTCCACTCACGGGCCTGGCTTGACTCACAAGCTATTGATAATCCTGAACAAGCCAACAGAAACCTCGAAGTCACAATTCCGGGTGGAGAGACGCAATGGAGCCTGGGAACACTGTTTCCTGGGGGAGGGGCACCCAGATTCCAGAGGACGGGGATGGACGAAGCTTTTGCTTTCATGCAGCTTCCAGGTTCACACCCGGAGCGGGGTGGTCAGGGTCCTGGCAGGACACAGCTGCCACTTTCTCAAGTGCGTGCATGCGTGTCCAGTCACTTTAGTCATGTCCCACTCTTTACAACCCCCATGGACTGTAGCCTGCCAGGCTCCTCTGTCCATGGGATTCTCCAGGCAAGAATCCTGGAGCAGGTTGCCATGCCCTCCTCCATGGGATCTTCCCAATCCAGTGAGATGATGCAAACAGGCTTTCCTGCCTGGGATCTTTACCAAAGTGGGAGCGGATGTAGGCAGACCTAAGGATGGCGTGTCCGGGGGTGGGGCTGGGGCGGGTAACAGTGGGGAGCTGTTGGCAGGCCTGGGCCTGGCTGGGTAGGGGGGGCTGGAAATGGCTACCATGGGAGGGGCTGTCCTGGGAGGACCGGTGACTCAAAGCCCAGAGGCGGGGAGGGGCAATAAATACCTCCACCTCTGCCTCGCTCCAGTCCTGCCCTCCAGCCTTTTTTTTTTTTTAATATTTATTTATTTGGGTGTGCCAGTTCTTAGTTGTGGCACGCAGGTTTTTCAGTCGCCCAACGAGGGATCTCTGACCAGGGCTCAACCCCGAGCCCCTTGCATTAGGCACTGGGAGTCTCAGCCAGTGGACCACCAGGGAAGTCCTTGCCCCTTGATCTCCTATTCGCTGCTCCATTTGCTGAAATCAACCACCAGGCAGAGACGAGGGCGACTCTGAGGGGCGCACAGCAGGGTGGAGGCATTCAGAGACCACCTGTGCGGAGCAGACGAGACCCCCCACACTGTAGGCATGGTTATGGAGATCTGGTGGTGTCAGAAGACATGTATGTTTGGTCTCCATCCCAGGGTCCTGGCACAGAGCTTGTAAACCCTTGTAAAACTGAGCAATGAGGTGATCAGAATGTCTTTTGTTATACTGTTTGATCTTAGTCCCCGTTCCTTAAGTAGAGCTTCTGAGACCTTTGTACCTCCAAAGTGACTGAGTGTCTTTCTGTATGTAAAGGAGATGATTGATGACAGAACTACACGGTGAGGGGTGGGGAGTGGTCTTCATCTGGACTGGAAAGACCCCGGGCATGGTTAGAGGGTTAAACATTTCAGCCCCATCCCCACCCCTGACCTCTGGGGGTGGGGTTAGAGATTGAGGTAATCACCTGAATGGGTGACTCATTCATGCTTTTATAAGGAAATCTCCATGAAAATCCTAAATGAAAGGGTTGGCTTTGTTTGTGCTTGGGGATATTTTCAGGAGCCTGGAGGGTGGGACACTTGTGTCCTTTATAATATCCTTTATGCATGCTGGGCATGCTTAGTCGAGTCCAATTCTTTGCAACCCATGGGCTGTCACCCACCAGGCTCTTCTATCCATGGAATTTCCCAGGCAATACTGGAGTGGGTTGCCATTTCCTCCTCCAGGGGATCTTCCTGAGTCAGGGATCAAACTCACGTCTCTTGTGTCTCCTACATTGTCAGATGCAATCTTTACCACTAGTGCCTCTTGGGAAGCCCAAATATCCTTTATAATAAGTCAGTAATTGGGACTTCCTTGCCAGTCCGGTGGTTAAGACTCCATGCGCTTCCACTGCAGAGGGAGCAGGTTTGATCTGTGATCGGGGGACTAAGATCCCCCATGTCCCGTGGCGCAGCCAAAACAGCAGCAATAATAAACCTGTAAGGCTGGGCTAGTGATGAAACATCCACCTGCCAAGGCAGGAGATGCAGGAGATGTGGGTTTGATCCCTGGGTCGAGAAGTTCCCCTGGAGGAGGAAATGCCAACCCACTCCAGGATTCTCGCCTGGGAAATCCCATGGACAGAGGAGCCTGGAGGGCTACAGTCCATGGGGTCACAATGAGTCGGACACGGCTGAGCATGTACAAACACTCGCAGTAGTATGTAAAGTGTTTCTCTGAGCTCTGTGAGCTGTTATAGCAGGTCATCCAATCTGAGGAGGAGGTCACGGAAGCCCCTGATTTTGTAGCCAAGTCGAGTAGAACCTTGGATGCCTCAATACTTACAAATCCAATATTTGTGACTGGTGTCTGGGGTGGGGGCTATCTTGTGATATAAAACCCTTAACCTGTTGGGTCTGCATGGACCCTGGGGGGTTAGTTTTAGAACTGAATTAAAGAATTAATTAATTAAATTAGTTAATTGAGGTTAAAAATAACCTTTACTTAATCGAATTAAAAGTTGAGTCTTCTAAAAGTCTCATGCAGGGTTTGGTGGTCCATTGTTTAACAGCTTTCACTTCTGTGGCCCAGGTTCAATCCCTGGTCGGGGGACTAAGTTTCCACAAGCCGAGTGAGTGGTGTGGTCAAAAAACAAAAGTCTCCTGCAGTATTTCTGCCTATGATTCACTGAAACAAAACACAAAATCACACGACCACATCTTGGTGTGAGAGAGGCTGAAAAGTATCTTTATTGTAGGCAATGAGACCAGGATTCTATTACTAAAGAAAAAAATGAAAATGTATATTAAGTATGTAACTAGCTACAAAGGCTAACCATAGCATCTCCATTTATTGAGCACTTGCTGTGCAGCAAACACAGTGCAGAGCACTTAATAAGTCTGGTCTGGTCAAACAAGATTGCCCTCTGGTAGCCAGGAAAACACACACAAACACACACAGAGAGCCTTTTAGACTCAGTGCGGCCCGTTCACTGTGAGCCATTGATGTGGAAAGTCTCTGTAATGTGATCCAGCAGGGAGGGAGGGGGTGATGTCCCCTTAGCATAATAAGGTCAGGATTACTGAAATCAAATCAAAATCTGTAACCAGGAGGAAATATGAGTGTCCTGTGCAGAAGGTAAGGGGGAGGGATGTTTTCAAAAGGAAATTAATCTTTGTGGTTTGAGACATGTTTGATTTTAAGTACATGGAGAGAAAAGCAGCCACTACGTGACAGTGGAAACCCCCGCTGTTCCAGCCAACCCCATCCTCCCCACTCCTGCCCCCAGAGGAGTCAACAAACGATGAGGACCAAAGTCCCTCTGTCCCCCCCTGCGAGTCAGCAGAAACTCGGAGAAGAAAGACTTTTAACAATCAGCAGACTCCGCGAACTGTGTACTTAGCAATTTACAAAAAGGGGTTTCACCAGGGACTTTGACATTTTTACAGAGAAGGGTGATGTTTCATGAGTCGTGAAAAGGTTGGAGACAGAAATAGGCGGTTCAGAGAGAAAGGGAGCATCGCAAGGCTGCCATTTCGCACAACCCCAGGGTCATGCCCACCCACAGAGAAGAGAGGATGACACCGGCTCTAAAGACTTAGGACACAGGGGATTGGAATGGAGGAGAGGGAAGGGGTTGGAAGAACTGTTGGAGGGCTAGAGGCTGAAGCAGTGGGAGATGCCCCGGGAATGGAGACAGGCTTGGGGTTCCCAAGTATCTGGGGAGGCTGCATCTGAACTACAAGTAGCCAGTCTGAACAAAGACCCCTGAGCCAACACTTGGCACAGAGACAGAGATATTGCCAGGGCTCAGGGGTTCCACAAGACTAATCAAAGGGCACGTGAGGGTCACCAGTGTAGACCAAAGAACAGCTGACCCAACTTTGTCATATCATTCCATCTGGCTTTGCTAGCTAGTCTGGCCTGAACAGGTGGACCAATGAGATGCAAGGAGGGCCATGGTCTGAGCTAAGGCCAGAAGGCTTCCCCCAAACTATTTTGCCTGGATAGGAATCCCACCACTCCCGTACAACACAAGAGATAGGAAGCCCTGAGTTACAATTAAGCGTGCATCTGTGCATGCTAGGTCGCTTCAGTTGTGTCTGACTCTGCGATCCCAGGGGCTGTAGCCCGCCAGGCTCCTCTGTCCATGGGTTTCCCCAGGCAAGAATGCCGGAGTAGGTTGCCATGCCCTCCTCCAAAGGATCTTCCCGACCCAAGGATGGAACCCGCGTCTCCTGCGGCTCCTGCATTGGCAGGCGGACTCTTTACTGCTGAGCCACAGCCTAAGCGTACATACTGACCGCCCTAACACGTGGAAGTCTTGGGTCAGGAGTAAGTTGATTTCAGAATGCTTAAGTGATGTTCCCAGATTCCAGTCACCATCACCATCATCCCAAAGCTAAGAGGGTTTGATATCATTAGGATCCCAGATTCTCTTGATCTTCCCTCTCAGCAGTCCACAGCATCAGCTTCCCTGAAGGTCAACTGCCCAGACGGTCACAGAGTGGCTGCCGCCACTCACTGAGGCACCTTGGTTTCGCAGAGGGTTGGCGGAGGAGAGGGAGGGGCTGCTCACACCCCTTAGCTCAGACCACGCCCCTCCTTGCATCTTATTGGTCCACCTGTTCAGGCCAGACTGAATCCATCGCTAGCAAAGAGAGATGGAATTATGTGACAAAGTTGGGTCAGCTGTTCTTAGTGTGGTCCCAAGACCAGCAACATGCACATTGTCTGAGAACTTGTCAGAGATGCAGATCCTTCAGCCTCGTCTCACACCTGTCCAATCACAAACCCTAGGGGTGGGACCCAGCGGGCTGGATTTTCACGAGCTCTCCGGGGATTCTGATCCAGGAACCCCTGCCTTAGGTAAAGGTCTTTTGGAACTGCTCTCAAGGTCTAGTCGTGGGGACGACTTTGGAGGAAGATAGTGGGGCCGTTTGAGGGTGGGGGAGGGGAAGAATACCCTCTTCAGTGGGCATTGCAGCGCCTGCTGTAAACAGCGAGATGCCAGGGACAGTGTTGACTCAGGAGTCTGCATCTGCAGTAAGGAGACAGCAAGACTAAAGTCTCCTCTTAGGACCAACCGGCTGACCCCCACCGCAGAGGAAAAGGATAAGTCCAACGGACAGGAGGAAAAAAAAAAAAAAAAAACTACACGCATACTATGTCATTTGACCTCACAGCTTCCTCTAGAAGGGATGTTATTAAATTCTCAGTTTTTAGTGATGAGGAAATCGAGGTTCAGCGAAGTCGCTGCTGCAAGGCTACACACAGCCGCCTATTCCACATACATCTCTTCCATCTTCGTGTCCACGTGATGTACCAGTGGCAGGGGCACTGGGAGTCGTGGGCACCGAAGGGGTGCTTTGGTGTAGACAACTTTAAAACTGTAATAAAGCAGGCTAATAAGTCCTTCATTGTGAAGGTGTAACGGCAGTTTTTAACGATCAAAATGCAACAGCAATTCTAATTATTTCTCAAAAAGACTGGGGAAAAATAATAAAAGAAAAAAATATAATAGCAATTCTAAATAAGGTCAGAGGCAAGATTCTCTCCCCTGAGTTGGTTTTGGGTTCTAAACAATCTCTGTGGTTAACCGTTCAATTTTAATAATAGAAATGATGATATAGGGTGTTCTCTGGCTACCCAGTGGTTAGGACTCTGTGCTGTCACTGCCGAGGGCCTGGGTTCAGTCTCTGGTTGGGGAACTAAGATTCCACAAGCCCCGTGGCATGGCAAAAAAATAAAAAGACAAAATAAAAGTTAAAATATGACACAAATAATATAGATTAAAAGCAAGCACTTTTAAATAACTTCTCTTTTAACAAACATTGTAGTCTCTGTGCTAAGTCACTTCAGTTGTGTCCGACTCTCTGTGACCCCACGAACTGTAGCCTGCCAGGGTCCTCTGTCCATAGGATTCTCCAGGCAAGAAAACTGGAATACGTTGCCATATGCCCCTCCAGGGGATCTTCCCAACTCAGGGACTGAACCCACGTCTTTTTTGTCTCCTGCATTGGCAGGTGGGTTCTTTACCATTAAGCTACCAGGGAAGCCCTCCATGTAGGGAGCTAACTCAGAGAATTCTCAGTTATACAGCTGATCCCTGACACAGTTGGTCTCAGCCATCTTGGTTTCAAAAGAAAGTTTATAATAATATGAAATTACAGGGCATGGTTTATCACTTCCAGCCCCTTTGGTACTACATCTCCCTCATTTAAACAGATTAAAAAAAAAATAGTACAGTGATTGCTAAGATGAAGAAACAGAACCTAGCCTGCTTCATTTCTGTCAATCTATAGGGCCACTTGGAGTTTTTATTTGTGTTTAAAATTTAAAACAGTGAAACAGCAGGTAACTGACAAGGTGGAATGCTTTCATTCAGTCAGTGTTCATTGCAGTTCATGCATGAAATAGTTTACTGAATGTCAATAATACCTTTAAAATTGAAATGCATTCCTACCTCCTAATTGTTGACAGTTTTAAAATGAAAGAATGAATCAAGAAAATGATGATGCTGATGATTAATACTGAAAATATTTTTCTCATCTAGACGTTACCGGAAGGTGAGGGGTCCAGCTGCTCGTCTCTCAAAAGCCGATAAACAGGGCAGGTTGGTGGAAAGGAAAGTTTGCTTTATTTCACATGCCAGGAACCGGGGGCAAAGGCCAACTCCACCCCCACTGACAACCGGTGGGGCAAGAGCCTTTATAGACAGACGGGGGAGGCTACAGGCAGAAACAGCGCAGTCAGCTCTGACAGTCACCTTCAGATTGGTCATCAGCGGTCTGACCAGTGTCGTCTGGTTAAGCACAGCTCATCTTCAGTTCTGCGGTCCACTTGTTCACATTTCTTTGAGGCCAGCTCTTGGAATTGTGGCGGCTTATGTCTTGGGTACAGTCTGGTCATCACGTAGTCAATTTCTTCTCCCTGGGGTTTTAGTATCTATAAGACAGCTCACAGGATGTGGCTCAGAATATTATTGGTGGCCCTCGAGAAAGAACGAAAGGTCTTTGACTGTCCTTAATCACTACATTATTTGGTCTCCTTTGACTGAGTTCCTTTGTTTCTGCATTTCTCATTTCTCTGATTAAACTTATTCATTGACTAAAGTTTTCCACAGGCAAAAGGCAGACAGACTGTGACCCCATGGCTTGTAGCCTGCCAGGCTCCTCTGTCCATGGGATTTTCGGGAATGTTAAAGATGATATATGCTAGGTCAAGTACAGTTCTTCAAATGTCTGAGGACGATTTTATGTTATTGCTGAGAGTTCTCTCTTCCTGGCTAAATGGCCCTAATTCCTTTGTCTGCTCCTCAGCTGACACATTTCAGACGTCTGCTTGCCCAGTGTCACAGCTAGAGCCTAGTGGAGGCCTTCTAGGACTGTGGCATCCAGAGAGGAGAATTCTGCAGGAGAGGAGAGCCAACACAAGCTTTAGAATCAGGTGTGCCTGGCTGCAAATCCAGGATGTGGCCATGTGACCTTGCGCAGGTCATTTTCTCACTGAGCATGTTTCCTCATCTCTACAATTTGGTTAAGGATGTTTATCATCTCTTAGGGTTAATGTGAGGATTAGATGAGCTAATTTATTGTTTATCGAGGTGTGGTTATTCATCCTTTTTCCCTCCCCACCTTCTAAGCGGAGAGGATTCTTGCCAACTCAGCTCCATGATACCTTGCCTTTATTATGCAGGACCCTAGTCCTGGGTTATATCTTGGGAAAGAAGGGGTCAGGCAGTTTTGAGATCTGAGAGTGTGTCTAAGGGACTACCTTCTCTAGGGAGAGCTCTCTGTAAGGGAAGAAGTGTTTTGAAGAAGTCATCCTCTGCATTGAAAATAAGCTCCCTCCAAATCCAAATCCACACCTATTAGGATAGCTACAATGAAAAAGACTGACCTAATTGAGTGCTGGTGAGCATGTGGAACAAACGGAACTCTCATGCCCTGCTGTTAGAAATGTCAACTGGGAGGATTTCCTGGTGGTTCAGTGGTTAGGACTTCATGCTTCCACTGCCTGGGCACAGGTTCAGTCCTGCAAAACACACACACACACACACACACACACACACGCAAGAAATGTAAAGTGATGCCAATACTTTGTAGTTTGTAGTTCTGTTTTTTGTGGGGGCTTTTTGGTTTTGTTTTTTGGCCACTGGGCAGGCAGGATCTTAGCTTCCCAGCCAGGGATCAAATCTGTGTTCCCTACACTTCAGGGAACACTGGAGTACTAGAGTACTAACCGCTGCATTGCCAGGGAATTCCCAGTTTGCAGTTTCTTAAAGAGCTGAATGTATAACTACCGTCTGATCTAGCTGTTTCACTTTTAGGTATCCACCCTTAAGACATGAAAATATGTCCAGAAGCAAACTTGTACCACTAATGTTCCTAGCAGCTTTATTTGTGAAAGTGAGAAGCGTTTTAGTCCCTCAGTCCTGTCTGAATCTTTGCGACCTCATGGACTGGAGCCTGTCAGGCCCTTCGAGCCATGGAATTCTCCAGGCAAGAATACCGGAGTAGGTAGCCATTCCTTTCTCCAGGGGATCTTCCCGACCCAGAGATTGAACCTGGGTCTCCCCACATTGCGGGCAGATTCTTTATCGTCTGAGCCACCAGGGAAGCCCAGTTGGAAGCAACCCAGTGACCAGCAACCAAAATGGATAAACAAAGGGTGTTCCATCCATACCATTGAATGGGACTTGGCAACAAAGTGAAAGGAGTTAATTAGACATAAAACTACGTGAGCGAATCTCAAAATAACTACACGGAGTGAAAGAAGGCAGGCGAAAATGAGAATTACTGTGTGATTTCACTGAGATAAAAGTCCAGAAAATACAGAGTCATCTGCAGTGATCGAAGGCAATCTAGTGGTTACCGGGTACGGAGGGAGGGCGGGAGAGGCGGGAGGAAAGGATTACAAAACGCAGGAGGAAACCCTTGGAGGTTACAGGTATATTCATTATCTTGATTGTGGTGATAGTTTCATAGGTAGACTTCTGTCAAAACTTGTCAAATTATACACTTTAAACATGTGCAGTTTATTGTATGTCAATTACACTGCAACAGAGCCTTTGTTAACAATGTACTCACCCATTTGCATTCTTTTGAGAGACTGGGAAAGGGTCTTAATTACTTTCATTTTTTTCCTGACAAATAAGTCACCACGCAGCGACAAGGCCACCAGAAGCCCTGGGTATATTCAGTTTACATATATTACGCAGACAGCTTGGTGCCTGGCTCAATGAAAAGCAGTGATTGGGATTATTAATGCAGCATTCCAGGTACCATCTGAATGAATTATCTATTTAGACCAGAAGCTGACAATTCAGAGAGCTTTAGGGGCCAGGCAGGTGAAATAAAGCAACAGTGAGACAAGCATATATAATAGGTAATGGTAGAGACTGGGCTTCTCTGGCAGTTCAGACAGTAAAGAATCTGCCTGCAGTGCAGGAGACCCGGGTTCTATCCCTGGGTCGGGAAGATCCCCTGGAGAGAGGAACAACCACCCAACCCAGCGTTCTTGCCTGCGAAATCCCATGGACAGAGGAGCCTGGTGGGCCACAGTCCATGGGATTGCAAAGAGTCGGACACGACTGAGCGACTAACACACACACACAATGGCAGAGACTATGGCAAAAATAATTTATGTCCGGTCCGAATGCATTCAGGTTCTAAGTGTTAAACAGCACTCATGGGTGGCCTGACTTGGACAAGTTTGGGGATAGGGGGTGGCTTGGCAGTCACTGCACTATCTCTATGACAGAATATATCAGGTCAAGCAGGTCCTTGAAACTTAGTGATTCGATAGCAACAGCTGACTTTTTTTTTGTTTTTGTTTTTATATATAAAAAAATCTTGGCCACACCCCCATGACATGTGGGATCTTAGTTCCCTGACCAGGGATCGAACTGTCACTCCCTGCACTGGAAGGCAGAGTCTTAACCACTGGACTTCCGGGGAGTTGCAGCATCAACTGACGTTTTAAACATGCTTTTATTCGGTCCTCCTGACAACACCGTATGCTGGGTAAGATTATCCCCATTTTCTAGATGAGAAAATGGATGTTCACCAGGACTCCCACCCAGGGCCAGTGAATCTAAGACTCTGCCTTGCTGCTTCTCATCCTGGCTTGAGTTTTTCCCCATCCAGCTGCACCTGTGATTGTATTAGCTCTGTTTACTCTGGTGGACAAAACTCAGCTGTTTCTCCATTCTCACAGTGGTCTCCTCTGAGACCAAGGGTATTCTGGAAGGAGAAAGAGCTCAAGAAGCCCCCTGGTGGACATTCCAGGGGAAAAAAAAAAAGAGTTGGAAACGCTCCAATTTAAAAAAAAAATAAATTCGCTTTGTAAGGAGTTCATCTGTGTCTGAACATCCTCGGATACAATGCAGGTAAGTTCACTTTAAGGAAGCTATTATCTATGGTCAGTAATTATGTAATACCTTTATACGGTGTCAGATGGTAACCAGACTTATCATCGTGATTGTTTTGAAATGTATAGACATACTGAATCACTGTGTCGTGTAACAGGAACTAACGTAGTATTGTGGATCGATTACACTTCAAAAAACAAACTGGGGGACTTCCCTGGTAGCCCAGTGACTGAGAATCTGCGCTCCCAACGCAGGGGCCCGGGTTCAGTGCCTGGTCAGGGAACTAGGTCTCACTTGCTACAAATTGGCAGGCCAAAACTAAAGATTCTGAATGCCAAAACTAAGACCCCTACCAGACAAATAAGTCAATATTAAAAAAAAGAAAAAACCAAACAAACTCATAGAAAAAGAGAACATATTTGTGGTTATCAGAGACGGGAGCAGGAGGATGGACGAAGGCAGTCAAAAGGCACAGCCCTCAGGGGATTCCCTGGAGATCCAGTGATTAGGACCGCACATTTCCACTGCTGAGGACTCGGATCCCTGGTATGGGAGCTAGGATCCTGAAAGCTGCGGGCCGTGGACAAAAACAGAGGTTATAAAATCTCAGTTATAGGATAAAAAGGTACTAGGGGTGTAATGTACAACATGATAAATATGCTTAACACTGATGTATGTTACATACGAAAGTTAAGAGGGTACGTCCCAAGGGTTCTTCTCATCAGAAAGAAAATTTATTTTCTAATTTCTTTAATGTTGTATCTATGGGTTCCCATGTGGTTCAGTGGTAAAGAATGTGCCTGCTAAGGCAGGAGATGTGGGTTTGATTCCTGGGTCAGGAAGATCCCCTGGAGGAGGAAATGGCAACCCACTCCAGTATTCTTGCCTGGGACATCCCATGGACAGGGGAGCCTACGGGGCTACAGGCCATGGGGCCTCAAAGGGTCACGACAGTGATTGAACAGCAACAGTGTTGACAGATGATGAACGTTGACTAAACTCATTGTGGTCACCATCTCCTGATGTTTGTAAGTCAAATCATTTGTGCTAATCAAATAAAAAGCAGTCAAATAAATAAATTTATTTATTTATAAATAAATAAATAACTTTAAAAATTCTATCATCTCTGTAGCGGAGAAGCGGGGTCGGGGGGAGTTACTCAGGTCTAGAGAAGTGGAACCCGTTCTGGTTTGGGGAGTCAAAGAAAGGGACTTTCCTTAGGAAGTGCTGGTGAACAAAGAGGGGAGGTGGAGTGACAGGCAGAGTGGAAAACCTTAAGAGAGCTGGGAAAAAGAGTGTGGACGTGATGCAGAAAGCCGGTGGAGAACCCAACAGAGGACAGTGGCTGAATCGGGGGTGTATTGTGAAGATCGCTGACTAAGAGGGACAGAGGGGAGCAGGGGATGTCCCTGCCAAATCCCGGCTTCCCCTCTCATGATTATTAGGAGAAAAGCAGAAGCAACAGCAACTGTGAAGCCTGTAGCAGAGTCGCTGGCTCCCAGCGTGAGCGGCTCAAGGGCAGTGGAGAGACCCAGCCCTGGGACTCAGACTTTGAGACCTCCCCTCGATGGCTTATTGGGCTTCCCAGGCGGCGCTGTGGTAAAGAACCCACCTGTCAAGGCAGGAGATGCAAGAGACGTGGCGGATTCAATCCCTGGGTCGGGACTATCTCCTTCAGTAGGAAATGGCACCCCACTCCAGTATTCTTGTCTGGAGAATCCCATGGACAGAGGAGCCTGGTGGGCTACAGTCTATGGGGTCGCAAAGAGTGGGACACGACTGAGCACGCGCATGCACGCACACACACACGCACACGCACACACTCAATGGCTAATCGGCTGTGTGTCCTTCTGCAAATAGTTTGCCCTCTCTGGGCCTCTGGGGGCTCTGGATGGACTGGGGGAGGTGAAGCTGCGAGGCTCTGAACTGCCTTCTCAGCATTTCTCAGCACGTTGTACTCTGACCAGCCTCAGGCTGTGCTGACAACTGCTGGAGTCCCCACGCTACCACCTCCTCCGCGTGGCTTCAGAGTCTCTAGGTAAATTCCAGGCCCCGCCCGACCAAGCCTCAGCTCTTAAATGACAGAGCACTGTGTTAGGAGAGCGCGTCCCCGCTCCAGGACCGCACCTCTGTTCCATGGTTTCTTGAGCTCAGGCTTGTCCACAGCCGGCCTCTAGGATCAGTCCAGGCTCTTGAGTTTGCCGAGCTCAAATCCTGCTTCTGTTGTGTCCTAGCTGTGACCTGGGGCGGGGAACAGGCTCTCTGAATCCCAGTTTCACCATCTGCATCACGAGGATTTGTGAGGATTCAAGGAGATTTCTCGGCACACAAAGTGTTCAACCCACAATGTGGTACGCAGTGACTTCCAATAACAGTTTTCATTTTTAAAAAATATGTATTTATTTGGCTGTGCTGGGTCTTAGTTGTGGCACGCAGGATCCTCAATCTTCACTGGGGCATGTGGGATCTCTAGTCGCAACGTGAGCAATCTAATTCCCTGATCAGGGATCAAACCAGGGCCCCTTGCATTGGGAGCTTGGTGTGTTAGCCACTGGACCACCAGGGAAGTCCCTGTTTTTTATTTTTTTTAAGACGTTTTATTATATAATAGTCAACACATACCTGTAACATATTTATTCCAAAAACATTGATGAAGGACCTGCTGGGTACCAGACCTCGTGGTAGATGCTGGGAATACCGCAGGGACTGAGATCTCATTGCTGTCTCTGTAGAGTTTACCCTGTAGAAAGAGTGATGAGTGAGTGAGTGCATGTGAAGTCGTGTCCAAGTCTCTGCAAGTCCACGGGCTGTAGCCCACCATGCTCCTCTGTCCATGGGATTCTCCAGGCAAGAGTACTGGAGTGCGTTGCCATGCCCGCCTCCAGGGGATCTTCCCAACCCAGGGATCGAACCCACATCTCGTATGTTTCCTGCGGGTTCTTTACCACTGCCACCTCCTGGGAAGCCCCCAACGAAGCAATGGCTGTCATATTATTATTTACATTTCTCTATTACGGCCCACCCCAGTTTTAGCCATCTTAAGAGGTCCCCCCTGGACTTCCTTGGCGATCCAGTGGTTAAGACTGAGAACTTCCACTATAGGGGTGTGGGTTCAATCCCTGGTCAGGGAACTAAGACCCCACATGCCACAGGGGGTGTGGCCAAAAATAAAGAAGAGGTCCTTCAGTCTTTCTTCATCCTCCTCCATCAAGAGGGCTTCCTGTTTGCCACACCTCACATTTGTCTCCTTACTCATGAGTCCTGAAGCGCTTTATAGCTCAGTTAGAAAACCTGAGTCAGGAGTCCTGGGTTCAACATGTCACTTAAACACAGGCTGTCTCGGTGACCTTGAGTGAATCACTGGTCTGCTCTGTACCTCAGTTTCTCCATCCTGAAACCTAAAGATAAGAGCCTCTTCCAGACCCCTTCCAGCTGAAACCATGGATTGGACTGTCTATGTGTGTGTGTGTGTGTCTTTCCAGTTCCAACTCTCATTCCTGTAGTTTGGAGGATCCACCTTGTAGATCAGATATCAGATTTTGTGTGGAACAAAAATATCAAATACTTGTTCTCACCAGGCTGGATCGTTTGGATGGAATCCCTTGAAGCGCAGGCAGAAGGCTCCACGGGAGGAGAGGGGGGTCTGGACTTCGGGTGGCCGCCAGTGTCCCTTGGAGGCAGCAGGCTCTTTGTGGCAAAATCCTTAGCTGTGGTTTCAGTCATCTAGTTCCGCTCCCCAGGGTTTCTGCCAATTTTCAGACCTGTCTCACTCGCCAGTTCTCTAAGCTTACAGGTATCCTTCCAACAACCTCCTTTCTGCTTAAGTTACCTAGATTCTGTTGGCAACCCTTGGGCTCAGACCTTCAAGTGGTCCCTGTGACATAACCACGGGTCTTGCCTTTTCTTTTCTTTTTTTTTCAATTCTTAACTTTTTTTGTTATGTCTCGTCTTTTCTGAAAACAATATTTATTTCATTTACTGGCTTATTGCGGTGGTTTCTCTTGTTGCCGAGCACAGGCTCTAGGCACGAAGGCCTCAGTAGTTGCAGCGCTTGGGCCCAGCTGCTCTGTGCCATGTGGGATCTCCCTGCATCAGGGATGGAACCTGTATCTCTTGCATTGGCAGATGAATTCTTTACCACTGAGTCACCAGGGAAGCCCTATTTTTTTTTTTTTTTAACATGTGTGGGATCTTAGTTCCCTGACCAAGGATCAAACCCTCACTCCCTGCACTGGAAGCATGGAATCTTACCCACTGGACAGCCATGGAATTCCCCCCATGTGCCTTTCCTTAAGTGTGTCTTGCCTTTTGGATGTGTGTGACTTATGTCTCCTCACCCCTAACCTCGTCTCCCCAGACAGAGGGGTATCTTGAGGGCCCCCAAAGCAGTGCAAAAAATCAAAACCAGGTGTTTCATAGAAATGAAATCTTTCCAGAGTTCATGGAGCATCTTCTTGGGGGTCAAATTGTCAGCCTGATATAGCCAGGCTATATCAGAATTCCATGGACCGCATAGTCCATAGGGTCACAGAGAATCAGACACGACTGAACAACTTTGACTCTCAAGAGGCACTTGAATTTGCATCTCTTGTTTCGGTGGGTAGAATGCTGCAGTTTCTGCCTTATTGTCCTTGTGTGCGTGCATGCTCAGGCATGTCCGACTCTTTGCGACCCCATGGACTGTAGCCTGCCAGGCTCCTCTGTCCATGGCATTTTCCAAGCAAGGAAAATTGGATTTTCCGATTTTCCAGTATTGGAGTGGTTGCCACTTCCTACTCCAGGGGCTCTTGCCGACCCAGGAATTGAACCTGTGTCTCCTGCATCAGTCGGTGGGTTCTTTACCATTGTCGCAACCTGGGAAGCCCCTGTTGTCTTTGAGTGTGTCTTTTAAGGCCATGACTGGGATAGGAGTGGCAGAATGAGATGAGCACAGACTTTGGAGTCATTCTCTAGCTGTGTAACCCTTGGAAAGTCCCTTAACCTCTCTGACTTTCAGTCTCTTCACCTCTCAAATGGAAACAATAGTTTGCAAGAATGTTGTGAAAAAGATCAGCCTGACACTGAGGGGGTATTCATTAAATGTTTATGAAAGATGGGATTCTGAGATCCCATCTCAGAAGGAGGAGGAGGAGACTTGGCTCAGAGTGGGTGCTTTGAAAGTGAGCTTTCTCTTCCCGCAGCTTTTTTTCGAAGTAATCTCTCTCTCTTTTTTTTTACTTTTAATTTCATATTGGTATATAGCCAATTAACAATGTAGTGATAGTTTCAGGTGGACAGCAGAGGGGACTCAGTCATATGTAGCCATTCTGCCTCAAACTCTCCTCCCATCCAGGCTGCCACAACTTTGAGCAGAGTTCCCTGTGCTCTACAGAAGGATGAAATAATCTTTTTTGATTGAAGTACAGTTGCTTTAAATATTGTATTAGGTTCAGATGAACAGCAAAATGGGATACATACACACACACACTTTTAATCTCTTTTTCCCATTTAGGTTACTATGAGATATTGAATATAGCTCCTTGTGCTATACAGTAAATCCTTGTTCTCCCAGCTTTTTGATGGCTGGGCGGAGTTCCTGGGTAAGGATGTTTTGGCTGAGCCAGATTTGGGCACTCAGGCCACAATGCCCTCCAGTGAGGCCCTGTGGGTTAGAAATAGACAAGTCCCCAAATGGCTTGAGAACCATAGGTATAAGGTACAGCCTGTGGGCTTCTTGGAAACGAATTGATATCCTGTCCAGGCAGGTGAATCTGAGATTCAGACAGGCTCAAACCAGCCCAGCAGGCTTAGAGGGGCAGAAAGAAGCTGGATGGAGGGAGGAATAGGGCCCTGAGGCAAAAATCATAGGAGGAAGGCAACTGGCAGAGAGGGCAGGCCCAACAGAGGACAGGGCTGAGATGGGAGAGAATGGGTGTGCTGGGAACAATCGGAGACTGTGTGTGCCCACGTGGTCCTCGCTGACTGTGGATGGAGAAGCCTGTGGTGAGGAGGCTAAAAGGGACTCACGTGGGGCTCCTCCTCCCTGTAGAAGGTCCACAGGAAACACGGCCGGGGTCAGCAAATAGCCTCCCTGCTCAACAGGCAGGGGGACGGGGCCTGAGACGCACCCCCCCACCCCCACCCTCCAGACAGCAGACAGTAGCTCAAGCTCTCCTGAAGTAACTGCTCTCTTCTGAGACCTCACAAAGTTCCACAGCACTTGTCAGAACCCAGAGCATCACTAGGATATTCGGTGAAGGGGATCGTGTCCAGGACAGGACCTGCGGACCCACCATGTGGTGGGGTTGGGGCACGAGCGGTTATGGAGGCCTTGGAGCACCAAGACTGTCGGCGTAGGCCTGGCTGTAGCTGTGGTCCCTGCTGTACTGGAGGACCATCTGCAACTGTTGGTCGCCGGCTCTGTGCCAAGCTCCACCCCAGGTGTACAGTGGGAGCAACGGGGTAGAGCTTCAAGGCAGCAGGGGAGATAAGAAGCAAGTGATCAGGTGAGTCACTGGTGACTTGGGGTGGATCAGCTGGGTGGGGCTGAGCGCCCAAGGCAGACTTGGTCCTTTGTGTCACCGTGGAAAGAGTGAGAGAGGGGCAGAGGGGCCACTGCTCTTTCCCCGCCAGGATTTGCCTTGTGGGGGTGCCTGGCCCATCTGAGAAGTCAGGGTGGGTGGCAGAATGGCCTGCCCAGGAGTGCAGGTCAGCCCAGTAGCCCCTCAGCAAGCCCACCCTGGCCTTCTCATCTTAGGAATGAGGCCAAGTGGGTGAGTGTGCTCAGAATGCTTCTGCCTGCCCAGGCTCCAGGGCTGGGGCGTCACCTGTGACTCATCCCAGGTGGTGCTGGGGAGCAGCCTGCCATGCCCCCACCCCCACCAAACACACACACACACACACACACACACACACCCCGGATCTGGACTTCTGGACCTCTAGGAGAGGACCTGATCAGTGGTGTTTATGGAAGCAGGGGCTTATGATCACTGGGGCAGCAGCCAAAACCCTCCCCTTTGTAGGCCCCATGGCGGCCTGATGAAATTCAAGGCTCCTTTCCACCACTTCCTGTGGGCAGGGGGTGTGGTTTTGGGGGACGTGATATCAGCGTTTCTTAGTTTCTTAGGGGAGTGGCCTGGGCTGTCTTGCCACATCCAGAACACTTGCTCTAGGAGGCGGCCAGCTGGCTATCCCCCCGACCCCCTTTGCTACTTCTCCCTAAAAACCGCTTGCTTCCAAGTCCACTCTGTTTCTGCCTTTGCATCCCCATCACATTCATTCAAACTGGGACACCCCGCCCGCCCTCCACCCCCCGCTGACCTTTTGCTTCCCAGGTCATCACATTTCTCTGGATTCAAAGCCTGGTTCCCGTTCATTTATTACCTCTGCATTTTCAGTTTCTCTATTTATAAACTAGGAAGAGTCTAGCCTCATAGAGTAGTTATCAGATTTTTCATCCAGCAAATACTGTGTGAGTTAAGAGACCCAAAGCCCTTTGAAAAGTGCCTGGCATGTGATAAGCACTCAATAAATGGTAGCTATTTCACTATTACTGTAATTAAATATTCACCGAGTGTCTATTCTGCTAGGCCTTGGGGATTCAGTGGTGAGGAAAACAGACAACGTTACAGTGGGTGAGGTCAGATGAAGGATGTGAGGCATCTGACACCTAAGGATCCCCAATAAGTAAGGGGATCTTCCCTCCTTTCTCGCCAGGAGTATTCCCAGCTCAGAGAACCCCTCTGGTTCTGTGTTCATCAAACCTATAGACCTGACCTGAGATGGAGGTTGTGAGATACTTTTGGCTGGCGGTAGAGCCCCCAGTGTCTAGTCACCTTGGGGGTGGGCCATGTGCCATCTAGGAAAAGTTTCCCTGGGGAGGAGTCCTGAGGAGAAGCCTAGCAGATGGGGGGGGGGGCAACTTCCAGGGTGGTAGTGAGTCCTTTCTCGTATCCCAGCCAGCTTCTAGAAATGGGGGTGTCAGGAGCTTGCCTTCCATGAGTCCTCTTGGTCAGGCCCAGGTTCCCCTTAGGACACTGACTCAGGCCTGACTCTCAGCAACAAAGTTGGTTCGTCTCAAAGGTTTAAGCGTGGTTTTGCAATTTTCACATCTCATTCTGGAATTCAGACTTGCCACTCATGTGAGGGTGTGGCCTGGTGATCATCGTGGTTTAGTTGCTTGGTCGTGTCTGACTCTTTGCAACCCCATGGACTGTAGCCCACCAGGCTCCTCTGTCCATGGGATTTTCCAGGCAGGAATACTGGTGTGGGTGGCCATTTCTTTCTCCAGGGGATCTTCCTGACCCGGGGATCGAACTCAAGTCTCCTGCATTGGCAGATGGATTCTTTACCGCCATGCACGCAGAGGGCATGGCCTAGGAGGTCTCAATCATAGGCAAGAAAGAGCACAAGCTGAAGCGGAGGGTATCTGAGTCCATTCTAAGAAGCACTTCCAGGCTCTGGTCTCAATTTAAAATGCTTCTTGGGCCTTCCCTGGTGGCCCAATGGTTAAGAATCCATCTTCCAATGCACGGGAAGTGGGTTCAGCCCCTGGTTGGGGAGACAAGATCACACATGCCTCGGGGCAACTTCATTTCGCTCACCAAAATGAAGACCTGGAAGAATTAAAACAAACAAACAAACAAACCTTCTTGCTCCAGGGCAGAGGGACATCAGTGGGGATGGATTAGTTGCAAAGATAGAGGCTGGGTTAACTTTGCGGAGAGAGGGATTTTGAAATACCTTAGAAGTTATAGATATGGTTTAACTCTGGAAGTTGGATTTAGGTAGGAGACAGGACAGAGCTCCAGGCAGCAGAAAAGCTAAGGATGTTTATCATAATAGCTACTCTCCGTGGAGTGTTTACAGGTGTCAGGTGCTGTGCAAAATACATTGTGTGCATTATCTCATGGAATCTTTACAATAGCCTCATGAGGTTGCTGCTGCTATCATCTCCATTGAAGAGGAAAGAAGGCAAACGGCTCAGAGAGGTCAGGCCAGCCGCCCAAGGCCACTTAGCTAACAGGTGACAGAGCCAGGACGTGGGCCCAGTGCCACTGTCACTACCTGGGCAAAGCATGACGCGAAAGTCAGAGTATTGAGCTCCAGAAGAAAAGGCGCTGTGCCTTTATTAGAGGGATTTTTTTTTTTTATTTGACTGCATGGCCTGAAGGATCTCAGTTCCCCCACCAGTGACTGAAGCCAGGCCACAGCCATGAAAGCTCCAAGTCCTAAGCATTGGACCACCAAGGAATTCCCATACCACAGGGGTTTTTAACCCTGACTGGGCACTAGAATCATAAGGAAACAGGGACTTCCCTGGCGTTTCAGTGGTTAACACTCTCACTTCCACTGCAGGAGGCTCAGGTTCCATCTCCCGTTTGGGGAACTAAGATCCCACAAGCCTCGCGGCACCACTGGAAAACCAGCAACAACAACCAGGAAACAGTATAAAATGTAGATTCTTAGTCCCTACTTCCGGAGATACTAATCCAGTAAATGGAGCCTAGCATCCTTATTTTTCAGTTTTGTAAATGATTCTGTTGATTTGGGTTGAAAACTATTGCGCTACCCTGAATGGGGGTTTTCAGGGAGCTGACTTCTTCTCAATTCCAGTGGGCTTTAGGCTGGAATCCAAATCATCCTGAAGACGTTTGGGAAGTGGATCAAGGATACGGTTATGTCATTTGGTTGGTTTCAAATTGTGACTTTGCCGTAAACTAGTTATGTGACCTTGAACAAATGGTTTCACTTTTTTCAAAGCCTCAATTTAATAAAGGGGGCTAATTATACTGACTGTAAGGGGACATCCTGATTAATAAAATGGTTAAAGAATATAAGGGGTGGTAATGGCCAAGTAGTTTCATCAGAATATTTTTTTGTGTGTGTGGGCTCAGTCATGTCTAACTCTTCGTGACCTCATGGATTGTAGCCTGCCAGGCTCCTCTGTTCATGGAATTTTCCAGGCACGAATAACTGGAATGTGTTGCCATTTCCTCCTCCAGGGGAACTTCTAGACCTGGGATCAAACCCGCATCTCTTGCGTTTCCTGAATTGGCAGGTGAATTCTTTTACTGCTGCACCACCTGAATGACTGTCTCTCAAACAGAAAATAAAATTAGCACTCTTGAGAGAAACAACAGAATCCAGGGTCTGTACAATAACCAGCACACAAAAATCAAGTGCTAGACACAGGAAGAAATAGAAAACAGACTCAATCTCAAAGAGAAAAAGTGATGACCCAGGTGTTAGAATTAGCATCAAGAACTTTAAAGCAACTCATAAATATTTTCAAACTCCGCCCACCCCACCCCCAAATATAGTCATAATGAAGGAACAGATGAGGAACTTCAGCAGAGAACTGGAACTATTAAAACAAAATCAAATGGAAATTCCAGAAGCAAAAAGTACAGTAACCGATATGAAGAATTAACTTGATAGGTTCAGTAGCAGAATGAATGCGACAAAGGAAAGAGTGAGTCTGTAGATAGATCAACACAAATTATCCATCCTGAAGACCAGGGAGAAAAGGAAATCACTGGAAAAAGTTACGCAGAGTTTCATGGACCTGTGGGACAGCAGTCAAAGATCTACACACCACATGTCATCCAAATTTTAGGAAAAGAAAAGAGAAAGAATGGGGCATAAAGGTATTCAGAGAGAGGGCGTTCCCTGGTGACCTAGTGGCTAGGACTCCAAGTGTTCAATTCTGTGGCCTGGGTTCAATCCCTGGGCAGGGAATTGAGATCCTGAAAGCCATGGGGTGCGAACAAAAGAAAAATATTTGAAGATATAGTTCCTGATAATTTCTCAAAGTTAATAGATACATTTATAGATTCATAGAGAAAGAAATGGCAACCCACTCCAGTATTCTGGCCTGGAAAATCCCATGGACAAAGGAGCCTGGCGAGCTATATAGTCCATGGGGTCACAAAGAGCTGGACACAGCTTAGCAACTGAGCATGCGCATGAATGATGATAGTGACATTAAGGACCTTTGCATGGATGTGTTTAACATCTTTATGTCTTCTTTGGAAAAGTATAATTTAAGTCTTCAGCCCATTTTTAATTGGATTGGGTTTTTCTGATATTAAGTTATAAGCTGTTTATACATTTTGGATATTAATCCTTCATTGGTTATATCATTTGCAAATATTTTCTCCCATTCAGTTGGTTGTCTTTTTGTATTGTCAATGGTTTCCTTTGCTGTCCAAAAGCTTTTAAGTTTAATTAGGTCCCATTTGACTTATTTTTACCTAGGTCTCCTTTATCTTAGGATATGTGTATATATATATATATATATATATATATATATATATACACATATATATTAGGGAATATATATATATTCCCTAATATATATATTAGGGAATTTTAGGGCAATGAAAGTATTCTCTATAATGGTGAATATATATTATACATTTGTCAAAACAGATAGAACTACAATTTATGTCAAAGAATGTCCTGCCTATATTTTCCTCTAGGAGTTTTATGGTTTCCAGTCTGGTATTTAAGCATTAACCACTTTGACTTTATTTTTGTGCGTTATGTGACAAAATGTTCTAATATCATGTAACTGTGCATTTTTCCAGAACCACTGATTGAAGAGACTGTTTTTTTCATCATGTATATTCTTGCCTCTTTTGCCATAAATTAACTGAACATAAAAAATGCATAGATTCCAAAATCTCTGTGAATATTCACCAAAATAAGTCAAAGGCTGAGCCATAAACAAGCTTTAACAAATTCCTGGGACTTCCCTTTCGGCCCAGTGGCTAAGCCTCTGAGCTCCCAAAGCAGGGGGCCGGGGTTTGATCCCTGGTCAGGGAACCAGAGCCCACATGATGCAACTAAGACTCCATGCAGCCAAATAAATAAATAATCTTAAAACAAAACAAAACAAAACAAAACAAATTCCAGAAGGTTGAAGCCTTACAGAGGATGTGCTCTGACCATAGCAGAATTAAATCAGCAATTAATAACCATAGGATAGCTGGGAAAGCCCCACATATTTAGAAATTAAATAGCACACATCTAAAAATCCCATGGTATTCCAAAATCCTGCACAAGGATATTTATTCTATTTTATTCATACTTGCCAAAACCTGAAAGCATCCTAGATGTCCTTCAACAGGTGAATGGATAAGCAAACTCTGGTACATTCATACAATGGAATATAATTCAGTGATTAAAAAAATAAAAGCTATCAAACCATGAAAAGACAGAGAAGACTTGGCATATTGCTAAGTGGAAAGAAAAAAAAAGTTTACATACTGAAAACTGAAAAGTTTACATACTGTACGATTCCAACTGTATGACATTCTAGAAAAGGCAAGTCTATGGATACAATGAAAAGATTGGTGGTTGCCAAGGATTTAATGAGTTGAGGGGCTGGGGGGAATGGGAGGGTGGGAGAGAGGGACGGAAGGATGAATAAGGGGAACACAAGGGAATTTTAGGGCAATGAAAGTATTCTCTATAATGGTGAATACATATTATACATTTGTCAAAACAGATAGAAGCTACAACACCGAGAGTGAACCCTAATGTAAACTACGGACTTTAGTTAATAAGAATGTGCTGTTAGTGGTTCATCAACTGTACTGAATGTACCATGCTAATGCAAGATGTAAATCATAAGGGAAACCTTGTTGGGGAAGAAGGGGTGTGTGGGAACTCTCTGAACTTTCCCATCAATTTTTCTGTAAACCTAAAATTGGTCTTAAAAAGTTAAAAAAAAATCTTTTTAAAGGAACTTATGATCAAAGACTGAAAGTGACCTGACACCTAATAAGCTCAGCATGATGTACCTTCCCTCCAATTCTCTGTCTTACCCACATCCCTAAGAGAGATTTCTCTTCCCTTAAGGCTTCTCTTTCTCAATCAAAGAGGAGGTCGTGGGGAACAGGGAGGGATGCTGAATTCGAGATCATGGGAGTCATGGGACTATCAGGTAGAACCAGTTGTTTTGAAACCTGGTTTGCCTTTTCGCTCACTCAAGAATTCATTCCACAAACTTTGAGCTTCTTTCCGCTGAGTTCTGCACTGGGATCTGAATGTGAAACTGGCGACAGGCCACAGTCCCTTTCCACAAGGCGTGCACAGCCCAAGGGAGAGGATGACAAGTCAATAGGTAGTGACAGTTCACTGTACTAAGTGTTAGAGGACACGGGGGAAACTCAGGGGTCTGTGGGAATGCCAGAGAGGAGTGTCTAACTCGGCCTGGATTTGCTCAAGTGAGACTTTCTGAAGGAGGGGACATAGAACTTAATCATTTCTGACTCTTGCAGCCCCACAGATTGCAGCTGCCCTCCTTTGTGGGATTCTCCAGGCAAAAATACTGGAGTGGGTTGCCATTTCCTCCTCCATGGGATCCAGGGATTGAACCTTCGTCTCCTGCATGGGCAGGCGGATTCTTTACCACTGAGCCACCAGGGAATCCCGAGGAGATGGAAACCAAGCCTCAAGTTTACAACCAGCTGTTAAGAAGCAGAAAGCACAGCCCATTGGAAGCTGCAAGCGGTTCACTCTGTGTGTGTGTGTGTGTGTGTGTGTGTGTGTGTGTGTATTGGAAGGGAGTGTTGGAAAGAGGTGATAAGTGGGCTGGAGAGGCAGGCAGGGACTGGTCAGACCTGAGCCCTTGACCCTCTCAGAAGCAGCACCTACGCAGCCCAGTCAAACCTGGCAATGCCTGCTCCCTGTAGTCTGCACCTGCGGCTGGTGACGCGTCATGGGGAGAGTCATCAAGTCCCTTGAACACACTGGGTAGGAGGAGCAATCCTATAATTACCATGGTGATAATTAGAGGAACTTCCCTTGCCTCTTTCAACAAAAATTTCACAAGCTCTGGCCCTCTCACCTGTGCAGCGGTGGAGGGTGGGGTGCGGGGAGCCGGGCACCCCTCCTGCAGGGAGCCAGTGCCTGCGTCTCCTGCCAGGCACACCTGACTCCCCGGCTGAGGCCCAGAGGTGCCACGGATACCACCTGGGACCGCTCCAGCTTCGAGCTGAGTGCTGCTGGCAGAAGGACTGAAAGTGACTCCCCAGGTGCCCCAGGCTGGGCAGCCTCCAGCTGATGCACAGACTTGAGATTTACTCTAGCCTGGCCTTCTCCGGAAGGGTTCAAGCCTGCAGCAGTTCTGACCGGCACCTGGAGGCGCCTTCTCCATCTGGGCAACCTTAGCCTGACATACCCCAGCTACCAGTTTCTGGGCGCATACTCCATCTGCCGGGACCACATGCACAGGCTTCCATGGCGTGGGTGTCCTCTGGCCCTGCCCAGTGCTGTTTAGTTCACATGTTTTCCCAAGAGACACTTGGAGGGGCCTCTAGTTTGCATGGAAGAGAAGGAAAACTTTCTTCTCATTTCTCATCCCATACTTTCTCCCAGAACCCTTCACGCCCCTTTCTTCCAGTGGATTCTTCTCAGGGCCCAGAAGGGTCCCTTTGCTTCTGGGAAGGCCTTGACCTTCTTTCATCAGCACCTCCTGTTCCATCCCTCCAAAACTTGAGTTTTCTCTTGGTTTTGCGTCCTCTGACTCACCGGGAATGAAAGCCCAGGTGAACTGCCCAGGGGCGCAGCGTGTCTTTTTGTTAGTGACATGTCTGATCTGTTTTGTTCTCAGTCTCCAGGGAAGGAGCTTCCTCACCTCCCAAAGCCATTTGTGCCAGTAGCTTCTAGCCTTTTCCAGGGCCCCGATGTCTCACGTTTTTAAGACTCAGAATGACTATGTGTCACATTCAAGGGTACACTTGGCATTCTGTAAGACCATCTGGAAAAGTAGTAAGCGCTAAATGAACATCAAAAACGTAGGCTCTTTGCTTTTCCATCTCCTCATTATATCCACACATCCAGCGCCATTTACAGCTGGGCAGGTATTTGCAGGGAGAAGGCAATGGCAACCCACTCCAGTACTCTTGACTGGAAAATCCCATGGGCAGAGGAGCCTGGTGGGCTGCAGTCCATGGGGTCGCTAAGAGTCGGACACGCCTGAGCGACTTCCCTTTCACTTTTCACTTTCATGCATTGGAGAGGGAAATGGCAGCCCACTCCAGTGTTCTTGCCTGGAGAATCCCAGGGATGGGAGAGCCTGGTGGGCTGCCGTCTATGGGGTCGCACAGAGTCAGACACAACTGAAGCAACTTAGCAGCAGCAGCAGCAGCACCAGCAGCAGCAGCAGCAGGTATTTGCAGGCTGGTATCTTTCTGTGAAAGGTCAGAGGAAGGGACCTTGGTGGTCTGGTATATTCTTGGGGCCCTGCCTCCAAATGTCTGGAGGGAATCTGATCTTATCATCTGGCCCTTTCCCCAGACTCACTGGTGGAGCTTCAGGAAACACACTGAACCCAACTGGTCCTGGTCACCAGCAGTGGGGGAAGGAAGAAGGAGAGATTGCTTCTGAACGAAAAGTACATTTGGCTTTCTCATGAAAGGGTTCCCCTTAGGGAACAGGCAAGCAGCAGATGTATGGGCAATGGCCAACTGATCTATTTGAAGATAGATTCAGGGCGTGGTGTTCCCCCGTAAGGCTGGGCAGGTCCTGGGAAACTGGAGCAGCGCTTGATCCCGGCCTGAAATTGGGCCAGCTGCGGAGGATCTTGAGAATACTGGTTTTGGGTGTGCCAGCTCTGCTACCTGTGGAGAACGGGGGTCTGGGAAGTCTACTGTGTCTGTTGCCCAGGCGTGCTTCTAAAGCCTGGAGCTGCACTGATCATTTTCACTCATGAACATAGTAAGTGGCCGGGAGGCTTAGCTAGGCCCTTCAAAGTCTAGCCTCAGAGCAGTCTTTCAGTCTCTTCTCTGAACACTCCGCAGCAGGAATCATCCATCCCACTCCTGGATCCAAGCTCACTCCAAGCCTTCACATCGTTGGGACTTGCCTCATGTCATTCTCTTCCTAAAGAGTGTCTTTTCTCCTATCAACACGCTCACTCTTTCAGACCACCTCATCAACTCCTAGCAAAGTATTGCCCAGTGCCCCGGGATTCAGTTCATCTCTCCCTCCTCTTTCCTCCTAAGCCCCAGATTCACTCTGTGAATCTGGTCTGCTGCTGCTGCTGCTGCTAAGTTGCTTCAGTTGTGTCCGACTCTGTGCGACCCCATAGACAGCAGCCCACCAGGCTCCACCGTCCCTGGGATTCTCCAGGCAGGAACACTGGAGTGGGTTGCCATTTCCTTCTCCAATGCATGAAAGTGAAAAGTGAAAGTGAAGTTGCTCAGTCATGTCCGACTCTTAGCGACCCCATGGACAGCAGCCTACCAGGCTCCCCTGTCCATGGGATTTTCCTGGCAAGAGTACTGGAGTAGGTTGCCATTGCCTTCTCTGTGAATCTGGTCCAGCCCCATTAAATTTTCTTCTGTGTCTGCCTCCAGATGGACTGTTCCCTGAGCTTTGCTCTTGCGTGGTCAGCTCCTTCTCATCCTTCAGGTGTCAGCTGTCACCTTCTCTGCCAGGCCTTCCTTCACCATGGAAACTAGGCAGCACACCCCCTCACACTGTGTCCCATTACCTTGTGTTATCATCTTCATAAAACTTATCAGCATCTGCAAGCACCTTCACTTATTTGTCGGCTTGGGCTATCTGTAAGTCTTTTCCTGTAGAATGTAAGCGCTCAGAGGGCAGACCAGCAGAATGAACTGATACATGGTTGGCACCCAATAAATATCTGTTGATGGATCACATGAAGGCCAGTACGGGGTATTCGACTTGGCCCCTCGAGGACTTGGCACAGAGCCTGGGCGCAATAAAAGCTGGCTGCGTGGAGTTATTTGCTAAACGAATGAATGAACCAACGAGCAGACCAACTAAGCGAGGCAGCGTCCCGCCTGCTGACTGACAGGTTGACTGACACTTGGGAGCCCGTGGCCAGCAGACTCTTGATGGATGGGTGACAGCTGAGCGGTAGTCAACAGACGCGCACGGGGTTCCTGACTGGCTGGCTGCAGCAGCCCCTCGGAAAGGGGAAGGGAAGAGGGGCCCCCAGAGGCGACCGCCCCGCGTGGGGAGGGGGCGGCACCAAGCGGCGGGAGGCAGCGCAACCGCCAGAAGCCGAGCGAGCAACAGTCGCCTCGAACCGAGGAACCGACGTCTCCGCGCATGGGCCCGGCGCGAGAGGCGGGGCGCGCGCGTCACGTGAGCGTGTTTTGGGCACGTGACCCACGCAGGGCCAAGGCTCACCCCCCCGCCCCCTCCTCGCCTCCCCTTGGCGGGTGTGAGCCGAGCGGCCTCGCCTCACCGCCTAGCGCCCCCCTCAGTCGCCGCCGCCTCCGCCTCCGCCCGCCGGCCATGTCCCCGGGCCGCCGCCGCCGCCGCCGCACGAGCGCGGCGCCCCTGCGGCCCAGCGCGCAGTGAGCGCGGGGCCCTCTTGCCGTTCGCCCGCCCCGGGGCCCCCTTGTTCTCAGTGCCGCCGCCGCGCCGCCATGTTGGGTTTAGAGCCGCAGCGGAGCCGCCGCCGCCGCCGCCGGTGAGGGAGGCCGAGAGCGGAGCCCGCCCCGCCCCGGGGCCCAGGGAGCGGGTCCGCCTCGGAGCCCGGCCTCTCCCCGCCAGTCACTTTCCCGGCCCGTCCGCCCGCGGTGTGAGCGAGAGAGCGAGCGAGCGAGCGCCGGGCCGCGGCCGCGCCTTCCGCTCCCGGCCCGAGCGAGCCCGCCGCCCGTTTGTTCCCCTGCCGCCGGGCCCGGCCCGGCCCGAGCCTGCAGCAGAGCCCTCGAGAGTCAGCGCCATGGCGGAGCAGACCTACTCGTGGTGAGTGCGGGGCTCGGGGAGGCCGGGGCGCGGCGAGGGTGGGGGTCGGGACGCCGGCGCGGCCGGCCGGCGAGGAAGAGGAGGAGGAACAGGTGCGCTTCGGGGGTGGCGGGGGGCTGGGGGCCGCGGCATAGGGGTGCACGCCCCCCTCGCCCCCTGCCGGAGGGGGCGGCTGGCGCTCGCGGAAGGCGGTGAGCGGCCGGGGGCCCGGCGTCCGAGGAGGGGCTTGGAGGAGGCGGCGGCCGCGGCGGATGTCATCTGGTCATGGGCGGAGCAGGTGATGGAGAAAGGGGAGCTTGACCCCGAGGTGGGAAGCCCACGCGAGGGAAATGGATTCCCACGGGCACTCCGGAACCGACCCGAGGCGGGAGGCTGCTGGAAAGGAGGAATGGACAAGGTGGAGAGGGGCGGGTCGGGGCAAAGGCGGGGGGCCACCGGGCCGAGAGGCATCTTCTGAGAACAGGTGATACGAGGTCGAACTTGGAAGTTGTCAGGGAGGAGGAGCCACCTCCACTGGGGCTGCTCCTTACCCCTGGGATGGGGAGTGAAGGGAAGAGTTGGTGAGGTGGGCAGAGGCCCAGACGTGAGCAGAGGAAAGCCGCGGAAGGGGAGAGTCTGGGGAACCCTGGAGGCTACACCCTGCTGAAGAGGTTGGAAGGGGAGCCTGTTTGGATAACTGGATTTTGGAGAGGAAGTCGCTGATGACAGTGGGGCCTGGCAGAAATCTTTATGAGGGTCGGTACCCTGTTCTGTAGAATAGGACGTAGCCCGGTGCCCTGGGGCAAGTATGGGGATGAAGGAGCTACAAGTCTTGTCCATTTTAAAGAGATTTTTAAAAAGTTATAAAATAGCTTACTAAGAGCTGACAAGCGTACTGTGTAGTTCATGGAGTGAGAACTATACCTGCCCTGGGAAGGGAGGGCTGAGGTTTGGGGCGAGGGGGATGCACCTCCCTTTATCAGGCTGAGGTGGAATATATGCTGGAGGGGGTTGAAGGAGTGACGATAATATCCATGAGGAGTGGAGTGGAGAGAAAGCGAGAAATGGGATGATGGTAGGTGCAGAGATGGAAAATCTGGTTGCAATCTAGAGCGATTGTTCGAAGATCGTTTTCTCTTGGAAGCCAGTGTGGTTTTTGATAAAACTGTAGGCTTTCCCTTCTTAGAAAAGAGTATAGTGGAGTGGGAAGAGCTTGGCGTTTAGAGTTGGTTTGGACGTCGGGTTCACCTCTTAACTTGCTTTATAAGTAGACAAGACAGTAAGTTCTCCATTCTTTTCCCCTCACCTACAAAATAGAATTATCTTTCTCATAAGCTGTAAGGAGTAAGTGAATTCAGTTTACAAACTACTGGGTAAACTGTAAGGTGCTATACCTTACTACATTATAATTATCTTAGGGGAACAGCAAATAAATGAGTAATACCTGAAAAGAATGGCTTTGGATGAAGGCTTTAACCCAGGGGAGGATTTGTGGTGGCTGGGGTTATGATAAGTGAGGAACGCATTATGTCTTCTCATAGGGAAAGAGGATTGGTGACTGAAGAAGATAATTCAAAAGAGAACTTCAGTTACATGCATACAAAAAAGAAAAAAAAGATAACTTAGAGAAAGCAATGCTAAAGGAAGAATGAAAATCCTAATTTACAATTGTGACAACATATTTTTAAAAAGACGTTTAAACTTCTTTGATTATTTTGAGCAACGGTGAACTGCCTCTCCAATGCACGTGATTCGGAACACCGGATTAGAATTCACGCTTTCTCATGGACAGAGTAAGAAAGCAAGTGCAGGTGCCCCTTGCATGCCTCATCTTGAGCTTCTTAACGCGCTGGCCCCGCTGAGTGTCCTGATGGCCGCCCTGCTGTCTGTAGCCTGCTGTAGAGGGGCTGTGGATGGTTCAGAGAGTAAGCGTAGCAGCCGGGAAGTGGGGATAGTGAGAGTGTTTTACTAGGTACTAGGTAGGCCACATTCTTGTGTGATGTTGGACGGCTCTGCTAGTTAAGGTGGTGGGGGGAGACTGTTGAAAAGCGGAGGTGTTTTGTGAAGTTTGACACTCTATAAGATTTATCCTCCTGAATACTTGCTTCAAGCTCAGGTCCCTTAATTTGCTTTAAGGTGAAGAAAGAAGCTCCATGAAATCAGAACGCTTAGCTCCTCACCTTAAGCACGTTTTGAGATGGAGAAAGTTTTTACATTATCTTGAGAGAGAGAGTTGGGAAACCAGGCATCATCTTGAGAAAGGGGAGAGAGGATTGGGAAACGAGGCAGCTTTCTTCCTGACTGGTTCTTCCCAAGTCAGTCGGGGGGTGGGGGGGTGATATAAAGAGCCAGCCATGTGGCATTTAACATATACACTCAGTTGATTCTCACAAGTACCTGAGGCAGGTGATCTTTCTCTTATAGAGGAAGAAACTTAGGCTCAGGAGCCCAAATGATTTGTCCAAGATACTTCACCTGTGTTCATGTGTTTTTAGGACATGAATTCTCCATCATTTTATTCATGTTCATTGAAGTATTAAGTTCAATGAGAACTTAATATTCAATGAGAACTGAACTATTGAGCATTAATATGCTCATGGAAAAGGTAATCTCAAAGTACGTGCAAACCTTTTTGGATTGTCTTGTCATATTGGAATATCTTTGTCACTGTTCCGTTGGTTTGTGTAAACAGTCAAGAGTTGATTTTTTTGAAAATAGTCTTGTACTTTATTTGTATGTGGCCTTTAGGAAAGTCAGCCTTTTGGAGACTACTGTGCTATGGATTTGTCTGAAGATGGAGTCAGTGAAAAATGCAGGAACATTCGAAAATAGGTTCCTTTAGGGTTTTTGTGAGGCAGACATGTAAGTTGTAAGAGAAAATTGGCCTTGAGTTGATGATTGTGGAAGCTCAGTGGCGAGTCCATTTATCCTGTATACGTTTTACATGTTGAAATTTTTCACGGTAGTTTTTTTTTTTTTTCTTTAAAGAAAGCCCCTACACATATGTTCATGCTGTTCTCTGGTTTCTTGTGCCTGCTTTTTTTCCTAGCAAATTCAGTCAGTTCTGTTACCCAGCTGTGATGCGTTTTCTGACCACCCCGGCTGAAAGTGAGCTCTTTCTTTTAGACACTTGTTCTATCTGCCTTACTTCTTCTTTTCACATGTGAATACCTAGTCTCCTCACTGGATGGTAAGCTTTTTGATCAGCAAGGTGTTTTTACCTGCTCCGTTTCCGACCTGGGCAGGTTCACCCCTCCTTAGGTAACTTGGTGGTCCCCCACTCCTGAGAGGTCACCATATTGATGCCAAACTTGGTGTGGACACCTGATCAGCATAGTACATACAGCCCAGAACTCCTGGGCTCAAGCGATTCTCCACCCTCAGCCTCCTGAGTAGCAGGGACTACGGATACACGCCACCGAGCCCAGCTAAGCTTTTTGAAGGTCTGTTGTTACATTGCTAAGTCTTGTCTGATTCTTTGCAACCCCTTGGCTATGGGATTTCCCAGGCAAGGATACTGGAGTGCATTGCTATGCCCTCTTTCAGGGCATCTTCCAGACCGAAGGATCTCCATTGGCAGGTGGATTCTCTACCACTGAGCCACCAGGGAAACCCAAGCTTTTTAGGGTTAGGATGCAATCCCATTAACTTTTGTCCTCCTCTAGCGCCCAGCACTTTGTCTTGCCTATAGCTCGTGCTTAGTAATTACTGAACGATTGAATATATAGGTTTTCAGGGTGGTTCATCCTTTGTTGAAAGGATAAGTGTCAGGGGCAGATCCAGAACGTTTACACCAGGATGTTTATAGGTGTTGTCCCTGGGAGAGCTTGACTTTGGATCTCAGTACTGCCACTTCCTTCCTGGGCTGAATGTCATAAAGTATCTACCTCTCTGCTCAGTTTTCCACCTCCCCTTTTTCATGCAGCCAAGCCTCAGATCGTTTTTAAAATCAAAACCCAGAAAATAATCCTTTCCTGTGCACAGGTTTCCTGACTATATTCTAGAGGGAGTAGAATACGTTTTCTTAATATCAGTTCAAGCCTAAACATTAATCTAACTTCCTCAACCAAAATACCAAGTAGGTTATTTTGTTAATGTCACCAGTATCCTATTAACTGCCAACTTCAATAAAAAATTTTTCACACTGAAAAAAGAAAAAAATGTAAGGGGAAGCTGCAGACGGCTGAATTTTGTAAACTTATAGTTACAAAAGAAAGCTTCTGGTGACTTAGTTCCCTGGTGTCTCAGTGCTGTCAGAGTGAGGGTACCGTCCCTTAATAGTTTTAAATAAAAACGATTGACAGAAGTTAAAATAATTGGTAGTAACAGCACAGTCTTTATCACGATCAACCGCAAGGTGCTCCTTGTCTCATTTTTATTCATAAACACTGAGGAAATAAAATAATGCATGTGAAAACACACGTTGAAGGTGCAAACTAGAGTTTCATTAATTTGAGAAAAACACCTTGCTCAGTGTATATTTATGAGCAGTTGTTGTAGCGTAAGGTGGGGGAGAAACATCCTTCTCTCTCGATGGAGTCCCTGCAGTACTTGTGTATAATTGCTCTCGGTAAAAATCATTTATGTTAGGGCTAATCTTGGTGCAAGCAGGGGTTGGGGCCGGGAAGTGAGCCCGTGTGAACCTCATTCAGATGAATTTGTTATCAAAGTATTGGTAGTATATCATAATTTGTTGTGTTTTCTGTGTGCTGCGGCTTTAGAAGCATTGATCGATAAGGAAACCAAGGCTCAAGGGTATAAGTAACTTGCCCAAGTATATAAATGGAAAAATGGTTCTAAGTCTAGACTGTCGGACACCAGAATTCTAACACTGATTGTGTGCTGCTTTGTCCATAGTCACTACTCTCAGCCAACCCTCTTCTGCTTGAATATCTTTTTAGTCTCCGCACTGGTTCCCTCCATTCTCTGCACAACCACCATCCATTCTCCTGAGTAGTCTTCTGACAGCCTGATTCAGGTCACCTCAGTCCTCTGTTCAAAACTCTTCAATGGCTTTTGGCCACATTAGAATAGAATCCTTAATGGGGCTCCTCACATTTTGTGTGTGTTTTTGAAGGATGTCAGTAAACCAGAAGTTACACAGATGAAAGTCTTTCTCGTTTGGTGCTCTGTCCAGTGCCTGGCATAGGATAGGTGGTTTGGCAAATATTAATATTTACTGAACAGATGAATGTGCATAGCTCCACCTGGGCTGCCTGTCTGAAGATCTGCTCTGAGGACTGCATTATACTGGGGTGAGATGTTGTTGTGATAAAGGACATCGTTATGTCAGAGGCTTGTGAATAATGCTAAAACCGGAGAGTGGAAAACAAGGTGGCTCTCTGGAGCAAATGGAAGCTGCGTCTGTTTTGGATTTCTGTTACGTATCACGATCTCTGTTGGCATCATATCTGATTGTGCATTGTGATCATTGCATCTGCTGAAAGTTTTCCAGAGAGAAACTATTTACTTGAAGATGTGTGAGCAGCATTGTAGACTTTAGACTTGGTTTTATTTTTAAAACATGTTTTGCCTGTAGTTACAGTGCTGTAGTAGTAATGTTTTGGTGATACATGATTCAAGCTAAAATTAGCCAAAGCTAAGACTATGAATTTGTATTGAAATAATTTTCCTTAGTGTTTCATATAAAGCCTTGGGGAGGGGGAGAGCTGAAGAGTTAGTAACCATGTCAGCCTGTAATTTATCAAGAATTAAAATCCCTACTGTTCAAGCATTTCTCAAAATACATTTCAGTAATCATTTACTTTAGAGATATAAATGCCTCTGTGTTGAGGTATTACGTAGTTCTGTATAACTGTATTTTACTTTAACATTAGTAACTTAGTTTTCATCATTTTTACCTGTCTCATTAAGCCATCCTATGAAAAATCGAGGATGTCCTGAGAGTGTCTCGTGAGGTCCTGTTCTAGTTGGCTATGTTTAGCACCTGAAATTTTTATGTGATTGCTGTCCCTGACAGAGCCATAAGTATAATTTGATTTTTCAGAATTCTATATTTTCTGGAGTTTAATGATTCCTTCTTAGGATTTAAAGGAAAGTAGTGGTTTTATTTGTTGTATGTATAAATCAAGAAACGTTAGCAACTTTGAGTTTCTGTGGGTTATTTCCTAATCCTCACTTAAAGAATTAGAGGCAGAGTGTGCCTCTTCTGGAATTTTTAACCCCTTGGGTATCTAGAGGAGCTCCAGGTGATCAAATTCAATTTTACAGGGAAAATCTACAGTTAGTTCCCATGATGCTCACAATGAATTACCTCTCAGATTTTGTTAATAGGTCTCATTAGAGCCACAGCTTAAAATAAAGCAGACGCACTCATTTGCCATGATAAGACTAGACTGAGCTCCTCTGAAAAAGTTAGGTTTTTAAATACTTTTAAGGCATTAGTCTGGATATGCATTAGTCTAATAGAGACCTAATAGAAAATCCTATTTCTTGGTTTGTTCAGTTCACTCTATCTTGGAAAGAAAACTTGATAATCTGTTTTGGAGTTCCAGGTTTGATATGATGAAGAGCCGCTAGAGGATTTTTTTAAAGGCACTAAAGTAGAGGTGTGTCTTGATTGTTTTTTACATGTGTGTAAATTATACTGAATATAAGTGATCACTCATTAAATTTTATTTGAAACCCTAAGATAGGGTCTAATTCTGTTCTGGTTTCTTTAAATTGATAAATCTTTAGTTGGAGGGTGATTTTCATTTCTTGATTCAGTTGAGTTGCTCAGTCATGTCTGACTCTTTGCGACCCCATGAACTGCATGCAGCACACCAGGCCTCCCTGTCCATCACCAACTCCCGGAGTTTACACAAACATGTCCATTGAGTTGGTGATGCCATCCAACCATCTCATCCTCTGTTGTCCCCTTCTCCTCCTACCTTCAATCTTTCCCAGCATCAGGGTCTTTTCAAATGAGTCAGTTCTTCGCATCAGGTGGCCAAAGTATTGGAGTTTCAGCTTCAACATCAGTCCTTCCAGTGAACATTCAGGACTGATTTCCTTTAGGATGAACTGGTTGGATCTCCTTGCAGTCCATGGGACTCTCAAGAGTCTTCTCCAACACCACAGTTCAAAAGCATCAATTCTTCGGTGCTCAGCTTTCTTTATAGTCTAACTCTCACATCCATACATGACTGCTGGAGAAACCATAGCCTTGACTAGATGGGACTTTGTTGACAAAGTAATGTCTCTGCTTCTTAATATGCTGTCTAGGTTGGTCATAACTTCCCTTCCAAGAAGTCTTTTAATTTCATGGCTGCAGTCACCATCTGCAGTGATTTTGGAGTCCCCTAAAATAAAGTGTGCCACTGTTCCCATCTAGTTGCCATGAAGTGATGGGACTGGATGCCGTGATCTTAGTTTTCTGAATGTTGAGCTTTAAGCCAACTTTTTCACTTTTCTCTTTCACTTTCATCTTTGATTAACTGGTTCAATCCCTGGGTCAGGAAGATCCCCTGGAGGGAGGGCACGGCAACCCATTCTAGTATTCTTCCCTGGGGAATGTATGGACTGAAGAGCCAGGCAGGCTACAAATACAGTCCATAGGGTCACATGGAGTCGGATGTGACTGAAGCAACTTGGCTTGCAGGCACAGTCTTGTGTTAGTCCCAGTGTTGAATTTTGTACAGTGGTTATTAATGCCTGTCCTACTCCACAGGGTTATTGCCAGTATTCAGTGAGATAATATATGTGAAAAGGCTTTGAAAATTGGTGCATGCAATATAAAAGCAAGTTATTTGTTCTCTACGTTTTTAGACCCAAATTGGCTCCAGGTAGTGTTCCTCACTGCAGAAAAGATTTTCCTTTTTCTAAAAACATGTCTTAGAATGGAAGCATAGTTGATTTACACCATTATTGGTTTCAGCTGAACAACATAGTGATTTAATGATTTAATATTTGTGTAGATTATACTCCATTTACAGTTGTTACAAAATATTGGCTATATTCCTTGTGCTGTGCTGTATATCCTTGTAGGTTATTTGTTTGATGCATAGTAGCTTCTACTTCTTCATCCCCTATCCCTTTCTTGTCCCTCCCCACAAAAAAAGTTTTCTTGTTTCACAATTTAACCAACATTTAAACTTTGAGATGTTTATTCTAGTGAGAATTCTGTAGAAATGTTTGAATAATGCTGCATAAAAAGAACTAGAAATGTTAGTTTGTAAGTTGTCATTGATTTCAGTTGTTGCCTTTGAAATGTGTTATAAGTGAAACGCTAGCTGGTCCATTTCTGACTCGTTGACACATCATGGACCATAACCCTGCCAGGCTCCTCTGTCCATGGAATTCTAAAGGCAAGAATACTGGAGTGGGTTGTCATTTCCTTCTCCAGGGGATTTTCCCAACCCAGGGATTGAACCCAGATCTGCATTGCAGGCGGACTCTTTACCATCTAAGCCACGAGGGAGGTCTTGGTGTTGTAAGGTCATCTTTTAGTAACAAGTTTCACAGTCCACTACTACTTAACCAGAAAACAAGAAAATTTGTGACTTGAGTTAAAGTTAAATTTTTTTTGTAAGTTTATTTTATTTTGATCTTTTGAAGGTAGTTTTCTTCATAATCGTGGATAATACTCTTCTTTGCCTGTTTTTTTTGTTTGAAGTGCACAGGAAATTTTTCTACCTTACAATGCCTGAGGAGGGCCTGTGAGCGGTGGGTTATCTGTTTTCCTCACTCTTCACGTTTGCCAGGCACACCCACTTCCCTCTGTCTGAGGGCCTCAGGCTTGGGCTTCACTCTTGACCTAAATAGGACATGTGTAGCCAAGTTTTGTTAATTGTTTCTTGAACCTGGTTATACACATTTGACCTAAGTATAGTGCATGACTTTTTGTTGTTTCCTTGTCTTAATTTTTGCCCAGAATAGTCTAGCTTGGCTTTCCAAATTTGACTAAATCTTCAGGCCTTGCCTGACAGTCTTAACTTTTAAACCTTTGACTGTATGCTCTGGTTTTGTAAATGCCCAGAAATGTACATTCATTTCTCAGAAGTGCTTGCAAAAATACTCCTGTTAGAAATATAAGCTAGTTTTAGAGAATGAATTCTCTTACCTATGCCCCTGAGTACAAGCACTAATATCTTAAAAACATTAAGGCTTAATACCTTAAAAACAGTTTCAAACCTAACTTCATAGGGCTCAGTTGAGTCTTATCACAGGAATACTTCCTGGGACCACAGGTGGGATAGCTGAAGGGAGAGTACAGAGAGGACAGAATGAGAGACTCGAGTTGAGCCCTGGGATACTCAGTTGGGAAATGGAGGAAAGAAGAGTAGTCAAGAGATGCTTCCTCAGAGGTAGGGTAATTAGCAAGGTGTGATGGTGACAAAAGGCTCAGGGAATCTTCAGGGGCAGCAGCGCAAAAAGTGTCAGGACCAAAGAGAATGAAGGAAATCGGGCTGTGGAATTGGCAAAGGAAGGCATTCCTGAAAGTGCGCTAATAAAGATCAGAGTAGAGGGGCTGAAAACCAAATTAGGGGTGGACAGTGAAGAAATAAAGGCATCCTTTGGGTACTGGCCATTTGTTTGAGAGATGAGATGTGAAAGACAAGGAAGGAGGATGGTTGATAGAGACAGCAGAGTCATTAGGGTCTTTTGTTTTTATTTTATGTAAGGGAGAGAATTGTGTATCTGAAGCCAAGGAGGAGAAATTGATCTTGGAAAGAAATTGTTTTGGTTTTCTTTTCTTTTTTTTTTTTTTTAACTGTAGTTTAGAGGGGTTTTTTTTATAACTCATGGATTTCAGTTAGGAGTTGTGAAGAGGACTCAATGGGGAATGAATGCTGTGTCATGTACATATAGTCTGTTTCTGTTGATCTTTGCTTGTTGCTTGTTTGGATTGTATTGCATTTGAATTCTTAGGGTTTTTTTAAATTGCCTACAGAGTAAAATCCAGTCTTCGGTCTGATTCTCAAAATAACCTGGCCTTTTAACCCTGTTGTCCTGTATCTTTAAAATTTGTTGTTTCTGCCAGGCTGGATTACTCACTGGTTCCTCTTTTCTTTAAGCTGGCTGGTGTACCTGGTTAGCCTTTCCCTGTCTTTCAAGGTCCAGCTGAAATGCCGTCCTCTTGTTACAGCCTTCTGATTGGCCCAGGAGAAATATTTTTCTGATGCCTGCACTTCTTTATCTGATCCTGTCAGATAGCTGTGCTTTTACGATTTTCTGACCTTGTATTGAATGTATTTATGTGGCTCTCTTCCCACCTTGGCGGTGAACTCTGGAAAGGTAGGATCAGAGTCATTAATTTCGCGGTTTAAGGATCTGTAATACATAATAGATGATCAGGTTTTTTATTTTCCTCCAAAGAATGATTACCTTAGCGGTGAAGTTTGTCAGGTGCAGGATTTTAGAATAGAATGTGCCCTTAAAAATAAAACGTCAGGGCACATAGAAGAGAAAGCGATACTTGCCTGATGTCTCATTGCTCTTTGAAGAAAATACAAGAGAATTGTTACTGTTAAGTTGGGTCACCTGTTGTGGCCAGATGTACCTGACTTCCTAATATCCATTCAGCACATAGAGAATGAAAGTGGCTCAGCCTGGGAACTGAACTCCCAAGGGAGACATTTACAGAGGACCATAGGTCCTTTAGAGTAGTCATCTTCGTTCATCTCCAGTCCTCAACGCCCACACACTGACTGCTGTGTGTGTATAATTCTCCCAGATCGGCACTTGTTACATATGTGACATATAGGACACGTATGAACCGGCACTTGTTACGTATGTGACATATAGGACACACACGAATCGGCACTTGTTACATATGTGATGTATAGGACACGTATGACACATACACAAGTAGAGGAGCTCTGCTATTTTGTTTCTGCAGTTAGCAAAACAGTTTTGGGGAAATTCTTCTCAAATGAAGATAGTTTGCAGGAAACTTCGTTGAGAGCTCAAAGCTATATGGATACTACTTTCTGAATAATTTAACATTTTCTCTCTCGTTACTATTTCAGAAATTCATATTTTTTGTGTTTAAGCTTCTGTTTAAAAAGTTAATGTTTTTAAAGATAGAAACTTACATTTCATCTTTTTCCTGTTTCTAAAAGACTGTTAACTTTTTTTTTGTTTTTTGTTTAATAATTCTTCAGAATGGCAATTAGAGAGTTGTAATTTTAATTTTCAAAATGTATTGGAGTATTGTTGATTTAAAATTGTGTGTTTCTGCTGTACAGCAGAGTGAATCAGTTATACATATATCCGCTCTTTTTTTAGATTCTTTTCCCATATAGGTCATTACAGAGTTTTAAGAAGTTCCCTGTGCTGTACAGTAGATCCTTATTGGTTATCTATTTTATATAAAATAGTGTGTCAATCCCAGTCTCCTAATTTATCCCTTTCGCCCTGATAGCCATAAGTGTTCTATGTCTGTGGCTAATTTTGTTTTGTAAATAAGTTCATTTGTACCATTTTTTTAGATTCCTTATATAATCAATATCATATGATATTTGTCAGAAAGGGCAATTTTAAAAGATCTCCTGGATTGGTGTGTGCATGTTTTAAATTTCATAGATACAGTAGTGAGTCAGTCTTAGGTCAGAATTAACTAACCTAGTCGTATGGAATAGGCATAAACCGAAGTTTGGGCAACTAGGAGCTTGTTTTGAACCTTTGCATTCTGTGCAGTGGTGAAAAATAACCTGCAGGCCTAAGGATGATCTGTTAGCTCAGCTAGCAGAAGTTCTGGCTTTCATGAATAGCAGAAGTTCTAAAAGCTGAACTTAAGGTTATCGTGAACTTAGACAGGAATTACAGGTAGGAGAGAAGTACATAGCAGTGGACAGCAGTGGCTAACAGACATGATTGGACAGTGGAAGCAAAGGCAGAGGCTAGAGACTCAGGAAGCTTCCAGTAGTGAGGCCAAATGGTCCAGTGCCAGCTACTAGAGGATAGGAAACTAAACCAGAGTCATTGTATACAAAGGTACCCAAGGCTCCATGGAGCTCTGGAAATTCAGATCTGTGCCTCAGTTTAGACTTGAGTTTATAATGAGTCAGCATCTTTAGCCTGTCCCATAGCTGTTGAAAGCATCTGGTTTGAGCGTCACAGCTAGAAACCTTGAAGACATTCTTGATTTTCATCAAACATGTCAGTAAGTCCCGATGACGGAGATATCTTTGTGCATGCATGCCAAGTTGCTTCAGTCATGTCTGACTCTTTGCAACCCCATGGATTACAGCCCACCAGACCCCTCTGTCCATGGGATTTTCCAGGCAAGAAGACTGGAGTGAGTTGCGATGCCCTCCTCCAGGGGATCTTCCCAACCCAGGAATCAAACCCTCGTCTCTTAGGTCTCCTGCATTGGCAGGTGGGTTCTTTACCAATAGTGCCACCTGTGAAGCCCTTTGTAATTATATATTACATGTATATAACTTAAAAAATTTGCCTCCTCTTTGTTATCTTTGTTCCTGAATGACCCTTCGTGTTCTCTTAGAACACTTCACTGCCTCTTTAACAGCTGCTGTTTGTTTCCTTGTTTATATCCCTGTGAAGTCTTGAGGATGTAGGTTATACTTGGTTCATATCTTTATCCCTAGTGGGATAAAGTGCATAGTGCATAGTTTATTTAAATTAGTATTATTCCATTTTTCATTTTTAAAAATAAAAATCCTAAAATAATAAAATTAGTAAGATGAAAGAGTGTGTAATATCTTAAGTTGTTCTCAACCTTTAGTTTAAGAGGTTAAAGGGACAAGCATTAAAATTTGAGATACATAGGTCATTTTCTTAAGCTGAGTAAATTAAACTATTTTTATTCAAGGTGTTAAGCTGGACCTACCTTGATAATCACTTTCTTTCATGGAACCTCTTCAGAATACCGTGGGAGAATTGGTTACTGTATTAGTTTAATATCACCACCATAGTACTGCATACCAAATTGCCCCAAAACTCAGTGCTTAAAATAGCCATTGATTTGCACGTTGACTTGGGCAACTTTGCTCTTGGCTTCAGATCTGTCAGTCAGCTGGGTGGCTCTGCTCCATGTGTGTTCAGTTTGGAGCTCAGGCTGAATGGGCAGCAGCTGCCCAAGGGAAGTTCTCATGACAGTGGCAGGAGCTCAGCAGGGCACATGGAAACGTGCAAGACTTGCTGAAGCTCAGGAGTGGCACACTGCCATTTGTCCTTCATTCTTGCAGCCAGAACAAGTCATGTGGTGGAACTCAAAGACAAGGAGCCACGAAACTAAACCTTGCCCATTTGGTGGGAGGAGCTGCAAAATCACAGGGCTGAGGAGTAGATTTGGGAAGGAGATCCAACCAGTCCATTCTGAAGGAGATCAGTCCTGGGATCTTTCGAAGGAATGATGCTAAAGCTGAAACTCTAGTACTTTGGCCACCTCATGCGAAGAGTTGACTCATTGGAAAAGACCCTGATGCTGGGAGGGATTGGGGGCAGGAGGAGAAGGGGACGACCGAGGATGAGATGGCTGGATGGCATCACCGACCCGATGGACATGAGTTTGAGTGAACTCCGGGAGTTGGTGATGGACAGGGAGGCCTGGCGTGCTGCGATTCATGGGGTCGCAAAGAGTCGGACATGACTGAGCGACTGAACTGAACTGAGGCATTTGGGCCGGTAATGGCAGTCATAATTGAAATTTTTTCTTTCTTTTTGTGTGGCTAGCTATCACTTGTTCCTTCTATTCTAAATGAAGCATTTCGTATAGGTCCCTTTCTGGAGCATTATGGTTTTCATTCTAATGTTTTACTTTTTTATAATGGGTTTATTGAGATAAAATTCACGTACTATTGTTCAGTCAGTAAGCCGTGGCTGCAGCACACCAGGCTTCCCTGCCCTTCACCATCTCCCTGAGCTTGCTCAAACTTATGTCCATTGAGTCGGTGATGCCATCCAACCATCTCATCCTCTGTCACCGTCTTCTCCTCCTGCCCCCAATCTTTCCCAGCATCAGGGTCTTTTCCAATGAGTCAGTTCTTCGCATCAGGTGGCCAAAATATTGGAGATTCAGTATCAGTTGTTCCAACGAATATTCAGGGTTGATTTCCTTTAGGATTGACTGGTTTACTCTCCTTGCTGTCCAAGGGACTCTCAAGAGTCTTCTGCAGCACCACGATTGGAAGGCATCAGTCCTTCGGTGCTCAGCCTTCTTTATGGTGCAACTCTCACATCCATACATGACTACGGGAAAAACCATAGCTTTGTTTATACAGACTTTTGCTTTCAAAGTGATGTCTCTGCTTTTTAATACAGTGTCTAGGTTTGTCATAGCTTTTCTTCCAAGGAGCAGGTGTCTTTTAATTTCACGGCTGCAGTCACATACTATGCTATACAATTCACTAGTTTAACGTGTACAACCCAGTGGTTTTTTGTACATTCACAGAGTTGTGCAACCATGACTACAAGCAATTTTAGAACATTTTTTTCGCCCCCAAAGAAACTCTGTACCTGTTAGCAACTCCTTCCTTCCCTTTTCCCCGGCCCTGGCAGCCTCTAATCTGCTTTTGGTTTCTGCAGACTTGTCTGTTTCATATAATCATGGAATAATAAACTAATGTCTCCTGACTGACTCTGCTTAGCGTCGTGTCTTCAGAGCCCATCATGTTGTAGCGTGTGTTAGTGCTTCATTCTTCTTTATTGCCAGATGGCCTTCGGTTGTATATGTATGCACCACATTCTGTTTATACACAGTATAGTTCTCGGGTTGTTTCCACTTTTTGGCTATTATGTACAATAATGTTGTGAGCATTCATGTAAAAGCTTTAGTGAAGACACATGTTTCCATTTCTCTTGGGTAGATACCTAGGAGTGGAATTGCTGGCTCTTAGGGTTTCTGGGTTCTGACATTTTGAGGAACTGCCAAACAGTTTTCCAAAATGGCTGCACCATTTTTTATTCCCTTAGCAGTGTATGCGGGTTCTGATCTCCAAGTCCTCACCAGTTCTTCTCACTGCCCATCTTTCTCGGCATTTATTTATTCGGCTGCGTCAGGTCTCAGCTGTGGCATGTGGAATCTTTGTTGCATCATGCAGATCTTCTCTTGTGGCTCTTGGGCTTAGTTACCCTGTGTCATGTGGGATCTTCGTTCCCTGGCCAGAGATGAACCTGAGTCTTCTGCATAACAAGGTGGATTCTTAACCTCTGGACCACCAGGGAAGTCCCTCATTGTCCCTCTTTAATTATAGACATCTTAGTGAGTGTGAAGTGGTTTTGTGTAATTTATGTTTAAGGATTTATAGAAGAGGAAGGAAATGGTGGGTTTAGAATGTTACATCTGTATGTTCTTAACAGTTTAGTACCAAAATTGAACCTTAGTTTTAGTCACCTGAAAATCTAGCATTGAGGGAAAAAATGTAATCTTTTGACTCACAGATTTTTCTTCCTACTCCTTGTTTCTTTTACATGCTAGACTAATTTAGGAAGAAAGGAGCCTCAGGTGATTGTTAAACTAGTTACTTACCTCTGGGTCTGTGAGGGACCAGATGACTCTGGCAACCTGCTGCATTGTCAGTAGTCATGGGACTGGTTTAATGACTGAAGTTGTTGTTGTTTGTATGGGTGGGGGTGAGGCTCCAGATCTCTTTTTGCCAGGAAAGTAATCATTGGAGGAGTTAGTTGTGAAATTCTAGGGCAGCACTGTCCAGTAAAAATATAATATGAGGAACATATATGATTTAAACTCCAGCTGTAGCCAAATTAAAAGGTAACAATCAATAGGTGAAATTAACTTTAATAATATCACTTATATATTTAATATTATATATCTCAATATATAGGACTTCCCGGTGGCTTCGGTGTTACAGAACCTGCCTGCCAATGTAGGAGAAGGGAGAGATGCAGGTTTGATCCCTAGGTCGAGACGTTCCCATAGAGAAGGAAATGGCACTCCACTCCAGTATTCTTGCCTGAGAAATCCCATGGAATGAGGAGCCTGGTGGGCTGCAGTCCTTAGTGTTGCAAAGAGTCAGACATGACTAAAGCAATTTAGCATACATATCAATATATGGTTTCTCCTTGTAGCTCAGATAGTAAAGAATCTGCCTTTGATGTGGGAGACCTGAGTTCAGTCCCTGGGTTGGGAAGATCCCCTGGAGAAGGGAATGACAGCCCACTCCAGTATTCTTGCCTGGAGAATTCTATGGACAGAGGGGCCTCCTAGGCTGCAGTCCATGGGATCGAAGAGAGTCGGACAGGACTGAGCGACCAACACTTACTTATCAATATATCAAAAGTATTTATCGAGTCATTTATTGTATGTAACCAGTACAAAAGTATTAGCAAGATACTTTATGTTTTTAGTACAAGGTCTTCTCAGTTCAGACTAGCCACGTTTTCAAGAACTCAGTAGCTACACGTGGTTAGCAGCTACCATACCGTACAAGACAGTCCGGAAGGTCTGAGAGCTTAGATCCAGACTTTCTGCTCACGCGTATGATGATTGTGTATCTCTGGAAAAACAGATGAGTGCTGATCAGCCTGTATTTCTGGTTCTTAAATTTTAGTTGTTACATAAAATTCCTAACAACACGTTTAAGTTTAAATTTATTTTATGCCTGACCATTTTTTGTTGTTGTTCTATTTTAGTGTGGAAGACAGTCGTTAGAGGGATACAGAGGGCAAACTCCTTACAGGTCAATTTTTTTATTGTGAGTAAAGATTAGTTAGCACAAGGAAAAAACAGTTGGTCTCCCTCATCATTAAGGATGTTTGAGTTTCCATTGTTCTTAGCAAATGAGAGAAATCTGTTAGATCTGCTGTTGTTTGGTCCTAATTATAATTGTTCTGTATGTTTAGGGTCTGCTTTGGCCTGTTCTTTATCACTTACACACTACTTGCACTGTTTGACCGAATAACTCACTTGGTTAGACATTAAAAGTTGTAGGTTTGATCTCTATAATTAATTAATGACTATGCCTGCTGGGACTCTCTCTTCTATGAGTTTGCAGTGTTGTTAGAGACTGTTTGGCATTTGCTGGGTCAAATGCCAGCAAATGTAATTAAGACAGCTTTGAGAGAAAGGAGATGTCAAGAGTGGGCCGTGTGTCCCAATCACTTGATTACTAGGAGGACTAAATTGGTCAAGTGTCTTTACTCATAGTGTACATTTTCTGATTTGGCTAAGTCCCTACCACTTTCTGTTCCTGTACACTGAGTCTCTACATCACTGGTTTGTGTTATTTATTTAGCCCTGAAGGCAGGTTGTGGCCTCCTGGTGTCTGATCAATTCGTTGCCTCAGGGATGGTGGGTTGAGGGGACTTCCCTGGTGGTCCAGTGGCTAAGACACTGTGCTCCCCTTGTAGGGGGCCTGAGTTCAATCCCTGGTCAGAGAACTAGATCCCACATGTTGAAACGAAGATTAAAGATCTTGCATGTCACAGCTAAGACCCGGAGTAGCCAAATAAACAAAGATAAATGAAATAAATATTTTTTTTTAAAAAGGACAAGGAGATAGCGGATCAGTGCCCCAGTGACACCGGATATAGACACTTGCATATTGAAGGCACAAATACTGTCACCAAATGTGACCATTGCATTCAGTATCACTCACTGACTCTGTGGTACCTTAATGTTCTCACAAATGTTCTATCAGCCGTTGTGATTTTCTGAGTGCTGAAATGCAGTTACTCTAAATGAAATTCACATGCCTTTGGGTTGGGGTCTGTGAGTGGTGTCCTGACCGCGCAGAGATCACGAGTTAACGCATACATGTTCATGGCGCAGCCTGCACACTCACCTTTGTGCTCTTGGCATTTTTGATAATGTGGACCCAGGACCCATTTTTGGGTTCATGAATTTGAAGACCATGTGAAATCCTTGTGTACTGTAGGTCCTTAGTGCACAATTGTGGGATTAAGGAATACTATGAGTGGTACTGTTGTGTTTTTTTGGAGGGGGGGGTCAACAGTTTCTTTGGCTTTGTTGTGTTTTTGGCATACGTTATGATTCTGACTCTTTGTTAACTTTTTGAAATGGGCTTGCAAGCATTAGCCTAACAGAAAAATAATGATGCTTTTTAGCTGTTGAGTTTTAAATGCTTTGGTTTGTTGGTATGATGAAATATTAATTTAAGGGCTGTTTTATTAATGCCTGTTCTCAGCTGAGTGCACAGTCTGCAAGTGGCTAAGCTTTGAGTTGCTTGGGCCAGTGGGGCAGAATTGGAAGCCTTACTTCTTCTCTGGTCTTGTAAGCTAAATAATTCCATTCCTCTGGTAGTAAAATATAATTTAGAGCTCTTCTGTAGTAAAAACACAAGATTTGGACCGATGTGAAGTTAGTTATGTGACCTGTTCGTTCCACTTAGGAATGTTTGCAGGGATGCTTGTGGCGCTTTCTGGTTTTGTTTTTCTGCTACAAAGCTTGCAGGATCTTAGTTCCCCAACCAGAGAGTGAACTCAGGTCCTGGCAGTGAAAGCGCCGAGTCCTAACTGCTGGACTGCCGGAGAATTCCCTAGAAGTTTGTTTTTAATTGCTGTGTGGATATATCTCAATATGTTTACCATTCATCAGTCAGTTGGTGGACACTTTCTCCTTTTTTTTGGTTGTTATAAATAAAACTGATATGAATATCCAAATACAAGTCTTTTTGTGGACACGTGATTTTATTTCTCTTGCATAAAACCCAAGAGCAGGAATGGGTCATGTTGTAAGTATATGTTGAATTTTAAAGAAACTGTCAAACTGTTCTCCTGTCAGTTCTCAGCTGACTGTCAGTTGAGTTAGTTGTTTGGTCTCAGTTGGTGAACTGTCAGACTGTTCTCAAATAGCCTCCAAAAAGACTGTAGCGTTTTGCATTCCCACCTGCAGAGTGTAGGATCCAGTTTCTCCAGTCTCATAGCAGTTTTAGTCGCTGCATTCTCTAGCCATTCTAGGTGTGTAATGGCATCTCATTGTTGGTTTAAATTTGTGTTTCTGTGGTGACTGATGATGTTGAGCATCTTTACACGTGTTTAGTCGAAACTAGTCTGTCTTCTTTGTTAATATCTATTGAAACCTTTTACCCATTTTTTCCATTGGTTTTTTGTTTTATTGAGTCATAAGAATTCTGAATATATTCTGGATACAAGTTCTTTGTCAGATATATTCTTTGCAAGTTCATAACTTGCCTTTTCATTTTCTGAATGGCATTTTTGAAGAACAAAGTTTTTAAAATTTTGATGGTCTAATTTATCCCCCCACTTCATTATGCATACTTTTCATGCACTAGGTGAGAAATCTTTGCCTAACCTAAGGTCATAATAGTTTTTCCCTGGGATTTCTTCCAAAAAGTTTATGTCCTTTGTTCAGGTCTTTGATCCATTTTGTGTTAAATTTTGAGTATGGTATGAGAGGCAAAATACTGCTTGTTTTTTATTTCCATTTCCATGTGAATATACAATTGATCCAGCACCATTTTTTGAAAAGACTGTCCTTTTCACATTGAATTAGTTGCACCTTTGTCAAAAACAATGACTGTAAACACGTGTTTATTCGTGGGTTCTCTGTTCTGTCGATCTGTGTTTTTATCTTCACATCACTGTTACATTGTCTTAATGACTATATCACTATAGCTGTATAATAAGTCTTAAAATCAGAGAGCGAGGATCTTTCAGTTTTCTTCTGTTTTAAAATTGTTTGACCTATTCTGGGACCTTCCTATTTTAGAGTCAACTTGTGGATTTCTAGTTTAAAAGTCAGATGGGATTTTGACTAGGATCCTGTTGAGTCTCAAGATCGATTTGGGAGAGTTAACATCTTAAGGATATTGAGTCTTAACAGTATCTCTGCTTAGACTGTCTTTAAATTTGTTACAGCAGTGCTTTGTAGTTTTCAGTACATAGTTCTTCCTCATACTTTGTTAAATGTATCTCTTTTCATATTTTTGATGCAATTGCAAATAGTGTTTGTGTTGAAATTTTAATTTTCAATTTTTCATTGATAATGTATAAAAATATAACTGTTCTAATTGCTCTTGTAGTTTGCAACCTTGCTAAATACACATTTTATAGTAATTTTTGGTGGGTTCCTTAGGATTTTGTACTTGCACAGTTATATCATCTGCATATAGAGGTACTTTTATGTAATCATTTTTAATTCAGATGCCTCTTCTTTTTCTTGCCTCATTGCACTGATTAGGACTTCCATTAGAATGTTGAGTTGAAATAACAAGAGTGGACATCTTGATCTTGTTGTCGATCTTAGGTAGAAAAGATTGAGCCTGTTACATTTTCTGTGATCTAGGTTTTTCTTAGATACCATTTATTTATTTGGCTGCACTGCTTGGCTTGTGGGCTTTTAGTTCCTTGACCAGGAATTGAAGCTGGACCCTTGCCAGTGAGAGCATGGAGTCCTAACCTCTGGACCATCAAGCAATTCTCCTACATGCCTTTTATAAGGATGAAGTTTCCTTATATTCCTAGCTTGTCATGAGGTTTTATCAGGAATGGATGTTGGATTTTGTCAATGTTTTGTATGTGTCTGTTGAGATGATCTTATATACATATTTTTTCTTGATATGGCAGATTACACTGATTTTAGAATGTTAAACCAATCATGCATTCCTGGGATTATGATGTATTTGTGGCAAGGTTTGGTTTGCTGAAGTTTTGTTACAGACTTTTGCATCTGTATTCATAAGATGTATTGATCTACTATTTTTTTGTAACATTTTGGTAGTGCTGGCCTCATAAGATGAGTGAGGAAATGTTTCCTCCTCTTCTGCAAGAGGTTTGTGTAGACTTGGTATTTTTATTGCTTCCTTTAAATGGTTGGTAGGTTACCAGTGAAGCCAGTTGGGCCTGAAGTTTTCTTTATAGAAAGATTTTTAAACTATAAATTCAATTTTGTTACCAGAAACTGGGCTATTTAGGTTTTCTTCTGGAGGTTGATTTAGGGTTTATGGTATATATCTTTATCACTGTTAGTATTGCAATTGGTAATTTGTCTTCTCAGTTATTCCAGGTTGTCTTAATTTGTTGGCATAAATGTATAATATTTTCTTAATTCTCATAATATTATTTCTTATTTTCTCATTACCTTTTATTTTTGTGCTGTGTGTTATGATATCCCTTCTTTGATTTCTGGTATTGATAATTTGTGTCTTCTTTTTCCTGATCAGTCTAGCTAGTTTATTAAGTTTATCTTTTCAGAGTCACTTTTGTTTTTTATTGCTGACTCTTCAGTGGGGTGTTTTTGTTTTTTTTTTTTTTAATGTCTGGCCTTATGTTTATTATTTCCTTTCTTCTTATGTGGTATTTTATTTGCTTTTCTTTTTCTGGTTTCTCAGGGTGAAAGCTTAGGTCATTGATTTGAAATCTTTCTTCTTTTTCAAAATAAGCATTTAAAGTGATAAATTTACCCCTCAGCACTTCTTTACCTCTAGCCCATGAACTTTAATCTGTTTTCTTTTCATTCAAATCAAAATATTTTCTATTTCTCTGACAGTCTCCTTGGACCCATGGCTTATATATTTAGAAGTGTATTTTTCTATTAATTTATAGTTTCTCGTCTAGTTAGAAAATTTGCTTTTTATTATTTCAGTTCAGTTGCTCAATCGTGTCCGACTCTTTTTGACCCCACGGACTGCAGCACGCCAGGCCTCCCTGTCTCTTACCAGTTTTTGTTTTTTTGATTGCAAAATTTTAATTTTAAAATTCATTTATTTATTTTAAAATTTATTTTTAATTGGAGGAAGATTGCTTTACAGCCTTGTGTTGGTTTCTGCCATACATCAACATGAATCAGCCATAGGCATACACATGTCCCCTCCTCCTTGACACGCTCCCATCTTCCACGCCTTCCGTCTTGTCTGTCACAGCGCACTGGGCTAAGCTCCCTGACTGTACAGCAGCTTCCCAGTAGCTGTCTGTTTGGCACACGGCGATGTACGTATTCCATTGTTGCTCTCAGTTCCTCCCGCCCTCTCCTTCCCCTGTTGTCCACAAGTCTGCTCTCTGTGTCTGAGTCTATTCCTCCCCTGCAAATCGGTTCATCAGTATCTTTTTTCCAGATTCCATATATATGGATTCAGTCGGTTCAGTCACTCAGCCGTTTCTGACTCTTTTCGACCCCATGGACTGCAGCACGCCAGGCCTCCCTGTCTATCACCAACTCCTGGCGTTTACCCAAACTCATGTCCATTGAGTCAGTGATGCATCCAGCCATCTCATCCTCTGTTGTCCCCATATATGGCTTAATATACAATATTTGTTTTTCTCTTTCTGACTTACTTTGCTCTGTATAACAGGCTTTAGGTCCATCTACCTCACTAGAACCTACTCAAATTTGTTCCTTTTTATGGCTGAATTATATTTCACTGTATATATGTACTTTTTTTTTTAGTGGTCCAAAATATGGTCATGTTTTAGGTAAGAATGTGATTTTGCTGTTTTAGGGTAAAACATTATATAAATATCTGTTAAGTCAGGTTAATTAATAGTGTTCAAATCCTTGCTGATTTTTTAAAATTTTGTCAATTACTGAGAAAGATGTGTTGAAGTTTCCAACTTTAATTGCTTTGCCTATTTCTTCTTTCAGTTCAGTGAATGTTGAATTTCTGTTCAGCATATGTGTTTAGGATTGGTATGTCCTTTTGATGAATTAACCCCTCCTTTGTTATGTAATATCTCCTATTATTTCTTGTTCCAAAGTCTATTTTGCTGATGTTTGTGCCACTCCAGATTAGTGCCTGCATATATATATATATGTATTTCCATCCTTTTATATTTAATCTATTGTGTCTTTATTTTTACACTGGGTTTGTTATAGTTAACATAGGTTGGGTCTTGCTTTTCAAATCCAATCCAGTCTTTGGCTTTTAATTAGTTAATTCACTCACATTTACTATATCGTTGATATTCTTGTATTAAAATATTTTCTTTCTTGCCTTTTGTTTTCTGTTCGTTCCAACTTTTCTTCCTCCTTTCTCATTTTTCCTGCCCCTTCTTAACATTAGCGGAGTATTTTTATGATTCCATTTTGGCTTTCTTGGCTTACTAACTTAATGTCTTTGTTTTATAATTTTAGTGGTTGATACAAGATTTCCAGTGTACATCTTTAGTTTATCACCCTTGCTCTTGAAATAATGTTATGCAATTTCACCTAAAATTTAAGGAATTTACAGGGGTATACTTTACTTTTTCCTGTTTTAGTTATGTTCATGGAATAAGAAGCCACCAGTAACTTAGTACCTTAAAACTCTGCTATTAAATTTGCAAACCTTGAATGGGGCACAGTGTGGATGATTTGTGTCTGTTCTGTGATGTCTGTGGCCTCTCCTGAGGCAGCTCAGAGCTGGGGACTGAAAGTAAAATCTTATTTTTATATTCTTAGTAATACCACCAGCAGAGCTTTGTACTTTGTAGGCACAAAAACTATTTTAAAACACAAATACTGAGGGACAGGACTAACTGTTAGGAGATTGGATTGTTTTTTATATGTTATTTCAAGAATGTGATGTTTTAAAAATCTACCAGAGATTGGATTGTAAAGTGTAATGTCAGACAGTGTTCTCCCCTGCCAGTTAAACCACAATTCAGTCCTTTGCTAAAAAGTATATAAACAAGGATATTTTATCTGTGTAGTGTCATCTTAGGGCACTGTAGTTTGTTTATCATAACAAAGCAAAAGTTCACCACAGTCTGGTTCACAAATGACTAGAAACATGGCTGATGGATAGCTAAAGGAAATCTAGATCACGTGGGTAGCAGTCTCTTCCAGATTGGTTTCCAGAAATCGTACTCTTTTCCAAAACCCTTCCCAAGGGTCTTTCCTTTCAGAACACTTTGTGCTTTGTCTCCTTCCATAGCCTATTTTTCTTTAATGTTACACTGCGGGAATAAGCAAACTATGACCTGCAAGCCGAATCTGACCCACCGCCTGTTTCTGTAGCGCAAGTCTTGTTGCAACACGACCATACCCATTTTGTTTGCATGTCATCTGTGGCTTCTTTCATGCTATTACAGCATGAGTAGTTGCAGTAGAGACTGTATGGCTTGTAAAGCCTGAAATATTTACTATCTGGCCCTTTACTGAAGAAGTTGGCTGGCTTCTGCTTCTTAAACTATTTCTGATAAAATATGAGTTCCTCCTTCCTCCCTCCCCCCAGTTTGTCACAAACAGATTTTTGGATAAAATACACTAAGCATAAATTACCAGATTAAAAAAAAAAACTGACAAAATGCGTGTCCCCAATTTTCATTATCAGGGTCAACAGACATAAAATTACCAAATTGTGTAAATGCTTTGCAACATTTAGTCTTTGTTTTTAACCATGCTTTTAAATGGATCAGTTACGAATGGTCTGTGGGCCAGTGCCAGTGCCGAACCACACTTTGAATAGTCCTGTTCTAGTAGTCAGTGTTTTATGAGAAAACGTTGACATTTATACAGTTTGCTCATCCCTTTCTAGCAAGTATCTTTGTAGACCAGGTATATTGTACACTTGTGGTTACGTATGCCAGAAGAGGATGAGGCTGGATCCTGAGTGCTGTGACTCCTGCAGTGTGAGCCACGCCCTTCCCGATCACGCTGTGTACTTACACCTCAGCCACTGAGGGGACTTTTGGACTCGCTGTGTTTTCTATTGAAATTTAACAGAGCTTTCTTATTAATGGGGACAGTATGACTGTAGGCAGGAGTGTTCAAGAAATTCTTGAAGTCAGTGATTCTGTGAACATCTCTGTCCACGTGCTGCACTGGTTTTGTTTCGGTAGAGGGTGAGGGACACGCTGCTGCAGGTAGCTTGGCTGTGCTGCCACAGTCCTCACCTCAGTTGCTGCTTGGTGAAGGCATGTAGATTTGGCACTCCTTGTTTTACTCAGGAGGACAGGTTATATTTTGTGTATAGCACACTATAAATTTATTGCATGTATAAAATCTTCCTGTTGGAAAATTGTTGAACTCTGCCTCCAAGAGACATAATGAGACAGAATTTAAAAAATGAAAATATAACACTGTTCAGTTAATAAGTAAAGGAAACACTAATAGTTTCTAAAAAGGAACTGGCTCTTAAAAAGTTAAGCAAATTTGCCATATGACTCTGCAGTTTCACCCCTCCTCGTTTGACTGCTTGTAAATTCTTGACTTACATTTGGTTTCCTCAGTGCCATGTAACATTGCTGTCAAAGACTAACAATATTCTGATAGTCTTAACATTGCAAGTGACTTTGACTTTTTGCCAGCATGCCAGGACTTCCGCTTTACAAAAGATCCAGTAATTGTACTATACTGTTTCTAGAGTTGGTCATTAGGGATTGGGTGATTCAATATAGACTTTTTTTTGTGACGTTTTTCTTACTTTTTTTTTTTTTTTTCAGTATTATGTTGCATTGCTTTGATCTTTTCTTCCCCTTTGGGGCATTAGGACATTATTACATCATTTTGTTAAATTTTTAAAGCTTGCTTTGAAATACAGTTTTCATGTAAAAGGGTTGCTTTTCTAATGTGCTTTTATTGTTTTAGGTATGCTATCTGTACCTCCTCCCCCCCCCATTTTTTTCTTTTCCATATAATATCTTTTAGGTATAACTACACTACTATTTCTTGCTCATTTTAAAGTGAGATTAATTTTTCTAAACTATTCGAAAAAGAGAAGTGAGTCTTGAAAACTTTTCTAGCTTCATGGTTCTAGAGCTCCCTCTTCGGAATTTTCTCATTTTCTGGCCCTTTCTCCTCCCAGTTCCATGTCAGGGCTGCAGTCTTCCTTTACTGTCCTTTTCTCTGTTCTGCTTAATTTGGATTCTGTTCCATAGTAATTTCTCCTCAGTATAAGACTCTGTTCTGAAAAGAACTTCAAATGGTTAACTTTTTTTTTTTAAGATTATTTTTGCGCTGTGTTGAGGTAGGGGTGTGTGTGTGTGTAGGTGTGTGTGTGTGTGTGTACTGGGTCTTTGTTGCTTCTCAGGCTTTCTCTAGTTGTGGTGATCAGGGGCTTCTCATTGCGGTGACTTCTCTTATCGTGGAGCTGGGCTCTAGGGCTTGAGGGGCTCAGTAGCATGGGGGCTCCGTAGTTACCGTTCCTGGACTCTGGAGCACAGGCTCAATCGATGGGGCTCATGAGCTTAGCTGCTCCACAGCATGTGGGATCTTTCTGGACCAGGGATCAAACCTTTCCCCCTGCATTGGCAGGCAGACACTCAGCCACTGGACCACCAGGGAAGTCCCAGATGGTCAACTTTGAGTTTATAGGGCCAGAGTCCTCCATCCCTTTCAGTCGGACTGCCGGTCTCACCCGTAAGTGGAAATGTACACAACTTTCCAGCTACTCTCATTTTGGCCCACTGCACTCTCCAGTGACTATCTCCTGTCTCTTTGGGGTTGTCTTAAATTCAGATTCATCAAATACCCTGTTGCTTTTTCTCTCACAGATGGTAGTTCCACATGAGCCTTTAGCAGTCAGTAGTTCCTCCCTGAAGTGAAGTGAAGTCACTCAGTCGTGTCCGACTCTTTGCGACCCCATAGGCTGCAGCCTGCCAGTCTCCTCTGTCCATGGGATTTTCCAGGCAATAGTACTGGAGTGGATTGCCATTTCCTTCTCCAGGGGATCTTCCCAAACCAGGGCTCGAACCCAGGTCTCCCGCATTGTAGACAGACGCTTTACCGTCTGAGCCACCCTCCCTACCTATTTGTATTTGGGGCTTTGTGAGGATGCCTTCTCACTTAGTACTGTTGTGAGTGCAGTCAGTTTTGCTATCCAGATCACTCTGTTTTTTATGGGAGAATTTAGGAGGGTTCAGAAAAGAAGTGCACCCTGGCTGCTGGCATCATTCTGGAGGTCCTGTCCCATAATTAAATGTTTTAAAAAAATTTTTAGCACAGAAGTGCCAAAAGTTGTGAGCAATAATGTTTTAGCTTTGTTTTTTAAGTGTGCATGTGGCCTGTTTAACACAATAAAATAGAAAAGTTCCAGTGTGATCCACTTGACCCAAACAGATTTGAATTATTTCACTTAGTCTGTGTTTATATGATTAGTAAAATTCATAATGTGTTATTGGACCATTATTTGGTTTCAGATCACTTAGATAATTAAATAATCCGTATTTTGTAATTGTTTAAAACAGTACAGAGGGAGGTGAGTGGAGGAGAAATTAAGTTAGAAAATTTTCCTGTTTGTACTTATACCTTACTAGTTATGACTTTAAATGAGTCCTTGGATGGTAGTATACAGGTGGTTAGTTTACTATTAATGACATGTATTTATTTATATTCCTTTTAGTAGTCTGGCCTTAATATTTGCTGATGTGATTTTTTTAGCAAAGTACTTATGACACATTATTGATAAATTCTAGAGTTTCTTTGTTTGGAATTGACATCAATATCTGATATTTAAATACCTAGGTTTGTTTCACTACTGTTCTAAGGAAGAGAGTTTACTTTCATCCACTTTTACTTTGTTGCTTTTGTGAATTAGTATCTCTTCAGCTGCAGTTAACCAAAAAATCCTAATTTTGCTGACTTAAACAGTAAGAATTTATTTAATGCTTATGGACAGGGATTTTTATCTTTTATGATCCGTACTGTATCTGTAATCAGTGCTTAGGAAATAAATGAAAATATGTAAGTATCTTAATAGATGAAAATGTTATCTTTTCAGGAGTGGTCAGGCAGCTCATTAATGTTAGTTTCACGGGGTCATGTTCTTTCATTCTCTTCTGCTCTCTTCACCACATTTGTGTCATCTGTAGGTTTGTGGCCCTACTACTTGGAAGATCGCTGCAGCGTTTCCCAAACACCACATCCTCAAGACCATATCCAGAGAATTTTCTCTGCCTTGTGTGTGTGTCTCCCCCACCCCTGCCCCCAGTACAAGAGAAACCTTTTCCTCCTTTCTCATTGGTCAGAACTGTGTGTCATAAGCCCAAGCCAGGTCACTGTCAGGGGGGCTGGAATCTCCAGGATTGTCCTAGGTCTCTCTTGTTCGGTAAGGTAGCCGCTAGCCACATGTAGTTATTTAAATTTAAAATGAAATGACAGAATCAGGTCCTCAGTCACACTCGCCACTTTTCTAGTGCTGACTTTCTGGACAGTGCAGATACAGAATGTTTTCATCATCGCAGAAAGTTCTGTTGGACAGTGCTGGTTTAGGATTATCAGGAGTCACCCTTTGGGCCTTTTAGGATCCCACTGTTGGGACTGGCGTTCTCTCAGCTGCCCTCCGGGGGTGTCTGGGTGGTGAATGTGTGCAGTGTCTGGCAGTGACTCCATCCTGGTACGGCTCTCGGGCTTCAGGCGCACCTCTGCTCTTTACAGGAGTGGCTTAGTCCATCACGTGTGGACGAGAGCAAGGCTGTCGCACTGCCAGAAAGAAGACAGCACGTTTCTGAAACAACTATTATTTTCCTTGAGACCAGTAACTTTTTTTGAAATTTAAGCTTTTAATTCATAATGCTAATTAACAGGGACCTATGATTTATTTGACAAAAATCGGTTTATATATGTTTGCCAGTTTCTAATTGGGTAGTTGAAAAATACCATTAATCTATGTTATTTCTGTTCATTTATTGAGCTATCTGGAAGCTCTTCCACTGGGAAATTCTACTTCATAAGTTATTAGAATCAGAAGTTGAGAAGTTGTGGAGTACCCAAAAGATGCTAAGTTGTTAGGTCATAAATGCTTATTAAGTTTGGGCTTCCCTGGTGGCCCAGCAGTAAAGAATCTGCCTGCTAAAGCAGGAGACATGAATTCAATCCCTGGGTTGGGGAGATCCCCTGAAGAAAATGGCAACCCGCTCCAAAATTCTTACCTGGGAAATCCCATGAACAGAAGAGCCTGGTGGGCTACAGTCCATAGGGTTGCAACGAGTCAGACACAGCTTAGCAACTAAACAGCAGCAGCTTATGAAGTTTGGACCCAACAAACTGTTAGGCATTTCTTTTGCCCTTGGGTATCCCATGAGTAAATGACATTCTGAGGGAGCAATGACCTGGGACAGTTTAGGAACCTCTGGTGTGGTCTGGATTTTTATTTTTTATTTTTTGGATACTTTGCAGTTTGGACTTTTATTATGTTAAAAAATTGTTGAAAACAAGAGGAGAAAGGCCAGGGAATTATAAATAGCATCGTAGAGGAGAAGGCAATATGTGGCTCTGGTTTTGAGTCCTGATTTTTGGCTGATTTTATGATGCCAGAGAAATTAGCTTTCTAGACCCACTTGACCCTTAAAAAAAAAGTAAAGAGGGACTTCCCTGCGGTCCAGTGGTTAAGGCTTTGCGTTTCCTTTGCAGGGGGTGTGGTTTCCATTCCTGGTTGGGGGAGTTCTGCATGCCTTGAGGCGCAGTCTCCCCCCCCCCCCGAAAAAATTAATGACACCTCATAAGATTTGAGTGAGATATTGTTGATAAGTATACTTTATAGAATTTAAAATCTCTGTCCAGGTGTATGGTAGGCTGAATAATGGCCATGAGAGATGTCCACATCCTAATTCCTTTTATGTGTGAAATGGTGAAAGAGATTTTGCAGATGTGATAAAGGTAAGGATCGTAGATGAGAAAATCAGCCTGGTTTATACTGGTGAGCCCAAGATAATCACAGGGGTCCTTAGAAAGGGGAGATAGGAGATGAGATTTGATGACAGAAACAAGAGGTTGGAGTGGTGTGTTCAAGGGCAGGCCTCTGGAAGTTGAAAAAGGCAAGGAAACTGATTTTCCCCTTAGAGCCCCCAGAAGGAACCAGCGCTCCCAGCACCTTGACTGTTAGCCTCATAAGACTCCTTGCAGCTCTGTGACCTCCAGAAGAAGTTCTATCGTGTTAAGTCAGTCTGTGGTATTTGTTGCAGGAGTAATAGAAAACTAACAGGGTATTACTCAAGTTGAAAAGGGGACATTTTAAGAAGTCATTAGTCCATTATTCAACATTCTTTTTCCTAGTGTGAAGTCTGGGATAGCAGCAGTCAGCTTTTTGGACTCCCCCACTGTGGCATAAGCTTCTGTGGTGTGGAGGATTGCCTTTGGCTCTAGAGACTGAGTAAGTGGTTAGATTGGAAAGGGGCAGTGGGGAGGACTCCTAAACCTCTGGTGCATCTGTGATAAGAGTGTCTCCAGAAGGCTTAATTTAGTGAAGAGGGTTCTAGAACTTTCTCCTGGAAGCTTTTGGAGCTGGGTTTTGTTTGTTTGTTTTTTACTGATCATCCATCCTATTTCCAGGTTTAGTTTGGTCCAGGAACTTTCTTTAGAACAGTTTCTCCAAGCTTAGTATATTTTACATGTGTACACCAGAGGGTAGTATTTCAGAACCTCTGAAGTGCAAACTTGGGGTTTTCCATGGCCTGGCGATTCAGCTGAGGGGAGCATCTGACCAGTGCCTGCCTGAATATGTCTGTTACACCGTTAGGAATGATTGTTTTTACTGAATCCTTGTCCACATTTTTTTCAGTCTTAAATTTTCCAATAAAAATTCTCACTAAATAGCATTTGCCCCGTCCTCGAATGCCTCGGACAAAGCCAGATCGTTTCTTGGAGATTTTCTCAGATGCCATATGCAAAAATCATACACAGTATGTTGGTCACTCTTTTTACAGCAGTTTTGATTTTCTAGGTAAAAGTCATGATTTTTTAAACAGTTGCTGTTGTAAACATCACCATTTCATCTGCTTTCATGGTGACCCATTAATCTGTCAGTAGCTAGGTAAACAGTAGCTTAGGAGATGTCCTGCCAGTTGGCCACAGCTTTGTAGAAATTGGTATAAACTACATGAATTTTTTACCTTTACAAAACTGCCTTAGGTGGCTTGATATGTGGGGTGTGTGCTCAGTCCTTTCAGTTTGTCTGACTTTGTGACCCTGTGGAATCCTTGCCACCCTGTGGAAGCCTGCCAGGCTCCTCTGCCCATGGGGTTCTCAAGGCAAGAATTCTGGAGTGAGTTGCCATGCCCTGCTCCAGGGGATCCTCCTGGCCCAGGGATCAAACCTGCATCTCCTGTATTGCAGATGGATTCTTTACCCACTGAGCCACCTGGGAAGCCCAAGTGGTTTGATATATCGTGCCATAAAGCTACAAACTGGGGAAAATTCCTAAAGAGATGGGAATACCGGATCACCTGTCTCCTGAGAAACCTGTATGCAGGTCAAGAAGCAACAGTTAGAACAGGACATGGAACAACTAACTGGTTCGAAATTGGGAAAGGAGAGCATCGAGTCACTCATAGGGACTTGGGTCGTCACACAGGGTATATTGTCACCCTGCTTCTGCTTATTTAAATTATATCCAGAGTACATCATGTGAAATGCTGAGCAGGATGAATCAGGCTGGAATCAAGATTCCCAGGAGAAATGTCAACAACCTCAGATATGCAGATGATATCACTCTAATAGTAGAAAGTGAGGAGGAACTAAAGGGCCTTTAGATGAGGGTGAAAGAGGAGAGTGAAAAAGCTGGCTTAAAACTCGGCATTTAAAAAACTAAGATTGTGGCATCTGATCTCATCACTTAATGGCAAAGAGAAGGGGGAAAAGTGGAAACAGTGACAGATTTTCTATCCTTGGTCTCCAAAATCACTGTGGATGGTGACTGTAGCCATAAAATTAAAGGATGCTTGTTCCTTGGAAGGAAAGCTATGACAAACCTAGGAAAAGGAAAGGAAAGTGAAGTCGCTCAGCCGTGTCCAACTTTTGCAACCCCATGGACTGTAGCCTACCAGGCTCCACTGTCCATGGCATTTTCCAGGCAGTAGTACTGGAGTGGATTGCCATTTCCTTCTCCAGCTGATCTTCCCAACCCAGGTCTCCCGCATTGTAGACAGACGCTTTACCGTCTGAGCTACCAGGGAAGTCAAACCTAGAGAGCATATTAAAAAGCAGAGATATCACTTTGCCGACAAAGGTTCGTATAGTCAAAGCTATAGTTTTTCCAGTAGTCAGCTGAACGTCAAAGAATTGATGCCTGCGAATTGTGGTGCTAGAGAAGACTCTAGAGAGTCCCTTGGACTGCACGGGGATCAAACTAGTCCATCCTAAAGGAAATCTACCCTGAATATTCGTTGAAAGGACTGATGCTGAAGCTCCAATACTTTGGGTTCAGTTCAGTCCAGTCGCTCAGTCGTGTCCGACTCTGCGACCCCATGAATCGCAGCACGCCAGGCCTCCCTGTCCATCACCATCTCCCAGAGTTCACTCAGACTCACGTCCATCGAGTCCGTGATGCCATCCAGCCATCTCATCCTCGGTCGTCCCCTTCTCCTCCTGCCCCCAATCCCTCCCAGCATCAGAGTGTTTTCCAATGAGTCAACTCTTCACATGAGGTGGCCAAAGTACTGGAGTTTCAGCTTTAGCATCATTCCTTCGAAAGAAATCCCAGGGCTGATCTCCTTCAGAATGGACTGGTTGGATCTCCTTGCAGTCCAAGGGACTCTCAAGAGTCTTCTCCAACACCACAGTTCAAAAGCGTCAATTCTTCGGCACTCAGCCTTCTTCACAGTCCAACTCTCACATCCATACATGACCAATGGAAAAACCATAGCCTTGACTAGACGGACCTTAGTCAGCAAAGTAATGTCTCTGCTTTTGAATATGCTATCTAGGTTGGTCATAACTTTCCTTCCAAGGAGTAAGCGTCTTTTAATTTCATGGCTGCAGTCACCATCTGCAGTGATTTTGGAGCCCCCAAAAATAAAGTCTGACACTGTTCCCACTGTTTCCCCATCTATTTCCCATGAAGTGACAGGACCGGATGCCATGATCTTCGTTTTCTGCATGTTGAGCTTTAGGCCAACTTTTTCACTCTCCTCTTGCACTTTCATCAAGAGGCTTTTTAGTTCCTCTTCACTTTGTGCCATAAGGGTGGTGTCATCTGCATATCTGAGGTTATTGATATTTCTCCCAGCAATCTTGATTCCAGCTTGTGTTTCTTCCACTCCAGCATTTCTCATGATGTACTCTGCATATAAGTTAAATAAGCAGGGTGACAATATACAGCCTTGACGTACTCCTTTTCCTATTTGGAACCAGTCTGTTACCTGATGCAAAGAGCCGACTTGCTGGGAAAGACTCTGATACCGGGAAAGGTGGAAGGCTGGAGGAGAAGGGGGTGACAGAGAATGAGACTGTTGGTTAGCACCACTGACTCAATGGATGTGCGTTTCCGCAAACTCTGAAAGATAGTGAAGGATAGAGAAGCCTGGTATGCTGCAGTCCATGGGGCCTCAAATAGTTGCACTCGACTTAGCCCCTGAACAGCAATGATAAAGCTATTTAGAGTTGATAATCCCATCTGTGGTAACTTTGTTAGGGGAAGAGTACTTGTGCGGGGGGTGGGGGGTGGTATATGTGAGTTTAACGTTAGTTTTGCTTTCATTAATGTAAAAATATTTATATACCCTAATTAAGTTTGCATTACAACTTGGACTCCAAAAGATGGTTAAAATAAATAACTGAATGTCTTTTGGATCATCTCTGGTGTGCTTAGTTTTTGTCATTGGTGTTATAACAGAGGTGATAAAGAACAGTTCATGCAGTTTTTTTAAAAAAATTATTTTCCTTACTGTTCGTTTACTTCATCATTTCCTTATTCTTAGATGAATAAGATATGCTGCAACAGCAGTATTTTAAAATACCTGTGAAACGCCAGTCAGAGTGGCTGCCATTAAAAAGTCTACAAACAATAAATGCTGGAGAGGATGTGGAGAAAAGGGAACCCTCTTACACTGTTGGTGGGAATGCAAACTAGTGCAGCCATTATGGAGATCAGTGTGGAGATTCCTTAAAAAACTGGAAATAGAACTGCCATATGACCCAGCAATCCCACTGCTGGGCGTGCCCACTGAGGAAACCTGAATTGAAAGAGACATGTATACCCCAGTGTTCATCGCAGCACTGTTTACAGTAGCTGGGACGTGGAAACAACCTAGATGCCCATCAGCAAACGAATGGATAAGGAAGTTGGGGTACATGTATACAGTGGAATATTACTCAGCTTATAAAGAAGAACACGTTTGAGTCAGTTCTAATGAGGTGAATGAAATTGGACCCTATTATACAAAGCAAAGTAATCCAGAAAGAGAAACACCAATACAGTATATTAATGGATATATATGGAATTTAGAAAGACGGTAACGATGACCCTTTATGCAGGACAGCAAAAGAGACACAGATGTAAAGAACAGACTTTTGAACTCTGTGGGAGAAAACGAGGGTGGAGTAATTTGAGAGAAGAGCATTGAAACATGTATTTTACCATATATAAAATAGATGACTAGTGCAAGTTTGATGCATGAAGCAGGGCACTCAAAGCCAGTGCTCTGGGAAAACCCGAAGGGATGGAGTGGGGAGGGAGGTTGGGGGGGGCTTCAGAAGGGGGGGCACATGTACGCCACCACAACATTGTAAAGTAATTAGTCTCCAGTTAAAGAAATTAAAAGAAAAAAAATACCTGTGAAAAACCTAGCACTTCTCTTTAGCCTAAGTTTGACTTTCGGAAATGAAACCATTAGGAAGTAGTTAACAAAAATTATAAATTTGGCTTCCTTTAATCTTAAATATATAGATTAATTTCACAGTTTATCTGTATAAGATAGGCAGATGATTAAAGTCATGTAGCAAATGTAAATATGATTAAAGTAGTTTCAGTCCAGTTCAGTCACTCAGTCATGTCTGACTCTTTGCGACCTCCATGGACTGCAGTACGCCAGGCTTCCTTGTCCATCACCAGCTCCCAGCGTTTACTCAAACTCATATCCATGGAGTTGGTGATGCCATCCAACCATCTCATCCTCTGTTGTCCCCTTCTCCTACCTTCAATCATTCCCAGCATCAGGGTCTTTTCCAGTGAGTCAGTTCTTCACATCAGGTGGCCAGAGGATTGGAGTTTCAGCTTTAGCATCAGTCCTTCCAGTGAATATTCAGGACTGATTTCCTTTAGGATGGACTTGTTGGATCTCCTTGCAGTCCAAGGGAGTCTCAAGAGTCTTCTCCAACACCACAGTTCAAAAGCATCAGTCATTCATTTTTCAGCCTTCCTTATGGTCCAGCTCTCATATCTGTACATGACTGCTGGAAAAAACATAGCTTTGACTATATGGACCATTTTTTGTAAAGTAACATCTCTGCTTTTTAATATGCTCTTTAGGTTTGCCATAGCTTTTCTTCCAAGAAGCAAGTGTCTTTTAATTTCATGGCTGCAGTCACCATCTGCAGTGATTTTGGAACCCAAGAAAAGAAAGTCTGTCACTGTTTCCATTGTTTCCCCGTTTATTGCCATGAAGTGATGGGACCAGATGCCATGATCTTAGGTTTATGAATGTTGAGTTTTAAACCAGCTTTTTCACTCTCCTCTTTCACTTTCATTAAGTGGGTCTTTAGTTCCTCTTTTCTTTCTGCCATAAGGGTGGTGTCATCTGCATATCTGAAGTTATTGATGTTTCTCCTGACAATCTTGATTCCGGCTTGTGATTCATCCTGCCTGGCATTTCACATGTTCATAGAAGTTAAATAAGCAGGGTGACAATATACAGCCTTGACATACTCTTTTCTCAATTTGGAACCAGTCTGTTGTTCCATGCTCTGTTCTAACTGTTGCTTCTTGACCTGTATACAGGTTTTTCAGGAGACAGGTAAGGTGTTCTGGTATTCCCATCACTTTAAGAATTTTCCAGTCTGTCATGATCCACACAGTCAAAGGCTTTAGTATAGTCAATGAAGCAGAAGTAGATGTTTTTCTGGAATTCTCTTGCTTTTTCTATGATCCAGCAGATGTTGGCAATTTGATCTCTGGTTCCTCTGCTTTTTCTAAATCCAGCTTGAACATCTGGAAGTTCTTGGTTCATGTACTGTTGAAGACTAGCTTGGAGAATTTTGAGCATTTCTTTGCTAGCTTGTGAAGTGAGTGCCATTGTGTGGTAGTTTGAGCATTCTTTGGCATTGCCCTTTTGGGGATTGGAATGAAAACTGACCTTTTCCAGTCCTGTGGCCACTGCTGAGTTTTCCAGATTTGCTGGCATATTGAGTGCAGCACTTTCACAGCATCATCTTTCAGGATTTGAAACAGCTCAGCTGGAATTCCATCACCTCCACTAGCTTTGTTCGTAGTGATGCTCCCTAAGGCCCACTTGACTTCACATTCCAGGATCTCTGGCTCTAGGTGAGTGATCGCATCATGGTGGTTGTCTACGTCATTAAGACCTTTTTTTGTATAGTTTTTCTGTGTGTTCTTGCCACCTCTTCTTAATATCTTCTGCTTCTGTTAGGTCCTTAATATCTTCTGCTTCTGTCCTTTATGGTGCCCATCTTTGCAGGAATCGTTCCTTTGTTCTGTCTGATTTTCTTGAAGAGATCTCTTAATTTTTCCCACTCTATTGTTTTCCCTCTATTTGTTTGCATTGATCACTTAGGAAGACTTTCTTATCACTCCTTGCCATTCTTTGAAACTCTGCATTCAGATGGGTATATCTTTCCTTTTCTCCTTTGCCTTTAGCTTCTTTTCTCAGCTATTTGTAAGGCCTCCTCAGACAACCATTTTGCCTTTTTGCATTTCTTTTTCTGGGGATGGTTTTGATCACTGCCCCCTATACAGTGTCATGAACCTCCATCCATAGTTCTTCAGGTACTCTGTCAGATCTAATCCCTTGAATCTATTTGTCACTTCCACTGTATAATTGTAAGGGATTTGATTTAGGTGATACCTGAATGGTCTAGTGGTTTTCCCTACTTTTTTCAGTTTAAGTCTGAATTCTGCAATAAGGAGTTCATGATTTGAGCCACAGTCAGCTCCTGGTCCTGTTTTTGCTGACTGTATAGAGCTTCTCCATCCTTGGCTGCAAAGAATATAATCAGTCTGAATTCAGTATTGACCATCTGGTGATGTCCATGTGTAGAGTCTTCTCTTGTGGTGTTGGAAGAGGGTGTTTGCTATGACCAGTGCATTCTGTTGGCAAAACTCTGTTAGCCTTTGCCCTGCTTCATTTTGTACTCCCAAGGCCAAACTTGATTGTTACTCCGGGTATCTTCTAGCCCCCTACTTGTGCGTTCCAGTCCCCTATGATGAAAAGGATATCTCTTTTTGGTGTTATTTCTAGAAGGTCTTGTAGGTCTTCAAAGAACTGTTCAGCTTCACCTTCTTTGGCATTAATGCTTGGGATATAGACTTTGATCACTGTGATACTGAGTGGTTTGTCTTGGAGAGGAACAGAGATCATTCTGTTGTTTTTGAGATTGCACCCAAGTACTGCATTTTGGCCTTTTTTTGACTATGAGGGGTACTCTGTTTCTTCTAAGGGATTCTTGCCCACAGTAGTTGATACAATGGTCATCTGAATTGAATTCGCCCATTCTGGTCCCGACCTAGATAGCATATTATAAAGATCTGTCTAGTCAAAGTGTGGTTTTTTCCAGTAGTCGTATATGGATGTGAGAGTTGGACTATAAAGAAAGCTGAGTGCCAAAGAGTTGATGCTTTTGAACTGTGATGTTGGAGAAGACTCTTGAAAGTCCCTTGGACAGCAAGGAGATCCAACCAGTCAATCCTAAAGGAAATCAGTCCTGAATGTTCATTGGAAGGACTGATACTGAAGCTGAAACTCCAATACTTTAGCCACCTGATGTGAAGAACTGACTCATTGGAAAAAGACCCTGATGCTGGGAAAGATTGAAGGCGAGAGACGGGGACGACAGAGGATGAGATGGTTGGGGGGCATCACTGACTCAATGGGCATGAGTTTGAGCAAGCTTCCAGGACAGGAAAACCTGGTATGCTGCAGTCCATGGGGTTGCAAGGTGTTGGACACGAGTGAGCTACTGAACTGAACCAAACTGATTCCTAAAATGTTATGTTTGCTCTCGCCATCTCCTGTTTCAGTTCAGTTCAATCTCTCAGTCATATCCGACTCTTTGCGACCCCATGCACTGCAGCACGCCAGGCTTCCCTCTCCTTCACCAACTCCTGGAGCTTGCTCAAGCTCACATCCATGTTTGACTGCTTCCGGTTTACCTAGATTCATGGACCTAACGTTCCAGGTTCCTATGCAGTATTGTTCTTTACAGCATTGGACTTACAGGTCAGAGTCTACTCTGGTAAACATAGACCACCTCTCCATTCCACTCCAGTGCTTATGAACAAGACTAGTTTAGTTTTGTTGCAAAATGCCTTACTTCTTCTCTGTCATCAGGCATTCAACTGCCTATAAAAATAACTCTATCCAAATAGAGATTTTCCCATTTATCTTAGCAGTTAAGATGCCTACAGGTTCACATTCACTGTGGCATTTAGAGAGTAAGGGTACACACCCAAACTGATTATGGCATGTAAGTACAGAAGAACAGGAAGACCAGTGCTCTGCTGTGGAACGCTAGTTATGAATATTGGCACTATTTTTTAAATAGATTAAAATTGGGTTCAAATGACTACTTTAAAAATAAACCTAATCTGCATTTCCTGCCTTCCCAGAGGACTAACGAGATTAGGTGGGTCCCCCCCCACCTTCTTGTTTTCTTTCTCTCACCCACTGCAGTGTTCTTGCCTGGAGAATCCCAGGGATGGCGGAGCCTGGTGGGCTGCCGTCTGTGGGGTTGCATAGAGTCGGACACCACTGAAGCGACTTAGCAGCAGCAGTAGCAGCAGTGTTGAAGTCAGCGTTAAGTCTTTTGTGTGTGTATGTGTGAGGGGTCTCCGTTGTTTGAATCTCCTTTTTCCTGATGCTTGGTACTGTGCATAGTGAAGCTCCAGGCTGTTGGTTCGGGTGTTCAGTGACATAAAACTTCCATTTATTGATGTTTTTAAATCAGAATCCTGTTTCACTTCTTCCCAAGCCTGAGGGGAAATCTCAGAAAAGTCCATTGAGATTTAAGTTATAAACACACCACTTAATTACTGCACAGGATTAACCACAGAATTTGCTGTCACAATATAAATACCCAGGTGAAAGCTGGGGTGAAGCCTCCACGGTCCACCTCCATGAACTCTCTGGCTTTCCTGATCCTGCCCTTTGTCTGGCAAACAAAAATATGAAATCCATTCCAAGAGCTTCTGTGAAACAGGTTTAAAACCTTATAAATCACTCAACTGAGTGCTCAAAACTCTGCCTCTCTTCTGTTTTGCCAGCTTTTTCCAAGCCTTTTTTTTTTAAGTTTGAAAGAAATGGTTATTATTCTTAAAAACTTACTGTATTTCATCTACTTTGCTGCACATTTTTTAAAACTCATTTCTCTTTCAAGTCTTAGGTAGCATACACTAAATAAGCAAAACATCCTTGGCTCACTAGTTTATTCTCCAAAGCCTTCATAGGATAAAACATGCTCAGGCCTTAGGATTCTCATACGACTATTTTGAAGTGAGATCACAGCTGTGGGAGTAAACCAGAAACTAGTATAGTTCATGCTTCATCAGTTTAAAATGGTAAAATAGTGCCTTTACTACAATTTAAAATCTTACTTGAAGAGATAGACACATACCATGGATGAAATGGTGACAAGCTAAACAAATACGCCATGCTCTGCATGCGTTTGTGATGAGTTTATGAAATTTGAAGACTTTATTTTCACTTCATTTAAAAAAAATTTTTTTTAGAGTGTAGTTGATGTACAAAGCTTTTGTTAGAGTATAGTTGATATACAGTATTGCATAGGTTTCTGCCGTACAGCAAAAAGTATTGGTTACGCATACACCTATATCCACTCTTCTTTAGCTTCTTTTTCCCTGTAGGTCATTACAGAGTCTCGAGGTGAGTTCCCTGGGCGATACAGTACATGTCAGTTATCTTTTTTATATATGGCAGTGTGTATAGGTCAGTCCCAGTCTCCCAATTTTATCCCCTCACCCCTTTCGCTTTTCTTCCTGGTCACCATAAAAGTTTGTTTTCTACGTCTGTGACTCCATTTCTGTTCTGAAAATAAGTTCATTTGTACCATTTGTTTTTTGAGACTCCACATATAAGCAATTAAGATATTTGTCATCCTCTGACTTAATTCACTCAGTGTGACATCTTTAGATTCAGCCATGTTGCTGCAGATGGCATTATGAAATAGAAAATTACTGTCTCTGTCCCTGTAGCGTGTCCCTACTCTTCAGTTAGGTGGTATGTTTTCAGAACTCTGGGTGTGTGCGAGGCACTGCTGTAGGTGGCAGGGATGCAGCAATGGTCACTGTGTCAAAGCCCCTGCTCCGGGGGAGTGTCCCTGCTCATGGGGAGCTGTGAACTAGTGTAAGAAAGTGTAAGAAGGAATTCTAAGCAGAGAATGAATAGAGAATGCCATCTAGTGATGGGGATGGCCCCAAAATTGGGTGGGCAAGAAGTGTCTGGCTGAGAAGGGGACATTTAAGCTGATGTCTAACGAGCCAACCATGCCACGATCAGAGGCAGCATGTTCTAAGCAGAGGGCCTAGTATCTTCGGTGGGAATGAGTCAGATATTCAAAACAGAAAGATGGGCAGTGAGGCTGAATGATAGTGTTTTTGTTGGTGTAGTATGGGGTGAGGGAGGGGATGTTTTAGGGAATAAGGGTAAGTTTGAGGTCAGGTAGGCAGACAGGAGTGAGGATTTTATTGAGACAGTGGCATGCCACAGGGGGATATTTAACAGAGGCATAAAGAATTGGTTGTGTGGGTTGGGAGAAGGAGAATGGAAGTTAGACCAGTTAGGAGCTGTTGCAGTAGTTTAGGGTAGACATGGCGGTGACTTCAATTAGGATGCTTACACTGGAGATTAAAGTGGAAGGATTTGGGATAGGTCTTTGGAGGTATGGTTGGTTCACTTGTGTTGCAGATTTTGATTTGAGTACCAGGGTGCCTGGTGCTCTTTACTTGATACGGTAAAACTGGGGGAAGAGCAGCTTTGGGAGAAAAATCAAGTGTTTCTGTTTTGTCTGTTTTAACCTCAAGATATCTGTTACTGGATAGTCAACTGGAGATCTCAAAATAGCAATTGGGTGTATGTCTCTGGAGTTCCCCAGAGAGGCCAGGTCTGTGAGTACACATTTAGGACTGAGCATTAGAGAGCAAGTGCTATTTCAAACTCCTGGCCTTTATAAGATCATTAGGGAAATTGTAGATCGAGAAAGGAAGACTTAATGCTGCCGACTGAAAAAAACTGAGTGTGAGCCTTCATGAATTAAATTTTATTTGGGCCAGAATGAGGACTGTAGCCTGGGAGACAGCATTTCAGATAGCTCTGAGAAACTGCTTAGAGGTAGGAGGGAAGGTCAGTATATATGTGATTTTGGTGAAGAGGGAGTACATGCAATCAAGTACATACTTTTGGAAAAAGTTTCTGCTGGTCACTAGGATCGGACTTCACCAAGAAGGATTTTAGTGCTTTTCAAGATAGAAGGAAATGGAAGAACTGCACTCATAAATAAAGTCATCTCTTGAAAATGTCTATGTGGAGACTTCTTCTGCCAGTTTTTTCCGGAGCCCAGGGTGCTTCATTTCTGATGGCCACCCTGAGCTCATTTCAGGGGGTGTGGAAGGTCAGCAGCTGCAGTGGCTCATCATTTTATCCTTGTAGAGGTAAATTGTTACAGCTCAGTTGTGTCTGACGCTCTTGTGACCTCATGGACTGTAGCCCGCCAGGCTTCTCTGTTGCCTGGCGTTTCCAGGCAAGAGTGGGTTACCATTTTCTTCTCCAGGGAATCTTCCCAACCCAGGGATCAAACCTGCACCTCCTGCATTGGCAGGTGGACTCTTTACCACTGAGCCACCAGGGAAGGCCTGTGGAGGTAAATGGCAGATGCCAGTTTGTAGGTGACAGAACCCTGAGGACTCCAAGAGAAAGAGCCAGCAGAAGTGACTGAAGAAGAATGACCACTGACGTGGGAGGAAGCCAGTGGGTTGTGGCATCAGAGAAACCAAAAGTGGAAAGTTTCAAGAAGAAGGGGTAGAAATCAACATGCTGCTCAGAGAGCAAGTTAAATAAGAACGGCATGGACACCGGTTTTGAGAGTCACACATGATCCTGACGAGAGCATTCTCGGCAGTCAGGGATTAGAAGTAAGGAAGGAGACCGGTTATACACAAATCTTTGAATCAAAAAGTGTTGTATCAAAAACAGATAGAACAGGTAATTAATGCTTTCTGAGAGAGAACAGGTATACCAAATATATACTTTGTTCCTAATACAAGTCAACAAAAATGTCCCTATGTAATTTATATAATATATGTATCTGCCACCTGGGGACCCAGACATATATTAGTAGAACTGTGAGCCCTCATGGTGTGAATGCTCTTGAATGGAGCATAGGCTCAGTGGTCCTTCATGTAGCTGCACTCCTGGCAATGGGCTCAGGAACTCACTCTCCTCGTTTGAGGCTAGAGTTTAATATATTTCAAGCTAGAAATAGTGCAAAATGTGTAGTTGTGTGTCTGTGTGTACTGCCTCTTGGAGCTTCCAGATCATTGATCAGATCCTGTTCTTTTGCATTAAAAAAAAAAAAATGCCTTGCTGTTTTTTTCCATTAACTGAATGTTAGTGCTCTGTCTTTAATACTGTTTTTTTTCCTTTTCTCTATCTTTGAAAAGTAATCTGTTCGGCAACATTTTTCACAGGAACGTCTTTTAAGCTATTGGTGAGGTTCCGCCCGCCCTCTGTAACTTGGAGTGTAATATAATGTTTTGTTCTGTCGAGACACGAAAGTTTTCTGATATTTGTGTGTTAATAGATGTCTTTAACTTTGTGGTGTGCGCTGGCATTGTTACTTTTATCAGTCAGATAGCCCATCTGAGAACTTTCATGACTGTTTTCTCTTACCACTCTACCTAAGGATCAACTTCCTGTGTGTGCTGCTGACCCACTGTCTCAAAAATCAGATTCTACCCTTTGTTTTGCCACCCACCACAGCTTAAGAGCTGCACTTTATTTTCTCTCTGTACTGCTACAGTCCAGTAGAAGAGATTCAAAACAGTCTCTGGTGATGATCAAAATAAATCCAGCCTGCAGATCCTTAGGGTTGCCGTTCCAGATAGGAAGCTAGTGCTGTGGTGTGGTAGAAGCTTAGGATGTCATAGTTACTATGTCATGTTTTCCTTAAATGCCTGATAGTACTGGTGCATATTTAAATGTGCAAGCTGTGATTCAGGCTATTTATTGATTAGCAGTCAGAGGAGAAAGAGAAGTTAACATTGATGCTTATTTTGCTTTGAAGAAGTTGTAATTGTGAGGCAGTCAGATACTGAGACTGCAACCCAAGGAAAATTCAGTTATCACTCTGTGTCTGACCTTTCACTTTCCAAATCAGAAACTGAATAGATTTAGATAACAAGGGGTAGTTGTTTTTGTAACATTGGGCTAATTGTATAAAGCACAGACTGGGACTTGCCCAATTAACACATTTTGTTTCATATTCCAGAACTTCTGACTTTTACAGTCAAGTAATTTAACCTAATTCACATGAAGGAACAGATGAGGCAGTTTCTGTTTTCACTCTTTTAAGGAAAATATGTAATGTGGCCTTTTATTTATCCTCTTGCAACAAGGTTTCAGGAATCTATAATAATAAAAAACTGAGTTGCAGGAAGGAGACAGCCCAGATGTTTTGCATATAAGTAATCTTTTTATTCAAAAGTGCATAGCCAAGAAAACCAGTGAATAATAAAGATATGAACAGTTCAAAGCTTTTATTGTTTTTTAAAATAACAGCTTTATTGAGATGTAATTAACATAGAATTCATCCTTTCTTCGTACATAGTTCTCTGGGTTTTAGTTATGCCACCGTCATGATCTAATTTTTATTCCTCCCATAAGAAGCTCACATGTACAGTCACTCCGTTCTCCGATCCCACCCCCCCGACCCCCACCCCTGCCGCCCTAGGAAGCCACTAATCCCCTCTCAGTCTCTGTAGATTTCCCTCTTCTGACACGTCATATGATTGAAGTCATGCAACGTGTGGCCTTACGCACCTCGCTTCTTTCACTTAGCATAGTGTTTTCAAGATTCATCCAGGTAGTAGCATATGTCAGCACTTCATCCCTTTTTATGGTCCATGTTACATGGATATACCACAGTTTGCTTATCCATTCCTGAGTGATTATGAATTATCTGTGTACATGTTCTTTCTCTGCGTGAACATGTTTTTTCAGTTTTCTTGAGTATCCACCTAGGAATAGAATTGCCCCGTTTAATAATCTTATTGTTAGGTAATATAGTTGTTGACTAGTTCATTGAGTGAAATTATCAGATATATCTACATATAATGTAGCCATGGAGTTAGGAGTAGTAGTATGCTGTTTTCCACCTTTGGTTATTGAAAGAGAAGGGCTCTTAAAGATGAGTTGAAGGTAGCTCATTGAGTATTCTGAGTCTGCCCACTTTCTTGGACTGGTGGCTGATGTATAGTACTTTGGTACTCACGTGCTCCTTGGTAACTCTAAAAGTCTTACCAGGTGAATGTTTGGAAGCAAAGAATACAATAGAAAGCTCAGGGGCTTAAGCAGTACTGAGGCTTTTCTAGAACAGTAATTGAAAAGTCCAGGTAGCCCTGCCTTTGGGCAAGATTTGTTTCTTCACTCTGAGAGTTCCTTGTGGCTTAAATAGAAGGCCCAGTGGACTCTCACTGATCCTGTTGATCTGTCTGTCTTGGGTTGCATGCTTATCTTTGGTCAGGATTTGGTATAAGCTCGAGCTTCTCGGGTGCAGCCCAGGCCAGCGTTCTGTTAGGAAAGGAAGCGTGTGCTAGGAATAGCGGCAAGGGGCCATTGCACAGTCGCCCTTGTCTCTGTAGAGCTGCTCTGCTGCGGAAAAAAGTGTGCATTCCCCGCGTGCGAGTCTGCATCTGGTGACCTGCTGAGTCCAGAAAGCCCATCTTTCCTCAAAAGACCAACCATATTCTTATTCTGGCCTTTCCTGCAGATCCTTTGGATGTCTGTGTCCTTTTATTTTTTTTTAATAATTTTATTTGTTTATTTTTGGCTGTGCTGGATTTTCGTTGCTGCATGGCTTTTCTCTAGGTGTGGTGTGCGGGCTTCTTGTCTAAGTGGCTTCTCTCACTGTGGAGAGCGGGCTCCAGTAGCTGTGGTACGCGGGCTTAGTTGCTCTGCAGCGTGTGGGATCTTCCTGGACCAGGGATTGAACCCATGTCTCCTGCCTTAGCAGGCAGATTCTTTACCACCGAGCCGCCAGGAAAGCCCTATGCCTTTTTATTCTCAAGTATTTCTGTTGGTAAAATGTTTTGTAGCTTTTGTAAAGCAAAACTGACTCCTTTGTATTAAATAATAAGCATGGGCCGTATTCATAATCACTGTCTGAGTTTTCATTCTAAAGGGGTGGTGAAGAATGTTTTCACTTTTGCTCAGTGATAGTCTTATTTGACACAAAGGTTGGGCTTTTAGTGACCAGGGTAACTTGAATTTTGTCTGAAACATCATCTCTATATGACCCTTCCAGTTAATTCTGATAAGTAACAGGACAAAAAAGTGAATAAGGTGGCTTAAACATCCCCCTGTGGGCATCAGTGAGGAGAATGAGATGAGCATTGAGTGGGTTTCAGCACTGCATGTGAACTGTATCCAAGATAATTTCCTGGTATAGCTCTGGTGGCCTTTCCCCCCCTTGCTGGGTAACAGCCTCAAAACCTCAGTGGATTACAACCCACAACATTTATTTTTGTTTGTGGGTATTCGGGTTGGTGTAGTTCTGCTGATCTAGGCTTTGCTTGTCTAGGCCAGGCTGGGCTTGAACTTCTGGCCAGGTTCAGGTCGCTTTCCTCAGTTTGTGCTCTGGAGCCTAGGCTGAGAGCGGTGGCTCCCTGGGCATATGGCTACATGTTCTTCTCACATAGGGTTGCAGGAGTTTCAGACAGTGACTAGAAATGCATTGTCTCTTAAGGCTTCATCTGGGAACTGGCACGCTGATAACTTCTCCCAGTTTTAGTACCCAAAGTAAATTATATGGCCAAGCGCAGCATCAGTGGGACCAGGAATAAACTGTTTCCACAGAGTGAGATTGCAAAGTCACATGACAGCCAACACAGGTGTATAATTCTACTAAGGATGGAGTGAAGAACTGAGAACTGTAATCTGTTTAGTCATAGGTATTGTTTTAGGAATAAAGGTGCGTAAAACTGTGACAAAAACAGATTTCTCTGTAGAGAGAGTAGATTAGGATTATGTGAGAATATACTTGGGTATGTTTTAATAGTGTGATTAAAACCATTAATAATACTCAGGCTAAATTATTAAATGATGTTTTATTTACTGCTGCTTCTGAAAAAGCAGTCATGGTGGTGCTGTGTTCAGTTCCTCATCTCAGTGTCTGGAGGCCTTTACTAAATTGCCTCTGGTGGTAGTTAGTCTCTCGGTTGTGTCTGACTCTGCGACACCATGGGCTGTAGCCCTCCAGGCTCCTCTTGCCAAGGGGTTTCCCAAGCAAGAATACTGGAGTGGGTTGCCATTTCTTTCTCCAGGAACTTCCCGACCCAGGGATCGAACCTGTGTCTCATGCATTGATTGACAGGCAGATTCTTTACTACTGAACCACCAGGGAAGCCCCAGTTTATATTAATACATCGGTTGTTATAAGACTTTCGTAACTGCTAGAATATAGAATCAATGAAAAGATGGGGCATTTAAAATTATATTTAGAAACATCCAGGTCATCTAAGGAACATTTCAGAAATGTTGTATGCAGTTCCCATGGAGAGAATTATAAATTTGTTTTTGCCTTCTTTGAGAGTTTCCAATTCCAGCGCTGGCAGAGGAGTGACTTTTGTAGACTTGGAGAAATCTAGATTTTAATGGCTAGGACAGTATTTCCCTACTAACTGAACTACAGAACCCTTTTCCACAAGAAAGGAATATTTTGAAAAACTATGATTCCATGAGATACATTTTGGATTATACTATTGTAGACCATATTTATGTAATACATAAGTTTAACTATATGTAAGAAGTATTAAGTAATATGTAATAAGACCCCTAGTCTTCCCAGTGGTCATGTACATTTGTGAAAGCTGGACCGTAAAGAAGGCAGAACACTAAAGAATTTATGCCTTCCTATTGTGGTGCTGGAGAAGACTCCTGAAAGTCCCTTGGACAGCAGGGACATCAAACCAGTCAATCTTAAGGGAGATCAACCCTGAATGTTCTCTGGAAGGACTGATGCTGTCTGATGCAAACGGACGACTCATTAGTAAAGTCCCTGATGCTGGGGAAGATCGAGGGCAGAAGGAGAAAAGGGTATCAGAGGATGAGATGGCTGGACGGCAGCACTGATGGAATGAACATGAACTTGGGCAAACTCCAGGAAATGGTGAGGGACAGGGAGGCCTGATGTGCTGCAGTCCAGGGGGTTGCAAAGAGTTGGACATGACTGGGCCACTGAACAACATATGTAATAAAAACTTAAGATAATAGTGACTTAGAAAACAGGAAACAGCTATAAAAAACACAAATGTTTTGTGTTTAAAATGCAGCTAAATACATATTTGAACTTCAAGAAAGCTCATATTTTAATGTCTTTCAGCTAACCTAAGACTGCTAATTTAAAATGACCCCATTATGTTTGTGCCACTAAAAAAAGAAAAAAGGTGGAGGGGGGACTTCCCGTGGTGATTCAGTGGTTAAGACTTCAAGCTCCCAATGCAGGGGGCCAAGTTTCGATCCCTGATGAGGGAACTACATCCCGCATCCCCAACTAAAGATCCCACATGCCACAGCTGAGACCTGGAGCAGCCAAATAAATAAATATTTTTAAAAACTGTCAATTTTAAAACACTTCAACTTCAGAGATGTTAAAATGTGGGGAAAGTGTGTTATTGACAGTATTAAACATTTTCATGTGTGACTTTTGTCTCTTCCCATGCCTCTCTAACATGGGAGGGAACATTGGAGGGAACATCAGTGTGTAATTGAGGGCTGTTTGGTCGAAGGCAAATAAGCTAGGGGAAATAATGCACTCTACTGCTGCTAGCCCTCGGCAACGTCAGCGCTATATCCAGGAAATCTGGGGCTTCCCTGGTGGCGGTGGCAAAGAATCCACCTGCCCGTGCAGGAGATGAGGGTTTGATCCCTGGGTTGGCAAGATCCCTTGGAGAAGGAAATGGCAACCCAATCCATGGGAAAATCCCGTGGATAGAAGAGGAGCCTGGCGGGCTATAGTCCATAGGCTCTCGAAGAGTTGCAAGTTGCAAAGAGTCAGACACGACTGAGCACACCCTTAAGTTTTCTCTTAAAAGCTGAGCTGTTAGTTATTTTAAAGTTTACTGCTCGGTGTCACTATTACTGCACAACCACTTCAAAATCTCATAGCTTAAAATAACCGTTTTTAATTGGCATTAAATTTGAGATAAAATTGTAGATTCACATACAGTTGTTAAAAAAAATTTTTTTTTAAATAATGTAGCGAGATCCCATGCCTCCTTTGCCCAGTTTCTCCCATTGGTAAGCTTTGCAAAGCTGTAGTGTAGTTTCACAGTCAGGATATTGGCATTGATGCAATCCACTGATCTTACTCAGATTTTATCAATTTTATCTGCACAGGTATGTGTGCACATGTATATGTGTTAAGGTCTGCATGGTTTTATCACCTGTGTCTGTATAGCCACCACCAACCCAAGGTTCTGAGCGGGACTGACACTAAAAAAGGACCCTTGAGGACGTCCCTGGTGGACCAGTGGCTAACACCATGAGCCCAGGGGTTCGATCCCTGGTCAGGGAACTAGATCCCCCATGCAGCAATTGAAGATCTTGCGTGTCACAACTAAGATCTGAAGCAACCAAATAAAGAAATATTTTTTAAATAGTTTAAAAAATTAAAAAGTGCCCCTCATGTTGCCCTTTTATGAGCATACCCCACACCCACCTCCTGCTTGAGGCTGATCTGCTACCCTTGCTTCCATTCCTAACCACTGGCAGCCACTGTCCACCATTTCTAAATTCTGTCCTTTCAGAAAGAGTATGTTTGCTCTGTGGATTTGCAGTTAGGGCTGGTCTCAGTTGAGTTGGTTTGTCTTTGCTCCATGTGGTATCTGCTGGCCTCCCTGTTAAGGTGTCTGAACCCCTCCCTACAGCCTCTCGTGTAGTCTGCTCTGCTACCGGGCCTCTCTCCACATGGCCTCTTGCTTCTAGCAGTAGAGCCCAGACTTCTTTACCTGCCAGCTTCGGGCTCCAAGAGAGCAAAAATGGAAGCTGCCAAGTCTGTTTTGAGCTAGGCCCCAAATTGGCACAGCCTTACCTCTGTAGCAGTCTGCTGGTGGAGCGATCACAGGGGTAAGCAGGACTCAAGGGGAGGGGAAGTCTACTCTGCCTCTTGATGGGAGGAACTGCAGGCTTGTGCAGAGATGAGCAGCGTTGCTGGTGGCCAGCTTTGCGTGCCCAAGATAAGAGAGTTGTATTATAGCAGTGATGGCGCATGTGTCTGCTTGGATCTGTTGTAAACATTATCTTCATTTTGAGTCGTGAATTCATTTTAATTCCATAAAAAGTTCAAAGAATATGGTAAGATTACATAATATTCTTCCATTAATGCCTGTTTCAAATAGAACAGTTTCTTTGCAAGACAAGTTGCTAAGTTCAAGTTACCAACCAGATCTAAGAATTCCCAGGGGGCCTGTGGTATTTTTAAGAACAAGTGGTTGCTTGAAGTGGCTGTTAAGATGTTAGGAATGGTTCACCTCTCTTTATTTTCCCAGGCTAGCTGTTTTCTTGTGATCCTACAATACCAGGGCCTTTTTGTATACATTGTTCCAGCTTTCTATATTACTAACTTTCAGAGACCATACAAAATTTTGTTTTTTCATTAAGTTTTTTAGGTAGGGCGTAAGGATATTGTTTTTTTTCCCAAGGTATTTTCAGTTTCATATAAAAGATCTTTTAAGGGGGGATAATATTGTAGAAGAAAAAAGACCCTCATTTCAGCAAAGGATTTGAAACCAGAAAAGCATTTTCTCTTAAGATTTTCTTTTTGACTGTCAGATGTTACGCTTCCTTTGTTTTGTTGTGAGAGTGGCAACGGAGTAAGTTAAAGGTTAGAGATTCTGGACTTTGCTGGAAGAATTCTCGATCATTTATTCAACTGTAAGGAATAAGGTTTCATAGAATTTGTGAAATGAGAGATAACCAGAGCTCCTGCTCAGTGAGGACTACATGCTTAGCCTTTGTGAATCAGGAGGATGGTTAAGTACAGTGTGGTTGCCATTATAGAAAGGAGATTTTTCACTCTGAGCTTTAGAACAATATGTTATTTGGCTGAGAGTTTCCTTCCTTCCTTCTTTTCTGAGTGATGATTGATTTCACAAACATTTACTATGCACTCTGTACTTCCCTGGTGGCTCAGACGGTAAAGCGTCTGCCTATAATGTGGGAGACCCGGGTTTGATCCCTGGTTCGGGAAGATCCCCTGGAGAAGGAAATGGCAACCCGCTCCAGTACTCTTGCCTGGAAAATCCCATGGATGGAGGAGCGTGGTAGGTTACAGGCCATGGGGTCGCAAAGAGTCGGACACGACTGAGCAACTTCACTTTCACTTTCTTTCTGTATGCATAGGACACTCTGTTGGATATCATTAAAAGAAAATTAGAACAGGGTCCCTGTTTTCCAGGATATTGTGGTCCAACAGAACAGAAAAGATGTTCACCAATAGCTGGTATATAACACCCCTATGGTGATAACATTGAAGTTTAAAACCAGGAGAAAATATTAAAGCAACAAGCTAAGTAAGCTGTCTGAACTTCATTTTTCATTGCTATAAAGTAATTGTAGACCAGTTCTCTTCCGTCTCAAGTATTGTAATTCTGAAATGTATGTTTCAATTATTGGAGGCTTGTACTTTTTTTTAAAGACATATCAGATTCCATGTGATGACGTGGAAAGGTTTATTACCGTGTATTTTTGGCACGTTTTACTCACGGTGTACACAGATGAATACTTGTTTTATTATTCACTAATGAAACACAGAATTATGGAAAGGGAGACCCAAAAGGTTGTTTTTATCTTTGGTTAAACCAGTTTAAGACCTTCATTTAGTGCTTTTCATACCATTCATAATGAGAATAGTACAACTGCTCCTGGTCACTCTAGTAGGAAAAGAATTTTACAGTCGCAGAAGGCAGTGTCACATGAGCCATCTGGAGAAAATGTCTGTCTTTGTTGTAGTGGGCTGCTAACTGCTCTGTCTATGGCAACACCCTTGGCCCTCTTTTGCTGCCCACCTCCTGAAGGTTGGGTGTCCAGGTGGCTGCTGTTGTGGCCCCGCCTCCAACCTTTTCCACAGTGTCTTAAAGGGCACTGCAGAGGGCGGCGTCCTGTCGTCCCCCCCGCCGCTCACCACCGCTGTAGGAGATTACCAAGCTGACTTCTGGACCGCTGAGCCCCTCTCACTACTGTGGCCCCTTATTAACCATGCGTGGCACACTTGGCTTGAAATTGGGTAGCGCGTGTGATGGTGCTAAAGAGATAGGGAGCTTGGAGGAATAAAAATGAACTAAAAGATTCTCATATACTAGCTTGTCTGCCTGTTATGAACTGAATACTTCTAAAACTCAGCCTGGTGAGGTGTGCTTTGTTTCTGCTTTCCAGACTGGGGGGAACATAAGAGTTCTAACTGTGAACCCACAAGCTAGGAAGAATTGATAGGCCAAGTACTAAAATTTCAGGAAACAGTGATAAGTAATCTTGTGAGATAAGTATTATCTCATTAGGACTAAAGAAGAATGTAAGTGAAAGTGTCTAATCCTTGACACACATTTATTCTCAGTCTACAAAGGTGGTGGTTGTTTAGTTGCTGACTCACATCTGACTCTTTGCAACCCCAGGGACTGCAGCACTCCAGGCTTCGCTGTCCTCCACCGCATCCTGGAGTTGGCCCAAATTCAGGTCCATTGAGTCGGTGATGCTCTCTAACCATCTCATCCTTCATAGGTCAGGGCTCTGCAAATTTATAATCACCTTTCATATGTGTATGTTAAGATGAAATCTCAGTTTTGAGCTCTAGCCTCACATTGGCAGCCCACTTGAGTTATATAAAACAAACAAGTGGATCTCACCACTTCCATAGCTGTCACTTGAAGCTCAGTATATAAGGAAAAACCCTTTCCCTGTCCTCCTCACATGTTCCTGTCTCTCCTCCTCTGCTTCATGCTTATTTTTGTTACTGTACTGCCACCCTCTTATTTACCCGGCTTTCCTCCTGTTTCTCTCTTACTCCACTGTATCAAGTCAGCTGCCAAGTGCTGGCCATTCTGCCTGTCTTCTACTTCAAATGATTCCAATAGTCTTTCCTGTCTAGGCGGTCTCCTGGTCACTCCCCCTTTTTTCAGGCCTGTTGCCTGTCTGCCCGCAGCCTAACTGGTCTTGTTTTCCTCTGTTTCCCCTCTGGTCCTTGTGCTCCAGGTTACCTCCAAGTACTTAGCACACCCCACACTTCCTTGTCATTGGCCACATTCCTCTTGGAGCCTTTGCTTCTGAATGTTCTCCCCGCTGGTTTCCGCCTCTTTACAAGAGGCTGAGTTGAACTCTGGTCGGAAGTAGTCTCTTCCTCCTCTCCTGTCGCTCGTGTATTGCTCCTTTTACTGGATTTTAGTCTCTTGCTGGGTCACTTAGAGTTGTTTATGTGTGTTTTCTCTTCCTACTTAGATGGTAGTCTTGAGATCACGAGCCAAGAGTTATCACCATATTGCCACAGGGCTGATGTGGTGCATAAAGTACCCCTTATACTTCGGAAGGGCTCAGTAAAACATCTGTCCCAAACCCCTGTTTTTTGAAGAGTCTTCCTTGCAGTCAGATCTCTTACATTAAGCAACAGTGTGCAAACAAGTTGCCTGAACAGCACAGTGAGCCCTGAACTGCTGTGAGAGCAACTTGACATTTTCAAACAACCCATTTTCTCTAAGAAAACCTCTATTTTTCCTTTTTCGTTCAAACATTAAAGCCAGGAAACAACAGTCTAAGGCAGAGACCGATCTTTCATGGTCCATTGGGGATTAATTAAATGCCATACTCTACTCCTTAGTATACGGCCTAAATATTGGACATTCAAACCAAATTTTAAGTACTCGGTGCTTATTTTATTTCTAAGGTTGATGTAATACCTCCTGTTTTTATGAATGTTATTGTAAATTGAAAGCTAATTTGGCACGTGTAAAATAGGATTAACAGTAATGATAACTTTGTCACAGAATTATTTTGAGTGTCACGTGGACTGATTTATTTAAAACACGTAGCACAGCACCTACACATACTAAATGGTCAGTGAAACCAAGCAGCTATAATTACGATTAGGAATTTACAGTCTGAGAGTTAAGATTGTTGGCAGTATTAAAGGCGAATGCCCTGCTGGTTTTTATGGATTGAGCTGTGCCAAGTAGTTTCCTAGGAATTAGATTAGCCTGGAAATGTTATGTCAGCTGAGGATTTTGGTTTCTAGGTGACAGTGCTACCATCAGAGACAGGACTGGCATCCCTTCAGAGAAGAAACCTTTCAGTAGGAATCTATAGTAGCTTTCTCTGTCTTTCCAACTCTCAGGTTAAAATGATAGTCGATGTAAAGGAGACAGTAGAGAGCCCCTGCAGAAAGGATTGGGAGCTACAGAACTTCAGAGGAACTGCTAAGAGATAGCAGAAATGAGAAGCTGTTTCTGTTTCCATTAAGCACGCCCTTTGTTAGTGGAAATGAAAAACTCCATGATAGGAAGGAGAAGCTGTATGAGAAATATGAGTGATTCAGATATGAACTCCCGAAGTGTACAACCTCTCCTTCACATAAACTGGAGGGGTAAACATTTAACGTAGGGAGTGAAATACAGAAGTAGTAACATGGAGGGATTTCTTCTACAGGGGTGTGAGTGGAACCTGATCAAAGGAGCCAAAGATCGGGAACCCACTCTTCCCTTTTGTAGGAGAAGCAGGCTTAACTTGCGGGGAGAACTGGTAAATTCTTCAAGCTGCAGTGAGCAGAACTGTGTGGTGGCTGGGCTTCCTTTTAGAGTCACAACGAAGTCTACATAGTAGGACTTCCGGCTGAAATGGAGAATGCAGTGGTGTTTACAGAAGAAACAAACCATGAGTTTAAGTAGTGGCATTATGTCTGTTTATAGCAGACTAGAACTAGAACTGAGTTCCTGATCCCGCTCCCCACCCCCTTTGCCTGCCTCCACAAACACACATCGTTCCATCTGTAGCCTTCCCATCTGGCTTGATGGTGACTCCATCTTTCCACTTGACTGGGCTAAAACCATGGTAATCAAATCCTTTGCTCCTCTTTCTCTCCTGCTCCATGCTCACTCTTACCAGGATATTCGGCAGAGCTTATCTTCAACATAGAAATGGAATCAGATCACTTCTCATCTCTACCATGACTTTTACCCCTGTGCCAGCTACCTTCTGTCACCTTGCGCCTGGATTACCGCAGTAGCCCATTCTCTCTGCTTCTTTCTTACCCCACTGGAATCTGTTCCCCCACTCTCCAGGTTAATATGTATTTATTTTTGTATAGTTGATATACAATATTTATGTAAGTTTCAGGTGTACAGCATAGTGATTCACAGTTTTAAAGGTTACATTCCACTTCTAATTACTGTAAATTGACCGTATTCCCTGTGCTACACTGTATATCCTTGGAGCTTATTTACTTTACACATAGTAGTTTGTACCTCGTAATCCTCTACCATCGTCTCCTTCCTCCGTGCCTCTCCCTACTGTTAACCACTAGTTTCTTCTCGATATCTGTGTTTCTTTTTTCTTATATTTTATTCACTAGCTGTATTTTTTTGATTCCACATGTGCAGTTATGTATCGTTATAATATTTATCTTTGTCTGACTTACTGCACTTAGCATAATACAGGTCCATTCATGCTGTTACAAATGACAAAATTTCATTCTGTGTTTGAGTAGTCATTTTGTTTTTATATTTTTATATAAAATATATATTTTCCACATTTTCTTTATCCATTCATCTGTTGTTGAACCCTTAGATTGTTTCTGTAATCTATTCTTAATACATCAACCAGTCATCCCTTTTCCCCCTACTTTCCTGAAAGTCAGATTTCTTAAGGTACAATTTACAACAGTAAAATTCACTTTTTTGTAGCTGTAGAGTTCTGTGGATTTTCACAACACACAGTCTTGGCCCAACCATCATAATCAAGAAATAGAATGTTTCCATTGCCTCCAAAAGTTCCCTTATGCCCCTTTGTAATCATCCTCTCCTCCCAGCCCCTGGAAATTAGTCTCTGTTCTCCCATGAGATTTTTTTCTAGAATGTCATATAAATGGGGTATATTTGTAGTACTTTGAGTCTGGGTTCTTTCACTAAACATAATGCACTAGAGATTCATCCATAGTGGATTGCTCAAGAGTTGGTGGCTTTTTATTGCTGAGTACTTCACTGTATAAAGGTACCACAGTTTATCCTTTCACTAGTTGATGGTATTTGGATTGTTTGCAGTTTTTGTCAATTTTGGATAAAGCTGCTGTAAGCATGCACATATAATTCACTCTGCTATGAAGAAATTTAAAAGAACAGCTTGGAAAACCGTTACAGGAAGAAGCATGCTGAAGACCAATACATCACATAATCCTCCTTTTGTTAAAAATGGGACTCACTATTTCACATTTATTTATTATTTGAATTTTTAAAATAACACTAAGTTTTTTAAAAATTGTGTTTAAGATCGTGGTGTACATGTTAAGAAAAGGACAAAGAAGTTTCTGTGATTTCTTATTTGGCCATACTTTTTTATTTTTAACCAAATGCTAGAAGCTTATGTTTTACAATTAAATATAACATTCCTTTATAGTAGAATTTTATTTCAGAGAGCCACAAAACTAAATGCTTAGTTTTAGTTTTTCTAAAACTAAGCATCAACAACATTGCAGTTACGTGTATATATATTTTAAGATTTATTTAGTCACATCACATCAATTGAGAATCTTGATTCAGCACTAAACACTATTGCAGGTAAAATACTGCTATTCTGGTTAATAATACTGCTTTTCACATAGGAAACAGCAGCTAACTTCCATACCTTAATTCATCTAAAAGGACAGGTAAAAAAATACAGGTCATATTTGAATTCCAGTCTCCCCAAACCCCATCTCACCCTCTTTTGGAAACTTTCCAAATTTCTCTATTAAATGTTACATTCTTCCACCTTGTCTTGTGCAATGTCTCTTTACTAGATTGTAACCATCTTCGATGACTGTCTTATTTTCTGTATCTTCAGTTCAGTTCAGTTGCATCCGACTGTTTGCGACCCCATGCACTGCAGCATGCCAGGCTTCTCTCCAGAGTCCATCACTAACTCCCAGAGCTCGCTCAGACTCATGTCCATCGAGTCAGTGATGCCAGCCATCCAACCATCTCATCCTCTGTCGTCCCCTTCTCCTCCCACCTTCAATCTTTCCCAGCATCAGGGTCTTTTCCAATCAGTCAGCTGTTTGCATCAGGTGGCCAAAGTATTGGAGTTTCAGCTTCAGCATCAGTCGTTTCCATGAATATTCAGGACTGATTTCCTTTAGGATGGACTGGTTGGATCTCCTTGCTGTCCAAGGGACTCTGAACAGGCTTCTCCAACACCACAGTTTAAAAGCATCAATTCTTCGGCGCTCAGCTTTCTGTATAGTCCAACTCTCACATGCATACACAACTAATGGAAAAACCATAGCTTTGACTAGATGGACCTTTTTGGCAAAGTAATGTCTCTGCTTTTTAATGTGCTGTCTAGGTTGGTCATAGCTTTTCTTCCAAAGAGCAAGCATCTTTTAATTTCGTGGCTGCAATCACCATCTGCAGTGATTTTGGAGCCCCCCAAAATAAAGTCTGTCACTGCTTCCATTATTTCCCCATCTATTTGCCATGAGGTGATGGGACTAGATGCCATAATCTTAGTTTTCTGAATGTTGAATTTTAAGCCAACTTTTTCACTCTCCTCTTTCACTTTCATCAAGAGGCTCTTTAGTTCCTCTTCACTTTCTGCCACTAGGGTGGTGTCATACCCATATCTGAGGTTATTGATATTTCTCCTGGCAATCTTGATTCCAGTTTGTGCTTCATCCAGCCCAGCATTTTGCATGATGTACTCTGCTTATGAGTTAAATAAGCAGGGTGACAATATCCAACCTTGACGTACGACTTTCCCTATTTGGAACTAGTTTGTTCCATGTCCATTTCTAGCTGTTACTTCTTGACCTACATACAGATTTCTCAGGAGGGAGGTAAGGTGGTCTCGTATCCCCATCTCTTTAAGAATTTTCCACAATTTGTTGTGATCCACACAGTCCCAGGCTTTGGCATAATCAATAAAGCAGAAGTAGATGTTTTTCTGGAACTCCCTTACTTTTTCGATGAGCCAGTGGGTTGTTGGCAATTTGATCTCTGGTTCCTCTGCCTTTTCTAAATCCAGCTTGAAGATCTGGAACTTTCTTGGTTCATGTACTATTGAAGCCTGGCTTGGAGAATTTTGAGCATTACTTTGCTAGCATGTGAGATGAGTGCAATTATGCAGTAGTTTGAACAGTCTTTGGCATTGCCTTTCTTTGGAATGAAAACTGACCCTTTCCAGTCCTATGGCTACTGCTGAGTTTTCCAGATTTGCTGGCATATTGAGTGCCGCACTTTCACAGCATCATCTTTTGGAATCTGCAATAGCTCAGCTGGAATTCCATCACCTCCACTAGCTTGTTCTTTGTTTTGTATCTTACACATGAAGACTTGTTAAAATTTCATCTGATAAGATACTTATTCCATTACTATATTTAGAATATATGCTTGGCTGTTTTTTCCCTGAAAATAAGAAAAAAATGTGAAAGACCATCACTCTGAACATTGTGATAGACAATATTTTAGATAAAAATACAAATTAATTTCTGTTTCAGTGTATTTCACCGTTAAGGGAAAGATGGTACCATTTCTTAGGTCTGGAATATAAGTCATATTCTGCACATTGTATTTGAAGTCGGATGTTTTGCAAAGCAGAAACAGATTGTGGCTACCCTGGTGTCTTGTGATCTGTTAGAATTGCATGTGAGAAAAGGCAGTAGTTTATATAGCCAGCAGTTCTCAGATTGTGACCCGTGGATCACTGGGGTTTACTCAGGCCGTATCAGGGAATCTACAGGGTCAGACTGTTTTCATAATGCTACTTATTTGTCTTTTTCATTTTGACTTCTTTTTTTTTTCCTTACGGTGAAAAGCAGTGGTGGGTTAAAAAAGAAAAAAAGTCACTGTGATGCTATAACACGAATCAAGCTGAACTAGTAATCATTGTATTCTTCACCACGACGCACATACTGCTTTAAAAAAAGAAAAGTTTCACTTAGGTGAAGCCGTGAAAATTGCTTTTATTAAATCTCAGCGCTTGAGCACACTTGTTTTTCTCTAATAAAATGCAAAATTTCCCCTTACTAAAAAAAAAAAAGGGCAGAAGACCTTCTTTTCCAAAAAAGATATACAGATGGTCAACAGGCCCATGAGAAGATGCCCATCGAGGCTAATCATCAGGAAAATATAAATCAAAACCACGGTGAGATACCACTCACCCCTGTCAGCATCACTGTCATCAAAAAGACAAGAAATAACAAGAGTTGGCGAGGATGTAGAGAAAAAGGAACCCTCTTGCACCGTTGGTGGGAATGTCAGTCGGTGTAGCCACCATGGAAAACAGTATGGAAGTTCCTCAAAAAATTAAAAATAGAACTACCATATGAACCAGCGGTTCCCTTTCTGGCTGTTTATCCAAAGAAAACAAAAAGACTAATTTGAGAAGGTAATGCACCCTAATGCTTATAGCAGCCTTATTAACGATAGCCAAGATGTGGAAGTAACCTAAGTGCCCATTGATAGATGAATGGATAAAGAAGATGTGGGGACCTGTGTATACACACATACCCACACACTGTGCAATGTTACTAAACCATAAAAAAGAATGAAATCTTGCCGTTTGTGACAACAAGGATGGAGCTGCTGGAGGGTGTTTTGCTTAGTAAAATAAATCAGAAAAAGATGACTACCAAATGTGGAATATAAAGAACCAAACAAACAAATATAACAAAACAGATACAGAAAACGAACTAGTGGTTAGCACAGGGAGAAAGAGGCAAACAGGTGAAGGGAATTAAGAGGTACAAACAGCAGGTATAAACAGGTCACAGAGATGTAATATCCAGCATAGGGAATGTAGTCAGTATTTTATAACTTTGTATGATGTGTAATCTATAAAAACCTGAAACTAGTATATTGTAAGTCAACTATATACTTCAATTTAAAGCAAAACAAACAAACAAACAAAACCCAAAAAGTTATTGTTAAGCACTTCAGCTATATAATAAAAGTACTATTAGTTCTCTTAAAAAAAAAAAAACTTGTGTGGTCATTTAAAATGCTAGCTGAACTAGCTACTGTTTTCTTAGGGTACCATTTTTACTTGAAGAATAAATAGTAGAGAAACTGTGGAGTTACTCACACTTCAGTGTGTGGCTGACAGTTTCTCACAAATGAATAAAGTGAGCCTGTCACTTCAAGGGGGGAAAAAGTTATTTTTGCCAGTGATAAAATTTGCATGAAAATAGACATTTTGGAAATTTTGCCCCCATTAGCATTAGCCTCAAGAGTGAAATTAACAAATGAGGTTTTTCAGATATTGTGTAATGAAATGTGACAACATCTGGAGGAGCTACATGACTTAGTGACCAGTGTGTGATGTTACAGAATCACCCATGGATAAAAGAACCACTTGATAGCATAGTCCATGAGGTTTTAATGTAATCGTTTTTTTGTTTTTGTTTTTTAATTCACAGACAAGGTTTCAGATTTCACGTTTCAGGTAACCTGTAAGAAATGATGACTTGCTGAATTTTAGGGTAGTATCAAAGAAGAATATCCTTAGTTATCTGAAAAGATTATTCCAATGTTCTTCCCTTTTCCAGCTGCCCATCTATGTGAGGCCAGATTTTCCCTCCCTTAAAGTTCAACTAAAGTAACATACAGCAACAGATTGAATGCAGAAGCAATTATGAGAATCTGGCTGACTTCTACTTAAGTCAGACATTAAAGAGGTTTATGAAAACGTAAAAGGATGCCCCTCATCTAAGTCTTTTGTTCTGGAAAATGTTATATTTCCTTGAGAAATGTAATTTATGTGCTCGTGTTGTAATGGTTTTATTATATTTAAATGAATTAGTAAATAAACATTTAAAACTTTTCTCACTTTTAATTTCTAGTGGCATAAATATCAGTAGATATAACCTATAGAAACAGAAGTTCTCAGGGTCCTTAATTTTACGAGTGTAGATGGTCTCAAGACCAAAAAATTGGCCAAGTGCTGTTCTCAGTCAGTGTGCAGGGTTGGAATAGTAGTGACTTGGTTTGTTGGGTGCACAAGAATGCTTTCATTGTATAGCTGGAAGGCTGACACAGGACACGTTATAGAACAGTACACTCTGTGTCTCGGTTTGGCATGATTTTTAGCAGGATATGTGTCTAAGCACTTGCTGGTAAAGCAGCTAGAAATAGATGCTTGACTGTAGAGCAGCTACTAAAATCCAGTATGGGTCTAAAAATCTTAGGTTGTGGAATATAACCTTACATATGCGAGAACTTTCTGGTAGTTCTTTGTCTTTGTCTGTTAAGGCTTGGGGGAATGCAGTTAAAGAATTAATGGTTTTTGTAATAACCATATAAAATATTGCAGCTCAACAGCGGACCTATACTCCTACCTCATTTGGCCAAATCTTTGAGTCTGTGTTTAGTACGTTCGGCTAACCTGATTTCAGTGTGTCTCAAATGCATGTATTTAGTTTCTGTTTGCATTTCTGTAAGAATTGCTTTTACTTCAGAGTGTAGAGCAATTCCTGTCTTTAATGTCAGTCCAGAGTCCCTGGAAACAGACACCTTACCTTGTTGGAGGGCCTGAGAAACGATACATGCCTGTTGATGCTTGGGTGGAGTCTGAAGTATAGGATAGGCTGTAAAGTAAGGTAGACCACTGGGCTTCCATTTTAATTCATGTTCTGTATTTTATAATACTTTCTGTTAAAGGCTTTTTGTAAAACTGCCATAGTGGTAGATTGAGTTGAAAGTATATGAAATTTCAAATAACACTGTGAAATAAATCATAACTTCTAATTATGTAAAATTTGGTACAGTTTGCAAAGTTGTTAAAAGTTTCTTAAAGTTTTATTATAAATTATGCCATGAACTATATTACAAGTCAGCTTTAACCAGATTTCCTTAGTACAGATTTATTTGGAAAATAAAATGGTCCAGTATAGAAGAAAGCATTAAATGAAACCATGCATTTAGCTCTCTAGTGGGTAGTGTGCAGGGCCAGGAAATGGAGATGAGAACTGGTAGTGCTCATCAGCCTCTTCATAAGATATTTTGCACATGGCCAGGACTTCACCTTGAAAAGTAGATTGTGAAGAACATCAGTGACTCAGTATAGTTAGTCACGCAGAGCAGAGCACAGAGGATCTGTGGAGGAGGGAAGGCTGGTTTAACAAAACTTCAACCCAGACTTATAGAAGTCTTTAAGTGATGTCTCTGGAGAGTCTGTATTGATTTGACAGTTGTAGCAAGGAAACAATAGTATCAGACTTAAGATGTGGAGTTTGGCATTAGGGAATGACAGTATGCTTCAGAATGTGAAGGGTACGAAAAAGTCAAGTCATCCAAGTAAAACACTAACAAAAGTCAAGTCAGGTCCTCCTCCTACACACGCACGCACGCACGCACGCACACGCGCACGCACGCACGCACACACACGCGCGCACACACACACACACACACACGCGCGCGCTCATTTCATGCTTTATAGACCAGGCTTTTAATCATATGAAAACCTACTCAGTCTCACTTTAATTCACTTTGAAATTAATTACATCATAAAAGTAACGCAAATGAAAACCATATTGAAATATGAATCTTCATCTGTTAGATTGGTTAAAAAAATTTCAAAAGTTGGACAACACTCACTGTTGACAAGGCTTTGGAAAACAGAGACGCTGGTCTGTTACTGGTCATAGTGCAAAATGATAAAACCTCTCTGGTGAGCAGCTTGACCATGTTTATCACGCTGCATTTCCTCCACGTTTATCATGCTGCATTTCCTCTTCCATCCCACAACCGTATTCTCAGGAACTTTATTCTCTGTAGATGTGTTATTTCTTGTGTGTGACTGTGAGTATAACTTACAAAGCTCTTTGTAACAGAATTGTAGCAGAATTTTTAGAAACAAAAGGGATTTGCTTTTTGGGGAAAAAAAAAAAAAGTGGTATGTCCACACAGTGGAATACTATGCAGATGTTTAAAGAAAATAAAGTAAAGAGCTCTGTATACTGATACGGGAAGATCTCTAGGCTGGATGGTAAAGGGGGAGGTGGGGGAGTACAGGTGTCTCTTAGTGGGTAAGCTGGTAGCTGGACGGAGGCTAGCAAAGGGGCTGGAGCGGCCATCCGCTGTCCCGCATCTGCATCCCCTTTGCTGACTGAAGTTTTAGGAAATTGTGGGTGCCCACTGTGGGGTGCTGTGGGACAGAACTCACAACCCAGAAGATAAGTGGCTGTATTCATTCACCTCGCATGCTTTTCATTGTCTCACCTTCTCACAGACTGCTGTAAAGAAGAGAAAATCTCCTTTCGTGTGTGTGTGTGGAGGTTTTCAGAAAATAGGCAAAAGCAGAAGAGCATAAGGAACCCCCATATACCTGTCATTCCAGTTTCGATAATTAAAAACAATTTCACCTTAAAAAAAAAACTGTCCTTCCTACCTTTCTTACTCCTGGAATATTTCCAAGCAAGCCTTACATCATCTTAGGACTTCCCTGGTGGCTCAGACGGTAAAGCGTCTGTCTACAATGCGGGAGGCCCAGGTTTGATTCCTGGGTTGGGAAGATCTCCTGGAGAAGGAAATGGCAATCCACTCCAGTACTATTGCCTGGAAAATCCCGTAGACAGAGGCGCTTGGTAGGCTACAGTCCATGGGGTTGCAAAGAGTTGGACATGACTGAGCAACTTCACTTCACTTATATCATTTTACCCAGAGCTACTTCAGCATGTGTCTTTAATAACTAAAGATAAAAAATTTGACAGTATAGGCCACAGTGTCTTATGAAATTTCATTTTATGTCCTGGGTTTTTTTAGAAAGGTAAAAGGAAACTTATCCTTCTCTGTTCATCCAACTTTCCTCTTCACTGGTATAATTTCCAGTTAACATACAAGAAAGGTTGAGTATCTCCTGTCTTTAAAAATAAATTAAGACTTCCCTTACCTTGCATTCATTGCCCTCTAGCTGCTGTCTCCGTTGGAACTGTGCTTTTCAAAAAGCTATCTTCATTTCCTTACCTTTAACTTCTCAGCCAGTTCCAACCTGACACCTGTCCCCACCGCTCACTCCATTAAAACTGTTCTTGCTAAAGTCATCAGTGACTCACACATTAAATAAACCCAGTGACTTGCAGTTTTCATCTTACTTGACATCTCAGCCACCTTCAGCACTCATGACCTCTCCCTCCTAATACAAGCAGTGAACATTGAGTAATTACTGGGTTCAGCTCTGTGTGTGAATTCTCATTTCATTCTTTTTTAAAGCAATTTGTTTTACTAATGTAGAGCTTTGTCTTAATCTTAATTCTGTAAAGTTTTCTTTCTTTCTTTCTTTGGGGCTGCGCAGGGTCCTGGTTGCTGTGTGGGCTTCCTCTGGTTGTGGCACTCAGAGCCTCCTCTGGGCTGCGGTGGGCAGGCGTCTCATTGCAGCGGGCTCTCTTGTTGCAGAGCATGGGCTCTAGGGCACAGGGCTTCATTAGCTGTGCCTCGCAGGGTCTAGAGCGCAGGTTCAGTAGTTGTGGCGCAAGCTTAATTGCTACACAGCATGTGGGATCTTCCTGGGCCAGGGATCGAACCCACATCTCCTGCATTGGCAGGCGGGCTCTTTACCACTGAGCCACCAGGGAAAGCCTCATTTAATCTTTTGACAGCTCTTCGAGGGAGGTGTTGTCATTATTCTCATTTCACAGGTGGGAACTAGCTAAAGCTTAGAGAGGTTACGTAACTGGTCAGCTGCGGGTCAGGGGTAGACCGGTTTTAGGTTCAGGCACCATCTTGTCTCATCCTGCTGCCTCTTTGCAAACACTTCACCTTGCTATTGTGGGTCGTCGTCTTCTTTCTCAATCTTAACATGTTTTCTTTGCAGCTCCTCCTCCTTCCTGATCTTCAGATTTCTGGCTTTTCGGGCATTCATCCCGGGTCCTCCTCTCGTGCAACCGTGGCTTCAGTTTCCATGTGGAGGGTCATGAGCTCCCGGTCTGTGTCCTTAGCGTAGAGTGGCTTCTGGACTCTGGACCCAGAGAGCCAGCTGCTCCTCAGCACATTGGGAACTTCAACTCTGCTGCTCCTGTTCTTGTCGCCTTTTTTGCCAGATGGTACAGCCATCCACCAGCTGCTCAGCAGAAACCTGGGGTCGTCTCAGTTCTCCTGAACGGTCACCAAATCCTGTTTTATTGAGTCTTGTGTCTCTCTCCCTCCTCTACCTCCCTAAGGAAGCCCCCGACCCCCAGTTTGGTAGGCTCCACCTGTTACACATTCTCAGGGTATCCTGTACTTCTCTTCCTCCCCTTTATAACATTTTCAGCAGTTACGTTCACTTGCTTATGTTAGCTTTTTGTTTTCATTCCTTTAGCCCAAACTTTAAGTTCCTTTAGAAAGACGTTAAGAGACAGGACCAAGACAACCTTATTTTTTATTCCATCCCTGGGAGCTGGCAGAGTGCCAGGCACAGGATCATCATTAAGTATTTGATGAATGAAAAGAGGAAAAATTTGTTCTGGGGAAATCCCTAACATGAATGGATACTCAAAAGGGTGAATTTCCGAAGACAGACTTGAAAACATTGGGACTTGCCTGGCAGTCCAGTGGTTAGGACTCCGAGCTTTCACTGCAGGGCGTCCAGCTTTGACTCCTGGTCTGGGAACTAAGATCCTACATGCCACATGGTGTGGCCAAAAAATTTTTTTTTACTTCTGATAGTCAAGCCATAGAAGGGAGCTAAGGAACTGGCAGTAACGCTAAGAGAAATAGGGTATTTATTTTTGTTATGCAGTCGCTGAGTTGTGTCCAACTCTTGTGACACCATGGACTACAGCATGCCAGGCTTCCCTGTCCTTCATTGTCTCCTGGGGTTTGCTCAGATTCGTGTCCTAGGCAGTACTGTTCTTTGCAGCACTGGACTTTACTTTCACCACCAGACACGCACAACTGAGCCTCATTTACGTTTTGGCCCAGCTGCTTCATCCTTTCTGGAGCTATTAGTAATTACCCTCTGCTCTTCCCAGTAGCATATTGGACACCTTCCAACCTGGGGGGCTTATCTTCTGGTGTCATATCTTTTTGCCTTTTCATATAGTTTTGGGGTTCTCTTGGCAAGAATACTGTGGAGTGGGTTGCCATTCCCTCCTCCAGGGGACCACATTTTGTCAGTACTCTTTCCTCTGACCCGTCCATCTTGCGTGGCCCTGCACAGCATGACTCTTAGCTTCACTGAGTTACACAGGCCCCTTCATCACAAGGCTGTGTTCCGTGAAGGGGAGGTTACTTGGGGAAGTGGAAGCTGTGGGGCTTTCGGACTGTCGCCATAATATGGAAAGGAAGGGAAGAGGGTGTCAGGAAAGCTGAAGGAACCGTGCTATGCCTTGAGAGGGTCAGGTATGAAGGGAAGAACAATGACTGTAGTTTTCAACCTGTTGCTTTTAAGAACCTTCTGTGGGATACACATGAAGAGAACCAATAGACAGTTAAAAAAAAAACGAAGCTAGAATCCAGGAGAGACATGAGCTTTACTTTATTACTGAGTGAAATCACTAAGATACTACTGATAATTCACAAGTACAGAGTTGGTAGATATTTTGGTACTTGGGAGTGGAAGCACGTGTGTGTGTTATTACTGAGACAGCAGTTTTGCATTGATACCATTGAACACCCGGTGAAGGCCAGCTAATGAAAACTGTGAATCTGTACATTTACTTTTTATGCTAAACTACCAGTTCTGTGTTTCAATTAATACTTTGTTCATGCTAATTTATACCTTTTTTCCTTCTTAGACAAAAATAAAACTTAGTGGAGTTTCTAGAACTCCATTAGACTGTAGATTCCATGAGTTTGCTGCCATGTGATTAAATTTTTTTTCCCTCTTTTCTCTAGGGCCTATTCCCTGGTGGATTCCAGTCAAGTGTCTACTTTTCTGATTTCCATTCTACTTATAGTCTATGGTAGTTTCAGGTAAGATGCTCTCACAATGGGGTTGATTTCTGTTGGAGGTGGAAGACTCATAGTTCTGGGTGTTGGGACCAGAATTTATTGCTTCTTTGAAGAGAAACATGACTTTGACAAGAATTGAGTTGAACAGGATAATTCTGATATTTATTCTTTGGTTGCCTGTTAAAACACTTCTTGGTTTTGCTTATGGCTTTGGCATTTTAATGCAAATAAGTGAAAACTAATCGCTTAAATTCTGGTTCTGGGGGAAAAATGGTTCACATTAAGTATACTTATTAAGAGAGTTAAGGAGAGAGTCCTTGACAGTGGTTCTGCAGTGTCTCAAAGGGACAGAATGTTCTTCTTAATTAAAAAAAAAAAAAGGCATTGCCGTATGTTGACCGCATATGAAACTGCCAATAGATAGTCCACCTTCTTGACATACACGTGTAATTTTATAAGGTTCAGGCTACTGTTATGAGAATTGTGCACGGTTGCATTTACCAAGTATTCTCTCTGCTGACCTTAGGAATGCTGAGACTGGATCTTCTTGAAGTTCCCATCCTAGCAGACAGCCATAGAAATATAAAGATAAGGAAGCTAGATACTCACTCCCTTCTTCTTTTCTATATTCTTACTTTAGAGAAATCTTAGTGGTTGTATAACCGATAGTTTTGTGGTGTACACATTTAAAAATAAAGGCTGCCTGGGAAATTTTAAATTGAGAACTTGAAAGGGAGCAGCAGTGTTAAAGGAAATAATCAAACTTAAGGGTTTTGAATTACCTAGCACTATATTTGGATTTTAATGAGTACTTGGTAAAATTACAGACTTCCAGGTTTTATGTCAGCATTGAGTAGAACAAGTAAAATACTGTGGATAATCCAATATCAGTTGATAAATGTTTTACTCATGGAGACTTCTGCTGAGAACCCTAGGTTCGTAGCCACCTTAGGAAGCATCAGTCAAGCCAGAGCAGCTTAGAACCTCATCAGCATGATCCTGTATTTTTTGTATCTCTATGCTTTAGACAATTTTTTTTTCTTTTTGAGTATATAATAACATTTCAGAAGTTTTTATAATTAAAAAAAACCCAAAACTTTAGACTCACAATTCTGAAACTCCTTTCATTAGTTCAAGTGACATTTTATTTGGCATGTACTGACATACTGTGTACATTTTTATAGTTTAAATCAGCTGTCCCCAACCTTTTTGGCACCAGGGGCCAGTTTCATAGAGGACAGTTTTCCCACAGACTTTGGCAGAGTGACGGGGCTGAGGGTGGTTTCTGGATGATTCTCATAAGGAGCGTGCAGCCTAGATCATTCACATGCACAGTTCACAGTAAGGTTTGCACTCCTGTGAGAATGCAGTGCCGCCGCTGACCTGGCAGGAGGCGGAGCTCGGGTGGTAATGGGAGTGATGACCCAGTGCAGCCAGAAAACAAACCTTTTCACAGCAGCAGAAACAGAACTGGCAGCGGTCAGTGAGTAAACCTGCTAGAGTGATTTCCTGGGTTCTTGCTTTAATGTAAACAAGGCATAGCTGAATGAAGAACTGACCGATTATTTATTTGGAGGATTGCTTGATGAAAATACAGGGGATTCATTAGAGCACAGCCAGCTGGTGCCCTGTTACTGTTCAGTCAATCAGTCGTGTCCGACTCTTTGCAACCTCATGGACTTCAGCATGCCAAGCTTCCCTGTCCTTCCCCATCTCCTGGAGCTTGCTCAAACTCATGTCTGTCGAGTCGGTGATGCCATCCAACCATCTCATCCTCTGTCATCCCCTTCTCCTCCTGCCTTCAGTCTTTCCCAGAGTCAGGGTCTTTTCCAGTGAGTCAGTTCTTTGCATCAGGTGGCCAAAGTACTGAAGCCTCAGTTTCAGCATCAGTCCTTCTAATGAATATTCAGGACTGATTTCTTTAGAATTGACTGGTTTGATCCCCTTGCAGTCCAAGGGACTCTCCAGATTCTTCTCCAACACCACAGTTAGAAAGCGTCAATTCTTCGGTGCTCGGCCTTCTTTATGGCCCAACTCTCACGTCCATACATGACTACTGGAAAAACCATAGCTTTGATTAGATGGACCTTTGTTGGCAAAGTAATATCTCTGCTTTTTAATATGCTGTCTAGGTTGGTCATAGCTTTTCTTCCAAGGAGCAAGCATCTTTTCATTTCATGGCTGCAGTCACCATCCGCAGTGATTTTGGAGCCCAAGAAAATAAAGTCTGTCACTGTTTCCATTATTTCCCCATCTCTTTGCCATGAAGTGATGGGGCCAGATGCCATGATCTTAGTTTTTTGAATGCTGAGCTTTAAGCCAACTTTTTCACTCCTCTTTCACTTTCATCAAGAGCCTCTTTAGTTCTTCGCTTTCTGCCACTAGGGTGGTGTCATCTGCATATCATACTCATATTTCTCCTGGCAGTCTTGATTCCAGCTTGTGGAATCATCCAGCCCAGCATTTCGCATGATATACTCTGTATATAAGTTATACAGGCAGGGTGACAGTATATAGCCTTGATGTACTCCTTTCCTAATTTGGAGCCAGTCCATTGTTCCATGTCCAGTTCTAACTGTTGCTTCTTGACCTGCATTATAGATTTCTGAGGAGGCAGGTCAGGTGGTCTGGTATTCCCATCTCTTCAAGAATTTTCCACAGTTTGATGTGATCCACACAGTCAAAGGCTTAAGAATACTCAGTGAAGCAGAAGTAAATGTTTTTATGGAATTCTCTTGCTTTTTCTATGATCCGATGGATCTCTGGTTCCTCTACCTTTTCTAAATCTAGCTTGAACATCTGAAAGTTCTCAGTTCATGTACTGTTGAAGCCTAGCTTGGAGAATTTTGAGTTGTTACTTTGCTAGCCTGTGAAATGAGTGCCATTGTGCAGTAGTTTGAACATTCTTTGGCATTGCCTTTCTTGATTGGAATGAAAATTGACCTTTTCCAGTCCTGTGGCCACTGCTGAGTTTTCCAAATTTGCTGGCATCTTGAGTGTAGCGCTTTCACAGTATCATCCTTTAGGATTTGATACAGCTCAGCTGGAATTCCATCACCTCCACTAACTGTTCATAGTGATGCTTCCTAAGGCCCACTTGACTTTGGACTCCAGGATGTCTGACTCTAGGTGAGTGATCACACAGTCGTGTGATCTGGGTCATTAAGATCTTTTTGTATAGTTCTTCTGGGTACCCTAGGGTGCCAAATGTTGCTGACTAGTCTATCTTGCTGTCTCGCTTCTGCTGTTTCTACCAGTTTAGATGCTTCTCAGATGTTGTGAGTGACTTCTCTTTGTTACTCTGAGGGGGTTGTTTAGAGATGTATGATTGTTACTGGCTACTAGAATTTTCTTTGGTTAGACATTGACTTTATTAAAGAAACCTGATGAAGAAAATAGCTAATGTTTTACTGAGCATTTATGTTCCACGTACAGTGGTAAATGCTTTACCTAAAGTATCATTTAATCTTTATATCAATTCAGCAGAATAAATACTGTTATTCCCATTTTATAAATGAGGAAACTAGGGCCCAGAAATGTTACGTAGCTCACCCAAGTAATAAGTGATGAAGCTGGGATTTAAACTCAGGCAGTACTCTACTGCTGGCTGGCTATTGAGAACAATAACGTTTCATTTGTGAAGCAAATAAATTCTTCTCAGAAGAAATGAGAAGTTTCTTAAAAACCCTTTTTTGTGATTTTTTTTTTTTTCTTCAGTAGGGTTCTCCGACCATAAGAATCACCTGGGGAAGGTTGTTCTGTAGGCTTAGGATGGGAGCCCTGTACTCTAGCCTCATTCAGGTGACCTGCACACTGGATAAACTCTTGCTGTTATTGCGCATTGTTGGCGCTTCATTGCAGGTGGCACTTTATGGACCTACTCATTGATATGTTTTTAACCTTTTACAAATCTGTTGAAGCTCTCCTGAAGTTCTCAGAGTCTCCTTTTTTTGCTAAGTCAAAAACATTTCCTCTCATTCTTCATCCTTGCTCAGCCTTGATGGTTTTATCACCACTTCTTCCTGCAGATTCCTCCTCCCGTGGCCTCCCCTTTCATGCTGCCTTCCATATAGCACTTGCACAAGAAATGCCTCTTGAATTTGATTAGCCCTATCCCTATTGTCTCTCCCGATGCCCAGCCAAATGTTCTTACCTCCTCTGATTTAGGACCATAAAAAATACATTATTTGCTCATTTAAATAATACATTTTATTTAAAGCTCTGAAGACATGGAGAAAATCATAAAACACAGGATGAAAGGTTTGTGCGCTGTACTGGTTATTTTCCCCCAGGCTTTCACATTTCTAAGTACAGAGGGGAGAACTGTGGCAAATAAAACTAGATTTTAAAACCCAAAACAAATCCTCAATCTAAGAGCCCTTACGTTTGCCATGCCTTGGCTGAGCTCTGCTTGCTAGACTTCCTGTTTTAACTAAAGATGACACCTGATATCCTTAATCTTTCCAGCTGCTTAGGGGGAGAAAATAGCATAATTACTCATGTAATAAGTATTTCCCCACAGCCTTTGACAAACCAACAGGAAAACATTAATGGAGGGGCAGGGAAGGTGAAAGAGACCACTCAGATGGGCATAGGAACCTAGAAATCACAGTGTGAGATGGTTTAGAATATTTTAGGCAGCTTATTACTGTGAAGACACTTGAGTTCTGTCCCCACGGGAATCACAGACAAAAAAAAGAACAGCAGGCTTGAAGTAGATCTAAAAGGAAATCAAAAGGAAGATATACTTTATAATTGATAAAAAGGTAATACATAAATATAATACAGATGTATCTCTTTATGTTTATGTAAAGTTACTATATAAAGGAATAATGGAACTTTTATAGAGTACTGTCTTTTTTCAAGGCAAGCACCGCCCCGTGCTTTCTTTAATTTTGAGGGTAGTTTATTTGCTTATACCCAAACCTTCTCTAGGAAGACAGTGCAGAGATGATAAAGAATGTACTTTATATGATTTTTTTTGACCTTCATACCAAATGCATGTAACTGTAAAGTTAGAGCGGGTTAACCAAAATAAGTCTTATTATGGTTCACAGACCAACTCACCATGAGCTATGGCCACCCAAGATGGACAGGTCATGGTGGAGAGTTCTGACAAAACATGGTCCACTGGAGAGGGGAATGGCAAACCCCTTCAGTATTCTTGCCTTGAAAACCCCATGAACATTATGAAAAGGCAAAAAGATAGGACACTGAAAGATAAACTCCCTAGGTCAGTAGGTGCCCAATATGCTACTGGAGATCAGTGGAGAAATAACTCCAGAAAGAACGAAGAGAGGGAGCCAAAGCAAAAACAACACCCAGCTGTGGATGTGACTGGTGATGGAAGTAAAGTCCAATGCTGTGAAGAGCAATATTGTATAGGAACCTGGAATGTTAGGTCCATGAATCAAGGCAAATTGGAAGTGGTCAAACAGGAGATGTCAAGAGTGAACATCAACATTTGAGGAATCAGTGAACTAAAATGGACTGGAATGGGTGAATTTAACTCAGATGGCCATTATATCTACTACTGTGGGCAAGAATCCCTTAGAAGAAATGGAGTAGCCATCATAGTCAACAGAAGAGCCTGAAATGCAGTGCTTGGATACAATCTCAAAAACCACAGAATGATCTCTGTTCGTTTACAGGGCAAACCATTCAGTATCACAGTAATCCAAGTCTGTGCCCCAACCAGTAATGCTGAAGAAGCTGAAGTTGAATGGTTCTATGTAGATTTACAAGACCTTCTGGAACTAACACCCAGAAAAGATATCCTTTTCATATATTATAGGGGGCTGGAATGCAAAAGGAAGAAGTCAAAAGATACTTGGAGTAACAAGCAAGTTTGGCCTTGGGAGTACAAAATGAAGCAGGGCAAAGGCTAACAGAGTTTTAGAATGCACTGGTCATAGCAAACATCCTCTTCTGACAACACAAGACAAGACTCTACACATGGACATCACCAGATGGTCAACACCAAAATCAGATTGTTTGCAGCCAAAGATGGAGAAGCTCTATTCAGTCAACAAAAACAAGACCGGGAGCTGACTGTGGCTCAGATCATGAACTCCTTATTGCAGAATTCAGACTTAACTTGAAGAAAGTAGGGAAAACCACTAGACCATTCAGGTATGACCTAAATCAAATCCCTTATGATTATATAGTGAAAGTGACAAACAGATTCAAGGGATTAGATCTGATAGAGTGCCTGAAGAACTATAGACAGGGGTTCGTGACATTGTACAGGACGCAGGGGTCAAGACCATCCCCAAGAAAAAGAAATGCAGAAAGGCAAAATGGTTGTCTGAGGAGGCCTTACAAATAGCTGAGAAGACGAGAGAAGCAAAAGGCAAAGGAGAAGAGGAACGATATACCCATTTGAATGCAGAGTTCCAGAGAATAGCAAGGAGAGATAAGAAAGCCTTCCTCAGTGATCAGTGCAAAGAAAAAGAGGAAAACAATAGAATGGGAAACACTAGTGATCTCTCTTCAAGAAAATTAGAGATACCAAGGGAACATTTCATGCAAAGATGGGCACAATAAAGGACAGAAATATCATTCTACTATCAAGAAGAGGTGGTAAGAATACACAGAAGAGCTATACAAAAACGATCTTAATGACCCAAATAATCTCAATGGTGTGATCACTCACCTAGAGGCAGACATCCTGGAGTCCCAAAGTCAAGTGGGCCTTCGGAAGCATCGCTTCGAACAAAGCTAGTGGAGGTGATAGAATTCCAGCTGAGCTATTTCGAATCCTAAAAGATGATGCTGTGAAAGTGCTGCACTCAATATGCCAGCAAATTTGGAAAACTGAGCAGCAGCCACAGGATTGGAAAAGGTCAGTTTTCATTCCAGTCCCAAAGAAAGGCAATGCCAAAGAGTGCTCAAACTACCGCACAACTGCACTCATCTCACACACTAGCAAAGTAATGCTCAAAATTCTCCAAGCCAGGCTTCAACAGTACATGAACCGTTAACTTTCAGATGTTGAAGCTGGATTTAGAAAAGGTAGAGGAACCAGAGATCAAATTGCCAACATCCATTGGATCACAGAAAAAGAGAGTTCCAGAAAAACATCTGCTTTATTGACTACGTCAAAGCCTTTGACTGTGTGGATCACAACAAACTGGAAATTCTGAAAGAGATCGGAATACCAGAGCACCTGACCTGCCTCCTGCGAAATCTGTATGCAGGTCGAGAAGCAACAGTTAGAACTGGACATGGAACAACAAACTGGTTCCAAATAGGGAAAGTTGTACATCAAGGTTGGATATGTCACCTTGCTTATTTAACTCATAGGCAGAGCACATCATGCAAAATGCTGGACTGGATTAAGCACAAGCAGGAATCAAGATTGCTGGGAGAAATATCAATAACCTCAGATATGCAGGTGATACCACCCTTATGGCAGAAAGCGAAGAAGAACTAAAGGGCCCCTTGAGTGAAAGAGGAGAGTGAAAAAGTTGGCTTAAAGCTCAACATTCAGAAAACTAAGATCATGGCATCCAGTCCCATCACTTCATGGCAAATAGATGGGGAAACAGTGTCAGACTTTATTTTTGGGGGCTCCAAAATCACTGCAGATGGTGACTGCAGCCATGAAATTAAAAAACATTTGCTCCTTGGAAGAAAAGTTATGATCATAGACAGCATATTAAAAAGCAGAGACATTACTTTGCCAACAAAGGTCCGTCTAGTCAAAGCTGTGGTTTTTCCAGTGGTTGTGTATGGGTGTGACACTGGGACTGTAAAAAGAAAGCTGAGTGCCGAAGAATTGATGCTTCTGAACTGTGGTGCTGGAGAGGACTCTGGAGAGTCCCGCGGACTGCAGAGAGACCAAACCAGTCAATCCTAAAGGAAATGAGTGAGTCCTGCATGTTCATTGGAAGGACTGATGCTGAAGCTGAAGCTCTAATACATTGGCCACCTGATGCGAAGAACTGACTCATTGGAAAAGACCCTGATGCTGGGAAAGATTAAAGGCGGGAGAAGGAGACAACAGAGGATGAGATGGTTGGATGGCATCACCGACTCAATGGGCGTGAGTTTGAGTAAGCTCCGGGAGTTGGTGATGGACAGGGAAGCCAGACGTGCTGCAGTCCGTGGGGCTGCAAAGAGTTGGACACGGCTGAGTGACTGAACACATGTCATGATGTATTTATCACGCACTGATGTGTGATGTGTTTATCTTTTGAATTGTTCTTTTGCCATCTCATATCCTGTCCTACCTTAAGAAAACATTTACAGAAATCTGAATTTATCGGATAGTGTGGGGAATGGTTATGTACATTGTAATACATATGGACAAGTTCCTCGCTATATATAACAGCCTCATCAGTTCCTTTTTCAAGGTTCCCTTTATAGAAACCACTCTAATTTTTCTGGGAACACACATTTAGCTTACAGCAAAGTTCCACCATATAGTGTTTACCGTGACCAAGTGAATGCTCCCTTTCATTGTGTTTCCTTCCAATATTAGAATGATCAAAAAACATGGTATTCTTAAAGTACTAAAATAAAAAATTCCATTTTGCCTTTCTTCTCCAGTATTCATAATTGTATTCCATTATCAGAATTCAAACAGGTGAACAAGTATAACTTTTCAGTAAATGTGTTCTCAGCTCCCTTTTGCTTCCTGCAATTGTCAATTGTTTATTTTCACTCTGCCCTGTTCAAAAGTATTTCAGACCATTAAGTTTTACAAGCTGTGATGAGATAAGGTAACTTAAAATGGGGCCAAAGAAAAGGTATGGGTGGAGACAAAGTAGAGCCAAAAATAAGTCTAAAAATGCATACCATAGTGGCCAGCACCCCTCCTGGTGGTCCACAGACACACAGTAAGCTTTCTAGCAGCTAACTTTCAGAAGAAAGAAAGAAATTTAAAACTTTACAATGTCCTGAATAAAAGAACCAAATTGTGCAGGTGAATTGCAGTTATTCTTGCTTTTAAGATCAGACATAGGTTTATCCCAAAGATCCTCAGAAAGAGGATGCAACGTTGTATTTCATAGCACTTCATAACCAACATTGTTTGTTTGTTGACTGAATTATAGTACTCTTCAATATAACCTGGTGGCATTTCATGAAATTAGATTTCAGCAAAAGCAGTTTTGCCGAAATTGAGGAGACACAACCGGTAGCAGAAAATTGTGGTCTAGATTGCTAGCTTACTGTGATCTAATGTTACATTTTATAATATCTAGAGAAATCAATGGGTTATTAGTTCTTCAACTGATTATTCCTGAATATTGATCTCTTGTTAAACGTGGGTAGTGGTCCAGACATGTACTGTATGGCTGGCTGAATATAGGCCTCTTTGTCTTAACAGTTCTCACGGCATATTTGCATTTCTATCACAACCTAGGAACCTAAAACGGCCTAACTATAAGCCCATATTTCCCCTTGTCCCAAGCAAGCAGTGGAAGTTCTTGTGGGCCCAGGACTTTCCCAGGAAATCCCCTGTAATTCAATCTGGTACCTAAAGATACTAAAAGTTGATTTCCTAAGTTCTATTCTTTACAGCTGAATCAGTTTTAGCCTGAAAAAACATTTAGAGCAAATATCACTAGATATCCACCTCCACCCCAATAAAACCTTAGTAAAGCACTCAGAGAATGTTAAACTACTTCCTGATGTAGTATTTGAATCAAACTACTGGGTTGGCAAAAAATTTGTTAGAGTCTTTCCATAAGATGTTATGGGAAAACCCAGATGAACTTCTTGGCTAACCCAATACATCAAAGTGACCCAAAAATGCACAGTGGGATTTGTACTTGTGTATCAGCTTAAATTTGGAGAATGTTGATCAAATGTCATTCTTTCTGTCACTGTTTATCTGGCAGACTCAGTTGTTGGTTATATCCCACCCAGTTCAAGATCACTTGGAGAAGGCAGTGGCAACCCACTCCGGTACTTTTGCCTGGGAAATCCCGTGGACGGAGGAGCCTGGTAGGCTACAGTCCATGGGGTCGCGAAGAGTCAGACACGACTGAGCGACTTCACTTTCACTTTTCACTTTCATGCACTGGAGAAGGAAATGGCAACCCACTCCACTATTCTTGCCTGAAGAATCCCGGGGACAGGAGCCTGGTGGGCTGCAGTCTGTGGGGTCACACAGAGTCAGACACGACTGACGTGACTTAGCAGCAGCAGTTCAAGATCAAAACTATCATCTGCCTGTAAAAGGTTGCTTTTCTTACTGCTTGTCTCTAATAAGGCAGGAATTGAGCCAAAAATGGTATCAGATCGAGTTAACTCAAGGAGAAGTATTCTTGGCTTTTTTTAATAGTTTTTAAAATTAATTTTTGGGTGCTGGGTCTTCATTGCTTTGCGAGGGCTTTCTCTTGTTGCAGCAAGCGGGGGCTACCATTTATTGCTGTGTGCTGGCTTCTCGTTACAGTGGCTTTTCCTTGGAGCACAGGTCCTAGGGTGCATGGGCTCAGTAGTGGCGGCTCCTGGGCTCTAGGGCACCGGCTCAGTAGTTGTGGCACACGGGCTTAGTTGCTCCTTGGCGTGTGGGACCTTCCCGGTCCAGGAATTGAACTCGTGTCTCCTGCATTGGCGGGTGGATTCTTATCCATTGTGCCACCAGGAAGTCCCCCCCCCCCTTTTTTTTTTAATGAAAAGGAGTTGTATGTATTGATGTGGAAATATATCCTTGGTGTATTATTGAATGAATATTAATTTGTGAAATGACAGCTGTGTAGTGTGGTTAACCATTACTGGACCCCAGTCACAGTAGCCTGGGATCTGTTAATCCTAGGTCCGTGGACCTTGTTTTAGAAAGCTGGAATACATGTATCTTCATGTTTGAGCAAATATATGGATCCTCACAGCCTCATTTAGCCAGACTTCTGTTTTGTGTAATAGTGACCCATGATAATGTTTGACAGGGCAAGGCCAAAAAAAAGAGAAAAATTGACTACAGTGATAAATACAAAAGATTTTTTCCCCTTATTTAAAATTCCTTATAAAAGATAATGGATTATATAAACAATAATAATATAACATGGAGTTCATGGTACGACATGTAAAAATAAAATGCATGGTAATAATAGTACAAGGGTTGAGAGGGAAATAAACGTTAACTGTTGTCAGGTTTTAATACTATAAATGAACTACTGCCATATAACTTGAAGGTAGACTGTGTTGATTAAAGATGTACACTATAAACTTTACAACAGCCACTAAAAAGAACAAAGAGTTATAGCTAATAAGACAACAAAGGAAATAAAAGAGAGTCATTTAAAAAACTGTTAATCCAAAAGAAGGCAGGTACAGGGGGGCAACAACAAAAAACAGTCTCCAACCTAATCATAACAAAAATCACGTTAAGTGAAATTGGCCTAAAAACCCCAATTAGAAAACAAGAGTTGGTAGAGTGCATAAAAAAGTAAGATCCAATTACATGATACTTGCAGAGAGTACACTATAAAGCCGGAAAAAGGATTTAGGGTAAAGGTTGGGAAAAGATAAAACTTATACTCGTCAAAAGAAAACTGGAGTGGCTATACTGATGTCAGACAGAGCAACTTTCAGAGCAGGTAATATTGCTACAGACAGAAAGCCTTGTTTCATAATGATAAACGGGGTCAGTTAAGCAACAAGACATGATAATCCCTAATGTTTACGCATCCAACAGGAGATTTTCAAAATACATGAAGCAAAAGCTGATACAGCTTCAAGGAAAAATAAAACAAATGCACAGATATAGCTAAAGATTCCAGTACCTCTCTCTCAGTAATCGAAAGAACAAAGTAGGCAGAATATCGTTAAGGTTATAGTGGCTTAAGCAATGTTCTCAGCCAGGCCAAGCTGGCATTTATTGAACGCTTCAGCAATGTAATAATACACATGTTCCTCAAGTATATGTGGGATATTTACCAGGATAGGATGTATTTGGGGACATTAAAAAAAGGTCTCAGTAAAAGGATTCAAGGCATACAAAGTATGAATGCTGATCTCTGTTAGTCCGCTGGGGTTGCCATAACAAAATACCATAGACTGGGTAACTTAAACAACGGAAATTGTTCTCATAGTTCTGGAGGATGGAAATCTAAGGTCAGAGTGCCACCATGGTTGGGTTCTGGAGAGTTGTCTCCCTGGCTTGCAGGTGGCCACCTTCCTACCAGGCGCTCATGTGCATGGTCTTTCTTGGGCGTATGCTTGCTCTGGAAGGGAGAGAGGGAAACAAGAGAGGAAGAGAGAGATCTGTTAGAAGGATACCACTTCTACTGGGAGGGCCCCACGCTCAGGACCTTAGGAAAATTACCTCCCAAAGGCTCCATCACCAGATACCATCCACCACATTGAGGGTTAGGACTTCCACAAATAAATCTTGTCGGGGATCCAAACATTTGATTCCTAACAAATCACAACTGGATTGAGCAGAGAAAGCTCTGGAAAATCCCCAGATGTTTGGAAACATAAAGTAACACTCTTCCATGTATCAAACAAGACGGCAAGAAGGAATTGGAAAATATTTTGAATTAAAGTGAAAACATACCAAATTTATGGACTGCTGCGAAAGCAAGGGGAATTGTAGCTCCAAATACCTGGATTAGAATAGAGGAAAAAGTTATCAATGACTTAAACCTTTTACCATTTCTGACTAAACTGGGAAAATGGAGCAAATTAAACTGTATTCAGTAGACGGAAGGAATAAAGATCAAAGCCAAAGTAAATCAAATAGATTTTCTCTGTGGAGAAAAATGGCTGAAACTAAAAGCTGATTAAAAAAAAAATCAATGAAGTTAGTACCCCTCTAGCCAGACTAACCTGGGGAAAAAAGGAAGACACAGACTTAATATCAGGGATAAGAGGTGATATTACTAGAGTGCACAAATATTAAAAGGATAATAAGGGATGACCATAAACAACTTTATGCCAATAAATTTGACGACTTAGATGAAATGGATAAATTTTTTGATGTATCTATAAATCACAATCTATGCCCAAGGTTACTCAAGAAACAAGTAGCCTGAGTAGACCTGTACTCGCTAAAGAAATTGAAAATCGCCACAGTATTTTCTGCAATGGCTGCAGCAGTTGACAGCCCCACCTGCAGTGTGTGATGCTTCACAGCCTTGCTGACCCTTGGTGGTTATCGGACGCTTTGGTCACAGCCCTCCTAATTGGTATGTAGTGGTTCAGTTTCAGTTCAGTCGCTCAGTCGTGTCCAACTCCTTGCGACCCCATGAATCGTAGCATGCCAGGCCTCCCTGTTCATCACCATCTCCCGGAGTTCACTCAGACTCACGTCCATCGAGTCCGTGATGCCATCCAGCCATTTCATCCTCGGTCGTCCCCTTCTCCTCCTGCCCCCAATCCCTCCCAGCATCAGAGTCTTTTCCAATGAGTCAACTTCGCATGAGGTGGCCAAAGTACTGGAGTTTCAGCTTTAGCATCATTCCTTCCAAAGAAATCCCAGGCTTGATCTCCTTCAGAATGGACTGGTTGGAGCTCCTTGCAGTCCAAGGGACTCTCAAGAATCTTCTCGAACGCCACAGTTCAAAACCGTCAATTCTTCGGCGCTCAGCCTTCTTCACAGTCCAACTCTCACATCCATACATGACCACAGGAAAAACCATAGCCTTGACTAGACGGACCTTAGTCGGCAAAGTAATGTCTCTGCTTTTGAATATACTGTCTAGGTTGGTCATAACTTTTCTTCCAAGGAGTAAGCGTCTTTTAATTTCATGGCTGCAGTCACCATCTACAGTGATTTTGGAGCCCCAAAAAATAAAGTCTGACACTATTTCCACTGTTTCCCCATCTATTTCCCATGAAGTGATGGGACCGGATGCCATGATCTTCGTTTTCTGAATGCTGAGCTTTAAGCCAAAGTTTTCACTCTCCTCTTTCACTTTCATCAAGAGGCTTTTTAGCTTCTCTTCACTTTCTGCCATAAGGGTGGTGTCATCTGCATATCTGAGGTGATTGATATTTCTCCCAGCAATCTTGATTCCAGCTTGTGTTTTTTCCAGTCCAGCGTTTCTCATGATGTACTCTGCATAGAAGTTAAATAAACAGGGTAACAATACACAGCCTTGACATACTCCTTTTCCTATTTGGAACCAGTCTGTTGTTCCATGTCCAGTTCCAACTGTTGCTTCCTAACCTGCATACAGATTTCTCAAGAGGCAGGTTAGGTGGTCTGGTATTCCCATCTCTTTCAGAATTTTCCACAGTTAATTGTGATCCACACAGTCAAAGGCTTTGGCTCAGTCAATAAAGCAGAAATAGATGTTTTTCTGGAACTCTCTTGCTTTTTCCATGATCCAGCGGATGTTGGCAGTTTGATCTCTGGTTCCTCTGCCTTTTCTAAAACCAGCTTGAACATCAGGGAGTTCACGGTTCACGTATTGCTGAAGCCTGGCTTGGAGAATTTTGAGCATTACTTTACTAGCGTGTGAGATAAGTGCAACTGTGCGGTAGTTTGAGCATTCTTTGGCATTGCCTTTCTTAGGGATTGGAATGAAAACTGACCTTTTCCAGTCCTGTGGCCACTGCTGAGTTTTCCAAATTTGCTGGCATATTGAGTGCAGCACTTTCACAGCATCATCTTTCAGGATTTGAAATAGCTCAACTGGAATTCCATCACCTCCACTAGCTTTGTTCGTAGTGATGCTTTTTAAGGCCTGCTTGACTTCACATTCCAAGATGTCTGGCTCTAGATTAGTGATCACATCATCATGATTATCCGGGTCATGAAGATCTATTTTGCACAGTTCTTCTGTGTATTCTTGCCACCTCTTCTTAATATTTTCTGCTTCTGTTAGGTCCATACCATTTCTGTCCTTTATCGAGCCCATCCTTGCATGAAGTGTTCCCTTGGTGTGTCTAATTTTCTTGAAGAGATCTCTAGTCTTTCCCATTCTGTTGTTTTCCTCTGTTTCTTTGCATTGATTGCTGAAGAAGGCTTTCTTATCTCTTCTTGCTATTCTTTGGAATTCTGCATTCAGACGCTTATATCTTTCCTTTTCTCCTTTGCTTTTTGCCTCTCTTCTTTTCACAGCTATTTGTAAGGCCTCCCCAGACAGCCATTTTGCTTTTTTGCATTTCTTTTCCATGGGGATGGTCTTGATCCCTGTCTCGTGTACAGTGTCACAGCAAACACCCTCAGTCCATAGTTCATCAGGCACTCTATCTATCAGATCTAGGCCCTTAAATCTATTTCTCACTTCCACTGTATAATCATAAGGGATTTGATTTAGGTCATACCTGAATGGTCTAGCGGTTTTCCCTACTTTCTTCAATTTGAGCCTGAATTTGGCAATAAGGAGTTCATGATCTGAGCCACAGTCAGCTCCTGGTCTTGTTTTTGTTGACTGTATAGAGCTTCTCCATCTTTGGCTGCAAAGAATATAATCAGTCTGATTTCGGTGTTGACCATCTGGTGATGTCCATGTGTAGAGTCTTTCTTGTGTTGTTGGAAGAGGGTGTTTGCTATGACCAGTGCATTTTCTTGGCAAAACTCTTATTAGTCTTTGCCCTGCTTCATTCCACATTCCAAGGCCAAATTTGCCTGTTACTCCAGGTGTTTCTTGACTTCCTACTTTTGCATTCCAGTCCCCTATAATTAAAAGGATATCTTTTTTGGGTGTTAGTTCTAGAAGGTCTTGTAGGTCTTCATAAAACCGTTCAGCTTCAGCTTCTTCAGCGTTACTGGTTGGGGCATAGACTTGGATAACTGTGATATTGAATGGTTTGCCTTGGAGACGAACAGATCATTCTCTCGTTTTTGAGATTGAATCCAAGTACTGCATTTCAGACTCTTTTGTTGACCATGATGGCTACTCCATCTCTTCTGAGGGATTCCTGCCCGCAGTAGTAGATATAATGGTCATCTGAGTTAAATTCACCCATTCCATTCCATTTTTAGTTTGCTGATTCCTAGAATGTCGACGTTCACCCTTGCCATCTCTTGTTTGACCACCTCCAATTTGCCTTGATTCATGGACCTGACATCCAGGTTCCTATGCAATATTGCTCTTTACAGCATTGGATCTTGCTTCTATCACCAGTCACATCCACAACTGGGTATTGTTTTTGGTTTGGCTCCATCCCTTCATTCTTTCTGGAGTTATTTCTCCACTGATCTCCAGTAGCATATTGGGCACCTACTGACCTGGGGAGTTCCTCTTTTAGTATCCTATCATTTTGCCTTTTCATACTGTTCATGGGGTTCTCAAGGCAAGAATACTGAAGTGGCTTGCCAGTCCCTTCTCCAGTGGACCAGGCTCTGTCAGACCTCTCCACCATGACCCGCCTGTCTTGGGTTGCCCCGCCAGGCATGGCTTGGTTTCATTGAGTTAGACAAGGCTGTGGTACCTCATTGTAATTTTGACTTATATTTCCCTGATGACCAGTGTTGTTTAAGAACTTCTCATGTTCTCACTGACCATTTGCTTATCTTCTTTGGTAAGAGATTTATTCACTGTCTGCCCACTTTTTATTTGGGTTGTCTGTTATTGAATTGGAGGGGTTCTTTCTATATTCTAAATGTTCTCAGATACATAAGAGCACATATTTTATCCCATCTTTTGCGGTTGTCTCTTTTTTTTTTTTTTAAAGTGTTCCTTGGTGCTCACAAGGTTTTTAATTTTGTTGAAGTCCAATTTATCAGTTTTTCAGTTGTGTTTTTTGGTGTCATAGGTAAGAATCCACTGCCACATTCAAGGTCACAAAGATTTTGTCCCAAGTTTTATAGTTTTAGCTCTCAAATTATTTAAATTTAGATTAATTAAAATGAAATGGAATGCAGAATTCAGTCGTTAAGTTGTACTCGCACGTTTCAAGTGTTAATGGGCTCATGTCTACCAAATAGGTCAGTGCAGGGTACAGGGCATTTCCACCACCACAGGAAGTTCTTTTGGACACACAGACACTTTAAATGAAGGCAGTAGTAGGAAGTGAGCTAAGGACTTGAACAGTTCAAACAAAGAGAAAGAAATGGGCAAGGTCAGTACATAAAATTGTTTAGTGGTTAAAGGATTCTAAGTTAGGACATGTACAGCATTTTTAGTCCCCCAGATTGAATGTGTCTACTTTCTTCCAGTCTTGACTCAGAAATAGTACCGATGAGCCCTGCATGCCCCATTTAAAATTTCAGGTCTACCCTCTCCATTTCCTGCCTTATTCCTTAGCTGTTAACATATCATATACAGTATTTAATTTTTCTTGTTTATTTTCAGTCTCCCTGCTCTTCAAATATAAAATCCATGAGCGCCTGTTTTTCTCTCTACTTGTTTCTCTCCAGTACCTAAAACACTCCCGGATACAGCAGTAACTCAATACATGTTGCTGCTGAGGGAGAGCTGATACGGTGAAGAGAAACAAGTGCTCTTGATAGCTGATGGTGTACGATGTCGAATTTGTGATCTCCGAAGATTTAGCTTTGGGACCAGGGACCAGGCTTGATCACTCAAGACCTTTTGTGTAGCTGAGTTTTATTAAAGTAAAGTAGGGACAGAGAAATCTTCTGACGCAGACATCAGAAGGGGGATGGAGAGCGCCCAGTCCATAGTGTTAGCAAGGCCTTACATACTTTCTACCAGACCTACTCCTAAAGCATACATCTTAAGTTAACAAGATTAGAACTGACAATAGAAAGGTCTTACCAGACCCACTCTCACAGTATACAAGTTTTAAAATAACAAAATTAGTCAGAAGGTTCTTGTTAAGGAGAAACAAGATATTCTTGAGCAAGATATGTTGTTGTTATATAGTCATTGGTGCAGAGTTTAAGGGAAAACATATATCCTTAAGCAAGATGAGTTGCTTTGTTGTGCAATCATCAGCTCTGGGCTTAAAGAAAAAAAAATGTTTGTCCTTTTCTCCTCCTTGAGAACTCCAGACCTCTGTTTCCTCCTTAAGAGCCCCAGACCCCTTTCTCCTCCTCGGGGACCCCAGACTTCTTATCCACCTGCCTGGAATTGATTCTCTCTCTCTCATGCACTGCTCTGAGAGTAAATTGGTCCACCCTTTTTAGAAGCAGTTGTGTGGTATGTAAAAGTTTCAAAATTGTGCTTGCCTTTTGACCCAGTATTTCCCCTTCTAGGTATTTCTCATACAGAAATAATTAAAGATGTGCACAGAGATATGGCTGGAATATCCAGCCACAGTGGAATGCTTTTATCTGCTGTCAGGAAAACTCCTGAGCTAGCATGGAGAACTGTTTTGCAGAGCTGTTCAGAAGAAATCTTCCTTTCTTTCCCAGTGCTTTAACATTTAAAACTATGTCTCATTACTGACTTTTCTAATCTGCTTCTTTCTTGAAACTAAAACTTACCTATACAATTTTCCCCACAGGTCCCTTAATATGGACTTTGAAAACCAAGATAAGGAGAAAGACAGTAACAGTTCTTCTGGGTCTTTCAATGGCAACAGCACCAATAATAGTAAGGCATTTTTTGACAATTAACTGTCTACATGTAGTGGTCTTAATTTGATTCTTTCTATAACCCCAATGATAATTTACTGGGTTTAAGGATTACAGTTGGTATAATAATACAGTTGAATCTGTATGGTATAATTTGTTAGTTGTATGTTCTGAATCTGAGCTACAGATTTCTTGTGAATTCCTTTTAATTCGTGCCTCAAAGCTTGCAGCCAAGATTCTTTATTTTCTTAAAGACAAGCAAGATAGATAGGTGTCTGTCTGCTTGTAACTTCATTTAAGTCCTTTGGTGAGACTGATAATTTTGTAGGTGTTGGTCATAAATTCATTTAGTGACTCTTAAAGATAGCTACTTGCAGTACTTGTAGAACTGTTGTATCTCCTCTGGTATTTCAGATTTTAAAGGATGTTTGCTTTGAAGAAACATAAGTATGCTATATGGCAAGTGTTTAGCAGCATTATTCATAATAGCCAAAAAAGTAGAAGCAACTCAAAGATCAATAAACTAGTTAATGGGATAAACAGCATACAGTATGTCCATGCAATGGAATACTATTCAGTATTAAAAAGAATGAATTACTGAAACATCCTCCAACTTAGATGCACATCAAAACATTGTTAAGTAAAAAAGGCCAGATAAAAAAACTACTATTTTAAAAATCCAATTATATGAAATTTCCAAAAAGACAAATACAGAGAGACAGAAAATAGATTAGTGGTTTCCTGGGGCAAGAGATGGGAAGGAAAATTAACAGTTAACTGGCATGAGGGATCTTCTTCAGATGAGGACATTCTAAAACTAGATCATAGTGATCCTTTCACACTTGGGGCTGCTAAGTCACTTCAGTTGTGTCCAACTCTTTGCAACCCCATGAACTGTAGCCCGCCAGGCTCCTCTGTCCATGGGATTCTCCAGGCATGAATACTGGAGTGGGTTACCATTTCCTCCTCCAGGGGATCTTCCGCACCTAGGAATCAAACCGCAGTCTCTTATGTCTCCTGCATTTGCAGGCGGGTTCTTTACCACTAGTGCCACCTGGGTAGCTTTATACTTGATAAACTTACCAAAAAAAAAATACTGAATTACTTAATACTGGTAAATTTTATGGTATGTGAATTGTACTAGAAAGTTGGTAATGCTTGTTATAGAAGGTACTAAATTAGAAATAAGGAGACTTGATAATATTAAGAGATTGATATTGGGTACCTACATTCACTTGACATTTATTAAATATTTTGAAAGTTGCAAAAAGAGTTAGTACTCAAGCTGTTGCATAAGCATTGTGGCCAGAATACCCCCAAGGTGTTAATAAAGTGCTAAGACAGCAAGTGCCACTCTCCACCCTATACCTCAAGCGGGTACTTTTTCTTATGGGCCTTTAACATAGCCTCCGAGTCCCTTCTGAGCCAGCCTCTGCTGTCAGTAGATCAGAGCAAGCACCAGTGGTGAAGTCATTTTGACCTCCATATACAAAGAGACTAGAGAGAGAGACAAGATGGGCAACAGTGGGTCAAGTTAGTAAGGGGTTCTCCTGGAGAAGGTGAATGTGACATGAAGCAGTGATCTTGGATCACTGGAAGAGCACAGCATACAGGTGCAGAGCAGGAGTCGAGCTCCTGCTATAGTGAAGGCATGACGAGGACAGCAGGGAGCGCGTAGTCTCGTTTCCTAGCAAAGAATCCGAGGGCCTCGGTGTTCTGTATCATATGTGCTAATCCCTAGAGCTGTCTGCACCTTGATCAGTTAATGTATTTCAGTCCATGGGCGCAGAGCCTGTTATGTAAGCTGTTAATATACCCCTTTCTCTTTCAGGTATCCAGACCATTGACTCTACCCAGGCCCTGTTCCTTCCAATTGGAGCATCTGTCTCTCTCCTAGTAATGTTCTTCTTCTTTGACTCAGTTCAAGTAGTTTTTACAATATGTACAGCAGGTAAATGAGTTCTGCTATCTAGTCTCAACCTTAAAAGGAAACTTTCTAACGTTTTTAAAAATCACCATTCAAAAATTAAGATTTATATACCACTCTTTTGCAAGTTTTTCTTCCTAAGTCTTCTTTCTCCCTAAGTCTGCCTTCCCCAACCTCCCCACCCCTCCCTGAACCACTTGATACCTCTGTCATCAGTTCCAACTTGCCAACTCAGTCTGGGCGAAAGGCTAGGGGCTAAAAACTCAAGAACTTTGTGGCACCAGAGCAGAATTGCTTTGGCTGTGACTCCTTGTCTGATAAGTTACCAGAAGGTCCAGTTCGGTAGAGTGGTTGTTGGCAACCCTTACCCATGCATGTTTCTGCAGATAGAAACACTGAGAGCTAATCACAGTAATTCGACTGTCACCTATCTGATCAGTTTTCAAGATGATTGATGGTGGACATGTATCAATGTAAAACATCAAAATGCTAGCCTTCAATATTGTAAAGTAATTAGCCTCCAATTAAAATAAATTAATTTAAAAAATGCTAGCCTTGTTAGATCATACTCTGGCCTGCCGTTTATCATTTCTTGTTGAGATAGACGAGAAAGAGAAAACCTGCCAGTGCTACCCCTACCTCAAATCAGGAATGCAGAGAGTTTATCTGTGCGCTGCTAAAGAAAGACACTGTTCTTTCCTCTAGTTAATTAATATTATTGTATGCACTTGTGGAGGAAACTATTGTAGGCAATCATTATTTCTGTAAGTCATGCCACGTTTCTTATGATTAGTAAAACATTAAACAACAAAAAAATTAACGATACATTTTCTTTCTCTAGTTCTTGCAACGATAGCTTTTGCTTTTCTTCTTCTCCCGATGTGCCAGTATTTAACAAGGCCTTGTTCACCTCAGAACAAGTAAGGACTTGGGATTTTCCTCTAAACTATAAGTGTGTATGTTTTTTTCTTTGTGCGTGATAGCAATATTAAGAGCACATTTTCTGATACTGACTGAAGCACGAAAATGCCAGGAGGCTAGAAAATGAGATGTTTGATTTTTTAAAACTGGAAAATGATACTTCTTTTTTGCACCTTCTCATAGCAGAGGAAATCTAAACAAATCTTAGGAAGTCAGAGTCATTGCAGTATGCTTCCTTGCTTAGATTATTTAAAGATGAGCAGTTTTTTTTATCCCTTTACTTGTTAATAGAATATGAAAACAGTGCTTGACTCAGACATTCTTTCCCTCTTGTCTTTGATGACCTAGATATATACTAGCCGCTTAGGTGTAATTCTGGTGTTCACACCTTAACTCCTAAAGCTGTTGCTTCATGGAAACAAAGAGCTGTGCTAAGGAAGATGCATATGTTCTTAGAAAATCAGTCGCTTGTGGTGGCTGATTTTCCCAGGAATTAGTGATAACCAAATAGATGGACTACCTTAATTTTATTCATCTTTGGTTAATGAATTGAATTGTTGACTTTGCTCATTTTGTTTTCCTCATAAGAATTAGAAATTTCTCTGTATATACATTTTTCAAATATTATCACTTTAAACTTCTCAATACCCATGTTGGTTATCTGGGATAAAAGGTACATTATCTAATGGGTGCAGAAATGTAATCCTTTTGAACTTTCTATAGTTTCTTCCAAAGAAATTTGGGTATTTTGGATTTCTGGGTATCTCGGTATTGCCTCCTACTTTAATCTGGCCATCACAGATTCTAATCATAAAGAACCAAAGGAGAGTTTGCTTGCTGAACATAATTTACTGTCTGTTAGTCCAGTCAATGTTGTATGTTTCCCAGGATTTCCTTTGGTTGCTGTGGACGTTTCACTGCTGCTGAGTTACTGTCATTCTCTCTGTCTGTCATGCTCGTCCTCATCTGGGTTCTCACTGGCCATTGGCTTCTCATGGATGGTAAGTAACTACTGGGTGACAAGTTCAAATTGTAATATCGTTTATGGTTAAATTTGTCCTCTCTTCCTCTACTTTGTGTTTTAGTAATACATTACTTCTGATTACCATGAATTATTAGGTGTCCAGAGATGGTGTTTTGTATCAGTTTTTACCCACACTCTTAAGATATTTTCTAATAACAGCTTTTTTGAGATGTAATTCACATATCATACAATTTATATATTTAAAGTGTACAATTCAATCGTTTTTAGTATGATCAGAGTTGGGCAGCCACCACTTTAGAGCATTTTAACACCCACCCTCCAAAACCCACACCCATTAGCAGTCACCTCCCCGTTGCCCAACCCCAGCCCCAGACACACCCTCGTCTACTTTGTGCTTCAGTGAATTTGTCTCTTACAGACATTTTGCATAAGTGACATCATATATGACCTTTTTTGTCTCTTCTTTCACTTAGCATAATGTTTTCAAGGTTCATCCATGTTATACCATACATCAGCACTCCTCTGTTCCTTTTTATGGCCAGATATTGTTTAATTTTATAAATGCACCAGTTTTATGTATCCATTCATTAGTTGTTTTCACTTTTTTGACTGTTGTGAATAATGCTACTGTGAGAAATGGAGTACAGATTTTTGTACTTTCTTAATATAAATGGGATTATACTATAATATATCCATATTATATAAATATGAAGAATATATAATAGTGTATTGATATAAGTACATGTCTGTATCATTATATACAGGGTAATAATAGCTAACATTGAGCTGCTGTTTTACATTTTTTCATGAAATCCTGAAAACAACTCTTTGAAGTAGGTACTGTTGTTGTTCTTATTTTACAGAAGAGGAAAGAATTTCAGAGAAGTGACCTTTTTAGTCTCTTCTTGATTTAAGACCCTGTAACTATCTTCAGCTCCTTTGTCATTCATTCCTCCTCTCATTTTCACAGCTCACTTCACTAATCTCATGAGATTTTATCTAACTGCCTTGCCCCACGAAGTCTGTTCACCCTTTCCTTTCTTTCGGTGTTTCAGAAGGGAAGGAAGTTGAAATGCTACAGCCAGTTTTACACTGTTCTAGCTCATCCATGTCGTAATGTGTATCAGCACTATCTAAAGAATTTTTTAAAGGGGGGAATTTGGAAGGCAGATATGGGTATGGGTGGCACTTCTTCTGACCCATTCCAGGCAGCCACAAGGCTAATCCAGGCCTTGGAGCAGAGCTCTTTGAAGGCACTGCCAGGTCTGAGGGCTCCTCTTCTTGCCAGGCACCGTGTCCCTGCAGCTCGGAGGACGGCACACCTGCAGCGGAGCTGTCACTCGCTGCTGTCTCAGCACAGGGCAGGGTGTGACTGTGAAGGAAGGGCACAGGGCTTCTGTGGGGTGGCACACTGCTCTCTGCTGAGTGTGGGGGTGGCTCTACATGCCTGGGTACCTGTGCACATCCACAGAACTGCACGTCTGAAGCCAAACTGCTGTTTCTGCCGGTGATAATCTGTGAAACGTTAAAGATACGTGCTTAGGATTTTATATAATTTGTTTGTATATATTTGAGGCTGTCCAGGTGCGGGTCGGAAAAAAATTTCCAGACACACAGCATCTCAGAAGGGAAGGAATGTGTTAAGAACAAAGAGCAGAGATACTGTGGGCACTGTGAGCACAGTGGGCAGACCTCTGGACAGACCAGTGAGAGTTGACAGGATTTGTGAGTTAGTAGCCAATTTTTATAGCCTGAAGATAAAGTAACTTCCTGCCAGAAGGTTGGCATTAGGTGACAGGTTGGGGCGCTACAGGGTAGAATGGGCATCTTTGCCTAATTGGGAGTCAGGAAGCCTGATAGTGATGATCAGGGGCTTTTGGCAACAGTTACAAAGGGGATCAATTAGCTTTGGAGGTGACCTTGGTTCAGGGCTCTGCTTCTGTGGCCGTGGTACAAGGCCTCGCACCTGCAGCCTGGGATATAACTCTGCATACTTGCTGTCATACTTGTTGTTGAGTGCCTTTTTTTTTTTTTTAAGTGCCTACCATAGACCAAGAATGGGAACTCAAAAGCAGTTCCTTGAGGTTGCAGTTTAGACTTACATACAGACTCCATAGGAAGTCAGAGTCTCGATCACCCAGCCCAGTCTGTGTAGTGACAGACTGATTTCCTGACAGGCTTGGTTTCTTGTGGTAGTGCCATACATTGCCTGATTAAAAAAAAAAACTAACTATGATCATTTGCGTCACTACTTGAATACCCACTGCGCATATAAATATGTGTTCTGAAGTGCAGTGTTTAGGATTTTTAAGTGGTTTATCGAACTGCTAAATTTCCCAGATTCAAGTATCTGTGCTTTCCTTGTGGATTGGTGGTTGATAACTTAAGTGCTTCTGAAGGTTGATAAAGAATAAGTCGAGAAGAAGAAATTCCATCCAAAGTCACAGCAGGGCTTTGCCATATTATAGCAGAAGGGTAAGAACTGTTTTATAGAGACTAGAAGTTAGTAGTTGTAATGTAGCCATTAACCTGCATTTGATTTTTCCTAACATTAACTCCTGATTCCTTCCAAGGGTTGATTTGTTAACCAAAAGCAGTATTGAAATTGAGCATGTAGGTGATTTTGAAAGACTTTAATAGAACCTAACTGCTCTTTAAAATATGTATTGTAGAAAATTGAGGAGGGTTGGTCCTGTTACTGATTAGAGCAGTGTCAGTAAGTCAGTCTCACAGCTGCTTTTGTGATTATAGCCCTTTAATCTCATCTAGTCCAGTGCTTCCTGATGAGGAAGCAGACAGACATGTCTCCTCTGCTACTTCTGAACAAAAACTTGATGGAAAAGTTGGTTAGTTGGTTAAAATCTAACTGAATTATTTCAGTCCCATAGACAGTTTGGATGATTGTTAGCTACATATTAAGAGAAAATGTTCTATGATGATGTCCTTAAATGACAGAGCCCATTCCCATAAATGGCACCCCTAAGTTCATCTACACAGAGGAGAGCTCCAACCACGACGACAGTTTTACCTAGACCTCTGGAAACCACAGTCACCTGCCTGGGGCTGGTTAGTCTCCATCCTGGCACTCAGAGTTGGTGTGGTGATGGTGATGCTTAAACAGCCTTGGAGCCTCTAGCCCCTGGGTAGTCTGAGGCTCTCTGTAATCTGTAATCCCACTCCAGACTGTCGGTGGCTCTGCCTCCATGGAACTGGGGCTTCCCAGGTGGCTCAGTGGTAAAGAATCCACCTGCCAGCACAGGAGACATGAGTTCGGTCCCTGGGTCGGGAAGATCCCCTGGAGAAGGAAATGGCAGCCCACTCCAGTCTTCTTGCCTGGGGAATCCCATGGACAGTGGGGCCTGACAGGCTACAGTCCATGGGGCCACAGAGGAGTCAAGACGCGACTGAGCGACTAAACGACAACTGGACACGCATAATACTGTTTACAGGGTTTGCTAAGGATTTGAAGTTTACTAAGCTGCTGACCCAGTTTTTAGAAGATTAGGTGCCTCAAAACAGCAAGCAGTGTGTCCTTCGCACTCCATTCTCTCCTCTCCTCGAGCGTGCGTGGGACAGGAAAATGCCAGAGTGGTGCGCCTCTGAAAAAGAAGAGGTTGGCATGAGGGAAGGTGACGTGCTTTTCCAGATAAATTGATTTGCACAGCCATCTGAAGCTCAGTTTTGAGAGCAGTCAGCTGCATGGTCTTCACCGCACGGCCGCAGGTAGGGTGGGGAGAGCCCTATCAGACTCTCTGTAGGAAAGTGGGGGCAGCGCCTCTCCACACGCTGTTCGACAGGGACAGGGCCATCTCACCACGGGATTCTTGCCTCCTGACTAGAGTCAGTACAAATTGGCCATAAAGGGCAAGCTTTATTTTCTCAGAGACCAAGATCAGAAACAAATTTCATTGTGAAATGTAAAATTATTTTTAGTGTTCATCTAGGCTCCCCAAACTTGTAAACATATCATTTTCTATCATTTTTGCTACTTCCCCAAATGATAAGGATCTCTTACTGGTTATACTGGTTAAATTGTCCCTGTGACCAAGCTTACAGTTTTCCCTAAAAAAGAGAGAGCGCCTTTGAGCTTTTAGTTGTTTGTTTCTCATATGTATCATTGTCTGATGTGTATGTGACTTGTTTTCTGCTGTTAGAGAAGAGCTAGCTTGCTAGCCACGCATCTGTAACATTCTGAAATATGTTCTCCCCTGACATGCAAACTGTCTTCCCAGACTTCTGTGCAGAATCAGGTATCATTTTGTAGATAGTGATAATGTGGATTGCTTTTAAATGAGTGTGTTTTTTTTTTTTCCATTAAATCCTGTTCTTTGAAGTTAATTTACAGTGAAAACAGAATGATAAATGGAGCTAAAGAGTGAGGCATGAAGCTTGTTTTCAGAGTTATTCTGAGAAGCAGTAATATTAAGAAGGTACTTTACAGAGTTTTCTTGAACTAAATCTGTAGCTTCTTTTTTACCTATTCAGTTTCCTACTCTTAACAAATTAACCTTTTAAATTTGGAAGGACTTGAAAGAATTTGACCAATAAGTGGTGTGGTATGTTACAAAGGCTGATGAATCTTGTACACACATTCCTCATGTTCAAGGACCATTGAGCCAGGTTCATACTCGACTTCCCCGGAGCAGTTCAGGGCCTAGAAGAACCCTGACAGGCAGATGTCTCATTTTATAGCTCCTGCTGTTTGCCTAGGATTAGAAAATGCTCGATCCCAGAAATCTAGCAACTCATCTCTTTTTTGTTTGGTTTTGTTTTAAAATGCTAGACTCTGGCGCTTGGTCCGCGTCCAGATTAGCTTTCCGGAAGCTTCTGTCTTGGATGTGAGTGCTGCTTAAGGCCTTCCAGGTCACACGGTCCTTTTAGAGAACATTGCAGCTTGGCTTGGCCTCCTTTTCTTTGTTTCTGGCCCTCCTGGTTGAGAAAGAGAAGGTGATAGAGATTCTATCAATAGTATATTAGAAATAATTATAACTAAACAGCAAAGATTAATAATTTACCTCTCTAACATTTTTATTAATTTACGTTTAACCAGAAGTCAAGTCTGTTGGTAAATCTATTAGGGAAAGTCTTGGGTTTTCTCAGGCAGCGTGCAGTGAGGGAAAGTTATCACCTCTGTTCCTTAGAAGAACCCAGAAGAGGAGGTGAGATTTTTTTAAGGATGACTTGAATGAAAGAATGAAGAAGAAAGGCCAGCTCGAATACTTGAGAGTGTTTAGGGGCTGTGACCGGCTGGTGGCACTATTCAGTTGGTGGGCATGATTGTCATTGAACGTACTTGTGCTGAGAACCTTCTCTGAAGTAGTCAGATGGGATGCATGCTGCCTCTTCAAACATGGAACTTGGGCATCTGGTGGGGAGACTTGGTTGGCATGGTTGGAAAGAGGTTATCGCTCAACTCAGACGGAGAGAAGGAGTTGGTGGAGGAATAGGAACACGAGAGGAGACCGGAGGCCAGGCCCCTGCGGCATAGCCTGTGTGTGAGTCGTGCCTCCTCAGTCAGAAGTGGTCCATCACAGACAAGGGGACCTCGTGACTTGAGGCTGGGGATGGTTCTTGACAAGGGCAGTGAAGAGCGTAAGTGGGGGAGAGAGAAAACCGGAAGGATACACACAGCGAAGCAGGAGGTGTGGGGACTTCTGACCGAGGTGTGCAGGGACGTAAAGAGGAGTACCCCAGGTAGCAGCAGCCTGTGGGTGCGTGAGGAGGCTGAGTTAGGTCGAAAAGGAGCGCAGGGTTTCTTGCTTTGAAGATGAGCGATAGGATGACATTGTGTGGAGTCATGAAAAACCCTGTCATTGAGCAGTTCTGTCTTGTCCCCTTTACTTAGACCCAGGTGGGGAGGATGAGCGTAAAAGAGTAACTTGACTGGAACAGTGTCCTTAAGGAAGTGAAGATGATGTGGTCTAGGGTGTGGCTTTAAGGGAGTAAGGACAGTGCAGTGAAGTAGTGGGGAGGCAGGAGACAGAGCTGGGAGAGCTGGGCTTGGCCCAGAGCTTCATCATTCAAAACAGCCCCCGGGGTCTTAGCTGACCACCATCTCCAGCATGAGGAAAGGGGTTTTCCCAAATACCAGGGGGTCAGAATGGGGTGAGGTGGGCACGCTGCGCTAGAGGAGTGTAAGCACCTCTCCTGGGGCCTAGGGCTGAAGGGCTCACAAGCTCTGTTAGGTTTCTGAGCTGAAGAGCGTGTGGAGGGAGGCTGTGCCTGTGCTCCGCTCTGACCGCTATCTCCTCCCCAGCCCTGGCCATGGGTCTCTGTGTCGCCATGATCGCCTTCGTCCGCCTGCCCAGCCTCAAGGTCTCCTGCCTGCTTCTCTCAGGGCTTCTCATCTACGATGTCTTCTGGGTGAGTGTTCCCCCAGAGCTGCTGTTCTCCTTCGGGTCTGACTGGAACATTCACTCCTGAAAATATACTCAGTACCCCAAGTCTGCTGGCCAGGGCCCCTCCTGTCCAAGACCACTCCTCCAGGCCAGCACTGCACGGTTGGAAGATGAGCAGGCCTGTGTGCATGGAGACTTGTCGGAGTAGAGGTGACTCTTGGGTGAGGAGGGAGCACAAGGCTCTCTACCCTGGAGAGAAGCAAGGCTCTCTACCCTGGAGAGAAGCAAGGCTCTCTACCCTGGAGAGAAGCAAGGCTCTCTACCCTGGAGAGAAGCAAGGCTCTCTACCCTGGAGAGAAGCAAGGCTCTCTACCCTGGAGCATGGCCAGCTCTGCGCGCAGGGCTCCCTCTCTGGGTGTGGAGAGAAGAAATCTGCAACACACACGAGAGCAGACATCTTCTCTTTCCTCAAAGCGTGCAGTCTGAAAAGCCTGATGCTGCAGCCCTGAGACTTTGCTCTCAGAAACAGAGGGCTGGTGCTGAGATCGGGGTGCCTCCAGCTCCCTCTGGTAAAGGTGACTCTCCCCTGGCAGGTGTTTTTCTCCGCCTACATCTTTAATAGCAACGTCATGGTGAAGGTGGCCACGCAGCCGGCTGACAATCCCCTTGACGTCCTATCCCGGAAGCTCCACCTGGGGCCCAACGTCGGGCGCGATGTCCCGCGCCTGTCTCTGCCTGGAAAGCTGGTCTTCCCTAGGTAGGACGGGTGGGCTCGTCTCGGGAGGGTGAGGACCCCACCCTCCTCTGCCCCTCCGTCCCTGCTGGGTTGTCGTTGTCATCAGCATTCGATGGGAACCAGGAAAGGGCTGTGAATCATCTCCATCTTACAGATGACAGGACAGGAGTACTGACAACTTCCAGAGATGGGTCATTAAATGATGTGGGTGCAGCTTTTTAATAATTGATTAATGTTATCAAACAGCCATGCATTACTGCTGTACTACAGTTTAAAGTTGGCTAGAGGGAATTAGCAGGAGGCTCCGGGTCTTTTATTTTTTTTACTTTTCAGACATTTATAAAAATGTGCTAATGCTAAAATTACAGAGTCCCTAGAACTATAATTTTGGAAAAACTAACGTGCTGCTTTCATCTCCCTTGTCTGGTAGTATTCGGGTGCTTACTGGCAGTCTCAGCAGTGAGTGTGTCACACATGGCGAGCCGACGTCTCTGGAGGCGGCAGCACCGCGCGGATGCTTCAGCAGCCACTTAGGTGGTGCTGTCCCACAGCGCCGCTGCTGCAGACCACTCTTCCAGTACTCTAGTGCCGTCAGGCTCCACACCCCTCTAACAGCTAGTGCTGTTAAACCAGTAGCGATTGCCATCAGGGGTCAGATAAATTCTTTGGCTTCTTAAAAAGCGAACAGACCTTGAGCAGGAGGAGGAGTGGGGTTGTAGAGCCTGAAACCCCTGACGTGTGACACTGCATTCCAGCTCCACGGGCAGCCACTTCTCTATGTTGGGCATCGGAGACATCGTGATGCCTGGGCTCCTGTTGTGCTTTGTCCTGCGTTACGACAACTACAAGAAGCAAGCCAACGGTGACTCCTGCGGCGCCTCTGGACCTGCCAACATCTCCGGGCGCATGCAGAAGGTTTCCTACTTTCACTGCACCCTCATCGGATACTTTGTAGGTAAGAGGACCTGGGAGGCTGCGTGCAACCCCTCCCTGACTGTCCTCCAAGCCCCGGAGTTGGCCCAGATCTTGCAGCTGCAGATGCTGGAGGAAGAAGAGCAGTCACTCCAGTCGTCGTTATAAACAATCACAAAGGGAAAGGAAACTCCTGACCCTGAGGTGAGGCCAGCAGCCTCGTTCCCTATCCGGTAATAGTGTGTTTGAAGGACATTGTAGGAGAAGTGTGGTCGGGCCTCAGAGCTGAGAAGACCCACCCCACGATGATGGAGCAGTGTGTGTGCTTAATCACATCTTCAGCGTGAGTCTAATGGGTGGCATGTCTGTTTCCTGTGCTGTCTGACAGACACTTCCCTTCATCTGCCTGGACACTTCCGTCACCCCTGACCTGGACTCTCCCTCGGCTAGTGCTTCTCTAGCCAGCTCTGTTCTGGCTGGAAGGGAGAGACGGTTGTATGTCCGCCCTGCGTGAGCTGCGACAGCGAGGGGAGGGGAGCCCCTTGCTCACCTCGGTGCCTCCTGCTGAGGGAGCGCTGCACAGTTCCATGGCGCTTTCCTAGCCTGCGCTCATGTCCACTCCAGCAGCTCCCAGTGGGGCAGGGCCACTGCCCTGAGGCTTGAGATGTACAGGGCCACACGGCGTCATAAGCAGCAGGGTTAGAACTTGAACCCAGGTCTTTTGCCTCCAAGTCTGTCCTCATCCAGCTTCCCAGTTGGCACTAGTGGTAAAGAGCCCACCTCCTGCCGATTCAGGAGACATTAGAGATGCGGGTTCCATCCTGGGTCGGGAAGCTCCCCTGGAGGAGGACATGGCAACCCACTCCAGTATTCTTGCCTGGAGAATCCCGTGGACGGAGGAGCCTGGCGGGCTACAGTCCATGGGGTCACAAAGAGTCGAACACGACTGACGCAACTTAGCACATCCACACACCTGTCATTGTATATGTGGGAGACGGGAGACCAGGCACACTTGGGGCTGAAATGAGGCCTGGAACTAGGGACTTGGGCCACTTACAGGTCCTTGGAATTCTAAGTTTTAAAAAGCTGTGCTGCTCTGTTTCTTTCCCTGCTCAAGGTAGGCATGTCACTCCCTACCACTGGAGGGAGTGTCACAGTGGAGCTGCACAGTCTCAGGGCTGTGCCGCGAAGCCGTCAGGTGATAGAGGCTGGCTGCTTGGCATTGCTCACCAGCGTTTCTCTCCCTGCAGGTCTGCTCACTGCGACTGTGGCGTCTCGAATTCACCGAGCAGCCCAGCCTGCCCTTCTCTATTTGGTGCCATTTACCTTATTGCCACTCCTCACGATGGCCTATTTAAAGGTGAGAGAGGCAGGTGTAAGCCAGTGAGAGCAATGATAGGGCACTGGACCTGGACCTGGCTAGGTATTCCCCTTGCTTGAGGTATTCCCCTAAGCTCTTCATCTTGGGATCTTTGTGTGTGTTTGTGTGTTTTTGCTAACCTGCTACTAGCAACCTCTTCCAGATTTTTAACAGCCATTGGCTGAAAATACTAATGAGTTAGACCCCTCACCACGTAGTCATTGATTAGTTAACTGAAATCCCTAAAACCCTGTTGCAGAGACTTCCTGTTTCTCTTAAAAGCAGCATGCTGTTGCCACCTAATAGCTCTTTTAGTACTCTGCATTAAAGTTTGGAAATAAGAAGTGTAAAACCTGAGGGCTTTATCTGATTTACAGAGTTTATACTATCACCCACGTTTTACAGACGAGGAAGCAGACACAGAGGTTAAGTATGAGCCTGGATCATTTGACTCACAAGTGGTTGAACTGCCCCCAGGACAGAGTCAGAGCCCTTTCCTGCTCGGGGAGGGCCTAGAGCCCTTCTAGCAAGTTCTTCAAAGAACTGGGAGGTTTCTTTTCAATGAGTAAAATGTGAATGTTCTTTGATTCTGCACAGAATCAATCTGCTCTGAGGTCAGGAGTCAGGAAGGGCTTGTACATAGATAGGTGTGCCTCGATCTGAAACGTGTGGCTGAAGTTGTGTCTTTCCCAGGGTGACCTACGGCGAATGTGGTCTGAGCCATTCCACTCCAAGTCCAGCAGCTCCCGATTCCTGGAAGTATGATGGATCACAGCGGGCGACCAGAATGGCCTCTCAGTCCTTCTCTGTCAACGTGTGGTTTGTTTCCTCTTAGAGCTGGCCTGGTACTCGGAGATGCACCTGTGTAAGGACTGTCGTGTGCCCAGATTTTGCATTTTCGGGAGCGAGGTGCTGGAGCCTGCATGGTTCCTTCTCTTCCTGCCGCCGGAGAGGTGGAGCCCCTCCTGGAGTGACAGGTCCTCCCCCACCCACAGCGCGCCTCCCTCCCCGGTTTTTATGGATCTGCACCAGACTGTTACCTGTGGGGGACGGAGATGCGACTGTTGACACTGACAACGGCAAGGAGTCGTTCTGTACCTTTGAACACTAAAAGGATGGAAACCTTAGCAAACTGGTTTCTTCAGTGAACCCTCAAGAACTTTGGGACCAGTTTCCTGTGGGGGACTCAGTTTCAGAGAACTGAGACAGAAGCTCTTCTGTCGTTATATTCTTCTTTCCTTTTTTTGGATTTATTAAATATTTTCTGTGGTGTGAAGTGACTTATTAAATCCACAGACATTGAGTGACTTCTTACAACATACACATAAGAATTTGTTGTAATGAGTTCATGTCCACCCAGACGTCGTGTTGGCAGTGAACGAGGGCACGGTTTTTATACGTACATACACACCCACATGCACATAGATATATATGAATAAACAGAAACTAAAACCCGCTAAGCTCATGCTGTGTAGCGGACAGGAGCTTGCTGTAATTTCTAGCATGTAGAGCAGTTCACGCTGGCTTCCTTGTATACAGACAAGCTGCTGTCTCTCCCTCCACAACTGAACATGCAGTTAAAAACCAGTATAGTATTTGTACTGATAGACTCATGGACTCTAGGGGACTCTCATTTGGTTTTGATCAGTGTAGCAAATTAGGGATGAAAAGTTGAACCTTTTTGGCCCGTTTTTTGTTTTGTTTTTACCGGCTTCTTCCTCGCAGGGTTTTTAGTAGTTTCCTGAGCCAATGCATGTATTATAGCAGCAGGTGTCTTTGTGCTTTCTGATCATAGTAATGTACTACTTGTAAATACATTTTTCTATTTTCTATTTTTTTGTTTTTTTTTTTTTGGCCTTTTGTTTCATTGGTGTGCTGTATTTTCCATGCCCTCACTCCTTTAAGAAAAAAAAGGAAAAAGCAACACGAGCCTGTCCTTGCTGTTGTGATTGCAGTCTTGGTTTCCCATGGTGACAGCTGGGTACTGGGGACAGTGTCAAATGCTCCCCAGAGACGGGCCCTCCTTTGCAGGAATCGCAGCCAGAGTTTGCAGCTACGGCCTCCCCTGGGGGGCCAGCGTCCAGGCGGTGACTAATATGAGTGGCATCTGCAGACTGATGAGGGACTTGCCTGCCATCTGGATCGAGAGAAGCCGGGGACGGGCCTATACACCTGCGAGCACAGGCTGGGGAGGGGCCCACTGTCCGGGGCTCTTCCTGAGATAGATGACCTGTGTAGAAACCAGGGGCGTTGGGGGCCCTGTGGCTGGAGGCCGAGGTGTGTGGCATTCACAGGCAGGCGGTGCACGTGGCCATCAGCGTACTGCATTCCTCCATCGTGTCTTCAGGTCCCGCTGAAGGCTCTTTGGTTTTGTTGGTGGTTATTGTTTTTAATAAATGCCTCCTTTCTAGCCTTTGTTACCTCACCTTCACTTTCGGGTGTTGGTACCAAGCAGAGCTCCCGTCCCCACCTACCTGCTCGGCCTGTCCAGGAGACCAGCAGCGTCCCCTGCAGCTGTCGTTCACCCTGCACACGTCCCAGCATGGAGGCTTCCGCTGTCCACACAGCTCCCAGCAGCCTCTGGGTTCGGCGAGACGGGGAATACACGGTGCCACCCCTGCTACGAGCCGGCCCTCTTCCTTAAGCCCTCGAGGATGCCGATGACTTAACTAAGGGGTGGGGCGAGAGATGGGGGCACTCTTTCACAATGACCCTGATTAAGGGCAAGTGCCGACCATAGTCAAAAATAACCTTCTAGCAATTCCAGACAGACAGAAGGTAAATTTCTGTCATCACGCCTATGCAGGTTTAGTGGGGGGAATACCCATACAGGACTCCTGAATGTAATCGGGATTCCAGCTGTAGTCTGCAGAGCACTTGAAACTTCGGCAGAGTGACCACAAATGTTCCTTTTGTTTTAAATTAAGCCCAGGAGCCATGCCAGAATGTGCCGGGTCCTGGAGGTGGTGTGGTCTTCTGACCGGGAAAGGTAGGGGGCGGGGTGCAGTTAAAGTGTGTGCTTCCATTTTCTCCTTCCAGCCTCCCTCTCAGCCTTGCTTGATACACTTCCGTCCTGGTCTTGCTTTTCCTGGTTTCTCAGATATTCTTTGAGTTTCGGGGTTTTCTGTCTAAAAAGTCTCTTGCATTAATTAGGCAAGGGATATTGGCATGGTTCCATCATGGACTGCCCCCCACACCCCCAGTCTTGGGATCTTTTTCGTGCAACGAGTCTGCATGTTGGAACTCCCACTAACTCGCAGTCACTTTCTTCTTTCTAATTTGAGCGAATGGAGACACGACAGCAGTTTATCCAAAGCCTAGCACGTCCCATTGCTATTATTACCACTTAAGCCTTTTCTGAATAAGACAGCTACACAGCTCCTGTGTAGGAGCGATTCAGACTAGGGGAGTGTGCCAGGGGGCGGCAGGCTGCTGTGTGAACCGCCTTTGTACCATGCCAGCACAGGCCTTGGCTAAGCAGGTAAGTTATGTTATCTGCAAGAAAAGCAAAATGGCTGGTTCTCTGTGAGGGTGGAGGGAAGGGAGCTCTGTTTCGCCAATATAGTGTTAAAAATAGACTCCGCCACGCCTGCATAGCAATGCTCACGGTGCCGCCAGCCAGATCAAGCGTCGTTCCCAGATGTTTGTGTTTTGTAACGTCTGGCGTGTGTCACAGCCTCGGAATGTAGCAGTCTGGTCCATACGTGAATGTCCGCTGTGTGGTTCTCCACAGAGGCCAGCCTGCCTGACAAGCTGAGGAGACCAGCCCGCTCGGCTCCTGGTCCTCCAGTGCGTAGGGGCCTGGCCAGCCTCCCTTCACTCAGTCCCATTGTTTTGGCAGTTTCCAGCGATGGAATCATCTCAGGAACCAGGGCTCCTAACACCAGTGTCAACCTTGCCACAGAAGTTTGTACTGAAGAGCTGAGACTCTAGAATCAGAACCCAGGCCCTCCCCTCTTCTTGGAGGGATAAGCCAGGTAAGAGAATTTTTGTTTGTTTTTTAATCCAGAAATTGTATTCCCATGCAGTTTACACACTGCTTTCCACTTGTGAGGTCTTAACTTCTCCAGGTTCAGACTCCAGCTTCTGATGCATGGAGCTTTCCCAGGACTGGGTCAGCTATGACTTATCTCCCCAACCTTTTCCTTGGAATTCAAAGCCCTTTGCCTCCGTTTGAGATATTTCAGTTACGTTTCAGTTTAAGCTGTGTCAGTCACTAGGTGCTGCTTGAACAGAACCAGACACCCTGATCCCACCCTCGTGGTCTAACGCCAGCCTTGCTTCAGCTCCCTGGCGTGTGAGGTAGGTGGGGTGGCAGGCATCCCCCCGTGAGGCGGGTGTGCAGCAGTAGCTCTCAGTGCACGACTGTGGGCCTGGCCAGGAATGCCGATCCACGGGGCTGGGTGTGCCGGCCAGGGGGAGGTGGGGAGTGCTCCTCTGTCCTGATGGACACAGGCCAGCACTGGGCCGAGGGTCTCTCTGCCCGCTGAACGCAGTGCCAAGCCCGGTTTAGATGTCTTAACTGCTCATGGCCGGCGGTCAGCAGGGGTCTCATCTCAGTACCTTGTGGTCCGCTGTGGAAGTCTCACTTGGTGCAGTGGTGACCCTCGGCTGTGCAGTGGCGCTGTTAGACGCTCGAGTTAGTGGAGATGGGCGTGGAGGACTCCAGCTGAGAGATGGAGTCTGTCTGGTTGGTTTCTTAAGATCCAGGCAGTCCGCCCCCTGTTGGGTAGAACCTGTGAAGCCTGCCGCTGGTTCCCAGATGAACAGAGGCTCTGAGGGTCCTGAGATGGGGGTGGGGTGCCTGGGCTTCCTCCAGTGCCCACTGGACCCCAGGAAGACAGAGGAGTGGGGAGGCTGAGGGGACTGGGGGGGGGGGGGTCTGCCAGGCAATGGGCGCAGACTTCTGTCTTGTGAGGAATGAGAGGCAGGAAGTGAGTGTCCAGAGGACAAAGGCATGGGGCAGGGGGTGCCCCCGGCCAGCATTCCAGCCCCAGGGTTCCGTGGGCCTTGCTCCAGGCAGGTTACGCATCAGCCTTCCAAGGAGGTCACTGGATCCTCCCGGGCCTGGCAAGCTTATGCACTAACTTGTGGCGGTCGATCCCTTTCTGTCGGAGGCAGTGCATCTCTCACACTTTGGGTCAGCATTGTGGCTTATTTTCAGTACCCGCCCCCGACACCCCCGAGGGTAGGGTAGCTGTGCCCGGCTGTGCAGGCTCCCAGGGGAGGGCAGAAACCTGGCTTCAGTAGAGGAGATGGAGGACTCGGTCGTATGGGAGGAGCAGCCCTGGCCTCTGAGCTGATGGCGCGGCGAGTCTCGGCCTCACCAGCTGCGCGGCGGCGGGAACAGTGTTGCCTCCCCGGCACCGTCCGCAGAGCCCGTGGCCCCGCCACCCTGGCCGCCGGTGCGTTCTGTGTCTGCCTTGCTCAGTGTCACCTGCTGGGTCTCCCTGTCTCTCTCTCCTTCACTGAGCTCTTCTGCCAATAGGCCTTCCTGTGAGAGCTGACCTGGGCTCTTGGAGTGGGAAGAACAGACAGAACTTGGTGCCACGGTGGATGCAGAGGGTGGCAGCTGGATGATGACTCTGGCTTCTGACCTGAAAACAATTAATTGCCAAAACTAAGATAAGGAAAAGATAGGGAGTCCTGGTCTAGTCAGTAGAGTAACTAAAGCTCAAAGATGGGGATGAAAGCATGTTGTTCAGTCACTCAGTTGCGTCCGACTCTGTGACCCCGTGAACTGAAGCCCGCCAGGCTTCCCTCTCCCTCACCATCTCCTGGAGTTTCCTCAGACTCATGTCCATGGAGTTGGTGATGCATCCCCTGCCACCCTCTCCTGTTGCCTTCGATCTTTCCCAGCGTCAGGATGAGAGCTTAGAAATGGTATTCAGAGCCTTGGGGGATAGATTTATACAAGCTGTACTCAACAGTGACAGGTCAGAGAATCGCTCCCACAAGGTTGTGTGTGTCAAGGTACCTGGCAGCACGTGGCCCTCATGGCCACACAGGACCTTCCTCGACGACAGAGCTCTTTGGAGCCTTCGTTTCTCAGTCTGGAGTGGGAATAAAGGGCCCTTATTTGACGTATCACAAGAATATTAGGCACCATTCAGGTTTATTTTCTTGTACTCCACAAACAATTTGCCAGTCTTCACAGAGTTAAAATACACTTCTAAAAAATCAGATTTAAACAGACACACTTCCGTTATCCAGATGACCGCAGCTTTGGTAATACTTTCCAGCTCGTCACTGAGGAGGCTGGCTGCCCTTCCCCTGTTGAGGGGTGAAAGCCCCGCCTTCCTTGTCTGGGCTTTCAGATCTCGGCAGTGGCTGGGTTGACAGCAGGGCCACCGCCGTGAGCCTAGGCCAGTCCAGGTCTGGACACTCTGGACACGCTGGAGGATCTGGCACAGGGAGGGGGGTGAGTGAGCCTGAGTAGAGGCGCCCCACACCCGTGTGCCCTGGGGCGCCTGCGCACGTGTCCGCTGCCACAGCTCCTCTGGGGAAGGGCTCAGGGGCCACCTGGTCAGGCTTGAGGAGCAGCCCTGAGGGCCTTCCTAGGGCCCTTCCTTAAGAGGCCACCTCAGCCCTTAATCGTCTCGCAGCCCCATCTGAGCAGATTGCTCACAGCAGAAGCAGGAAGTATCCTCATGACAGGACCTGGGGGGCCTCCAAGGGGTCCTGGACTTGTCCTGGCAGGAACTCCACTGGGGGTTGGTCTGCCGAACGGACCCTTCACATTGTGGGGCTTAAAGCCAAGCATATCAGCCTCTGACCAGGTTCTGCAAACAAACCAATATTGACATATTTTTGCCCAGTGTTGACATTTTCATTTTTCTATCCTTTTGATTAGCTTTTTCATAATAAATGCTGTCTATGCCCTCTTACTTTGTTGTTCTTTACAAATCTGTCTATTTTGAGGGAAAATCTAATTGTTCCACTGTAAAGCTTCCGGTCAGTCATCGTGGGCCTTAAATCTGAAAGCTTTTCGTAAACACCTTTTGTAACAGAAGACTCGATGGACCAAACTCCAGCCTGTTTGCAAATAAAGAGCGGTGTCATCGTAAGCCTCTTGTCTCGAGTCAGCCCACAGGTGGGGAAGATCAGAGGCCAGGCTGGGCAGAGGCTGCAGCCTGCTCTCCTTTAATAATGATTTTTATTGGAGTGCAGTTGCTTTGCAGTGTTGTCCGTTTCTGCTGTGGGGCAAAGTGAATCAGTTACGTGTGCGCATATACACGTGTCTGCACTTGCCTGGCTTTCCTTCCGAACGAGGTCCCTACCGAGCGTGGAGTAGAGGTCCCTGCGCCATACAGTAAGTTCTGGTTGGTTGTCTGTTTTATACATTGTAGTGTGAGTAGGCCGGTCGTAATCGGCCAGTTCATCCTCCTCTCTGTCCCCCTTGATAACTTGTTCTCTACACCTGTGACTCTTTTTCTGCTTTGCCAGTAAGTTCATTTGTACCATTTTTCTAGATTCCACATATAAGCAGTATTGCATCTTCCTTTTCTGACTGACTGCACTCTGTATGGCACCCTAGGTCCGTCCATAGCGCAGCAGATGGCGTTCTCTGGTTCCTTTTTACGGCTGAGGGATGATGTGTTGTACAGACGTAGCGCATCCTTACCCATTCATCTGTCGGTGGGTACCGGGGGTGCTCCCGTGTCCTGTCTGCTGCAAAACAGTGCTGTAATGTACACTGAGGTGCATGTATCCTTTCAGATTAGGGTTTTCTCCAGGTAGTACCCCAGGAGTGTGATGACTGGGTCATACAGTAGTCCTGGTTGTAGTTTCCCGAGGAACCTCCGGACAGCTCTCCATAGTGCCTGTACCAGTTTACCTTCCCATCAGTAGTGTAGGAGGCTTCCCCCTTCCCCTCACCCTCTCCAGCATTTTATTGTTCGAAGACTTCTGACGATGGCCATTCTGACTGGTGTGAGGTGATAACCTCGTTACAGTTTTGATTTGCATTTCTGTAAGAATTAGTGACATTGAGCATCTTTTTGTGTCTTTTGACCCATCTAAATGTCTTCTTTGAAGAAATGTCTATTTAGATCTTCTGCCCATTTTTGATTTTTTTTTTAATATATTGAGCTGCACAAGCTGTTGGTATATTTTGGAATTACACCCTTGTCAGTTGCTTTGTTTGCAAATAATTTTCTCCCATTTGAGGGCGGTCTGTGTTTTGTTTAGGATTTAGTTGCTGTGCAAAAGCTTTTAAGTTTAATTAGGTCCTTTTTTGTTTTTATTTTCATTGCTTTTGGCGGTAGATCGAAAAAGATCTTGGCTGTAATTTATGTCAAAGGGTATGTTTTCCTCTAAAAGTTTTATAGTATCTGACCTTACATTTACGTCTTTGATTGATTTTATTTTTGTGTATGGTGTTAGGAAGTGTTCTAATTTCATTCGTTCACTCATAGCTGCCTAGTTTTCCCAGCACCTCTATTGAGTAGACTGTCTTTTCTCAAGAAGTCCACTCTTAATAAAAGATGTCAACAAAGCATTTGGAAGAGTCTCTATCCTCTAGGTTAAGGTGGGGAAAGGGGGGCATCCAGAGTATCACTGATGAAGCAGATTAAATAACTAGTTGAATGGCCCTGTTATCCCAAAGGTTTTCCCCTTTGTCCCCAGCCCTGCGTGACACGACTCTTGATAATGTGGCTGCGGACGCAGCTTAGCAGATTTGGGTCGGATGTGAAGCAAGGAGGACCATAGCTGTGATCCACAGAGAGCCCCGAGGCGCTGGACTGGGGTCGGGTCAGACGCAGGGAAGTCTGGTGTTGAGAGCCACACTCCGGCCGCGGCGACAGCGCCCGGGGCCCCTGAGGCGGGCGCTTCTACTGTCGCCAGTGTGCAGAGGGCTCCTGAGGCCAGCACCGGCTAAGTGGCAGTGAGCTAAACACAGGCCTGTGGCCACAACCACTGTCCTTCCTCCCCTCGCGGAATTGCTCATAGCCCCCACCCTCAGGAAATGGAAGTCATTACACTCTGCTGGCTCGGTGGCCTACTCCTTGCTCGCAAATGTTTTCAGTCCACCCACTGCCCATAGCAATCAAGGACTGTTAAAGCCACCTCTGTCCTCGTCTTCCCAAATCCAAATCCAGTGTTTCTTCCACACTGTGGGCCAGAGTGGTGGGCAGTCATCTCAGACTTGTAGTAAAATCTCATGATACAGTGTAGGCGGGGCAAATTTTATTACCCATGTTATAACAAAAGACAAGGAGCTTCATGGTCAGCCAATTTGCCCCAGATCTTCCTGCCTCCAGAGCCTGACCTCATTATCAGAAGATAGTCACACCCACATTTTGTTTGGCTTAAAGTTTCTATAAACAGGGAAGGACCATGCCAACAACTCCCTACTAGAAGTGGGGGAACCACTGACCGTCAGGCAAGGAGGAGCTGGGGTCTGGCTGCCTGAGCCTTACGCTGACGCAGCTGCTGCCCACAGGGTGTGCAGGCCTGTCTCCCTCCCCGGAAGGCTGTAGCAGCGTGAACTGCTACTCACTAAGCTAGGGCACTCACTGCCTCACACAGGGACCAGGACACACGCCTCCTGGCAAGCCACAAACAGACCTCAGTGTCCCTCGTTGCTGTCATTAAAACAGCAAACCATAAAAATAAATGAAAACAACTGTCAGCTGCTGTTCCGATCGCCAGTAATGGTGGGCTGTAATTCAGACCAATCCGCCTGCTAAAAATAAGATGAAATACCAAAAATACCTTTTGAAAAGCAACAGAGAAGCTTCTGCTTCTGCTAATGATGGGAGAAGAACTCCTGTTTCATCCAACCCTGCCACAAATGACAGCTATAAATTCTCAGCAAAATACAGAAGCAACCTTAAGGCCGCGTAGGACAACCAAACTCGAGAAACGAGGGGAGCCGACAGTCGGAAGGGAATAGCTCCAAGTTAGTGCCCACGTTTATGGCTTTTTGCCTGAAGACAGGCCCCAAGGGGCACTACGTGGGGTAGTTAAAACTCTGGCCCCACAGCCTGTGTACAAACTCCACCCGACGCTATGATCTGTAAATACACACCCGCAGGGCAGACTCCAAGCAGCCGGCTAAAAGAACTAAAGGGAAGTTCTCAGCAGCTGCCCACCACAGAAGAGCCAGAGTTTGAAGTCTGAGTTCAGCCCAGTTGACTGCCTACTTTAAAAGTACTCTTCAGGAGAGGGAGGTGGGAGCGGGAGGCTCAGGAGGGAGGGGACATACATATACACACCTGTGGCTGATTCATGTTGAAAAAATATATGGAAATAGAGTTTCTACAGTGTATTATTAACAATAGCCAGGCTGTAATTCAGAATCACTGAACATATGAAAAGACAAGAGAAAGATCCATACTCCAGGGAAAAGGCTATTAATGGAAACTTTGAGATGACCCAGATGTTAACATTAACACTCAGAGTTTGAAATCAACTATTACTGTTCATGTGCAGCAACATGGATGGACCCAGAGGTTATCATACTGAGTAAAGTGAGCCAGAGAAAAATAAATATCATATGTCACTTACTGGGGGAATCTTAACAGAAGGGTACAAGTGATCTTCCCGACCTAAGCATCGAACCCGGGTTTCTTGCGTTGCAGGCAGATTCTTTACCAACTGAGCCACCAGGGAAGCCCAACATCAGTCCTAACACAGACATAATTGTAGCCCCAGGATGAGAAGAGAATTGGGGCATTTTTTTTTAAAAGATGAATGGCTGAATTTTCCTAAATTAGGGTATGGTTCAGGAATCACAGCAAACCACAGGTAGGATAAATATAAAGAAACCCATACCCAGAGACTTCATAATCAAACTTAATGATTATAGAATGTAAAAATTGAAAAAACTTGAAAGCAATAAGATAAAAATGGCATATAAGGAAACAAGATTTCAATTATAAGAAATATCCCACAACTTTATGACTATACTAAAAAAAAAACATTGAATTGTATACTTTTAAAGGGTGAATTATATGAGAATTGTATATAAACTTACCCAAAAAGGCCCCCTCCGTCTTACTGTTCTGGGTCACTCATACTGGGGAGGAGCTGTATTAAAGGGCTGTGATGTGAAATCTTGGAGCGGATCCTCCAGCCCAAGTCGGACCTTCAAACGACTCAGCCCTGGCCCATATTTTCACTGTAATCTCACACGAAACCACAAGCCAATTCTGGGTTCCTGACTCATGGAAACTGTGGAGACAATAAGCATTTACTGCGTTAAGTCACTAAGCTGTGGGGCAGTTATGGAGCAATACATAATAAGACTGGCGATAGTAAATGTGTGGATTAAATATTAAAAAGGCTTGTCTCAATTTCTTTAATGCATATAACAGCAAAAAATTTTGACATCGTCTGGTAGACACTGTATGTGTTGTATAGTGTATAAAGATGAAATACCTATGACTTGGCATAAAATGTGTGCCCTTCCCCATACAGTACCCTATGCATCTGTGTCTCTGGCTGTTCCTGAGCTAATCTACCTGTAACAACCTGTGTCCATTGATGGTGAAAGAATTTAAAAATATGATACACAGTGGAATACTACTCAGCTATTTTTTAAGAAACTGATATTCTGCCATCTGTGACAGATGAATGGACCTCACAGGGAGCACACGGTTGAGATTTATTAGAGCCAGCAGATCTTGACTCTTCAGGCAGATGGATAATGTGCAGGCTGAGGAATATCATCGTGAGTTCACAGGTTCAGGAAAACCTGTCTGATTATCACATAAGTCTGGGGGTGAGCATTTCCTCCCAATGCTAATTCATCGCACTCACCTTATCAAGTATAATACTAAATGAGATGCTAAGGAAATTAGCCTCTAACAATCTTGAGATGCTCCCCTTTGTTATCTTCCAATTGTTTTATTTCCCTCTGTCCTAACTACTTAAGTAGAAATAATTATTTTTATGGAAGATAGAGATAATAATAGACAGCTTCAAGCAAAAGAAGATGTGAGATTCATAACATAAAGAAATGTATGGCAGCTATCACACAAGGTTGGAAGAGAGGAACATCAACATTCTTGTATTACATGAGGTAATATATTATTTGAAAATAAACTGTGATAAAGAGGCATACTGTAAATCCTAGAGAAACAAAGTCAGCCAGTGATGGGAGACAAAATGGAATCATAAAAATAATCCAAAAGAAGAAATGAGGCAAATAGGAAACACAATGCAGGAGGGTGGATATATAACGAAACATAAATATTCACATTGGACTATTTATATTTTAACACCTCAATTAAAAGGCAGAAGTTCTCAGATGAGATTTTAAAAGCAAGGTTCAGTTATATGCTACTTTTGAGAAACCAACTTTAAGCATAAAGACATAAAGATTAAAAGGGTGGAAAAACACATTATCATGCTAACACCAACCATTAGAAAGATGGAGTGGCTATACTAATATGAAAATAGATGTCAGGACAAGGAATATTATTGAGACTAAAGCAGATCCCTCCATAATAATAAATTGGTTCATTTATCTGAAGTCCATAATAATCCTAAATGTTTATGTAGCTAATAGTAAAACTTCAAAATATTTGAAGCAGAAACTGATATAAATAAGAAAAATAGTATAACCCACAAGTATGGTTGAATTTTCAATATCCGTCTCTCACTGATCCATAGACAAAGTAGATAGAAAATGAGGAAGGACATAGATTTAACGCAGTCAAACTCCTTGACCTAATTAACATTTATAGAACATTCCACCCAGCAATAGCAGAATACACATTCCTTCCAAGTGCATGAAGAACATTTACCAGGATACACCATAGTTTCAGAAGTAAGACAATGGGAAAGTACCGAAACGATATGAAGTATGTCCTCTACAACAAAACTAAAAATGGAGAAACTCCTCAAATATTTGTAAGCTAAATAAAGCACTTCTAATTCCCAGGTGGCGCTAGTGGTAAAGAACTCACCTGCCAGTGCAGCAGACATAAGAGATGGGGGTTCGATCCCTGGGTCAGGAAGATCCCTTGGAAGAGGGCATGGCAACCCACTCCAGTATTCTTGCCTGGAGAATCCATGGACAGAGGGCCTTGGTGGGCCCCAGTCCATAGGATCACAAAGAGTTGGACATGACAGAAGCAACTTAGCATGAATAACTCACAGCTCAAAACGGAATCACAGGAGAAGTTAGAAAAAAATATTTTGAATGGAAAGAAAAACATGACATGTCAAGCTTGTGGGATACTGCAAAAGCAATGCTTGTAGAGAATTCACATATGTGTGTGTCTCTGTGTGTATGTATATTTTACAGATTTTTTTTCTTTTGGCCACCTAGCTTGTGGGAGTCTTAGTTCCCCAACCAGGAATCAAACCCCAGCGACAGCTGTGAACGTGCCAAGTCTTAATCAGTAGACTACCAGGGAAGTCCCTGAAACAGACAAATTTCTTGAAAGAATAAAACTTCCAAACCTCAGTGAAGAGCAAATAGATAATCTGAAAAGCCCTATATCTATTAACCTAAATTTCTAATTAAAAACCTTCCTACAAAAAAACTCCAGGTTCAGACATCGTCAATTGTGAATTCTAACAAATACTTAAGAGAAATATTGTCAATTCCGCCCATGGGGTCGGAAAGAGTCAGACACGACTGAGCAACTAAACTGATTATCAATTCTAAACGAATTCTTTCAGAAAATTAAACAAGGAAATACTTCCTTGTTCCTCTATTAGGGAAGCATTTCCCTGATAACAAAACCAGACAGACGCTACAAGATCAGAAAACTACAGATCAGTATCCTTTATGAACCCAGACATACAAATCCTTAACAAACTTTTGGCAAATCCAACAACATATAAAAAGGATAATGTATCCTGACCAAGTGAGTTTATTCACCAAATGCAGGTTTGGCTTAACATTCAATTATTCAGGGCTTTCCTGGTGGTCCAGTGGTTAAGAATCTGCCTTGCAAAACAGGGGACACAGGTTCAACACTTGGTCCAGGAAGACCACACATGGTGTGGAGCAGCTAAGATGGTTTCCGTCACTAATGAGCCTGTGGTCTTGATCAGCTCACCACACGCTGCAACAGCTGACCCCGAGGGCCCTGGAGCCCGTGTTGTGAGCCCACGCTCCACGACAGGGGAAGACCAGCAGACCATATATTTTTCTGAAAACATTCGTTCATATCAGCAGACTAAAGAATTGCAGACACCCAAAAGGCATTTAACGAAATCCAACATCCATTCAGTTTAAACAGTTTCGGCAAACTAGCAATAGAAAGGAACGTCCTTGTTTGATAACGGCACCTACAAAAAATGAGTTATGCTTCATATCTATAGTATTGATCCTATGTATGAAATAGATAATTAATGAGAACCTACTGTATACCAGGGAACTCTATTCAGTACTCGGCACTGATCTAGAGGGAAGAAATCTGAAAGGGGAATATACGTGTACATATGGCTGATCCATTTTGCTGTACAGTAGAAACAACACTGTAAAGCAACGATACTCCAATAAAAATTAATTTGAAATACAAGAGTCATACAAAATGTTGAAGGAAATCAACAGAAAATAGGAATCTGAGAAAGTGTTTTCCAGGAATTCACGTTTCTGGATGTGCACAAATAAGTTTTTCTCATGATTTCCATCAGCATTGCTTTACATCAATCAGCTATATAACTGTTATCATCAGATGTTTTATCTTATAGGGAAGAACTTAGCATTAATAAGGGGGATAGTGTGGAAAATAGGAAAGTGAAGGTCTAGTGACTGGCACTAATCTAGGAGGGGAAAAGTCATTTACTAGAAGAAAAAGTTCATATTTGACCAAAAAGATAAATCCAAACGCTTGTAAGTGACAAGAGCTGGAATTTGGTGGAAAGCATGAAGCACAACAAAAGTTTCACAGTGGGAGGACCATACTCCACTCAGTATTTCATCCCGCAGCTCAAGCTGTGAACCAGCGTGATTTTCAGAAAGGGGAATGAGGCTGGCGGGGGGGGGGGGGGTCACAAATACGGACTGTCCATAATTTCAAATATTTCGTAACAGTCTCAGGCATTACTACAAGAAGTAAATATGGAAATCTTAAGATCTGACATCGTTATGAACCTTAACTGTCAACATATCGCAGTCTAAGAAAAAAATGCAAGACAAGAAATTGATAGAAATTAAAGCGTGGTTGAAGAATTACATCATCTCAGTCCTGGACAAGTCAAGTAGGGAACGGGGAATAAAAGGACTGTGCAAAGAAAGAAAAAGCTCATCACGTCTGAGCCAGGCCAGTGCTCTTCCCAGCTCCACCTCTGACAGCCACGCCCCCCTTCTGTACCAGTGACTCCACCATCCACGCAGCTGGACGAGCCCCACTACCCCCATGACCAACCAATCCATCACTCAGTCCTGTCCACTTAACCTCCTGAATGCGCTTGGAATCTGTCCATTTCTCTCCATCACCTCTGTCTCCACTCTGATACCAGACACTAGGGTCTTGCCCCTAGAGTATGACAGGAGCCTCCTAACTCACTCTGACAAACCTCCCCTTCCACCTCCCATCACCTGCTCTGCACACCACAGCCAGAGCCATCTTTACAAAATGGAAACCTTTTACCACTCTGCTGGGTCCACGAGCCACGGACTTGCCCTTGCTCTCAGAGTATGGCAGAAATGCATCCTGCAGCGCTCAGGGCCGTGTCCACCATGGCCCTCCCTGCCTCTCCAGCTCCTCTCCCACCAAGTGTCACTACTCCATCCTCTGGACATCCTTCCACTCCTTCAAGACCAGGCTCCTCTCCCACCTCTGGCCGTTCATCTGCACCAGCCATATCCTGGACCTGGACTGCTTACCTCTGGCTCTGTCTCACTAAGGCCAATTCATGCTTCAGATCTCAGCTCACCTGTCACCTTGTCGGGAAAGCCTTCTGTGACCTTCCATTCTAGCTCAGATGCCTCTGTGTTATGCTCTCAGAAAGCACGGCTCCTTTCCTGCACAGGACTTCTCCCATTGAGGCTATTATCTGGTTAACGTCTGCCCCCACGTTCCTGCCCCCAAAACCTATTAGAGTTCTGAGTAAAGGAATCCTGCTTTTGCTCACCTACCATTTCCCCCAGTGGCCTACACAGTATCTTAAACGCAGTAGGTGCCGCAATAAACATGGGAGCCACAAATGGCCTGGATCTAAGTATCAATACTCATTAGATTGATCTGATTCAACTCATTTACTGTCACAGAAAACATAACCTCCTTAGTTTCCCATGGAATAGCAATGGAAACTGATCATAAATTAGACCCTCACAAAATCGCATATTCTGTAATGTGCGAACAACTGATTGCTTTCTCTCCAAAGCGCTAGAATATGCTAGCATATTGCTTTGGAATATGACTAGAAATACATAGGAAAATTAGAAACAGCAAGGGCATGGACTTATTCATTGCTGTTTCGCCAGCACTTAAAGTAGGTGTTGATACATATTTGCAAATGAACACACACAAACGTGGACATGAAACTGACAACCCCCCCAAAGAGCAGGATGGAGAGACAAGAAGGAAGATAAGAGAGAAAATCAGGTTCAATCAAGAAGGGATAATCAGGAATTTTAGAAAACAGAATAAAATGATCAAAGAAACAATGTACTTTTCTAAGAAGTTGAGAACATGAATCTACAGCTTGAGAAAGCCCACAAGCACCCAAATAAATGGATGAAAAAAAATATGCCACATACACATACGCACGACTGAATACTACTCAGCCATAAAAAAGAATGGAATAATGCTATCTGCAGCAACAATGCGGGACCTAGAGATTATCATACTAAGACAGAAAAGACATATATATGCTATCACAGGCACATCTAAAATATGACTGATGAACTTGTTTATAAAACAGAAACAAGACTCACAGACATAGAAAACAAACTCACGTTTACCAAAGGGGAAGAGGGGCAGACGACTTAGGAGTCTGGGATTCACAGATACACTCTATATAAAACAGAAAAAGAACAAGGACCTGCTTCATGGCAGAGGGAGCTATGTTCAATATTATGTAATAACCTAAAATCAAAAAATAATCTGAAAAAATATATATGCGCACATATACATGTATAACCGAATCACTTTGTTGTACACCAGAAACTAACACTACATTGTAAATCAAATATATGTCGATTTGAAAAAAGGAAAATCGCCCACACCCAAAATGGCCACACATCACCATAACATCGCAGACACTGGAAACAGAAACGCTGCAAGCTTTCCTAGAGAAAATAAAGGTCACCTACAGACATTCGCAAATCAGAAGGACTCTGCATTTCTAAGTCGTGTTCAACTCTGCAACCCTATGGACCCTAGCCTGCCAGGTTCCTCTGTCCATGGGATTCTCCAGGTAAGAACACTGGAGTGGGTTGCCATGCCCTCCTCCAGGTGATCTTCCTGACCCAGGGATCAAACCCACATCTCCTGTCTCCTATACTGGAAAGCCGTTTCTTTACCATTAGCACTGCCTGAGAAGCCTAAATGGTAACACTGGAAGCTAAGAGACAATGGATACCTTTAAAATTCTGAAGAAATAACTCCAAACTAGAGTTCTACACCCAGCCAAACATATAAGGGGTTAATAAAGGACAGAAGAAACATTGATACACAGGAGTTTGCCAGGGTCCAGCCCCGGTGGATCCAGGGAATTCGAAGTGTGGACGGCGTTGGCGTGAGAAAAACTTATTTATTGATTGATATGATTAGATTAAGAAACAATAGTGTAGTAGGAAAATTAAGTGGAGGAAGAGGGCTGAATAACTTGGATTATGTGGAAGGCCAATAAAATTCCAGACAAGGAATTTGCACCATCTACGTCGGGCCACCGGCGCTCGCTTGAATATCTAAGGGTGCCTAACCTTAGGCTCCCTTTCACGCGGGTCTTAACAGCCAGGGCAAGTAAGTAGACTTGGGGAGCCTCCGCGCCCCAGATGGGAATTCAGCCTGAAATTAAAGAGGAGAGGGAGGGAAAGGGAGAAAAAGAGAGACACGGGGGAAACCAGTCCAGCGACTGGCCCCAGCTCCTATTGTCTAGAAAGGCCTTTTATACTTTTGATAAAACATGGAGATCAATGGGTAACACAAAGTTAGGCAGCGTTAGCAGTCCAGACTCTTACCAAAACCAGGCTTCTCTCTCTGCATACCTAATTGTACACACAAGTCTTAGGTGATTTACATCATCTTCTGGCTAAGAAGGGCCAATTAGCATTTTACAACCTTTTTTCTGATAAGGGTTTGTTAACTAGAAGACTTATTTGTTTTGATCTTCCCAAAGTCTGGTGCCACTCTCAGAAAGCACTAAATAAAGTTACATTCTTACATAGCAAAGATACAGCAACTTATAACAAGTAAAGGGAGTACAGTGATTTACAACAAAAGAGAAGCAATTAACTCAAAAGTCTAGTGTTGCTAACATCAAAACTACTATATATCCTTTTCCATATCCCATTTATTGATTAACATCCTCCCAGGTGGCTAAAAGATAAAGAATATGGAGGCCTGGCAGCAGTCATCAAGTCAACAGTGAAAACCCTCTACCAATATAATTTTTAACTCTTTAGAAAAGGCTCTGTATCTTTAAGATGCTTTTAAGCTTTGTGCCTCTCAAGGTTGCGGAGTTGTAAGCAATTCACAAGCTGTAAGAGGTCTGGGGAACCTGTTGGGCAAGCTAGAGAGCTATCAGAGGGGGTTTAACTGAAACATCCCTTTCGAATGCAGAAGACTAAAGCCCTGATTTGACTTTTTCCAGAGAATATCAGAAGAGTGGGAAAGCAGGCAGATTCTTATTTTTTTTGGGGGGGTGGATGCTCAGGAAATTCCAGGGGGAAAACCTGAGGTCTGATTAGCCTTGCCATCAGAGCTCTTGCCGCATGACCTTGTCACGGGTGGAATTCCTCACGCTGGCTCCCGGCAGGAGTTGTTTTTGCTTTTTTGGCCACACCATACAGCTTGTGAGATCTTGTTCCCTGACCAGGGATCCAACCTGGGCCCCAGCAGTGAAAGTTCCTAGTCCTAACCCCTGGACTGTCGGAGATTTCCCGAGAATTTATCTTTTAAATGCTTATAATTAAATGCAGAAAAGTCTCAAATTACCTAAGCTTCTATCTTAAGAAAGTAGAATACAAAGACCACAAGAGGAAATAATACAGATAAAGGCACACAAGTCAATGACATCAAATACAGAAAAATAATAGAGACAGGCGTTAAACCAAAAGCCGATTATCTGAGACGATCAAGTTAAAATTCATAAACATTTAGGGCTTCCCTGGTGGCTCAGTGGTAAAGAATCCGCTGGCCAATTCAGGAGACGTGGGTTTGATTCCTGGTCCCGGCAGACTCCACATGCCGCAGGACCCCTGAGCCGCAGTGCTTCCGCTTCTGAGCCTGTGCCCTTGAACCTGAGCCCTGCAACAGGAGAAGCCACCCCAACCGGAAGTGCACACACCGCGATGAGAGCAGGCCCTGTTCGCCGCAACGAGAGAAAAATTCCTCACAGCAACGGAGACCTAACACAGCCAAAAATAAATATATTTTAAAACTTATTAAAAATTAATCTTCAAAATACACAAGCAGCTTATGCGGCTCAATACCCACCCCCCAAAAAAACACAACCCCATCAAAAAATAGGCCAAAGACCTAGTCATTTTTCCAAAGAGGAGATACAGATGGCCTCCTCAAGACGCATGAAAATAGGCTCAACATCACTGATTATCAGTAAAACGCAAATCAGAACTACAGGGGGGTTCTACCTCACGCCGGTCAGAACGGCCATCATCAAGAAAATCTAAAGACACTTCATCTGAACATCTAAATGCTGGTGAGGCTTTGGAGAATAGGGAGCCCTCCTGCACTACTGGTGGGAATAAAATGGCCCCAGGCACCGTGGAGAACCGTACGGCCACCCTGGCTCCGGCGGCTGAGGGGCCCAGGGCCCGGCACAGCACGTGGCTGGGAAGGAGCCACCTCGTGGGGCGGCACTCAGATTGGACACTGCCCAGAGGCAGCCGGGGAGGTCGCTGGAATAGCCTAAAGGCACAGCTGAAGGGCCAGCTGAGGAAGCGCTCTCAAAGGACGAGTGCTGTCCATCCGGATGGGGCTTTTTTATAAAATCAGAGGTTTCTATCTAGTTCCTTCCCCAAAGGAAGGACACACGGCTCTTGGCTGAAACAAAGATGGGCAACAGGGGTGGCCCCACTCCCGTTTTGCCACCACTCTGGGGTCTGCAGGGCTGCATGGCCCTGGGACCAACAGCCCGGATCTCCCGCCAGGACACGGTGGCTCCTGCTGTCCAAGGACGGGCGGGAGCAGAGAGGAACTGCCATGTGGGTGGGGGTGATTCTCAGCAGGTGGGGGGACAGGAGACGACGTGGGTGGACCTCAGGTGATCCACCTGGACACGGCTGGTCTCCCCTCACCCCACCGCAATGGCCAACAGACGTGCAGAACCCCCGCCGGAGACGCACAGTAAGTGTTCAGACACTTCAGAAAGGAAGGTCTGGGCTGCTGGTCCAGGCAGGCCCCCAGCGCCTGCTTGGGTGATGGCCAGGGGGTGAGAGGAGTTTGAAATGGACAGTGGGAGAGGGTGAGGATGAGCACACTTCGGTGTGTCCCCTGAGGAAGGAGGGCCCATGGAAACCACGAGATTGCCGCTCCCCAAACCTGGGGAGAAACAGAACTGAACACGTGCCTCAAAGCCCTCCAGTTTCACCAAGGATCCTTAACCAAGAGCCGCTGCTGCAGAGCTTTGAAACCCACCCTTCAGTCTGTGTTGAGGCCACGCCTCCCACAGGCCTCCCCCCATGCCGAGGACACAGGACATGAGGGATGCAGAGGCAGGCTGGTTGCTGGGGGACCCAGGACGCCTCTGAGCCAACTTTGGTTTGAGGAAGTTTGCGGAAACTTCCTGGGGGTGCATGGCCGTCTCGGGAGCTTCTGTCCACCCTTCTCTGCTGCTCGTCTTCATTGGAGTCCTTGCAGCCTTGACCAGCTCCTTCCTTGTCTCTCTGGGTATTTCCCCAGATAACCCTGCCCCCCCAAATCCCGCACATTTAGTCTCACCCTGGTGTCCCTTCTTGAAGGTCCTGGACCAACACAGGAGGCCTTCTGAAGGGATGGTACCAAGAAAAACTCAGAACCTATAGGACAAGTGATGTGTGTGAATATGCAGAAAATATAATCAGAAGATCTGTTTCCTTCTGTTGCAGAGATAGGAAAACTTAGTGATAGATACACAGAGCTAATAAACAGGAAAATGAGGCAATTACTAACTCCAGGAAAAAAAGAGCATTGTTTAAAAAAAAAAGGAAATCAGACTTGGTTCAGTGTGACAAGGGTTGACATTGAGTACTAACTAGGCCAAGAATGGAGACAGTAAACTAGACAGAATGTGAGGGAGAGGGTAGGGAGGATGGTTTGGGGAAAGAGTGCTACAATTTCAACCTCTACAACTGGGACATGAACAAGGAAATTCAAAAATTATACATCAAGAAATGGACTCGGGGACTTCTCTGGTGGTCCAGTGGCTAGGACTGTGCGTTCCCAATGCAGGGGGCCTGGTCGATCCCTGGTCAGGGAGCTAGGCTCCACATGCCGCAACAAAAGACCCCACAGGCCACAGCTGTTGATGAGGGTGAAAGAAGATTGGAAAAGCTGGCTTGAAATGCAATAGTGGAAAAACTAAGATCATAGCATCCAGTCCCATCACTTCATGGTGAATAGAAGGGGGAAACATGGAGGCAGTACCAGACTCTATTTTCTTGGGCTCCAAAATCACTGCAGATGGTGACTGCAGCCATGAAATTGAAAGGCGCTTGCTCCTTGGAAGGAAAGCTATGACCAACCTAGATGGCATATTAAAAAGCAGAGACATCACTTAGCTGACAAAGGTCCGTATAGTCAAAGCTATGGTTTTCCCAGTAGTCATGTATGAGGAGAGTTAGACTATAAAGAAGGCTGAGCACTGAAGAATTGATGCTTTTGAATTGTGGTGCTGGAGAAGACTCTTGAAAGTGTCTTGGACTGCAAGGAGATCAAACCAGTCAATCCTAATGGAAATCAACCCTGAATATTCACTGGAAGGACTGATGCTGAAGCTGTAACTCCAATACGTTGGCCACCTGATGCAAAGAGCTGACTCATTGGAAAAACCCCTGATGCTGGGAAAGATTGAAGGCAAAAGGAGAAGGAGGTGGCAGAAGATGAGATAGTTTGATAGCATCACTGACTCAACGGACATGAATTTGAGCAAACTCTGGGAGACAGTGAAGGACAGGGAAGCCTGAAGTGCTGTAGTCCGTGGGGTCGCAGAGTCAGACACGACTTAGCGACTGACAACAACAACAAACGCCCCAACTAAGACCAGATGCAACCAAATAAATAAATGTTAAAAAAAAAAAACAGCCTAAATGGAATAAATATGTAAACATCAGCATTCACTTATTTTTAAGAACCATATATATATCAGTACTGAGCCACTTCTCTGGGAAAGTGAGAAGGTGAGGCAGAACACCAAGGGTTTTGTTTTGTTAGAAGACTTGTAATATGATTTAATCTTTGCATATTGTATTTTGGGAAGAAATTACTATAAAATGAAAACAGTATATGTCAAATGGTCTATTTTCTGGGGAAACAGAAATTAACAGAATTGATCCTAGAAGAAGCAGAGGGGGGAGAAAAAAGGAATAGACCAGTTAGTCTAGAACAAATTGAAAAGACAGTTAAGAACCTGCCCTCTGGGGGAAAACACCATATGATACTATAAAGGAGGGTCTGTGTCATTATACACTTGTCCAAAGTATGTAACACCAAGGGTGAACCATGGTATAAACTCTGGACTCTGGGTAAGGACGTGTCACCCTAGGGCCGTGACTAGTGACAAAGTCCCCCTCTCGTGGGCACGCTGACGATGGTGGAGGCTGCGAGTGTTGCGTGGCGTGGAGGGAAATGGGAAATCTCACTACTTTCCTCCCCATTTTACTGGGAACCTAAAACTGCTCTAGAAATAAAGTCTTAGGTTTAGTTGTGCTTGGGGCTTATTTGTTTTTTTTTTACCACAAACTGCCTGTTCTCCTTTGCACGGCCCTGCAATAAATCTTTCTCTGCCCCAAATAAGAATGATGATAATAGGACTTCCCTGCCCTGATGGTCCAGGGGTTAAGACTCCATGCTTCCAATGCAGGGAGGGCAGGTTCGATCCCTGGTCAGGAAACTAGATCCCACATGCCATGCTGTGAGGCCATAATAATAATAAAGTCTTAAAACTGAATTTTAAACACAGACCTGCCCCTTGCCCTGAAAAAGGCATCTCATAACAAGGGTCAGCTGAGACATGGAGCCGCTGGAATTGTCCCTCTTGTGAGCAGGGGAGTAAATAGGTAGAACCGCTGTGGAGAAATGGTGCCCAGGAACCCCTAAACATATCCGTGCCCCATGATTGGCAATTCCACCCCCCCCCCGGGCATACAGCCAACATAACTGAGAGCCATGTCTCAAAAGACACAGGCAAAAAAAATGCTCATATCTGCATGATCTGTAATAGTGAAAAACCAGGAACCACCTACAAACCCATCAACAGCAGAATGCATAAATAGCTCACGGCATATTCACACAGTTAATACACAGCTTGGAAAAAAGAATAAACTGCTCACCATACTCTGACATCACAGATGAATCCCCCAGACAATGCTGAGTGAAAAAAGACTCCAAAGAGTTCACATTGAACCGCAATTAGATGAAGTTCAAATGCAGGCAGAGGTCATCTGTGGTATAGAAACTAGATTTTGGTGGTGGTGGTGTTCAGATGAAGTGGTTTTCACTTTTAAACCAACCAAACACATTTAATATAAACACCTGAGAAGGGAAAGGCTACCCACTCCAGTATTCTGGCCTGGAGAATTCCATGGCCTTGATAGTCCATGGGGTGGCAAGGAGTCAGACGCGACTGAGCGACTTTCACTTTGGTGGCCCAGGGGTAAAGAATCAGCCTTGCAATGCAGCAGACACAGGTTCGATATCTGGTCAGAGAACAAAGATCCCACATGCCTTGGAGAAACTAAGTCGACTCACGACAGCTACTGAAGCCTGAGCAGTCTCGGGATCTTTGCTTAAAGATCCGCCTGATGTGGCCAAGATCCTGACAGCCACAGCTGAGACCTGACACAGCCAAACAAACACAGTAATTAAAAACCCACAAGTATCTCAAAGGCTATTAAAACATCCCTCCCTTGGACTTCCCTAGTGGTCCAGTGGTTAACAATCCACTTGCCAGAAGACCTAACCAGACATTTCTCCAAAGAAGACATACAGATGGTTAACAAGCATATGAAAAAATCGCTCAACATCACTCATCATTAGGGAAATGCAAACCAAAGTGAAAATGGGGTATCATCTCATACCAGTCAGAATGGCCATCATCAAATAATCTGCAAACAACAAATGCTGGAGAGGATGTAGAGACAAGGGAACCCTCTTGTAGCTGGTGAGAATGTACACTGAGACAGCCACTATGGAGAAGAGTATGGAGATTTCTTTAAAAACTAGGAATAAAATTACCATATGACCCAACAATCCCACTACTGGGTATATACCCTGAGAAAACCACAATTCTAAAAGACACATGTACCCCAATGTTCATTACAGCACCTTTTACAATAGCCAGGACATGGAAGCAACCTAGATGTCCATTAACAGATGGATGGTAAAGAAGTTGTGGTGTGTATATATATATATATATATATATATATTTATGCATGCAATGGAATATTACTTGGCCATGAAAAGGAATGGATTTGAATCAGTTCTAGTGATGAACCTAGAGCCTGTTATACAGAGTGAAGTAGGTCAGAAAGAGAAAAACAAATATCATATATTCACTGAGAGAGTAGCACTGAAAAATATATATTACCATATGTAAAATAAATAGCCATTGGGAATTTGCTGTGATGCAAGGAACTCAACCTGGTTCTGTAATAACTTAGAGGGATGGAAAGGAGGTTCAAGAGGGAGGGGACATATGTATACTATGTTGATGTATTACAGAAACCAACACAACAGTGTAAAGCAATTATCCTCTGATTAAAAATAACTTAAAAAAAAAAAAAAGAACCAAGTTCAGTTCAGTTGCTCAGTCGTGTCTGACTCTTTGCAACCCTGTGAACCGCAGCACACCAGGCCTCCCTGTCCATCACCAACTCCCAGAGTTTACCCAAACTCATGTCCATTGAGTCAGTGATGCCATCCAACCATCTCACCCTCTGTCATCCCCTTCTCCTCTTGCCCTGGATCTTTCCCAGCATCAGGGTCTTTTCAAATGAGTCAGCTGTTTGCATCAGGTGGCCAAAGTATTGGAGTTTCAGCTTCTACATCAGTCCTGCCAATGAACACCCAGGACTGATCTTTAGGATGGACTGGTTGGATCTCCTTGCAGTCCAAGGAACTCTCAAGAGTCTTCTCCAACACCACAGTTCATAAGCATCAATTCTTCGGCGCTCAGCTTTCTTTATAGTCCAACTCTCACATCCATACATGACTACCGGAAAGACCATAGCCTTTACTGGATGACCTCTGTCAACAAAGTAATGTCTCTGCTTTTTAATATGCTATCTAGGTTGGTCATAACTTTCCTTCCAAGGAGTAAGTGTCTTTTAATTTCATGGCTGCAATCACCATCTGCAGTGATTTTGGAGCCCAAAAAAATAAACCCTGCCACTGTTTCCACTGTTCCCCCATCTATTTGCCCTGAAGTGATGGGACCAGATGCCATGATCTTAGTTTTCTGAATGTTGAGCTTTAAACCAACTTTTTCACTCTCTTTCACTTTCATCAAGAGGCTCTTCAGTTCCTCTTCACTTTCTGCCATAAGGGTGGTATCATCTGCATATCTGAGGTTATAGATATTTCTCCTGGCAATCTTGATTCCAGCTTGTGTTTCTTCCAGTCCAGCGTTTCTCATGATGTACTCTGCATATAAGTTAAATAAGCAGGGTGACAATAGACAGCCTTGACATACTCCTTTTCCAAAGAGGGGAGAAAAAGAGTCCACGTGCCAATGCAGGAGACACGGGTCTGATCCCTGGACCAGGAAGATGCCACATGTTGCAGGGCAACTAAGCCCGTCACCACAGCTACTGAAGCCCTGCCCTGGAGCCCACAGTCTGCAACGAGAGAGAGCACTGCAATGAGAAGCCGCAACCAGAGAAAAGACCATGCAGCGACGAAGACCCAGCACGGCCAAAATACATACATAAAAATGCCCCTCCCTTAAAAGAGAAACCTTCAGTACACAAATGGCAATCATAACGGCAGCCCCGTGGCAGCCATGAGCAAGGGGAGGGGAGGTTTCTGCTCTCTCCTGCTCCCCTTGCCCAAGCTCTGTGACCTGTGCGAGCATGAGGTCTTAGCAGAGGGTAGATCAAGGCCAGAAGAGGCATGGGAATTCCCTGGCGGTCCAATGGTTAGGACTCGGCACTTCCCCTGCCATGGCCCAGGTTCAATCCCTGGTCGGGGAACTAAGATCCCTCAAGTGCTGGGGCATAGCCCCCCATAGCTGGGGCGGGGGGGGGGGTGTGGGGCGGGCAGCCAGAAGTAGGAGGGGTGGTTCCTGAAACTGATGTTGAGACAGACCAAGCACAGCAGGTCCCTCCAACATGCCATGTCCCCACGTGGCAGCCTCCAGGGAAAGCCAGATCCAGTTAGGAGGTAGCGGAAGGTGGCTGTGATGGACAGGAGACTCAAACACCATTCCTCAGCATCCCGCCAGCCACATCTTTGGGGAACAGCACTTTCCAAGGGCCTTCTGAGATTAGTTCCCTCTGTCAACCATAGACGTGTGAGCTATCTGCCCAGGGAAATGACGGGGTCCTGCCCCGGTTGGATCCAGGGTATCCGAAGTGTGACAGCATCGGCAAATGATTTAGAGCGAGAGAGAATGAAAGAATGTTGCAGATAAGAAAATAGAGGAGAGAAAGAGGCTGATATTAATGCAGAGAGCCTCTGTGCTCCAAGGGATCAGCCTGAAAAAGGGAGTAAGAGAGAGAAAGAAAGAAAGATAGAAAGAAAAACACAAGGAGACCAAGCTTCTTCGGTGAGCAAGGCCCGTAACTTTATTTTCAAAAGGGACTTTTATACCTTGGCTTGTACATAGAGGGAAATGAAAGATGCAAGGTCATGCAGAATCAGCCCAAACACTCCAGCAGTTTTGCCCTTATTGAAGCCAGGATTTTTTCTGCATACCTTTCCCACAAATGATGTTGTGTACATTATCTTCTGGCCTTGGAGGCCTGTGGACATTTCATGACCCTCTTTTGATAAAGGCTGCTCAACCAGAAAACTTATTTTCCCTCAAAGTGTTTTTTCTTCATATTTCTAATCTATATCAGCCTCAGAAAATGCTAAGCAGGGTTACATTTCTAAGGGAGCAAAGATGCAGTGAGTTTCAACAAAGAACCAATTAGCTCAAAGGTCTGATGTGGTTAATTTCAAGGCTACACTTGTTTTTCTTACATTCCAACTATGTTAACTAACGCACTCCCAGGTGCACAATGGATAAGAGATATGGGAACTTAGCAACAGGCATTGGCCCAATAATGAAATCTTACACCAGCACTACTCTAATAACTTTTAACTCTTTGAAAGGCTCTACGTTTTAGGCTTCCGTGCCTCTCACAGTTGGGAGGCTGTGAACAATCATATGCATAGCTGCAAGAGTCTGGATAAACCTGCCAATGCCAACCGAGGGGGTTGATTTGAAATACTCCTATCATGTCCAAGAGACTTATTAGCTAGAGCCCTAATGTTGATTTTCTCCAGAGAAAGGTGGTTGGGGATAGCCCCCTCTTAATGTCAGGAGAGTTGGTGAAAGGCACAAAATAGTAAGACAGACAGATTCTGGTTTTGGGGGTAGATGCACGGGCAGGTCCGGGGGGGGGGGGCGTCCCTTGAGGCCTGAAGCCTTGCTTATCAGATCTCTTCCACATAACCTTAACATGGATGGGATCTCCCGTGCTGGCTCCCAGCAGGGAAAGCCGCTCAGGTCTTGGAACAGAGCTCTTATAAGAAGACAGGTCACACACAGGACTTCCCTGGTGGTCCAGCAATTAAAACTCCACGCTCCCAGTGCAGGGGGCACAGGTTTGATCCCTGGTCAGGAAACTAGATCCTGCATGCTGCAACTAAGACCCGGAGCAACCAAATAAATTATTAAAACTTCTTTTTTTTAAAGAGTCAAGCTTACAAAAAAAAAGACTCACAAGATGGTCACACAGACATGTTCCTGCTACATGACCAGCCGTGGTAACTAAAATGCAGGGCTCCAGAGCAGACATCAGGTGCACATCCTAAATCTTAATGTGTACATGAAACATGTCTGATAATCTGCTCCATTGCACCCCTAATGCCCTAAGCCTACACAGTAACATCATTAATCAGGAGGATCCCTTAGACTGCAAGGAGATCAAACCAGTCAATCGTAAAGGAAATCAATCCTGAATATTCATTGCAACGACTAATGCTGATGCTGAAGCTCCAATACTTTGGCCACCTGATGCGAAAAGCCAGCTCATTGGAAAAGACCCTGATGCTAGGAGGGATTGGAGGCAGGAGGAGAAGGGGACGACAGAGGATGAGATGGTTGAATGGCATCACTGACTCGATGGACATGTGTCTGAGAAAGCTCCGGGAGTTGGTGATGGACAGGGAGGCCTGGAGTGCTGCAGTCCATGGGGTCACAAAGAGTCGGACACGATGGAACAACTGAACAACAGCAACAACGAACATTCCTAGAGCTCAGTCTCAGAGCTTGCCCAGGTGAGGACCAGGGCTCCAGGTGCCACTGGGGAACAGCAAAGACAGTGAAGCAGGAGGACTGCAGGAACTCCGCCTGCAGCAGACACTCAGACTGCGGCAAAGCCCTGGGCTCTGCACCGCTCTGTCTGCCTCTGCAGACACCGCTCCACCTCTGAAGGACAGAAAATCATCCGAGGGAGCCCAGCCCCAAGCCAACACTGCGAAGGGACGACTATGTAAACAGTAGAGAAGAACAGGTGTAGGAGGACAGTGCTGAGGCCATTCAATGGGGGAAAGGCAGTCTTTTCAACGATGGTGCTGGGAAAATTTAATATCCACAGGTGAGAGAAAGTAGTTGGACCCTTACCTTACACTAGACACAAAAATTAACCCCAAAATAGATCAAAATTCTAAGTATGAGAGTCCACATTATAAAACTCTAAAAGCTTCCTGACACTGGATTTGGCAACAACTTCACGGATATGACACCAAAAGCACAGGCAACGGAAAACAAAAACAGATAAGTGGGGCTTCATCAAAATGAAAAATCTTTGTACATCAAAAGACACCATCGACAGAGTAAGAGGATCCTCCCTGGTGGTGCTTGGCTAAGACTCCATGCTCCCAGTGCAAGGGTCCCCAGTTTGAGCCCGAGTCAGGAAACTAGACCCCACGTGCTGCAACTAAAAATCCTACATGCCACAATGAAGACGGATGATCACACAGGCTGCAACCAACCCAGTGCAGCCAAATAAAGAAATAAATACAAACAACAACAATGAAACAGAGTAAGAAGGCGAAAGGTTGTTGTTGAATTACGACGCTGGGATTCTTGGCCCCCGGAGGAGAAGAATTCAATCCGGGGCCAGAGACGAGGCTTGATCGCTCAGAGCTTTTGTGTAATAAAGTTTTATTAAAGTATAAAGGAGATAGAGAAAGCTTCTGACATAGGCATCAGAAGGGGGCAGAAAGAGTACCCCCCTGCTAGTCTTTAGCTGGATGTTATATAGTTATCAGCAGTCTGTTAATGAAAGAAAGAAATGTCTCAAAACTTAGAATGGCACCAGGCCCCTCACCCATAGGATGTATTTTGGGATAATCTTGGCTCCAAATGGTGCATCTTGGGCCATAAAAGGATTAACTTGAATCTTGAAGAAGGGCAGAGCACCATACAAATAGTGTTATTTACATAGATTAGAGTAACAATATCGGTGGATAACATACTGGTTTATCAAGTAGGTTCTGAGCCCAAAAGGCCGAACAGACTTGAAGACAGAGTTTGGGGTAAATGCATAATATATTAGCATAGCCTAAGATAAACATTTCCATAAGAAAAAGGCATTTGTTAACTTCAGGTGAAACCAGGTGTCATGGCAACACAGAATTTTAAGAGAAACCTTTTAAATTTGTACAGAGAAGGAAAAAATATCGCTACTTTGTTTCCTCCTGCTGCTTAAGAGAGATAAAAATGTCTGACACTTGCAGGCTATTTCCTCCATTTGGAGACCCCTGGCCTTCCTGCCTGTTACCCTCTCAAAGGCAACCCATGAAAAGGGAGAAAATGTTTGCAAATTACATATCTGATAAGAGATTAATACAAGGAACTCCTACAATTCAGTGACAAATGAACCAGCTGAAAAATAGGCTCCTCCATCCATGGGATTCTCCAGGCAAGAGTACTGGAGTGGGGTGCCATCGCTTTCTCCAGAAAAATAGGCAAAGGAACTGAAATACACATTTCTCTGAGGAAGGTACACAAATGAGCAAGCACACGAAAACCTGATCAACATCCAGCAATGAAGGAAATAAAAATCAAAACCACAGTGAGAGACCACTTCAATCTATTAGGATGGTTATTATCAAACGAGCAACCCACAGAAACAAAACAGAAAATACCAAGTGTTGACGAGAATGTAGAGAAACTGGAACTCTGGTGCATTGCTGTAAAGATGGAAAATGTAGTCACTACGCAAACCAGTATTCCTCAGAAAACGTAAACAGAGAATTACTATGAAAGTGAAAAGTGAAAGTGAAGGCGCTCAGTCGTGTCCGACTCTTTGCGACCCCATGGACTGCAGCCCACCAGGTTCCTCTGTCCATGGGATTTTCCAGGCTAGAATACTGGAGTGTGGTACCATTTCCTTCTCCAGGGGATTTTCCCCACCCAGGTCTCCGGCATTGTGAGCAGACGCTTTACCGTCTGAGCTACCAGGGAATGACTCAGCAATTGCACTTCTGGGTATACAACCACAAGGATTGAAAGCAGGGAATCAAACAGATATTTACACAATCCATGTTCACAGCAGTATTCTTCACAATAGCTAAAAGAAACAATCCAAAAGTCCAATAAATGAATGAACAACATGTGGCCTATTAGGAATTCTCTGGCAGTCCAGTGGTTAGGACTCTCACTGCCAAGGGCCTAGGTTCAATCCCTGGTTGGGGAGCTAAGATCCTGCAAACTGCTTAGTGTGGGGGAAAAACAAACATCTATCCAAACAATAGAATATTCTTTAACCCTGAAAAAGAAGGCAGTTCTGATACTCACTACAACACGAGTGAATCTTGAGGACACCACACTAAGTGGAATAAGCCAGTCACAAAAGGCTAAGTACTGTATGATTATATTACATTAGGTTCCCAAAGGAGTCAAATCCATAGAGACAGAGAGTAGAAAGGTGGTTGTTAGGAGAAAGGTGGGGAATGGGGAGGGATTTTTAAATGCGTACAAAGTTTCAATTCAAGGAGAGAAGATTCTGGAGATGGGCAGTGGTGATGGTTGCCCAAGAATGTGAGTATGAAACTGCACAGCTCAGGTGGGACTCGAACTCTGGCCAAAACCCACACTGGGACTTGAACCCAAGGGCTGGGATTCAAATCCGCTGTCTAAATAAAATCACAAACCTGATCTCAGGACTTAACGAACCTCAGGTTCTTTGCGTCTCAATGTAGAAGGAAACAAGTGAGAGGCAAAGTGATAAGGAGTGATGAAAGGAACAAATTTCAATATTTGCAACTGACAAAGAATTAATCTCCAAAATATAGAAGCAGTTCATGCAGCTCAATAACAAAGAAACAAACAACACAGGACTTCCCTGGTGGTAACAGTGGTCAAGAATCTGCCTTGCAATGCAGAGGATGTGGGTTTGATCCCTGATCAGGGAACTAAGATCCCACACACAGCAGAGGAACTAAGCCCGTCTGCCACAACCAGAATGTTTGTGCACCTCAATGGAAGATCCTACATGCTGCAGCTAAGACCCCACACAGCCAAATGTTTTTTAAAAAAAATTTTAAAGGGGTGGGAGAATTAAGTAGACATTTCTCCAAAGAAGACATACAGATGGCCATCAAACACATGAAAAGACAACATCACTAACTGTTAGAGAAATGCAAATCAAAACCACAAGGAGGTACCACCTCACAGTGGTCAGAATGGCCATTATCAAAAAATTTGCAAACAATAAATGCTTGAGAGGGTGCGGAGCATTTACACTATTGGTGGGAATGTAAATTAATATAGCCATTATGGAGAACAGTACAAAGGTTCCTTAAAAAAAACTAAAAACAGAACTACCATATGACCCAGCAATCCTACTACTGAGCATATACCCTGAGAAAACTATAATTTGAAAAGATCGATGCACCCCAGTGTTCATGGGGGGCTTCCTTTTGTGGCTCAGTGCTAAAGAATCTACCTGCCAATGCAGGAGGCTTGGGTTCGATCCCTGGAAGGTCCCTTGGAGAAGGAAATGGCAACCCGCTCCAGTATTCTTGCCTGGGAAATCCCATGGGCAGCCTGGTGGGCTACAGTCCATGGGGTCATAAAAGAATCAGACATGACTTAGCAACTAAACAACAAATGTTTGTTGCAGTGCTATTTATGTCACGCGAGTGTATGTTTTTCGATTTTTTGTCTCGTCACAACAAAGATTTGGAGTGACGGACATTAAAGCCCCCTCGGCATGTCACAGCTCTCAGGTCTTGAATGGACCGTGTTATAGCTCTTAGACAAATCAGTGTTACAGCTCCGTGTTACAGCTCTATTTTATTTAGAAGATAGCAGGAAAACCCATCTTCGAGGCGTGAGGGCATGTCGATCTAGACACGAGAAGGGCGCCCCAGCGCGCGGGAGCGAGCGAGAGCTGGCTTTGGCTCCTCTATTTATGTGTTTCTCTGGGCCGGTCCTGTGTAAATTGGGCCAGCCAGGAGTGTTGTTTGTTTTACCTGAGGTCCTCACTCCGGTCCTCGGACCTTCTTTTGTTTCATTTTTGCGGGCTTTTCCCGTCCTTGTCTTGTAGCCACCGCCATTTTGGGCTCCTTTTCCCTGTTCTACCTACCTAACATCTACAATAACCAAGACATGGAAGCAACTTAAATGTCCATCAACAGAGAAATGGATAAAGAAGATGTAATGCAGATATACAGTGGAATATTATGCAAACATAAAAAAGGAATGAAATTGGGTCACTTGTTGGTCTGTCATATAGAATAAAGTCAGGAAGAGAAAAACATCATATAGTAACCCATATATATAGAATCTAGAAAGATGGTACTGATGAACCATCAGCTTGGCAGGGATACATATGCAGACGTAGAGAAGAGACTTGTAGACACAGAGGGGGAAGCGGATGGTCGGACAAACTGAGAGCGTAGCCTTGACATGTACACAGGACCATGTGTAAGACAGACAGCTAGTGGGAAGCTGCTGCATAGCGCAGGGAGCTCAGCTCAGTGCCCGTGATGCCTTAGAGGGGTGCGGTGGGAGGCGGGGGCAGGGGGGATGTATGTAGACATACTGCTGACTCACTTTGTTCTACAGCAGAAACTAACCCAATATAGTAAAGCAATTATACTTCAGTTTAAAACAGAGAGAGACACACATTTCATAGACGGGATTCAAAAGGCAAGAGTGTTCCTGGGAGAAACACACTTTGCAGAGAGGGTGTGGGCCATCTCAGAAGGCCAGAGGCCCTGAAATACAGGGTGGTTAGTTTTTATGGGCTGGCTAATTTCATAGGCTAATGAGTGGAAACTGCAAGTCACTCATTCATGTCAGACTCTGCGACCCCATGGACTATACAGTCCATGAAATTCTCCAGACCAGAATACTGGAGTGGGTAGCCATTCCCTCCTCCAGGGGATCTTCCCAGCCCAGGGATTGAACCCAGGTCTCCCTCATTGCAGGCGAATTCTTAACCAGCTGAGCCACCAGGGAAGCCCAATGAGTGGGAGGATGATTCCAAATATTTTGGAGAAGGAGTGGAGATTTGTAGAAATGGGGCCACCACCCACGTTTTGCTCTTCTGTGGTTGCCCTTGGAACTGCCGTGGCACTTGTGGGTGTGTCGTTTAGCACACGCTAACAGACGGTGACTGCAGCCATGAAATTCAAAGACACTTACCCCTTGGAAGAAAAGTTATGACCAACCTAGATAGCATATTCAAAAGCAGAGACATTACTTTGCCGACTAAGGTCCGTCTAGTCAAGGCTATGGTTTTTCCAGTGGTCATGTACGGATGTGAGAGTTGGACTGTGAAGAAGGCTGAGCACCGAAGAACTGATGCTTTTGAATTGTGGTGTTGGAGAGTCCCTTGGACTGCAAGGAGATCCAACCAGTCCATTCTGAAGGAGATCAGCCCTGGGTGTTCTTTGGAAGGAATGATGCTGAAGCTGAAACTCCAGTACTTTGGCCACCTCATGCGAAGAGTTGACTCATTGGAAAAGACCTTGATGCTAGGAGGGATTGGGGGCAGGAGGAGAAGGGGACCACCGAGGATGAGATGGCTGGATGGCATCACTGACTCGATGGCCGTGAGTCTGAGTGAACTCCGGGAGCTGGTGATGGACAGGGAGGCCTGGCGTGCTGCAATTCACAGGGTCAGACACGACTGAGCGACTGAACTGAACTGCATGTATACACAATGAGTGTATAATGAGGCTCAAGGTCAAGTTAAATCTTCCACCATCTAGGACCCCATCAGTTCTGACCAGTTTATGTCATTCTTTTAAAGGCTATGCCCTGCCCTTTTCCCTCCTGTTTCAAATATACATAAGGCCACTGAACTGTACACTTAAAAATGGTTAAAATCGTAAACCCCATGTTATGCATATTTTACCGCAACCTTTTTAAAAAGGAATATGTGTAGACAAGCTGGCTGGTTGGTTCTCCCTTCAGCGCTAGGCGACTCCTAGATCGGGAGGAGCGGGGTGGTGGCAGGTCGCATACGTGTGTATGCACGTTTATACATGCGTAGGCACAGGGGGAAATTTGTCCTAAGGAGAGGTACACAGAGGCTACTTGGTGTAAAGGCCACATGATACCCAGAGTATTCATCCCATTTGAGAGGAAAGTAAATAACTGATCCTAGATGCACAGGAAAAGGTCTGGATAGATGTACCCAAACTGCTCCCCAGAGGGAAACTGTCACTTTTTATCATGAAATGTGTGTCTGAAACATTTAGATAAAACTTCTGAAAGGTTGTTGTTGTTGTTGTTGTTTTTAATTTTCGAAGTGGACGTTAAAATGTAAGTGAAAATCACTCGGTCGTGTCCGACTCTTTGCAACCCCATAGACTGTAGCCCGCCAGGGTCCTCTGTCCATGGGATTCTCCAGGCAAGAAGACTGGAGTGAGTAGCCATTCCTTTCTCCTGGAGATCTGCCCGACCCAGGGACTGAACCCGAATCTCCTGAACTGTAGGTGGATTCTTTCTCATCTGAGCCACCAGGGACACCACTTTAAAAAGTTTAAGGGTGTCCCTGTTGGCTCAGTCATAAAGAATCCACCTGCCAGAGTAGACCGGTTCCATCCCTGGTCCGGGAAGATTCCACGTGCAACCCCAGAGCAACGAAGCCCGCACACCACAACTGTTGAACCTGTGCTCGAGAACCAGGAGCCACAACTGCTCAGGCCCCGTGCTCCAAACTCTGAAGTCCATGCACCCCAGAGCCCCTGCTTCACATCAAGGGGGGCGCCCTGCAACGAGAGGGCCGCCCACCGAAACTAGAGAAAAGCCCCCCACAGCAGCAAAGACCCAGCACAGCCATAAATAAATATAAATCCATAAAAATGTCGAAGTCACACAAGGAAGGAGTCTTTTGGCAACTCTACAGTTGGCAAGTGATTAGCATCCAAAACATGTACATGGAAGACCCTCCCTGGTGGTCCAGTGACTGAGACTCTGCTCCCCCTACGCAGGGGGCCTGGGTTCGATCCCTGGTCAGGGAGCTAGAGCCCATGTGCCACAACTAGGACCCTGTGCAGCCAAATAAATAAAAGTAAAATTAAAAACTCAACAAGGAGAAGACAACCCATGGAAGAAACAAAGGATGTAAATGGCAATTCACAGCAGAAACCGGAATGGCCGATAAACAGTGAAAAGCTGGGCGATTCCTCTATCGACTAGGGAAATGCAGGTTAAAATCACAATGAGGATGAAGAAAAATCGTCAAGTCTGCTGGTACCAAGAGACGGACACTCTCCTCCACCGTTAGGAGGCTGTGTGCCAGTGGAGCAACAGTGCAGAGCAGTCTGGCAGGTGCCAAAGCTGAAGCAACCAACAGCGTGAGGCCAGCAAGCCCACTTCTATTTAAACACTCGGAAGCTCTCACACAGGAACGAGGAGACACGTTCCAGAATGATCGCCGCATCGTGGTTTATAACAGAGAAAAGCTGGAAACTACCTAAATATATTCGCACAGAGAGACATCGTAGAGAAATCAAAATAAATGAACTGGGGCTAAATGCATCAATGTGGGGAAAGAGAAAATCTTTCAGAAAACATTCAGTCTTTATAGCAGATGACTGGGGCCGTGACACAAATCTCAAAACATTTCAAAGAATTTAAATAATGCAGAAAATGTTCTGAGACTACAATGCAACTAAGGTAAAAATCAATGCTGATGGAGGAATTCCCTGGAGGTTCAGGGTTAAGAATCAGTTTCCACCCCAGGGAGCAGGGTGGGGGTCGGGGTGGGTGTTCCCACTCCTATTGAGGGGAGGGGAGCTGGCTAACTAAGATCACACAAGCGGTCAAAAGAAAAAAAAATTCAAATCAATGGGTATGGGAGTTGCCTTCTGTTTGTTTTTTACTTTTTGGCATTCCAGCTGAACTATTTCAAATCCTAAAAGATGATGCTGTGAAAGTGCTGCACTCAATATGCGAGCAAATTTGGAAAACTCAGCGGTGGCCACAGGTCAATGAAAAGGTCAGTTTTCATTCCAATCCCAAAGAAAGGCAATGCCAAAGAATGTTCAGACTACCGTGCAATTGTGCTCATTTCACATGCTAGCAAAGTAATGCTCAAAACCCTTCAAGCTAGGCTTCAACAGTATGTGAACTGAGAACTTCCAGATGTACAAGCTGGATTTAGAAAAGGCAGAGGGACCAGAGATCAAATTGCCAATATCCACTGGATCCTAGAAAAAGCAAGGGAATTCCAGAAAAACATCTTCTTCTGCTTCATTGACTACGCTAAAGACTGTGACCGTGTGGACGATAATAAACTGTGGAAAATTCTTAAAGAGATGGGAACACCAGACCACCTTACCTGTCTCCTAAGAAACCTGTAGGCTGATCAAGAAGCAACCATTAGAACTGGACATGGACAGACTGGTTCTGAATTGGGAAAGGGGTACATCAAGGCTGTATATTGTCACCCTGTTTATTTAACTTCTATGCAGAGTATATCATGAGAAATGCTGGGCTGGATAAATTTCAAGCTGGAAACAAGATTGCTGGGAGAAATATCAATAACATCAGATACACAGTCTGCAAGATTAACCAGCCTGATCTACTTAAAAAAAAAACAAACCTGTAATATACAGTGGAACTATTATGTAACCTCGTTCTGTATTTTCCAAGTCTCCTGTAAATGTGTTACGCTTTCATAATTCAAAAAGAAAATAAAAATTAACCTGCCTGTACACTTCAAAAGTGCCAATATCACAAAAAACAAATTCAGTCTGAGAAACCATCCTAGAATGAGAGGCACACAGCAACATGTTTGCAACCCATCTGTGTAGTTCAGGTTCAAGGGGACCTCAGGTGGAGTTCAACATTCAGTTCTGAGCTGGAGAAGCTTCAACTAAGGAAGGCCTGCTCCCTGCTCAAAACTGAGGGTTCATGGTTGATTCCTCTACAAGCTGAAATCAAGATTGCTGGGAGAAATATCAATAACCTCAGATATGCAGATGACACCACCCTTACGGCAGAAAGTGAAGAACTAAAGAGCCTCTTGATGAAAGTTCTTTAAAAGGAGAGTGAAAAAGTTGGCTTAAAATTCAACATTCAGAAAACTAAGATCATAGCATCGGGTCCCATTACTTCATGGCAAATAGATGGGGAAACAATGGAAATAGTGACAGCCTTTATTGGGGGGGGGGGCTCCAAAATCACTGCAGATGGTGACTGCAGCCATGAAATTAAAAGACGCTTACTCCTTGGAAGGAAAGTTATGACCAACCTAGACAGCATATTAAAAAGCAGAGATGTGACTTTGCCAACAAAGGTCTGTCTAGTCAAAGCCACGGTTTTTCCAGTAGTCATGTATGGGTGTGAGAGTTGGACTATAAAGAAAGCTGAGCAGTGAAGAATTGGTGCTTTTGAACTGTGGTGTTGGAGAAGATTCTTGAGGGTCCCTTGGACTGCAAGGAGATCCAACCAGTCCATCCTAAAGGAGATCAGTCCTGGGTATTCATTGGAAGGACTGATGTTCAAGCTGAAACTCCAGTACTTTGGCCACCTGATGCAAAGAGCTGGCTCCTTGGAAAAGACCACGATGCTGGGAAAGATTGAAGGTGGCAGGAGAAGGGGACAACAGAAGATAAGATGGTTGGATGGCATCACCGACTCGATGGACATGAGTTTGAGTAAATTCTGGGAGTTGGTGATGGACAGGGAAGCCTGGAGTGCTGCGTCCATGGGGTGGCAAAGAGTCAGATACAACTGAGTGACTGAACTGACTTCTGTGCCACCCCCCCTTCCGCCCGCCCCCGCAACTGGAAAGGGAGACCGGAGACCCATGAGCTTTTGGAAGTCCAGGAGTGCATATACTGGACCTTGTTTCAGAGACCCGGGTTTTTCACCAGTGAACTGGAGGATATGGTATTATTATGCCCAAGTTGCGAAATCTCCCAATGACCACCAGGGAGCCGGTATCCGATGCAAAAGCAAGAGTTTTTATTACCAAGCTTGAGCTGGGGCTCCCACCATTACCAACGCAGCAGCTAAGGAGAGGAGCCCGGAGTTTTGGGTTACACTGCTTATATAGGGAATATTCAGGTGAAAGGGTAACAAAGGGGGTGTTCAGGCTGAAGGACTACTGATTGGTTATCCTCTTCTATAGGGTTGTGTGTGGATTTGATTGTTTTTTTTACTTCCACGGTAGATCATTACTTCCAAGGTAAATCGCAAATCCTTGAACTTAAAGTCAGGAGGTTTAACCTAAGGGCTGATTGGCTCTTGTACAGTGGGGCAAGTTTAGGCAATATCCAAAGTCTAAGTCTGTTTGTCCGTTACCTTTGCAAAATGGAGTTCTTTTACAAGATGGAGTAGCTCAGGCTCTTCAGTATGGCTCTATCTGGCCCTGTCGCTGAGGTTCTTCCCAGCCCCATCTGAGAACAACACCGTCAGCTGGGGCGGCCACTGGGCAAATCAGCGTATTTCCCGCGCGGGGCTGACTCCGCTGGCCCAGCCCTGTGCCCTGAAGGAGCTCTGTGGCTCTGGCTGCCTGGCCCTTCACGGCCTGGAGCCTTTGCAGCAGGCAGGCCAGGCAGGCTTGATGCCAGGCCAGGAGGGGCCAGAGTCCAGAGCAGGAGAAGCAGGTTCCCAGCCTGGCGCCCCGCCTGGGACCTGAGCTCAGGTTGGGCCCCCTCTGTTCCCCTGTGAACCTCAAAGCCCCTTCACCCTCCACCACTGCCTGGAGGAAAGGCCCAGAGACTGCCTCAACCTCGTGCCTGTCCCCACACCCTCACCCGGGCCAGGAGCCAGGGCTGCCTTGTTGGAGGCATTGTGGTGCCATCTGGACGCCTGTGGTGCCCCAGTCACTGAGAGAGACCGTCCTTCCCCAGCCTCCCAGGTGGCTCAACCGTGGCTGCTCCGGGGCAGGAGCCTTGAATCCCAGGCTGCTCCCCGCACCTTCAGCTTGCACCAGGGTCTCGCAGAGGGGTGCACTGGCCGCTTACCTGAAGTAGGAGGAGGCGGAGCTCCGCAGACGCCGAGGCAGCAGCGAAGCGGTCCGTGCGCTCCTGGCGGCCGCGTCCGTGCGCCTGAGCATCTCGGGATCCCGGGATCCCGCACCTGTTACCAGTCACGCCTCGCCCGCCTGCGCGGTGGGGGAAACACGCCGCCTCCGCTGCGCCTCCCGGCCCCGCACGGCCAGGCTCCTCCATCCCGCGCACTTGGACCAGGTGCCCCGCCCCCAGGGAACGTGTGCCCAAAGAACCGCTCTCTCCCGCGGGAGCCTCGGCTCGGGCGCTGCCGGAGGGTCAAAAGCAAGGCCGGCCCTGGGCGCCCGGGGTCCGCGGGCTGGAGGCGGCCTCCCAAACCTGCACGGAATCCGCGAGGGCGGCAACGGCCCGCGTGGTTGGGCGCCCACTGCATGGTGGCTCCAAATGGATCATGTCCCGTTCCCTCTGCCCTCCAGAGACCTCAAGTCTACGTCTCAGCCCTTCCCGCTCGGCGACGGCGGGCTGTCCCCACCTCCTCTGAAGCTCTTTGCGGGCTCTTCTCACGCCCACCCCAACCCCCTTTTCCGTCTTCTCCAGCAGCTCCACTCTCTTCTCTGCCTTGGGCCACAGCGGTGATGGTCGCGTGCTCCCCTCGATCCCCGCAGAGGCTCTTCCCTTCCAACGCCAGCCCCGCAGCACCGGGACTGAAAACCCAACTCTCCTAAAACCCGTTTCCTTGCTGAGTTTATGATTAACCCCTCTCTCCAAAACTTTGCGCTTCCCTAGTGGCTCAGACGGTAATGAATCTGCCTGCAATGCAGGAGTCCCTGGTTCGATTCAGCCGCGCCGCCCCCCCACCCCCCACATACACACTCACAAAGGGTGGGGGTTTGTAGAGAGAGGCTAAAGGACCATCGTTCCCTCCCCAGCAGCACTCAGGCAAGGACACAAGGGTCAGGGGACAGGTATGCTTTATTACTCGGTTCCCACATATAATTGTCCCAAAGCACAAGTCAGACCTCTCACCTGTACTCATTTATACTTTACAAAGGTTATCGGTGCGCAGGAAGGTTTCCATAACTACCCAGCCCCAAGGCGGTGGCGGCCTCAGAGAACACAACTTCTGGGTCGAGATGTGGTCGTTCGGGCCTCCACCCCACTCCTCCAGACCCTGACCTCAGAGGAAACGGCAGACGCTGCGTCTCCTGCTCAGCGCCAGGACCCACAGGACAGAACCGGGGAGTCCCCGGGGGGATCATTTCTCCCTTCCCACGGGCCAGCCCCCAGATGAAGAAAATAAGGCACGGTCAACGGTGGAGAGGGAACAAAGTCAAGAAACTGAGCTGGAGATGGGCGTCCTCAGGCCAGGTCGCAGCCCCGCCTCCGCTTCCTCCTAGGAAGCCGACTCCAGGGTGGACAGAGGTGACGGCCGGCAGCAGGCCCACCCAGGAGGCTGGGCCTGGAGCTAGGAGGGGTCCTGGCAAGAGGGGGCGTGGCCCCGCCCCTCCTCCCGCCCCCTTTTCCAGGGTCCTCGGGCCAGCCCAGCTCCCCGGCCAGCACGGTCGGCCCTCCAGAGAGGGCTCAGCTCCGGTAGCTCTTGAGCAGGTGCCCGGCGACCACCAGCCTCTGGATCTCACTGGTGCCCTCATAAATCTCTGTGATGCGGGCGTCGCGGTAGTGCCGCTCCGCCGGCATCTCCGTCACGTAGCCCATGCCGCCCAGGATCTGCATGGCCTGAGGGGGAACGCGGGGCTCAGGAAAGGAAGACCAGCCCCCGCCCTCCCCAACTCGTGGGGGAGAGACAGGGCAGGACCATCCCCACGGCAGGACGAGCGGGGAGGAGGCAGCAGCCGGCACTCTCCCGCTTACCCAAGCCTGGGGAGCTCACCCGGCAGTGGGGACGCTCACCTGGTGGGTGATGGCAGTTGCGGCCTCCGATGCAGCCAGCTTGGCCATTGCCGCCTCCTAACCACAGAGGACGGTGGCGTCAGAAATTCTTAGCACCTGGCCTGTTCAACAGGGCGGGCTTGGGGAAGCCGCCCCTTGGAGCGATAAACCCACAGGCTCAAGGAACTGCGACCCCGCCCAGACGGCTCCCTCAGTGCCTCTGCCGCCACGGAAGCTCTGGCCTGGGCCCGGGGAGACCCCTGCCCCACTGGCACCTTGGTGAAAGGCTTCTTGTTGTCCTTCAGCATGGCAGCGCGCCAGGTCAGCAGCCGGGCACTCTCCAGGGCCAGGGCCATGTCCGCCAACTTGAACTGCAACAGCCCAGACCCGCCCCACCGTCAGTGCTGGCCCGCCCTCCCCTCTTCCTGAGGGGCGGGATGGAGGAGGGCGGAGGACAGGGCCGAGGCTGAAAGCCATCCGGGAGCCAGAGAGGACAGGCCGAAATCGCGTCCCTCTGGCGTCCAGGCAAGGCTGCGCCTCTGTTACCTGGATGCCCTGCAGCTTGGTGAGGGGCGCCCCGAAAGCACTGCGGTTCTCGGCGTAGCTCACAGCACAGTCCAGGGCGGCCTGGGCGATGCCCAGGGCCTGGGAGGCGATGCCGATGCGGCCCATGTCCAGGGTTTGCTGTGAGGACCCACCTGTCAGGAGCCGGCCGTTCCCCAGGGCCTCACCCTAGGGATCCCCGCCCCTCGCTGCCAGGCTCACCATGGCGATCTTGAAGCCCAGCCCCGGCTCCCCCAGCAGGCTGTCCTTGGGGATGCGACAGTCCTCGAAGATGAGGTTGGCCGTGGACGAGGCCCGGATGCCCAGCTTGTCTTCCTTCTTCCCCAGCGTGAGCCCGGGTGTGGGCATGGGGACCAGGAAGGCACTGATGCCCTGGAGGCCGGGACACGCCCCTGACTTGCTCATCGGCCCGAGGCCACGTCCCTCAGACGAACCACCCGAGACTCCCACTCGGCACCCCCCCCCCCCCCGCAATTTCCACCTCCCTCAGAACCTCGCTGTGATGCCCTCTGCCGGCTCCTCCGGACACAGCGCCGCCCGGGGCCGGAAAGGGTCTGCTGGCAAGAGCCCTGGAGCCCAAGCGGCTGTCAGACCAGAGACGTAGCTGGAGAAACTGAACCGCTGGCCGCCCCTCCCTTGCGGGCCCCCCACCTTGTTATACAAGGATCTGTCGGTGGTGGCGAAGACCACGACGGCTGAGGCCTCCCAGGCGTTGGTGATCCAGGCCTTGGTGCCACTCAGGACCCACGAGTCACCGTCTGCCCGCGCGGTGGTGGCCGCGGCCCCTGCATCGCTGCCGTTCCCTGCCCCACACGCAGACTCAGAGTCCACAGCCGCCAGCTTGCCCAGGACCCAAGCTCACACCTCCCACACCAAGCACCCCGCAACCCCGCCAAGCAACACCCCCATTCCGCGCCCCACCCCCACCGCACCCCCCAACCCCCACAGCTGATGAGCCAGACCCAGGCGCAGGGAATCAGGGTCTGGCTCCCGAGAGAAGGGGCTGGAGGGCCACACCAGCTCCCTCTCTAGAGGTGGGGGCACGTGGCACCCGGCTGTCTCCAAGCCAAAGGGGCCGCGGGGCGCAGGTCCGTCCTTCCCAGCGCAGGCAGGGCGGGGCGGGGGCGGGGCGGGGGCGGGGCGGGTGAGCACGGTCCCAGGGTGGTACCTGGTTCACTGAGGGCGAAGCAGCCGATCTTCTCGCCACTAGTGAAGGGAGTGACCCACCGCTGCTTCTGCTCCTTGGTGCCGAACTTCAGGATGGGCCCTAAGTAGAGGGACTGGGGGACAGTGTGGGGAGGTCGTCGCAGGCCTCAGCACACCCGCAGACCCACCCCCAGGCCTCCTCTCTCCAGAGGCCCCATGCAAAGGACCAGGCCTAGTGGCGGTCAAGGGCGGGGAGCCAAGGGAGGGCTGTGCCCAGATGTGGGGCCATCTGGAGCCTCCCTCCCCCGCTGCCTGTGTGTCCGAGGCCCAGGCGGGAGACTCACATTGTTGACACTCATGATAACTCCCGTGGAGGCGCAGCCCCGGCTGATCTCCTCCATGGCGATGGAGTAGGCCAGGTAATCGAGGGCGGCTCCGCCAAGCTCCTCGGGCACATCCATGGCCATGAGCCCCAGCTCGCCCATCTTCTTCACCTGGCCCCAGGGAAGGATGTCAAGGGCAGCTCCCGGGGGATGGGGGTAGGGTGGGGCCACAGGGCCCACTTTCTCCAACCCCAACCCACCTGCCCCCAGGCTGGTGCCCACAGAAACTCAGGTCATGTGGCCCTAACCACCCACCCCGGAACCCCCAAGGCTGGATCTGTATGACAGCCCTGTTGTCTCAGGCAGTCCTGTCCCCATACTCTGCCCTCACTCATCTCTGTGTCTACAGCCACAACCGGTGAGCACGCAGAAGGCACAAGAAGGCTTTGGGGGCCTCTGAGGTGAAGGAGCAGGGCAGCACAGTGCCACACAGACCTTTCAGCCCCTCACGCTCACCACACAGCCTGTCCTCCCCACCACAGGGCCTTTGCACATGCTGTTCCTGTCAGTGATACCCCGTATCAACTGGTTGTTAACTCCTCCCGCCTGGGGGTCTCAGCTCAGGCATCACTTCTGCTGGGTGGCCATCTCGGACCTCACTGAGTCAAATCCTTTAATCACACACTCCCGCAGGACCTGTAACTTCACACCTTTTCATGTGCTTGTTCTGATTACGGTCTCTCTCCCTGACCACAAGGGCAGAGATGGTGCAGTTTTGCCCACTGCTGTATTCTAGTGCCAGTGAAAGACTCAATAAAAGGGAAAAGCCTGGAATGTTTGACTTGGAATCCAGGAGTGGCTTGGGTTAATGATCAAGTGCCGTTTACATGCTCAGCGCTGGAAAGCGCTTCATGTGTCTTCTTGGTCGAGTCTCTCCGGAGCCTGAAGCTTTGCTGAGTCAACCTCATGTCACAGGTGAGGAAGCTGGAGCTCAGGGAGGTGGAGTGCCTTGCACAGGGTGGACCTGATAAATGGTGGGGTGAGACTGAAACCCAGCACTGACTCCAGGACCACAACCAGCTCAGTCTGCACAAGGTGAGTGATCCGTGTACGGAGTTTAAAAGAGAAAGTCTTATTGTCCGCTTGCCGGGAGCCAGCACAGGAGATCCCACCCATGGCAAAGGTCATGAGGAAGAGCCCTGATGGGCAAAGGCGGATCAGGACTCAAGGGACTCCCCGACCCCACCCATGACAAGGTCATGCAGGCAAGGTGGATCAAGAACTCAAGGGGTCCCTTAGATCTGCTCGAGCATCTACCCCCAAAACCAAAATCTGTCTGTTACACCACACTCTTCTGACATTAACAGGGGCTATCCCCAACCACCTTTCTCTGGAAAATTAACTTAGAGCTCCAGTTAATAGTCTCCTGCATATAAAAGGAGTGTCTCAGGTCAAACCTCTCTGCTGGTAGACTAGCTTGTGTAACAGGATTATCCACACTCTTGCTACTATGTACATGATTGTTTCAGTTCAGTTCAGTCGCTCAGTCATGTCCGACTCTTGGTGACCCCATGAATCGCAGCACGCCAGGCCTCCCTGTCCATCACCATCTCCCGAAGTTCACTCAGACTCACGTCCATCGAGTCAGTGATGCCATCCAGCCATCTCATCCTCGGTGGTCCCCTTCTCCTCCTGCCCTCAATCCCTCCCAGCATCAAGGTCTTTTCAAATGAGTCAACTCTTCGCATGAGGTGGCCAAAGTACTGGAGCTTCAGCTTTAGCATCATTCCTTCCAAAGAAATCCCAGGGCTGATCTCCTTCAGAATGGACTGGTTGGATCTCCTTGCAGTCCAAGGGACTCTCAAGAGTCTTCTCCAACACCACAGTTCAAAAGCATCAATTCTTCGGCGCTCAGCCTTCTTCACAGTCCAACTCTCACATCCATACATGACCACAGGAAAAACCACAACCTTGACTAGACGGACCTTAGTCGGCAAAGTAATGTCTCTGCTTTTGAATATACTATCTAGGTTGGTCATAACTTTTCTTCCAAGGAGTAAGCGTCTTTTAATTTCATGGCTGCAGTCACCATCTACAGTGATTTTGGAGCCCCCAAAAATAAAGTCTGACACTGTTTCCACGGTTTCCCCATCTATTTTCCATGAACTGATGGGACCGGATGCCATGAGCTTCATTTTCTGAATGTTGAGCTTTAAGCCAACTTTTTCACTCTCCTCTTTCACTTTCATCAAGAGGCTTTTTAGTTCCTCTTCACTTTCTGCCATAAGGGTGGTGTCATCTGCATATCTGAGGTTATTGATATTTCTCCTGGCAATCTTGATTCCAGCTTGTGTTTCTTCCAGCCCAGCATTTCTCATGATGTACTCTGTATAGAAGTTAAATAAGCAGGGTGACAATATACAGCCTTGACGTACTCCTTTTCCTATTTGGAACCAGTCTGTTGTTCCATGTCCAGTTCTAAATGTTGCTTCCTGACCTGCATACAGATTTCTCAAGAGGCAGGTTAAGTGGTCTGGTATTCCCATCTCTTTCAGAATTTTCCACAGCTTATTGTGATCCACACAGTCAAAGGCTTTGGCATAGTCAATAAAGCAGAAATAGATGTTTTCCTGGAACTCTCTTGCTTTTTCCATGATCCAGCAGATGTTGGCAATTTGATCTCTGGTTCCTCTGCCTTTTCTAAAACCAGCTTGAACATCAGGGAGTTCACGGTTCACGTATTGCTGAAGCCTGGCTTGGAGAATTTTGAGATTGTTTACAGCCTCTCAACCATAAACAGCACAGAGAGTTTGGAGTATTTTGAAAGTCTTAGTTAGCATAGGGTTTTTCTAAAAATAAAAATCATGTTGGTGAAGGGTTTCATTGCTGAGTTAATGATTGCCGCCAGGCCTCCATATCCTTAGGCACCTGGGAGTATGTTAATCAATGTAATTGGAATGTAGGAAAAGAAATACAGTAGTTTTGATGTTAGCAATACTAGACTTTTGAGTTAATGAATTTTCTCTTTGTTATAAATCACTGTACTCCTCTTTCTTTGTTATAAATCCTTGTGTCCTTGCTATGTAAGAATGTAACTTTATCACTATCTTAAGACTAAGTAGATCATAAGGGAAAACAAGTTTTCTGATTGACTAACCTTTATCAATCCCTGGGATTTCTTTGGAAGGGATGATGCTAAAGCTGAAACTCCAGTACTTTGGCCACCTCATGCGAAGAGTTGACTCATTGGAAAAGACTTTGATGCTGGGAGGGACTGGGGGCAGGAGAAGAAGGGGACGACAGAGGATGAGATGGCTGGATGGCCTCACTGACTCGATGGACGTGAGTCTGAGTGAACTCCGGGATTTGGTGATGGACAGGGAGGCCTGGCGTGCTGCAATTCATGGGGTGGCAAAGAGTCGGACACGACTGAGCGACTGAACTGAACTGAACTGAACATTTATCAATAGAAAGAAAGATGGGGCCATAAAATGTTAATCGGTCTCCAGACCAGAAGATATTGTAAACAAACGTAAGACCCTTGTAAGAACAAAGATATGCAAAGAACACTGTCTTTAGATAAGGGTCAGAGCAGCTGACCCTGTGTGACTCTGTTTCTTACATTTATCTCTATGTACAACTAAAAGTATAAAAGCGGACCTGGAAAATAAAGAAACGGACCAGTTTGTAGAAAGACTGGTTTCCCCCGTGTCGTCTTTTCTCGCTCTCTTCTTTTCTGGATGAATTTCCATCTGGAGCGCGGAGGCTCGCCAGGCCTACTAATTTTGCTGGGGCTTCTAAGATCGGAACAGGGAGGCACTTTGTGTCTCCGCTCCTTCAGGAGACCTGGAAGACACCTGTGGCCTACGTAGGTGGTGCAAACTCCTTGTCTCAGAGTTTTATTGGTTCTCCGCGTAAACCAAGTTATTCAGCCTCTTTTCTCCACTAATTTTCCTACTACACTATTCTTTTCTAATCTCTCTCCATATCTTTAATTAATCAATTTTCCTCTAGACGCCGACTCTGTCCCCGCTTCGAATTACCCTGGATCCACCGGGGCTGGACCCCGGCAACCGCCAGTTGATCTACAATGCTGTGTGAATTTTCTGCCGTATAGCAAAGTAACTCTGCTATGCAGATTCTTTTCCATATTCTTTGCCATATGGTTTACCGCAGGATATTGAATATAGTTCCATGTGCTGTACAGAAAAGGCCTTGCTGTTTATCCATCCTGTACACAAGAGTTTGCACCTGCTAATCCCAAACTCCCAATTCGTCCCTCCCTCACCCCCTTCTCCTTGGCAACTACATGTCTGTTCTCCCTGTCTGTGAGTCTGTTTCTGTTCCGTATTAATAGATAGGTTCAATTTGTGATGTGTTTTAGGTAACACAGGTAAGTGATACCACATGGTATTTGTCTTTCTCTTTGACTTACTTCACTTCGTATGATAACCGCCAGGGCCACCACGGTACTGCAAGTGACATTATGTCATCCTTGCTCGTGGCTGAGCAATATTCCACCCTATGTGCGAGCCACATGTTCCTTATCCGCTCATCTGCCCGTGGACAGGTTGTTTGCATGTCTTGGCTATTGTGCACAGTGCTGCTATGAACACAGGGGTCCATGTTATCTTTTCAAATTACAGCTTTGTCTGGATATATGCCCAGTACTGGGACTGCTGGACCACATGGCGACTCTATTTTCAGTTTTCTGAGGAGCCTCCCTACTGTTATCCACTGCACCAATTTACATTCCCACCAACAGCATAGGAGGGTTCCCTTTTTTCCACACCCTCTCCAGCATTTATTATTCAGAGACTTTTGAATGATGGCCATTCTGACCGGTGTGAGGTGGTACCGCTCCATTTGCATTTCTCTAAGAATTAGAGTGGCATTTCTTATCATTAAGTGACTGAGACGTTCTTGACTCGACAGCAATGTCCGGGAAGAGGGGCATCGGTGAATTTGCTGAACTTTCACAATGATTTGTGTCCCTCTATGAAACCGGGTGTTTGATTCCACCTTGAGCTGTTCCCATGCGAGACAATTTGCAAGACTCTACGCTTGGGGTGGGCCTGACCCACCTCAGGGTCTCCCCTGTAATACGGGGGAGGAGATGGCCCGTGCCTAGGAGGCAGAATGACAGCCTCACAGAGACAAGCGCGCCCTAATCCCCAGGTTCAACGAGACTGAGTATGCTCAAAGAGACTCTGCCGAGGAGATTAAGCAAAGGACCCTGAGGTGAGGACGGGCTTCCCTGGATCATCCAGGGGATCATCCAGGACATCCTGTGTCCTCACAGGGCCCTTGTAAGGGAAAGAGGAGAAACAGGAAAAGGCCAGGCAGTGATTCTCCCTGGGGCCTGCCCAAACCTTGATCAGAGCCCAGAGAGACCAGCTTTGGATTTCTGCCCTCCAGGAATGGTCAGGTACTAAGTGTACACTGCCTTACGCCACTGCTTCTGGGGCCTGGTGCTGCAACAGCAATCGGAAGCTAGTACACAGTGACAAATAGGATTCAGAGCCACCAGGGACATGGCATTTCCAGAGTCACTAAAAAAAAAAATTCTGTGGTCACTGCACACCTGGGGACAGCAGCAGGTGACACTGCTCAGGGAGCTGGTGGGGACCGAGGAGTGGGTGAGGGTGGGAGGATCTAAGAGTCAATTTCTAGGTAAGTTGATAGGAAGTCAGGGGTCCCCAAGGAGGAAAGAGGGGTCTGGGGCTCTCAAAGAGGAGATAGGGGTCTGGAGTTCTCAAAGAGGAGAAAGGGACAAAATTTTTCCCCCCTATATTCCTTAGTCTTAGTCACATCAGATGTTTTTTTCTTTAAGCCCAGAGCTGATAAAACAACTCAGCTTCAACTCTGTACTAAGGATTTTATATATAAAACAACAATGTATCCTGCTTGAGGACATGTTTCTCTTGTCCATGATCCTGTTCTCCTGAACATGATGTTTCTCAGTCCTGTCTGACTCTTTGCGAACCCACAGACTGCAACATAGACTATATTATAGACTATATTACAGTCTATGGAATTCTCCAGGCCAGAATACTCGAGTGGGTAGGCTTTCCCTTCTCCAGGGGATCTTCCCAACCCAGGAATGGAACCCAGCAGATTCTTTACCAGCTGAGCCACCAGGGAAACCCAAGAATACTGGAGTGGGTAGCCTATCCCTTCTCCAGTGGATCTTCCCAAACCAGGAATTGAACCGGGGTCTCGGGCAATGCAGGTGGATTCTTTACTAACAGAGCTATGAGGGAAGCCCAAGGATTACATATATAACAACAATGTATCCTGCTTGAGGACATGTTTCTCTTTCTTGAGAACCTTCTGACTAATCCTGTTATCTTAAAATGTATATTATGGGAGCGGGGGTCTAGTAAAATCTTTCTATTGTTAGTTCTAATTCTGTCATCTTAAAATGTAAATTGTGGGAGTGGGTCTAGTAAGATCTCTACAACTGTGAGACATTCTTTTGATTTATTGTAATAACCAATTAAAAATATATATAGCTCCCTTGCTAAGACTAGCACTCTCCGCCCCCTTCTGATGTCTGTGTCAGAAGCTTCCTCTGTCCCTTTTCATTGTAATAAAACTTCTGCCACCAAAGAGCCCTGAGTGGTCAAGCCTGGTCTCTGGTCCTGAAGCTGAATCTTCTTGGGAGGTCACTGAATCCGACATGGTTCACTGCAAGCTACCAGATCAAGGAGTGGGTGAGGGTGGGAAGTAGAGTGCAGCTGAGGCGCTGTCTGTCTCTGAGCACAACCTGGGGACTCAGAGCCCAGGGCCAGCACCGGGATGGCCTCAGAACAGAGCCCCTTTCGAGCCCACACTTATGGCCTCCGGCAAACCTATTCCAGAGTGAGGTAGTGGTTTACTGGGGAGGCCTGTGCTGGCTTACCAGCTAGAGCTGCATTCTACCAGGAGCTAGAAATACGCAGGGTCCCCAAGATTCATGCTCAGGCCCAGACAGGAACCCCACTGGAGGGCTTTCTCTGGCCAAACAGCAAAAGAAACTGAAGTAGAAAAAAAAAAAAAGCCCCATTTGTCTCACCCTACATGCACCATCCAGCTTCTCTAGGCATTAAGACACACACCCCCCTCTTTAGTCTCTCTCTCTTTCTCTGGTCCACGACCGTGGGATAAGTGACACATTAGCCCACCACACCAAGAAGACTCCATTTCACCCCAGGAGACACAAGGGGAACCGAAACTCCCAGGTGGAGTACAGCCAGGACAAGGACAACCCCGTTTTCCTGTGATGGGTCGGGGCTCTCGCGCAGATGGTGACGGTCCCGGGACACCCAGAGTCCGATGAGAAAGCCAGGGCCCCTGGCTCTCTGCCCCTCACCCCGCCCTCTAGTGCTCTCTGTACCAGAAGAGAAAGCTGCCGGAGTCCCCAATGACTGCACCCACGTGGCGGCCTCACCAGCATGCTATTTCCCCCCCAAGCTTTCTCATTCTCAAGTGTATCTGGAGATTTCTGGCAATATGCCATGGCCAGCTGCAGGAACATTCCAGACAAAATGTGGAAACAGAAAGGCGGTGGAGAGAAGAGACGGCATGATCAAGAAGAAAGCGAAGACAAAATAAAAAGCAGTACACACATACACAAAAAGACCGTGTGTCCAGCTGCAGAAACCATTTCTGATCTCGGCGTGTTTGATGTTAACTGGCTAACAGCAGCCAGCCTCCCTAATATTTTTGCCAGTTTTGAGCGATCGCAAGGAGAGCCCCTCAGAGACACTACCCACAGTGGTTACTCTCCATGCCTGTGTCTGTGAACCAGGAGTGTGGATCTGCAACCCTGACCGGGCCAAGCCTGCTGCTGCTGCTAAGTCACTTCAGTTGTGTCCGACTCTGTGCAACCCCATAGACGGCACCCCACCAGGCTCCCCTGTCCCTGGGATTCTCCAGGCAAGAATACTGGAGTGGGTTGCCATTTCCTTCTCCAAAGCATGAAAGAGAAAAGTGAAAGTGAAGTCGCTCAGTCGTGTCTGACTGTTAGTGACCCCATGGACTGCAGCCCACCAGGCTCCTCCATCCATGGGATTTTCCAGGCAAGGGTACTGGAGAAGGGTGCCACTGCCTTCCAAACCCGCAAGAGAGGGACTTCCCTGGCAGTCTAGTGGTTAAGACTCCCCATTTTCAACGCAGGGGTTGCAGATTGAATTCCTGATTGAATTAAGGGTTCTTGGCACACACCAGCACAGAGTAGAAGCTGGGGAGGCGGCTCCCGTGGCCCTTTCCCATGAATAAAGCAACGGATCTTCAACAAGTAAGGAGACGTGATTCTCTGAAGGGAGTTAGTTTGGACTCTCATGAGCATAAGGGTGTCAGAATTAAGGGCTCTCATGTGCTGCATACATTCTCAGTCACCAAGTTGTGTCCAACTCTTTTGTGACCCCATGGACTGTAGCCCACCAGGCTTCTCTGTGCATGGGATTTTCCTGGCAAGAAGACTGGAGTGGGTTGCCATTCCCTCCTCCAGGGCATCTTCCCGACCCAGGGATAGAACCCACAACTCCAGCAGTGCAGGCGGATTCTTTACCACTGAGTCACCTGGGAAGGCCCCAGTTGCATGGCCAAAAGTAAATAAATAAATAAATATTTTAAATGCATGAAGTTTATTTAAAAACAAAAAAACAAAACTCCCAAGAGAACATGTGAGAAAGAGAAAGACCCCTTTCTTAGCAGAGCAAGCCTTCAGCACCTCTGCCTTCATATGTGGGACCTGTTTCAGAGGATGCTTCGTATACAAATCAGTGCTTTTAAGTCACTTCTAAAGCTCACATTTCTAAAAAGTCAAATTTGTCCTGAGTTTGCCGATGCTCATGAGAGTCCAAACTAACTCCCTTTAGAGAATCACGTCTCCTTACTTGTTGAAGATCCATTGCTTTATTCATGGGAAAGGGCCACGGGAGCCACCTCCCCAGCTTCTACGTTGTGCTGGTGTGTGCCGAGTGCTGGGACAGTAAGAGCATTCAGAATGGCTTGACCAAAAAGTTCAAGTCCATAAATTCAGCAAACATCTGCTGAATGCCAAGCACTTACTTGGCAAGGAGGTGTTTCGCTGGGCCAGGAGGTAGGGGTTTGAACAAGCCTGGCCTTCAGGAAGGCAACCTTAGAAAATAACTGGGTTACAGGACACACACAATAGCGTGATAAGCACACCCAGAGAACCAGGGATTATGAACACAGAGTGACAAATTCTTGGTAGGAGAGGTGAAAGGTGATGCTATTCAGGGGACACCACCAGGGTGGTGGTAACAAGAGTCTGTGCATGTGAATAAGAGGAAAAATGGAGTATGGTTCAAGAGGCTTCTATGTGGTACACTATCATCTGAGATTAGGGCAAGAGGAGGAAAAGCAGATTTTGCACCCAATACATTAAACTTACTCAATAAACATTCACTGAGTGAAGGAAAAGAAATTGGGTTCCGTTTTCTAGATACAAGCACGCACATACAGGGACGTCCCTGGCGGTTGCGGTGGTTAGGACGCGGTGCTTGCACTGCAGGGGACTTGGGTTCGATCCCTAATTGGGGAACTAAAATCCTGCAAGCCATACAGTGCGGCCAAAAATAAACAAATAGATAAAAATTCACATATACATTCTCAGGTTCCGGAGTCCAAAGCTGGTTTGGAAACACCATTCTATTTCTAATTTCCCTTTATTATATAATGGCATTGTATATCCATAACTGTTCCTTTTTTTTCCCCCTGGGAGTTGCGGGGGGTAGGTTTGGACACAGGAAGACCAAAGTTCAAACCTAGATTACAAAACCAGCCAACTGAGCAGAGACTGGTGCTAGCCTTCCACCTCCTTCATGGCCTGTCCACCTCTCAATTCTTCTCCCCTTGACTCTTCCTCAGGAAACCCACTTTTCCTGGGAGAAAAAATTCTTCAGGAAAAAAAATATTAGAAAACACTGACTAAGCATTTCCTGCATGTTGGGGGGAGCACAGAATCTACATCTGGCTCCTCCGATCCCAGCCCTGTGGCTTTATTGACAGCGAAATGAAATTCCTGGCTTCTGTTTCCTCATCCCAAAACTGGAGATCAGTGAAGAAACTGCCTGAGTGTTTTGTTGATGATTTAAGGGTAAGCACATGAAAATCACCAATTTAATGGACATGAGTTTGAGCAAATTCCAGGAGGTAGTGGAGGACACAGGACCCTGGCGGGCTACAGTCTGTGGGGTTGCAAAGAGTCAGACACGACTGAGCAACTGGACAACAACCTGGAATATGGTAACCCCCAAATGAGAGTTACTCCTGTTATTATTACTATCGTCATTTTAAAACACGACCGGTATTATTTTAAATGTTGCAGCCTATCCTATTACCCCTGTGTCTACCGTTTTGATCCTTCTGCTTGTTTAAGTCCTGGATTTCCTTCTGTAACTAGAGCTGAGCACCACCCATAGTAACAGAGACAGTGAGAAAAACTGTGAGCCGATACACTCTGATCCTCAGCGAAGGGACACCCTGGGCAACCGCTGCATCCCATCAGTGACCAAAATGAGAGCGTCCAATTCATGTGAGGCAGTGGCAAGATCAGAGATCAGAAGATTTAGCACCATTTCTCCCCAAGTCCTAGAACTTCAGGCAATTCTTACAACTGTTCCTTTATCCCCTGTTGCTGTTCAGTCACTAAGCCTGCAGCACGCCAGGCTTCCCTGTCCTTCACCATCTCCCAGAGCTTGCTCAAACTCATGTCCATTCACTCGGTGATGCTATCCAAACATATCCTCTGTTGTCCCCTTCTCATCCTGCCCTCAGTCTTTCCCAGCATCAGGGTCTTTTCCTTGGAGAAGGAAATGGCAACCCACTCCAGTGTTCTTGCCTGGAGAATCCCAGGGATGGCAGAGCCTGTTGAGCTGCCGCCTAAGGGGTCGCACAGAGTCAGACATGACTGAAGTGACTTAGCAGCAGCAGCAGGGTCTTTTCCAATGAGTCAGCTCTTTGCATCGGGTGGCCAAAGCATTGGAGTTTCAGCAACATTGAATATTCAGGGTTGATTTTCTTTAGGATTGACTGGTTTGATCTCCTTGCAGTCCAAGGTACTCTCAAGAGTCTTCTCCAGCACAACACTTTGAAAGCATCAATTACTGGGCAATGAGCCTTCTTTATGGTCTAACCCTCACATCTATACATGACTACTGGAAAAACCATAGCTTATATAAGGACTATACAGACCTTTGTAGGCAAAGTGATGTCTCTGCTTTTTAATATGCTGTCTAGGTTTATCATAGCTTTTCTTCCAAGGAGCAAGTGTCTTTTAATTTCATGGCTGCAGTCACTATCCGCAGTGATTTTGGAGCACAAAAAAATAAAGTCTGACACTGTTTCCACTGTTTCCCCATCTGTTTGCCACGACATGATGGAACTGGATGTCATGATCTTAGTTTTCTGAATGTTGAGTTTTAAGCCAACTTTTTCACTCTCCTCTTTCACCTTCATCAAGCGGCTCTTTAGTTCCTCTTTGCCCTCTGTCATAAGGGGGTATCATATGCATATCTGAGGTTACTGATATTTCTCCCAGCAATCTTGAATCCAGCTTGTGATTCATCCAGCCCGGTATTTTGCATGATGTACTCTGCACATAAGTTGAATAAACAGGACGACAATATACAGCCTTGACGTACTCCTTTCCCAATTCTGACACAGTCTGTTGTTCCATATCCAATTCTAACTATCGCTTCTTGACCTCTATACAGATTTCTCAGGAGGCAGGTCAGGTGGTCTGGTATTCCCATCTCTTTCAGAATTTTCCACAGTTTGTTGTGATCCATACAGTCAAAGGCTTTAGCATGGTCAATGAAGCAGAAGTAGATGTTTTTATGGAACTCTCGTGCTTTTTCGATGATCCAGGGGATGTTGGCAGTTTGATCTCTGGTTCCTCTGCCTTTTCTAAATCCAGCTTGCACATTTGGAAGTTCTCGGTTCATGTACTGTTGAAGCCTAGCTTGACGGGTTTTGAGCATTATCTTGCTCGCAAGTGAAATGAGTGCAATTGTGTGGTAGTTTGGACATTCTTTGGTATTGCCCCTCTTTGGGGTTGGAATGAAAACTGACCTTTTCCAGTCCTGTGGCCACTGCTGAGTTTTGCAAATTTGCTAGCATATCGAATGTAGCACTTTCACAGAATCATCTTTTAGGATCTGAAATGGCTCAGCTAGAATTCTGTCACCTCCACTAGCTTTGTTGGTAGTAATGCTTCCTAAGGCCCATTTGACTTTGCATGCCAGGACTTCTGGTTCTAGATGAGTGACCATACCATAGTAGTTATCTGGGTCATTAAGACCTTTTTTGTACAGTTCTTTTTCAGGTATGACCTAAATCAAATCCTTTATGATTATACAGTGGAAATGAGAAGTAGATTTAAGGGACTAGATCTGATAGACAGAGTGCCTGATGAACTATAGACTGAGGTTCGTGACATTGTACGGGATACAGGGATCAAGACCATCCCCATAGAAAAGAAATGCAAAACAGCAAAATGGCTGTCTGTGGAAGCCTTACAAATAGCTGTGAAAAAAAGAGAAGCGAAAAGCAAAGAAGAAAAGGAAAGATATAAGCATCTGAATGCAGAGTTCCAGAGAATAGCAAGGAGAGATAAGAAAGCCTTCCTCAGTGATCAATGCAAAGAAATAGAGGAAACAACAGAATGGGAAAGACTAGAGATCTCTTCAAGAAAATTAGAGACACCAAGGGAACATTTCATGCAAAGATGGGCCCAATAAACGACAGAATGGTATGGACCTAACAGAAGCAGAAGATATTAGGAAGAGGTGGCAAGAATACATGGAAGAACTGTACAAAAAAGATCTTCATGACCCAGATAACCACAATGGTGTGATCACTCACCTAGAGCCAGACATCCTGGAATGTGAAGTCAAGTGGCCTTAGAAAGCATCACTACGAACAAAGCTAGTCGAGGTGATGGCATTCCAGTTGAGCTATTTCAAATCCTGGAAGATGATGCTGTGAAAGTGCTGCACTCAATATGCCAGCAAATTTGGAAAACTCAGCAGTGGCCACAGGACTGGAAAAGGTCAGTTTTCATTCCAATCCCAAAGAAAGGCAATGCCAAAGAATGTTCAAACTATTGCACAACTGCACTCATCTCACATCCTAGTAAAGTAATCCTCAAAATTCTCCAAGCCAGGCTTCAGCAATACGTGAACCGTGAACTTCCAGATATTCAAGGTGGTTTTAGAAAAGGCAGAGGAAACAGAGGTCAAATTGCCAACATCCGGTGGATCATGGAAAAAGCAAGAGAGCGCCAGAAAAACATCTATTTCTGCTTTATTGACTATGCCAAAGCCTTTGACTGTGTGGATCACAATTAACTGTGGAAAATTCTGAAAGAGATGGGAATACCAGACCACCTGACCGGCCTCTTGAGAAACCTATATGCAGGTCAGGAAGCAACAGTTAGAACTGGACATGGAACAACAGACTGGTTCCAAATAGGAAAAGGAGTACGTCAAGGCTGTATATTGTCATCCTATTTATTTAACTTATATGCAGAGTACATCATGAGAAATGCTGGGCTGGAAGAAGCACAAGCTGGAATCAAGATTTCTGGGAGAAATATCAATAACCTCAGATATGCAGATGACACCACCCTTATGACAGAAAGTGAAGAGGAACTAAAAAGCCTCTTGATGAAAGTGAAAGAAGAGAGTGAAAAAGTTGGCTTAAAGCTCAACATTCAAAAAACGAAGATCATGGCATCTGGTCCCATCACTTCATGGGAAACAGATGGGGAAACAGTGCAAACAGTATCAGACCTTATTTTGGGGGGCTCCAAAATCACTGCAGATGGTGATTGCAGCCATGAAATTAAAATACGCTTACTCCTTGGAAGGAAAGTTATGACCAACCTAGATAGCATATTGAAAAGTTTGCCAACAAAGGTCCGTCTAGCCAAGGTTATGGTTTTTCCAGTGGTCATGTATGGATGTGAGAGTTGGACTGTGAAGAAAGCTGAGTGTCAAAGAATTGATGCTTTTGAACTGTGGTGTTGGAGAAGACTCTTGAGAGTCCCTTGGACTGCAAGGAGATCCAACCAGTCCATTCTAAAGGAGATCAGTCCTGGGTGTTCATTGGAAGGACTGATGCTGAAGCTGAAACTCCAATACTTTGGCCACCTCATGCGAAGAGTTGACTCATTGGAAAAGACCCTGATGCTGGGAGGGGTTGGAGGCAGGAGGAAAAGGGGATGACCGAGGATGAGATGGCTGGATGGTATCACTGACTCGATGGACATGAGTTTGGGTAAACTCTGGGAGTTGGTGATGGACAGGGAGGCCTGGCGTGCTGCAGTTCATGGGGTTGCAAAGAGTCGGTTACGACTGAGTGACTGAACTGAACTGAACACTTAGAGTATGAATTCTAGCTCCACAGACTGGTAAGCCTTGGAAAATCACATCCCCTCTCTGTGCTTCAAATTTCTCAACTGTAATAAAAATAATAATAGTATTAATAGCTTCTGTTTTTCAAATGCACCATGAACTTAACATACATGATCGCCTATAATCCTCACAACCATTCCAGGAGGCCAAATGGAGATTAGACCTGCAGCTGGGGATGACTAAACGCGATGAAGACAACTTCAAGGTTTACCACATAACAGGTGCCCAATTCATTTTGGTGCTCAGAATGCCACCCACCTACTCTACTTTGAGCTCTTTGGATGTTATATCCACAGTCCAGGCACAGTGCCCGGTATACTGTGAACACAGCACGCACTAAGATGGGAAAACCGGCCCCAAGGCTGAAGAAGCATGTTAACAGCGATCACAAGTTCTGAATTCAGGCCTGACAGAATCGCTTTATCACAAGTCATCTCAACAATATCTACTAAGTGTTTACAATCATGTACCAGAAAACTTGTTAAATCCCATGGGAGGGTACAGCAGACGTGCTTGTCCTCGCAGGAACGATACAGTGGTACAGGAAGGACAGGACTGACTGGGATCTCAGCGGCCGGCAGAAGACAGACTTGAGTTGGCACCTTAGCTCTGTAACTCATTAGCTCCATGACCTTGGGCCACATTATTTAAGCTTCTCATCAATCCGAGTTTCATCAACTACACAACAGGATATATAATAATGGCACCTTCATCTCATTGGACAGTTTTAAGAGACAGATAAGCTAGGCACTTCCCTAGTGGTCCAATGGTTAAGACTCCGAGCTGCCACCAAAGGGGGCGTGAGTTCGATCCCCAGTCAGGGAACTAAGATTCTGCATGATGCAGCTAAAAAAAAAAAAGAAAAGAAAAGAAACAGGTGTGCTAACCCATCAGCACTTAGGAGAGTGCCAAGCACACGTCAGCATTTTATGTGTTAACTATTATTATCAACACAATGCCTGGTATACAGGAAGCATAGCAATCATCCACCACGATTACTGTTATTCCAGAAGTTATTATCCTGGCTACAGGCCTCATGCTGGAGAGCGGACACCTCCAGGGCATTTTCTGGCTCCCAGGATCACACACCCTGAGGGTCCCTGGCTGCAGTGTCACTGCCCCTGGTTGTCACTGTCACCAGTTATCCTGGAGCAGAGGGAAGATTCCATCACTGGGTGCTGAGGTGGAAACCCTCACCTGAGCTGCTGGGAAGCGATGCTCCTTGTCCACCTGGGCTGCTATGGGAAAGAGCTCCTTCTCGGCAAAGTCGCGGCACGTCTGCCGCAGCATCTGGTGAGTCTCGGGCAGTTCAACAGACTGGTAGACGGTATGTAGGCGACGCCAGCCCCAAGGCCAGGGGGCTGCCAGAGAGAAAAGGAGTCAGTGGAAGGGGAATGCAAGAGGTCTCATGTAGTAATTAAAATAATAACAGTGATCCACTTACTGGGTAGGCTTCCCTGGTGGCTCAGATGGTAAAGAAACTGCCTGCAATGCAGGAGACCCAAGTTCGACCCCTGGGTCAGGAATATCCCCTGGAGAAGGGAATGACTACCCACTCCAGTATTCTCGCCTGGAGAATTCCATGGACAGAGGAGCCTGGCAGGCTACTGTCCATGGGGTCACAGAGTTGGACACGACTGAGTGATGAACACTTTTCACTTTTTCACTTACTGGGTGGTTCTCCACCACAGATGACTCGTGTCCCCCAGGGGGACATCTGGCAATGTCCCGAGACATTTTTGGTTGTCTCAACCAAAGGGTGGTAGGGAGTGGGTAGAGGCCAGGAATACTGCTAAACCTTGTACAGGACAGAACCCATGATAAAGAACTAGGGGACCAAAATGTCATTAACACTGCTGTTGAGAACAGAACGGAATGCTCGCCATGCTTGCTGAATACTTTGTACAACAGTCCTACTCAGTGGCCAGCGTAACAAGTGACAGCAGCAGCACAGCTCTGTGACCCCAGGCAAGGATCTTAACTCCACGGGTTTCTCTGAATGTGGAGGACAGTAGTGCTCTGCTCCTGGGCTAGAACCAGGAAAACTAACCGGAGCACTTAGCACATAACCCTAACCCTGCTGAGAGTAGCGACAGCTCTCAAAGAGGGTCCCCTTTACTATTATTCGGGGTGAGTGGGTCTTGACCAGGCAAGGGAAGCCCTGGCCACAGGTGCCACTGCGGCTACAGGGTAGAGAAATTAGAAGATGGGAAAGAGGCTACCAGCGAGCTCCTGTAATCTGCCAGGCACCTGTGTTTTAATCCTTGTAACTCTATGAGAACAGCAGTATTACTGTGGTCGTTTCACACAAGGGCCCAAGGTCACAGTCTGGGTTCAACCCCAGACCTGGCACCCTAGGAATGGCGTACCCTGAACCTCCCCCGAAGGTGTAATAAGTGAGGGGGTGAGGGTGGGGGCGGTGGTGCAGCGTGAGAAGCGGGCTGGGACTGGGGATCGGGGCAGGGACTGGGGGTCGGGGCAGGGGCCACGCAGGCGCAAGGAGTAGCCTAACTGGGGCAAAGGCCTTGCGATCCGGAGGGGGCACCGCCCGTCTGCCCGCCCTGCCGCAGGGGTGAACCCGCTGCCCGGACCCACGCCCGCCCCGCCCGCCGCCCCACCGTGCGGGGTTGGAACGCACTCACCTCCGCGGACAAGGCCACAGGCCCGGGCGAGCAGCGTGGCAGCCATGGAGGACAGGCAAGGCGGGCTGGTACTGGGCTTCTTCCCGGCGACCTCCAGGCTGTAGCACGGTTCCGGGCCGCGCGGGGAGGGACCTGCGCCTGTCAGGAGCCCCGCCCCTCGGGTCTCGGGGGCGGGGCCGGCCGCGGGTGCCCCGCCTCAGCCCGCCACCCCCACCGCGGAGATAATACAACTCTAGGGAAAGTCTCCGAAGCTGGTTCTGTTGCTCAGCCCGCTAAGTGGTATCCCACTCTGCAACCCCATGAACTGAAGCCCGCCAGGCTTCCTTGTCCTTCACCATCTCCCGGAGTTTGCTCAAATTTATGTCCACTGAGTCGGTGGTGCTGTCCAACCATCTCATCCTCTGTCGTCCCCTTCTCTTTCTGCCTTCAATCACCTTCACGCTTTCCCGGCATCGCTTTTCCAATGAGTCGGCTCTTCTCATCAGGTGGCCAAACTATTGGAGCTTCAGCTTCAGTCCTTCCGATGAATATTCAGGGTTGATTTCCTGATTCTAGGCTAACCTTAAAACTCTTCAAGGGGTGAGCCTGCTGCTGCTGCTAAGTCACTTAAAATCCAGTTCCGTGATCTAAAAACTCCACTTGGCCTTCCCCGGCCCCAAACCCACCGCGCCCTTGCTGTCCCTGCTGAAGCCTCACAGTGCAGCTTTCTCCAGGATCTCTAGCTGTTTCCTGCCTCAGGACCTTTGCAGTCACCATTCCCTGCGCTGGAAGACTCCTTCCCATCAACACCTCCGAGGAGGCCGGTGCTTCCCTTCGCAAACTCTCCATCCCATTGTTTTATTTCTGGCAGGTAGCACCTGAAATCTTATCAAGTCCCCTACTAGCCTGTGAGTGCCCAGGGGGGCAAGGGTCTTACTGCTGCTCATTTCTTGGCATAAGGAGTTGGGGTGCTAGGAGGTTGGGAATGTGGGGTGACACTGCTGCCTCCCTGTCCCTCTGTGGTCCGGCATCTCACTCCCAGTTGTGGAGTGGAGAACCCCACCTACCGCTCCAACAGGAGCCTTCAGTGCTGTGCCCTAATGTCCTGCATTTTGTCCTTACTCAGGACCCCTTCACCCTGCGCCCCAAAATTACAGCGATTCCTCTTGCCTGACAAGCCTCTTCCACGGGCCCAGGTGTGAGTCAGACTTTCACAGGCTCCAGGCACCACCCACCTGCAACCAGGAACCCAGTCCCTCCAGCTGCCATTCTTCCCCCATTAACTCAGCAAGGCGTCTGTCTCCAGCACAGACTGAAATCAGAACTTGCTCTGACTTCTGAAGATCTATTAGAAGATGGCACAGTCTTTCACGTGTTTTTTTCCTTAAGTCACTAAGTCATGTCCAATTCTTTGCAACCCCATGGACTGTGCCCACAGGCTCCTCTGTCCTCCACTATTGTCGAGTTTGCTCCAATTCATGTCCACATCGTTGGTGCTTCTATATTACCTTGCATTTAGAAGAAATGCATTCAAAAGAAAGCCTCTAAACCGACAGTACATTTACTGTCCTTGGCAAATGAGGCTTCCATACCTTTTACCACTGCACCCGGGCACCAGCCCTGGGTAGAAGAAAAGGGGGAAGAGAAGGGGAAAATCAATGAGTGTTTGTAGGCAGAGGCCAACAGACCTTCAGGTGCCACAAACTGTCTAAACCAGAGTTATTTTTAACTTGCATTGTTTGTGACCTTAAACATGGATATGTTTTATATTAAAAATATGCATGTTTTCCAAAAAAGATAGGAATCAGAAGTTGGTTGCAAGGGGTGGGGTGGAGGGAGGGAACTGGCTGCAGACACCAGGAACCTGAGGAAACTTTCCGAGGTGATGGAAACGTCCTTTATCATGACTGCGATCAGGCATCCATTTATCAAACTCATCAAACCGTACTCTTAAATGGGTTGAATTGACTCTTAAATGAGGTACGGTTAAAACACACCTCAATAAACCTAACTTTAAAATATATATGCATTTTAAATTCTCAAACCATTTCATTAAAATGTAAAGCAGAGACATATGAAACCTAAAGCACAATACTATGTCCTAATCACTCTAGAAACCAGCGCTACCCATTAAACCAGTATTTACAGAAAAGCCACATAAAGAAACTCAGAGCCCACTCCCACTCCATACCTACTCTCCCTGCAAATCAAGAGGCCCAGTCAGGAGACACGAGAGGGCACACATACTGCGAAAATCTTTCTTTTATTACTGTCTCTTGTGGCAAAATAACATTTTATACAAATAAGTCACCTAGTTTACTTTGGACACAAAGACAATACAAACTGGAATGAGGATCTTAGGTAAAGGGGAAAGGGAGGAAGGACAGATTTGGTAATTGACGTTTCTTACATTCTGTGAAAAATAGATTTACGGGGGAAAAAAATAGACTTTCACAAGTTCGACGACTTTACGTGATCCTTTGTATACAACAAGGAGTAAATCCACCTCCATCAGATCCTTCTTGTGCCTAAGACGTTCTGTGACATGGAATGTGAGAAACAGGATCGACGCTTGGGTTCCTTCACCGGGTAGACTGGCACCCTCTGCATCAGGGGTCCTCACCCACAGACACCGAGTCTGTGCTGTAATTCTGAGAATGTCCCCATTCCCCAAGCTGACGTAGTGGCCACGGCCACCAGGAAGTGACAACAGCCACCAGGAAGAAAGTGACTTTACAGCAAAAAACTAAGAGCACACTGGGGGCACTAAACTGACAGTATCAAGGGTGGCGAGACAGCCAATCGGCACACCGGACACAGCCTATGAAGGCCGTTCCAGAAATGAGTCCCACTTAGACTAAAAAAACAAGTTGAAGATCCCCCAGCTACTGCCACATCAAGACTCTTCAGTCTAAGGAGAGCTCCAAGACCCCCAAATCACTGCCCATATTTGAGAATCGGGTGGTCCAGACTGTGAGTGCCTTCAGGAAGTCCTGCAAAGCCCTGAATACTCGCATTCCCTGTGAGACAGCTACGAGCTGATATATGAGAGGATGACCTACTTTATCCCAGAACTACTTTTACTTATTTGCTGTTTACTCTTTAAAACATAGAATAAAATAAACCATGGTCTTCTCTGCAGAAGCTAAAAAGGCATCTCAGCCCAAAGGCGCCACAGGAAAAGAAAGGTGCTCTCCCAGGAGCCCCAGGGCAGGACAGGAGCGAGACAGGAGAAGGAGGGGTGCAGACGGCAGGCCCTCTGGCCACAGCTGGGTGAGCTGGTCTGCTGGGATGTGTTCCCTCCAGGAGCTGCCTCGCCAGGGCCAGGTCTGAACAAAGGGAGGGCGTGTCTCCCCAGCAGGCAGTTTCTGTCCAACTGCCCCAGTGCCCACAGGTATCTGCTGCCCACAGTCCAGCCTTCTCAATGCCACGGCCTCCTGATTCAGCTTCTGATGAGTTCACCTACTTTCAGAGAAAGTATAATTTCCAATTCTCTCCCCAGTTCGGGTACAGAAGGGTGAATTTCAGACTTATCCTAGTTAACACCCCAGAGGCTTCTCAAGGTTTCCTGAGTAGCTGGACACAAGAACTGGAGTCCCAGGTACAGGCAGCATATCTTCAAGTGCAGAACAGGGGTCTCCAGTGAGACTAAGGCAAGTTCCCAGGAACAGGGTGCAGCACTCTTCAAGCCAGAACACTGGCCTCCTCCTGCCCTCCTCCCAGCAACCGCTAACACTGCAGGTGAGGGACCCCACGAGCCCACAGACGGGGTCTGCCTGGGACACGCTCTCCTGAGCAGAGCTCTGGGCAGCTCCAAACCATTTCCTAGATAATAATTAAACATCAAATAGTGGAAACGCTCCCGAGTGGGCTTGTCGCAGAGAGAAGGGGTTGCTCCAAAGCCCAATGAACACAGACCTGTTGAAGGTGCCCCGGTGAGAGAGAAGGTGAAGAGGCAGTGCCGAAGTCCGTCCGCTGGGGACGGGAAGGAGCCACGCCTAAGGCACCTGGATTTGCAGCCAACTCCAGTTCTGGGGCTCATTAGGTCTGGGGTGAGCAGCCTGCCCTGCAGGGAGCCCGGTTTCTTTCTCCCTCGGGAGCTGGGTGCAGGGCCGGCACCCAGGATGAACCAGGGTGCTCTCAGTGAGCAAGCTGCAGGCCTCTGGCACAGCCCAGACTGGCACAAAGCGCTGGACCAAAGTTCAAGGCCACTCACACTCTAGAAACCAAACAGGGTGCAACATGGGGCAGCAAAAGGCCGGGTCCACCTGCGGCACAGCGCTGGCCCTCCTCTCCCGGCCACGCCCAGCCTTTTGCCCAACACCAGAGAGATGGCGCTCCTGCCAGAGGTACCACGTGCCTGGGCGCTTCCTACTGCGACCTTCCTATGAACGCTGAGCCCTGGCCACAGCAACAGTCTCACCAGAAGGGCAGGAGTTAGGCCTGAACACCTAAATCCACCCACACATACAGCAGTAGGGAGCTGAGGCGGGGAGAGTCCGTCCAGTGAGGGCCTGAGGGAAGTGCAGAGAGACACGTTTTGGAGAACACATGTCTCTGCCAGGCTACCTCAGCCCATTTCCCCCTTTCCCAACACCGAGACCATTCCGCCTAGCGGTCCACAGGACCAGAATCCACCTTACTTGGGTGGGACCGGCCAGGATGGTTCCAGAGCAGCTTCAGTACAAAAGCAGAGGGGACAAGAGCCAGAGGAGCCATGGGAGCCTGATCGGTGCTCGGGAAAGTCTAGCCACACATCACATACGCCAGGAGCACCCCTGACATTTTATAAAACCTCCCCACAAGAAGCCTAGAAATAAAAAACCAAAACACGAGGCCAGTGCAGGCCTCGAGTGACACTACAGTTCCCAGAGAGAAAACGGACACATTCGATTTCAGGAGAAACTCAAAAGGCAGGAGCTAGGAAAAGCAGAACAAGCTCATTTTCCGTCTGGAAGGAGAACGGGAAGGCACGGCCAGGCTGAAACCTCGGGGGTACCCCAGGAGGAGCAGCCAAGATCCCGGACGTCAGACAGGAAAGCGGCTCCCTAGGTTCGGCAGTCTTGCCCACCCCCGTGCCCCAACTCCTGGCTCCATCCTCTGCTCCACTCCGTTCAAGGTCCTCTCCAGCAGATTAAGGATGATGCTCAGGCTGAGGTCTGAGTGTGCTGATGGCGGCCCTGCAGGTGAGGGAGGAGTCTCAGCTTCGCAGAGGGCCCCTGAGCCTACGGAAGAGCCTTCTCTCCCTGGTACAGCTGTGCCTGCAGAGACCCAGGCTTGTCAGGACATCCTGAAGGAGCTGGGAAAATAAAACTTTCTATCTGGATTCCAGGAGTCTTCTAAGTTTTACTACCTCTGCGACCTAAGGGGCAGGGGGAAAAGGGAGGAAAAAATATGGGAGGAAAGAGACACAGCACTGCTTGGCACCTCTCTTGGAGCACAGGAAACTGCCACTCCAGCCTCGGCTTGCGGAGGCCATGTTCCAGATACGTGTCGACAGACAGCAGCTTCAACCACCTCCATGCGCCAGGACCTCGGGCCACAGCGAAGCACCTCCCCGTCTGCTCCGGCCGCTGCTATTGGCCCCCATTATAGGCATAGTCGGCCTTGTTGTGCATTATCAGCTTGTTGTCGACGAAGTAAAAGCTGTCAGAACGGGTCTCATAGGGATTTTCAATCATCAGACGAACTACAAGTTAGAAGGGAAAAAATGCAAAGAGTTCTGTGTGAGTCTGCCCTGGAGCCAGGTGGGAAAAAACTCAGCATCCCCTCTAAATTCCCAGGTGGCTCAGTGGTAAAGAACCCGCCTGCCAATGCAGGAGACGCAAGAGACGCAGGTCCGATCCCTGGGTCAGGAAGATTCCCTGGCGGAGGAAATGGCAACCCACTCCAGTGTTCTTGCCTAGGGAATCCCAAGGACAGAGGTGCCGGTGGGGCTACAGTCCACGGGGTCGCACAGAGTTGGGCATGACTGAGCACCCACACACAAAAACGCATAAACCAGCCCTTCCTGAAAGTGTGAGCATGTGCTATCAGAATAACAAGGTCAGAACAGAGGGAGCCAGGCCTGGAGAGTTGGGGAGACCTGGGACCACAGAGGCCCCCAAACTGTGCGTGCCATCCACTCCCACAGCAGGAGGCCACCAGTCTCCGACACTATTTAGCTCACATCCAGAGGACTGACCCCCATCCTCTTTTAGCTTATCTGGTTTCAAGAAGAGAAAATTAGATGGCTGGCCTTTGATAAAAAACTTGAAATGCTGTACCTAATCTTCTCTTGCAAGTATCAACATGTTCCAGCCCAGCTTGGGGAGCAGGCTTTAAAAACGGGATGATGATGATAGCGGATGCAGGTGACATCCTGCCCACTCCTCATCTGTCCTCACTTGACTTGTGAACAGCACCGTTGCACAAGCACAGAACACTTGTCAGAAAACAACACTTTCAAGGATCTGGGACTCTGAGAAAAGTGGTCAGTATATGTAGACCCTTGCCCACAATTCAACTAAACTCCACCACTACTCACAGGATCCCATCGTATCCTTGTTGCTCCGGAACAACTTACCCTCACAACTCACAGGCCATGCTAATGTGAGAGCCAGAAGGAAGCCACAGGACTACACAGCCTGTTTGTCCTCTGTGATCGAGTCCATCTCCTCCCTGGCCTGGCCTTCCCTGCTTGGTGCCTCCCCCAGGTCTTCCTCCCCATATCTCTTCCTAAGACCTTGTTTCCATTCTGTCACTCCTGCTCCCAGACCTCGACCAGCTCGCTATTTCCTGCCTGATCTATTCTGACAGTTTATCCCATGACCCTTCTACTGGCAGAGAATGAGAAAGAGGTGGTCCTCAGATCGAGAATCCCGCTCAGCTCAGTTTCACACATAACTCTGATTAAGGAGGAAGCAAAGGGCCAGTGCAGTGCTGAGCAGGAACTGGGATCCAGAACAGTGAAACCGGGACTGGCTGTGTATGGAATGGGCACCCCGGGGAGGGTTGGGGTCTCCTCTCATCTCCCTCCATCATACCCTTCCCCGCACAGGCTTCTTAAAGGATGGCCTGTATTAACACCTTCAGAGTCCCACTGCCAGCAGAGCCAGAGTGTGAAATACGAGACAGGAGCGAGAGGAAATCAGAAGCTTGAGGTCAAGTGACTGGAGACCCATCACATCCCTGTTTCTCTGCCAAGAAGACCGCCAGACCAGATGGATTTCACTTCAAGGTCCACTCCTGCTAAGCTGAAAGATCCAGAACGTTGCACAAGTCGGGGGATACGTACTGACATCCTCAGAAAGTTGGGGAAACTCATAGATGTGCTCGCAAGTGTTCCTGCTGCTGGGGATGCAGAAGCCGAAATCAAAGTCAAAATTTTTCAGCAGGCGTTCCCGGAAGTAGTGCCGCTCGATCATCCGGAAGTTTGACACAGGTTTGTCTCCCACGGTGAACTCCACCCTGCGAAACACAATTTCCATGAGCCCGGCTTTGTTGCCTCCTCCGTCCGCTAGAGCCAATCCCAACCCAACGGAGGACATTCTTCTCTGTGAACCAGAAGGTGCTCCCCTCAGGAGATGCTGGGACTCACGTGGCGCCCACGGTGCGGAGGCGGAGAAACGCCGGTGTGAACTGGTAGCGGACGAAGCGGCCTGCGCTGACGTCCACATCTCCACCTGCCTCCCCTTCCTCGTCCTCTTCTTCCTCCTGGTCTGAAAGGGGACACGGAACGCTGGCTCAGCAAAGAGCATGACCAATCAGGGATACGGACACCCGCAGCAGGACGGCCGTGCTCACTGAGCACCTGCTGAGACTCCTGGCTCCATCTTGCATACCTCACAGGGTCCTAACAACCCTGGAGGTGTTGTCTTCATTTTTATCTCCACTTTACAGACCCAGAAAGGTGAGCTCACAGGTCCAAACTCCCCCCAGTCTTCAATCAAAACCCCAGAGTTGAATCCCTGGTCAGGGAACTAGATCCCACATGCGACAACTAAGACTCAGAGCAGCCAAAGAAGTAAATTGAATAAATGTAAATATATACACATTTTTAATGAAAATGAAAATAATGCTGCCAGGAATTCCCTGGGGGTCCAGTGGTTAGGGCTCTGGGGTTCCACTGCAGGGGCATGGGTTGGATCCCTGGTCAGGGAACTAAGATCCTGCAAAGCCATGAGACATAGCAAAATATAAATAATGCTGCTACATACAATATCCTGTAATAAACCATAATGGGAAAGAAAATGAAAAGATATATATGTATAACTATACACCAGAAACTAACATAACACTGTCAATCAACTATACAATAATAAAAAAAAATTTTTTTAATGTTGAAAAAATGGAGCCAACAGACTTACTCAACACAAAGCTGCCATGAACTTTCAATTTATAAAAAAACACACTATCTGTGAAGTTCAATAAAGCAAAGTGAGCCTATAGTAAATTAAGGGAGCAGGGATGTGGATCCAGGCCCATCAGACTCTAGGCCTATTCTTAAACACAAGGCTATTTGCCTTTTATATAACCTGAGGCCTTGCACCATGTCCTAACGCTGAAGCCTGAAACACCAGCTGGGTACCAGGCCCCTGAGGTGGTCTGTGCTTTACAGACCAGGCTGGCTGTTGACCAAGTTAATGTGCTTGCTGCTAAGCAAAATAAGGAGGCTGCAAAAGTTGAAACTATCGAGACGGCACCTTCAAAGAATGCAGAAATTTCTGACACAGCAAAAACAAATCCCTAGAAATAATTCTGCTATTTAAATGAAAGACAGTGACCTTCAGCCTTGGGGAACTGCACCTCCTTAGACTGCTGCCTATTCTAGGCCATACCAGGCCCAACGCTCTGACCATCTGGGAAAGGGTGAAGCATGAAGCAGATGGGCCATGAACCAACATGTGGGACCCAAGAAAGAAGACGGTCCACACCAGCAATGATGGGCTCTGGTCTAGCCCATTCCTGAACCCAAAAGGAACTGGCAAACATTCTAATGTGAACCAGGAGTTAGCACCCTCTCTAGTAGCCACCTAGTGTCCCGCAAGAGCATTTTTTTTCCAGGTCTAGGCTGAACAATACAAGAAAAGAGAAGTCTTTTTCAGTATCAAATATACCGAAAGCAGTGAACAACCAGGCTGAGTGGGAGTTCAAAGGTAAATACTTCAGAGGCCCGGCTCCAACTATGGGATTCAGAAAGAAACAGAGCAGATCTTCTTGGGGATTCGAGCTCATCAGAAAAGGGCTGCAGGAGGGCTCTGGTTTGGCATGCACCTTAGTGAATCAAGATCCTTAAAGACTGGACAGGCTGAGTATCAAGGTATTTTTACAGTGTCTGATGCTGACCTTCTTGTGACAGTTCAGTTTTGTACTGAAATGACTGCTCTCAGTCTCGTCTCATCCAAATCCATACACCGGAAGTAGCCCTGGTGTTCCCTGGGTCCTGGGAACACCTTAATACCAAAAGGACAGGAAGCTTAGAGATGCGAATGGTACAGACCCAGGAAACTAGGTGGCCCTGACTCTCCCAATACAAGATAAGTACCTACCAGCTCGAGCCATTAGTGCCCTGGTCAGTCCGGGATTACGGCAGCAATCTCAAGTGGGGTCAATCAGCAAGGAATCTCAAGTGGGGTTAGGAGACGGATGCCTTAGTCTTGGCTGAGACTTTTTCATGAAAGCCTCTGACTTACTTGGTTACTAACAGCTCTCTTACCAAACTTATATAGGCTCCTCCTGAATAGCAAATAGATGCGAAAAGCTTGGCAAAAAGAGTCATTAACAACAGACTGTGGCTCCAACTCTGGACTATCTGGGCTGGTGTTCTAAAAACAAACTCCAGGGGGCGCTCAATCTCCAGTGACATGCTCCCCAGACCTACACGTGGTCCCCTAGACAGAAATGAAGTGCCCTGGAACCACATCACAAGCACAAGCAGTATTCATTCAAGGCTAACTGAAGGGGTCCCAAGCAACTGAGTTCACAGGCCTGGGCTTTCTGGTCATCCAGAAAATGCTGGAGATTAAAATCCAAACCGGGACTAACTAGGAAATCTGAGACACTATTCAGTGGAAAGGGCGTGAGAAGAGAAAGAAACTGCCTCATGATGTGGACTGGAAGCCTCCCTATCGCCCTTCCAGAGTGTCCCCATGACGCAAGGCTCAGGCAGGCTTTCCTCATTATACTTTCATTTCAAGGATTCCTTCCTAAATGGAGGTGACACGGTCAGATCAAAGAGCCTGGGACCTTAGGAAAGTCACTTGGAAATTCTGGGCCTCAGTTTCCTTATCTGGAAGATAAGGATGATAACCCCTCATGGAGGTGTGAGGATTCCATGAGCTGATATAAACAGAAAGCTGTGGAACCCAAAACCAGTGCAAAGTAAATACTCAACAAGCACAGCTTCAAGCCCGCAGGCCAGGCTTTAGGAGGCGGCTCAGAGGCAGGCCTTGCTGGCGTCCACGACACACGATGCAATGGCACACAAAAACTCAAGCCTCAAAGACTCTTTGCTCCAACGGTCAACTGACTACTGTTGATACGATACTGAGACCTACCTGAAACACAAGGTTTGGCAATTTCAAAAAGCACTGTCCCTGTCTCCAAATCTCGAATTTTGAAGCGGGTAAAATCAATACTGTAGATGTTGTCTTCAGGTTTACATAAATAATCTGAAAATGAGAGAGAGAGAGAGACCACTGCTGTTAAATAATCCTCCAAAACTACCTTTTCTTTCTCAAGTTGTGAAGCAAACTCGGGTTGTTTTTTCTCTGACATAAAATATACCCCAAAACTTCAAATATACCCCAAAACTTCCTCTTATGTTATAGGCAAAAGTTGCGTGCAGAGAATTATGGGATCCAAGAAAGGAGAAAAGTGCATGGACTTCGTTTAGATGGAAGATTATGGTAACATTTAGAAACAGGGAGGGCAGAAGGGAATTTCTCTGGAAACAGTTCAAATATGACCTACAAACCTTTCATCAGAAGTCACAACACAACAGAACTTTTTTATAAATCCATTTAAAAACATGCTGACCTAAAAATCAGACGCGACTGAGCGAGCACACACGCACGCAGTGGTGAACATGGTGCATGCTTGCTGACCGTATCACAAAGCAGAGATCAGCCAACTTTCTCTGTAAAGGGTCAGAAAATGAGTAATTTAGTTTTCGAGGCCACAGTCACTATCACAACTACTCAACTCTGTCACTGTAGCACAAATGCAGTCACACAACTATTTACAGACAAAAAAATACAAATTTTATATAACTGTGTGTCCCAAGAGATTTTTTCCCCCAACCATTTGAAAAGGTAAAAATCATTCTTGGATTGTGGGCTGCACAAAACCAGGCGGTGGGCCATACCCACCCAGGTGGCAGGACAGATTTGCTGGAGAGGGCATGAGGCCAAACGGAGATGGAGCTGCCAATAGCTTCATCTGTTAATCAAGATAGTGCCGACCAAAGATGATTTCATTTCCGTCTTTCCACCATGACTCCTGAGAGCATCATCTTCACAGCTCCCTTTGGTACTGTATCTTATGCTGCCTGCTGTGTTTGCTGTTTCACGTTTTACAAGCTGACTCTCCGATAAGATGGCAAAATTGACAGCTACTGATTATTCCATAACTTCCCAAGGCACTGATATTGGTTCTGCATCTTTACAGGGGCCTCAATAAATACCCTGCTGAACAGAACAGACTTTTAAGAAAAGTAACAAAATCCAGAGGTCACCAAGCTGACTTATGACTTTCTCCAAGAAGCTGCAGTTCTGAAGCAAGTTCTTACACAGGGCCTGAGTGCCCTCTGAGCATGCCACTTAGCATCAACAGCGGCTGGATTCACCCTTGCTATCAGGAGAAAGCAGGAGGTGAGAAAAGGTGAGGTGGTGAGCATTTCCGTACTTTCAGAACCCCTGGTGATAACTGGGTTGGAACAAAAGCAGCTTTTTCACAATGTTTCTATGAAACAGAATAGCAAGACCTTCTAAAGACACACTCAGGTGTGCAAAGGATAGTCCCAAGGCAAATAGTGATTGAAAACAAACACGTGACAATACTCAGAATCAAATCAAAACTGTCTTAGAAGATGGGAATTCTATTTCACAGAGGTTGAACCAAGGCCTCAAACTACCATCCTCAAATCACTGGGATGGCCTCCAGCTTCCTGAGGGCCACCTGAGCTTCGGACCAAAGCAAGTCAACAGATAAAAGGAGAGCAGCCTTAATTCATCAAGCTGGTGCTGGGGCTTCAACGTTAGAAGTCCAGAGGATGGGGCAGGTGGGTGGGCTGGGCAAGCAGGATCTAACCTATGGACTGGAAACTCGGGGAAACAGCAGTAAGAGAAAGGGCAGCAAGTCAGAGCATGAGAACAAGAGGGAGGAGAGCCAGGACAGGGGGCGGGCTATGTACTACTTCTATCAATAGACGGTGTGAAACCGTTGCATCCTATGCAAGAAATGCATCTCTGATACTCTGACATTCGTCAATCACTAGACCAGGTGTCAAAAGCAGGATTCACATTTCGGTTTTATACATCGAACTGAAACTTTATTAATATATACACATAAATGCAGCCGGAAACACCGCGGCAATGTACTTAAGGAAAGAAAAGGCCACCTGCACACAAAGAGGGCAACGCTTGGGACCCAAAAGAGGCAGGGGGCCGAGGCAGGGGGCCGAGGCAGGCTGGAAAGACGAGGGGCTGTCCGGGGGGCCGGAGTGGAGGGAAACGCGGAGAAAGCAGGTAGGGGTCTGGGCTGGCAGAGGGCAGCAGAAGCTGGCTCAGGTCGAGGGGGCCAAGCTGAGCAGGAACTTCACTAACAGCAGCGAGCTGGGGGCTGAGGGAGTGGGGGAGAGGCAGCGGCCCACTTGCCAGGGTCAGGAGGAGCTAGTTAAGAAGCCAAGACGGGGTCTGTCCCCACCCAAAGAGATCCAGCTAAGGAGGAGAACGGTCGGCCCGGCCTGAGGGCCCAACCGGGACGGGCCACAAGGAAGCCTGACGTGGCCGGAGTCAGCGGAGGGCAGCCGAGCTCAAGGGGACCCATCCCAACCAGGTGAAGGTGAGGGTGGAGAGCGCCGACTCGGCCGGGCGGAGCAGTGGGCAGCGAGGCCTGGCCAGTCGGGGGCGCCTGGGTGGACCCCCTGGGCCCGCCGAGCGGCGAGCGGCCGGCTCCGCGGAAAGCGACACGGGGCCCGGGGGTCCGACTGCCCCGCGGCCCGGGGGCCCGGCGCCGAGGGGAGGACGCGGCCGGCCCCGCACTCACTCTCGGTGACCCGGCTGAGGCGCAGGACGTGCTCGGGCCGGATGGTGTCCAGAGCCAGCAGCTCCTGCTCCGTGACCGCTGCCCCGATGCCGTCGTCTGCCGCGTGGTGGGGCGCCTGCCGCCGCGCCTTGAGCCTGTTCAGGACGCCGCCGCCCGCCTTCTTTTTCTCTTCCTTGCCAGTTACTAGCCCCCCGGGCCCAACGGCCGACCCCAAGGCCGCAGCCTTCGAATTCGACCCGCTCATCGCTCCACCGCCAAGATGGCCGCCGCCTCCGCAGCGCCGTAACTATGGAGAGAGGGGGCGGGGCCGGGCCGCGACCTGGAGGCGGGGCCGAGGTGGGCGGAGCCTGCGAGCCGCGTCGCTGGCGCTCCCCGCCTCTACCCTCCCCGCCAAGCCCTTTCTCCAGCGCTGGTCCACCCAGGTGGGCCGCCACGTTAGTACCCCGGACTCTCCACTTGGCCCCCGAAGTCACCCCAAACATCTAACATATATATTTCGTACGGTCAAATGACTTTCTAGCACATAAAATGTAAACAAGGCATCTTGAGAAAATGTGTTTTCATCTGCAGTCTAGAAGGTAAGACTGTTTGCTGTGCAAAAGCAGCTTTCAGATTAGATTGCCATTCTTAAACCCTACTGCGTCAGGCTTTGGGCTAGACATTGAACTAGGCTACAAGGAATATAAGAATATGAAAGGGGGCAGGGATTGAGTCTGCTGTATTCACCACTGTATCTTGGCAGGCTATCAAGAAAGCTGAGCACCAAAGAATTGATGCTTTTGAACTGTGGTGTTGGAGAAGACTCTTGAGAGTCCCTTGGACTGCAAGGAGATTCAACCTGTCCATCCTAAAGGAAATCAGTCCTGAATATACATTGGAAAAACTGATGTTGAAGCTGAAACTCCAATACTTTGGCCACCTGACTCGAAGAACTGACTCATTTGAAAAGACCCTGATGCTGGGAAAGATTGAAGGCAGGAGGAGAAGGGGACGCCAGAGGATGAGATGGTTGGACGGCATTGCCAACTCAATGGACATGAGTTTGAGTAAACTCCAAGAGTTGGTGATGGACAGGGAGGCCTGGCGGCTGAGGTCCATGGTGTCGCAAAGAGTCGGACGTGACTGAGCGACTGAACTGAACTGAACTAATGCCTGTTGTTCAGTGGCTAAGTCATGACTCTCTGAGACTCCATGGACTGCAGCACTCCAGGCTTTCCTGTCCTTCACTGCCTCCTGGAGTTAGCTCAAACTCATATCCATTGAGCTGTTGATGCTATCCAACCATCTCATCCTCTGCGCCCCTCTTCCCCTGCGCTCGATCTTTCCCAGCCTCAGGGTCTTTTCCAATGAGTTGACTCTTCGCATCAGGTGGCCAAAGTAGTCGAGCTTCAGTCTTTCCAACAAATATTCAAGATTGATTTTCTTTAGGATTGGCTGGTTTCATCTCCTTGCTAAGGGATTCTCAAGAGTCTTCTCCAGCAGCACAATTTGAAAGCACCAGGTGCTCAGTAATGACTGACTGACAATGAATGAATGAGTGCAGGAAGGCTTGCACAGCATGGTGCTGTGGAAGAGCTCCCACTTTGTTGGGGAAGACTGTGAGGTACATAATTCACTACATGGCCCTTCCTCTTGACCAGCCTAGTGTGAATGAACTAGAAGACAAACCAGACTGCTAACTGTAGCAGCAGAGGTGCTACCGGAGTACACAGGAGAGGTCTGGGGGGTGGGAGAGAGGCTTCAGGGGTAACGTCTGCACTGAAAACTGGAAGTTCACCGTTATTGCAACTGGAGGTGAGTGGGAGGGGGGAAGACACTGCCCTCTTACACCCCGAGTGGCTCCTTTGCTTGAGTCAGGATCTGCTCTCTTCGGTGTTGGGAGGCCCCCGCCCTGAGTGCTGAAAATGTGTCTGCAAGGCTGATGTCACCTGTTAGGCTCAGGCCAAAGTGAAACTCTACCCATCTCTCTACGGTTAGCCTCAAAAGACTGGATTTATGCAGGACTTGCTGGGTCCTCTCACCTGATACGAGGGGTTTGGGAGCAGCTGATAAGCCTCATCTGGTTTCTGGATAAAATCCAAACCTGACTCCACCTCAGTGGCCCAGCAGGGTGAAACAGTATGTGGTCAAGTTCCTGTCAAAACACTGTCCTGTCCTGGAGAGATTACCCACCCCGGGTGGGACGTCTCAAACTGTTCAGGGAATTTTAAGATGTGTACAGAGAATTAAGCTCTTTCCCTTTGCAAACAATTCTTTTCAAACTACTCAGCCGTAAGTAGCTACTGAAGAATTCCCCAAAATGTTAATGTGCTACCTGGTCGTGAATCAGTAAGATGGTGATGGCTGGGGCGGGGGTGAGCACACAGCCACTTCCCACAATCACTTGCTCCATGAATCTTTGTTCTCAGAGCACCAGAACTCGAGTTACCTGGATCCTGGCTTTTCTCTTTTTAGGGATGATGACAAGTGTGTTGACCACTTTATTTGCAATTCCACATCCAGGAATTTAGCCGATATGTATTCACAAAGATGAGGGACCATTCTAACACTGAGAAGTTACAGTAAGTTACAGTTGCATCTATTCATGTCCTGCAGCTGTTAAAAAGAATGAGATCAGTCTCCATGTACTAGTATGGAGAGACCTCAAAGATAGTTTGTGGGGGGAGGTGGACAAGGCATATAATCCCATTCACTTAAAATTTAAAAGTACATGAGTATTTGTATGTGACTGCAATGGAAGGGGTTTGGATATAATGTATTAAGTGAGGTTCCCATTGGGGAGCAGAGTATTAGGGACTGAAGGGGGATATATTCTTTCAACACTCTTGAGCTGCTTCTATGCTATTTTATCAACAAGCACAGGATCATGGGCTGCTTATTTACTTTGAAATAAATAAATAACTTTGGATCTGTGTCTGGAAGGTAGATTCTAAGTCAGAGTAGCCTTATTATCTCTTGAAAACTTGAAAGCTACCTCAGACTGGATCACTTTTTTCTGTTCAAAAAGAAATGTAAATAAATACTGCCATATATGGGAGCTGAGGCCTGTACTCTTTCTGATCACTATCTGTAAACTGTGGTTAAAAAGATTTTGTCTTTAGAATAGCAAGCACCCCAAAAAGAAAGAAAAGATATCTATAATTATTCCTTTTTAAAAAGGAGTTGGAAAAATCAGGGCTGTAAACTCCAATCAGCCTCTCCTCACCAAATCTTCCTAAGGTATGTCAAAAGGCTCTTAAATAAAAAGTGTTTTTTGAAAAGTACGTCTTCTCATTCCGTTTGGTGGAAAAAGGAAAATAGAGATTTACTGCATTAAACAACAGCCCCCGTGTCTGCCAGGGCCAGAACGTGGGAAGACAGGAGTAGAGAGGCTGACCTCCCTTTCGTCCCGACAGTCCTCTTCAGGTCCCTCTCCTTCAGCGGGTTAGTTTCTTCCCTGTGAGAGGTGTGCCAGTGGCTGTTTCCCAGGACAGTCTCAGAGTTACCAGGCAGTCGGCCTCAAATCAGGCCAGGCAGGTGGGGCCCAGAGCTGGTGCAGCCAAGGTAAGCAGGACATCACAGGGCTTTTTTCTGCTGAGACAGGGAAGTCCAGTCCTCCTTCCTGCTGCCTCCCTGAGGTGGCATCCATTGAATCCGCAGGTCGTGGCTGGGACTGCAGGCGGGCCTTGTGGTCTGGTAAACTGAGAACTAGTAATTTCTCTAGTACCCAAGTCACTTCTCTCCCTGGCCAAGGGCTCTTTAAGTATTCATTTATTACTTTTATCCCACCTGCTTCCAAAAAAGATTCATGGCATGTTCCAGAGTCATACAGCATTAGACTGGTGGGCAGACATTTGTGTAGTCTTCTTGAGGGCAGAAATTTCAACATTTTAAGTGCATATATTGATTTTGGTTTTTGTTTTGGCTGTACCACATGGCACACAGGATCTTGGTTTCCCAACCAGGGATCAAACCTGCAGTCCCTGCAGTGGAACTAAGGAGTCTTAACCATATACTATTTGCATATACTGTTTTCAGTAATTCCTTAATGGAATTCTAAAGGCACATTTGCACATGTGCAAAATAAATATATATGTAAGTATGTGTATGCATGCGTGTTCAGTCGCCTCAGTCGTGTCCGACTTTTTGTGACTCCATGGACTGTATATGTACATGTAAATATATATAAATACATATAAAATGGAAGATCTAAACCAAACATAAACGTGTATTATTCTCTAGGGATTAAAGAGGTAGGGCTAAGACAGATGAATCTTTTTTACATCCTGTACCACATATAAAATTTTTAAATGTGCTTTTGCACTTTGTATCACTAAGCTTTAAAAGGTTACGTTTCTTTTTCAGAGAAATAATAATATAATAAACCTCTGTGTAACCAACACCGAGCTTTCTCAGTTATCTACCCTCAAAAGGTTCCTTCTTAAAAATAGTACATCATGTTTTATGTCCCTGGATATGTCCGGTGTATCCTGGTTTACAGTCTATGGGAACTTGAATACTGTATAAAATCTCAATTATGTGGAACTGGTTCATAGTGCTTTTCAGGTCTACTATATCCTTCTACTTCCCTGTATATTCATTCGATTAATTTTTGAGTTTGATATTGAAACACCAACTAAAAATCTTAAATTTATCTACTTAAAAAGATAATTGTAATATATAGAACGATATGTAACCTTGTTCTGTATTTTCCAAGTTTCCTGTCAGTGTTTTCATACTTTCATAATTTAAAAAAATAAAAAAAAATTTTAACAATAAACTCCATCTCAAAAAATAAAAAGGTAATACATCATGATGTTAAAAGAACACAGGGTAGGTCACATATGCCCTTTGAGCCTTTGTTTTCTTATTTACACGTCAGGCCAGTGACTGGTCTTTCCTGGGGTTGAGAGGAGATGAAAACAGCAACGAAAAGCGCTGTGCTGGCGCCAGGGAGTGTCTCATGAACAGTCGCTATGGCAATACATTTAAGCGCCCACTTTCTCCACAACCCCTCTGCTGAAGGCAGGCACCCTGGGCACGGAGAAGCCATGGAGCTGGGTGGGCGAGCGCAGTGCAATGACTGAGAGAACAGTCAAGTCAGCACAGAAAGGAGGCGCGTCGGGGACCAAGGCTTACGGAAGCAACACATGGGAGGTCAAGCAGAAGCCATGAGAAAACCCAGGAGAGGGGCTTCCCTGGTGATCCAGTGGTGAAGACTCGGCACTTCCAAGGCAGGGGGCTCAGGCTCAAACCCTGGTCAGGGAACTAAGATCCCACATACCTCATGGCCAAAAAATAAAAGAAAACCCAGGACGAGGAGTCTTAAGGCCCAAGCCAAAAAACAAGTGGGATTGTTTTTCACTAATGTTAAGTGGTTAACAACAAACAAAACTAAGACTCTGGGGTCAAATAAATGCGGTGAGGTGCCTACCATTTCCGGTTGCTAGAGAGCAGAGGCCGCCTGCTCCAGACCTCCGTGCTTCGCCTCTGTTCTGCCTTGACCTCTCACCATTGCTATGGCAACAGGCATGCCAGTAAATGTTGGAAAAACTCTTTCTTTCTTCCTCTATGGGGGGGTGGAGGGGCGTGGGGTACTAAGTATGGAGAAAGGTCCGACACATCGGCTCCAGCCAACCGGGAGCCTGATTTCCTTAGCAAGATTAAGATCTGGACCCAAGAGTGGTTTAACCCAACCCCAGGCACTTGGCCCAAGACCTTCTGTCAGACAATTTCCCTCCCTGAGAGTCCCTAGAGTAGGGCTTCTTCAGGTCTCTTCCCCATTTGGCAGCTCACGCGAAGCTACTTGAAATAGTAACAGCCACGTCTAAATTAGTCAAGAACTCTAGTTATGGGTGGGCTCAAGCTAAGAATGAGGCTCTGTGGGCCTCCTGGCTTACTTGAGCCCTGAGAACAGACTCCATCAACAGTGGTTTCATTCTTGGAGCCGAGCGCTGAATTCTGCCCTTCAAGGGATAACTGAGGAGAAGCAGGCCATGCTCTCCCTCCCTCTCCCCATACCAGCAGCCTCGGTTCCTGCTTGGAGAATCACGGAACATGGCGTCAGGGGTGGGCGGGGGCGAGGGGTGTTATGGAAAGCCAGAGAGTCATGGTCAAGAGCGAGAGTCTTGGTGTGAAACCTCAGCCCTGCCTTTTGCTGGCTTTGTGAACTTCGGCAAGTCACTTCACCTCTTAAAGGTGAATACCAACTCGTTTGTTAAAGATTAAACAGATTAACATCTGTGGAAGTGCTGGGCCTTCTGCCAGGCCCATTTCAAAGGCTCAGTCAAAGGTATCTGTAACAATTATTCCTATAGCCTTAGCAAGATCATGGGCTTTGCAGCTAGACAGACTGGGTTTCAATCCTGGCTTGACCATTTACTGGCTAGTCTGGGGTAAATTTCTGAAGGTTTTTTGAGCTTCGTGTTTCTGAGCTTGTCGACACTGACAGCACACCAGCAGAGGAGAAAGCAGAGAAAACTGTCTCACGGCTGAGTCTGTCCACGGGTTACTGTGGAAGTTGAGGGGAAACCTGGAGGGGAGGAAGCAACGGGCTCAGTGTGTCTTGGAAGTGAGAGTCCCAGCCTGGTGTTCCAGTGAAAGTGGAAACAAAACAAAATAATTGTTTATTCTTCCTTGAGAGAGCTGCTGCCAGTTGAAAAGGCCCAGCGGCATTTTACAAAACTTCGTTCCCTTAGCCAAACATCCTGGTGAAGAGAAAAGAAAGCTCCCTGACACATCACAGGAGAACTCTTTGCAGCCAAAAGAACCCCTGGGTCTCTACCTCACTTCTTTGCGATCAAGTTCAAACTCAATCCCAACACAGAGTGTCACTGCAAATTGTTTATTAAAACACAAAGCAATGGACAGTGAAAAACATCCTGATTTTTTTTTTCCACTTTTTGGTGGGAGTTGGGTTGGGGCATGGGAGGGGTAGGGGCAGATGGAGACACCCCAAGACAGCTCTGTGCACCCCGGCAGCTTTCCCGGGCCAGCCAGGTTCAAAGCTCCTCAGTCACACCCCGCTGTGTCGCTATAAATGTGTGTTGTGGCTACAGACAGAGCAGGTTTGGCCTCCGCAGGGAGAGGATGGGCATTTAGAATAGGAGCTACGAGGGCTACCATGAACCAGACACTGGCTCCAGCACTTAGTACAGAATCGACCGACCAAGAGGGGCAGGCTGGTGTCCTGACAAGCCCAGCTTAGGCCAATGACGGTTGAAGAGGCTGCCCTGAGCTCTGAAGGGACAGCTGGTCCAAGCGTGGGAGCGCTTGGGGGAAGGAAAATCCTCAGAGGGGACTGATCCAGGGTCCAATTTCTTTTCATTCCCTGGATCACGACGCACCAGGGAAGAGAGGAGTCAAGGGTGTCTCACTCCCGGATCTGTCCTCCCGCCTGGCCCTGCCAACTCCCCTCTCCCCCCTGGCAACTCAGCCCTCTTTTCGTGGCAGTCGTCCTTTGAAAGGACGGAAAGCGCACTTCAGATTGTTGTTTTTCCTCGTACTGAAATAAAGGCCTGAAGCTCAAAATAGAGGTGAGAACGGAGTCCTGCTTTTCCTGGTGCTGCGTTCCCTCGTCTCACAAGACTGCCTGGATGCAAGAGGTGCCAAGGGCCTCTCTGCCAACTCCATCAGGCACTACTGTTTCCCTGGCTGCCAGCACCATCCTGGCTCCTTGTTTTTATACTCCTAGGGGGCGGGGGCAGGAGCGGGGAACCCGTCCTAAGAGATCTATCTTGTTCTTTCCCTGCCAACCCGGCCAGGCCCCAAATTGCCTGCCCTTATCCAAGTGGTCTGGCAGCTGAAAGCCATCTAGCCAAAGGCTGCTAGGCAAGGACACACCAGATAGGCAGTGAGCCACCCACGTTAACAGAGAAGAAACCACCCGCTCTGGGCAGTGGACCCATTGGTGCCAACCTAGTCTTGTAACAGATCGAGGAAATCTAGCCCTCTTGCCCCAGGAGAGGTCTAAATACAGAAGGAGCCCTAGCTCGGACTGAAAGGGAGAAACGACTCCGATCTCCCAGAAGCTTGAACGTTAAGGCTTCTTTGTAGTTTTCTTAGAGCTCTTTCATCCCTACTCGTCTCTTCCCACAGAAGAGCAGATTCCTTCTCTGGTTTCTGAATGGAGCCCGGGTGTCTCTGGTTCTACTTCTGCACCATCCCTTAGGCTCCTTTCCCAGGGTCACAGCAGAAGGAGGCCCTAAGCTTTCCCTCCCTCCCACCTTGTTTTTGTGACACAGAAGTATCTCTTATTAGTCTCTCATTCTGGAAAGCTCATCTGCTCTTCTAAGTCTTTCTGGAGAGGCGTGGAGCACAGCATTATATGTTGCCACTTGATACCATTAAGGCTCCCCGAGGCAAGAAGACACCTGGACTAGGTCAGAGCCGGCCAGCAAAGGGGAAGGGAGGGAAGGGACGGGGAGGCAGCCCCACAGCAGGAACAGTGGGACCTCCTGCCCAGACCTGAATCTCGTGGGAATACCCATCCCGGCTCAGAGCAGGAGAGGAAAAGGCACTGTGCTGACCAGGTGGGTCCTTCCCCAACCCCCAGGGAGGATGGAGAACCTGCTGATTCTCCCCCTGGGCTTCCCAAGGTGAGCCCATTTCTAGGGAGTGGAGCGTAAGTGCTAGGAAAGGGAAAATACTGCTGCTGCTTTCCGAAGTTCAACTCAGATCCTAAAAGCCACGGCCAGGCCTTCCCAGGAGAGGGCAGAGCAGGATGTGAAGGGTGAGAAATTCCTTAAAACAGAAGCTTCTCCAAAAAGAAAAGAAGTCACAATGCGATTGTAAAACTGGATTAAACAGTCCCCAGGAACAGAAAGGGGGCGGTTAACGTAACTCAAACACTTTACCCCATCTCTTCAAAGCCTAAGTGACTTCTAATATGATCCTCCAATTTCGGGCCAGTATCTCTTAGGCAAATGGTGGGAATGGGAAAACAAGATCACACTCTCCAAGCGACGACAGGTGGGCCTGCAGGCCCTGTGGTCCTCCTGCGAGTCTAATACCACCGAAACAAAGAGAACCATCTTTCAAGTCACCGAAATGCAAGGTAAACATTGAGCAGCTTCTTCTCGGTCATACAGGTTTTTTCTTTTTCTTCCCCCCAGAACATCATATTTGGTTTAGGGTACATGGGTCCCACAGATTGTTTCCTGGCATGATGTTCCCATCAGCGCTGAGTGAAGCCCCCTAAAAGTCTGATTGGAGGCTAGCTGGTCCCTGACCCCAATCAGGGCGACACTGCAGGATCAGCCCACCTCCCACGGACATCTGTGCCCTGTCCAACTGGAAACTGGACCTGAGCCACACTTCGGGCACCAGGAGTTTCATCTCAGTTAGCGTTTGCTCTTGGCTTTGGCCAGCTGGGCTGAGGAGGATCTCAGAAGCTCGGACAGAGGGTGGATCTCGTAGAGAAAAGTCGAGGCCTTTCCTTTCCCACCTCTAATGGGCCTGACTTCTCACCTCCCCAGCCCCAGCCAGCAACTCCCCTACCGCGCAGACTCTCAGCCCTAGCACCAGCTCAAGACACAGACGAGGGGACAAACAGTGCAAAGAGCAAAGGATAAACAACAGAGTAATTCTTGACACGCACTAAACAAAAAATAAAAATAAACAGTACCCCATTCCCACCCCTTTAACCTAAACTTCATGTACCTACAACATCTTGAAGGAGCAAAAAAACAAACAAACCAACCAACCAAAAAGCTTTCAAGTTCAGCATCCCAAGCCAACCGTGACCAGCCCTGGGCGGCTCTGAGAGCTGGGTGGGCTTGGCTACAGGGGACTTGACCCCCGCCTCCGCCATACTTCTTCCTGTTTCCTCACTTCCCCTTTAGCTTTTATGAGCCACAGAAAGCTGTTCCTTCCTTTCAGACACGACCAAAGAGGAAAGCGCCCATCCCTGTCCTTGAGCTCAGGGAAAGGGTGGGCTGGGAAACAGAGGCAGAAGCGAGGCTGCTTGGCTTACAGTACCATGAGGAAATGGCCCCAGGAGTCAGGGTTTCCTTCTGAGACTCTGAGTCACTGGAGGGAAGGGTTGAGGTGAGGAGGCGGGGAGCCTCCTTCCTCGGAGAGGCCCAGCAAACGAATGGACAAGGCAAGATGGCGGCCGCAAGCCCTCCCGCATCCTGTTTACCCCGTGGGCAGTGGCCTCAGGAGAGCGGCGATGGGACGGGAATCCAAGCCACCGTCAGGACGCCCACTGCCCCAGGCAGGCGGTCCCCAGGACAGAGGCTTCAGGACGTCCCCCGAAACGCAGGAGGCTTTGTGAAGCACTCCAAGTGCGCCTCTAGTCATAGCTTCAGGACGCAGCGACCCAGCTGCCTGACTCTTGCCTGAGCACGGACGTCTAAGTCGCAGCTGAAATGACGGGCTTTGACTCTCTCGAAGGACTAAAGGAGGACCTGGAGTAACTTCGGTCAGAACCCAAAACCCAGGACAGGAGCCCAGGGGCTACTCCCTTTGTCCCAAAACTAGCAGTTCAAATACGCAGAGCTCTTGGAAACCAGACAAACTCAAAATTCAACAGGTTCTAAAGATGGGCCTGGCCTGAGAGTTTGTGCTGTTCCAGCCCCAGCAGCAGCTCATCCTGCGGCTCTCCAGCCACAAAACTCCTTGTAGCTTGGCTGGGTCCCAGCTCACTGCTCCCCTAATGGGGAAAAGGATGACTGGGATCAGAAAGGAGGGTAACAGGGAGCCTCACTTCCCGCAGAAAATTTTCACAGGGAATTCAAGACAGACATATCCGGGGCTGCCAGGACTAGGGCTGCCTGGTAGCCTTCCTGCCCCATCACACCAAGAACTTGGCAGCGACCTGGACAGGGAAATGAAAGGTCATAAGGGCGCACTCGTAAGGTCAGTGAGAGGCGTCATTGGGCCAGATACAATCAGTCTAGCTCCTTGGGCAGCTCTAGCCTTAAACCAAAACTGGCTGAACCGTGACGTAGGATGAGGAGGGAATCAATGAACGTCGGATACTGGATACTTTCAACAGTGGTCAGTCACTTAGTAGGGCTCAGGTCTCTGAGGTTGCTCTTAAGTTATGCTAACGTAAGCCTTTTCCAATCCAAAGACTAGAAGAGACTTTTAAGGTCAAGTGTTCTGTGTCTGCAGGCTGGAAAGCCTCTGTGTCCCATGGCAGCGAGCCCCTACAAAGGGGCCAGTAACAGAGCTGCTCGGTCAGGTCCTCCTGGCTGCTGGCTCAGAGATCCAGGGAGGGAGGTACCAGTAAGGTGAGGTGGTGGAGGAGAAGACATTCAAGCAGAGGGAACTCCAGATCCCCAATGTCTCCTTCCCTTCTTGGCAATAACTTAGCAGGATGGTTGAGAGAGAGCGAGAAGAGATTTCCAAATGAGCCAGATTCAGAAAAATAAGAGAGAGAGAGGAAACCAAGTCCCCAACAGGCACTGAAATCAAAATGATCTGCTGTGGTAAGAAGTCATAGGCAACTCGAGGACCTGATAGAAACGAATCGTCTTGGATACCAGACAGTCCTCTAACTGGCGCGTGTCAGGGAGACAAGCGATGACAAAGCTCAAACACTTAAGGTGGAACCATCACTGGGCTAAAACCAGACAGGCTTCCGTGTAAGGAAGTATCGACTTTTCTTCTTTTGAATCCCCCTTCCGTTTTTGTCTTATCATACAAATTATACACCTTCACACACACACACACACACACACACACACACACACACACACACAGACCACACACCCACTTGGAATCCCAGGACGTCTGAAAACTTCTCTGGACGTCACTTCAGAACATACCCAACTCCCAGCGCTGGTCTTCTGGAGTAAGAAGATTGTATTTCCCTGCTGTTAATTTCTAACCTAAAAAAAAGGAACCAGGTCGGCTCTGAGTTCAGAGTCCCTTCCACTGGACGAAGACCCTTGGCCAGGTGGGATCCAGTTTACCCTACACACCCTAGGGAGGAAAGAGATAGCTGGGGGCTGCCCCAGGGAGAGGACGAGGACTAGAGCAGGTCTGGGACCAGGTGGTGGACGAGGACTGCTCTCTAGTCACTCTGCCTCTTTTCATCTCCTTTAATTGTGTGTGTGTGTGTGTGTGTGTGTGTGTGTGTGTGTGTTCTCATTTGCTTTTGTTAATCACTATAAAAAATACAGAAACCCAAACCAACACGTTCGGTTTCTTTCCCACACTCCTCCACCTGTTCAGGATGGTGATTGGTTCTCACAACCGGCAGAGGCAGAAGAGGGTTGGAATGAAGACTCCGAAGGCCACCAGGATGGGAAACATGAGGCTGCTGTTGTCCGAGGCGTAGGGGTTGGGCGTGCGGGGGCCCGACTGCACTCGGTTCTTATTGGTCTGTCTCTTGAGATTAGACCCTTCATCGTATTCTTCTTCCTCCTCCTCCTCTTCTTTCTTTTCCAGTCCTGGATGAGGCTGCAGCTTTGGTACATCTGACACGAGAACAAGAACACCTTTTAAGTAAGACTCACGGCATTTAAATGAGGCCCTTAAGGGAAGTAAATGAGCCACAAGAGACCCTATGACCTAAAGCAGGATCCACAGGAAGGAGCAGCCCCAGCTTCAAGCCTGGAGAAGAGCAGATTGCTGCAAACATGGGTCTTTCTGAGACTTAACTAAAACGGAGTAGAAGTCTTGCACCCTGAGAGGCTTCCTGTCTCCCTTCCCTGTCCTGCTTCTTTAAAGCCTGGAGAGAACCAGACTGGATGAGGACACTGACCCAACACCCCAAGCTTAACCTTTTCAAATCTTTGCTCCCTCCTCCAACCCCACATTCCCTTCTGATGCACACAGCCACCGAGGAAAAGCTGATCCATGGAGTTCTGGGTTCTCTGCACACCCTCCCGCTCTGGTCACTGTCCCCTCCCAAGGGATTCTGTTTTACCCATCAGTCTGGGAGTAAGACATCCTCTGGGATGTGCCTCCAGAAGAGGTGGGGAAAGGTATGGAGGTGGGATGGGGGAGCAAAGTCACTGAGACAGACGCCTTCTCGGCAAAAACCAGCCTGGGAAAGCTGGCAGCCAGGACCTGCAACCCCAAGAAAGAGATGCACTTTTGGGCTGGATCCCAGGAACAAGGAGACATTAAGTGAACTTCTGCTCAGTGCAGCCCAGAGACACTGTGCTCTTAGAGCACACCAAACACTCAGGGCCCTTCCTCTGCCTTTTTCTTCTTTCTACCTACCTGCCCTGCACCTCATTCACAGATGTCAAAGAAACAGAATAAGGGTGAGGTTTAGGCAATTCCAAATGACTACAAGGGTCAGGGCACACCCGTAGTCCCAATTTACAGAGCAGTTAAAAGGACTTTTGTCTAAAACTAATTCACTGATTAAATGGTGACAGGAAGATTTGAACACAGACCCTGCTGCAAAGCTTAGGGCTAGCACTATGCTTGCTACACTTCAGCCCAGGCTACCTGACTCTGGGTTCCTCATATTAAGGCTTTAAGTGTTAGTGTTTTCCAAACAGTGATCAGCTAAATCACCTCTAGCAGTTCCCTCAATCATATCCTTCAGCCCACGTCAAAAAGCACATCAGAGGAGCTTCCCAGGTGGGAAGTATAGAGAAATCTACCTGCCAATGCAGGAGACATGGGTTTGATCCCTGGTCCAGGAAGATCCCACGTGCTGGGGAACAACTAAGCCCCTGCGCCACGGCTACTGAGCCTGCGTCCGAGAGCCCAGGAGCCACGGCTACTGAGCCCACCTGGGCTGCAACTGCTGAAGCCTGAGTACCTGAGACTGTGCTCCATAAAAGAGAAGCCACCACAATGAGGAGCCTCCATACCACAACTAGAGAGAAGCCTCTGCTTGCTGCAACTAGAGAAAACCCCGCACCACAATGAAGAGCCAACACGGCTAAAAATAAATAATTTTTAAAAAAGCAGACCAGAAATACAACTTACCATCCACTGTCCCAGCCATGATGTAGAGTGCACAGACTTTGGGGTTGTCATAGTATCCCTAAAATAAGGGAAACAGCGGTCACCCCCACACAGCAGCAAACAGCTTCCCCCTGCCCCTGGCACCCATCCTTTTGAGCTCGTCCTCGGCTGCAAGGAGGCAGAGAGGGAGCATTACCTTGACAAACTCGATGTAGAGTTTGCCTGTGAAGGTGGACACCTCACCCTGGACGCTCAGCTTCCCCTTCCGGATGCTCATGGGGATGATCTCATCGTGGGCAGTACTGTGCCCTACGCGATCAAAGATATCCAGGTCCTTCACCACCACGTGGCCATTCAACCGCACGTCAAATACCTGCCAAGATGAGACAAGGAGACAGCGTCAAAACCACCTGCTTCAGACTTCCCTGGGGGTCCAGTGGTTAATGCTCTGCGCTTCTAACCTACAGGTTGTAGGTTCGATCCCTGGTAGGGCACGTTCTCCGTGCCACTCAAGACAGCCAAAACAGACAAACAAAAAAGCATCTGCTTCACACGCCTTCAGCAGCTGGACATTAGGCACCCGCCTGGGCTTCAGGTTCAAAAGTAATTCAAGGAATGACAGGCAGGGCTGGATAGACTTCAGGGTGGCGAGAGACCTCTACCTGAGCCGAACCAAAGGCACATTCCTTCACTGTCAAGGTTGCTAACTGGGAACAAAGAGTGCAAACAAAAAGCTCAAGGCGGAAAGAAGGCAAGTCAGAAGAAGGAACAGGAAAATACCACGGCGAAAAACAAGAAGGTGCAGACAACCAAGAAGGGAGAGGTTATAACCAGGAGGACCTTAGGAAGATTAGTTAATTGCTAAGATCTAGGATTCTGGCATTGCTTTCTGTCAGTTCAGTTCAGTCGCTCACTCGTGTCTGACTCTTTGCAACCCCATGGACTGCAGCACGCCAGGCTTCCCTGTCTATCACCAACTCCCGGAGTTTGCTCAAATTCATGTCCATCGCATTGGTGATGCCATCCAACCATCTCATCCTCTGTCGTCCCCTTCTCCTCCTGCCTTCAATTTTTCCCAGCATCAGGGTCTTTCTGTCACCCCAAGGCAAATGCAGCCTCATAGTTACGGGATACAGCTGGGCAAGAAGAACCCAGCTTTGGGAGTTTCCTGGTGGCCTAGTGGTTAGGATTCTGGGCTTTCACTGGGGTTCAGTCCTTGGTTAGGGAACCGAGATCCCACAAGCTGCGTGGCGTGACCTTAAAAAAGAAAACCCAGCTTTTCCTCAAACTTCAATTATTCCCCCCTCCTAAGCACCCACATTCTCTGGGAGCTTTCTCCCAGAGTGCCGAGGTACCACGGGTCAAGTGGGGGCCTGAGCCGCCTCACCTTCTGCTGGGACTGCGCAAAGTAGACCTCAGCAAACTTCAGCACCAGCACGTAGTCCCCCTCCTCCTTGATGGGCACTTCGTAGCCAAAGGTCTCCTCATTGTACCTCTCCGTCTGATACAGGATCTGGTCCTCTGGGTTGGAACGCAGGATTGGCAGCTTCATGCCATAGTCAGAGGCTGGTGACAAAAGACACAAGAGAAACCACATCAGAGGCCAAACAAACACAAAAGCAGAGTGGAGACCCCAGAATGGCCAGGGGCGTTTCCCTGGGCAAAGCTAATAACCCTCCCCTACTGCACCTGGCTCCAAAGAGACCAGCCACAAAGGCAGGAGTCAGGTAGCTGTTACCAAGGAAGAGTAAAATGAAGGAAACCAACACAGAAATCACTCCCAACAAGCTCCCATCACCCTCACAGCAAAACTTTCAAACATTCGTGAAATTGACTTTTCCCCAGCTATATCCAGAGTGGTGGGAATGGAACAAGTCTAACTCATTATTACAACAAAGCACTGCCCTATAGCTGCTGGGCTTCAGAGAAACCTCGTAAAAGCAGGGGGATGGCCAGGAACACTGCAAGATGATTAAGTTCAAAGAATTTTTTCCCCTCATTTGGAAGAGCTCAGTCTAAGTAAAAAAACAGGATATCTGTTAGGAAAGTCATTCTTCATTGTCTTTACTGCAAATAAGAAACAAGCTTTCGTTGCTTTTTACAACGTTTTCATTCAAAAAGTTCCAGGGCTGGTCAAAAGCAACAAGGTCGTTAAAAAGAGGATGTGATGCTCTCTAATTTCCTCTGGGTCTAACACCTTACTTTCCACAGACTCACAGAACTCAACCTCACCCGTGGTCTCCAACATTCCCCCAGACAAACTGAAAGAAGAAACAAGATTCCCGCTGTATCCCCAGCACCTAACATTGTCCTGGGCACGTTCATCAGCGCGCTCAGTGTGATCCACTGAACAAACAAATGGCAACAAAGGAGATGCCCGCAGCACAGTCAAGTCACACGCCCCTCTCCACAGGGCCAGAGCCAGCCTAGCAGGGAAGGAAAATGGTCCATGGTCCCGTCGCACCTCTGGCCTCAGATTCCCAGGTCCAGAAGGAGCCATTTTCCCCATTTCAGACATGAGGAATCCATGCATGTGTGTGCTCTGACACTCAGTCGTGTCTGACTCTTTGCAACCCCATGGACTCTAGCCCGCCAGGCTCCTCTCTGTCCAGGTAAGAATACTGGAGTGGGTTGCCATTTCCTCCTCCAGAGGCTCTTCCCAACCCAGGGATTGAACCTGCTTCTCCACTGGTGGGCTGATTTTTTACCACTGAGCCACCTTTCCCATTTTAAACAGATGAGGAAGAGGGCAGAGTAAAAATAAAGTTTTTACTTGTGGGTGGGTATCAGAAGAGCCAAAATCCTCTACTGCCCTCAGCCTGCTCCCAATCTTACAAGATGATTCTGTGTATGTTTTTCTTTCTCCCACACAACAAATGAAACCCGGGTCCTTCCTCAAAGATGATTCCACACTCAGGGCCCAGAGGTGAACAGCTATGCCTTCCAGAGTGCTATCCATCTACTTTCCAAACCACAGACTTGGCAGTGATTTTGGTTCACGGGCCTAGTCTCTCCTCCACCTGGGAGGAGGAGTCTTGGAGCTAAGATGTCAAGACCACCTTCCAATTTCACATGGTGGCTCTGAAGACATCTGGCACCTGGATCCCCAGGGTGATGTTTGAGAGCTGTCACCCTGGCAGCTTTATCTTCCGAGACTCCAAGAGACAGGATCTTTTATCTCCACGGGAGGTAAAAGAGTAACTAGAAGATCCAGTGGCTGAGGTCAAGCCTTCCAGAAAAATAAACAGAACTGTTAACAGTTCCTGTAAGTGAATAGCAGCCAGATCAGATGGACTGATGAGACAATGAACAGGAAACTCATTGCACTTTTGTCTCCAGACATTTTTTCTTCCTATTTCTCCTTGAAAATCAAAGGGGCGGGGGGTGCTGAGTAGCTCTACAAAGGATGCGCTGCCAACTGCCCCAGATCCATCCCCCAGGCTCAGACCACAAACCTATAAAGATGTAAAGATTGCCAATCCTCTTCCAACTGAGTTCTAAGAATCTCCCTCTTTCACAAGGACCGTGATCCTTACAAATTTGGAATGGTCACTCGATTTGCTTTTTGGAGACACAGAAAATCTCATGCATGTGTGGAGAGTCTATTCTCCCCCCTTCCAGCATGGAAAAAGTGAGACACTGACGGTAACATAATCTGTGGCAGTCTCAGTCTCACAGCTAAGAAAACTCAGCTGTGTGAGCAAAAAACTAGTCAACAACCTTGGAATTACCTTTAAAAGCTTTTCCAAGTGGCTTACCCATGAAATTTGCCACATGCAAAGCTGAATTTGCCCAAGTCTCAAGAGAGACAATAGCAACATCCCCTCTGAGCCTTTATGCTTTCATGGCTACCGTAACAGTGAAGTGAACATGGGGAGCACACAACGGCAGCTGGAATTAAAATTTCAAGTTAGCCCGACAGAGGTGGGACAGTTAACCAAAGATGGAAGGGGGCCAGAGAGTCCACACTCTGCCCACAGCTTCTTAGCTCTAGACGATGGAGTCACCAGGCTACCTGAAAAATTCAGTCCAGGTTTGCGGGGAAGATGGGCCTGGATCTGAATTCTGGCTCTGCTACCTACTGTGTGATACAGAACATGCTGTTGTCTCTAGGTGTTTTTTCATCTGGAAAACGGGCTATCATCTACCTAAATTCTCTGCCAGTGAACTGCTCCTAGGAGGGCCTGCAAATGAAACTGGCCTCTTATGTAGCAGTATATGAAAGTGTCAGTCATCCAGTCATGTCTGACTCTTTGTGACCCCAGACTGTAGCCTGCCAGGTTCCTCTGTCCATGGGATTCTCCAGGCAAGAATACTGGAGTGGGTTGCATTTCCTTCTCCAGGGGATCTTCCCAACCCAGGGATCGAACCCAAGTCTCTCCACTGCAGGCAGATTCTTAACCGTCTGAGCCACCAAGGAAGCAGTTTAGGAAGAAAATTTTAAACAAATCCCTTGGCCTTACACAAATCAGAAGTAGCAGTGTCTCTCTCACATTATCTTTCAAGCTCTTATTTCCCCAAAGCCAAATCCTTCCCCAGCCAAAAGGGAAGAGTCTTCTTTGTTGTTCTTTAATTGCTCAGTCCTGTCTGGATCTTTTGCAACCTCATGGACTGTAGCCCACCAGGTTCCTCTGGCCATGGAATTTCCCAGGCAAGAATACTGGAATGGGGTGCCATTTCCTTCTCCAGGGGATCTTCCCGATCCAGTAATCGAACCTCCATCTCCTGCATTAGCAGGCAGATTCCTTACCACTGCCACCAGGGAAGCCCCAGCAGGGTCTTCCTTAGGTCTAGAGAATTAGTAATCCAACGGGCTCAGACCCCTGGCCAGCTTTTTCCCCTCCAGAGCCACGTTCTGTTCCACTTGTAATTCCTTGTAAAAGATCTTCAAGCAAAGAAAAAGACAGACACTTGAACCTACTGCACAGGAGAATTTTCAGACTCATGTCACTGATTCCTAAAGCATGACAAGTTTTATGAAGAAGGAAAACAAGGTTCAGAGAGGGAACGCAAATTCATCAAGGCCATACAATTAATTAGCGGGCATCTTTCTATGAAGAAGAAATAGCCTTTTTCCTAAAAGCGAGCCAACCTCTATGCCCTCAGGCCAAATAACCAAGTCTTTTCCATCAGAGTCAAGAAGAACCCACAGAGAGCAAGTTACGAAGAACCTAGGATGCAGAGCACGCCAGAATCCCACACAGAGCGCTTCTGAATCACTCTTCATAGTGGTACCTCTGTCTGCTGAAGCACACAGGTTGAAAAAAGCCTTTCCCAGGCTGTCAGCATCTTCTACGAGCACTAGCAATCCTCAAGGCAGAAATGAAATTCAATACACAATGTGAAGTGCCTTTGAAAGCAAAACCCACTAGGTGCCTTGGGCCACTCACAGTTTCCGAGAACACCAAACTACAAAGACACTATAGAGAGACAGCAAGTTCAAAAGCAGGCTAAACTCTTATCTGGATTAACTTGGCAACAAACACCTGAATTCATTAAACACGAAAATGGACTTTCCTCGGGTGCTGGAAACATCACAGGCATGTGGAAAAGAAATAAAGTCGGTCAGCTCCAACAGAAATTATTGTAAATAGCAGCTAGCAGCGGTGGGGGGCGGCGAGGGTCTCCAAATACTTGGCACATCCTTATCCAAACAGAAGCAGCAGCTGCACTTCCCTTCATGGTACTGACTCCCCTGCACAGAAAGAATCTAAAGAGCTGCTTTCTGAGAGAGAAAGACTAATCACTTCTCAGCCCGACCTACAGCCAGCAAAATGCTGCTCTCAGGAGCCCTCCAAGTGCAACGTTGCAACTGGCTGGCTCAAGCTACAACCTAAAGGCTGACAACCACCCTCCACCCTCATTCAACCATTAACACTGCTGCAATTCATACCCAAGTGGACTACCAGAGTGGAGAAGGGAACCTCCATTTAGAGTGCCAGGGTTCCAGCCAGAATTCCAGAACAAGTGAGGGCTTTGGTAATATGGTAAGTCGCACACTTTTACCTGCTACAATAAATTCTTCCAAAGGCACTGCAACTATGACCCAGTAACCCAAGGACAGAGAGCCTGGCTGACTACTGAGAAGACTCAAAAAAAAAAAAAAAAAAACCAAATCCACTGGTACCAGCAAATGAAAACCAGGATTTCTGAATAAGGGAAGTAAAGTAGCTGGGGACTATACCTGTGTGGTCTCAGCTCCCTCCTCTGCACTAGGGACCAAAGAGAATAAGGTCACCTATGAAAAGCCTGGTATTTGTTAATTGAAAAGGAACCATCTGTACATGGCCTCACCACAGCTATCTCTAGAGGCGAAGTCCACAAACGGTCTCTAATTTCCTCAAGGGCTTCTTCCGCCCTGCCCACACCCATGAAGAAAGAGGAAGGGTCCAGGCTGAAGATAACAACCACCTCCTGCTATTAAGTAGCCTTTGGCTGCTGTGACGGCTGCTGAAGACCAGGGCCCTGACTCAGCTGAACCCACGCTACTGAGACCTACATGCCAGGGCTAAATAAATTCCAGAGCTAAACTGAAGACAAACGTGGAGCTTTGGAAAACTGCTCTATGTCCCAACACCCCCACGTCTATGGAAGCAATAAACTCCCCCCAATACAACAAATTCCAGGCAGGCCAGGGCAATTAATTTGGTTGGAAGAACCAAGTTAAACCTTTTAGGAAAGGCAAGAGTCAAATCTGGGCATCGTGGAAAAAAGAGTGAGAAAGTCTGTTTCCTACTTTTCTGGAGATGGCCTGTTGCCAAGCTGGCAGCCTCTGAACCCAGCCGACAGCAAAAATCTCCTTCCAACACATGAAGCAGGGAACTTCCTTCTTAAACCTGTTTTCCAATCCTAGGAACAGAAGAAACAAAGTCTAGATTTTCCCAAAGAGTGGTCTGCAGATGACCTATATCAGAAGCCCCAGGGGTGCAGAAACCTGGGTTTAATCCACAGGTCTAGAATTTGTATTTTTAACTAGCTCCGCCAGCAATTCTTACGCTGAGAACTGTGCCGCTCTTGCAAAACTACTGTTGCTCAATCAGTTAAGCCAAAAGCAATTTTCCCATAACCTGGAATCACACCTCTCAGGACCCCTGAGGGGTAGGCTCTCCGCACAGAATATTCAGACCTTACGCTACTGACACACCACCAGCCCCACGTGCAGTAGGGCTGGCGACATAACCACCCTCTGGGAAGGGCCTTAAAGCTTCTACTTTTAAGCACACATATGCCCCGCTCCAAAAGGGGGTAGGGCGGGGGAGGAGGCTACCATCAAACTTTCCTGGCCCATCCTCTTCGAAGATTCCTTTCCATTCTGGCTAAGAATCAAGCCCCGCTTCTGCAGAGAGGGTAAAAAGAGCGGCCGATTTCTGGGTCGGCAGAAATCTACCAGAAACTGACTGGAGAACAGAACCATCAGGCCAGGAACAGAGAAAACCGAAAAACCCGTGAGGCCTCGAGGTGGCAATAGGCCGTCCCCGACTTTACTTTCCCAGCGCGGTTGGAGGTGAGGGGTTAAGAAAATACAAGATGCGAGGTCCAAATGTAACTTCTCGCCAACTCTCTGCCTCGATGGCTCTTGGTTGCTTCGAGCCAGTGCCAGTCTCTAGGCTCTGATCGGGTCCCCGAGGAAACTGTAAAGAGAAACTTCGCTCCAGAGACGTGGCCCCGGGGTCGAGGAAGGGGTTCGGGGCCCGCAGCCCTCGGCGCGCTGCGCCCGGCACGGCAGGCCCGGGATCCCGCGGCTCGGCGGAGGGGCTCTCACCTCGGCCCACCCGGCCTTCCAAAGGGTCCTTGCGGAAGTGGATCCCGTGCACGTCCACATGCGCCTCCCCGCCCGCGTTGACGGCCCAAATCACGCTCTCGGGCAGCCCGGCCCCCGCCAAGCGGACCACGCCGAGCGCCGGCAGCAGCAGAAGCAGCAGTCGCAGGAGCGCCACGGCGGCTCCCTCAACCGCCCGAACGCCTGGCATGGCGGCCTTCACAGCGGGGGCAGCCTCCGCCGAGTCTTCTCCTCAGCCGGCCGCCAGGCCGCCCCGGACTCAGAAAAACAGCGCCACGGGCCGCTGTGCCTCAGCCGCCGGGGACATGTCGCTCTCAGGCCTCCTTCTCAGCCACGGGTGCCGCCTCCCACCTTAGGAACAACCTACCCCACCGCCCAGCCCCCGGCCACGACCCTGTAACCAATCAGCGCCCGGTCCTCATTAATTACCCACCACCCCGCCGGGAGGCTCCCGCCCATTGGCTGCCAGGAGCGGGAGAGGGCGTGGCTACTCTCAGGCGCCGGCCCAACCATCAGGCATGAGAGGGAGCGCGCGCAGAGGCTGGGAGTTCGGTTGAAGCGGCGGTTCAATGCGGAAGTGGCGGGGTGCAGCGCCCAGGCGGCCCCGGAATCCCGCAGCTGAATAGGAAAGGTGGCCTAGGGGGGAAGGTTTAGGATAGGGCGCACCGACACGTCGCCAGCACTTCCGGTGCTCCAGATTTTGGGGGCCGAATAGGCTCTCGAGGGGGGCGTTACCGGCTTTTCCGATCCCCGCTTTCTTTCTCAGGGAGAGGCATGAACATTAGCTCTAATAGGAGAAGCAATGATCACGCTTCCGACGTGATACCCAACCTTTGTCCCCACGCGAGGCAGAGAACCCATCCTCCCCTAGAAAGGCCACATGCACAGGTTTTCGGGGCAAGGGTCCCACGAGGACAAGATCCCTCCCCCACCCCTTAGCGGGCTCTGGGCTGGTGGTAGCGTCCAGATGGCCGTCCAATCAGGAGGCTCCAACGCAGCGGAAACGCGTGGCCTGGCGGGGAGGGGCTCCAGGCTACTGTATCTCCATGGCGACAGCCTCAGGCTGGCCCCAACCTTGGAGGGGCGGGACTGGGGCTTCCCCGGCCCCGGCCACGGCAGAAGGACTTGAGACCGGTACCCAGTCTGGAGGTCCAGACTGTCCCACACAGAGATGACGCTAGCTTCCTCCTATTCTTTGGCAGTTCACACCACGCTCTCCTGCCTTGGCGATCCCTGCGCTGTGGTCGCTGCCCGAACTCCCACCTGTCGGAGAAACAGGCCCAGAGAGGGACCAAGCGTTGCTCAAATGGTCAAACCACAAGTTTAGGGCGGAGTCAAGGCAAAACCTCCTTTATCCATTTGTTCCACAAATATTTATCGAGACCCTACTCCTAGGGTTGTCAGATTTAGCAGATAAAATACAGGAAAGACAGTTAAATTTGAATTTCAAATAAATGGAGCATACACTAAAAATAATTTATTGCTTGTCTAAAACTGAAATTTAACTGGGCTTTTTGGATTTTTTTCTGACAATGCTGCTTACTACCTGCCAGGCAATGAGTTTTTGGCAGCAGTGAACGAAACTACACTCAGGATCTCACATGAGAATCACAGTCCTTAGTTATTTGGTTAGAACAATGATGAGTACTCTAAAGGAACAAAGTGAGGTACCAAAGTAAAGTATAGTTGGGGAAATTTTTCTTTTTTGGCCCGGCGGGTGGAGTGCCTGCTGGGAAACCCGGCAGGTTCTTAGTTCCCTGACCAGGGATGGAACCTATGGCCCCTGCAATGGGAGCACAGAGCCTTAAACACTGGACTGCCAGAGAAGTGCTAGAAAATTTAAATGCACCTGAATTGCTTCCCTAGCCCCTAGGAGCAGATTCCCACAGAGATCATTTTTGAAGTATCCTCTTCTTAGTCCTATTTCCCCCCCTCCTTCTTTTGCAAGAACATGAACTTGTTTCCTTCCAGGGACCTGTTTCACCTCCCAAGCCATCTGGGGTCCTGCTCTGGAGTTTCTAATCCTACTTTCCTCTAAAAACTGTCATCTTTGGAGGAACCTGACGAATCAGAGCTACAGAGCCCACAGAGCAGGGTGTGGTGCAAGTGAGGGAACACAGACACAGAGAGGTGATGGGGACTTCTTCCCTCCTGGGCAGTTGACCTGTAAAGCCCATGTGCTGGCCATTTACTACGCTGCTTCCAGACACTCGTGTTTATTTCACCCTCAAGGCATTCTAGTCTAGAAGAAACTATCACAAAAACCATTAAACTTTTTATTTTTTTATTTTTTAGAAACCGTTAAACTTTTGAAGAGGACCCAGGTGGCACAGTGGTGAAGAAGACTGAGGGTCGATGCCTAGGTCAGGAAGATCCCGTGGGGCAGAAAATAGTAACCCATTCCACTCCATAGCAGCATTATTTGTTATTCCCATTCTTGCCTGGGAAATCTCATAGACAGAAGAGCCTGGTGGGCTACAGTCGATGGGGTTATGAAGAGTCGGACATGACTGACCACACACACACACACACAAAGAAAGCCTAAACTTAAGCCTTCTCTCAGTACCTTAGATCCTTGATCACCCCAGGTGATGAACGAGATACCTGATTTTTCTCCACCCCAAACCCCTCCCCAAACTACCCTCTTCAGAGTTCATTCCTGGCTGGGCTATCATAGTACGCAGAGGCCTGGCCCCATTTTTGAGACTCAGATGCTTGTAGCTGAGGCTACCTGTTAGGTAAAACAGAAGTTCTAAGACCCTGAAGGTGGGACGAGAAGCATGGGATCTGAGTTAGACTGCCTGAGTTCCAAGTCCTGCTCCACCATTCACTCACCATGTGGTCTTAGGCAACCTCTCTGAGTTTCAAGTTTCCTCAGTTGTGACTTAGAGATAGTTTTGACTTCAAAGGGTAGATGTAGAATTAGAGAAGGTAATGCAATCATTTGACTCAGCAATTTCACTCCATTTCACCCAAAAGAAATGAAAACACATGTTCACACTAACAGTTGTACATGAATGTTCATAGCAGCATTACTCATAATGGCCCAAAACTGGAAGCAACCCAGATGCCCATCAACTAATGAATGGGTTTTAAATGTGGTGTATCTGTACAATAGACTGTTCGGCCAGTAAAAGTAACAAAGTACTGGTACAGGCTACAACATGGATGACCCTTGAAAACACTGTACTGAGAGAAAGAAGCCAGAAGAAAGAAAGGCTATAAAATCTAATACTGCATTTATATAAAATGTTCAGAATAGGCAAATCTATAGTGACAGAAAGTAGATTAGTGGTTGCCTGGGGCTGGGGAAGTAGGGAGATTGGGGTGTGATAACTACTATGGGGTGTCCTTTTGGGTAACAAAAATATCTAAAATGGATTGTGGTATGGTTGTACAAATTCTGTGAATGTACTAAAACCACTGATTTGTGCATGTTAAACAGATGAATTGCCTGGTATGTGAATTATATTTAAATAAAACTGATACCGAAAAGAAGATGAAGGAGGGAGAGGAGGGGGCAGAGGAGGAAGAGGAGACGGTGATGTACTTTAGAGTAGAGATTAGAGTAGTGCCTGCCACAAGTCAAGCACTCAGCCAATTGTTATCCTGGAATGAAAGGGTCCCTGAGTTCTTGCTTTCTGCAATTTGTACCTGCACCTGTCCTGTGAAAGGTTGCCAGAGCCAAGCTTTTTTTAGGAATGCCAGGAGTGGTAAGTATAATCACTGAGGCTGCAGCCTCCTCAAATTCCTTTCTGCTGAAAGACCCTGTGCCCCTTGAGGGTGACCATGTCTTCTGTAGGTGACACCCCATAACCAATTTTGGTGAAATTGGTGGTACTGTTTAACAGGGGATTTCCTAACAGAAGTATTGGGCCCCTCGACTCACCAAGCTCTTTCTCTTTTATCTCATGAGATTCTGGTTGTTGTTTAGTCACTAAGTCATGTCTGACTCTTTTGCGACCCTATGCACTGTAGATTGCCAGGCTCCTCTGTCCATGGGATTCTCCAGGCAAGAATACTGGAATGAGTTGCCATGTCCTCTTCCACGGGATCTTCCTGACACAAGGATCAAACCTGAGTCTCCTGCATTGGCAGGCTGATTCTTTACCACTGAGCCACTAGGGAAGCCCTGTGAGATTCTTACAGCATTTGAAAGCCCCATACCTACTCTCCTCATATAATGGAGGAAGCAAGCCTGCAGGGATGGGAGCCAGCAGATTTCAAATGGCAGACATTGCTTCTGCAAGAAGAAGCTGGCACCTGTACAGTGGGTCTCATCTGAGATAGTGTGATTCAGGGGCAGTTTTATGGGAGCAAGTGGTGATAGAGGTTGGAGGAGTTAAGATTCCAGCAGCTGAAGAGTTATCATGAGCAGGACTCAGGGCTGGGATGCGAGTGGCGTTGAAGGACTGCATTAGTGGCTCAGTTGTGTCCGACTCTTTGCAGCCCCATGTGCTGTAGCCTGCCCTGCTCTTCCGTCCGTGGGAGTCTCCAGACGAGAATACTGGAGTGGGTTGCCACTCCAGGAGATCTCCCCAACCCAGGGATCAAACCCAGGTCTCCTGCATTGCAGGCAGATTCTTTACCATCTAAGCCACAGGGAAGCCCCCTGGGATGGGGGTAGTTGGGGGAAACAAAAGTGTTAGGGTCCCAGCTGCCAAGCCAGACTGGAGGGCCTGACTCCAAGGCAGGATTACATCCAAAGTCTCTGACCTAGGAGTCCCCAAATAGCCCTGGACCTCCTCTCAAGGCTGGCTGTCCACACGGCAGGGAGTGTGAGCTCTAGGAAAGCAGAGAAGGGTGTCAGTTCCCTGGTGGCACCAGGCCCAGGCATTTCTCTCCAGCTTCCAATGTCTCCTGCCTGCTGGGGAAGGTCAGCCCCATCTCAGAGCACAAGGACTCTCAGAGTGGCTACATCCCCGCCCCCTTAAGCTGGGGCTGGTTTTCTCCAAAAACTTCAGCTCTTCAGAGGAGGAGAAGTGCTCATTCACTGCTGGTGAGAACCTTAAGCTGCTTTGGAAAACAGTTTGGCAGCTTCTTACTACTCAGCATGCTCTTACTGTGAGATTCAGTAATCAAACTCCTGGTATTTATCCAAAGGAGGTGAACACCAACATCCACACAGATGTTGACAGCAGCTTTGTTTATAACTGACAAAACGTGGAGGCAACCAAGATGTCCTTCAGTAGGTGAATGGATAAATAAACTATGGTACCTCCAAACAATGCAATATTCTAATATTATTCCATGCTAAAAAAGAAATGAGCTATCAAGCCATAAAAAGATGTGGAAGAACCTTAAATGCATAGTACTAAGTGAAAGAAGCCAATCTGAAAAGGCTACATACTGTATGATGCCAAAACTATGGAGACACTAAGATCCGTGGTTGCCGGGGGTTATTGTGGGGAATGGGGAAATGACTAAGCAAAGGACAGAGAATTTTTGCATGCATGCCTGCATGCTCAGTTGCTTCACTTGTGTCACAGCAGCTAAACTACTCCGTATAATATTGTAATGGTGGACACATGTCATTATGTGTGTGTGTGTGTTTGCTAAGTCGCTTCAGTCCTGTCCAACTCTTTGCGACCCTATGGACCATGGTGCTCCAGACTCTTCGGTCCATGGGATTCTCCAGACAAGAATACTGGAGTGGGTTGCCTTGCCCCCCTCCAGGCACATGCCATTATACTTTTGTTTAAAGCCATAGAATATACAGCACTAAAGAGTGAACCTCAGTATAAACTGGACTTTGGGTGATAATGACATGGCAGTGTAGGTTCATCAGTTGTAACAAATGGACCACTCTGGTGAGAGATGTTGACGGCAGAACAATTGTGTATGGAGTGAGGATGGGGAGTAAGATGGGAACTCTAAGTGCTTTCCATTCAGCTTTGCTGTGAACCTAAAACTGCTCTAAAATATAAAGTCTATCCAAAAAAAAAAAAAAACCACTACTCCAAACGCTCCAGAACCTTCTCAGAATGGAGAATTTGCCCTCCACGAAGTGATGTGCATGGAGATTTGACAGTCAGACAGAACTGGGTTCACTTCCTGTCTCAGCAGCTTCCCAGCTCTGTTACTCCTTTTCTTTCTAATCACTTCTCATCTAAAATGCAAAAAAGATCATCCATCTCACAGCGGTTGGAAGAATTGAGTGAGACGGTTTAAAAAAGGACACAGATTATTTTTCTCTGTTCGTGAAAGAGAGATACACATTTTGTTGGAAAACTCAGAAGAGAATTTCACAAAGACAAAATCTACCACAATTCTATCCAAAACTGGGATAAAGTCAGGCCCTGAGGGAACAGTTCTCAAGAACCACTGTTTCCCAGCCATTTGATTCTCACAACCGCCTCAAGAAGTTAGGAAAACAAAATGTCCCCATTTCACAGATAAGCAATGAAGTTCAGAAGGCTTAAGTGGATTGCCCACACAATGAGGTGCCAAAATCTGTGGGAGTTTTTGGCTTCTAATCTACTACTTTTCCAAGCTACCTATCAGACACAGCTCGGTACAAATCACAGCTCCACTATTGATTGCTATATGACTTTGGGTAAATGAATTCACCTCTCTGAGCCAAAGTTTCCTCATCTGTGAAATGGTGAGAATAATTATACATGCCTTCTAGGACTGTAAGAAGTGAAAAAGATGTTTTAAACAAGGAAAGTAAAAAGGACATGTTTTAGACCCTTGAGCCCAGGGCTAAGCAGTCAGTAAAATATTAGTCATGGGTGTGTGGAGGCATGGAGCCCAGATTCAAAGCCAAGCTCCACCTCTTGGAGTTGTGCAGCCTTGGGAAAGTCATTTTTCCTCTTTGGGCCTGTTTCCTCATCTGTAAAATGGAAATAAGATCTACCATGTAAGAGTATTAGGAGCCCTTAACAGAGTAGGTCTTCAATGCATAGTAGCTATTAATCACATGAGAAGAAATAATTATAACATGTAAGACTAGTGATATGGTAAATAGAAAAGGCCTTGATGAAATCCTTAGGCTAACGAGTTGGGAAAAACCTTTCCACCCCAAGGAGGGAGAAGCCAAAGGGTCTCGGAGTTCAAAAGTAGAAAATGGAGCAGCTGTTTGGAAGCCCCGAGGGGTAATTTCACCTTGACCCACAAAACCGAAAAGGGGTGTATCTTCCTGTACGGATAAGGATCAGAAGAACAAAGCATGCTATTAATTAAGTCTTGCCTATTTTAAGTTTATGGAATATTTTTCCACTTTAAAGATAAGCTCACAATAAAAGTTCAAAAGGTAAACACAGAGAGGGGGCGGGAGCCAGCCCTGCCTTCTGCTCAGCCCGCCCTGCCAGCCCTTGGTCTTGGAGCTGGGTGGTCTGGTCCCAAAGCCAAATTTCCATGCCCAGGGCCTCCAGCAGTTAGACAGCAGGGAGACCAGAGCCACCCGGAGAGGTGGGGAACCAGCCGTGGTGTCTCCTGGCCCTGTCCCGAATAGGCAGCTTGGACCAAGATAAACCTGGCTGGGTCTCCAGCTTCACAGGAGGGAGTATGGACTTGGCTTTTCTTGGCTTCCCCCAGGAGGATATGAGTCACGGGGAAGTTGCCTGGGACAAGGTCAGAGACAACAAGCGTCTTCCCATCTGGTAGCCATGGGCAAGTCACTTCCTCTCTGTGCTTTTGGCTTCCTCACCTGTAAATGAGGTGGTGAGAACACTCAGCCGCCCAGGGTTGGGATGAGATTTATATAAAGCGAATTTCCAAGAGAGCCTCACGCAGCCATCATCAACACTTCCTACGTATTACCTGTTCTTACTATCTCCCAGACTCTTCCTGTGTTAAGGACACAATTTTTTGGAGTTGGGAACACCAGGGACAGTCTTGACAAGTCATAACCTCTCTTTGAACCCCAGTTTCCTCGTCTGTAAAATAGAGTGGTTGTATAGATGGAGTGAAATGAGGAATGAAAAGGACTTAACATACCCAACAACACTGTAAAGCAGCTGCTGTATCCTTTCCACTCCTTCCCCGTGAGATGGGCAAACTAGGGAAGCAAGAAGAAATGTCATAACCAGCACTTGCACGCCAGTTTACTTGTCAGCTGTCCTTTTAGACTTGAACTTCCCACCATGATGGAAACGTACCATATCTGCACCATCTAACATGGCGACCCCCTGCCACACGTGGCTATTGAACACATGAGATGTGACTAGTACAACTAGGGAAGTAAATTTTCACTAAGTTTTCCTTCACTTAAATAGCCACGCCATATTGGACAATGTTATAGACGAGAAAACTGAAGCTTCAGCAACTGATTCAAAGTCCCAGAGACTGTTAGTGACTGATCATCAGAGACTAGCGTCTAGGTCTGCCCAACTCCCAATCCTCTGTCTGTTTTCCCAATATAGGGCACTGCCTATCACTTTGAGGGCCCCGCAGCACAAAGAAATGGTCCACAAAAATCCAGCGTTGGAACAGAGTGAGACCTGAGTCAAGAAGCCACCAGGAGCAGGGCCTGGAGTGCCTCCTGCACCTTAGAGCAGCGGTCACAGCTGACTGCCACCCTCTGCACCGCCGGCTCGTGTCCACCTGACAAGTGTTTACAGATCATGCAGTGCACACTGACCAGTGCGAGGGGCCCAGGAGACACAGCCGAGAACAGTCTGTCAAGACCCTGTGCTTATGTCCCTCGCAAACCAGTCAGAAAAGACAGACTACAGAGGAGCGAATAATGCATATTTGTAGATTTGTGGATTTTTTTCATTTTTTTTTCAGTAAATAATTGCCAGGTACCTACTAGACACTGGAGATACTGCAGTGAACAAGGTAGAGGTGGTCCCTGCCAACATGGAGATTCTCAATTCTAGTGAGGGGCAGGGGGTGTCAAAGAATGAAAAGAAGAATATACTGTAATCTAATAAAGTACGTCAGGCCAGAAATGTCATACATGCTCTAAAGAATATAAACGAGATGTGGCAGTGGCTTCCTTTCTTCCTTTAGAAGGGAAGCCAAGGAAGTATTTAAGCCCAACCCCAAGAAATGAGAAAGATCCAGCCATTCAGTGAACGCAGGGAAAAGCATCCTAGGCAAAGGGAACAGCATATGCGACGGCCCTGAGCCAGGCCCTCTATTAAGCATTACGCATGGGGTATTTCTCCAAACCAGCCCCCCACCCAGGTACATGCACTTATTATCATAACTACTGGATAACAAGGCTCAAAGAGGAAGAGGGACTCCCTTAACACCTATATCCCTTAACTAAGTGGCAGAGATGGGCTAGAAAGCAAGCTCATATTATCATCAAAGTCCATTCCTTGATCATGAACCTCAGCCCCTTTGTCCTTCTTCTAGGAAAGACAGACATCAGCAAGATCATGGGAGCAGGTGGCAGATACCTCCAGATGGGTGAAGGGATATCCTGGCCCCACAGCCTAAGCCGCAAGCACAGCCAACATCATCAGGACTGCTTCGCAGGTCCACACCATGCAGACTGTCACTGCCTGGTCATAGAGCCAGATCCCAGACTTAAGCTGTGATTATCTTGTCACTGTCAACGAGAGGTTCAGCCACAGCCATTAAGGAATGCCCAGGCTAGTTCTCCATTCCCCTTTCCTTGAGAGGGAATCACGGAGGCATGAAGACACATGGGAGAGAGGAATAGGGGAAAAAGGAATAACAACACAATAGTAACAAAAATAGCAAAAACTTGTACCAGACTTCCTGTGTGCCAGGCACTCTTCCAAGTGCTTCGAGTACACTAGAGTGTTTTATCTTCAGAACAACACTGTAACATCACCCCCATTTTGCAGATGAGGAAACTGTGGCCTAGGGTGGTTTTTTTTTTCAGCCACATCTTGAGGCCTGTGGGATCTTAGTTCCCTCATTGGGGATGGAACCCACGCCCCCTACAGTGGAAGTGCAAATTTATTCTTTTTTAAAAAAATTTATTCAGATTCATTATTAACCACTGGACCACCAGGGAAATCCCCAGAGGATCTTATAACTTACCCAAAAAGATACAGCTTGTAAGTGGCAGAGCTGAGATTTGAAACCTGGTGGCTGACTCCTGAGCTCATACTTAAAAAAAACACACCAAAACTTCTATCATAAAATAAGAAAAACTGAAAAATACCCTGGCATAAATGTACAACTAAGTGAGAGACAAACAACCTTGTAACTACCACATGGATCAAGAAATAGAACTTTGAGGGACTTCACTGGTGGTCCACGGCTGAGACTCCTTGGGCCCAGTGCGTGTCCGGGTTTGATCCCTGGTCAGGGAACTAGATTCCTCATGCTGCAGCTAAGACCCAGAGCAACCAAATAAATAAATAAGTATTTTTGAAAAAATAGAAGTTTGTCAGACTCCCCAGAAGCCCCTCTCTGTGCACTGTCCCAATCATAGTCCCTTCCCTCTCTCTCCCTAAGTGTGTTATTTGGGCAGTCATGTCCGACTCTTTGCGACTCCATGGACTCTGCTAGCACCCCTCTAGGCTCCTCTGCCCATGGAATTTCCCAGGCAAGAATACTGGAGTGGGTTGCCATTTCCTTTTCCAAGGGATCTTCCCCACCCAGGGATTGAACACACATCTGCATTGCAGGCAGATTCTTCACTGTCTGACCCACCAAGGAAGCCCGATCACAGTCCCCCTACCGGACTCTTTCTCCCTAAAAGGAACCACTATTCAGACTTTTATAGGAATAATTCTCTTCTGTTTATGCTTTTTTTTTTTTTTCCAACTCAAGTGCACATCTCTAAACACTGTCATTTATTTAGGCCCACTTAAAAAAAACCAAAAACTTGACAACTTTTAAGTCTCTTTTCATCTACAAGTCCTCCGTCCATCCCTTTCTTTTTCTTGTAATTTATATGTTGAAGCTTTTGAGCCCTTTGACCTGTGAAGCTTCCCAGGTCTGAATTTTGCTGATGGAATACTCATGGTATGTCTCAACGTGTTCTTCCGTACTCCGAATTTCCTGCCACTTGCCTGCTGGAGCTAGAGGCACACTCCGGCTTGGGTTCTTTCCTCTCAGCAACACCCCCAACGGGTGTGTTCTTCTATTAAGGGCACAGGATGTCTGTTTTTCTCCGTCTTTTGGTCAGAACAAGACTCTCAACCATGTTGCTATAAGAGTGCTTCCTGGCAGCCCCTGGCTGCCCCCGAGCTGCCCTGTGAATTTGTTCCATGCTCTGGACCCATCTGTTAAATATGAGCCCTTTCTAAGCACCAGGTATTCTGTTGCCGTGGGCCTGGCTCACACAAGGAAGCTGCCCCTCATAAGTCCCCCCGAGCCCTGTCCCAGTCACACTCCACCCTCCAAGGTCTGGGTGGGATCAGGCCTTGCCTCTCTGACCAGCATCATCTCTGCTTCTTCCTCCAGCCCTGTACACCAGCCAAGTGGAATTCTGCTTCATTTCCCGAAGAAGCCACACTCTCTCTTATCCCTGGGCCTTTGCTTCTGCTGTTCCCTTAACTAGAAACACTCCACTCCTCACCTCAATTCCTCTGACTCAGCACAGCTGATCCTTCAGGTCCTAGCAACCCTGTCCCTTCTGCCCCACCAGATTGGTGGGTAGATTCTAGTGCAATCACTTCTCCTAGGCTAACCTCATAAGTGAGCTGGTAAATAGCACGTCTACCAGTACATTAGCCTTGTCTGCCTTCTTATTCGTTTCCCCTACTAGAGTTTGAGCTTCTAGGACTCAGGCAGAGGACCTGGTGCAGACTAGGTGCTCAATAAAAATCGGTTGAATGCATGCTTGAATGAGCGAATGAACTGGACTTTACAGGTACAAGGAGGCAAATCCAGGCTAAGTTTCAGACCTCACAGACAATGAGAACTCTTCTAAGATGACACACCTGCCTGGGGAGAAGATATAGAAAGAGTTCCTGCCTGAGACAAGGTTCATCTAGGAAAATGAGCCTCGGTTCTTGGAAAGGAAGAGAACCTCTTCTTCAAATGATCTTGTTAGGCATACCTAGATATACAACAAGTTCAAGGGGTTTCAGCATTGGAGGAGGCAGAAGCCCCACCTCTGGGTTTCCCCTGGTCCTGGGCATGAGGGCTCCTTTGAACAGTGGCCTGACACCTTCTCAAGTCCGTTTATCATAGCTGCTGTGTCTGTGACTCTAGCAAACCACAGAACTGAGGACAGACACCCTAACTCTGTTTTCTCCCTGTGGTGCCCTCAAGGGCTCATCCCTGTCAGCTGTCAGGGATGCCCCCCAGACACACTCTTTCTACAAGTGGCTCTGGGCCATTGGATTTCTGAAACAGTGTGGATCTGGAGTCTCTGGGCAGAGCTGGGTACAGGAGCAGGCAAGGCTGCAGATCTGCCCACCAGCACACAAAGCCAAGGGCTTAGTCTCAGAATTGGATTATTCCAGAGAATTTGGAGCTCCCAGCCCCCCTGGCTCTGGGGATTTGGGGATTACCCAGGCCTCTAGGAGGTGGAGCCCAGGTGAGCCCACCATCCTTTAATGGATCTGATAACACGGATCCTCTCTGTGTGTCTACAGAAAGGCAGGGGATTGTTTACTTACCTTGCGCTTCCAGCCTGCAGCCCACAGCCTCCATCAGCTACGTCCCATGTGTCTGGGATGCTCAGCCGTGTTATTCCCATTGAGGTTCTGAGGGCATCAGCATCCCCTGGAGCTTGTGAGAGATGCAAATTCACGAAGTGTGTCCCAAACACTGGATCTGAATCATTGGGTTGGGGGTGCCTAATAAACCCTCCAGGTACTCCTGATGAGCAAACTCAAGTTTGAGAACCCCTGGCTTGGAGTCCATGGGTCCATCCCACACTCCAGTCAGATTATGCCTCAAGCCTATCAAAAGATTCTGGGCAACTTCTGCCCACAAACTTCTCCTTCAGACTTCTTTAAGCCTTCAATTATAGAAATTAATGACAGTGATTACAGTGGAACCTGCTTAATAATGCCACCTTGCACTATTTCGAGGTCTCTGGAGGTGGGCACTGCAATACCCCAAGATCATTTACAGTGGACTTTATTATCCCCTTACTGCACATGAGGAAACTGAGGTTCAGAGAGGAGATGTGGCTGGCCCAAAGTCACACAATGAGCATAATAAATCCAGGACCCAACACTATCCTGCTTCTCGCTTGGCGGAGAGAATGAAGGCTGCTTCTACCTCTGTCTCTTCACACACACTGGGATTTCCTCCTGGGCAAAAACCGTGTTATCACTTCCTCAGGAAAGCCTCTCCTGACCTCCCGGGAGAGTAGTCCGGACCTCCTTATTCTACCCCACCGAAGGTCCCTGCATTTTTCCTTAAAAGCAGGATTACAACTTGTAATCACATATGGATGTGATTATCTCCTGTCGTCTCCCCAACCAGTGTGAAAGCTCCAGGGAGGCGGGAAGTGAGGCAGAGTCAGGGCTTGCACAAGCCATATCCAGTCTCCTTTCCTTACAGAACTTGACTCGAGCAGCGGAGAGTCCAGCTACATATGTATATGCCCCAGTCTCCCTTTCAGTTAAAGGTGCCAGGTTCTGGCTTCTGAGATGAGTGTGGAAGAGTCTGGGGACCTCATGGAACTCAACACAAGGGGAGTGCAGGGAGGTTTTTCAGCCAGTTCCCTGTGTGCAGCTGGTACTGAGGAAATGCATGTATCCATCTAACCAGGCAGGAGAAGCAAAGAACCCCCAGAGTCGCCTTCCTCTTGGAAATATTTTTATTGGTTCTGAGATAACAGGGCTGAGGCGAGCTGGAACGGGCACAGAGCTAAGGAAGGTGGTAAGAGGCTCTGCCCTGGGGCAGACATGCTGTGTGGGCCCCCCCACCCCAGCCAGCGGCGGCTGGGTCCGTGGCACTCGGCGCCCGGCCTGACCTCTGCCGGCCTGGCATGGTGGCCTCCTCGTTGGCGGGCGCCCCCCCTTTCCAGTTGCAGGAGTCGTGAGTCTTTTTCACAGTGCGGAGGGGTGGGGGTCCGGGGTGGGCACCTCCCCGGGGTGCAGGCAGGCCCCGTCCGCCAGTACATCCTGGGCTCTGGGCAGCGGCGGCGGCGGCGGCGGCGGCGGCGGCGGCGGCAGGGTGAGGCGAGCTCATGCTCTTCGTCTCCCGCCCCGCGGAGCTTGGCGGTCCTGGAGGGGCCCTGGCGGCCTCAGCGGGACATCATCCGGACAAACTCTGCGGTGCGGGAGGGGCGGGGGGACGGGCGCGGGTGGGGAGAAAGCAGCAGTCAGGGTCCAGGACACTGCCCCCCACCTTCCTCAGATCGATGCCTCCCTCCCCGTCTGTGACCACCGCCTCTGACCGGTGCTGGTCCCCTGTGTCCATCCGGCATTTTTTTTTTTTGGTCTCGCCCACCACGTGGCATGCAGGATCTTAGTTCCCCGACCAGGGATTGAATCCAGGCTCCCTGCAGTGGGAGCATGGAATCCTAGCCACCCGGATCGCCAGGGAAGTCCCCATCTTCCAACCCCTCTTCTTTGCAGCAGCCAGCAGGATCTTTCTATCTGTAGATGTGACCCCTTTGAAACCTCTCCCAGTCCCCACAGGACAATGGGCACAACCCCAAGGCCTTCCTGTTCTGGCCCCAGCTGACAGCTCCAGCCTCACCTGTAACTACACACCCCGCACCACGAATCCCAGATCCGGGTGTCAGCACTTCAGATGGAGCTGACTCCCTGCTCCTCTCCCCGTCTTAGCTTTCCTGCAACCCGTCCTGCTCCCTTCTCTTTTAACTAGACTTTGTGTTTTAGAGCAGTTTTAGGTTCACACCAAAAGTGAGCAGGAAGTCCAGATTTTTCCATCTACCCCCTGCCTCTACACACACACACACACACACACACACACTCACAGAGCCTCCTCCATCACCAACATCCCCGAGCAGAGTAGGATGTTGCTTATAGATGAACCTATGCTGACTCATCATTATTACCCCATGTCCATGGTTACATTAGGATTTATTCTTGGTGTTGGAGACTCTCTGTGTGTGCATGTGCTAAGTCGCTTCAGTCGTGTCCAACTCTGTATGACCCTATGGACTGTAGTCCCCCAGGCTTCTCTGTCCATGAGGATTCTCCAGGCAAGAATACTGGAGTGGGTTGCCATGCCCTCCTCCAGGGGATCTTCCCCAACCAGGGATCGAACCTGCGTCTCTGAGTCTCCTGCATTAGCAAGCAGGTTCTTTACCACTAGCACCACCTGGGAAGGCCTGGAGGCTCTGTGGGTTTGGACAAATGTCATGTATCCCTATTATAGTATCACACAGAATAGTTTTACTTGCCTAAAAATCCTCTGTGTTCCCCCTATTCATCCCTCCTGCCATGAGCAACTCCCGGCAACCACTGATCTTTGCACTGTCTCCGGTCTCCATAGTTTTGCCCTTCCCTGAATGTCATATTGTTGGAATCACAGAGTACGCAACCTTTTCAGATTTTCTTTCGCTTACTGTGCTTTTAAGTTTCTTCCATGTCTTTTCATCACCAGATAGCACTTTTCTTTTACAGTGCTGCATAATATTCCATTGCCTGGGTATACCATGGTTTTATTTATGTATTCACCTAGTGAAGGGCATATTGGTTGTTTCCAAATTTTGGCAATTATAAGTACATCTGTTTGTAGGTTTTCGTGTAGATATGAATTTTCAATTCCATGGGGCAAATATCTCTTCCTTCTTTTTCACCTGGTGACTCCTACTTGTCTCTTAGGGCTCTGCTTACTTACAGCCTCCTCCAGGAAGTCTTCCTTAATCCTTGCCACTTTGGCAAAGGTGCCCCCACTGTATGCAACAGCCTGCTGTACTTCCCCCATAATGGCATGGACTATACTGTCGGCTTCTCTTTTCCTTGCTGGTCATGGCCTCCTCAAGGTGGGGATCAAGTCTTGGCACACAGCTGGTGTACAACACATGCAGGTAGAATGAATGGGAGATACTGGGCTTTCAGGAAAGAGCTGTCATCTGTGGGGGTTACTACCTGGACACGGGGTACCTGAAATGTTCAGCTCTGGTGGTAGCCCAGCCTTTGGTAGCCAAGCCTCTCCACTGCTACACTCTCCTGACCTAAAAGATCAAGATGAAGATCTGGGACCTTGAAGGCCCCAGAAAAGGCCTCGCAGCCTTTGGGTTCTGGACGTATTCACAGTCTAGCTCATGTTTATCTTGCCTTTCTGCTCAGCACGCAAGTTTATGGAGTGTAGAATCAGTGTTTTGCGGTGTTTTTTTCCCCCTGTATCCCATGGTGCCTCGGATGGTGTCATGGACAGTGTAATGTATGGAATGGCTGAGATTCTAGGCCTTGAGTTTATGACCCAGCACTGCTTCTCTGTAAGAGAAGCAAGTCATATCACTTCTTTGAGGCTCAGTTTACTCAATTGTAACGTGAGGTAATAATTGTGCAGTCCCTGGAGTCATTGTAAAATTAAATGGGATAATACAGGTACAGTTACTTAGTACAGTGACTGGTGCATGATAAATGTTCAGTTCAGGTCAGTCGCTCAGTCGTGCCTGACTCTTTGCGACCGCATGGGCTGCAGCACGCCAGGCTTCCCTGTCCTTCACCAACTCCTGGAGCTTGCTCAAACTCATGTCCATTGAGTCGGTGATGTCATCCAACCACCTCATCCTCTGGCATCCCCTTCTCCTCCTGCCTTCAACCTTTCCCAGCATCAGGATCTTTTCCAATGAGTCATTTCTTCACATCACGTGCTCAAAGTATTGGAGTTTCAGTTTTAGCATCAGTCCTTCCAATGAATATTCAGGACTGATCTCCTTTAGGATGGACTGGTTGGATCTCCTTACAGTCCAAGGGACTCTCAAGAGTCTTCTCCAACACCACAGTTCAAAAGCATCAATTCTTTGGCACTCCGCTTTCTTTGTGATCCAACTCTCATATCCATATGTGACTACTGGAAAATCCATAGCTTTGAATAGATGGACCTTTATAGGCAATGTCTCTGCTTTTTAATATGCTGTCTAGGTTGGTCATAGATTTTCTTCCAAGGAACAAGCGTCTTTTAATTTCATGGCTACAGTAACCATCTGCAGTGATTTTGGAACCCAAGAAAAGAAAGTCTGTCACTGTTTCCATTGTTTCCACATCTATTTGCCATGAAGTGATAGGACCGGATGCCATGATCTTCGTTTTTTGAATGTTGAATTTTAAGCCAACGTTTTCACTCTCCTCTTTCACTTTCATCAAGAGGCTCTTTAGTTTCTGCCATAAGGATGGCATCATCTGTGTATCTGAGGTTGTGGATAATTCTCCTGGAAATCTTGATTCCAGCTTGAACTTTATCCAGCCTGGCATTTCGCATGATGTACTCTGCTTAGAAGTTAAATAAACAGGGTGACAATATACAGCCTTGATGTACTGTTTCCCCAATTTGGAACCAATCTCTTGTTCCATGTCCAGCTCTAACTGTTGCTCCTTGACCTGCATACAGATTTCTCAGGAGGCAGGTCAGGTGGTCTGGTGTTCCCATCTCTTTAAGAATTTTTCAGTTTGTTGTAATCCACACAGTCAAAGGCTTTGGCATAGTCAATAAAGCAGAAATAGATGTTTTTCTGGAACTCTTTTGCTTTTTCCATGATCCAACAGATGTTGGCAATTTGATCTCTGGTTCCTCTGCCTTTTCTAAATCCAGCTTGAACATCTAGAAGTTCATGGTTCATCTACTATTGAAGCCTGGCTTGGAGAATTTTGAGCATTACTTTGCTAGTGTGTTGAGATGAGTGTAATTGTGTGGTAGTTTGAGCATTCTTTGGCATTATCTTTCTTTGGGATTGGAATGAAAACTGACCTTTTCCAGTCCTGTGGCCACTGCTGAGTTTTCCAGATTTGCTAGCATATTGAATGCAGCACTTTCACAGCATCATCTTTCAGGATTTGAAATAGCTCAACTGGAATTCCATCACCCCCACTAGTTTTGTTCATAGTGATGCTTCTTAAGGCCCACTTGACTTCACACACCAGGATGTCTGGCTCTAAGTGAATGATCACACCATTGTGGTTATCTGGGGCATGGAGACCTTTTTTGAATAGTTCTTCTGTGTATTCTTGCCACTTCTTCTTAATATCTCTTGCTTCTGTTAGTATCTAACAGAACATGTGCCCATCTTTGCATCAAATGTTCCCTTGGGATCTCTAATTTTCTTTAAGAGATCTCTAGTGTTTCCTGTTCTATTATTTTCCTATATTTCTTTGCATTGATCACTGAGAAAAGCGTTCTTATCTCTCCTTGCTATTCTCTGGAACTCTGCATTCAAATGGGTGTATCTTTCCTTTTCTCCTTTGCCTTTTTGCTTCTCTTTTCTCAACTATTTGTAAGGCCTCCTCAGACAACCATTTTACTTTTTTGCATTTCTTTTTCTTGAGAATGGTCTTGATCACTACCTCCTATACAATGTCACGAACCTCTGTCCATAGTTCTTCAGGCACTCTGTCTATCTGATCTAATCCCTTGAATCTATTTGTCACTTCCACTATATAATCGTAAGGGATCTGATTTACATCATACCTGAATGGTCTAGTGGTTTACCCTACTTTCTTCAATGTAAGTCTGAATTTTGCAATAAGGAGTTCATGACCTGAGCCACAGTCAGCTCCCAGTCTTGTTTTTGCTGACTGCATAGAGCATGTGCAGTTAGAGATGATCACTAATTATGATTATTACTATTTTAAAAACACTTTTACTGAGCATTCACTATCTATCAGGTACTGAGTTCTGTGAGAATCTCAGAGATAAAGAAAGTAGGGTTCCTCTTTTCTCCGAAAGTTCAGAATTCAGTGGAGATATAACTAGCACTTAGGGGCCGGTGTGAAGAACGAGGGTAAGCCTGAGGTGCTCTGAAAGCCCAGAAAAGAGGAAGCTCAGTCTGGGGACCGAGGGAAGTGGCCCCACTGCTGGGTCTTAAAGATGGAATAGACTTTAACCCCAGGGAAGAATAGAATACAGGCATCCTGACGAAAAGAATAGTGTAATCAAATGAGAGCTTGGCAGGCTTTCGGATCACCTGGGGGTTTAAGGCGGCGTGTGAGTGAAGGAATGGCGAAAGCCGTGGCCAGAGAGGCGAGTCGTGGACAGATGTTAAGGGGTCCGAGTGTCAGGTTGAGGAATGTGGTGCTCAGAAAATACCTCCATGGATGGATACAGGAGAAGGTGGGCCAATAGACATGGAACACGGTGGGTGCGGGCAGAGGGACAGGAGTGGATAGATGGATGACTAGATGGATACAGATGGGGAAAGGACTGTGCACACAACTGACAGACCCATGGAAGTACGGGTGGAGATACAGACGGATGGGTAGAGAATAAATGGGTGAATGAAGGTTGGGAACTGCAGATGCATGGATAGACGGGAGGGGGTATACGGGTAGATGGAGGCACGGGTGAATGTTCAGAATGAATAGATGCCTGGATGGGTAGGTAAGGCCATAGGTAAACGATTCTATGGATAATGATCTGGAGATCCGTTAGCGGATAAATAGGCACCTGGACAGAAAAAGAGACAGATGGATGAACACATGGAAAGAGAGGTCTGGAAAGATGGATGGATGAGTGGGTGTAGGAATAGACGATGGATTAGGGGGGTGGAAGGATGGAAGGGTAAGGGGATGGCAAGTTGGGGCGGGTTGATGACCGCATGGTGGACCCACATGTGGAGGGATGCTCTCTGTGGATGCCCACTCCTGTCTTGGTTCTTCTTCCACTCTCAAGACCCACCTACCTTCAAAGTCCACTCGTCCATCCCCATTGAGGTCCACATCCCGGATAATCTCTTCTATGTCTCGGTGTCCCACCTGATGACCCAGGAGTTTCCTCATGGCCTCTCGTAACTCACTGGTGCTTATCTCCCCATCACCGTTGGTGTCAAACTAGAGAGGGCACGGAGGAGGAAAGAGTAGCTACAACAGGAAGACTGTCAGAAGCAGATCCCAAGGTTGAACCCCTTCTTCAGCATCATTGTCCCCCCCCAGCCCTTCCCCAGAGCGCCTCTCTGTCCAAGCTTCTTCCCCTGGGGTGGGATCCAGAGGTCCAGTTTCCTTTCAGGTTGGGAATTCTAACAAGTCCCCCTGCCCCTGCCTGTCCGCTGTCCACCACTTACCTCTCGGAAAGCATCTCGCAGTTCCTTTACTCCAATCATATCTGCTGTTTCCGCCAGGAGTTTAGGTCCCATTAGCTCCACAAAGTCATCAAAATCCACGTGGCCACCCACTGGGGACAGAGGAACAGGCTGGGTCATCCATCTAACCACCACCCACCTCCAACTAGACAACCGACCGGGGAAGCTGTCAGCCCTCCCCTGACCTTCCCAGCGACAGGCCGAGGGTAAAAGCAGAGGCCGAATGAGGACAGAGAAGAGACCACGGACAGGGGGGTTATCACAAAAGAGCTCAGAGGAGTAGCCGGGGGCTAACTAAGGGAACAAGTCAGGAACTGGACAAGCGTACACAGGGGAGAAAGAAACATGAGGTCACAGAGATAGGCAAAGAATTTCAGAGCAGGAGAGAGACAGAGACAAACATGCAGAAAGGCAGAGAGGGGAGCAGGAGTCGTGAGCGCCTGGCCCGCGTGCCCACTTGCCCCCCTCTCTCCCTCACTGTGCAAGTGGAACTCACCTTCCAACCAGCCTTCAGAGGGTGGAAATACAGGAGACCTGCCCCCGGGGCCTGCTCACAACACTTTCAGCCAGTGACTGAGCTTGGGGGATAAATACCCAGCCCGAGAGATAGCTCCATGGTGGGCCTTCGACACCAGCACCCTGAGCTCCATCACCCACAGTGGCAGCTCCTCGAGTGCCTTCTCCCTTGGCGCCCTGTCTTCACCCTCCTGCCTCCCTAATCTCTATAGACTCTGTCCTTCCCCTTCTAAGTAAACTCCACACTCAAACCGTTGTCTCCTGGTCTGCTCCTGGGAGGACCCAAAGGGAGACAGAGAAAAACATAATAATGATAGTGTCCTCTGTTCAACTCTTACTGAGTGCTAGGTATCGATTATTGGGCTGTTCAGAATATTACAGCCCAACAGTGTCTAGGGACTTCTTTCCTGGTGGTCCAGTGGTTGGGAGTCCCGCCGGCCAATACAGGGGACACGATCCCTGGTCTGGGAAGGTCCCACCTGCCATGGGGCCACTGAGCCCGTGCACCACAACTGCTGAAGCTCGCACTCTAGAGCCCATGCTCTGCACAAGAGAAGCCACCGCGATGAGAAGCCCACACATCGTAACCAGAAAGTAGCCCCTGCTAAAGGCAACTGGAGAGAGTCCGCGCGTAGCAACAAAGACCCAACACAGCCAAAATAAATTAATTAATTTAAAAAAATAAAATATGTCCCCTAAAGAGAAACAGGCTCACGGATACAGAAAACAAACCAGCAGTCACCAGTGAGGAGAAGGGGGGTTGGGGGAAGGGCAACATAGAGGCTGGGGATTAAGAGACGTCAGCTACTCTGTGTAAAATCAAAAAGCCACGGGGATATATTGTGCAGCACAGGGAACAAAGCCAACATTTTACAATAACTTTAAATACAGTCTAATCTGTAAAAACTTTGAATCCCTATGTTGTACACCTGAAACGAATATAATACTATAAATCAACCATAAGGTGAAGGTGAAGTCGTTCAGTCGTGTCTGACTCTTTGCGACCCCACAGGCTGTAGCCTACCAGGCTCTTCCATCCATGGGATTTTCCAGGCAAGAGTACTGGAGTGGGTTGCCATTTCCTTCTCCAAACAAAGATACTTCAACTCAAAAAAAAAAAAAAAAAAAGAAATGCCCAGAATAGGCAAATCTGCTTAGACAAAATGTAGATTAGTGGTTGTCCAGGGCTGGGGAGGGACTTGGGGGTGATGGCAAAGTGGTATAGGACTTCTTTGGTGGAGGGGGCATGAAAATATTTTAAAGTTGATTGGGGTGATGGTTGCGCAACTCTGAATATACTAAAAGACACTGAATTTTATCCTTTAATTCCCCAACCAGGGATCAAACCCATGCCCCCTGCAGTGTGGATAAGAGTCCTAACCACTGGACCACCACAGAAGTCCCTGAAGGGAATGCTTTAAGTGAGTCACCTGTATGATATATGAATTATATCTCAATAAAGCTGTTTCCTCCAAAAATAAATGAATAAATAAGCCAAGAAAAATAATAAATAAATAAGCAAACATACCCCCAGTTAACTCCCCATTCCACCCCTCATTTTACAGGTGAAGAAACTGAGGTACAGGGAGGGTAAGCGGTTTGCCTGCAGGTCACAGAGCTAGGAAGAAGGGGGAGCTCAGAACTTGAACCCCGGCAGAGGACAGCGAGGGCGAGGTCCGGGAGGGAACGGGGTGCCTGGCAGCGGGACTCACGGTTCATGTTGATCTGCTGAGACAGCTCGATGAGCTCCATCTCGGTGGGCATGTAGCCCATGGTGCGCATACAGTTACCCAGGTCCCGGCAGTTGATGTAGCCATCCTTGTCCTTGTCAAATTCTCTGAAGGCCTCCCTGAGCTCTGGGGAAGAGAAGGAAGGTGGACGTGGTGCGGAAGGAGGACCAGCAGAGCCTCCAGGGTAGAGGCGGCCCCGAGGGGCCCATCGACTCATGCATTCCTCCAACGCCGGCTCCCCAGAGGATGCCCAGCCCTGCACCACACCCTGTTCGCAGGAGGCAGAGACGTCTCTGGCCCTCTTCCCACCCACCTCCCTCCCCTCATCTTCCTGGATGGCTGAGGAACACCCTCCGCTAAGAGGCCAGGTCTCACCTTCAATCTCCTCTGGCCGCAGAGATCTGTCCTGAAACAAAAGAACATGTGCCATTAGCAGCCGGGAGCGGCCCGGAAGTCATCCAGTGCCCAGCTGAGGGCCATCCCAGTGGCAGCAGGCACTGGCTGAGGGTGATGGGCAGCAGCGGAGGTGTGCCTGGACCATGTCCTGGAGGGGAAAAGTGCAGCCCCACCTGTCCCACACACATGGGAGAGGTCAGGGAGCCAGAAGCCCCTTCCAACCTGGGCCCAGAACCTCTGCATCCATAACCCCTTAGTCCAGACACAAATATGTGGTCAGGGAGCAGAGCTGATCTGGAGGCCAAAACCTGTAAATAAAATAGGGTTATTGGGAGGATCCCAACAGGCAGTAGAGGACTCTACCCAGTGAAACCAGGAGCTTCCCCAGTGGCTCAGCTGGTAAAGAACCCGCCTGCCAGTGCAGGGACACGAGACGCTGGTTCAGTCCTTGGATCGGGAAGATCCCCTGGAGAAGGAAATGGCAACCCATTCCAATATTCTTGCCTGGAAAATTCTACGGTCAGCGGAGCCTGGAGGGCTACAGTCCATGCGATCGCAAAGAGTCGGACACGATTGAGCGTGCACACACACACACCCAAGAAAACCAGGAAGAGTGGGGGAGAAGGGGGGCTGAGGGGGGCAATGGGAGAAGCAAGAGGCTGGGAGAAAGAAAGCAGGGTCCAGACAGGCGCGCAAGAGGGAGGACAAGAAGGGGCAGAGGGAGTGGAGGCAGGACTAGGGCTGCGCCCTGCTTCCTGGGCACGGCCCCACCTTCTCCAGTTGGGCCCCCATCGCAGACCTCGCCCCGTCACAGGACACAGCACAGGACCCTGGGGGCTGCCAGTGCCTCTGGCGGCTGCCAGGGTCCAAGGCACACGTCTCCAGCCTCAAGCAGTGCCCAGGTCTCCTTGGGGAGTCAAGGAAGTCCCAGGGTGAGGCATCCGAACAGATGGCAGAGAAGTCTCCAAAGAGCGGGCCCAGAGGGAGCAGGGGGCAGGCTCCGGCTGGTGACGTGCCAGCTGCCCCAGGCCTGCCCAGGAGGGAAACAGACTGGCATGAAATGGATGCGGTGCCCAGCTGGAGATGCTTAGAAGGCTCCAAAACTGGTCCATGGTGCTCATCCTGCCCATATGTCACAGCTCCCTGCCCAAAGGGGCAGGGTGTACCCGCCCTGAGGAAGCGCACACCAGGCGTGAGTAAACCAGTCAGGGACACAGACATGTGGGCATGCCATAGCTGTGCACACAGGCTCTCCTAGCCCCCTGGGCCATGGCAGGTGAGAGGTTGCTGCCCACCTGCTCCGAACTGGCCCCAGGGCAAGGGATCCCAGTGCCAGAAAACCCAGGAATCTTCTAGAAAGGGGCTGTTGAGCAACATTTTGCAGGACCACCAGCTGCACAGGAAGGACTCGGCTCTTGGAAGGGGCCATACATGGCAGGACCATGCTGAGAGTGTGCATGAGCTTGGCACAAGTAGTGTGCAGGCTCCCAGGGCCTGCCAGCAGCATTTCTGGCTGAAGCTGCCTGTCTCTGTGAGATGACTGGAAGGACTTCCACTTAAAAAGCCTGTCACCATGCACAGGGAGGGGTTGTCACTCTTCTCTAACGCCTGCCCATTCCTACCTCTATCACCCACTAGCTATTCTTAGTCAGACTGGGATCTTGAGTGACCACAAAGGGTGCTTTTCACAATGCTCCCCGTAAGAGAAAGCGTCAGCAAGAATACGCATGTACCCACATGCAGGGCATGCTCACTGGGACAGGCGACAAGTCCCTTCCCACCCTGCAGCCTCTCACATCTCCAGGATCAGCTCTGCAGCCCCCTCTCTGCTTCTTGTAAACCCAGAACCAGGGTGCAGAAAAGCCAATACCCATTCATGTGCCTGTGGCCGGAGCTGGTCCAGCTGAGTCCTGGTGGCTGGTCCCTGAATCACACGCTCCCCAGGGCAGAGTGGCAGGGGATGTGGGGCAGAGCCAGGGATGCTCACTGACATGACAGGGAAACCATGAACACCAATTCAGGGAGTCAGGTGGGAACAGAGCCCACCACAGCCCTCACTCCCCAGCTTATGCAGTTGAGGGATGAATTTGGCCTCTAAAGTCAGATGGACTCAAGGACAAAGCCCGGATCTGCTGCTTCCTAGATGTAGGACCATGGACAGGTCACTTCCACTGTATGAGCCACAGATTCCTCATCTGTAAAATGGGTTAATACCAGAAACTACCTTACAGGGTCTTTGTTAGCATCTGTGAGGCAAGATACATAAAGTGTTTAGCAGGTGGCATTCAATAAACCCCGGAGAAGGAAATGACAATCCACTCCAGTATTCTTCCCTGGGAAATACCATGGACAGAGGAGCCTGGCGGGCTACAGTCCATCAGGTCGCAAAAGTTGGACACAACTTAGCAACTCAACCACCACCATTCAATAAACCTACCGATGTTTGAATCTGTAACATCATCAATACCCTCCTCTCTGTGACTGTTCAGATATGTACAAGAGGCCCTCCAAGGCAGTGGCCACATGTGACTATTTAAATTGGAATTGGAATCAGAGAAAATTAATAATCCACTTCCTCAGTTGCACTAGCCACATTTCAAGAGCTAGTGGCTACTGGAGAGGGCCGTACTAATTGGAAAAAAATGTTTCTATCATCATAGAAAGTTCTAGTGGTTGGTGCTGTGTATTCAGTACTGTTGTTCAGAACACAGGGGGCCCCTGACGCAGGCTCCCTGAGTCTGAATCCTACCACTAATGCCCACCAGCTGTTACTGTGAATATGTTACATGCTCCAACTCAATTTCTTCATCTGCAGATGAGGAGGATAATAGTACCTACCTCTTGGGGTTGCTCTGAGGCTTAAGCACCAAAGCACTGAGCACAGTGCCTGCATATATTAAGTGCTCAAAAAAAAAAAACCAACCCAAACCCCAAACAATACCATAGCTGCTATTATTATTTTTTTGCTGGTGGATGTGGACTCACCAGGGCTCTGCAGCCATAAGTGGGAAATTCTGGGGGTCAGGTTCACAAGTTGAGGGTGTGAGGTGCATCTGCAGGGGGATGCACACCGCTGTGTACAGAGCCCCTTTTCTTCTCAGCACCTCCTTCCTCATGCCCCGTGAAGCCAAGTCGAATGCGGCTCCACCAGGGCCAACTTACGTACAGGCTGCCTGTTCTCCGCGAAGCCCTTACGCAGGAAGATGCAGGCTGGGCCCAGCAGGTTGTGCATGACCGCGCAGTTCTGAGCCAGCATCAGGAGTGGTCCGGGGAGCTCGCTGCTGGCCGCCAGGCCCTCCTCGCTTGTCTGCACCACCGTGTAGCTGGTCTCCTCCTGGCGCATCTTCAGCCAGCACCAAGCAAATACAAAACAGAGGCAAGGTGTCACCTCTCTGGCCTAGCTGAGTCCTCCGGGCCCCAGCCTGGCTCCCGGTCCTAGAAGGGGCCCTTCTCAAGAGAAGACCTTGAGAGGCAAACACCAGGGTGCAAAGAGCCCTCAGGATGCACGGGGGGCAGGCGGCAAACTGGTCCAACGGTCGGAGTCCCGGATCTTTGGCCAAAACGGATGCTGCAGGGAGAGCTGGGTGTGATACCCACTGTGTAGCACACCTGCACACACACACACACATGTGCACAGAAACACATCCTTGTGTGCAAACAGAAGCTCAGAGAGGAGCAGGCAGAGGGAGGCTTCTGTTCATTCAGGGAATAATGTCTTTTCCTAAGATGCTCCCAACATCCCAGCACAATCCTCGGGGCTAAGCTCCCCAACAGACCTCTGATCCTACCCCTGCTGGAACCCACTGGAGGGTAGTGTGGACCATCAGAGCTGGCAGCAGAGCGTGGGCTCAGCTAGTCTGCGAGACCGGAGGTTGCCGACACAGAGGCCACGGCAAACAGAAATAAAGCAGGCAGGTGTGAGAGGCGGGGCCTGGGGTAAGATGGATGCTCTGGGTCCTCTCTGAAGGGACAGCACGACGTAACTCCAGCCTGGTGTTGCCAGACCTTCCGATTTAAAGCACTGGGTGGGCTAAACAAAGCACTTCTGTCGGTCAGCTTCCACCCAGCTTGTGGCCTCAAGACTAGACGCTGTCTCCCATAAGCAATCCTCCTCGTCCCTCCCGCCTTTGCTGGCTCCGTGCCTGGTCCAGGGACCTCTGGAGGCTGAGGCAGGGGCCCTCTGTGCTGACCAAATATAGCCGTGCTCCCTGGCCCCAGCCAACCCATCCTCCTCCCTGATGGTTCCCATGCAGCTATAAAAAGTCAGCACTGCCCACAGACCGTCCCCTTAGGACAACAGCAGCGTCCAGACACAACATTCTCTCCTAGCCCAGCCTCCCCGCCAGGATGCCCAGCATCCCCCTAAGTCAGGGTGGTCTGCTTTCAGCCCCCAGCTCGGATGCCTCCACCCCCAGAGTGAGGAGCTGGAGCCAAACCTTCCAAGGAAAGAGCAGTGAAAACTTAGAGGGCTGCCTCTGTCCGAGGACCTCAGAGTTGCATGTTCTACACATCCATTCTGCTACATTCATTCTCTTCCTGCCAGTTTCCTCCAGCTCCAAGAAGGTCACACTCAGGAGAAGATGCTAAGACCTAAGGGGTAGCCTGTCCTCCCAGGTGGACAAGCAGAGCAGTCTCCCATATCTCACCCTGTCCTCATGCTCCTTCTCCTCAAAGCCCCACAGTGTGGGGCTGCAGTCTAGACTCTTGTCCAACTTCTAAGCTTCTTCCAGGCCTAGAGAGGAAGAAGCAACATTCTGTTCCTCTAAGGGCAAGCAGCCACACAGACCCAAGGTACGGGACCTCAGTGCAAGGCCTGAGTCCAGGGAGTGCAATAAGGGTCACCCTGGGTAGTCTTAGAACTTGCGGGGTGATCAGGGTCCATTCTGGCTTGATGACCAAAAGAGGTTCAGAGCCTTGGCCATACTCACACAGGCTACAGGGACCTGGCTAGAGCGAGGGCAGGACCAGAGAGACCTTCTGGACAGAGGGAGCCAGGGAGTCAACTGTGGTTAAGCCCCAGGAAGTAATCTCAGGAGATTTTTTCAGAGAATCAGCCTTTTTGTTTCTGGCTGACTCTCACTCACTTGGCTCAGATGAGCACACCCAGGAGGAGGAGGCAGCAGGCGGCAGGGAACTCAGAAAGGAGCTTAAGTATAACTGGCTTTGGACTCAGACAGTCTTGGGGACAAATTCTGGCTCTGCCACTTGCTCCTGTGTGACCTTGGGCAGGTCACTTCACCTCTCTGGGCTCTGGTTTCCTTCTCTGTCCAATGGGAGATGATCAGGGCCACTCACAGGATTCTGTGAGAGGCAAATGAGCCGCTGCGCAGTGCCTAGAGCATGGCAAGAGCCGAATATGTGGAGTTGCCATGGTGATGACAATGATGATGGCGATGACGATGACGATGATGATGCAACTTGAGAGATGCTGGGCGCCAGAAGGCATTCACTTCTGGCTGCAGAAGAAGTGGGAGAATATTTGCCAATCAGGAAAGAAGTGAGGAGGACAGAGAAAAATTTGCTCCCACGAAGCAAGAACCAGCGATGGCTGGGGAATTTCCACTGAATCTCTTGATCTTAACCCAGTCTGGCACCCAGTTTGCCCCGGGAGGCAGCTGTTCTTCCCTGGCCAGTGATGGTACCTGACAGCCCAGTCCTGCCCAGCTCAGAGCCTGGAAGAGGCCACCTCTCTCCATCACCAATTCCCAGTCACCACACAGGAAGCCAAGTGGTCAGTGGCCTATGGGATGACAATGTTTCCTGGCACCAAGGGGACATCTCTTGAGTGTGGCAGGGCAACAGGAGGAACCAGCACGCCTCCTGAACTAACAGCTTTCTAACAACACAAGCTAGCCAAGACTGTGCTCCCTCTCACCGAAGGTATTCACAGAAGGAGGAGTTGAGTGAGGAAGCGCTGGATGTGGTGGGAGAGGGCATTGCCCAGTGAGTGGAAATTTGGACTAAGATGACCTGTAAGGTCAGGTTCACGAATCTATGAATAACAGCTCTGACAGCAGGAGAAAGAGAGAGAGGCAAAATTAAAAACAAAACCCTTGCTCTAGATTCATACAGATCAGGGTTTACACCTCAGCCCGGCTCCCAGTCAGCGGTGGCATCTCAAGAACACTCTTATCTTTGAGTCTTGTTCCTTTCTCTAGAAAGTCGGCAAGAGAACCACTAGGTGGAAAAGAGCAAATGAGATAACAGATGTTGGAGATCTTGTAGATGTTCAGGAAAAAGCAATGTTTACTATTATTTTTTTTAAAAAATGAAACTGATATAATACCTATTATGATCTTTTGCCTTATTCCGTGGACTCAAAACCTCTCCTATTTCCTTTTCCTCATCCCCCTTCTCAGAAAATTTATGATTATGATTGTGATGATATGATTTTATGATTGCGAATCATAAAATTATGATTATGATGCTATTAACACTAGGTAACATATACTGAGTACTGCATCCCAGGCAGTGATCCCAGCTCTTTCTTTAGGCCCCACAATCACCTTAGGAGGTAGATGTTAGGATTTCCACTTGATAGACAAGGGAACTGAGACCCAGCAGGGGTCAAATAACTTATCCAAGGTCACATGGCTAGAAAGAGGAGACCTAAGGAGTCTGAGTCATGGGTGGGGTAGGACAGAAGGACAGCTCTTGTTCTTTGAGTTCACCTCTTGAAGGTCTGGACAGAACTCAGGGAAAGGGCATTCGCCCGAAGGTCCTCTAGGCTAATTCAGATCCATTTCTACTTCTCTGCAACAGTGTGGAGGCCACGTCTGATGCAAAGAACTCTCCTTTAAGATGACAGATGACTGGGGGTGGGGGATGTGCACAGAAGAAACAGTCAACCCTAGGAAAGATCCAAGGAACAGCGAAGATTAAAAGGAATTTGATGTGAGCAGCTTAGCTAAATGAGGAAGATGAGCAGAAAAGCTTGAAATGTCCTAAATTGAGAGGCTGTCAAACTAACAGAGGGGGTAGGAACGGGTTGGGGGTGGAGGAGCCATTAGCTAACCTGAGACCTTGGATAAGTCACTTAACCTGAGTGGCAATCAAGTTCCTCCTCTGGAAAATTAAAGAATTGGAGGAAACCATCCCTCATATTTCTTCTTCCTTTACAAAATATCTGTGGATTTCTTCTATGGCCTGACTACAGAGGGCCAGAAATACAGGCAGAGCCCACCTAAAGCAACATCCTACAGATGTAAGCCCAGGCTTGCAGGAAAGATGCTTTGAAGGTGATTCTTTGCTTTCCAAAAGGGATTCTTGCAAAAGGATATTATCCTGGTGTATAAGCAATGCACCCACTACAGAACGCAACTGACAGACACCTTTGCTGTATACTCCATTTCTGGATGGAAACAACCCTGGGACCCTGAGCCAGACTGGCTCTATTTGTGAGTCTCTGACCTGACTCAATTCTCAAGGGTAGAAGGGGATGTCCGTCTTGTTTCCTCTCAGTAACAATTGGATCTACTTCAAACCGCACAACTCTGAAGACCTTAGAGACCACCAGAGAGGGTCAGAGTCCCTCAGAGGAGATTAACGAACCCCTTCTCCACCACTGGGAAAGAACCAGCAGCCGCAGGGTCAAAGTCCAGCTTAACCCTCCTCTCATTCTGCATATCCCGAGGCATTCTGTCCATGCACATCCTAAGGACCCTACCTGGTTTCTTTCCTAAATCTTATGCAAATTCCCAAACACAGGCCCCCATGCAGCTCTAAGTCCCAACTTCAGCTCAGAGCCCCGGGACACAGACGACTGTGATAGGAGGGAATGCAGAGGCAGGAACGGGGAAGCGGCCCAAGATAGAACCCACAGGAAGGGAAGCGAGCTTCAGACGTCCACCCTCTCCGCCCCCAACCTCTGGGACAGGTGGCAGGATGCCCGAATCTCCCACCCCAGGTCTTAAGAACTCCAGAAACATACCTTCCTTGAGAGATTTCTCAGTGGAGACTTGACACAGTTGCCCATCCTAAGCTGAGGCAGCCTCTTTCAGGATCCCTGGGTCCATGAAGGAGGCTCCCGGGGGCTAAGAGACCTGAGTCCCGGTCCCTGCCAACCCCAGCCTCCCTCTGCCTGCGCCGTGCTTCCTCCAAGACCGGCTGAGCCCTCTCTCCTGCGCGCGTGCTCTCTTACTCGTCTGCCTGTTCCTGCTCCCTGATTTTTTTTTTTTTTTTGTGGATTGTGTGTGTGTTCGTGTGTGTGTGGGTTTAACTTTCTGGACACTTTCTTAAGGAGATGAAGGCAGGAGGGAAGAGTGCAGGCACAGAGAAAATCGCCTGGAGAGCTGATGGCAGAGTGCAGCCGAGCTGGAGAAGGCTGCGGGATCATCTACATGAGATTACAGCCGAGTCCTCTCCCGGTTCACTCCCCTTCCCTCGGCCCCTCCCCTCCCGCTGTCAAATCTGCAGGGAGATTGCCTCGGGGAGGGGAGCCCAGAATGGCAGCTGCAGCTGGGAATTAGGCCAGCAGACCCAGAAGGGGAAGCAGGCTAGTTTGGGTCCCCAAATCCACGGGGCCTCGCAGCTCCCAACCTTGTGTGTGCTGTCTCTCTCTCTCTCCCTCTCCCTCTCCCTCTCTCTCTCTCTCTCTCTCTCTCTCTCACACACACACACACACACACACACCCCCAAGGACGAACAGGCATCTTAATCACCCCCCCGGCCATCGCAGCTAGATTGAGAGATGGCGGCTCCAGTCGAGGCCCTGGAGATCTTATGACGACTCTCCATCATGCTCCATTTTTCACACTTGCCTCCCCACTGAAATGGGATGAGGCTTTGGGGCTGGAAGCACAGTTGAGCCAACAGCAGGTCCTTCCGCTGATTCCCTTCACCGTGTGCGGTCTTTCCGACCCAGGGGAAATCAAGAGCCGGCCCTGAGGGGGTCCTAACCGAGGCAGTGCTGGCCCAGCAGGCGTGAGCGAGCGAGGGCGACGAACCTTCTCCCAAACCCTCTGCCTGACCCTGATAGACCGTCTTTCATCGGCTCCCTCGGGGCGCAGAGCAGAGAGGGCGCCCTTTGCAAAGGGGTCGTCACAGTCCCACGAATGGAACTTCTTAGGTAGCCGGCACATCCTCGTCCCTCCGGGTTCCAGCTTTGACGTGAATTCATCTCAAGCCTCAGATGTCACCATCGAGACCTACAGCCCGGAGCCAGATGACCCAGGAGAGTCTGTGTCCACGTTTCCCTGCACCCCTGCTTTTCTCAGCAGGGGGCACCAGAGACAGGCTGGGACGCCAAGCTCCTTCCGGGCCCTGATGCAAAAACCCTTCACAAACCACTCTAAGAGTTTCAGTCCAGAGAGGGTCCTTTCACAGGATTTTTTTTGGGGGGGGGGGGTCCAGTTTTGGGTGGCTGATCAGAGCTCCCGTTAGGGATAGATGGGTGGGGACGCTGACCAGAAGCTGCCACAGGCCAGCTCCCAGGAGACTGGGAAGGCAGGTCCCTGGGTGGCTCTTGACAAATGGAATGGCTTAATCAGGGGTCATTCAGCAGCCCGTTTGGCCTCCAGACGGGGATATGGAGGAGGAGGGGCACCCCCTGAGGACACAGGAGAAGCCTGGGGTGGGGGAGAGGTTGTTGACGTCTAAAGGGTAAGAAAGGGGAGTGAAGATACTTGGGGGAGGGGGAGCTGGTATGGGAAGAGCCAACAAAAATGCCTTCTTCAAAGACCTGTTTCTTGGAAGCAAACCGTGAAGGCAGGGTTGTGAGAAGAGCAATAAATCAGATGAAAGGGAAGGGTCTGGAGGTCTAGGATGAGTCCTGGCTCTGCCAGCTTCTGAACACTCACCTGGCAGGGCTCAGTTCCCTCACCTGGTTATAAGATGTGCGTGACACAGAACAGGTACTAGAATGAGGAATTATTAACATGGATGGAGGAAGTAGCATTTGTCCCATGTGCTTGGCTCTGGGAATGTGGTAGGAACAAGATACATACAGTCCCTGTTTTTAGATTTGATTCCTGGGTCAGGAAGTTCCCCTGGAGAAGGGAATGGCAACTCACTCCAGTAACCTCACCGGGCAAATTCCATGGACAGAGCAGCCTGGAGGGTTACAGTCCGTGGGGTCACAAAGAGTCGGACACGGCTGAGCAACTAACACTTTCACTTTCACTGCTTGCAGGGAGCTTACATTCTAGCAGGAGGGCAGGAGATACTAAAGAGCTATCAACTTACTGAGTCACAGTTCAGGTCAGTGCCATGAAGGGGAAACACAAACACTCTGAGAGTGTGAGCCAGAGGGATCTTAGTGTTGGGGGAGCAGGAAAGACTTGCACACAAAATCTAGAGTCTTGCAGACTCTTTTGAAAAGCTAGGGCTTACCACAGACCCCAGAGGGGAGATGAGTTAGGCTCCAGGTAAGGTACAAACCAAATTCATATGAGCTAAATGGATGGATATATGAAAAGACTGGACAGGGTGAAGCAGGTGCGTTCTCAGTGCTGGCTGCAGACTAGAATTACCAGGGAACTTCCCCGAAGATGGTGATGGAATAGGTGTAGGTGAGCCCCGGGCACCGGTGTTGTTTAATACTCCAGGTAATTCTAACCTCCAGCCAGTGTTGAGAACCACTGATCTAGAGGTAAAGAGTTCAGCATGCGGAGTTGGACAGACTTGAGTTCAAATCTTGCCCTGCTGCCTACCAACCATGTGACCTTGAAGACTTGTTCATCTTTCTGAGCCTCGGTTTCTTTATTTATAAAACAGGTACTCTAATAACCTTTCCCTGGTAGGACTTATGAGGAGTTAATGAGATCACGCCTGCAAAGGGCTTGGCACAGTGCCCAGCACCTAGAAGGTGCCCCTTTCCCTGCCCAGCAGCCTTGGTCTAGCAGGGACCCCACTAGGTCAGACCTGGTGACTCCTGCCCCCTGCAGGCCAGTCCTGGGCACAGCACCCATTTGTCAACCTTGGGATATGCTTCTGTCCTTGGAGACAGGAGACAGGACTTCTCCCGCTATGGAAAAATCCACCTAATTTGAAGAAATACCACCCTTCTTTAGCAGAGGGGGTGCCGAAAGTAGCCTGGGGGCTTAACAGAAGAAAGGGATTCGGGATTCAAACCCAGAGCTCGCTTAAGCTATTTTAGGTTGGACAGATGGGGTGGTGGTGGTTCTGCATGACAGGAGTAGCTACTGATCTTGACGAGGAAGATGGCTTGACCTTCCGCAGAAAATTTTATAAAGGGCTGAATGGTGGAGGCTTCCTTAAGGAGCAAAGCCCCATCGCATGGCCCCCACCTTCCCATCCCTATGCACTGTGGCAGCAGGCCTGGGCCTTCGGAAGCCACACTTAGAGTTCTGGAATGGGATAATAGGATCAGAGGGATGAGAAGGATAAACCCATTGCTGATTATTCCTGATTAGGAGGGAGGGTGGCTTTGAGCCCTGAGCAGTCCTAACGCCAGCATTTGAACTTGGGATGGCAGCCCAGTGTTAAGACACTTGGGGAAAGCTGGGTTGTAACCTGAGAGGTGCTTTGTGGACGCTTCTGACAAACAGGGAACACACTTCTGTGACTTTCTACCAGTCGGTACGGTGTGGCACTGGCAGACTTGAGAGAGACACAGCATGTCACAAGTCCTGCCTTTTACTTTCTCTGTGACCTTTAGTCAACCTACTTTCCCTCTCTTGAGCCTGTCTCTTCGTCTCTAAAATGAGGGGAGATGATGCTACATTTCACAGTTTGCTATGGAGATAAGATTATGAGAAGATGCTTTGTCCATTGTTTACTGAGCTCTAAACAGAGATCTAAAGTGCCAATGTTGCTTCTGGAAAACCTACAAACACCAAGACACTCGTATCATCTATGCTGCTGCTAAGTCACTTCAGTCATGTCCGACTCTGTGCGACCCCATAGATGGCAGCCCACTAGGCTCCTCTGTCCCTGGGATTCTCCAGGCAAGAACACTGGAGTGGGCTGCCATTTCCTTCTCCAATGCATGAAAGTGAAAAGTGAAAGTGAAGTCGCTCAGTCGTGCCTGACTCTTAGTGACCCCATGGACTGCAGCCTACCAGGCTCCTCCGTCCATGGGATTTTCCAGGCAAGAGTACTGGAGTGGGTTGCCATTGCTTTCTCCCGTATCATCTATAATCTATGTCAACCACAAATGGGCCTTCTCTTCCCCTTTCCCAGGCCCCAGAGAAAGGCCACAGGGGCTCCCAGAACTCTAAGAGAGCAGTAGGAAGTGACCTGACTGGGAAGGAGTAAGTAATACACCCAAGCTGTCATCTTAGGCACACAGGCCTAGTGCACTTGAATCTGTTAGGACCCAAATTGTCATGGTCTGTCTCCCTCATCTTAACTATGGGAACTAAGAAACTCTAAAGTCCAGAGGCTAGAGATACCCATCATTCATTCATTCATACGTTAAATATCTTTGATCCTGTTATGCACGAAGCAGTTTAGGAACTGGGCTGGCCTGCTCAAATCAGAAGACAGGTCCCTATAGTTAGAGAAAGGGGAGGGATGGGATGGATCTATGGGTTTTATTCATATTTGCCTCCTCTAAAGAGGTGTTTCTTCCCAAACTTAAAATAAGGAACAGAAAGACTCTTCTTTGGGTAGCTTTCTGGACTTCCGTGATGGTTCAATGGTTAAGACTGTGTGGTTCGTATTGCAGGGGGTGCAGGTTCGATCCCTGGTAAGGGAACTAAAGTCGCACATGCTGCACAGCCGAAAAAAATTTTTTAATTAATTTTCCAAGACCCAATGCCAAGAGTTGCCTGTTTTGAGTTACTTTCTGATACCACAACTTCTCTCTAGGCAGTTAGGTGGTGCGCCGTTAGCTGGCCACAAAGAGGATACCAGGGAAGGTCCTTGGTTGTTCAGCTCCTTCCTTTAGCGGCCTTCCTCACTTGGCTCAGAGACAGCTTTCAGACTACGTTATGCAGGCCCTCATTTTGACAATCATTCTATTAATAATAATAATAACAATAACATGAATGAAGCCTGAGCCTTTTTCCAGCACCCACTCTAAGCCAGGCCATTTGGCATCCTTACCCTTATATAACCCTCATAAGAGTTCCGCAAGGTAGTTTGTTGTTGTTGTTGTGGTCAGTCTCATTTCTGAATGAAGAAACCCAGACCAGAGAGAGAAAATAACAGGCCCAAGGTCACAGCAGTGGGAAGTGACATTGCTGGAGTAGGAATCTTCAGCTCTAGCTCCCAAATCACCATCCCATGCCTTAGCCTCAAAACCACATGCTCTCCCTGCAGGCAGTAAGGACGCTCTGTGAGGTCACTGGGAGAACCCTAATTCCTGTTCCCCCTAGTGAGGGAGTCTATCTTGATACCCTCAGTGTCACTTTGGCCCCTGGCCCTCCCTGACTCTGTTACAAATGGAAGCAAGTTCTGACACAGCCCTTGGTAGTGAGTCAACAACAACAATAACAACATCCACAGACCCTTGCTCTAGGCCAAGCTCTGTATATATCTTCATATTCCCTTTAATTCCCCCCACCCCACCCCCCGCCCTGCCAAACCCATTGAGATACTGTGTGTGTGTGTGTGTGTGTGTGTGTTCAGTCATGTCTGACTCTTTGGGACCCTATGGATTGTAATCTGCCAGACTCCTCTGTTCATGGAATTTTCCAGGCAAGAATACTGGAGTAGGTTGTCATTTCCTTCTCCAGGGGATCTTCCCGACCCAGAGATTGAACCTGAGTTTCCTGCATTGGCACATGGGTTCTTTACCACTGCACCACCTGAGATACTATGATTATCCCAAATATGCAGATAAGGAAACAGGTTTACTGAGGTTAAGCGATTCACCAAAGGTTAAAAAAAAAAAAGAACTTGGGAGACATGAAAAATATATTTCCCCAGGGCTATATTTTGCCCAAAGCGGATCCTATCTGAAAGTTTCTATATTCTGAACCTCATTTCCCTTCTCTTGGTTCTGACCTAAGGACAGAAATCTCCATGTAGAGAGAAGGGACAGAAAGACTAATTCTTGCAGGAGACTGGAGACTCTGACACAAAGTCCCAGGCTGGGTTTTGTTGTTGTCACTGTCGTTGGAGCAGATGTCTTAGAGCCATCAGCAAGAAGCCCAGACTGGATGTGCCCAGCTTTAAAGAGAAAGTCGGCAGCTCCAGAGGCAAGAGCTTCCAGGGGGAGGTAGTAAATATTTGATGGGACCTTCCAGCTCCTCCTGACTCAGGTGACCCTGGTGACATTTCAGAACACTGGACTGGAGAACAGCCTTCATTTCATGACTGAGAAAGTAGAAGAAAGAAAAGCACATGAGCTGACATGCTCTGTGCTCACAAAGGGCCCAGGCAGGCAAATTCTGCAAGGCTGGAAAGAAAGGGCTCCTTTTCTAGGAACGAAGTCGGATCACTGGCAAACTAAATAATCAGAAAGTGTGTGATCCTCAGTGACCTACCCTTCCAAGCTTCTAGACTGCTAATCTCCAAAACAGTCAGGACCCCGCTACCCTCTCTACTTTCATCTCCATAGTGCCCAGCAAACATCTGGACAAAGCAGGTGATCAAAAGATATTTGATAAATGCAACCGACAGTTGTCACCGATTCAACTGGCACGGTATCCCTTTCGCAAGCCAGCCCACTCCTGCCCTAACACCTGACACCCCCTCAGTCATACTGTCACAGCTCTGCGTCCACATCTCTACTCTGGAGAAACTGCTTCCAACTGCCTCAACTAACGAGGGCTCCTGGCAGGAACAAAGCCAGACTGCTGCCCTATCACACCACCACCGCAGCCCCGCGCAACCCGAGCCTACGTGCAGCCGCCTTCATGTCAGACCTCCACCGGCATCAGCCGCAGCGGAGTAGTATTTTGAAAAGGAACTGTGCACATCTGAAGCAAAACACACACGGCCTCCTTGGAGTTCTGATCCAGCCTGGCAAGCCAGGAGCTTGAAACGGCTTCTTTACGCTACATCCCAGCAGAGAAACGCACAGGCCCGCCCCCACCCTCCATCCCCCACACACACCATATGCAAACACCCTGATCACATCTATGCATTAAGCCCCTCCTCAGCTGCCGCAGAACGGTGTCCACGCCGTGCCAAAGTGTTCGACTTAATTATGGACTTGGAGCTAGACAAAATCCTGGCTTCGCTAGGGAGTTCACAGGTCCCTTTCTGCTGAACCTCTCCCCAGCACCACGGCCTCAAATTGTAGATCTGGATTATGACTACGGGGCCATTTCTAAAGGGCAGGTACCCAGCTGCTTGGGGCTCTTGAGAGAAAAGAAACAAAATGAGCCACTCGTGACCCCTTAGCGACCTTTCTGACCCTAGAATGCACATTAACTCAGACTAGGGATCTCTGGGTGTTCTTCCACGTCCCACAACTCGACAACTGCCCGCTGCCATCCTTGTGGCATTCCTAGATGACAACCTCCTTGAAATACCCTCAAAGTTCCAGTTTGAGCCATAGTTCTTACAGCCCTCCATGTCTACCCACACACTTCTCTTTTCTCATTTTCTTTTAGTTCTCCTAACTTTTCCCAGGTCTTTGGGGCCACCACAGGCAATGGCTAGGGTCCCTCATCGCCTGACAAGGCTGTGTACCCCAAAGTCCCCTCTCTTGACCCCCAGACTCCATGCTCATTCATTGGTCTTCTCGGTCAGAGGCCAAAAGAGTGGGTTTGGGGCCACCTGCTCGGAGCACCCTTCCTTGACCCCTGCAAATTTCCAGGCGGTTTGTGGAGGTCGCTCCTTTCCAAGACTGGCCCGTTCTGGCAGGTGGAGGGAGTCTAAGCGGTGGCGCCTGGCCCGGAAGAGGCCCGGAGCGTGGACAGCGCACAGGGTGCTGAATCAGGCACGGGGGAGGAGAAGGCGCGCGGACTAGGGCGCCAAGCGGCGGGAGGACCAGAGGAGCGTGACCTGGGGGCCGCGGGCAGCGGGAGGAGGGCTGTGGGCGCGCAGTCGCGGCAGGGTCCCGAGCGCCTCTCCAGGGAGCGGGTGGGAGGCGCGGCCCTTACCTGGCCGAAGGCGGAGCTGAGCATGGGGCGCAGCTGGTGGAGGAACGGGTCTGCCTCGGACGCGGCGGCTGGAGCAGAGTCCCCGCGACCCGGGGCTCGCAGTGAGCCCCGGAGGCCGAGCGCCGGGGACAGACCCCGTTCCTCCCCATCCCGCCCGCGGGCCGGCGGCAACGGCGACGGCGGCGAAGGTCGGGACGCCGCGGCCGGCAGCGCCTCCCGGGGCCTGCAGTGCGCCTGGGGGAGCCCGCGCCGGCTCCCCCGCGCGCCCTCCTCTCGCGGCGCCGGCCGGCACAGGGGCCTCCGCGAACTGGGGTCCCCGGACGGCGACGGCGTGCCAGGGCAGGGGCCGGGCAGCCGGCGACTGGGCAGCACTGGCTCCCGGGCAGGGCCGTGGCGGGGGGCCCGGCTGCCCCCGCTCGCCGCCGCCGCCGCCGCCTTCAGCAGAGACGTCTTGGACTCGCTTTTGGCGATGTGCGAGCTCATCGCGGCGGGGCCCGCGCTCGCATGGCCCGGCGGGGGCGGCGCGGTGCGGCGCGGCGCTGGGCCCCCGGCCGGTAGAGAGCGGGGCGCCCGGCGGGAGCCGAGCCCGAGGACGCGCTGGAGGCGGGCGCCGTCCCCCGGCCGCTTAAATGCGGCCCCGTCGCCGCCGCCCATGTGACAGCGCAGCCTCTACGCCCGGAGCCCCGAGCTCCCCGGCGGCTGGCGGTGCGAATCTTGGGGGGGCCGCCGGCTGTCCCCGAAGAGTCCACCCCCGGCTCCCCGGCGGCCCAGGTACCGCCGCGCCCCGCCCCTTGCCCCGCCCCGCGCTCGAGGAGCCCCGCTTCCGGGCGGCCCCTGGCGGCGGAGGGGGCGCTGCGGCGCGGAGTCGCACGCGCGAGGGAAGGGGCTTGGCGACGGGCCCCCGAAGACGCCCAGACTTGGTGGCGCCGGCAGTGCCCGGGAGCACGCCCGGAGGTTCCCAAATAACCCACAACCGCTGGAACCTCCAGAAATGCTGGAGGGTGCACTGTCCAGGGGATACAACTTTCGAAAAGATGACGAGAGGAGTAAACTCGAGACCCAAGGAGGATGAAGGCAGGCTGTGTATGACACCGCCACCCCGAATCCCGGAGCCAGAATGGCTTGGAAGGACACTGCTGGAAGGAACGGCTCCCCTCTATGGGGGCTTCACTCATTCCCAGTACCCTGGAATGGGACCAGGATGACAGTTCTCAGAACCGAAGAGAAGCCAGGTGGCACCTTCATAACCTGGACTTTGCAGGGTCTGGTGATGCTCAAGTCTCAGGTAGGACCCATCTGCTGCCCCTCCAGCTCTTGTCCTCCTCCTGCCCTCTTGCCCGTATAGATGGTAAAGAAATTTCTGCTCTTGGTAGGCAGGCAGGAAGACCCGTAGGCCTGGTTTGCATCTCAGACCCCAGCTCTGCCACTTACCATCTGGGTATCTTAGGCAAGTGTCATCAGCCTCTCTCAACCTTGTTTTCCTGTTCTGTAAAATGCAGATAATAATCATAACTAACTTCTCAGTAACATCTGATAACACTATCACATAAAAGGCCTAGCCCAGTGTTCACAGCAGGGCCACAAGTGCAGTTCAGGAAGTTCCCTTCCCTCTGCACCTGGTAAGGCCCCATCCCCCACTCTTGTTTAGTAATGGGATACCAGACTTGAAGGGATGGGGTGTGAACCTCCCAGGCTATCCCTGTTCTGGTCTCTCCAAATCACATGGATGATGCCATCCATGCAGGAAAGTGTGAAAGTCGCTCAGTCGTGTCCAACTCTTTGTGACCCCATGGGCTATACAGTCCATGGAATTCTCTAGGCCAGAATACTGGAGTGGGTAGCCTTTCCCTTCTCCAGGGGATCTTCCCAAATGAGGAACTGAACCCAGGTCTCCTACATTACAGGCAGATTCTTTACCAGCTGAGCCACCAGGGAAACCCATCCATGCAGGAGAACAGGGCAAGTCTGATCACAGCTTCGACTCCACAGAAGGATAGATGGACAGATTGCCAATAAGCTACACTTCACTCCTGCTGAGGGTTCACCCCTCTCTGCCTATGCAAACATCATTCCATATGCAAGGATTTAAGAAAAACAGGATGGGAAAAACACCTTGCCCAGAAGCCAAGGTGAACAAGGGAAATTCCTTTTGTGCTCCAGCAAACTGTTCCCCACAGCCAATCCCACTGACAGAGGAACCTGGCCTGCTACAATCCACGGGGTCGCAGAGTGGGACATGAATGAGCGACTAGCACTTTCACTGTTCACTTTCACCTACTCTGAGGGCCTGAATTGCCACATCAAAACCATCAGGTTCCTGGAGCACAAATGCAGAGGCAGGCTGGGGTGCCTCATTGGCACGTCCACTCTCTCGGAGTCCCAGATCAGTCAGTGTCTTACCTGTTCCAGCCCTCAGAGTAATCAGTGTTGGGCAGGATTAACAACCAATGTCCATTCTGGATAAATCACAGGAGATAAAGTACCTTATCCGAATCCTTCCAGAGCTTCTGAAAGCAGTGGGCTGAAGGGTATTCTAAATCCCCACTGTGCCCCCTCTTGATGAGCTTTCTGAAATTCCCTCAGTATTCTTGGGCAAGACCTCTGTTAGCGACCAGTTTCTGAAAAAGTGAAGACTCTGGTTACATCACTTATGATCTTAAATAAAACAAATTAAGATTATGTTCATAGGACAAGTGGATGAAACACTTGCCCTCAGATCCTAGATTATCCTGGATATAGGCCCAGATGCCATTTCATTTGTCAAATGTGTTAATTTGGACATTAACTTGACAAATCCTTCTAGAACCAGGTGCTGTGTTAGTCACCTGGGATATAAAGATTCATCCACTCATTCCACAAACACTTGAGTGCCTGCTGTTTGCCAGGCACCATGTTAGGTACCAGGGACACGGTGGTAAACAAAAACTCTCTGTCCCTAGCAACAGATGGACAACTGGAGATGCACAGATAAGTAACGGTGACCAACTGGTGGCGTTCGGTGCTGTGAAGAGATATAAAGCGGGTAGGAGAGGAAGACTTAATGGAGGGTGCTACCTTAGACTGTGTTAGGAAGGCGCTTTCTAAGGAGGGGATGTTTGAGCAGAGATCGAAGTGAAGTAAGGGAGTAAGCCAGGGATATATATATCCCTGGCAGTTTTCTGGCAGAGAGGAGACAGGTCAAAAGTCCCAAGAAGGGGGACTTCCCTCATGGTCCAGTGGTTAAGATTCAAGCTTCCAATGCAGGGGTGAGAGTTCGATCCCTGGTCAGAGAACTAAGATCTTACATGCCTCATGATGTGGCCAAAAAGTTAAAAAAGAAAGAAAGAAAGTCCCAAAGAGGGAATGACTTGGCACTTCCCAGAGAAGCAGAGACAAGTGCGGCTGGGGTGAGCAAAAAGGAGAGCGATAGAGATGAAACTGGAGAGGAAGGCAGGGGCCGGAGAGCCCAGGGCTTTGGGAGTTTTTAAGTATCGAGGGAAACCGCTAGCAGGTTTGTGGCAGAGACGAGGCACCTGGTTGTTCGAGGAGCATTGGTGGCTTCGCAGCAAGTCCGCTGCCCAGATGGAGACACAGCAGCGTGAGCCGGCAAGGTGCTGTCGTGTGGAGCAGGTGAGGGAGCAGGGTGGCTTGGACTAGGCCGAAAATGGGGGAGGCAGGAAGGGGCGGTCAGAGTCAGGAGATTCATAAAGAATCACGGTAAGCTTCGGTTCCTGCTCTCCAGGAATTTGCACACACACAAAAGCAAAAACAAACAAAAAAAAAAGGATAAACCCTGCTATAATATCAAGGGAAACTTGCGTTAAGGGCAGGACAAGCTAGGTTATGCGGGAGCACCAAGCAGAACCCTTAAGGAGAAGCATCGGAGAAGGTGACATTTGAGCTGCGTTTTGAAGAAGTGAAATTCCACCAGGTGAATAAGGAAGGTAAAAGGAAGGTCATTCCAAGGAAGGGGGACAGCTTCTGTGAAGGCTTGGGAGTGTGAACCTGCAGAGGGGCTTTGGGAACTATCTATGGTTTGTGGGGAGGAGGGGTAAGGGCTAGAAGACAGGCCTGGAAAGGTGATTGGACCAAACTGTGAAGGCTCTGGAATGTGATATAGCCAAGAATCTGTCCTTTATTCTACAGACAAGACAGATGCCTTGACGGTTTTATGCATGCATATAGGACATAAGCAGAACTGTGTTTTTGAAGAAAACGATGATGCATTGTGGAATAGACTAAAAGGACACTGAAGGCAGGACCAAGCAGGAAATTAGGTCCACTTCTTTAACATAAATGTTCAAGTCCCCGCCATGTGCTAGGCACTGGAAACAGAGCAGTAATTAAGGGAACATGGTGCCTTTCCTTATGGGTTGTGAGTCTGATGCGAAGGTAATAACAACTAAAAGTAGACTCTGGGTCAGATTCAGGAAATATTTCAGAAATGTCACTGTTAAGACATGGCAAGTTCTAGATGTAGAAAATAAGAATGGCTTTCCTCTCTGTTTTTTTGCATTAATGGGAGTATAGTTACTGCAAAGTATCCTGCCATGTAGAAATAATTGTTTAAATAATCCTTTTGGATTATACATACTTTTATAGCTTTAAAAGCATTGTCACATAAAGCCTCTCACTTGCCTTTAAATGTTATACAAATTGCAATTATTAACTAATTATATGTTGTGTTATTTGACTGCATAACCTTTGATGAAAGTTATACAAAAGAAGAGCTGTTGTGGAGTGCTGGAAAGACAAAAGGACAGTTAAAAAGAGATGGGTCTGGGACCACATTACTGTAGAGAGAACAGTGTGTTTAGCTGTCTTGGTGTCTCATTTCTAGCAGCATGCATTCAGAGGAGTAAGGCAGGATTAAGGGCAAAGTTTTTTAAATGTACATGGATTTCTCATTTAAAATGCCTCAGTCTGATGATGTCATGTCCCTGTAGCAAACTCCTTTAAAAACTGTTCTGTCCTGACCAGAACTTACGTTGAGAGTCATGAAAAAGGTGGACAGCGGTGCTCGGATTAATTCCCCTGACGTTTCCTGTCGAGCTGGCTCGTTTCTGCCACTGTCAGAATCAAATTTTGTACTTAATCTCTCCCTTGTTTTCAGATGACAAAATCTCTCTGTTAGGTTTCAGAAAGCTGGGATTACAAAATGTTCTTATGGCTTTAAGTCCTCTGTGGTGATTGGAGAACTCGAGAAAGGATTAGATGAGAATTTTTTTTTCAAGAGGTCAGCGGGGAAGGGACAGTCAGTGAACTGAATAGGGGATTCCTTTTCGGATATCTGCCTTTGCACCCGAATGTTCATCACTTAAGAGGATTCCAAGATTTTTAAAATAAAATGAAAAGGGATGTGGATTATAAGAATATATATGCAGAACTGAACTGTACGTTTGAAACTAGACTTCCTGCTGTGTATAAATTATAACTCAATACAGAGAAAAATCAAGCAAGCAGGACAGACAGAGCAAAAATAATTAACACTGACAAGTAGAACCAACTACCAGACTGTCTTAGGGACACGAATTATGATTTTCAAAATAGTGGGGACTGAATTCCATTGGAAGAGGCTCTGACGGTGAGGCCAGGGTTTTCACCAACTGATTCCTATGTAGGCCATTAGCCATGCATGGTTTTGGGGGTGCAGTTTGTTTGTACCCCTCCTCCTAGCTAGCAGATTCTTTGTTTACTTGTTCCCTTGTTTCAAGGGCAAAGGAGATAAAAAGCATAGATGAGGGGAATTCATGGGGTCGCAAAGAGTCGGACACAACTGAGCAACTGAACTGAACTGAACAGATGACTGGTCAGAGGTTACCATTTTCTTTTAAGGACAGCCTATCTGATCTCCAAGTATTAACATATCATCACCAACATTCTTATTCAGAGCATTCCTCTTTGTCTTCCCCTAACCCAAAGCAGTTCTCAGCCTCTCTGAGATCTTGACTGGATACAGGAAGTGATCTCACCCCCCACCCTCGCCCTGCCATGTGTTATTCCTTTAATACGATTGCCACAAACCCCTGGCCCACCCCTACACAGCGCAGACACATACACTCCATATACAACACACCGGAAATCACCATTGCATCCATACAGTTTCCATCAGCTGAAATGCAGCCCATGTTGAGATGACCTACAACACGGGCTGCATTTCAGCTGATGGAAACCGTATGGATGCAATGGTGATTTCTGGTGTGTTGTATACGGAGTGTGCATTCCAACCATGCTGGCCTCCTTTATTATCTGTCTCCCCGACTAGACTGTGTGTTCCATGAAAGCAGAGACAGGGTTTTATTCACTACTGGATATCGAGCATCTAGTAAGGTGGCCGACACATAATAGCACCATAGGTGCGCACCTGACATTGAGTGAACGAGTCACAAATTGAAAGCAGCAAAACATTTGTTGTTTTTAGAGAAATTAGTTCCCTCTGTTTGGACTCAGTGGTGGGGAAATGGAGCTGAAGAAGATTCCACATGGTTTGCTTTGTTTTCCTCCATCAGACAGATCGTGTCTGTCGTCTGTATGTGCAGCCTGGATCCTGAGTGACCAGCCAGCATAAAGGTACATGTGACCTTTTAAGGACCAGGCATGTTTTTGCCGCAGGCAGGAGGGTTCTATGCTTTAATTGCCTGGAGGTTCCATCCAAAATTCGAATCAGCCAACAGTGCGGTCTGTGAGCAGGGCGGTTACATCTGCGGCACTTGGAGTCGAGCCTGGCTCGACACCCGAGCAGACCTCCTGGTTCTGCACGGTTGAAAACGAAGTAGCAATGGCCACTCACAGTGCTGCATGGAAAGACAGAGCTTGCTCATGCAATCTCCTAAAATAACAGCCTCTCAACAGACTTAAAAATTAGCAGAAGGATGTGAGGCACTTGGAAACGCAGAGGTAGAACTATTTACCAACTGATATGGAAGTATTTCAGTATTTTCACAACTGGAGCATATCAGCTCATTTCCGGTCCTAAGTATTAATATCAGCAGAACTGTACCCACCACAGGCTGCTTGAGAAGCCTTTGTTCCCTTTTAGATGAGCTACATGGGCAGCATCTTTGCCTGGACATCGGAACATTGTGGTTTCGCTGACAGGGCCTTGCTGGGAAGCTCCTTCCCTTACAGAGTGCTGAGATAATTTTCCTTAAGCAAAGATGACATCACTGACCTGAAGGCGGATCCAGGCAACTGCCCTATCTGGGGAACAATCATTCCTGAAGGTATGTGACTCATTGGAGCAAGAGAGAGAGAAAAAGAATTTCAGAGACTTTATCAAGCAGATCTCTGTTCTCCTGCACTCTGACACAGCCAGCCCTATCCCCAGGCTATGTGTAACCCAGCAACAAGGATGGACCGGGGACCAGGCTGGGTGAGGAAGGTCTGGAGCTAAAATTGCCAAAGATGCTTCAGACGTTAATGGAGGAGGGCGTTTAGAAGAGATGCGGCAAAGTCTCTGCCCTGGCAACTTCACTTTCTGTTCTCTTTTTATCTGCTTTCAGTATTTCCAATTAATCTTGGAATGAGAGCCCCAGGCAAGAAGCCAGCGGTGCCTGAGGAATGCTAAAGAGCAGACTGAGCCAGGGAAACAAATGCCAGCAAGGGACCCCACAGCAAACAGACAGACACCGTGAGCAACTCTCCGGTTACCATGAGGCTCGCGAGGCATGTGTGCGGGTCTCTGCGTTGGCACCATCTGCCAATTCCTCAGGAGGACAGAACAAACCGGCGAGGCATGAAGATTAGATTATGTAATGCTCGAGGATTGCTGTTTTCAAAGAGGAAACAAATGGAACAAATTGATTTGCTTGTCAGAGTCATGTCAGTAAAGGAGACCCATTCCCTCCTCTTCCAAGAGGACTTCATTAAAGAGGGGGATGATTTCACAGAATCAGAAAATGTGAGACCACGATGGACTCCATTCACAAGAGCAAGTCCAGTTTCCGGAACTGCACTGACAAACCCGCGTCTGGTCCTCTGGCCTGAAAAATGACTATTCAGCCACTACCTAAAAGGTACCAACACGCAAGGAACATAATTGCCAGTTGCCAGCCACGAGATTCAGAACCTGGGCGCTTTGCCTGAACTGAACTCGCTCGCTTCTGGGGAGGGAAGCAGCATCTACTTTTGAGTCCAGTAGGGTCATAGGTATATTCCAAGCTCTAAACAAGTGCTTCTTTGATAGGGTGGGGAGGTGTTCTGAAAAATATGTGCACCGGGAAGAATCCCTTGCATTTCTGGGATTCTTTGGTCAAAGCTGGGCTTCTTTCAAAATGTCCAGCTTAATACTTTTTATAGAATGTTCAGTAGATCCAAAGAATAAACACATGATAACCTTGAACCTCCTGCCACAGGGCCATCCCTAAAGGTTTCATTGTCTAAGACATCAATATTTAAATGTCAGGTATGTACCAGATACTTTTCCATTTGACCTTCCTGATCTACTGTCTGACCTGGGATGCTCCCCTGTACAGACACCATGGACTTGACACTCAAGCTTCCATTTAGGTACAGCCAGTGGGAGGTGGCAGCAGCAGACTGGAGGGCAGAAGGACACTGAGGGTGATGTATTTATTTCCTTGCTTCCCTCCCTGCCAGTGGCCTCAGGTTGGTTATGTCTTTTGATAAAAGGTCACTGCTCCCTCTCAAGGCAGCCCTTTCCACACAGCTCTCTTTCTGGGTTCTAGAATTTCTCCCTCTCTTTTAACTTTTAGCTCTAGGAATGGTAAGCTGCTAAGTCACTTCAGTCATGTCCGACTCTGTGCGACCCCATAGACGGCAGCCTACCAGGCTCCGCCATCCCTGGGATTCTCCAGGCAAGAACACTGGAGTGGGTTGCCATTTCCTTCTGCAATGCATGAAAGTGAAAAGTGAAAGTGAAGTCACTCAGCCTGGTCCGACTCTTCGTGACCCCATGGACTGCAGCCTACCAGGCTCCTCCATACATGGGATTTTCCAGGCTACAGTACTGGAACAGGGTGCCATAGACCCCAGTTATTCCTAGCCCCCTGGATACTGCACTCAGTTCAATACTGTCCAACTCTCTGTGACCCCATGGACTGCAGCACGCCAGGCTTCCCTGTCCATCACCAACTCCCAGAGCTTGCTCAAACTCATGTCCATCCAACCATCTCATCCTCTGTCATCTCCTTCTCCTCCCGCCTTCAACCTTTCCCAGCATCAGGGTCTTTTCTAAGGAGTCAGTTCTTCGAATCAGGTGGCCAAAGTATTAAGAGTTTCAGCTTCAGCATCAGTCCTTCCAGTGAACATTCAGGACTGATTTCCTTTAGGATGGACTAGTTGGATCTCCTTGCAGTCCAAGGGACTCTCAAGAGTCTTCTCCAACACCACAGTTCAAAAGGATCAGCTTTTTGGTGCTCAGCTTTATGGACACTGCACTACCCCTATGATTTCCCTACACTTTACCCAAACCTTTGTAAATAGTCCCTTTATTAAACCCTCCTCTAATTATCTAATTTGAACATACCATCTGCTCCTTATACAGAACCTGACTGATACACCTACCACACGTGTCAGTTTGTTCCAGGCCCACAGTTGGTTTTTTTTTTTTTTTAAAGAGTAGCAAAATGAATAATACAATATGCTACTACTTTATAGTTATTCTCAATGTTCACCTTTTCACAATGCTATAATAACAACTTAAAGATAAAACCTAATTCCTCCTTACAACATAATTGTGCAGTAGCGTTTGTATGAGCTAAATATAAATCGAGAACAAGCTTTTTCATGCCATCAAAATTCATGTGAACAACTATAAAGAGAGAGCTATAGAACTGATGCCCCCGACTTGAGATTTAGCAGATTTATCCCAGTATTTAAATCAACCACGCAAGTACTCAAATGTCTACTACATGGCCAGAAAGATGGAAATCTCACAGTGAGGAATAACATCGCCATGGGCTCTGACATGGTGAAATGTGGTCTTGTTTTATGCAACAAATGTGTTCCTAAAAAGTTGAATAGGGACTGTATTTCCATAAATCAAGTAATAAGTTGGATCAGGGGGACCTCACTATTTGAATAATCATTTTGTAAAATAATCACCCTTTGATCTTATGAACCAATTCCACTTTTTTCATCCATCCAGAGTACTTCAAATGAAATTTATCTTTAGTCTGTAGGGAGACTTGGTCTCCTTCCGTGCTCTCGGAATAGCAGAATTTGTGAAATGGAATTCAGAGGAAAGATAAGGGAACTACCATTTATAGACCACATAGAATGCTAGGCAATTTGCATCTGTTAGCACATTTAATCCTGGAGGTAAATGCATATTCTATCATTCCCTTATTTTCTCCTTCTGAAAAAAAAATTATTTTGGCAGGTACAGAATTGAAAAAATCTACTTTTTTTTTAAAATGAGAAAACAAGGCAAAAATATTGTCCAGTGCAGGGCCATAAACACTGCGTTATTCCCCAACCTCAATGGCTTCCCACTGTTCTTAGGATCAAGTCCAAAATTCTTCAGCGTGCCTCCGTTCCGCCTCAGTTCTCTCAACCATCCCGGCTTCTCCCCACTCGAAGGCCCTGTGCTCTGTTCCCAAGATCTGTCGGCAGCCTCCCTCTCCCCTCCTCCAGACTGAGACACATCCGTCCGGTTTCCACTCGCCTGACACTTGCCAGGGAATGTGTGTCTCCCCAGCCGGGGGTGTCACTGCATCCCCAGATCGGAACACCAGTGAAGAGCTGAATGCTCAGTTGTTGCCTAACTGAACCCAGGAGGCCTGCCCTGCCCGATGATGGCCATTTCTCTACCAATTCTTTGGACCCAGGTTTCCTTTGGTCCCCGGGGCCGGGCAAAGCATTCCTCGATAATGAAAAAGGTCAAAAGCACCTCTGAGGTTCTACAAGGTGTTTGCTTTCTCTCTTCCCCTCAGGCATATACCCAGGCACTCCAAGATCTGAGATGAGGGGAGAACACGACAGTGCCCAGAGCCCCAGGGGGAGCATAATGTTCCTCCGGCTGGGCGCCTTGGACTCCTCTGGCTTCTGGCCCCATGGCTTGTGGATGCTGCGCGTGCTCGAGAGGATGACTTACCCTGTTATCTCGCCACCCTCGCCCAGTTGTTGCAGCTGCACATTTCAGCCTGGTCCGATTGAAAACAGGAGGCAGTGTTGGAATGGGAGAGAGATTCAGAAGGTCACTGAGGTGGTCAGGGTGGGCTTGGGCTGTAGTGAGCATCGCCCAGTGACAGGCATTGCACTAAATGGCCCCAAGGACTTTGTGTAGTAGGGACCAATGTGTCCGTTTTACAGATAGAGAAAATGAGGCTCCTGTGGCTTGGGGGACTTGACCACAGCCACCAGTAACAACAGTCCTGGGATTTGAACCCAAGTTTCTCTAGATCCTCAACACCCAAGCTCTCTTAGGCCCTTGTTCCTTCTTCAAAAGTAGAGGTTGTTTTCCTGAAGTGTGGTCATCACTGGGAAGGAGTTCCTGCTCTCCTTCCCTAGTAACGCAGAGCCACCTGCCTGCCTGGGTTCATGTCTTACCTGTATGACTTTGAACTAGTCATGTCACCACTGAGCCTCATCATTGTTATAAAATGACACTCCTGCCTGCCTTCCACTACTCAGAAAAATGAATTCTACCCACCAGATGCCAGATACTGTGCTAGGTAATTTCGGGGTGTGCAAAAAGCAGAAGCGATGTGTGAGTAAATGAGATACTGTATGAACAGGCTATTAAACTCCAAAGCCCTTTAGTAATATATGAAACAGGCTCTGGGACTTCCTTGGCAGTCTAGTGATCAAGACTCTGTGCTTCCGTAGCAGGGAATGCAGGTTTCATCCCTAGCTGGGAAACAGATTCCTGAATGCCCCTTGGTGTAATATTCATTGGAAGGACTGATGCTGAAGCTGAAACAACAATACTTTGGCCACCTGCGAAGAACTAACTCATTTGAAAAGACCCTGATCTGGGAAAGATTGAAGGCAGGAGGAGAAGGGGACGACAGAGGATGAGATGGTTGGATGGCATCACCAACACAATGGACATGAGACTGAGTAGGCTAGGGGGTTGGTGATGGACAGGGAAGCCTGATGTGCTGCAGTCCATGGGGTTGCAACAAGTCGGACACGACTGAGTGACTGAACTGAACTGTAGCCAAAAAAAAGGGGGGCTTTCCTGGTGAATGAAGAATCCACCTGCCAATGAAAGAGACACAGGTTTGATCCCTGATCTGGGAAGATCCCACATGCCACAGAGCAACTAAGCCCGTGCGCAAAGCTACTGCTGAGTCACTGCTCTAGAACCCGAGAGCCACAGCCACTAAGTCTGTGTGCCCTAGAGTCTGATCTCCGCAACAAGGGAAGCCCCCTCAGTGAGAAGCCTGCACACCACCACTGGGGAGTAGCCCCCACTTGCTGCAACTAGAGCAAAAGCCCGTGCAACAGCGGAGACCCAGCGCAGCCAAAAATGAATTTCAAAAAGGGGTTCTGCCAGTATGTGTAGTGAGTTAGATGATAGCAAGTACCCTGAAGAAAAATGAAGCAAGGAGAGGGAATAAGGAGTGTGTTGCATGGGTAAGATTTTAAGTAGAAGGGTCAGGGCTAGGTCTTTCCTGAGACATCGGGATTTGAGAAAAAAAATAAAACCTGAGATGAGAGAAGAAAACTGGGCAAGTTTGGATCCATTTCCCCTTAAGAACAGATGAGATCTAAACGGGGCCTGGAGTCCCCATGAAGCCTGCCATGCACCAGTGGGCCTCCGCCATCCAACAGTGGGCAGCGCCGCAGTGGGTTCCTCTCAGCTGGCTCCTGAGGAAGTACTCACAGCCTGTTACAGGTATGAGGATTCACAGCCAACAAGGTCTTCCCTTGCATCTCCAGAGAAGTGAGTGTTCCCATCAGTGAATTGCAGACGGGTCTGCTGTCATGCCCTTGTAAATGTCTGATTTTTGCTCCATTGAAAACAAAAAGAAGCAGGAAGATGTCAGCCTGTGCCGACATTTTGCTGCCATGTCCCATCTCGGCCCAAACACACATAGAGGCTCATTCACACAGAGGCATCTGCTCAAAGTCCCTAATGTAGGTTCAAGAGTGCTGGTGTATGCCTGCTTCCAGGTCCCAGAGCTCTGCAGAGAGAAGCCTAGTCTGGGAGAAAAATATCAAGCCGGTCTTGGCCAGCTCTCCTTTCAGCACACTTGTTTTTTTAAAAAAAGTATATCACAGGAACCAGGATGATGGGATAGAGCCCAATGACTGTCCAAACTGGGAGGCTACTGACTGAGGCCCAGAGGGGTGAAATTAGCTGTCCTAGGTCACACAGCAAGTCTATGAAAAATCCCAGTGAATTCATACTGCCAACGAATACTCTTTGAATGCCATATATGTGCCAGGCACTAGGGTTACAGCAGTAATCAAAATGGACAAAAATATCTGTTCCCCTGAAGCTGATGTTCTAATGGAAGGAAACAGACAATAAAATGATAAATTAGTAATGTATGTAATGTGTTGGATGATGGCAACCACCACGGAGAGAAATGAAGCAGGAGAAGGGATCAGGAGTATTTTGTGTAGGTGCAGTTTAAAGTCGAAGGGTCAAGGAAAGCATCACTAAGAAGCTGGCATTGAAGCAAAGACCTGAAGGAGGTGAGGGAGGAAGACGGGCCAGGATCTAGGGAAGAGAGTCCCAGGAGGAGGAAGCAGAGTGAGACCCCAAGGCAGGGACGTTCCACTCGTGCTCCCAGGAGAAAGAAAGGAGCCACGCCAGGTAGGAGCTTTGTAGGCTGCTGGTAAGGACTGTGGCTTTTACTCCAGACGAGATGGAAAACCGCTGGAGAGTCTGGGGCAGAGAAATGACATCATCTGACCCAAGAAAAAAGTCTGAAGCGATAATCGCTCATTCGTTAATTCATTCATTCAAGCCTCTTAGGTACCAGGCACTCTGCTGATGACAAGCCAGACACCCCCAGAGTGAACCACAGGGCACTTGAGGGTGTATTTTATGCTGACTGGAGAGTCCAGAGCAAGGAGAAGGGAGGCCGGGCCATGGCCCTCCCCGACCACTTGCCTTCCCTCTCTGCCCTGCAGGCCAGGGCCAAGGGCCCCAGGTAGCTACAAGGCTCCGTGATCCGGAGGCTGCTAGAACCTGCAGGTTATAAATAGTATCTCCTACGGCTGGGAGTCAAGCTGCTCAGTCTGAATGAGTCAGAGGCTCAGAGCCACAGCCCCCCAAAATGCAGCATTACTCCTGGATCCCACCGTTCCATCCCAGGCTCCCCCGCTGACCTCCTAATCAAGGCCTGGCCTCTGCTTTTTACCATGACTCTCTCTGACCCTGTCACTCTCCCCTGACCCCAGCTCAACCTGCCTGGAGCACCAGAAGGCCCACTGGTTCATTAGTTCTGGGAGGCAGGATTGTATAATATTTAAAAGCTCAGGATCTGCACTTGGGCTTACCTAGATTTCAGGCCCAACTCAGCTACTTCCTGGCTGTGCGACCTTTGGCAAGTCACTTCACTCTGGGAGCCCCATATTCCTCATTCAATAATGAGGAATAATAACAGTAATTGTATTATGGTAATAATACTACTGTGATATTATGATGCTAATAACTGCACCTACTTCATGGAACTGATATGGGGAATTCAACAAGATACTCCACATAGGGTGCTAGCCCAGAGCCTGGCACATAGTGGCCATCAATTAACGGAGTGACTGTTGCTATGCTCAATTAGATTCTAATCTGGAGAAGGGTAATAATAAATTAGAAAATGACAGCTTTCATCTAGTCTACAGAACACCTTCCAGGTGTTTGTAGTATGGGTTCCTGACATATAATGCCGTATCTCTCATCTTCATAACCAAGCAATTTCACCATCTCCATGTCACACAGGAAGAAACTGAGACTCAGAGAGAGCTGGATGACTTGTCCAAGCCCCACGGGCCCTGGTGAGGCAGCATCTGACGTCAGCAGAAAGGCTTACCCAGCCCCCTCTGACTCTGGGGACATGTGCAGACACTTTCTCCTAGCCCACCCCACATGTGATATGCCAGTGAGCAGAAGTGGAGGGGTCAAGGGAAAGAAAAAGGGCAGGTGGGCAGGGGTGCAAGATATCTCTGCTTCTCTGACCATCCCTCCCACCTCCTGAGATGAGAAGCCATCTCTGTGCCACCTCCCCAAAGCCTGGACTAGCCCTCCTTTGGGTGATACTGAATAAAACTCTTTTCTGCCTAATGGCTGCCAAAAGGTTATCTGCTTAATAATTTTTATATGTTACACACATTAAGGATGAAGGTGATGGTGACGTTCCGACTTCCCTGACACCATCCCCTAACTTTGATCCTCCAGGGTTTCGTCTGGTCATCCTCCAAAACCTCCAAGTTCCAGAAAAATCTCCTTAAGTGCCCATTCCCCCACACCCACCATACTAGGAGCCTTATAAAATAGTAGAAAGGGCACGCATTTGGCAGTGAGGTAAATCTGGGCTCCCTCCTGTCTCTGTCACTTCCTAGCTGTGTGACCTTGGGCAAGTCACTTCACCTCTCTGAGCCTCAATCATTTGCCAATATGCTAATGCATATTTAGCAACATGGTCAGACAGGAAGTGACATTTATTCTGAGACCCGAATGATGAGAAGACCTAGAGACCTGGCTAGCTGAGAGACCTAGAGGCAAGGAAAGAGGAGGCAGGGAGACCTCGAGAAGGGAATAAGCTTGATGTATGGAGCTTGTGTGGCGGGACTGGAGTGAACCAGGGTGGGGAGAGAGGGAGGTGAGGTCAGAGAGGTAGGCAGGGGCTAGTTCGCAGAGCTCCCGGTGACGAGTATCCCAACTCCTCACGCTTGTCTGCATTTTGGGGAGATGATGCATAGATCTAGCACAGGGCCTGGCATACAGTGGGCGCTCAATACGCAGTCACTATCATGATGATGAGTGTTCCTCGCCCTCCTCCTCCTCCTCCTCCTAGGGACCCTCATGTCCTTCCCCTGCATCTTACCCCTGTCTCCCCCACTGTCTCTCCCTGGTCCCAGGAAAAGGACCGGGAGTTGGCAAGTGTCACAGCAGGAAGGAGGAAGCATTCCCCGTTCTCCTTCTCAATCCCCCCCACCAAAAAAAAAAAAACCCTCCCACCGCAGCCCAGTGATTTTCCTGCCTCTCACAAGGCGATCTTATTAAACATCTCGAAAAAATATTCTCTCACTCCCTCTCTCTTTATTTATAAAAATCAACTTAACACCCTGCTCCTTTGTTCTATTTGGAAACTGGAACAGCCTGGTTTATATTTAGCTGAAATCCTGCTCCTTTCCCCACAGATTCCGGCACAGCCCGATGAGCTAGAGGGGCTAAGGAAGGAGGAGGACAGGGGTAGGGGAAGAAAGAGCCATGGCAGGGACAGACAGTGCCGTCTCCCGGGGTCCCGGGTCTCCACCAAGTCCGAAGGACCTGGAAGGGTAGGAGCTGAACTCTTCCCAGGACTTGGGGTGATCCAAGTCCAGGCTTTGCCCATCATCCTCTCACTCTCTAGTCCCGTCCAGGTATCCCCAGAAGAAAAGACGAGGGGACGGAATATGGAGAAGAAAGACCCCAGCCTTAATCTGGAACCAGGTTTGGAAAGACTGTGTAAGGCACTTATTAAGAGTGGGGGTCTGGGTTCACATCCAGTCTCTCCTCTGCCCCTCAGGAGCTGGCTGCCCCCCCGCGAGGTTGATGTGCTCATTACCATGCCCAGCACACAAATAGTGGCTGTCATTATCAGTCACTGTGGGTTGAAGGAAACCTCTCAACTCCTCAAACTTTAAGACTCCCCACAAAAGCTGCTTCCTCCATGAAGCCTTCCCAGATTAAAACTTGTCTTTTCAGGTGACAGCACTGGGTTAGACACTGGGGCTATGGAGACAAATGAGCAAGAACACTTGGGGCCCGCAGTGTGATCAAAGATGGACACACATAATTGCCACAGAGAGGACTAAGTTCCAGAAGATTCTTTTTTTTTTTTTTTTAATTCCAAAAAATTCTTAAGCTCCCTTTGGACAAAGCTAGTTTTCACTCTCTTGCATTGGAGAAGAAAATGGCAACCCACTCCAGTGTTCTTGCCTGGAGAATCCCAGGGACGGGAGAGCCCGGTGGGCTGCCGTCTATGGGGTCGCACAGAGTCGGACACGACTGAAGCGACTCAGCAGCAGCAGCGGCGGCTTCCCTTTGTTTCCCACTATAACTGTAGAGCTAAAGACACCACCTGGCACATTGAGAGACAGCATAGAAGAGTGGTTAAGGATCTACCTGGAGGGGCTTCCTGATGGTCCAGAGGTTAAGAATCCACCCTGCAATGGAGGGGACATGGGTTCAATCCCTGGTCAGAGATCTAAGATCCAACATGCCACAAAGCAACAAAGGCTTGTGCATCATAACCAGAGTCTATGCACCGCAGTGAAAGGTCCCTCATGATCCAATGAAGATCCTGATTGCTGCAACTAAGACTCAATGCAACAAAATAAATAACAAGTAAAAATTTTAAAAAAGAATCTGTCTAGGTAGACAAGCAACCCTAGGTTTACAGAAACACTGTTCACAATAGCCAAGACATAGAAACAACTTGAATGTCCAGTGACAGGTGAATGGGTAAAGAAGGTGTAGTGCATATATACAGTGGAATACTACTCAGCCATAAAAAGAAGAGAATAATACCACTTGCAGCAACAAGGATGGACCCAGAGATTATCATACCAAGTGAAGTGAGTCAGAAAGAAAAAGACAAATATATGATATCACCTATATGGAGGATCTAAATATGATACAGATGAACCTGTCTGTGAAACAGGAGCAGAATCATAGACATGGAGAGCAGACTGGTAGTTGCCAAGGGGGAAGATACTAGGGGAGGGCTGGAGTGGGGAGATGGGGTTAGCAGATGCAAGCTGTTATACATAGAATGGATGAACAACAAGACCCTACTGTAGAGCCCAGGAAACTATATTCAACATCCTATGATAAACCATAATGGAAGGAATATAAAAAAGAATGTACATATAACTCAATCCCTATGCTATACAGAAGCAATTCACACACTATTATAAATCAACTGTACTTCAATTTTAAAAGAATTGTGGTAGTCCATATAATGGAATATTGTTCATCCATGAAAAGGAGTGAAGTACTGACCATGCTACAATGTGGATAGACCTCAAAAATGTCCTAAGTGAAAGAAGCCAGACATGAAAGGTCGGATATTCCACTTATATGAAGTTCCAGAATAGGCAAACCGATAGAGACAGAATGCAAACTGATGGTTACCACATCCTTGGGGAGACGGAATGGGACATAATAACCACTTACTGGGTGCAGGGTTTCCTTTTGAATTGACTAAAGATATGTTGTCTTTATAGACTGGAGAGAGATGGTGGTCATGCAATGCCACTGAATTGTTTGCTTTAAAATTATTAATTGTTTGGGACTTCCCTGGCAGTCCAGTGGTTAGGACTCCATGCTTCCACTGCAGGGGCCACAGGTTTGATCCCTGGTTGGGGAACAAAGATCTGGAATGCTGTGTGGTGCAGCCAAAAATATAAATAAAAGATTAATTGTGTGTTAATCTTATGTTCATCTCAATTTACTTATACACACACACACACACACACACACACAGAGTGGCTGACTACATGGTATTGATATGACAAAACATTTGATAAAAGTTAATGCCTCGTCATTATTTAAAAACAAATAAACTTGAGGAGTGTCAGAAGAGAACCTCCTTAACCTATTGCAAAATACCTCACGTATATAATGCTGAAAATCTACACACTTTCCTCCCTGGGGGCTTCCCTTGTGGCTCAGCTGGTAAAGAATCCGCCTGCAATGTGGGAAACCTGGGTTTGATCTCTGGGTTGGGAAGATCCCCTGGAGAAGGGAAAGGCTACCCACTCCAGTATTCTGGCCTGGAGAATTCCATGGACCGTATAGTCCATGGGGTCACAAAGAGCTGGACACCACTGAGTGACTTTCACTTTCATTTTTCCTCCCTGAGATTGGGAACAAGGCAAGAATATCTGCTCTTACCGCTTCATGCAACACTGGGGGGTCCTAGCCAAGACAATAAGACAAGGAAAAAAAGGGACAAAGGGCAAAGTGAAATGATCTTTATTTGCAGATGACATGATGATGTGTGTAGAAAACCCTAAAGAATTTACAAAACAAAATTAGAATTAATCATTTTATTTAACAAGATCAAAGGATATAAGGTAACTATATAAAAATGTAATTCTCTATATAGTCATCCCTTGGTATCCATGGGGGACTGGTTCTGGGAATCACCTGCCCATGGATACTGAAATCCACAGATGCTCAAGTCCCTTATACAAAAATGAGATAATACAGCCAGCTCTCCCTATTTGTAGCCTCAGAACATACGGATACAGGAGGGCAGACTATACTAGTAACAAACAATTGAGAAGTTAAATATATAAAAACATTTCCAATAGCATGAAAAAATATAGAATATTTAGGGGTACATTTAACACAACATGTAAGATCTGCAGTCTGAAAACTACAAAACCTTCCTGAGAGAAATTAAAGAGCTAAATAGGTGGAGAGATATACCACATTCATGTGTAAAATGTCCTTCTCTCCATATTGACTTATAGATTCAATACAATCCTGATCAAAATTCCAGCAGGGTTTTTTTTTTTTTTTTTGTAGAAATTATCAAGTAGATTCTAAAGTACATATGAAAATAAAGGGTAGCCAAAACAATTTTTGAAAACAGGAATGAATTTGCAGCACTTAATGCTACTTGATTTTAAGAATTACTATAAATCTGTAGTAATCAAGACAATGTAGTATTAATATAAGAATACACATATAGATCAACAAAACAGAATAAAGTCCAAAAGTAAATCCACATATATACAATCAATTGATTATTTTACTGAAATGCCATGATGATTCAGTGGAAAAAGGAAGCTAGTATTGAAATATATCAACACAGAAGGAAAAAAAAGAGCTATGACCCCTGCGTCATATCATACATAAAAACTTTTAGGAGAAAATGTAAGAAAAAACTTGTGGCCTAGGGGTAGGCAAAAATTGCTTAGAACACAAAAAAGAGTAAACAATAAAAGTCATTGATTGAAAAGTAGAACTTAAAATTTCAAACTTCTGTTCTTCAAAAAATTAAAAAATGAAATTTTTCTATTAAAAAATGAAACTGTAAGCCACAGACTAAACAAAAATATTACGTGTGTCTCTCACAAAGTACTTCTCTATTCAGAATATATAAAGAAATCTTACAACTAAATAACGAGAAGACAAATAACCCAATAAAACATAGGCAAAAGAATTATTATTATTTTTAAATATGTTAAATGAATGAGTAGTTTTTTATTTCAAGGAAGTTATAGCCCAGTGTATAAGACACATTTGTCGTTGTTTAGTCGCTGAGTCGTGTCTGACTCTTTGGTGACCCCATGGACGGTAGACCAGCAAGCTCCTCTGTCCATGGGATTTCCCAGGCAGGAATACTGGAGTGGGTTGCCATTTCCTTCTCCAGGTAGGCAAAAGAATTAAACAAATACTTTCTGAAAGCAGACAAACATGGTCAATATGCATGTGAAAAGATGCTCAGTGGTTGACAGGGAAGTACAAACTTAAACCACAATAAGGAACACTACACACAGATGGAAGGGCTAAAATTAACATGACTGATGATACAAAATGTTGGTGAGAATATGGAGTAACTGGAACTCACATATACTTCTAGTGGGAGTATAAGATGGTAGAATTACGTTGGAAAAGTTCGGCAGCTTCTTATGACATTAAATATAAACTTACCATATGGTTTGGCTATTCTACTCCTACCTATTTACCTGAAATAAACAAAAAAACATATGTCCATACAAAGACATTTACATGAAGTTCATAGCGTCTTTATTCATAATAGCCCCAAACTGGAAACAACCCAAATGCCATTGAACAGGAGAATTGGATAAAAGATTTACATCATATCTATGCAGTGGAATACTACTCAGCAATTTACAAAAGAATTACCAATACATGTAACAAGGTAGAGGTATCTCATAAACGTTTTAGTTCAACAAAAGAAGCAAGTTGGACTTCTCTTGTTGTCCAGTGGTTAAGAATCCACCTGCCAATGCGGGGAACATGGGTTCCATCCCTAGTTTGGAAAGATTTCACATGCCGCAGAGCAACTAAGCCTGTGCGCCCTAGAGAGCCTGTGCTCTTCAGCAAGAGAAACCACTGCAATGAGAAAGCCTGCCCATCACAATGAAGAATAGTAGCCCCCGGCTCGCTGCAACCAGAGAAGGCCTGCATACAGCAACAAAGACCCAGTGCAACAAAAAATAAACAAAAAAGAAGCAAGTTACAAAAAAGGACACACTGTATGGTTTCATTTATATGAAGTCCTAGAACAGACAAAGCAAAAATCTATAGTCACAGAAAGCAAATTAGAGATTTCCTGGAGCAGGGCCCAGGAGGATTAACTGCAAAGGGCAAGAGAGAAAATTCGGGGGAACAAAAATGGTTATATCTATATTGGAGTGTTTTTACTGTAGCCCAATAATCATTGGAAGGCCTGATGCTGAAGCTGATACTCCAATACTTTGGCCACCTGATGCAAAGAACTGACTCATTGGAAAAGACCCTGATGTTTGGAAAGATTGAAGGCAGGAGGAGAAGGGGATGATAGAGGATGAGATGCTGCTGCTGCTGCTGCTAAGTCACCTCAGTCGTGTCCGACTCTGCGACCCCATAGACGGCAGCCCACCAGGCTCCCCTGTCCCTGGGATTCTCCAGGCAAGAACACCGGAGTGGGTGAGGATGAAATGGTTGGATGGCATCACAGACTTGATGGACATGAGTTTGAGCAAGCTCTGGGAGTTGGTGATGGACAGGGAAGCCTGGCATGCTGCAGTCCACAGGGTCACAAAGAGTCGGACACCACTGAGCGCCTGAACTGAACTGAATAAACTTGATTGAAAAAAATACTCCATGTGGGTTCAGTTCCTGGCTTGGCCACTTAGCTGTATAATTCTGGACAAGTTGTTTCACTTTTCTGTGCCTCTGTTTCCTCAACAGAAAAGTGACGATAATAATAGTATTCAGAGGGTTTCTGCCTCATTTTCTTTAGATAGCCTCCTAGGATTTTTGCCGTTGCTGTTGTTCAGTCACGCAGTCGTGCCCGACCTTTGCAACCCCATAGACTATACACTCCCCTGTCCTTCACCGTCTCCTGGAGCTTGCTCAGACTCATGACCGTCAAGTGGGTGGTGCCATCCATCCTCTGTGTCCCCTTCTCTTCCTGCCTTCTATCTTTCCCAGCATTAGGGTCTTCTCTAATGAGTCGGCTCTTCACATCAGGGATTTGGAAGGGATTAAATGAGTGAATGCATTGGGAACTGTGGTGGCCAACCTCCAAGAAGGCTTCCAGTGATTCCTACCTCCTGGTATTCCTTCCCCCTTGCCCCTCCCCGGCACCCCACCCCTGTCCATAGTGAATAGGCTGACCTGTAAAACCTACAGGGTATTGTTGAAATGATGGTCTGTGGATTTCCAGACGAGGTCAGAAAACATCTTGAGGATTGTGCTCTTGGCTCATTCTTTCTGAGGGAAGCAAGCCACCCACCATATCATGAGGACTCTCAAGCAGCCCTGTGGAGAAATCTGGATGGCAAAGAACTTGAAGCCTCCTGCCAACAGCCAGCACCGCCTCGCCAGCCTCAGGAGTGAACTGCTAGAGACGAGTGGCCGACAGCTTTGCTGTAACTTCAGGAGAGACAGAGTCAGGACCGTCCAGCGAAGCTGCTCCCAGCTGACCCATAGGAACTGTGTGAGGTAATATGTATTTGTTTTAAGCCACTAAGTTGTTCAGTAACTTGGAGGTTTGTTTGTTTGTTTGGGGCAAAAATTCACATGTATAAATTATCAGACAACGGTTTGGTTTTTTTTTTTTTTTTTTGGCTACACCACACCGTTCGGCTTGTAGGATCTTAGTTCCCTGATCAGGGATCGAACCCGGGGCCTCAGCAGTGGAAATCGTGGAGTCCTAACCATTGGACCACCATGGAGTCCTCTGAGATAACTTGTTCCACAACAGTAAATAACTAAATATAATCACTAATAATAGTAGCTGACATTTATTGAGCGTGTGTCATGAGACCTACTGTGACTCCTACTGTTTACTACCAGATGGTGATCAAGTTGATGACCCTCCATCCGTCCATCCATCCAGGAGCAGGCTCCACTTTCCCCCAACCTGCTTTGTGCCCAGGGAGACCGACCACTTCAGACTCAACAATCTCCCATGTCCTTTGGCTTCTAATCAGGTTTGGCCATTGCGGAGTCCCCAGGAGGTGGAGATGGGAAGAGAAAAGGAAGTCGGATGTTTATTCCTCTGCACCTCCAACCCCCTCTCAACTGCAGGCCACCTCAGGCTGGCTGCTCCCACAAAAGAAGGTCACAGCTTCTCTGAAAGGTGGCCCTCTGCACACAGCTCCTTCTGGGAAGAACTGCTCCCTGGGCTCAGCCTGCTCCTAGCAAGGTGGCAGCAATTTCCCTACCCTCTGCTCTCACCTAAGCTGTCCTTTATTCGGTCTTTCTCAAGTTGCCCAATTTTGAGCACGCCATCTGTTTCCTTGGGGGACGACTGGCCACCCTAATTAAGATCCCCTACGTTAGAGAAGGAAGTGGGGATTCAAAGAGAAGCAAAAACAAAGGAGGGAAGAATAGCGGCCACCCAGAGGTGAGTTCTGCAGCCAGCAAGCACTAATGATGCTTGTTGAACAAAAGAATGAATGACCTTTTGGGCACCAGGGAGGACCCTGGTTCCTTGAAGGTAACAGGTGCTAGACCCAGAACTACTTCAGACAGACCACCAAAGACGTTCCCCACAACCGGCCCAACCTGAATTGGCTTCAGGAAGTCTTGCCTTGTAAGGATTAACTCACAGCCTGGGACACCAAGGAAGCAGCCCCCCCACCTCGGGAAGAAACTCTGGAGTTATTTTTGAAAAGCAAGCAAGGCCTGCGGGCGGCCCTGGCAGAGCTCAGAGCTGGAAAGGAGAGCAAGAAGCAGAGAGGACAGACAGCGACAGCAGAACCCACACCACGCCCCTGTGACGCCGACCCCACGCTCTGAGACATAACACAGGCAACCCCTCCCCTCATCCTGTGTCCCTTTGGGGATTTTTTTTTAATTGTGGTAAAATATACATACCATAAAATTTAGTCTTGGAAATTTCTGAGCTATTCCCACCGCATGCTGAACAACACTGGAGACTCAATTCCAAAAGGAACAGGGAGAAAATATTTGCATCCAAATGGTATGTGAGGTTTGGCTGGAAAAACCCTGAAACTGGAGGGAGGGTCACCGCCCTGGGGCAAAGTCTTGGGGGCCAAGGATTAGGAGAGATTTGACATTCTTCCACCCCTACCAAACAGAAATAGCTGTGGGGCGGGAGAGCGGAGCAGAGAGCAGGTGTTGGGCTAGAGTCTGAGCTGCAGAGGCAGAAAGTGAGCGGCAGGGAGGCAGCTAATGAACCCTAAACGAACTGACAGAGGTGTTTGCAACTGTCGGGGGAGCGGTGGGGGGAGGTCAGAGGCAGCCAGAGGGAGCCATCAAGTCCCCAAAATAACTTGTGCCTCTGCTGGGAGACTCTGGAACTAATCAAGAAGGGGATAATCCGAAAATCTCATCAGAGAGAGGTTGTGAGAGCCCTCCAAGTGGGGACTGGAGGGGAGGAAAATGAAGGAAAGATGTGGTTTGCAGTGCTCTTGTCCTCGAAGATGGTGCCAACCTCAAACAAGGTTTTCCTAGGAGCTCAATCGGGGGTACCTACCTGTAGCTACCCTCTGTTGGGTGCCTACCCTCTGCCTAGGATGGAGTGCCCAGCTGAGAATGGGAGCTCTGTAGTCAGCCTGCTGGATTCAAATCCCTGCGCTCTTTTTTGCTGGCTCTGGGATCTTGGACAAATCATTTTGCCCCCATTCTGAGCCTCAGTTTCCTTATCTGGAAGCTGGGCATAAAATTCATTCCTGCCCCATGGAGTAGTTGCGAATATGTGCTCAATGCATGAGGGCTTTTAATGCAAATCTTCCCAGCGACCCCAGAAGGTGGGTTTCCATCTCCTCATCTTCCAGGGGTATAAACTGAGGCTCCGAGAGTCCAAGGCCACAAGATTACGAAGTTGAAGAGTCAGAAGCGTGTCGCTTCACTAGGCCCAGCAGCCCTGGCCCCTCCTCCCAGGGGCAGAAGGTAGTAGCCAAAGCCCCTTACTCGCCACTTGTCTCTGGCCCCATGCGGGGAGGCGGGACCAGCGCGGACACTGGAAGGGACCTCCAGGTGACATACCAGGATATCCAATGGTGAGAATGTAGCCCTTGGCCCAGTCCTTTCTCCTCTCTGGGCCAGTTTCCCCAGCTCCAGAACAAGAAGGTAATAACAGGTGATTCTAGTTCCAGAGAGTCTAGATTCTCAGTCGAGGCTCTCTTGTGGGTGCCTCAGGCAGAAGGTGGTGGAAGAGGGGTTAAGAGGGAAACCTGGACGGCTGCAAGGCAGTCTTTCTTCATTGCTCCCCTCCCTCCCTCTGGGGGATGGCTCCAGGCAGAGGGAACAGCAGACACAAAGGTCGAGAAATGAGAGGGAGCATGGCGTGTTCAGGGAGCTGCGAGCAGAGTCATCTAGCAGCCTGGCTTATTTGTCCATTCAATTTATTCAACTCACATGCATTACTGTGGGCCAGGCCCTTACTGGGCACAGAGCAGTGAACCAACATAGACGGATTCAAGGTGCAGGGCTCGCATTCTTTTTCTTATAGTTTTTTAAATTTTTATTATTTCTTTTCGGTTGGGCTGGATCTTCACGTTGCTGCATGCCGCCTTTCTCTGGTTGTGGCGAATGAGGCTACTCTCTAGTTAAGGTGCGTGGGCTTCTCATTGCGGTGGCTTCTGTTGTTGCAGAGCGCAGGCTTTAGGGCTCAAGGGCTCAGTAGTTGTGGCGCCCAGGACCAGTTGCCCTGCAGCATCTGGAGTCTTCCTGGACCAGGGATCAAACCCGTGTCTCCAGCATTGGCAGGCAGACTCCCAAGTACTGGACCGCAGGGGAAGTCCAGAGCTCACATTCTAATTGGGGTAACAAGTAAATCAGTAATAGGGTAATTTCAGAATGGGATGAGTGCTCTGTGAATAACAGCACATTTTTATAAAGCATCTAACATGGGCAGCACATTTTTCAAAAGCATCATCCTTACTACAACACTATGAGCTAGGCACTATTGTCATCAGCCCCATTTATAGCTGAGGAAACTGGCACAGAAAGGTTAAGTAACTTGCCCAGTGCGACCCAGCTAATAAGCAGCAGAGCTGAGATTCAAACCCAGGCCATCTGGCTCCTTTGTGCTGGCTGGTAGGAAGGGCATTAAGTAGGGCAACTTGTTCAGGAAAGATCACTCTGACAACGTGACATTTGAGCGGAGATGCATGATAAGACGCCAGCCCTAGGAAGTCCAGGAGGCAGAAGGATCCAGATGGAGGGAACATTGAGTACAAAGGCCCTGAGGCGGGAAGGAGCTTGACAGGTTGGAGAGAAAGCAAGGAGGTCAGTTTTAGCTGAAGCAGAGGGACAGGAGAAGAGGTCAGGGTTGGCGGGGAGCATTAAGACACATGGAGGTGGGAAGAGGTGCCGAGGACACTCCTGGGGTCCTCCCAGCTGCTCCAAGGATGCTGAGGAAATGGTCCAGAGCCCCCTCCTCCCCTCACTTTAGGCCAATCAGTTCCAGACAGCTGAACTTTTTCCCCCTGGGCCTATTGCTGGGCAAGGGCCCCAGCTGGACTCTTGCCCACTGTTCATCCTCTGTGACTGATGGGGATGGGACACGAGGAAGAGCTCATTGCATTCCTCTCTCCTTATCCTAAATCCGCCTCCTCCTTAGCCCCACAAAGCCACAAATGAGGGCCTCTCATCCTTCAGCAGAGGCCAGCTCCTGCCCTCAAGAACCAACCCCCTACTAGGTCTGAGTCCAGTCCCAGCCCCATGAGGGGTGAGGTGGTCCTCAATGTGGCCTCAGAGGGCCTGAGGGTCTGAGCTTTTGCCTTCGGGAGAAATCTTGGGGTGGAGGGGAGGTAGAAAAGACTTTAAGCTCCTAGTCCTATAGGTCTGAGTTAGAATCCAGATTCTACCACCACCCCTCCCGTGGTGGGGGGCGGGTCATGGGCATGTGGTCTTACCTCTCTGAGCCTCAGTTTCCTCATCTGAAGAATGGGGACAATAATAATACCTACCTCCTAGTGTTACCATAGGAATTAAATATGCTGAGAGGGAGCTTCCTAGGGGGCTGGAAATGTTCTACGTCTGTACCTGAGAGGTGGCATATACAAAATTTGATTAACAAACTTAAGATTTGTTCAGTTCACTGTAGGAACATTATAGCTCAATTTTTTAAAATTGTATTTATTTATTTTTGGTTGCACTGGGCCTTCATTGATGTATGCAGGCTTTCTCTTGTTGCAGGAAGTGGGGGCTACTCTCTTGTTGTGGAGCACAGGCTCTAGGGCACTTGGGCTTCAGTAGTTTCTGTGCTCAGGCTCAGTAATTGTGGTACACAGGCTTAGCTGTCACGTGACATGTGGAATCTTTCCAGACCAGGGATTGAACCTGAGTCCCTTGCATTGGCAGGTGGATTCTCAACCAGTGGACCACCTGGGGTGCTTTCCTAGTGGCTCAGATGGTAAATAATCTGCCTGCAATTCAGGATGCCAGGGTTTGATCCCTGGGTTGGGAAGATCCCCTGGAAAAGGAAATGGCAACCCACTCTAGTATTCTTGCCTGGAGAATTCCATGGACAGAGGAGCCTGGCAGGCTACAGTCTAAGGGGTCACAAAGAGTTCGATACAACTGAGGGATTAACACAGGGAAGGGCTACAGCTCAATTTTTTGAAAAGTGAGGAAGCTCAGATCTTAAAGACAGAAGGTCTGCAATTAAATTCTGGCTCTGCTGCTAACTTGCTATGCAACTTTGGACAAGTTAAGGAGCCAACTGAGCTTTAGTTTTCTCACATGAAAAATGGAGCTAGGAATATCCATCACTCTGAATTTTTTAAGGATTTTAGATAATATTTGAAAAGTACCAGGCAATGAACACACAGTAAATGTTAAAAAAAAAAAAAGTACTATGTGCCTGGCCCATGGTTGGCACCACGTAAATGTTACCTGGTATTAGTATTAGGTGTCCCATAGCAATTCGTTGAATGAATGAAAACCTTAGCATCCTTCTATGTTTCCTTTAGCATTTGGTGCCTGGATGACTCAGGGGGCTCAAACTCAACATGTCCAGGACTGAGTTCTTTCCTTCGCCTATGTCTTGTTCTTTCCTCAGGCTTCCCCATCTGCCCAATGACAGTAACTCAGTCCAGAAATATGGATGGCATCCTGCCTGCCTTCTCCTCCATTTTCCCTCCCCAAGCCTTCATGGCCAACTCATCACCAAGACCTGCTAGGTTGGATTGCCTCTGAAGATGGCTCCTAACTATCCCTCCCCTTCTGGTAAGGGCATGCTGACTATTTGCCAAGGGATAGAGCTTAACCACATGCCAAAGCATGGAGCTAGACCCCTGCTTCACTCCATATACACAGCCTCCTGGACTTCCCATGACTGATGTCTATGGTCTCCTCTCAACCGTCACCTTTAGAGTATTGTTCCCTGAACAAACTGCCCTATTTAATGCTCTCCCCACTAGTCAGCACAGTGAAGCCTGATGGCCTGGGTTTGAGTCTCAGTTCTGCTGCTTATTAGCTAGGTGGCATTGGGTAAGTTACTCAACCTCTCTGTGCCTCAAAATTAACACAAAATGGATCAGTGACCTAAAGAGCTAAAACTATAAAACAATTTGAAGAATATATAGGGGTGAATCTTCATGACTTTGGATTTGGCAATGAATTCTTAGATTTGACACCAAAAACATGAGAAAGAAAATAAAAAATAAATGGGACTTCATGAAAAGTAAAAACTTCTGTGTACTAAAGGACAAAGAAAGTGAGAAGGTTACCTATAGGATGGGAGAAATATTCATAAATCAGGTAAAGGTCTAGTGTTCAGAATGTGCAAAGAACTCTTAAACTCAGCAACAGAAAAGACAAACAGCCCAACTAAAAAATGAACAAAGTACATTTCTCCAAAGAAGATAGACAAATGGTCAAAAAGCACATGAAGAGGTGTACAAGATCACTGGTCATTAAGTAAATACAAATCAAAACCACAATGACATTATCACCTCACACCCACTAGGATTGCTTCAATTAAAAAAAAATGTTAGCAAGTATCTGGAGAAATAGTAGTTCCCATTGCTGATGGAAATATACAATGCTACAGCTGCTATGAAAAAAAGTTTGTTGGGGCCTCAAAAAGTTAAGTATGGAATTACCATATGACCCAGCTCCCAGGTAAAGAACTGAAAACAGCTATTCAGACAACAATTTATACACAAATGATCATTTGTATATTCACAATTCATAATCACCAAAAGATGGAAACAACCCAAATGTCCATCAGATGAATGGATTAGCAAATTGCATTATGTCCATACAATGGAATACAATTAAGCCATTAAAAAAAAAAATGAAGCACGGATACTTGCTGCACATAGATGAACTTCAAAAACATTAGGCTAAAGAAATCAGACACAAAAAGTCACATTTTATGATTTCTTTTATATGAAATATGTAGAATGGGCAAATCCATAGAGACAGGAAACAGACTAGTGATTGCCAGGGGCTGGAAAGAGGGGGAATGAAGAGCAATGAGATGATGAAAGTTCTTACGAGATGATGAAAGTTAAAATTAGGGAGAAGTGCTGGTTGCAGAACATTGTGAATGCACTAAAAGCCACTAAATTGCACTAATTGCACTAAATTGTGCAATAATAAAGACAGAGTGCTTACTTCCTCTCCCCATGAATGAGGCTGGCCTTAGGACTGACCATTTTGATGCAGCAGAAGTGATGTTCTGGGGCTTCAGAGCCAGGCCTAAGGAATAAGGCAACTTCCGCTTCTTGGAAGCCAGCTGCTATGCTGTAAGAAGCCCAAGCCTCATGGACAGGCCACATGGAGATGAACTGAGGCTCCCCCCAGCACCGACTACCAGGCTTATGTGAGTGAGGCCACTTCAGAAACTTCCAGCTATCCCAGTGCCCCAGCCACACAAAGAAGAACTGTGCTGTTATAGAATCATGAAAAATAATAGCTTGCTGTTTTATAATCAATTGCAATTTTAAGTGAAAAGGCCCTGGTGACTAGGAGCGGCCTGGAGAAGAAAGAAGTCAGGGAGAGGCTGCTAGGGGCAGGGGTGATAAGCTAAAGGCTGGCAGAGTGCAGCCCTCCTCCATGCACCCAACACTTTCTACCCAGATGGTCGTGGTGGTCCAGGGGTTAAAGATGCTGCTTCTACTTAAAGAGACACAGGTTCAATCCCTGGTCAGGGAACTAAGATCCTGCATGGCCGTAAGGTGTGGCCAAAAACAAAAAAACACCTCATACCCAATCTCTGGACGGTACCTACTGAACACTTGGGCCATCTCCCCAGTAAAGAGACAGCGTCATGCATTCGTTTGCATGAGCTCTGCAGGCAGGCAGTCCAGAATTCAAATCCTAGCTCTGCAACCTCCTGGCAATGTGACGCTGGAGAAGGGACTTCACCTCTCTGAGCCTCACTCCATGCATAAAATAGGGCATGACAATGGCTCCTCTTCTGTTGCCATGAGGAATAAATGAGGTAAAAAATACTTTGTATAGTAGCTGGCACCTGGCAGGTTCCCTGAAATATCAACCAATCTCCTGTTGCCACGCCATGAGCTACCCTAATGTAGGCCTAGAATGGTGCCTGGCACAGGGCAGGTATTCAGCCAATGCCTTAGGGATGAACAAGTGAGGAAACGAATGAGGAAACACTAAAAATCATAATAGCCACCAGTACGAATTCATTCAATCCTCCAGAACAACTAAAGAAGATGGGAACTATTATCGTGCCCATTTTACAGGCAATGGAATTGAGGTCCAAGAGAATGTATACAGGTCGTAAGTAGTGGAGGCTGGATCTGAACCCAGATAGTCTGAGTCGTTTAACCTTTCAATCACCATGCTATAAAGCCACTCAAACCCCCAGGGTCTGCCTCTTCTGTCAGCTTTGGCTTCTAACCAGTGTTGTGATCTTAAGCATGTGAACTTCTCTCCCAGCCTCAGGTTCCCTGCTTGTCAAGAGAGGACTGCAGGAGTCAGTGTTGAAGGGCACTTCCTATTGGTCTAAGGGTCCAGGCCATGGCCAGTATCTAGCCAGTGCTGGTGGCCTGTTTGACCCCCCAGCCCAGCTGGGGTGACACTTTGCAGGGGCTGGACTGTCACAGGGAGGTCGCTGCATATTGACAGCTGCACTATCCACCTCCCCACCCTGGGGGGAGGCTGGCCTCTGCCTATTCCCGGTCCCTTAGGGCTCCTGAGGGAAGCTGAGGCGGCCACCCCCAGATGTCTATTCCTGTCCCTGGCCTAGCGCCGTGCTGGGGAAGCAACAGCTATTTTGAGACCCTTCTCCCTCCAAGCATGAGCGGTGGGAAGGCGCTGGGAACATCCCGAACTGGGAGGCTGCCCGTCTCAGCCTCACCCTGGATCTGGGCCACACCAGCCCTGCAGCTCTGCCCCTTTTTCCAGCTCTGGTGATGTGATCAATTCTGATCACAACACACCACAGTGGGATAACCCAGGAGAACCAGTCCTGAAGGACGTCTGTTGGAGGCTGGGGAGCAGCGGGGGTTGGGCCTCTCCCTTCAGGGTGGGGGCTGGAAAAGCCATAGCTGAACCCACCAGCTGGGAGACAGGACTGCTCTGAGCTTGAAACTGGGGGAGATAGCATTCAGGACAATAAGTAAAAATATTCAGCATTTCTTGAGTGGCTACAATTAGATGGGCTCTAAGTACTTGACAAGGAAGTATGTGTGTGTGAAAGACTCTGCGACCCTATGGACTGTAGCCTGCCAGCCTCCTCTGTCCATACGGTTCTCCAGGCAAGAATACTGGAGTGGGTTGCCATTCCCTTCTCCAGGGGATCTTCCTGACTCAGGGATTAACCCTGGGTCTCCTGCATTGCAGGAAGATTCTTCACTGTCTGAGCCACCAGGGAAGCCCTAACATGGAGGTAAGTCATTTAATTCTCACAGAGAGGAAACAGGTTCAGAGAGAAGTGACTTGCCCAAGGGCACACAGTGAGTGGCTGAGTCCGGACTTGAACTCCATAGGCTCTGGGGTCTGTTTTTAACTACTGTTCTGCCCTCTGGACCTTCCCTTCCCTCTTCACCAAGAGGGTAATAAAAATTAGGGGAATGAGCACTGATGTGACGATCAGTCCTTTGCCATTCCCAGATGTGTTGCTGAGCAAAACCACCTAGGTGAGCTCAGCTTCCTCACCTGCAAAACGAGGATCATGACAGAATCCTCGACCAGAGTTGAGGGAAGGATTACTAATAACACACTGTGGCAACTGGGGCTCAATAAGTGCTCTAAATTATGAAACTAACATATGCTCATGGTAAAATAATATGGTCCAAAGAGGGACACAGTAAAAAGTGACATTCCCCTTCTATTTTGCACCTATAATTCTACTCCCCAGAGGTAACCACTATTAAAGCTTTTGTGTCACCTTCTGGAAAATTTTCAAGCCCATAAAGACAGAGAAGCTGACTAGGACAGTGGTTAAAGACAAGAACTGCCTGGGTCCAAGCCTGGCCCTGCTGCTTACCAGCTATAGCTGTGTGTTCTCACAGGAGACAATGAGCACATGTCCTTCCACTCTGCCATCTTCAGCCAACCTTCCTTACCAGCTATGTGACGCTTCAGCAAGTTCCTGGTTCTCCCTGAGCCTCAGTGTCCTCATCTGTCATAAGGGGTTACTAAAACTAAGTCCTGGGCTTCCCTGGTGGCTCAGTGGTTAAAGAATCTGCCTGCCAGTGCACGAGACACAGGTTCAATCCCTGATCCGGGAAGATCCCTCACGCCAAGGAGCCACTAAGCCTTGCACCACAACTCTTGAGACTGTGCTCTAGAGCCCTAGAGCCGGGGAGCCGTGATTACTGCACCCATGCGCCACAACTGCTGAAGCCCTCACACCCGAGAGCCCATGCTCCGCAACAAGAGAAGACATCGCTAGGAGAAGTCCATGCTCAGCTAGAGAGTAGCCCCTGCCTGCCACAACTAGAGAAAAGCCCAAGTAGCCACGAAGACCCAGCACAACCAGGAATAAATGAATAAATAAGATGGAAACAAAGGAAAAAACAGCTAAGTCCCTGCCTTACGGGGTAGCTGTGAGGATTAAATGAGTCAATCTATGTGACGCATATGACCAAGCCATGACCAACCTAGACAGCATATTAAAAAGCAGAGACATTACTTTGCTGACAAAGGTCCGTTTAGTCAAAGCCATGGTTTTTCCAGTAGTCACGTGTGGATATGAGAGTTGGACCATAAAGAAGGCTGAGTGCCGAAGAATTGATGCTTTTGAACTGTGGTGTTGGAGAAGACTCTCTTTTTATGTTTTTTTTTTTTAATTATTTATTTATTTTTTATGTTATTTATTTTTAAATTATTTTTTATTTTTATTTTTTAATTTTTTGGAAGACTTGAGAGTCCCTTGAATGGCAAGGAGATTAAACCAGTCAATTCTAAAGGAAATCAGTCCTGAATATTCACTGGAAGGACTGATGCTGAAGCTGAAGCTTCAATACTTTGGCCACTTGATGAGAAGAACTGACTCCTTGGAAAAGACCCCAATGCTGGAAAAGATTGAAGGCAGAGGGAGAAGGGGATGACAGAGGATGAGATGGTTGGATGACATCACCAACTCAATGAACATGAGTTTGAGCAAGCTCCAGGAGTTAGTGATGGACAGGGAAGCCTGGCGTGCTGCAGTCCGTGGGGTCTCAACAAGCTGGACATGACTGAGCAACTGAACTGAACTGATGTGAAGCATTTAGCAAATTCTCTGGCACATGGTTGTTCAATAAATGTAGACATACAGTGGATCCTTTCTGGTGGACACTAAGGTAGCCTTTTACCATCACAAACAATGATGCAAGACACACCCTGGGCTACTTGTCATTGGGTACAAGCCCAAGAATCTCAATGGGATAAATTGCTGGTGGAGAAATTGCTGGGTCAAACAGTAGTGCCCTTGTAATTTCAATTAATGTGGGGATAAATGAATCCTCATGGCAGGCGGGGCACAGGGAAGGAGGTCCACAAGGCAGGGAGGATGAGGGACAAGCATGATATTCTGTCTCTGAGGCTCAGGGAGGGCTGTCCCTGCCCCAGCAACCCAGAGTATGCAGCAGCCCCCCAGGCCCCTGGCCAAGGCGATGGAAGGTTTAATTTTATCCAGGTTGTCCCCGTGAAGGTTTTATAGGTAACTGGTTGATTGGATTAGAGGAGCAGGAGCCCCTAATGAGCAGCAGCTGCTTAACAAGATGCTGACGCGGAACTATTTTTCTTTGCCACCATCCACTGTGGCAGCATGCAGGCTCCAGTCAGGACCCCCTGGATGCCAAAGATACTTCAGAATGGCATCCCAACTGCATATACCTCCTTTGAACATCCTTCTAGGTCCCAGACATCCCAGGAGAGGTAGAAAGCAAGAGGTCAAGAGCACAGGTTTGAGGGGTAAAACAAAAGGTCTCTGCTGAAATTGTTACGGAAACTCAAATCCATGTGCCCAACGCACAGTGAGGCCAAACGATACCGAAACATCAGAGTTTGGAACAGAGAAAGGTTTGGGGCAGGGTCCTAAAGGAGACCGGTGGCTCGTGCCTTTAAAACCCCAAACTCCCAGAAAGCTCTCAGCAAAGCCCTTTTCTAGGAAAGGTAAGGAAGGGGCATGGTGAGTTGCAAACGTCTTGGTGTCAGATCCTTTGTTCCTGAGATCAGGTCGCAATCAGGTAACAACGTTCCTATAAATCTCCGCCAAACAAATGTTATTCTCTGTTCTGACAAGAAAGGGCAAGGTCCCAAAGGCACACCTGTCACCCTCCAAGGTCCAGGCCCTGGTTAAGAGGAAGGGGTCCCTGGAGGAGCTGTCACCCTGTCCCAAAGCCTTCGTCCAGCACCCAGTCTGGGTCCTCCCACCAGTGCTCAGGCCCAGCTGAGGAGGCAGGTCTCAGCTGGTGGCACCCTCAGGGCCAGGTCCCCAGGCCCTGCCAAGCTATCATCACTGAGGGACCCAAGCATCCGGACCCAGCCAGTCCTTAGGCTCCTCAGTTCAGTTCAGTCCTCCAGTCATGTCCAACTCTTTGCGAACCCATTCTCTGCAGCATGCCAGGCCTCTCTGTCCATCACCAACTCCCAGAACTCATGTCCATTGAGTTGGTGATGCCATCCAACCATCTCATCCTCTGTCGTCCCCTTCTCCTTCCATGTTCAGTCTTTCCCAGCATCAGGGTATTTTCAAATGAGTCAGCTCTTTGCATGAGGTGGCCAAAGTATTGGAGTTTCAGCTTTAGCATCAGTCATTTCAATGAACACCCAGGACTGATCTCCTTTAGGATGGACTGGTAGGATCTCCTTGCAGTCCAAGGGACTCTCAAGAGTCTTCTCCAACCACAGTTCAAAAACATCAACCCAGCCAGCCCTCAGGCTCCTCAGGCCACCCAAATGGCCAGGGCCAGGTCCCACAGATGGCATCACACACAGCTGGCCACCGCCAGTAGGTCGCAGCATAGAGGCAGGGAAGGGGGAGAGGGTCCCCGCTGCCTCAAGGCCTGGGCCCGGCCATGGACGGCCATAGTGAGGGCTCTGGAGCCCTGCAGGACACAGCCTGTCCCCTGGGTCCCCTGCTCACTGGCCTGAGGCCAGGTGAGCTGGAGTGCCCCGGAGAGCAGGCGGTGATCAGTCTCTTACGTTACTCTCCTCCTGACGGACGACCACTCCAACGACTGTTGGCTGAATAGCCCACGAAGGGTCGCTTGGTGACAGTTGCTCGCTTGGGAGAGGGGCCCACTGTGGTGCCTCCCAGTGGCTGATGGGACTTCTAACCACCGCTCTAACTGGCCCACATTACTGGTTTTGTGATAACCACTGCCTGTTAATGGGTGGCACAGCAATGGCGCCCTGCAAGGGTGACCTGGGCAAATTACTTTCCTCCCTGAGCCTCAGAGAATAATGGGGTCCATGTTCATGGGGTTATTGTGAGGACTAAAGGAAGTCAAGCCCACAAAGTGCTCAGGACAGTGTCTGGCTCATAGTGAGAGTCTAATAAATAGTAGCCCAGAACATAAGGATGAAGAATAGAGGCAGCTAGGGACTTCCTGAGTGGTCCAGTGGTTAAGAATCTGCTTCCGATTCAAGGGACGCAGGTTCCATCCCACATGCCATAACTAAACCCTCAGGACACACCTAAAAGAGAAGCCTGGGCAGTGCAACTGAGACCTGATGCAGTCAAAAATAAATAAAAATTGAAAAAAAAAAGAAGGAAAGCAGCTATACTGGATCCCATCCCAGAAGAGAACAAGATAGATAGCATACTCAAAAGCAGAGACATTATTTTGCCGACTAAGGTCCATCTAGTCAAGACTATGGTTTTTCCAGTGGTCATGTATGGATGTGAGAGTTGGACTGTGAAGAAGACTGAGCGCCGAAGAATTGATGCTTTTGAACTGCGGTGTTGGAGAAGACTCTTGAGAGTCCCTTGGACTGCAAGGAGATCCAACCAGTCCATTCTGAAGGAGATCAGCCCTGGGATTTCTTTGGAGGGAATGATGCTAAAGCTGAAACTCCAGTACTTTGGCCACCTCATGCGAAGAGTTGACTCATTGGAAAAGACTCTGATGCTGGGAGGGATTGAGGGCAGGAGGAGAAGGGGACGACAGAGGATGAGATGGCTGGATGGCATCACGGACTCAATGGACGTGAGTCTGAGTGAACTCCGGGAGTTGGTGATGGGACAGGGAGGCCTGGTGTGCTGCGATTCATGGGTTCGCAAAGAGTCGGACACGACTGAGCGACTGAACTGACCTGAACCCTCATGTTGAACCTCTGAACCGTGTGCTCAGTTGTGTCTGACTCTTTGTGACCCCATGGACTGTAGCCCGTCAGGCTCCTCTGTCCATGGGATTTTTCAGGCAAGAATACTGGAATGGGTTGCCATTTCCTCCTTCAGGGGATGTTCCCCACCCAGGGATCCTGCATTCCCTGGTGGTTCAGATGGTAAAGCATCTGTCTACAATGTGGGAGACCTGATTTTGATCCCTGGGTCGGGAAGATTCCCTGGAGAAGGAAATGGCAACCCACTCCAGTACTCTCATCTAGAAAGTCCCATGGTGGGAGGGGCCTGGTCCATGGGGTTGCAAAGAGTGGGACACAACTGAGCGACTTCACTTTCACTTTTTCTTTAGGCTGAGCCATCCTGGAAGCCCACCTTGATGTTATGGGAGCTTTTATTGTCCCCCTAGCCACCCCACATGGCTTGCAGGATCTTAGTTCCCCCACCGGGGACTGAACCTGGGCTGTCAGCAGTAAAAGCAGCAAGTCCCAACCGCTGGATCACCAGGGAATTCACGGTGCTAGGTGTTTGCCCACGGTATCTCATTTAAATCTCACATGCACCCACATGCATCACTATGGGAGCATTCTAACAGTAGCCCCAACCACCTCCTAGGAAATGGACCAGGTTTCCCAGTCTGTGAAATGGGTTGTGACTTACCTTTCCAAGTAAACTTTAAAGGCCTTACTGGAGCTGATACTCGGCTTTGTGTCTGATCCAAAAGGGCAAATTGATGGTGAGAACCTTCAAATGGGAAGGAGGGAAAGAGCTCAAAGGAAGTCCCCCTCTACGCCCGCACTCCCCCGCCCCCCCCGCCCGCCTCTTTTATCTGATCTGGGACGCAAGCATCTGAAAGTCCCAGGAGTCACAACAGCCACGTACCCCACTGATTCAGGCCGCACCGTGTTAAGAGCACTGGATTAGACTATTTCAGCGTGAGTTTTGCGCCTGAGTTCGCCTTTCCGAGCCTCAGCCCCCTTCCTCATCTGTAAAGTGGGATGATAATGATTCCAAAGACTGACTGAGCCAGGCGCACATTGCAGAGCAGACGCCTCCGGGGCGCACCCCTGCCGCCGCCCAGCGGATCTCGCGGTCCCGGGCTGCAACCGCCGTCCACGCCCCCGCGGGGGGATTCCCCCACGGCCTCCCGCGCCGCGCGGCGGGGACCCGAGTGATTGCAAACAGCCGCCGGCCTCATTAGGAGACGTGTAATTAGCGGCTGGCGAGGCGGGAGCAGACACCGGCTAATTACCGCCGGGAGCGGCCCTTGCCGCCCACGCCTCCCCTCCCTGCAGCCCGGCCCGCGGGTGTCGGGACCCTGGTCAGTCCTGGACGCAGGGCGCCGGGCAGGATCCGAGGAGAGGAGGCCCAGCACGAACCCGGTGTGCTTCCCCCGGGGCTGTGCCTGCGGGTGGCAGTAAGTCATTCGCTCAAAATCACGTTTACAGTGCACTCAAGGTGCTAGCTAGGCGTTTGCCCGTGGCATCTCGTTTAAATCTCATATGCACCAGGCACGAGGGAGAAACCATTATTATCCCATCACACTGATGAGGAAACTGAGATCTGGAGACATGAATTAATCGCCTCGACAGCACGTGTCTGGTAAACGACGGAGAGATTCTAATTTACACCTGTAGTCTCTCCAGTGTATATACAAAGTGGACGGCGAAACCGCTCACAAGAAGACTTCAGCGGGTTAGACCAGAGCCAGGACCCCGAAGTCGGATGTCCTGGAGTTGGAATTCTGATTTTGCTTCTTATTGAACGTGTGACTTTGGTCAGAGCCCCAGCTGCATCTATGAAATGGCGCGATTGGGGAATTAAATGAGTTGAAGGCTGGAGTTAGGGGAGTTATTTTAAGGATGGAAGGGGAGGTGGGGACACGACTGAAAGCGATTTAGCAGCAGCAGCAGCAGCAGCAGCAGCAGCAGCAGCAGCAGGGGAGGCGGGAAACGCAGAGGCCGAGACTTTCTCCACACATTACGAGCATCTGCCGCCCCCTGCTGGCCAAAGGAGGACGCTGGCGGGGACCGTTTTTAGATAATGAGGTGGTTCTTGGATGAGGAGGAAAGAGCCCTGGGCAGGGCCACAGCTGTCCCCCCTTTAAGGTGATTTAGAGTGAGATGGAAAAATTGAGAACTCATTCCACATACTGCAAACAGTCGGTTGTGAAATCTGACTCCCTTCATGGTTCTCACAGGGCCTGCCAGGTCCCTGACAGGTCTACAAATAAATAGTCAAGGATGGCTACAAAGAGCTAGATATAAGGCTGAGCATCAAAGCACTGGGTATAACAAGAAATTCTGGAACAAATTTAAATGTCCATCATGGAAATATAGACCTGTTTAGCAGTGCTACCTCTAAACAGTGCGATCTGGGGCAGCTGAACACACGCACATACACAAAGTTCAAGAACAGGCAAAGCTTATCAATCATGATAGAAATCAGAATAGAGGTCACTTCTGGGAAGGTTTTTGGCTGACAAGAGGGCACAGGAAACTTCTTGGGCACTGGAAATGTTCTATCTGGGCAATAGTTGCAAAAGTCTATACATATGTAAAAATTCACTTAATATGCCCTTTATGTATGTTATGCCTCATTAAGATAACCTTTATTTTTTAAAGGATATTCAGGCAGGGGAGGGGAAGAATACTAAACTATATGATTCTATTCTTAAAAAGAAAAGAAAAGAAAAAAATATAATTTAACAAACAGCAGAAGATCTCATCTCACTTTGTTTTTCTTTTTGTTTTTGTTTTTTTGCCTCAGGACACTTTTTCACTCATTAAATTATTGAGGATCCCAAAGAGCTTTTGTTTAGTGGAATATGTTGATATTTACCATGTTTATTAAAACTGAGAAATATTTAAAACACAATGCACAATTCTTTTCGCCATCAGAGCAATAATGTCAGTACATGTCGTGTGGCCTCTGGAAAGCTTTACTGTCCACTCTGAGAAAGTGAAACAAATAGCATCTTAGTAGCATTAAGAAAGTAACTTGATCCTGGAGACTCTCTGAAAGAATCTCAGAAAACTCAATGGTTCCTGGACATCACATAGAGAACTGCAGGCATAAGGGGAAAACTAGGGAAGAAAACCCACTACATGATAAATTATTCTCTCTTGATGCTGGGGTTATAACTTATCTTTATTTGCTTCTTTGTGCTTTTCTGTTTAAAAAACGAGTACACACTGAATAAACAGAAACAAAATACAATGATCACAGATGGGTTTTGCACAAAAAGTGAGACAATACACCTGACTCCGTAAGTTTGTTGAAAGGCCTAAACAGTAATAACATATTTGGCTGTAAGGGGAAATTGAACTGAGCTGTATTCTGAATATGAGAGTCCTGATTTCCCCTCTGTGAATCCTTGGCTTGTGTGTGCAAGATCTTGCCCTCAAGATCTTCCAGCCGGGGGAGAAAATATAAATGCACGCACGACTGTGTTGCAAAGTAATAGAAAGTAAACATCGTGGAGGCTCCAAATGCCGCGGGAGCATCCTACAAAATTAATGAGTGGGCACAACCACCTATCACAGGCACAAAAATGCATCAATCGCGCAGCCTGCTGCTGCTGCTAAGTCGCTTCAGTCCTGTCCGACTCTGTGCGACCCCATAACGGCAGCTCACCAGGCTCCGCCGTCCCTGGGATTCTCCAGGCAAGAACACTGGAAGTGGGTTGCCATTTCCTTCTCCAATGCATGAAAGTGAAAAGTGAAAGTGAAGTTGCTCAGTCGTGTCCGACTCTTAGCGACCCCATGGACTGCAGCCCACCAGGCTTCTCCACCCATGGGATTTTCCAGGCAAGAGTACTTGAGTGGGGTGCCATTGCCTTCTCCGATCGCTCAGCCTATCTCCGAACAACTCCGTCAGCTCGGAATTGAGCAGGACGCCTGCGCACTGTAGAGAGAGGCGGAGCTCAGGGGAGACTGACACAGGGCTCCGCCTACATTCTAGCTCCGCCTCCCTGAGTGGCTGCCAGGCCAACTTCCTATTGGCCGCCGAGGAGAAAGCAGACATCCGGTTTGCGCGTCTGGCCGCCGGAGGTGGAGGCAGCCATGGTGCGGTTCAAGCATAGGTAAGCAGTCTCTTGTCAACAGCCCCTTGCCCGGTCCCCGCGGGCCTAGCCCCGTGCTCACTTCCCTCTCGCCCGCCGCAGGTACCTGCTCTGCGAAGTGGTGTCTGACGACCCCCGCTGCCGCCTGACTCTGGAGGACCGAGTGCTGGGCACCCTGGTACGGGACACGATCGCCCGCGTGCACGGGACTTTCGGTGCTGCCGCCAGTTCCATCGGCTTCGCGGGTGCGAGGGTGCTTGGGAACCGGGCGGACGGCGGGGCTTGGAAGGGGCAGTGGCCACAGGAGGGAGAAAGGGGCACGAAGGACCCCGGGAACTGCCAAGCCTTGTGTACTGTCCTATGTAAGATACCGTTCTTTTTAGCAGGGTCGCATCCCGAGGTCTGAGTGAATCCAGTTAGGCGGAGAGCTAGTAGGCCACGAGTTAAGTCCTTGGGTTGGGAAGATTCCCTGGAGAAGGGTATTCTTTCCTGGAGAATCCCATGGACAGAGGGAGCTTAGCGGGTTACAGCCCATAGGGTCACAAAGGGCCGGACACGAGTGAAGCGAGTTAGTAGGCTGTGGGACATTGAGCAAGAACCCCTTGTATCTAATTACCCTTGAAAAGGGCCTGTATAGGACGCACTGCTGCTGCTGCTGCTGCTAAGTCGCTTCAGTCGTGTCCGACTCTGTGCGACCCCATAGATGGCAGCCCACTAGGCTCCTCGGTCCCTGAGATTCTCCAGGCAAGAACACTGGAGTGGGTTGCCATTTCCTTCTCCAATGTATGAAAGTGAAAAGTGAAAGTGAAGTCGCTCAGTCGTGCCCAACTCTTAGCGACCCCATGGACTGGAGCCTACCAGGCTCCTCTGTCCATGGGATTTTCCAGGCAAGAGTACTGAAGTGGGGTGCCATTGCCTTCTCCTACAGGACACACAGTTGTATGTAAACAGGAGCAGGCACTCTCAACATCCACACTACTGTCATTCACTTTTACCATATTCTTTGAATTCCAGAGGTGATCCACATAGGCATAGCTGTCCCACCTCAGGTGAGACTCAGATGACTGAAAAACCTACATAACCCAGTCATAGGACAACTTGGTTTTCAGCCAGGGGCTGGAGAAGGTGGATCTCTGCACTAGTCAGTGCATTAGAAGAACGTTTTAAATTCTAAATTCACCAATTCTGAGTGGTGTGTAGGGCACTGGATGTTTCTCCCTTCCATAAATGAAGTGTTAAGTCGCTCAGTCTTGTCCGTCCCAGGCTCCTCTATCCGATTCATGAAATTCTCCAGGTAAGAATACTGGAGTGGATAGCCATTTCCTTCTCCAGGGGATCATCCCAACCCAGGGATCAAACCTGGGTCTTCTGCATTACAGGGGGATTCTTTACCATCTGTAAATGGGCTGTCCTAATTTTTTTTCCCCTTCAGAAATGAAGTTTTTACTTACTGATGCATTCCAAGTGCCACTGTCTTGAGCCATCTCTGATCTCTAGCATGTAGGCGTTCAATCGTCCAAAGATTTTTAACCCATCCCTGACAGTCCAGTTCCCCAAATGATTTTTCTTCCCCCTGCTGTAGTGCGATACCTCAACGCCTATACCGGAATAGTGCTACTCCGATGCAGGAAGGAATTCTACCGGCTTGTGTGGTCAGCTCTTCCCTTCATTACATACTTGGAGAACAAAGGACACCGCTACCCGTGTTTTCTCAACACCTTACATGTGGGAGGTAGGGGTGCATGGGATATGGCTGGGTTTGTAACAGGTTCAGCATCGGTCTTCTGTGGTAGGTGGGTATTCCTGCTCTCCTGCTAAAGGCAAGATACTTTTTCCGAGCTCTGCAAGACTCTGAGGCAAATACTTTCCACAAGCTGCTGACCACAAAGCTCTTACCTGTGCCAGGTACAATTAGAACATGCCAGAAGTTCCTGATTCAGTACAACAGGAGACAGCTGTTGATCCTGTTGCAGAACTGTACTGATGAAGGTAAGGGATGCTAGCCCTGTGCCCACTGAGCAGGGACTGCCCATGGCCTCTGGCTGAATGAGAGGTCACTCATGCTCTTCACCATGCTCTTTCTGCAGGAGAGCGGGAGGCTATCCAGAAGTCTGTCACTAAAAGCTGTTTACTAGAGGAGGAGTCCGCTGGGGAGGAGCTTTCTGATAGCGGCGGTGAGGAGACTGCTGAGCCAATGGAGTGAACCTTTGCGCGCTGTGCTGTGCCCAGGCCTTGGGGTCCACCCACTGGGATGGGACATTCTGAGAGGCAGCAGCATCTTCTGCAGTTCCCAAACTGGATGACTGCGGACCAGAGGCCAGGTGACCAGCTCAAAATGAACTTACTTAAAACTAATCGAAGTCACCTTTACCCAGCATTGCCTGGTTAAGTGGTTCTGCAGTTGTGAAGCCCCTGTCCTTATACGCATCTTTGTATCTAACAGCAGGTTTAATAAATGTATTTGGCTTCTGTTAGCACTTTTCACTTTCATGCATTGGAGAAGGAAATGGCAACCCACTCCAGTGTTCTTAGCTGGAGACTCCCAGGGACAGGGGAGCCTGGTGGGCTGCTATGGGGTCACAGAGTCGGACACGACTGAAATGACTTAGCAGCAGGAGCATTTAGTGTGAATGTGAAGTTCATGGTTGGCCTAGTCTCTTTCCTCTTCTATCCCTGGCCTCAGTAGCAAGACCAGCTCCCTGTGTGGTCCTAGATGTATAGCCTCCCACTGGAGACCTAATATTCCTGCCCTCGGCTGGGCCCTAAGCAATCCAGGTCATTCAGAGAAGCAGTTTTGAAGTTTACTTGTCCACAGTGCGGGGCATGTAGGATCTCAGCTCCTTGACCAGGGATTGATCCCAGGTCCCTCACAGTGGAAACTCAAGAGTCTTAACCACTAGACATCTAGGGAAGTCCCCAGAGTAATAGTGTTAGTGAGACACAGCAACTAAACCGGCACAGATCTAGAGCTGGTCTCAATGACCCAAAGGACCTTAAAAATAAACAGATTCTTTGCCAATACCTAACCGGGTAACCTGACAAAAGATAATAATACAATTCTTACACTTTTGAGTGGGGGAAAATATCTTTGTAATAATGATGTCACCTGAACTCATTATTACAAAGTCAAATAGCAGCTGCCAACATCTGGTGGTTTTCTGCAGTTCCACCCTTCTCTATTGCCTTATACCTGCCTGGCGCCCAAAGGTAGGTGAGACAATGCACTCACAGGAATTAGGAGAGATGAGAGACATGACCCGTTCTGATCTGCTACCTACTGAAGACACTTCAAGGAGATACTCTCTCCTTCATAAAATGGACATCACTCAAAAGTCCCTCAACATATTAATACATTTAATAAACATTTGTCATTTTAAGAATGGGAGGGTAGAACTAATGAGCCCAGATCAAGAACCCTTTAGGCCTGACACTAGTTAAGACATGACTCCATGAAAACAGAATTGCTCAAGTTCACAGCAGCTGTTACCTTAACCTATTAAGAAATATATGTCTAGCTGACCTGAAATAAATCTTAAAAGAAACCAGAAAGCTCACAATGCTTATGCAGGTGATTTATTTCAACTATTTGCCTTCATAGTCTATTATACCTAGAGGTCACTTTATTAAGCAGCAAAATAATTCACATCACTCAAATTCATTCAGCTCAAACCAAGGCGTAAGACTGCTCTAGACAACAGGGAGGCAGTGGGGGGCAGGGGCTGGGGGAGGCATCCCCACTGCTTTCAAGCCTGTCCTGCTCTGCCTCCGGGTGTGCCAGACTCCTGTTTCTGTAATTCATTCAGGCCACTGTCACCTGAAACAAGTTTGACCTAAAGGCTGTCAGGTCCTAGGGCCTCCTTAGTCAATTACAGTTACAACTTTCTGTGCCAAACAGAAGGTAAAACCCTCCATCACACATACAACCTGGGTCTGACACCACAGCCTGGTTGTCATAAGAAAAACTACAATTCAAGCTGGGTATCCGACATCCATTTTATTCCCATCCCTCTGTTTCTTTAACGAGAGGAGTACTGAACAGATAGAAAAGATTCAACTATTTTTAAAAGACACACCAATAGGTGTGCTGAAAGCAAGGTGCCCTAACACTGGTTTGGGCTGCTCCAAGAGACTAAAACTTAAGTTGGGATTGAGAAAAACTAATTACACATGGGTCAAAAGGACTACCTGGCAACAAACTAAAAACCTTGGCAGGAAGAGCTCTCTTGTGAGTGTCAATACTTTATTTTGGTGTAAAGACGGGAAGCTGGAAAATACACTGTATTTAAAATTTTCTTGGTTCCCCCTCACATTGTGGAAACCCCCTCCCCCCAGAGCTAATCTGTTCAAACTCAAATACTTAAAAATTACAGCAGCAAAACAAAAGCGCAAATAAAAGAAAACCAGATGGAGAGGTTAGCCTGGGCCAGTAGTGTCACTTGGTGTGGACGATGGAGGTGCTGAACAGGAGCTTCTGTTTCTGTTTCTTTCTTTTCTTTCCTCCTTTCTCTTCTAAACAAAAAACAGAAAGGACTTAGCTTAGAATGCCACCCTTTTGCCCCCTGGCCAGTTTCCACTGATGGGAGTCACAGGCAACACCAGTGCAGGCTCTGGAATTAGACTGCCTGGATTCAAATACCGGACCTTGCACTCTCTGGGTGTTTGTCTTCAGACACATCACTTAGGTGCCTAGCCCAACTCATCTGTAATGTGAGTTATACCCGTTTAATAGGGTTACTGGGAGAATAAAATTAGCACAATGCTAGGCGTGTAGGAAGCACATCATAAATGCTAGTCATGAATAATACAGAGTGGGGGTGTGCTTTGAGTTTGACCTCCATCTATCTACTAGCCACCTTCACCACCTCAGGATTCAGAAATCTGTAAGGCTAGGAAAAAAAAGTTATACAGAACTTCACAAAGTCCTCAAGAATTAGTCTGGGGTGCAAAAAGGAGCCATCTGATATACCAGATGGGATGTTAGTTAACACTAGAACGGGAGCCCTGAGGTTCAGAGGGAAAGCGACAAGTGATTAGCGATCAGTGCCCCTGGATCCAGGAGGAAACAGCCCCGAGCCGAGCACCCCGCTCCTGTGCCTTTACCAGAGAGTGGATCTGAAGTCACCGGTGTGTCCAGTTTCATGAAGGCTGCTTCAATAGCTTGGCTGAAGGAATTCTGGAAACTGGGCACAGGAACTCGGTCTGAGTTATCACTCTCCCCATCGCTGTCCACAGGGGCAGGAGGACCTAAGGTGTTTTCATCTAAAAAAGATCAGTGTTGAAATTGCAGAAACAACTCCAGAGCCTTCTACTTTCTGAAGGGGTTCAAGCTTCCCCTTTATCAGAGGGCCATTCTCACCTTTCTTTGGAGCAGTTTTGGGCCATACATCTGCTTTTGCTTTTCCAACTCTCAGCATCTGCCAAAGTGGGAAAAGGAAGGGAGAGAATTTAAGTTACTGATCCTATTTCTTCTCCAGACTCCTACCTTGACACTGACTGGTACAGAGGACAAAGAATCAACTACCCCGACTGGGAAAAAATTCTCTGGATATTTCTTTTCCTAACACAGTGTTTTCATCATGTCATCTATTATCCGGAACTGGCAGTGAAACTAACAGTGGGAAACCAGAACCTGTTCTGTTCCTTAGGAAACAGGTAAAGAATACTGCAAAGAAGGCACAAGAGATTTATACTCTGATTTTGAAGTGGGGAATCCCGACTTTGTCATTCCTTCCTTCTGGACAAAATTTTCCTCCTCTTCTGGAGACGCCTAAAAACATCAACATGACTCCTCTTGCAGTAAGGAGTGTACAGGACCTTCCAAGTTTAAAACAAACCACCTGCTGAGCAAACCTCAGTTACCTAAGGCCACAAAAACCAATTTAACTTTATCCCGAAACTGCTCCCACAGCCCTCATTACCTTTCTGTCTTTGTTTTTCCAATAGCTCCTTAACTATTAACCTTTAGATTCAGCCATAAACCAGATTCCTGGAAGTACAGTAACATCAGATCCCTCCCAAGAGAGGAACTTTTCATCTCAGTTGGCCAAGGCCAGCTCTGTAAGTGCTGAAGGTCACTTTGCATGCTATCTACCACACATGCCATGCCACCTAAAGCAGGGTGCATTGTACCGAGAAACAAACCCCACAAGATTCACACCAGCATGCCTGTCCCAAATGTGTCCCAAACTGGGGCTTGCATATTGTGCAAGATAATTCAACTGGCAGATACTGATTTCACTGATAAACTTTCTTCATCATGTACTACTGTCAAAAATCTCCCTTGGTCCCCAAGAGTTTGGGGTCTAACAGTACAACATCTGAATCATCTTATAAGATCATTAAAAATCACCTATATTTTAATCTCGCCAAAAATGTTTAAATGTTTAGCCTGGGTCCACTCATGAAGAAACAATCAGAAAATCTACAGTGTGGGATCATCTATAAAGCAACAGGCCTAGATGCTTCAAAAATACCCATGTGGTTTAGTCACTAAGTCGTGTCCATCTCTCGTGACCTCATGGACTGTAGCCTGCCTTCTCTGTCCATGGGATTTCCCAGGCAAGAATACTGGAGTGGGTTGCCATGCCCTCTTCCAGGGGATCTTCCCGACCCAGGAATTGCACCAGGGACTCCTGCATTGCAGGCAGATTCTTTACCAACTGGGCTATGAGGGAAGCCCCCAAAATATCCATGCCACATGTTAAAAAAAAAAAACCAGAAGCCAGGGGAACTGTTATGGGTCAAAGGAGACTGAGGAGAGCTGACACACTAAATGCAATGAGCAGTCTGATTAAATCTGACCGAAAACAATACAGGACACCGAGACAAATGGGCAAACAGAAATACGTGCCATCTTAGACAGTATTAAATCAGCTGGATGTCTTTGATGTAACAATGATAATTGTGGGCATATAGGAGAATGTCATTTGAGTGGTACGTATCTCCCAAGTATTTAGTGGTGAAATGTCATTCATGAGGTCTGTAACTTATTTTCAACGCACCAAAAAGAGAAAAAGCAAATATAGCAAAACAGTAACTACTGGTGACTCTGAGTGAAAAGTACTATTCATTACACTATCCTTTCAACTCCTTAAGTTTGAAGTTTTTCAAAATATAAAGATGAAAAACACAATGGCAGTAAAACCTAGCTAAAAAAAACAACTCAGGCATTGACCTAACTCCTGGGAGCCACTTGCTTATACCTCTGAAACCAAGTAGTTCATTTTCAGGATCAGTCTCAATTATTTCATCCTTGACTTCAAGGACTCTCCTCACCAAAGTTGAATTCCTGCTTATTTCTCAGCACAAACTGTCATCTATATGTGAGAAATAGCTGTATCAACTACCTGCTTTAAAGAACTGTTAAGTAAATGAGTCCAAACTAGTCCCAAAGAAGTGAACACTAACTTCCTAATGGGGTGCTTGTCAACCTGTCTGTCCATCTTCCTCAGTTATCAAATGCAGGAATGCTGACTGTTTGCTTAAAGATCGATACTGATTTGACATCAAATCTTACTAGCCTGGTGCTCTCTTCAACCCATCTCAAGAAGCCACTTTGGCTAGTTAGTTACAGGATAACCAAAACAACCTTCCCTTTCGCAAAGCAAAGAATGGTTTATTATATGTAACAGATACATACCACCTAAGTCAGAGGTCCCAGAACTAGGGGCCAGTTAAAATTGACTGATATATCCCCAGCCCTTAGATCAGTGTTAGTACACGAATAATCTAGTGACTTGTTAAATAATTAAAACTCTGATTCTTCCTGAGCTATTCTTGGCTTCTGTCCTTGGTAAGTTTATGGTAGTATCTGAGACTAAATCCATGAGCTTCTCTTTAAAAGAGCCTTCCGTGAAAGTCAGTGCGACATTAGCCTGTCAATCTTCCTGTCTCCAGCAGAGAAATTTCCAGGAAGAACAAGCAGCGGAGTTCATGTTAAATGCCCATGGGCTGCTTTACAAGCAGAGGGTTTACCTGGGCAAAGGAAGGGAAGGGAGAGTCTTCTTCCAGACTCCCAACGCAGAATGAAGGACTGCCCTGACTGGCAGTGGGTGACAGAGGGGTCAGCAGAAAGTCTGAAAGGGAATCAGAGACCTGATTATACAAGTCAACTTAATAAAACAGAAGAGATTAGCACAGAATCAGGTCTGGATAATTAGCAACACTGCCTCAAAAAGCTAAACCATGATCTACCTTCAACTCTGCCATGTGCTTATAAAGCCAAGAACATGGCCTACTGTTCACACAAGTGATCAGAATAGGGAGAGAAAAGTTTCAAGGTTATGACAACACTAGAAGGCATTGCGAAATCCATTCCCACAGTAAGAAAAACCCTTTCCACGTGAGCCAGCTCTCAAGGTGTAGGTATTGGATGTCATGGACTAGTTTTATATGGATAAAAAGCTTTAAGAAAAAGAAATGAAATGTAATCAGGTCAGCCTTTATGTCCTAGCCAACAGATGTCTATGACCTGGGGAATATTCAGTTAGAATTCAAAACACATACAGCAACAAAATCCAGCAAAATGCAAGCTTTTCCTTGCTACTCCCTTCCCTAGGTTGTCATCTTCTCCATCCTTGCTGACCCAGAGCTGAACATTTCCCACAGATCAGCCCACCCACTGCCCTGATCACTGCTGGTAGGGAAAGGCCTTTCCACAGTCAGTCAGGGCTCTGTGGTACTTTTATTTCTAGGCCCATCCACCTGCTCTTGCCTGAATGTGTTAAAGCCCACAAACCTTCAGAAAAGCTAGTCTGTGAAAATGCAATCTCTGAGTCACAGATGACGCAGTCAATGTTTTGCCACGTTCCTTTGTACAGTGGCTCTTGTCTCAGTTAAACTCAAGAGCGTGATGGCTGCGTGGCCCTTAGACTCTAGTCCCAGTCCCTGCCACTAGCCAAGCCCCGGCCTTCGTCTCAGGCTCCTAAATCTGCGAAGTGACAGGCAAATCATCACAAGAGTCACCAAATGTTCTGATCTTGGACAATTCACTGAAAATACCTGAGAAAAATAAACTTTAAGTATCAAAAACTATCTGCCAGGTGGATGAAGATCAGAAGACAGCTCTCTGAAATTGTAACTGTTTAATTTCATAACACAGTAATATATTCTATATATAAGCAAATCTGTTTTTAAAAAGCTGACAGCCTCTCAATCCTGATCTCAGTTCATAGAGTGGAACACTGTTAGTGGTCTGGAACACAATCATCCCAAGATTTGTCTATACATTTAGATATACAAACCTACATTGAAATGCTTTGTTTTGTGTGGGTTTTTTAACCCCAAAATGGTGTCATGCCTTGTCTTTTTCCACAAATTCCTTTCATCTTACAGGTTCAGGAGGTGAGCTATCTTCCTTTTCAGTAGGTGTAAAGAATTTCATAGTAAAAATGTTGTAATTGAGCCATTTCCTTACCAGTAGACTTTGTAGGCTGTTTCCTCCATCCTCCACCATAAACAATGTTACAATAAGACACAAATAAGGATGTTCACACATACAGAGGGAGTACTTGGAAGGCAGAACTAGAAATAAAACAGCTGGGCTGCAGAGAAGAACCTAGGTTTAACTGTCCTGCTGTACGGGCTGCCTGAGGTATTCAGAAGCTAGCAGGGCATAAACCAGTCGGTACAGCCAATGGAAAAGTGAATCAAATGTTACAAATTTAGTGTATCTCAGGAATCTATTAACTACCCTCATAAAATCAGTCCCCTAAAGACCCACTATGCTGAGGTCACTGTTGTAAATTCAGACACTAGGGCTTGGCTTAAGGTCTATGGCTGGTGGTCAACTTTATTCTCTAAATCCCAACTCCATTTACCTGCTTGGGAACCTGGACTTCTGCTAAGAGGAGAAAGGGAGAGTGCCCCATGGCCCTCAGTGCTGGTGGAACCCAAAGCAGAATCAGAGGAGCAGGTGTAGGAATTGAAGGCAGGAAACTGCTGTAGATTCTCCAAGGGAATGTGGACTTCTGGGTCTGCAAAGACAAGATGAGAACAGCAGGCCCATTTACAGAATTCTTCGAATCTTTTCCAACAGTTATGAACGGTCAATACGAATCTCCCAGGTATACGAAGCATGGAGACAGCTTTAAAAACCAAATTTGTAATATCTGCCACTTTATGTCTTTAATATAAAACCCGTTTTAACTATTCATGTTAAAGCTGACTGATAAACCTGGAGGTTAATCATACTGCTCTATATAATTTTTCAAGATTCCCATAAAATAAAAAAAAGTTTTTGTTCTTGAAACATCAGTTTTCTCAACTGTTAGAACTTGTGCCAAACAGCTACACAACACCAGGATGCCAGCTACATACTTATCCCAGTTAGAGAAGTAAAATTTGTATTTACCATACCATGTGGATTCAAAATAGTCAAGTCTTTTCCCTAGCCAAGGATTCAACTCCTTGTTTCTGGAGGTTAAGCAGGCCCTCATGTCACAAAATTTTTAGTTCAGTGAAGCTTATGTTGCGGAACCAGATTAAAAGACTCTACTTGGAGCTCAAGTCTAACTCCCTGCACGTATTTCCTAGTATGTCAACAGGTTTCTACTATTTCAGACTCTCCTGGTAAACTAGCTATGTATAGATGTCTCCAGAGTTGAAGGCGAGGCCAACAACGTACCCAGAGTGCACATGGGCCAATTATCCCCAGCATTTAGCAGATGTCCAATTCCCTAGCCACACCCCCACCCTGGGTTTTTTCCACCCACTTTGCCAAGGATGAACTCACTTTTACTCCTTACTATGTGCTATGCACTTTGACCAGCACCAACTCCAATTCTCTCAGAAGCCCATAAGGGAGGTACTCTTACAACTCACGTTTAAGAGTTGAAGAAAGCAAGTGGCAGAGCTGAGCTATGACTGGGCCGGGCCTGGGGCCTCTGTACAGTAATGCACAGCTGCGCTAGTCACAGATGAGCGCTCCTGAACTTACACTTGCCCTGCTTCTTGTTCTCCTCCATCTCAATCCGGCGCTCTCGGCGGCGTTCCTCCCTGGCCTTCTTCTGGCGCTGCCGCTTCCTCTTCTCAATGTCATCTGCGGGGTGGTGAGGTGGTCAGGAAGCAGACCCAGGACAACCTGGCAATTAACTCCTCCCAGGTGACTAGCCGCTAAGGGCACAAGGGAGGGCCCAGCTGGACTGGATGGAGAGTATCAGGAGATTCGGAGACTCATGACAGAAGTCCTTACTTCCTACTACATTGGGTTTTTAGTCATAAGAATCCCTGAATTTCACTAAAAAAGGGAAGCAAAGTACAGAGCATTCTCACCTGAGAATATCTCTAGGGTTTCCTTAGAGACCAGAGGAGGCTGAAGAGCCAGTTCACAGATGCTGAACTCGCAGGTGAGTGGCAAGTGAGAGAGGTATCTATGACGCTGTCGCACATCCTGCAGGGGAAAAGGGGCTGATGCTCAACTAAGTAAGACCAGCCGTGACTCTGAGAGTAGAGGTTCCCACCCAGATACCCAGCAGGGAGACACACTCGCTCAGATGGCACTGCGGCTCAGAGCAGCGCTCAAGTTATCGCCATTTTGGAAAGCTGAACAGAAAGTGTCAATTACCCTACAGTAAGGTAGAATAAGCAACCAAAAGCAATTATTGGGTTTGTGATGCAAATGAATTAATTGAGCCCAGTAATGAATGATACAAAGCTGATCAGCTGTTTCTGATTTTCTGGGGGTCCACAAAAAACAGGTAGAGTAAGGAAGACAAGAGTTATTTATTGGCAAAAAATCCGGGAACCACCGACAGAATTAATGGTAACTGGGAAGGCAGACAAAGCAGGTTTCCCTACTGAACAAAGCTTGGCCTGAAACAATAAAAATGAAGCTGATTTCATTTTCTTTTTATCCTTTTTCTTCACATTTGATAGAAAGGTTACAGTACATAGAAAGTCTCTTCATTTTAAGCTTTTAAACTGTGATCAATACAAGGGTGATTCTCAAAGGGCAAATATTCACATATATTATCAGACAATAATTCACAGGTATCTGCTAAGCCAAAATTCATAAGCTACCTTAAAGCCTCCAAGGACTTTGTTTTCTTGGCCATTTCTCCCAAGCAGTAGGAAGAAAGAGAAACAAAAACACACTTATCTCAAATGAAAGCAGGAGACCTCTCTACCCCCAAAGCACAATCAAGGAGCCTGTGAAACAGACAGCAGTGGTGGGCTGACCCAATAGAACCCCCACATGGCAGGGGAGCCCCATTTGAGTTTTTAAAAATTCACAGGCTCCAAAACACACACACACTCACACACACAAAAACCAATGGCCTTTGAAGGTCTGTGAACCTGGACTGGCTAGGCCCAGCACAGAGAGAGGAGGTTAATGCAGCTCCTCGCCCCTCCACCTCGCAAGGCAGGCCCTCACCTCAGACATGGAGTAGCCGGAGATCTCCACCACCGTGGCCGAGATCTTCTCAGGGCTCTGCTCCAGGCTGCCGTACTCCCGCACGAGGCAGCGCACGTTCACAGGGTGCAGGAACATGTGCTGCCCGTCCTCCGCTGAAGACAAGCAGACCCGTCACTCCACGTTCTCGGCCAGCCCTCAAGTCGGGGCCCTCCTCGTACCCAGCCCGACTCTCCCTCCCCAGGCTGAAAGGCACAACAGGCCCAGCCACCCAGGATCTGTGCCGCTGCCTCACTCTGCTGAGAGAGCCAGACCGCGTCTCTGAAACATCCAGCGGCACCCAGCCGGCCCCCTCAGGGAGGCTCACCTTGGTAAAAGTAGTAACAAGGAGAGCTGCTCAGGTGTGTGACGCTTGGTTTGCTGACGGGTTCCTGCTGGCTGGACTCGGTACAAATGGTCCCTTCTCCAAGACTGTCTTCTGCTAACTCCAGGTCCTCACAGGGCTCTGACAACCCCTCAGGCTCTGGTTCAGACACTGTTTCCTCCTCCTCTACCACAGGGAGAGCAACAGGACGAGGAGGACCCAGAGGACAAACTTCGGTGGTGTCTTCATCAAAAGCAGACAGGTACTCCAGCACGCCCTGTTGGGACAAACTGCAGGTTACAGGAAGAACATGTGGCAAAGGCAAGAACCAAGCTCTCAAGGTCTATCTTAGCTGTCACTGACTTAACACTGCCGCAGAAAGAACAAACAGGGGACAGCACATAGGAAAACTTTTTAAATAATTTCTTTAAAAAAAAGCACATAGGAAATACTCATAGTTCCCTTTTCTCCAGATCTAACAGTGCCTACCAGCTGGAGAAGAATGGTGGCCACTAGACGGTAACAAGGACACCAACCTTCCTGGGTTGAAAAACAGACTCCTTCGCCAAGGGAGCCATCAGCACCAGTTGTTCCAGAGCAGCCACGACACCAGGGACCTCCCCTCTGCTTTCAGCCAATCCTGACAGAGCCTCTTCCCGAGCCTAGAACACCAGAGAGAAAACCAGAAATGTATTGAGTCTGAAGGACCAAAGTTTACAATGGCCCCTCGACAGGAGCAAAAGTTAAAAGGCAAAAAGGAAGAGTCTAAGTACTTAAAATTCTCAATCTTTAAAGAAAGCAGGAAGCAAAAGGTACCTGGTACTGCAATGGGATGGTATTCTGCTTAGCATCTCTGACGGTGATAATGACAACACTACACAAAAGCTTCCTGAACAGAAATTCAAGGACACAGAAGTGGTCTTCTAGTTTTTATGAACTAAGCTTAGAGAGAGAGAACCACTGGAGGAAACAAGGGTTTGTGCAACGCCCACCTCAACCTGGACAGATCTACTCATATGAAGCTTTCCTTCTCCCTGAAATGCATTTGAACTAATGCCCTGCATTACAGAAAGAAAATAAAAAGTAAATACAGAATCCTGCCCGAAGAGGACTTGTGAGTCAGAGAGAGAGGAATTCAAATACCAGCTTCACCTCTTACTACTTGTATGTCCTCAAGTAAATTACCTAACCCATGATTCCACTTTCCTCATCTGTGAAAGGGGATATCTGTTCTATCACACCCAGTTATGAAGCTACATGAGATAAATACAAGAGCAGTACGTCAGCACAGGGCCTGTCACAGGCCCTTTCATCAGGGCTTTCATTGTTCTAACAGATCAGTGATTCTCAGAGTGTGATCTGGGGGTGAGCAGCACCAGACTCCCCTGGAACTTGTTATAATGCAAATTATTAACTTTAATGAGCCTAGACCTACTGAATCAGTCTCTCAGGGCAGAGCCCAACACCTAGCGATTCTGCTGCCTCTTAAAGTTTAAGAACTCCTATTGTAGAGGACACAGGGCATAGGGAATTCTGTATCTGGATACTGCTGCTCCAAAACCCTCAGCAGGCATTGGTAGAGCCTGCTAGAGAGGCCATAATAATTTCTTCACAATGTTCCTTAAATAAAACATTTCCAAAAATTAATCCAGGCGCTTTCCTAAAAAACAAACGAAAGTCTATGTTGCTTAATTAAGGGCACAGCTAGGGCTTTCCTGGTGGTCCGGTGGTTAAGAATCCATGTGCCAATACAGAAGACACAGGTTCAATCCCTGGTCAGGGAAGATCCCACGTGCCACGGAGCAACTAAGCCTGTGCGCCACAACTATTGAAGCCCGGGCGCATTAGAGTCTGTGCTCAGCAACAAGAAAAGCCACTGCAATGAGAAGCCCACAAGCCTGAGTAGCCCCTCCTGGCCGCAACTACGGAAAAGCCCATGCACAGCAATGAAGACCCAGAGCAGCCAAAAATAAATAAATTTTATAACCAAAAAAGAACACAGCTAATCTAAGAAACTCCAGCATTTTAAAATCACCCTGACTTGATCTTTTCAGTTCCAGGAAGCTCCTGAAAAACCACTAGGTCACCCTTTCCCTCCTATCACCAAAGCCCAGAGCAAACCTGCTTTCTTAGCTATTCCCTGCTCATCATCTCAAACGTGGGTGGGGCTGAAGTAGCTAATTTCCAACCCCTGCCCCCACTTCCAGGGCTTCTCCTCACCTTTAGCTCCTGGATAGCTGCCTCAATAAAGCAGGACTCGGGCGTGTGCTTCTCCTCTGCCAGCTGTCGCTCCAGCGCTGCTTTCTCTTCCTGCACCACCCGGCACAGCACCTGCTCCTTGGAGGCCAGCAGCAGCTTGGAGTACTGGCTGTGCTGTTCATCTGCAACGCCAACGAGATTACAGAGAGGCAAAACTCAGAGCTCACGGCTGTGTAGCTAAATAGCAACTTTCATATACAGCTTTTTTTCTAAGGTGAAAATAGAATGACTTAGTGTATTTTCCTTAGAAGAAAAATATTTAGCAATGACCCTTAACTTGAAGTTTACAACTCTGACTCTGTAACACAAGAAAGCTATCCTAAGGAAACCAAAGATGTAGAAAAAAATTAATGTTCTGGGAATTCCCTGGTAGTCCATACTTTCACTGCTGAAGGTCTGGGTTCAATTCCTGGTTGGGAACTAAGATTCAAAAAGTAATATGATGCACACCCCAACCCCGCCCCGCAAAAAAAAAAAAAAAAACTTCAGTAACAGAAAAACTGCAACCAACTAGTAAGTCCAATAAAGAGACAGTGACATGATGGTATACTCATTAAAGAGAATTCTGCAGACATTAAAAATGCTTTTCTAAGAAGGAAGCATTTAGTGACATGGAGAAATATCCACATTACATTGGGGGGAAAAAAACAGATGCCAAACAAGAAAACAATTCCAATCTCACAAAAATATACAGGTATAGGAAAAAACTCTACAATTAACATTTTGGGGTACCTCTGGGTAAAAGGATCAAGGATGATTTACTTCCTTCACATCCATCTCCCATATTTTATGGACTTAACCCTGAGATAACTATTTACAAATCTGAATGTGTGTCCTTTTTCCTATACATTTATATATATCCACGTTCATAAATAAAGATCTAGATCTATTTTTTTTTTACCTTCTATATTGTGTTAGAAATGAAGATATATTCTAACGAGTAAGTTTCTTGTGGACATTTAGGTTGTTGCCAATTTCTATTATGACTGTAACAACAACAAAAAAACTGTAACAAAAAAATCCTTATACATGCTTTTTGGTACAAATGATTTCTTCACGATACTGAATCAAAGGTTGGGTCTATTTTATATACTATCTGCCCCCCTCACATATACACTAAAGGCTGTATCAATTTGAACTCCTACCAAGAACAAGAGTGCCCACTTCCCCACCCCTGCCAAAACCCAGCACAGGCATACTTCAGTGATATGCTTGTTTGGTTCCACTGTAATAAAGTAAGCATCACAATAAAGTAGGTCACTAATTTTTCTGTTTCCCAGTGCATGTAAGAGTTATTCTTACACTATTCTGTAGTCTATATGCTAGCAACAACATTCTGTCTAAACAATGTAGATACTTCAATTAAAAAACACTGTTAAAAAATGCTAACCATGGCTTCCCTGGTGGTTCAGTGGTAAGGAATCCACCTGCAAATGCAGGAGACACAGGCTCAATCCCTAGTCCGGGAAGATCCCACATGTCTCAGGGCAACTAAGCTCATATACCCCAGCCATTGAGCCTGTGCTCCAGAGCCTGGTAGCTGCACCTACTGAGCCCGTGTGCCACAACTACTGAAGCCTTAGCACCCTAGAGCATGTGCTCCACAACAAGAGAAGCCACCACAACGAGGGGCCCATGCACCGCAACCAGAGAAAAGCCCACGTAGCAGTGAAGACCCAGCACAGTCGAAAAGCAAAAAACTGCTAACCATCATCTGGCCATGCAGTGTTGCCAGAAACCTTCAATCCGTTAAAGCTGCATGTCCGTGAGGCACAGTAAAATGAGGTATGCCTGTATTTGCCTCATCCTGTGTGTGTGTGTCACTGTTACAGGCATTTGGATTTGCATTTGTGTAACTCTAGGCAAAGTTAAACCTCTGTAGATACTTGGGAGGTTATTCAGATATCCTCTCCTGGGAAATACTTTGCCACAGGCTCAGCCTATTCTTCTACTAGACTGTTAACTTATAGAACATCTGTATGTTCTAGACATTAATCAGTATTTTAAATGTGCAAATCTTCCCGTATTTATCACCTGTTGACTTTAAGGAGTTTTGCTGAATCTTAATTCTCATAAAATCAAATTTATCAATCTTTTATTTTATAGCATTGATGGTTTCAGCTTGGTTCAAACACCTTCCCAGGTAAAACCCCAAGGACTTATAAAGATATTTTCCTATATTTTCCTTTAAAAGTTTTGAATTTTGTTATTCTTGATTTTTGAATCCATCAGGAATTGATTTTTATGAATGTTATGAGATAGGGATCTAATTTTTTTCCATAAGAGTCAATTGTTTCAATACCATTTATTGAAAATCCTCTTTTGCCCAAAACTGAAATGTCACTTTAATGCTCATCTCCATTGGAATACAGAGAATACAACCCCTTGCACTTCCCTACCGTTAAGCACTGACCACACTCTAGGTCCAAATGCCTGGCTACCAGTCTGTCTCTTCAATTAGACTACCGAGTTCCTTGATGACGGGTGTCAAGACTGGCTGACTGTGGAATCCCCCCCAAACTGGGCACAGCACTAGATACTACTCAACAAAGCCTTATAATGTGTATTTTAATTTTTCATTTCACAAATGAACTGAACTCAAAATCAAGAGTTAAATCATTTTCTGCAAACTTCACCCCCAACCTACTGGAATCCTATGTCTAATTTGGAAATGCTAGAAATGGCTACCTTAAAGGCTCAGTTATGACAGTAGAAAGACATACTCAAGTAGCCTTAACGGATATACCCACCATTATGTGTTCCTCAAATTAACCAAACTCACCTCCAAGATGAATAGGATGGTCTACATTCATCCACTTAGATTTGGGCAAGGCCACCAACACCCCTTTCTCCCTCTTCATCAGCTGCATTGTAATGGTATCGCCAACAACATACTGACGTGACTCTGTGGCAACAACACTGTAACATGGACATTCATATGTAGAAGGGCAAGCAGTTGGCAGACTGAGGTCTAATTTAGTAAACACCTCCATCTTACCTCTTTAGATCCTTCTTATGCACAGAACTGTAACAGATGGGACATTTACTCCAGGTCTTCTCACTCAGTGAAAGATAGTGCAGGATGCATGCCCAGCAGAAGATGTGTCCACAACGGGTTATCTTGGCTGCAGTAGGTGGATATAGGCATATTGGGCAAGATGGCACTTCATGGCTACAAATGCGCTGAAACAAACGTCACCACAGGTTAAACTGCTTTCAGAATGGACTAGGGACTGTCAAAGCCTCTTCCATCCCCCTCCTCATCCCTACACATATCTAACACATCTTCATAATACTGTTCAACAGTGCAGGTATATGCAAAGAGCACCTCAAGCAAATCATTAAGGAAACCAAAATAATAACATAATAAAACCACCATATAACAGGTATTTTCGGGGTTTGGCATCAAAAGGAAAAAATGACAATCAATATAGATCCCATTAACAAAAGAAGACTTATATGTACACATACATAAAGGCAGGATACCCTGGTGGCTAAGATGGGAAAGAATCTGCCTGCAATGCAGGAAACCTGGGTTTGATCCCTGGGTCAGAAAGATCCCCTGGAGAAGGGAATGGCAACCCACTCCAGTGTTCTTGCCTGAAGAATCCCAGAGAGAGGAGCCTGGTGGGCTACAGTCCATAGAATCACAAAGAATTGGACACAACTGAGTGACTCACGCGCGCGCACACACACATGCATGAAAAGGGTCTAGAAGTAATGTACCAGTTATGGCAGAAAGTGAAGAGGAACTAAAAAGCCTCTTGATGAAAGTGAAAGAGGAAAGTGAAAAAGCTGGCTTAAAGCTCAACATTCAGAAAACGAAGATCATGGCATCTGGTCCCATCACTTCATGGGAAATAGATGGGGGAACAGTGGAAACAATGTCAGACTTTGTTTTTTTGGGCTCCAAAATCACTGTAGATGGTGACTGCAGCCATGAAATTAAAAGATGCTTACTCCTTGGAAGAAAAGTTATGACCAACCTAGACAGCATATTCAAAAGCAGAGACATTACTTTGCCAACAAAGGTCCATCTAGTCAAGGCTATGGTTTTTCCAGTGGTCATGTATGGATATGAGAGTTGGATTGTGAAGAAAGCTGAGCGCCGAAGAATTGATGCTTTTGAACTGTGGTGCTGGAGAAGATTCCTTAGAGTCCCTTGGACTGCAAGGAGATCCAACCAGTCCATTCTGAAGGAGATCAGTCCTGGGTGTTCTTTGGAGGGAATGATGCTAAAGCTGAAGCTCCAGTACTCTGGCCACCTTATGTGAAAAGTTGACTCATTGGAAAAGACTCTGATGCTGGGAGGGATTGGGAGCAGGAGGAAAAGGGGACAACAGAGGATGAGATGGATGGATGGCATCACTGACTCGATGGACATGAGTTTGAGTGAACTCCGGGAGTTGGTGATGGACAGGGAGGCCTGGCATGCTGCGATTCATGGGGCTGCAAAGAGTCAGACACGACTGAGTGACTGAACTGAACTGAACTTCCAACAGGAGTCAGTGAGACTTCCACATTATGTCTGTTTTTTCCCTAAACCAATGCATATAGAACTTAAGTTTCATAGGCTTTCCATGTCACTTTCAGATGATTTTATGAATTTTCACAGTAATGAGAGTGCAGGCCTTGGAGTCTATCACTTTGAAAGGTATTCTACATCATATAACTACGAGTAACAAAGGGATACCCAGAGGCTGTAACTTCAAGAGAAGACAAATGCAGCAGTAGCTTGGACAGAAGTACAGCTGTGGGGCTCATTTCACCTGTCACAAGGCCAAGGCCAAATCTCACACTGATGACTACACATGGCTACCAATGAAGCAGTGTACATCCTATGAGCCCACGCAGGGTCAGGAGGATAACCGGAGTTCTCTATTCCCCTGCTTATGTCTTCCCAGAGGAGAGGAAGTAGCAGACAGGACTGCTATTACCCTATTACCCTCCAATGCCTAGTCCTGCAGGAGCCAATTAGCAGAAAATCAACTTTAGACAAAACCAGCAGTGATCTCTGGAAAATGCCCACAGTAAGGCCAGACAGAAAGCTGGATCAGCAGCAAACTCAGCCAAAAGCTGCTTTCACCACGGTCCCTCTCTTGAGTTCACTCTGCCACTCTCAGCTCATAAGTTGAGCTGAACTACTCACCACTTGTTCCACAAAGTCCCAGTTGACTAAGGTATCAGGATCAGCAAAATGAACTGTGTAGTCTTGGTCTTCAGACACCACAAACTGGCAGCTAGAAACAGGGAGAGACAAGAAAGAGGCAGACTGTCAGAAATCACCAACAAGCCCTCAGCAGAAAGTCACCATCTCTTCACTTAGAAATCAAACGCAGGAATTAGCAGCCAGGGTTTGTGAGGCACTGAACTAGAAATTCAGCCTGAGTTCCAAGTCCTGGCTTTGGAGGGAATTCAAAGACTCAGCGGGTAGGAGTCCAAATCCATGAACTCAGTTTCCTTGCTCCCAGGCCCAGCCAAGCTGCCTGCAGGCCCTCCCCTTGAACTAAAATTAGCCCAGACAGTGGCTCCATCAGCAAGAAGGAAGCCAGATGTCCTTCCTCACCACCAGAAACCTCCAGTCTTCAAGGCAGCAGCAAAGACTGTCCCCACTCAGTCATCTGAGTACCAGGACTTTTTGTTGTTGTTTGTTTGGGTTTTTTGGGGGGCCATGCAGTGTGGCTTGGGGATATCTCAGTTCCCCAATCAGGGATTTAACCCAGGCCACGTCACTGAAAGCCCAGAATCCTAACCACTATACCACCAGAAACTCCCACCAGTTTTTTACATAAAATACTAAATGGTTACTTCAGTCTAGACCCAAGGTCAAACTTTACATGAACTAAGGTCACACAAAAGGAAAATAAAAGAGAATCAGTATTTGAACAAATGCATGCCAAACACTCCAGCGTGGCATTCAATTCTCCCTTAAGTAATTCCTCCTCCTTTATATGTAAGAGGAACAGCTGAATCGCCAAGTGGTTAGGTAAGTTACCCAAGGTCTAAAGCCAAAATAAGATTCAAATCTGGATTCAATTCCAAAGGAAACATTTTTACTACCTCATCACAATACTAAAGCATTAATTTATTTAAGTATTATATTCTTTTAAACACCAAGAACACACGCTTGAAACACATCTGTGTTTTCAAGACCAGGTGAGAAAGAGAGGGAGCAATCAACTCCCTTTCCACCTCTCCCACAGTTGCTTAAAGGAAGCCTCTCAGTACCACAAACACCCAGAGGCTCAATTTCACTCCCCTCCTAAGAGTAGAGGTACTCACTTGGCTTGCAAAAAGAGTTCCTTATTAAAAGGCTTATGCCCCCACTTGTTCCTTTTTCCCCAGCTGCCATGTCCGCTGCCTTCGAAATGACCAGCCTGGCCACGGGGTTCAAAAGTGAAATTCAACAAGTGGTTCAGGTTGATCTTCTTCGGACCAGAGAACTGGGCAGGGCTAAACTCTGCCCGTTGAGCCTCTGCTACCTAGAGAGAATGAGAGCAAAGCAGAGGATTTCCAGTTAGGATGACACTTGCTACATGACAGTAGAAGCCAGCACCCCTCCTCCTACACGGCTTAAACTATGAGCTAAGTAAAACACAGGCTTTTATTTAGTAAACAATCTTCCTAGGAGGGGTAATGAAAAGGCCACCCAAGATCTAGACAGGGGTGGAAAAAAAGAGCCTCTAACACACAATTACAGATACTTATAAACTATTTAGTCTACCCTAAGTGGCAATTAACCATTACATGACAAAACCCAGCATGAACTCCTCTAGCTATCTCGAAGCACAGAGATTTACTTACTGGATTAATGCTTCCACCGTCCCACAAGACTCCGATACTTTCACTCTTGCTAGTTACTTGCTCCCTGGTCTTTTTCTGGCCAACATTGAGTCTGTGGAACTACACTCTGGAGGCGGCCTGCAGGCAGCTGCTAACTACCAAAGGCTTCAGGATCTTGCCAGAGACCTCCCATCTAAGACACACACTGCTATTCACTGTTAATTAAAACTGACAGAATTAGAGCACGTGGGCAGACTAGCTCTGTGTCCAGAAATAAATCCAATCAGCACATTCCAAAACAGTTTAACAAGAAACCAGCTATGAGAAATGCCACTGCAGGCAGGGATGGAATCTTTATCATGCTGGGGCTTTTTCAGTCCACTTGACATTCCCAGACTGAAGTGGTACAGGTACCTGCTTTGAGTCAGTCAGTGCATTTTCTAACCCCACTTTTCCACTTAAATTTCAAAAGCACTTGCCCCTGTCACTAAATCCTAGTAAACAGGTGCCTTACAAGACTATATACCATTACATGAGTCTCCTATTATGCTTTAGTATCGGATGCAGACTGTTCATGGCTTTTCCAGTGCTAACAAAATAATGCTACGATAAATACACTTGACAGATCTTTGTGCACAAATATTTGAGTGCCTACGATTATTTCTTTTGAATGTATAGTAGGAATTATTGAATCAAAGGAAATCCAAATTTAAGGGTTTTGCTGCTTATTAGTATATATGCAGCACTTGCACATACGTGATAAAGAAATCTAAAGAGTACAAGATAGGACACAGTCAAAGATACCTTCCATTCCAGAGGCAACCAATATACCCTCTTGAGATCTTTTATGCTTATGGAATCAGAGCATATGACCTTTATGATTGAATACAGCAGCACAAGATATAGTCAGACAAGCTCTTATAGTAACAATATATCTTCGGAATCAACACTCCACACACACACACCTCCACCCCATCACTGTTGATGTAACTCACCACAGGAAGCACAGGACTTCCTGGTCATCCCTTATCTGTTACTCCCTAGATTCTCATCTCCAATTGGCTCCACTTCCCCTAATCAGTCTTCTACTCCAATGCCCCAAACTTGGTTAAGAGCTTGTGTTCACTCAACAAAACCCCCCACATTCTCATCCTCTAACTTCATCTTTTTACTCTAACTGGCCCCCCGTCTCTGACACTGCCCATCATAACTCCTGATTGCAACTTCCAACCTGTCGCCTCTCGGTTCCTTGACATCTTCTCCTCTGGTCTGCTTACCCTCTACCCTACCTCTGCTACACACTCCCATGAGCACCCCACCTAGAGCTGGACTGTCCGATGAAGCAGCCACTGCTATCCAGGCACGTTGGCTACTGAGCATTTGGTATGTGGCCAGTACCACATTGTGAAACAGCATTTTAGCTATATGGGATTACCTATATTAACATTAATTTCACTGTTTTTACTGTTTTACTGTGGCAACTAGAAAACTGTTACATATGTGGCTTATTTAGCCTTTCTTTTTTTTTTGCACTGGAGGACAATTGCTCTAAAATGTTGTGTTGGTTTCTCCTGTACAACAACATGAATCATCCATAAGTATACAGCTACCTCTTCCCTCTTGAGCCTCCCTCCCTCCCCTCCCCCAATGGCTTAGCATCTCAACTGGACGGCACTGCTCTACAGTCCAGACCGTGGTGGTAACAATTCCACCTCTTCCACCATCATAGCTTTGAGCACTCTACCAGAATCTCACTCCTTTCCCGCTTGTTTCTGTTAGTTCTGATTCTCACAACAATTTCACCTCCACTGGGATCTCCAAACCAGTGATCCAATCCCCTTCTCCCCAAAGTTTTTTTCCTTGGCTCTGATTTCACGATCCATTGCCCCATTCTCTTTGTTGACTGTACTCATCTGGCGAAACTTACCCCTGATTAATCCACACCAGCATCAGAGCAAGTAAACACGGCTGAAGCTGTGCTGTGCCAACCACACCATGCCAACCAGCCTCAGTAAAGCAGACTTTTGTGCGGCCCAGCAGTCACACTACAATCCAATTACACTTCTGTGCTCCACTGATTCCCCCGGTCCCTGAGACGACTCCTCCAGTCCTCAGGTTTCCAAACCTTCTCTCTCAGCTCCTCTTTGATATGCCTCTGAGACAGTAAGAACAATTACAGAACTCCTAGGCCTTCCTTGCAGTCACCTGCCTTCCTCTATTACTGTGGATGAACTGGGGAAGCGCTTAAGCCAATTCCTTGCTTTAGCAACTCTCTCCCTTTTCTCTCCATCACCTTTTCCCTCTCACCAGAACAATTCCATGAGCAGACATATGCTGCAATTTCTTGAACCTTAAAATCTCTTTTGTGCTCACATTCCCCTGAAGCCACTGCCTCACCTCTCTGGTCCCCTACAAGAGCAAAACCACTAGAAAGTAATTATCTAAACTTGCTCTTTCTTCTTCCCATTCTCTCTAAATCTATGTCAATCAGGTTTTTGTCCTCGCCCACTCCACCAAGCTTCCCTGTTGGCTCAGAGGTTAAAGTGTCTGCCTGGAATGCGGGAGACCCAGGTTCGATCCCTGGGCCGGGAAGATCCCCTGGAGAAGGAAATGGCAACCCACTCCAGTACTTTTGCCTGGAGAATCCCATGGAGGGAGGAGCCTGGTAGGCTACAGTCCATGGGGTCGCAAAGAGTCGGACACGACTAAGCGACTTCACTTTCACTCCACCAAAGCAGCACAAGGCCAACAACCTAATCCACCGTCATATTTCCAAATCTAATGGTCAGCTTTCCAACTCAATCTTCTTACCTAGCCTAGAAGCACAAGACAAAAACTGATCACTTTCTCCAAACGGTTTTTAGTTCTCTTTCTCCTGTTTTGCAGGTTCCTTATCATCTGACTCCAGGCTCAGTCCTTGAATCCACTCCGTTTTTGCAACACTCACTCCTTCGTGATCACACTTAGTTTCACAGCTGCAAACACCAAGTGTACCTGGTCAGCTCTCTAGCCAAGGTCTTCTCCTTGAACTCTAGACTCAGTTACTAAGAGCCTAGCTATACTTAGAGATCCAATAGACAACACTTCTAAATGAAGTTCTTTATCTCAACACCCCGTGTCTCCTCCCCAGCCCAAAACCTTGTACCTCTTGAAACTGCCCCCATTTCAGCACATGGTACCTGAATTGGGCTCCTGTCAAAAACATTAGTCACTATTTCTCTGCTCAGACCCCACATCTAGTCTATTTAAAAATTCTGCTGGCTCTTCCTGCAAATATCTCGTCTACTCATCTCTAATCATTATCACTCTGTTTCAATCACTAGAACCAGGGATACCTTAATAAGCTCCTAACCAGTCTCCCTGTTCCCACTCTCCCCTTTAAACTCAAGGGCACGTTCGTTACCTTACTTCTCTTCTGAAGCCCCCAACAGCTTCCCATCTCTCTGAACAAAAGCCAATGTCCTTCGAGGGCCCATGTGATCTGGCCCCTCTCTCCCTTTCTGGCTTCATTTCCACTTCCCCATCCACGGCAGCCTGCCTGCTTTGCCTTGAACGCAGCAGAAATGCTACCGCCTCTGGTCCTATGCGCATGTAAACTCGCTGCCTAACACACCCTTCCTCAAAACTGCACTGTGTGCTCCTGGCTTCCCTCAGGACTCAGAATCCTCAGGGCAGCTTTCCTCACTCACCTCCTAAAACTTGTCTTTAATACTCTCTATCCCTCTCCCTCTCAGTCTACTGTTCTTCAATTTAATAAGCACTTACCATTATATTTATTACAAAACGATCTGTCTCCCCAAACTAAAATATAAACCCCACCCAATGTTGTATTTCAAGCTCTAAATGGTATTTAGTGCACAGTAAGTAAGGAATAAATCTCTGGTGAATGAATGAATTATCCCATGAGTGCATCCATTAAATCTTATTCTATACCAGCTACACAGTATGGAATGTTATGTATGACACACAGTATGGAACAGCAGGATAATATATTTAACCAATAATATATTTAACTTTGATAGCAGTTAGGCTGTTTCCTAAATCATGCAATTACAATGTGGCAGTGAACCCCCTTGTACGTAAGTCTTCATGCACTTTCAGAAGATATCTAAGGAACTCCTAGATACCTGGGACTGCTAGATACTATACATGGTTCAGATGGTAAAGAAACCACCTGCAATGCAGGAGACTCAGTTTCAACCCCTAGGTCATGGAAGATCATCTGAAGAAGGGAATGGCTACCCACTCCAGTATTCCTGCCTGGAGAATTCCATGGACAGAAGAGCCTGGTGGACTTTAGTTCATGAGGTCGCAAAGGGTCGACCGCCACACTTTCACTTCACTTCATATGGCAAATTAATGTCATTAAGTAATGCTATTTTATTATCTAAATATTCCAAAGGGTACCTACAAATCAAGAGTAGTAATAAAAGGCTGATACAAATTAAGGTACCCTAAACTTGCTACAGAGCACATCAGAGGATGAGATGGCTGGATGGCATCACCATGCAATGAACGTGAACTTGGCCAAACTCCGGGAGATGGTGGAGGACAGGGAAGCCTGGCGTGCTGAAGGCCATGCAGTCACAAAGATTCGGACACCACTGGGGCACTGAGCAACAACAACAAATTTGCTACAATGTCTCACAATCCATGATTATAATGTCTTCTTCCTCTAAGGAAATTTTCATAATCTTTAAGAGAAGAAAGGAGGCAAAGTTCCAAAGCAAGTTAACCCTCAACTACTCAAGACTGCTCCTCTGGCTCTTCAACTACTCAGACAGTCTGAGAAGTGGGGACCTCTTGCTCCACATCTTCTCCAACCACTAATCAACTGGGGGCCGGGGAGTCAGACCTCATGCTTCTCATGCTCTAGAAAGGACATTCTAAAATTCCATACCTCATCTCGTCTTCCACCATTAAAAGAAGAGCTAAAGAGTTTGCTGCTGCCGCCGCCCCTTTGAGGAGGCATCTTATTAAAAGTTTTGCTTTTCTGTGAATTGGAGCGACGGGACTGGTTGATAAAATTTTCATTTTTGGGGTAGGAAGGTTCACGTTTGCGATTGTAACGCTTGGATCCACTTGAGTTCTTTCCATCTGAAAGCAATAAATGTGAAAAAATTAGTTAAGAAACGATACACATACTTGGCCAATTACCCTCCACCTCCCAACGAAATTGTGTTTAAACAAGGGTAAATGGGCCCTTCCATGACCTCCAAGAAATCTGGGTTGGCCCAGACCATTAGTGCTTTGGACAAGACATTACACAGTAAGGTGGATTTCCTTTTTTATTTTAATGAAGCCTAAAGGGTCCCTCCCTCATAAGGGACACACTACAGATCAAAGCTGTAGACTCAGTTCACAATGTTTTTCTTTATAACAGAGCTTAACCACTGCTCTTGCAAAAGTCCATTCAGACACAGTAATAGAAAAGGAACAGGAAAAAGTCTGTCTATATCAGGAAAAAGTACTTTATCCAGAGGCAGGAAAAAAAACATTCTTCTTACATTACTGCAGCACAGCTAGATCCTATACTGCAATGGTGTGGTCTAGTTTCCAGCACATATATATTCCAGAGGCACAAAAACAAAACAATAATTACATAATGTTTTAAAGGTCAAACTGAGAGGCTACTAAATTCACAAACGAAGGACTCTAACAGTATATCAGCCTAAGTTATATCCTCTTAAAAACTGCTTCCTGCTTTTTCTTCTCCAGTTACCAGAACATATGTTCAATTTTGGAATTCAGAAGGAAAAAATTTGCCAGTGCCCACAGAATACCAAACTATAGTGTTTAATTTCCTTTTAGTCTCCATTTTACATACTCATCACACACTTCCATAAAATGATAAGCATATAAGATATAGTGTCTTCCACTTATTAACCCATGAGCTATTTCATGCAGCCCTAGGCTTCAAAAGCAAGATTAATGGCCACACTGTACCTACTGTATGCTTACATACATACATACATAACATAACCAATTTGCTTTGTAGCTTTTGACTGCAACTCTTTGTGACCCCATAGACTGTAGCTCGCCAGGCTCCTCTGTTCATGGAATTTTCCAGACAAGAATACTGGAGTAGGTTGCCATTTCCTTCTCCAAGGGACCTGACTCAGGGATTGAACCCACATCTCTGGCATCTCCTGCAGGGCAAGTGGATTCTTTTACCATGATGCCATCAACAGTATTGGGAGCCTCTTCATACACAGACCTGTGCACATGATTATGTCAAAGTCTCAAAGCAGAATTAGCAGATGAAGTACGATCATAAAGCCTTTTACAAACTCAAGTTGCTTTCTAGAATCACCATACCAGTTTATTTATATTCTAACAACACTACAAAAGAGAATATCTTACTACACTATAATACTGAGTTGGATAAACTTTGCTAAATTCAAAGGTCAAACTAATTTGTTTTAAACGTGAATTTCTGAAGACTAGCAGCAAACATTTTTTCTATTAACCATTTGTATTTTGTGTAAAGACTTCATTTGTATTTTTTGCCCCATTTTTTTCTACTGGGGAGCTGAACTGCATAGATTATTTCATCTCAAATTGAACAAAGAACCCTGGCCAGACAGAGTTAACATGTGCCAAAGTTTACCAGCTTAAAGGGGGGCAAAATAAAACCTGAGAACCACACCAAGTAAGAAAAGGTGGATAAAGGTAGAAGGAACCCAGATTAGTCTTTGGACCAAAAAAAAAAGACTAATTTTTTCTTGTCCCTTTAATATGCACTCCAGTTTGCCTTATTTCAACGTAGAGATCTGACCAAATCAATTCTGCACACTAATTCAATGGCTTTAAAAGCAAACGCAGGACTTCTGGTTCAAGATGGCGGAGCAGAAGGACGTGCATTCCTCTTCCCTGGCAAGAGCACCAAACGGCAATTAGCTGTTGAACAACCATCAACAGGGGGACGCTGGAACCCACCAAAAAAAGATACCCCACGTCCAAAGACAAAGAAGAAGCCACAGTGAGACGGTAGGAGGGGCACACTCACAATAAACTCAAATCCCATACGTGCCTATGGGTGGGTGACCCACAGACTGGAAAACAGTAATAACAAAGAAGTTCTCGCAGTGCTGTGAAGATTCTGAACCCCAAGTCAGGCTTCTCAGTCTGGGGATCCGGCAAAGGGACTGGGAATCCCCAGGAAATCTGACCTTGCAGGCCAGCAGCATTTGATTATAGGACTCCCACACGACTGTGGGAAACAGAGACTCCAGTATCAGAGGGCAGAAACAAAATTTTGCACTGACCAAGACTCAGAGGAGAGGAGCAGTTACCCCACAGGAGACTGAGCCTGCTAGCAGAACTACCTGCTAGTGTTGGAGGGCCTCCTGTGGAGCATGGGTTGGCAGGGGCTTACCACAGGGACAGGGGCACTGGAAGGTCCCCCCTAGAGTAAACCTTCTTGGAGCTTGCCATTAACCCGTAGAGCCCGCTGACCGCAGGGCTGGGTTGCCTCAGGCCAAACAACTACCTGGGAAGAAGTGCAACCCCACCAATCAACAGATAATTGAATTAAAGCTTTATTTAGCAAGGCCCTACCCACCAGAGCAAGACCCAGTTTTTCCCATCACCAGTCCCTCGCCCATCAGGAAGGTTACACAAGCCTCTTAGCCTCATCCATCAGAGGGCAGACAGAAGAAGCAAGAAGCACCATCTCACAGGAGCTAAAACAAAAACCATATTACAGAAAGTTAATTATGATGAAAAAGCAGAAAGTTATGTCCCAGAAGAAGGGATAAGATAAAACTCCAGAAAAACAACTAAATGAAGTGGAGATAGGCAACCTTCTAGAAAAAGAATTCAGAATAATGAGAGTGAAGATAATCCAGGATCTCGGGAAAAGAATAGAGACAAAGATTAAGATATGAGAAATGTTTACCAAAGACCTAGGAGAACTAAAGATCAAAGAGATGAATAATACACTACAAGGAATCAACAGCAGAGTAACTGGGGCAGAATGGATAAATGACCTGGAGGACAGAATGGTGGAAATCACTGCCACAGAACAGAATATAGAAAAAAGAATGAAAAGAAATGAAGACAGCCTAAGAGACCTCTGGGACAACATTAAATGCACCAACATTCACATTATAGGGGTCCCAGGAAGAGAAGAGAAAGGATCTGAGAAAATATCTGAAGAGATAAGAGCTGAAAACTTCCCGAACATGGGAAAGGAAATAGTCAACCAAGTCCAGGAAGTATAGAGAGTCCCATGCAGTATAAACCCAAGGAGAACACATGGAGACACAAAGAAATCAAACTGACAAAAATCAAAGATAGAGATAAAATACTAAAAGCAACAAGGGAAAAGCTATAAACAACATAAACTCCCATCAGGCTATCAGCTGATTTCTCAAGAGAAACTCTACAAATCACAAGAGAATGGTGGCATACATTTAAAGTGATGAAAGGGAAGAACCTACAACCAAAAAGACTCCACCCCGCAAGACTCTCCTTCAGATTTGATGGAGAAATCAAAAGCTTTCCAGACAAGCAAAAGTTAAGAGAAGTCAGCACCACCAAACCAGTTTTCCAACAGACGCTCAAGGAACTTCTCTAGGCAGGAAACAAAAAAGAAGGAAAAGACCTACAGAAAATAAACCCCAAACAATCAAGGAAACGGTAACAGGATCATACACATATATAATATAATATAAATACCTTAAATGTAAATGGACTAAATGCACCAACCAAAAGACACAGACCAGCTGGGTGGATGAAAACATGCACATGTATGCACTCCCACTTACCACAGCACTCTGCTTGACCCCCTCCAAGTTGTAGGTAATTATACTGTTAAGTTAATCATGTTCTCATTATGGCCTGCAACTGTAATTATCTCTCATTTTTTCTCTAGCTATTGATTGTGAAAACTGATTCAGAATTTTCTTGAAAACTGTTGAAAAATACTAACGCTCAGGTACTGCTTTTTTCTCCAGAGCTCCAGATATGTTTCTAGTGAGCAGTCATGTTTAAACTGGACTACATAATGATGTTTTACTTTTATCTAATTTGTTTCATTTTTCTATTTCATATTCAGCGCTCCCATTTCATTTAGTTTATGTTCTCCAATTTCTCTCTTTTTCTGATGTTTTTTCTCAAGCCTTTATCAAGTGTAGTAGAAAAGCTTTTGTATATACATATATAAATATGTATAATATATATACTTTAGAAAACTTACCAATTTTTGCCTAACTAAAAAAGTTATGACATTTGACTCCACTTGTTTGATTTAGTATGAATAGAATGCTAGATTACTAATTAAAAAATAGATATGCAACAAAGCTTTACTATATAGCATAGGGAACGACAGTCAATATCTTGTAATAACCCATGATGGAAAATAATTTTAAAAAATAACATGTGTGTTTGTATAACTGAACCACCTTGCTGTGCACCTGAAACATTCTAAGTCATCTATACTTCAATAATTTTTTTCTTTTAATTTAACAGAAACAGAGAAAACAGAAGTTGGAGGGACAATTAATGAAATCCACTAGGCTTACCCTCAAACTTTAAGGAGGTGGTTCATTTCAACGTCAAGAAGACTCCAGCATGAGCCTCAGAAACTACAAATCCTCACCCCCCATAGTTTAATCCTGTTTATGTTAAAATATACAATTAATAGAAACATGTCTGCAAAGAAAACACAGCAGGCTGTTGATGACAGTAACCTTTGGGAAACAAAACTATTCACTTTGGCCTAATGCAATGGTTCTCAATCCAATCCTGACAGTTGGCAGGAATCACAGAGATGAGCTTTTAAGGGATTCTTGTGCTGAGGCCTCACCCTCTAAGATTCTGACTAAAAAAACAGTCTTACTGTTCTGTATAATAATCATTTGGATAATGATTAGTACTTAGTAACTATAAGTCTTACTGTTCTGTATAATAATCATTTGGATAATGATTAGTACTTAGTAACTATAAGTACCTAGAAGAAATTATTTCTAACAAGATGACCAGCTTCTTTACAGCATACTAAATAAATCCAAAGTGAAGCATATCCTCAGACAAAAGGAAATGGTAGCTGACAAACCAGAGTCCAAATTTTGAAAGCAACCACCTCACACTCAGTTTGCCAGCAACACAGAAAATAAATGAGACGTACGCCATCCTCTTCAAACCTGACCGAACAGTCCTGTGAGACGGCAACACTATAAACAGAGAACAGATGGTCCAAGAAACACTGCCAGGCCTAGGGTTCACTCCTGTCTGTCACCTTTTAATCCCAGTCAGGGAAAGTGACGAGAGTTTAATCTTAAATTAGAATTTAAGAACTAGACTTTTACCTACTATTGCAGTTAGCAACAGTTACTGTCAAACATGGCCCTCGGTAGTAACACCTAGAAGGTGAGGCTTCAAATCTCATACAAATTTTGCCTTGCTCTCAACCCATGGAATTAGTTCATAGTAACATTTCAAATAAACAGAGAATTCACAAGGGTATAGAACTCCAGCTAACTTTACCGTGAAAATAAGTGAGGTTTTATGAAGAGGACAGGCATATACAGAAGACATATGTTCCCCAAACCTTACTATCCAAGACTATTTCAGATGACCTGGCATTCGACCCTGTTGTTTCCAAAACTTAACAAATTTAGACTGTGCAGATTTAGGTAAAGTCAGGTTCTACACTGTAAGGGCTCAAGAAAGCAAGCTAGCACTCTGAAGAAGGGCTGTTTTCATTTCTCTACTTGTTACCACACTGGGAAGGAAAGTTTTGTAACGCTTACAGAACTCCTCTCTGACAGTAAAAACTGCTGCTGCTGCCGCTAAGTTGCTTCAGTCGTGTCTGACTCTGTGCGACCCCATAGATGGCAACCCACCAGGCTCCCCCATCCCTGGGATTCTCCAGGCAAGAGTACTGGAGTGGATTGCCATTTCCTTCTCCAATGCATGAAAGTGAAAAGTGAGAGTGAAGTCGCTCAGTCATGTCAGACTCTTCGCGACCCTATGGACTACAGCCCACCAGGCTCCTCCACCCATGGGATTTTCCAGGCAAGAGTACTGGAGTGGGCTGCCATTGCCTTCTCCGACAGTGAAAACTGCTCACTCCTAAAACATTTCAACAACTGACCACATGAAGATTCATGATTTTAGTTGCTAAAACCAAATCTTTCATCTTATATTTACCTACAGGTATGAAGTCAGATGGACAGGGAAGCCTGGCGTGCTGCAGTCCATGGGGTCGCAAAGTCAGACACGACTGAATGACTGAACAACAACAATGAAGTCAGACATCTATAGTGAGAGGCTGGCTCTTATCTCTAGAGCCAGGCTACAGGGAGCTAAAGATTGAAGGAACAGTCAGGCCTGGGCCCCAGAGATAAAACTCAAGAGTGTTGTTTTTGAGGTGTCCTATAGGCAACTTGCCAGAATCTTCATGTGAATAACTTGGGGGTTGAACTTGGCCTCCCTTCTATGATAGGAGATAGCAATGAGGTGATCTGCTTTAGATTTTGGAAAACAGTCAAACTAAAGCTCCTAGGACAAACATATTCTCTGTTGAAAGTTTTAGATTTCAAAGTGGTTGTTCTCAGTCCTGGCTGCATAAGAGAAATCACCTGCAGAAACTTTTAAAACTATGGATGTCAGGGCCCAACCCAGACCTAAGAATCAGAAAGAACTGCTACAGAATATTCCCACATATACTTTAAAAAAAAAAAAAAAAAAAAGGTCCTTAGGAGATTCTAATGCATACCCAGAGCTGAGAACTGCCAAAAACTACTGTCGAGACACATTCCAAACCGGACCATTAGTTAAATGGCTCAAATTCAGCACTCAGGATCCCAGAGTCAACAAGAGACTTGAAAACTTAATCGGTGTGTCTCAGCTGTTCCACATTTCCCTCCAACAAAGGTCTCTTCAGGTAAAAGGAAGCGTATCTCAATTTCTTCCCCATTACCAAATCACAACCCATAAAGTTTTCAGTGAAAAAAATTGGCATTATCAGCATTCCTAGTTGTAACAGGTGGCACAACCTAGAGGTCAGAATACCAGCCAGGAAATTTCTGCTGCTGATTCATACTGTAGCCACAAGCAGACTGCTTACCCATCATCCAGAGTGGTTGACAAGCACCTCCAGAGGGGCAGCATATGGTTTACTACAGAATCCACTGATAACAAACTGACTCCAGCTGAAATTAGTCATTCTGAATGAAAGGAAGGGGGCGGGGCAGATACCAGGAACATGCATATGCCAGTAAGTCACACGCCTGCTAAGTGTATTCAGGAATATTGCCTGGGATTTCCTAGGAACTTACTTGGACAAGCACTCTAAGCCCTGGTTTTCTTATCAGTTAAAACAGGGTTAATCCTCTCTCCTCCCTCCTCATTGGGTGTAAGAATTAAGAGAAAACTTCTGTAAAATGCCTACCATGGTGGCTGGCACACAGTTGCTACTGTCATTTGAAAGTCTTTCCTGTTTTTTTTTGGAAAGCCTACTGTTACAGCTTGCAAACTCTTGTAACTTCCCTAAATGGTGTTTACTGAAGGTTTCAGGTCACCTCAATTTTCAAATCCATCTAAACCTCCAGGTCCATTTACAGCTCAAAGGCTTTCTTCAAGGTAGATTACCACCAGCCACCTGGCTTCTGGTACCAGAAGAGGAAGAGGGTCAGGACAGTGCTTCATATTGCCAACCTCAAAATAACTGCTTCATAATACCTGACCTTCCTTTAACCTCCATGGCAGTACCATCCCCCACCCAGGAAGATGGAGCAAGAACCTGGCTCTGGGCCAGGGTCCATCGTTTGCCCATAGAGAGCCAGGTCTCTCTCTTGCCTTTTTTTTGCTTTCTTTGCTCTTTCTAAACAACCTTCCCCAAACTCTAACCCACCTCTCTCGTCTGGGCCACATTACTGGGATATTCACTGTTGAACATTCTTAGAACTACATTCTTAACCCTACTGGAACAAAACTGTAGGAAGAGAGCCAAGAAAAGAAGTATTATGTGACTGTTTGAAGCAATTAATCAAAGCAAAGAAACTGGTACGCCAATCTGGCCAGAAAGATCAAGTAAATCCTGGTAGCCAAACTGACTTATTTCCTGTGTACATGAAGGACAAACTTAAGCCAATCACTGGAACAAAACCTCAAGTATATTAATCATGTAACTAGGAAGCAAATAACCATTTATGACAGGCATGGTTTAGAGACTAGAAACCAAAGTTTTTTTTTTCTTCTCATGGCAAGCAGGGAAAGGGAAGCGGAAAAGGGAATTAAATAGTTAAAAACGGAAAAACTTGTTCTTGTTACTTTAGTGACAGAAAGACAAGTTATGTCTTTTCACCTTTCCCTTTTCTTCCTTCAACCTAGTACTCAAACTCAAGAGTTCCTTTCAACAATTTCCAGCTGAATAAAGTACATCAAGTGTTGAATCAGCTTTTGAAATCCTACAGAAAACCTTTTACGGAATTATGCTGAATTTGAATCTAGTGTTTTGTTAGAGTGGCCACCTAGAAGTCACTGAGTAAGAGGCTCTGAGTGGTATCTGCTGTGGTAGCACTGGTCTTCGCTGCAATGTTCTTAAGGCAGAATATGCTATGAAGAATTCTATTTAGCTACAGACCTATCCTTCCTTTTTGCTAAGGGAATATATTAATAAATAATAGTCAGAAAAGTAGGCAATAGCAATGGCAAACATTCAAGCTCTCTCATAAACACATTAAACAAAAACTAATGCTACAGGGGGACACCTGTGTATTGCATAAAACCCAGCAAAGAACTCCTTGAACTGAGTTTCTACTTCCTTCCTCAGAAGCTTTCAAATAATAACCTGAATAGTGTTTTAAGAGCATTTTATAGAGTATTTTTTTTTGGGGGGGGGGCAGTTTTTTTATTTTTGGCTGTGCCACACAGCATGCAGGATCTTAGTTCCCAGACCAGGGATCAAATCCGTGCCCCTGCAACTGAAGCAGTGTCTTAACCACTGGACAGTCAGGGAAGTCTCTTTATGTATTTGTTAAAAAAAAAATTCACTTTAGTCAGAATGAACCCAACAACTTATATTTACTCTGTACAAGTCTGACAAATACCTGCTTTGGTCAAACCACAACAAAATTGTCATTATCCTATTGGTTAACGACAGTTGGACTAGTCAACACAGTCACAAAGTCAGAGATCACATGAGGGAAATGCCTTACATGCCTCAGTTTTTTGTTGCTATTTTGTCTGAAAGGGAAGTCGCTCAGTCCTGTTTGACTCTTTGCGACCCCATGGACTGTAGCCTACCAGGCTCCTCTGTCCACAGGATTTTCCAGGCAAGGGGACTACTGGAGGGGGTTGCCATTTCCTTCTCCAATTTACTTTGTCTAGGTTTTGGCACACTTTCACCTGCTGCCTCACTGAACAACTTCAGGCATTTATTTATTGAACTGAACAACTTCAGGCATTTATTGCAACTGACTCATGACCGTATATTAGTGGCTTAAACAGGAGCCCCCCGAAAAATTAGTTGAGAATTCAGATAGCTATAGAACCAGAATCTTTAACATCTAAGAACAGAATGCAAAAGTAATTTGTCAACTACACTGAAAAATAGACAGACCATTCACTCTAAACCAGCTCCAACATGGGCCAAGAGGACTGGCGAATCTCTAGATCTTGGGGGATCTGTGATAAACCTACACATGTGCAAAATTCCAAACGTAGTCTCCATAATACTGCCTGATGTGGCCTGAGAGTCTACACTAATCTCTGCTTAAGATATTAAAAGCATTCATTTCTTAACCAGACAACTGGTTTCTACCTGAGTTCCAAAAGCAAGCTCTACAAACCCTCAACATACCAGGTAAACAAGTTTGCTCTACCGAGTGGATTAACTCTGAACCAAAGTCAGCATTACGGCTGTTTATGTGGTTTCTGAGTTTTTTCTTAATCTTTTTACACTTTAAACAACTGGAGTTCCACATTTTAGGGCTCCAAATGTTCCCCTCTCTGCCACACATCCCCCCTATTCCCACGGAAAAATTTTCCTATTACTGCTAATATAATCAGAAATACAAAAAAGCAGAGACAAGTGTCTCTGCCTTTGAAGTAAGGCAGAGAATATTCAACTCCAGACTCTGCCAACTCCTGGCCTCTCACCTTTTTCCTTCTTTAGATGTGAACAATTCCACCCTGATGGACAGGTTAGTGACTGGAGTACTGGAGAAAAACAAGTAAAAGCCTAGTCCAGCACTTGGCATAAGGTAAGCAATGGTAGCTATAACGATCATGATGATCGAAATTCAGTATTGAGAGACATGGTTACAGAAATGACAAAATATTTCCCCTAAAAGGACACAACTCTAGCCTAACAGGTTGTGTCCATGCACATTTGGTGCATACCACGCATCAGGTACTCCCCTGAGCCATCAGTTAGTTCATTTGCTGGCTAATTTATTTTCTCACCATCTCCAACTTACACGTAAGAAAACTGAGACATTCATTCAAGGTCTAAGCCTAAAAAGACTGAATCCAGAGCCTGTACTCTTACCTCCTACTCCATACTAAACAAAGCCATTCCAAGATGAGTCCTCTTCTTCTGAGCGGAATCTGGGGTCGTTATTCAACATGAAAACCTGAGTTTAACAAATATTTAGGCCAGCCTCCTCTGTTTATACTTGAATACTATCCAATGCTAACTTAACATTAAAGGGTAGATCAACTGGGTGGTTTTAGGAGTTGTACACTGATGCGTCAGACAAACCGGTCTTCGGGCCTGGCTGTACAGATTAGCTGGGTAACCTGACCTTTTCTGAACCTCAGTTCACTCATACGCAAAATGGGAACAGAAACAGTAACTACATCCCCGAGGTGTTTCCAACTTTAATGCAAGGATTTATGTAAACCAGGCAGTTCTCATTAAATGTTAACTGGAAGTAATGGAAACCATGGAAAAGAGACCAGAATAGTAAAAAGCGGAGCCTGTCCCTGGGTGACCCAGCAGACAACCGAGGAAAGATTCCGCACCCCCACCCCAGTATTAGCGGCAGTCGCCCCCCGCCCACCGCCTTGGGAACCCGCCCTTACCGCTCTTGGGTTTAGACTCGCCGGCCGGCCCCGCCGAGGCGGAGCGAGGCGGCTGTTGCCCTTTGCTGCTGCCCGAAGAGGCGGAGGAGCTGCTGGAGCCGCTGTTCTTGTCCATGTCGGAGGCGGTGGCGGCGGCGCTGGGAGAGCTCTGCGGCATCAACAGGGGCCTTGGCGGCGGCGGCGGTCGGAGCGGAGCGGGCGCGGCGAGGACCCAGGCTCATGGCGTTCGGGGCCGGCGGGGGTCGGCGGCGGCAGCGGTTCTCGGTCTTCATGGCGACATTTTTCCCTGTTTCCTTTCTCGGCTTCTCAAACTGGAAGGAGAAGCGGCTGGAGGGGCTGTTGAGCCCAACGGCGGCGGGGACCAAGAAGGAGGAGGAGGCCGGGGCTCGGAGGTCCGGGCCGGGCCTGGCGGGGCGGAGGCTGCGGGGGAAGGGGAGGCGAAGAGGGAGGGTGCGCGAGCCCCGCCGGCCGGCCGGACACGCTCTCCCGCCGCGGGGCAGCGGAGAGGGCTGGCTGTCTTGGTGTCGGGGACAGATGTCTCCGACACAGCTACCGACACTCGCCTCTGGGCCGAGGCCGAGCTGCTCCGGGAATGGCGACGAGTCGCCAAACAGCATCTCGAAGAACCCGGATGGACTATATATATAGTGGAGGTGTGAGAGTGAAGCATGCTGGGAGATGTAGTTTTCTGTGTACATCCGGGTCCAGTGATTTTTTTTTTTTTTCCTTCTTCCTTTCTCAAAGTGTGAGAGAGCTTAGAGTGATTGGACTTGAAGTCCAGGTTTTAGTCTTATTACACTAATGCACGTAATAATAATATAAACTACTAATCAGTTCAGTTCAGTCGCTCAGTCGTGTCCGACTCTGCGACCCCATGGGCTGCAGCACGCCAGGCTTTCCTGTCCATCACCAACTCCCGGAGCTTGCTCAAACTCATGTCCGTCAAGTCGGTGATGCCATCCAACCATCTCACCCTCTGTCGTCCCCTTCTCCTCCTGCCTTCAATCTTTTCCAACATCAGGGTCTTTTCTAATGAGTCAGTTCTTTGCATCAGGTGGCCAAAGTATTGGAGCTTCAGCTTCAGCATTAGTCCTTATAATAAAGCATCCAAACATCGGACTACCTGTGGAATTCCTTTACTGACTCATTATTTTATAGTCCTTATTCTAATATTAATATCAATTTATTTATGGCTCTTATTCAATCTCCTAATAATAATGATAATAGTGACAATAATGACAATACTTTACATTTAATATCCCTTCCTCATACTATTACTTCATTTTATTGTCACTTATTAATATAAATCATTGTTAATATTTAATTTTGTCGTTAATAATAATAGTTATCCAACTCTTTGGGACTCCATGGACTGTAGCCTACCAAGCTCCTCTGTCCATGGGATTTTCCAGGCAAGGGTACTGGAGTTGGGTTGCCATTCCCTTCTCTGGGGATCTTCCTAACCCAGGGATTGAAACCGGGTCTCCCTCATTGCAGGCAGACACTTTACCACCTGAGCCACCAGAGAAGCCCTAATAGTTATTACTGAGTGCTTCTTATTAGCAGACACTGCTCTGTGCAGTTTATATGAAGTATCACATCTTTCCTCACAATAACTCAAAGATGAGGAAATGGGATCACACAGCTAATAAATGATGTTCTCAACTACCTGTAAGATAAGCAATTCTCCCTTTTACAGATAAGGACACTGAGACTTAGAAAATGATATAGGTATTTTAGAAATTATATGACACCCATCCATACTTTGAAACATTATAAATGATTCCTTCCAACCATAGCAGTTTGAGATTCAAAGGATCACAGGAAAACACTGTGAAAAAGATAAATAATTCTTATAACAGTAAATAAGGTTAACCTTAGCTAGTTTGAAACCTATTATATGCCAGGCGCTGTGCTGAGAACAAAGAATTCCAAATTACACTAATGGGAGAATGTGATAAGGACTATAATAAAGTTAACACAAAATGCTGTCCAGAGGAGAGGCCTGAAGGAGAGAAGTACAAAAAGTTAGGAGGAGTAAAGGAGGACTTCCCCAGAGGTGATGTTAGTTGAGCTGAGCATAGAAAGATGAGTGGAATTTCAGCAGTCATACATGAACAAATTAATAAACAGACAAAATCCTAGACATCTCCTAATTAGGCCCTTTGGGGTTTCTTTTTAATCATCATATGTTAGACAAAACATTAATAAGTATATAGAAGTCAATTTCTTGAACTTAACAGTTTTAGCTGGGATAAAAGAAACTAGATACTAATTTCATATTTTCTAACATTTCTTAAATGCCCTCCACCAGCCCTTATCTTTCTTTTCCAGTTTTTTCCCCCACAAATCATACTGAAATGAGAGAATGGCTACATAATACATCAAATTAAGTCTAGAAAATCCTAAAAGTCCATTTTTATGTATGACCAGATTTGGAAGATACACTAAGATTCCTAGGTGATTTTTTATCTCCTTTAACAAAATTGTGGGAACTCTGATGACCTGGGTAAATCATTTCTTTCTTCTATCACTCTTAAAAGTTAGAAAAAGAGAGAAAGCCCTGTGCAGTTCTTCCCAAATAAAGCAGTAGGTGTCCATCTGTTAGGCTACATTAAGCCAAGAAAAGATTTTTCACTTTCAAAGTAGTTTCTCAGAGGCCTTGGCACTTTCTCCTTGTGAGAAAGTTTCTCATTCTCCTATGTTTCTCATTTACAGGAAACATATATTTACAGAGAAGTAAAGCAAAAACACACAGAAATCCAAATAAAACTCACCACCTCCATCCTCTTTTCCGCAAGATGGTCTACATTACCCTTTCCATAGAAAATAATGGGAAAGTCTGAGGTTAAAGTAAAGCACTCATTCTGTGCAAGCTGGAGCTAGAAATGTAGTTTTGTAATAGTAGGAGACAGGCTGAATGGTGCTTAATTGTGACTTACTAAATAGATGGATACCAGAAGGACTTCCCTGGTGGTCCAGTGGTTAAGAATCCAGCTTCCATTGCAGGTGGCACAGATTGGATCCCAGGTCCAGGAACTAAGATCCTGCGTGCTGCAGGGCGTAGCCAAAAAAGTAAATAAATAAAAGTACGTTAAATACATACCAGAGCTTTCCTTCCCATTTGTGAACTTCCTAGGTTCATAAGATGGAAAGACCAGAGAACTGTCTTTCCTATGTCTATCATTCAGAGTAATATAGCATAAATTTCTCAAGATTATTCTGCACATCCCCTTCATACAAATCACCAGAGAATTTCGATCAAAAAGATTCCTAGAATCCATTCTCAGTATCATTTACTGATTCAAAAGCTCCTTTTGCCCTCTTCCGCACCGGAAAAAGGGAGCTACCTGGTATCTCCGGAGTTAGTACTACCGATTAGAGATTCCTTGATGGCTCAGATGGTAAAGAATCCGTCTGTAATACAGGAGACGCAAGAGACGCGGATTCGATCCGGACATGTAAGAGATGGGGGTATGATCCCTGGCGTGGGAAAATCCCCTGGAGAAGGGAATGGCTACCCAGTATTCTCGCCTAGAGAATTCCATAGACAGAGGAGCCTGGCGGACTACAGTCCGTGGGATCGCAGAGTCGAACACGACACTAACACACACTACAGATTGGCAGGATTCAGAGACCTGGCATCTGGAGTGACTGGGGGCTCTCCCTAAGGTCCGTTGATTCCTTGTGAATTCTATATTTAATTTGAAGACGGAGAGAAAGGGATTTCGCGTACTCAAAGACGAAACAGCCTCAGGATCCCAGAGATCCTGCAGAGCTACTTAACATCAGGTTTCAAGACGCGTTCAGCTAATAATGTCTCCGGTCGGCCGCCGTCAGCCGTGATGCAACGCTGCGTCCTGTCTGACAGCGGTCACCCGACTGTCAAGATGGCAGCCCCCAGAAGCTGGGCTCTATGGAGCTTCTGCGGCCGTGGGTGGTCGCGGGCAGTGTCGGGCTACAGGGTCCCCGGGCTTCGTAGCTCCTGGCCCAGGGGCCCCCTGGGTGCACGGCTCTTGTCCCAAGAGAAGGAGGCAACCGAAACGCACTTTGGATTTGAGACTGTGTCGGAAGAGGAGAAGGGGGGCAAAGGTGAAAGGGGTGAGAGGGTGAATGGGGAGGATCTGACCGTCTAGTTTCTTCTGCCGAAACCAAGGGTTGATTTACCGTACTGTGAGCTCCGCTGAAGGGCTTCCCAGGTGGCGCTAGTGGTAAAGAATCCACTGGGTCGGGAAGATCCCCTGGAGGAGAGCAGGGCAACCCACTCCAGTATTATTGTCTGGAGAATCCCCGTGGGCAGAAGAGCCTGGCAGGCGGACACGACTGCTTCAAGCCACTTAGCGCGCACGCACGCGCCTCTGATGCATTAACTTGTGCAGTCCTGACCTCCAAGGAGTACCCTTAGTCTGTCTCTGCCAAACTTAGAGCCTCCTCTTTTCAAGTAATTATCACAGAACCCGATCAATTGAGCATTTATGATGTGCAGACATTATTTACAATTCTCATTTCAACTTCCTGATGGTGAGTATTTTTATTCCATCTTACTCATGAGGAAATAGAGACAAAGGTTAAGCAAAACCTTGCCCAGTTTAACGTAGTAAGTGGTGGCACTACTATTCCAACCTAGTTCGGTCTGACTACTGAGCCCATATTGTTAATCTCTTGCTAAAGGGACATGCCGTCTTTATAGAAAGAAAGAAGGAGACTATTTTCTATTAATATGTGCCTCAGCTTCCAAATTTGCCAGGTAGGGAAGATAGTAATTTCTTTCATAGAGTTCTTGTGAAGATTACATTACTTCATACACTAAGGAATTTTGAATAACGCCTGGCACTTCATAATTGCTCAATAAGTGTTAGATATTGTTCAGCACTTTCTTGGTTTTCAGCATAAGACTTAGGAAAAGACCTGTTTTAAAATTCCAGCTGTACCATTTGTAATGAGAAAGGTATTATGGTCACATTACAGATAGATAAGGTGAGGCTCTGAGAGGTTCCTTAACTTGGCCTGTAGTCACCCAGGAAATAAGAAAAAGAGCCTACAATGGAATTTTTTATCCTCGTATAGGCTAGTATATTGTATTACCTTTCACCTCAACCTTACTAAATACAGAGCTCTACTATAATTCCTTGAATATCAAATTTAAATTAACACATTTCATTGTGAATCCCCAGAAAGTTAAGACTCATTCATAACTGTGTTCTCAGCATTTGATGCACATTAGGAGCTTGATAGCTGGTTGTGGGGTGAAGTAAGTGGAGCCAGGTAAAATGATAGTAAACTCCATAAGTTCATCTTCCCAAAGCTCCTGTGGCTGCAATTCCAAAATGTCGGGGGCGGCAGTATCAACATCCCCGTGGTCATGTGTCTCCTATGATTCTATTGACGTTCTGTTCAAGTTTCACCTCTAAGGTTATCCCTTTTCATTATTTTGTTGCACTTTCATTTTTGTAGTCCAGCTTCCTCTTTCTGTTATTTAGTTTGCAAAATGCCACAGAGATTCCCAGCTGAGATCAGAAGGCAACACAGCTACATGCTTTGCTGTCTGCACGTGAATAAGGGATGTATAGTGACCAACCCCCTACAACTGTGACAGAAGTGACATAATTGGTTTCTGATTGTGATGCATATCTCTTATTTATGGATGATTTATGGACTGAAGGACTACTAGCAAGATTTGTACTTTATGCAGTTACTCACAGTTAATATACCATTGTATTGAATGATGTTGCTAGAGGACTGGTGTTATTGAACTAAACCACAATAACCGAAATTCTTACATATTAGAACCACATAAAGCAAGAAGGGCTTATACTCAGTGAGTTGAGCCTCAATATCCCTCTAAATATCCCAGATGTTCAAAAGCAAAGAGCAAGCTTATAGGATCCCAGGGTTGAGAATAGATATTCAAGATTGAGTGGAAGGAGGAGGGCTCTATTGTCTGCTGATTTCAGCAGAGGACAGTAATGTTTTGGGCCTTAGCAGCACATTTCATCTGAGGAACTCAACATATCTCCCCTTCTTTACCTGATTCAGTCCTTTTGGCAGGTAGGTAGGAGGCTCGCACTGATATTGTTATCTCATGAACAGAAATGGAGATGCAAAGAAGTTAAATGTAGCCTGTGCTTTGAAGCATCTTAGATAGTAAATTCCTTAACTCTTCAGCCAGTCCATATTCCACATTCTTCCTTGGTCCTGTGGAGTCACGAGAACCCTCTACAATTCAACTTGGCCCTGACTCACATCCTACCATTCATCTGCCCACCAAGTTGAACCTGAGGTTTTTCTCAGTGACACAGGCAGAGATGAGCTGAGGTCTTCCCATCCATTTTTCATGTCTTTCTAATGGATTTTGTTGTCTTTAATGATGATACTTTTAGAAAAACTCCAATCCCCCCACCCCTTTCTCTAAGAAATGGAAATCAGGGAACTCCCTGGCGGTCCAGTGGTTAGGACTCAGCTTGAGTCTCATCCTTGGTTAGGGAACTAAGATCCCGCAAGCCATGTAGTGTGGCCAAAAAAGAAAGTGATTTACTACTAAGTATGTGCATGGCATTACTGCAAGGTAATGGTCCTATGTGAAGCTAAGATAACAGAAAAGAGGTTGACTTATTTCTTACTTGAAGCAATTTAAGCCTTTTTAAATTCTTTATTTATTTGGATACCCTGGGTCTTAGTTGCGGCAGGCAGGATCTTCCGTCTTCCTTGTAGTATGCAAACTCTTAGTTGTGGCATGTGGGATGTAGTTCCCCAATCATGGATCAAACAAGGGTGCCCTGCATTGGGAGTGTGGAGTCCTAGCCACTAGACCACCAGGGAAGTCCCTAGTTTAGCCTTTCTTTAAAATCGTTAACGTGCAGATTTGGGCATCAAGCATTATGTCTTGGCTCCACCTTGCAGATAGTTAATTTTATGGGGGGAACGGGGAACTTTCTTACATTTAGGACTTTTCCAGGTTAATATTAGTAGCCCAGTCATGTTGTATTTCTCTCATGTCAAGTCTATCAGGTGTTTGAAAGTGTGGCCAAGAAGTATGATGTGATGAATGATATGATGAGTCTTGGTATCCATCGTGTTTGGAAGGATTTGCTGCTCTGGAAGATGCGCCCGTTTCCTGGCACCCAGCTGTTGGATGTTGCTGGAGGCACAGGTAATGTCCAGTTTGGTCTCCTTGGGTAACACTGAGCTCCTTTTATAAAAACTAGTTTCTCTTGTTGTAATGAGCTAGCTCACCTTCCATAAGGCTGAACATGGTGATTGAAAATCAATACACTTCTCAGAAAGATTTACTTTTTTCTTTTTTTAGTTTTATTTATTTAAGTTGTGCTGGGTCTTCCCTGAAGCTCAGGCTTTTTTTTAATTGTAGCGAGCAGGGGCTATTCTCTAGTTGTGGGCATGGACTTCTCACTGTGGTGGCTTCTCTTGTTGCAGAGCACAAGCTCCAGGGTGCACAGACTTCAGTAGTTATAGCATGTGGGCTCAGCAGTTGCGGCTCCCTGGCTCTACAGCGTGGGCTCAATAGTTGTGGCTTAGTTGCTCCACAGCATGTGGGATCTTCCGGGATCAGGGAGTGAACTCTTGTCTGCTGGCAGGTGGATTCTTTACCACTAAGCCACCAGGAAGCCCTACTGAATGCCAATCAAAAACACAGAATATCAACTTTGTGCCTGTCATTTTTCTAAAATTCAGAGGATTACAAAGTAAACTGACCAATTTTTTTCCTCCAGTGTCCTTTCCCCATCTAAACAACTATTTTTGCTTTCTGTTTAACCTTTAGCCCACTTGCCCTCTTTCTTTGCTGAGGAAGGGAGGGGCTTTTATCATCTAAGTTTTCAAGGCAGCCTTTTCTGCCTAATCTACTATCATATCAGATATCAAAAGCTCTTTTATTGGGGAAAAAAAGCCTCTTTTTATGCATGGTCCTTTGTTTCTTGGTGCACACTAGGCATTTGGAGAGAAAAATGTCATATAATATAATAATCGATACTAATAGAATAATGTGTAATAATAAACTGCAATAGAATAATGTTCATGTTTATGTTTGGCTTTGCTGGTGTGATCCTCTTCCTAAAAGGAAGCACAGAGGGCAGTGAGGTAGAGGACATTAGCAGAATCTATCAAAATCTAAAATGCTTTTTAGTCTAGGGCCCCACAATTCCAATTCTAGACATTTAATCTGAAAAAAGAAAACAAACTTGCACAGAGATATAGCTACAGAAAAGTTTCAGTCAGAGCTGCCACCATCTCCAGTGCACCCCAGCCAGTAACATTACCACATGCCAACAACTGCCCATTTAGAAAATGCAATTAAAAAGTAAGCCAATATATTTAAAAAGACATTTAAAACATACAGTAACAAATATGCTCACACTGCATAATTTTTAGTAACAGTGAAAAGTCGGAAGTAACCTATTTCTACCTCAGCGAAGAAATGACTTTAAGATATATCAATACTATAAAATATTAATATTAGGTAGCTATTTAAAAGAATGAGAAAAGCCTATGAATACTGATAGAACAGTATCAAGGACATATTAAATGGGAAAAAAAAGAAAAGTTATATACACTGGATATAATATAACCTTCATTTATGTTTTTAAGTTGTTTCATGTGAGTACATATAATTATATTTAAATTTATAGGAAAGTGACTGAAGAATACCTAATTGGATGGAGAAAATGGAAAACCTAAGGCTGTATTTCTTACAAACAGTGTAAGAAGAAAACAAAGACAAGGAAACAGCATTATAAAAAGGGAAATATGATCCTGAAAGCACTGGCTTTGCCTAAACAATATTTACGACGTGGTCACAATAATGTAAACACTTGACTTTCTGCTTTTAAACTCAAACCATCAACAAAGCACAGAAAACATAGAGCTATAGAACAAATACAATGTTATCAGGCTTGACAGAACATATACATACACACATACATATATATATACACACACACACACATATATATATATAATGGAAGGTTGAAAGGAATCAAAAGATACTATCTATAGTTGATGGAATAATAAAACAAGGTGAGAGGGATAAACTTGGAATGGGATTAACAGATATATTCCTCTACATATAAAATAAGCAACAAGGACCTTCTATATAGCACAAGGAACTATAGTCAATATCTTGTAATAAGCCATAATGGAAAAGACTCGGAAAATGAAAATATATGTGTAACTGAGTGGTCTTGCTATATACCTGAAACATTGTAAATCAACTGTACTCCTAATTAAAAAATTAAAATTAAAAAAAAGAAAATCTAGATTAGTTTATTACTCTAGGTTACACAGCTATCTGTGAGGAACTATTAAAAGTGATATAAATATATTGAGAGGACAGAGGCAAGCAGAGATGGGGGCAGGATAGCTCTATAAATTTTTTGAGGGAAGAAATAGCTGTAACCAACAGAAGAAACCGCTAAAGGGATTGGGAAAGATGGTCTGTGGGGAACTGAGCTGGTTATGGGAAGTGGTGGGGCAGTGAGTTGTTGTTGCTTGTGAGTGTACCTTCATGTTACCGTCACAAAAATTATTAGAAAACGACTAGGAAGCGGTACACTCAGCTCTTCCCACTTGTTATTTCTGGAGAGTTGTGGATATGGCAACTTTCATGTTTTAGTCTATATATTTAAGTATTGAGCCTTTTAGAGTAAGAATGTGTCCATGCATTACATATACAGTTTTTAAAGGTTTTTTATTTAAAGAATCTTAGCAGTTAAAAAATTGCTGTTAAAAAAAATGAACTATTGAAATGAGTACAGCCTTTCAGTTTTCATACACTCCTCAGCCCCTGTACCTTTGCTGCTCCTGTTGGGTTTAAGAAATGCTGCAGTTGTGTTTGTGTTTGATCTTTCCTCCTGTTGGCTTCCCACAGGTGACATTGCATTCCGGTTCCTTAATTATGTTCAGGCGCAGCATCAGAGAAAGCAGAAGAGGCAGTTAAGGGCCCAACAAAATTTATCCTGGGAAGAAATTGCCAGAAAGTACCAGAATGAAGAGGATTCCTTGGGTGGTTCTCGTGTCATGGTCTGTGACATCAACAAGGAGATGCTAAAGATTGGAAAACAGAAAGCCCATGCTCAAGGATACAAAGCTGGTAAGTCCTGCAGAAAGTGGACCTGGAGGAGATGTTTGTAAGATGGAACGTGTACAATGCTGAAGTGCTTTCTCTTCCAGATTTCAAAAACTTATAGATACATAGGAGTGGAAGATAATTTGTGGGGCCGAGCCCAGCATGTGTACTATTGCATATGTTATTTCAGCAACCAGTTATCAGCCTCAAGTCACAGGGGAGACAACCCAGACCCAAAGAGGTTAAGTATCTTATTCAAGTCACACAGTTTACACGGCAGAGCCGAAATGTGGACTGACTCTTTGGGTCTCAGCTCTTGGACCCTGAGACAGAAGTTTGGTTTTCAATTCCCAGCAGCTCTCTGATGACCCCAATTCTTGAGCCATTTCATCCCCCTCCCAAAACTAAGCTCTGCCTCAGCTTTCCAACCTGGTGGCACCCAGCCAATGACCAAGGATCCATGGGGCTCCCGGGCCTGAACATATGCCACATGGGGCTCTCTTCACAGGCAGTCTTTGTTCCAGAACCCCCTGTTGGGTTGGCTGGGGCTTTCTCAGGTCTGCATCAAGGTCTCATGGCTCTTCCCACACATCCTTGCTTCCTCTTCTTTTTATTTTTATTCTGGATGTCTCCCCTTACCCCCAACCACCAACCCCCCACCTCCCAGAAAATGAAACTGCCCTCCTACCTCTATTTCAGCATGGGTTTCTCAGAGGGCGCAGCTGATGCAGTTGAAGAATCACCCATAAATGGTACTCTTCAAACTTCCCTCGCACAGTCTGCTGTTCAGCCAAGGGGAAAGTGACTGGGTATCTCCAGGCAGCTGCTGCAGCTCCCAAATGGACAGTTTCTGCTCTAGCTTAAAGATACACGTTTTACATGTGGCTTTCTCTTTCAATATTTTGAAATACTTTTGCCCCAGTGTTTTGCCTCAGTAGATGTACTGATCTGGCAGCTGCAGCATGTTTGCCCAGCTTTTCAGAGCCACTGTACTGCCCTATTCCACACTGGTGGAGCACTGCAGGCAGCCCCGGTGAGAGGCAGTGGCACCCAACAAAAAACCCACGCCCCTCGGGTCAACATCAGCACTTCTCTCCTCCCCCACCACCTCCCTACCACGAGTGTCTACGGTTATTTTAGCTTAATTCTTCCTGCTCCTACTTCCACCCCCAGAACGAGCTGCCTAGACGAACTGCAGCCCACTTGGCCCCCCAGATGAAGGGCTCTTTTGTTAACCATCAACACTGATCAGAAGGCCAACAGTCACTAGTGTTTCTAGACAAAGGCACTGTGTTCTTACTCCTACTGAGAAACGTGTTTCCCTTCTCTCTGGCGCCCAGCTACGAAGAGTGGAGAACAAAGATGGGAATGATGGGTAACGTTCCACTTCTAGAATCATCTCTGCCATAGCATAGCTTGCCTTTCAGGCTCTCCTAACAGCCAAGACAGATCCGCCTGTTGTAGGAATCATTAGGTGCTGCAGAGTTTGGTTTTATTTTTCCTTCTTGCTTTGAAAGTGAAAGGAAAGTCGCTCAGTCATATCCAACTCTTTGCAACCCCATGGAGTCCTTGGAATTCTCCAGGCCAGAATACTGGAGTAGGTAGCCTTTCCCTTCTCCAGGGGATCTTCCCGACCCAGGAATTGAACCAGGCTCTCCTGCATTGCAGGCAGATTCTTTACCAGCTGAGTTACCAGGTACCAGTCTCCAATAATAATGCCTTTACAACACATATCATGCCAAAATAAAGTTGAAACTAAGTAGAAGGATCCTAGAAATGATTTAATAATTATAAAAGTTAATGTATAAAGGCATTTTTGTGCGTAGCACTATTATGTGTTTTATTTACATGTAGCACTTCCTCCCAAAGTAGAAGCTTGGAGGGCAGAACCCTTAAAAAGATTTGATGGGTTATAAAAGTGATATATTTGGGAAAATTTGGGATGTTAGAAATCAAACATTTGAAAAATTACATTATGAAGAGGTTAATATTAACCATAGTTCCAGCATCCAGAGATGACCTTCAGTATTTTAGTATATTTGCTCCCTAGCTTTTTCCTAATCATTTCCTTTTTATAATATTGGCAACATCTTGGAGATACAATTTAGTATTCTGCTTTGTTTAATTCAGCGTTGTATCATGCTGAATTAAACAAATTTTTCCATGTTATTAAAAACTTCTGGAGACTGCCCTGGTAGTCCAGGGTTAACACACTGCCTTCCAATGCACGAGGTAGGAGTTCGATCCATGGTCAGGGAGCTAAGATTCCCTCATACCCCTCACAGTCAAAAAAACCAAAGCATAAAACAGAACCAATATTGTAACCAAATTCAATAAAGACTTTAGAAATGGTCCACATTAAAAAAAAAAGTCTTAAAAAGAAAAATTCCTGGGAATTCCAGTGGTCCAGTGGTTAGGACTCTACATTCTCACTGCAGAGGGCCTGTAGAAGCTAATGTATGTAAAGTGATTACATAGACCTCGTCATCGTCATCGTGGGCTTAGTAAGCAGTAGCTTTGATGATAATGTTGTTAATGTCTTCCTCCGAAAAAACAAATGGCTATGTTAAAGGGCATGCTCATTGCTAAGGCTCTTGTTAAATACTGTTAGTGTGCCTCATAGGAAGATTATTTACATTTACCTTCCTCTATGAAGCCTCCTATGAAGTCTGAGGAGGCCTTACAAATAGCTGTGAAAAGAAGAGAAGCGAAAAGCAAAGGAGAAAAGGAAAGATATAATTATCTGAATGCAGAGTTCCAAAGAATAGTAAGAAGAGATAAGAAAGCCTTCCTCAGAGATCAATGCAAAGAAATAGAGGAAAACAACAGAATAGGAAAGACTAGAGATCTCTTCAAGAATATTAGAGATACCAAGGGAACATTTCATGCAAAGATGGGCTCAATAAAGGACAGAAATGGTATGGACCTAACAGAAGCAGAAGCTATTAAGAAGAGGTGTCAAGAATACACAGAAGAACTGTACAAAAAAGATCTTCATGACCCAGATAATCACGGTAGTGTGATCACTCACCTAGAGCCAGACATCCTGGAATATGAAGTCAAGTGGGCCTTAGGAAGCATCACTATGAAACAAAGCCAGTGGAGGTGATGGAATTCCAGTGGAGCTATTTCAAATCCTGAAAGATGATGCTGTGAAAGTGCTATACTCAATATGCCAGCAAATTTGGAAAACTCAGCAATGGCTGCAGGACTGGAAAAGGTCAGTTTTCATTCCAATCCCAAAGAAAGGTAATGCCAAAGAATGCTCAAACTACCACACAATTGTACTCATCTCGCACGCTAGTAAAGTAATGCTCAAAATTCTCCAAGCCAGGCTTCAGCAATACATGAACTGTGAACTTCCAGATGTTCAAGCTGGTTTTAGAAAAGGCAGAAGAACCAGAGATCAAATTGCCAATATCCACTGGATCACGGAAAAAGCAAGAGAGTTCCAGAAAAACATCTATTTCTGCTTTATTGACTATGCCAAAGCCTTTGACTGTGTGGATCACAATAAACTGTGGAAAATTCTGAAAGAGATGGGAATACCAGACCACCTGACCTGCCGCTTGAGAAACCTGTATGCAGGTCAGGAAGCAACAGTTAGAACTGGGCATGGAATAACAGACTGGTTCCAAATAGGAAAAGGAATACATCAAGGCTGTATATTGTCACCCTGCCTATTTAACTTATATGCAGAGTACATCATGAGAAACGCTGGGCTGAAAGAAGCACAAGCTGGAATCAAGATCACCGGGAGAAATATCAATAACCTCAGATATGCAGATGACACCACCCTTATGGCAGAAAGTGAAGAGGAACTAAAAAGCCTCTTGATGAAAGTGAAAGAGGAGAGTGAAAATGTTGGCTTAAAGCTCAACATTCAGAAAATTAGGATCATGGCATCTGGTCCCATCACTTCATGGGAAATAGATGGGAAAACAGTGGAAACAGTGTCAAACTTTATTTTGGGGGCTCCAAAATCACTGCAGATGGTGACTGCAGCCATGAAATTAAAAGACACTTACTCCTTGGAAGAAAAGTTATGACCAACCTAGATAGCATATTCAAAAGCAGAGACATTACTTTGCCAACAAAGGTCCATCTAGTCAAGGCTATGGTTTTTCCAGTGGTCATGTATGGATGTGAGAGTTGGACTGTGAAGAAGGCTGAGCACCGAAGAATTGATGTTTTTGAACTGTGGTGTTGGAGAAGACTCTTGAGAGCCCCTTGGACTGCAAGAAGATCCAACCAGCCCATCCTAAAGGAGATCAGTCCTGGGTATTCACCGGAAGGATTGATGCTAAAGCTGAAACTCCAGTACTTTGGCCACCTCATGTGAAGAGTTGACTCATTGGAAAAGACCCTGATGCTGGGAGGGATTGGGAGCAGGAGGAGAAGGGGATGACAGAGGATGAGATGGCTGGATGGCATCACCGACTCGATGGACATGAGTTTGGGTAAACCGGGAGTTGGTGATGTACAGGGAGGCCTGGCGCTGCAATTCATGGGGTCGCAAAGAGTCGGACATGACTGAGCAACTGAACTGAACTGAACTGATGTAGCCTCCCTACTGAATCATACTTCGTGTCTGAGTCACTGCATGTCAAATAATATTGAAGCTGAATCAGGATTCTCAGGGGATATAGCCACCCTGATAGGCAGCTCCCTTGGATGTTTTCGAATTCATGACCAGACTTGGGGTCAAGACACTTTGCTTCTCTGTGAGTCCAGTAGAACCAATAGAACTATGCTAAATTATGTACTTAGAATAAATTCTAATGACTATCTGAAATAGGTACTATTATTGACTCCACTTTACACATGAGGAAACTGAGGCAACGTAGTTTATCCAAAATCATATAGCCAGGGGCCTCCCTGGTGGCTCAGTGGTAAAGAATCTGCCTACCACTGCAGAAGACACGGGTTTGATCTGGGTATGGGAAGATCCCACAGGCCACGAAGCAGCTAAGCCCACGCTCCGTAACTGCTGAGCCTGTGCTCTAAAGCCCAGGAGCTGCAGCCACTGAAACCATGCACTGCAACTACTGAAGCCCAGGAGCCTGGAGTTTGCGCTCCGCAACAAGAGAAGCCACCACAATGCGAAGCCTGTGCACCACAACTAGAGAGTAGCCCCTGCTCTCTGAAACCAGAGAAAAGCCCTCACAGCAACGAAGACCCAGCACAGCCAAAAATAGAAAATAACTCTATTCAAAAGCTTGATTTTAAAAAAAGGTCATATAGCTAATAATTGGGGAAGCTGGCATTAGAACCCAGGCAACAGCAGGACCTGGGCTCGTAACCACAGTGCTTTACACCTGGTTGGATAAAAATTGCTTAAGAGTAAGGCATAACTAAGTAGCCAGTGTCTACTCTGAGAACCTTGGGGGAAACTGTCTTCTAAACTTCAAGGACACCAGAAACTTCAAGTTCTCAGGACTGAAGGACACGCTGAAGACGGTGGCCAGGAATCCACTGGAGAAGGCAGGTGTGTGTTTTCTGACACCGCTTCAGATACCGCACGTGTGATGTTCCCCCAGAACCATACAGTTCTCCAATTCTCCAGCGCCAGCCAGCTGTCCAACAATTCAATTCAGTTCTAACACTAATTACCAGAGTTCGATTCCACGGGTTTAAGGGCTTATTGCCACAAGACGGCCCCCAGTTCACAAGACAGCCACAAACAGGGTGTTCAGGGTACCCATACTTCTGTCCAGCTGACTACAAATTCAGGGGTTCCCACAACCCCCTTCCCAGGTTTGACAGTTCCCTGGGTGCAGAGGAGACAGCAGTCCAGGCTGAAGCCAGAACTGCTTTTCTCTTTCAGGACTTGCCTGGATATTGGGAGATGCGGAAGAACTGCCCTTCGATGATGACAAGTTTGATGTTTACACAATTGCCTTTGGGATCCGGAACGTCACACACATTGATCAGGTAACCAATGGCCGCATCTGCTGGTATGACCCAGGATATTAGCTCTCTAGGGGTGTCTCCATAGTGAATGAGGAAAGGGAGAGATTCTTCTCCGAGCCGAGCTCCTGAGTTGAATGTTTCAGGCTGAGAGGTCTTAATCCTTTAAATTGCCAATTTTCCTGCTCACAAAATTAAAAAAAACAAAACCACAGAGCAGATCCCCATAGAAGCCTTTGTTGCTTGAGTTGGTATTCATATCTTCGAGCCTGTCAGTCTTGCTCTCTCATGTCATCTGCTTCCTCCCTCCCCATGAAGCCTCCTGACTCAGAGTTTGCAGATCAGAGCAATTCCCAAGGCTGACACAGGAAAAGGCACTCAGCCCCTATTTTGGCAGAAGGTGGCCAGATTCATGGATCCTCTGTTGGAAGAAGGGAATGTTCAGCCCTTAATTTGATGCAGCTCTTCTTTTATTTCTACTTGAACATTCTGTCCAAACATTTGAAGATGACAGGCGAGGCCCTGAGTTTCATTTCTGTAACGTGGACTCCAGTTGCCTGGTTGCCTGCTTTGGGTGGGATGTTGTTTATGGTGTATTTTAATTTCATTTTATTCCTGTGTCTATAGCCAGTTTATTATTCTTTTTAAATTAAAAATAAATTTTAATAAATTCAAAGCTCAAGCAGCACAAAAGGGATATATCACTAAAAAATCTTCATCCTTGTGTGCTAACCATTCAGTGCCCCTTCCCTCTGTGGTCACCAATTTCTTAGTGGCATATCTTTGCAAAGATGTCTTGGGCATATTAAGCATATTCATTTCCTTTCTTTTTTTAATAAAAATGTTAGCATATGAAACATTTTGCCCATTGCTTTTTTTCCCTTAAAAATATACCTGGAAAAAAAAAAAATATATATATATATATATATCTGCAGACTTCTCCATGTCAGCACATAAAGAACTCTGGCTCTTCCTTTTTTAAATAGCTGCATAGATTCCGTTTGTATATATATTCCCTAATATAACCAGTCTCATTGATGATTAAGATGCTCTGCTCTTATGCTGTTCAAATCGTGCTGTAATGAGTAACCCCACGTCATTTCCACAGTAGAAGCATTTCTGTAAAATAGACTCTTTGAAGGAAAATTGCTGGATCAAAGAGGGATAGCCATCATGATTCTGAGAAGTAATTCAAAAATTTCCCTGCCCCAGTATGGCTCAGCTTAGATTACTCCAGGTAACCTTCTCTAGTCATGGGCAGTGGAATGGCTAAAAGATTTAGGAGACTGTGGGTTTGTTCTGCTGTTACGGCTTCCCAACTGAGATTGAACACGGGATCTGTGGGAAACACGCTTTATAATGCCCACAGAAGCTAGTGCCGCCTCAGCCTTCCAGAGATGAGTGAGGGTTGCTGAGGGGTGTGTCCTATTGTTCTTGTCTTGCTCAGGCACTACAGGAAGCCCATCGGGTCCTGAAACCAGGAGGAAGATTTCTCTGTCTGGAGTTCAGCCAAGTAAACAATCCCCTCCTATCCAGGTTGGTATTGTTAACAGGGCTTGATTTTCACCATCCAGCCAAGGGTTTCCCATCCCCAAATGGATAGAAAATAGCCAGTAGCTTTAAGCAGGAACCTCAGAGTCCCTGAGTCCCTGGTGAGGGACAGTGCCACCTCTGTGGTCAGCCAGTTCTGAATGAAAACACCTAGACCAGAAGAGTCTCAAACCACTAACCAGAGACTCAGGTGGGCCTGCATATATATTTTGTTTGGCTCATGGTTATTTTAGAAAATTGACTGAGATGTCTATATTTTAAAATTGAGAAATTTTACATAAAAATTTGGATTTCCAACTTGACTTGAGAAATCAGAAATATGGCAACCCTGGTTAAGCCCATATTCCCACATGGCAATAATCAGAGCTGGGTAGTAACTGCCCCTTCCCCACTTTTCTGGACCTTCCTAATTGTGCCTGTCACCACACCCTCAACTGGGTCACTTATTTCAGGTACTTGCTTGACCCCTATAGGCATTTTTGAGTTTATAATCCCAGGCTTAGACCTTCTTGCTTATTAACAGTCACGTTCTAATCTTAATCTTTTGCCTTTTTGTTTAGGCTCTATGATGTATATAGCTTCCAGGTCATTCCTGTCCTGGGAGAAGTCATTGCAGGAGATTGGAAGTCCTACCAATACCTTGTAGAGAGTATCCGACAGTTCCCATCTCAGGTACAAAAAACGCTGTAGCTTACAACCTAAGGCCCCACAGTTGAAATCCAGGCAATTTCTGCTGTATCTTTCTTTGTGTTTTAGGAAGAATTCAAGGAGATGATAGAAGATGCAGGTTTTCAGAAGGTGACTTATGAAAATCTCACATCAGGCATTGTAGCCATTCACTCTGGTTTCAAACTGTAACTCCTTTAAGATTCTGAAGCATGAACGAGTCACATCCTGTCAGAAGTCTGGAGCTGGAGGATAATCCAGTTAGTGTGACCAGCAGCAGGACATCTCTGCTTGAGGTTGTATGCCTTGGACCCATATTCTGACACGACCAATCTCAAAGTGAAAGAACCAAGTTCCTGTCACTTGACTGCAGCTTTCCTTAGGGGCTACTTCAGGCCTTCTCCCAGAGTTATTTGTCTGTATTTTTGCTTAAGTCCTATTGTTTCTTGGCTGTGCAGTACGTGGTTAAGGTAAAACCAGCACTAAAACTCAATTTTGAAGTGTATTTGTAGCTTCTCTGCCAGTGCTGCCTTCCAGAGGGATAATGAATCATTTGAATCCAATGATGATTTGAACCAGAAAACTTGCTAGCTATACCCAAGTTCACCTTTCAGCCTAGGGCTAAGTCTGGGGCCAAAAGCCAAGGCCCAAAGTATAGGGCTAAGGATCACAACTAAAACTGTGCAACTGAAACACTAAGTGAGTTTACAATTTTCATGGATTTTGTCAGTTTCTCCTTGAGGGAGGTGAAAGAAATACACTTTCTTCATCATTCATTCAGTACTCTTCCACCAAAAGCCAGTACTGGGTCCTCAGTTCTAGTCATGAAGAAAACAACTTGATAAATCCTTGTTGAAAGAATAAATGTACCAGCAGACTTCTGTTTTCACATCTAAAAAATTGAGAGCTTGTCAGAATACATTTGAAGAAAGGATCTTATAGCTGAAAAAAAAAGTTTGGTATCTAGCCAAGCCCCCTCCAGTACACAGCAGAGCTAGGCAGAGCTTAATATAGTCCACTGTTTGATGTTAAAATCAAACCATAAATATTTTCAGAATGGATGAAATTTAAGGGTTTTCTTTTTTGCAGGGGGCTAGGGGTGGGAGAAGGGCTGGTAAGAAATTACAGAAATCAACCTGGGAGTTGCTGGCAGTTTAATTGCAGAGACCTTGCTATTTTTGCTGAATCACTAAAGTTATGTCCAACTCTTTGCGACCCCGTGGACTGTAGCCCACCAGGCTCCTCTGTCCATGGGATTTCCCAGGCAAGAATACTGGGGTGGGTTGCCATTTCCTTCTCCAAGGAATATTCCCGATGCAAGGATCGAACCCACATCTCCTGCATTGGCAGGCAGATTCTTTACTCCTGAGCCACCAGAGAGGTCCTGCAGAGACTTCAGTTCAAGGCTATTTGAAATGTCTTCAGATGTGCTACCTCTCGCCCCAGCACAGAAGGGGTCATTTATGTACCCTCACTCACAGGATCTTGCCCTGTCATTGAAAAGCTTCCAGATACAGCTCTCTATATACAAGTGTCTCAAAGAACAGCACCTAAGAACTTTTGATACAATGCTAAACCTTAGAAAAACTTTCAGCTTAGATTTTGTTTTCAGCCAGTTGGAGCCTTTGAAATTAACAAGGATCAGGCACTGAAAAATCTTCATAGGCGATCAACCCAGTCCTATCTCAGTGGCAGTGATTCTAAGAAATAAAAAGTTAAAAGCTGTCACTTTCTGGTGATGTGGGCCAGGTCAAATTAGAACTCCCACTGTCCAGCTGTTTATGGCCTGAAAGCAGCTTTAGGCTCTTTGCTGGACTACTTCTAAGAAGAGCTAAAATCGACAAGATTGATGCAGCTTTGGAGGCCAAATTCCTGTCGGGTTTCAAACAAATAGAGCCAGATCACAAAAGTGGGAAAGGAGCTAGATGAATTACAGGAATCTTTTCAGTCTGTTCATATAAATCCAAACCCAAATCACCCCAATTGCAGCCCCCTGTTCCACAGTACCTCCTTATCCTTTTCCTGCAGAAAGCAGGAAAAACTCTTCTTCCATTTTAATTACCCTAAAACAATTTTTTGCTTTCTCTGAAACTTTCCCAGTCCTAACATTGTTCAGCTTCATCAGAACTTCTAAAACCCCAAGTTCTCATCAAGAAAAAGTCTCCAAAGATGTTACAGACTTAATACCACTCTTAAGATGGAGTCATTGATCAATTCAGATCTATCACTTCCTCAGTGTAGCTGTAGCCTGGCTGCAAGTTCTAAAACAAAGGAGCTTTACCTCATGTAAACACTGAAAACAAAGGGAAACTAAAAACCTTCCTTGCAGCTTCCCAAGATGGTGTGGGTTGTTTGAGCCTCTGCATCATTTCCTTTATCTACAAAAGCTGTCTGCTATACTTGCTTTTATTCAGAGATCCGTCTTCCTAAAACTGATAGCAGGAAAACTTTACTTATCCACAACTTTAATTGGGCCTTTTAATGAAAGCTTCAACTCACATGTGAACACAGCTAGTTAAAAGCACAGCACAGCAGGCTTATGTTTAAATTCCTGCAGACTTTATTAGAATCACATGGAGGACTGCTGCTCAAAAGCTTTTTCCCTTTAAGACCACCTTTAATCTCTGGAGTATACTTTGGCCAAGGCAGGGGAGGGTAAATGTCTAGAGCCCAACAAATTTCTCATTAGCCCAACTTTCTCACCAGCTTATTTCCATTTTACAGCCACAGAAAACTAAAAGGAGTTCTACGACACATTCATCATCTCTTGAGGCCTAAGGCCTAGAACATTCTATAGCAGGTATCACAAGAAGGAGCACTTAAGGAATGTATTTATCAGGTTAGGAGCAAGGGTTTCTCTGCCATGCATTTCTCAACATGCACTTCTGAGTAGTATTCTTCAATGCACAACAGGAGCAGGATGGGCAAGAATGAAACTCAAGAGTGTTGAATAGGCTAGTCTGTTACATCCCACAGAAACTTCAAAGAATCACCCCCACCAACCTACCCAAGATCAAGTAATAGGCCACCTTCAATAGATTATTTGAACAAACGGTAATTAACGCACACTTCTCCAACAGATTTATTTCTTTAAAGGAATGGATTTTGAAGAGAAAAAACATGGGGCAGAGAGGTATGGAATAGAAAATAAATACAAATGTAAGCTGTTTTACTAATTGCTTTATAACCACAAACTAGTACAGAGAATGCCCTGTACAAAACACAATAAAGGTTCAAAGATGGAGGTGTTCCCTTAGGCAAGGCTGAAGACTTCAGTCTCTGGTATTTGGAATTTAGGCTGCAGTCCTTGTTTTTGGATGGATCACTGAGTGTGTGGCACAGTCCATGCTTTTAACCAGATTTGAACAGGAGAATAGCCACTTGGCCCAGGTAGAAGTAGATGAAGTGTTTGGTTTCATGTGTCACATAACTACCGAAGTTCCTCCCCACGATGCAGTGCCAGGTGGGGTTGTACTTCTTGTCAAACTCCTGGGGGAAGGAGGTGGAGAAAAAACACAGAATTTTAGTGCTAAACCTGAGGTCAGAGTTTGCCTCCTAGATAAACAGAGCCTGTAGGAGCAGAAAGGAGGAACTTCGGCATCTGCAAATTCTTAAAATGAAAGAATGTTCCCCAGCTCCAAATCGCCTACATAGTGCATTAATGCAAACATACTTGCAGTCTGAGCTAAACTGGGAATGGGGGCTGGGGAGGTAAAAGTCAGAAAGGGCAGCCTCTGAGAGTGCTTTGTTATCATGATAATTACACCTTCTAACTTCTATAATATACAGGGACAGCAGGTGACATCAGTTATAGTTTACCCTCTAGTATTTATCTCTAAAAGAACTAAGCTATCCTACTGTATGACATGTACCCCCAAATCCAAGAGAATAGTATTTAGCCCAAAATACGGCCATTGTAACTCATTTTAGTATTGCTGAAAACAAAGGTTTCCAAAAGAACAGAGCCTCAGTAAGCAGCTAAACCACTGGAGATCAAAATTTAAAGGACAAGACACTTGGCGCTCCACTGTCCCCGTAAAAAGAAAGCTGGAAGCAGAACCTGACAGCCACCTGGGCAAATCTTATCTTTACGGTCAACAACCCTTCTTCCCCCATCTATCCTGATGGCACCAATCTACCCCACCACCTGGTCCTCAAGGCTACCAAATTGCACTAACAACTTCCCCTATTTTTCTCCACCCCTAGAAGCTCTAGGAACTAGAATGCCTGCGTTAATTTCATCACTAGGTAGCTCTAGGTAGGGGCCAAAGGTAGTCATTCTCTGAAATCTTTCTCTATTAAAGTATTACGAGTCTCGGGCCAGTTAGGCGAAATTTGGCTACTACTGTATTGTACACAGTGGGAACGTCTTTCAGACTAAGGGGACTAACATTCTTATAGACTAGACAAACGCACTCCTGTTGCTGCCTTTGTCAGAAAAGGTATTTCTGTTCCATCTGAAATCTTTCATCTTCTCATTCTCGACTGGAACCCTCCCACGACTTAGGCTGCCAGTTTCCTTCCCTTCTAGAAAACACAGCTCGAGAAGTTGGCAGACCTGCCAGCTTTCTACAGACTGCCATTTACCAATCCCCCAACCCAGTCCCCAACTACCACCACCCACTTTCCCTCAACTGCCGACTGACTCCCCACTGGAGGCTGGCAAGATCTCCCTCCGGCCCTGCTGGAAACACCCACGCAGCTCCCCCCTCTCCAACACCCAGATGGATCCTGGGCGCAGCAATCATGCAGAAGGGGGAACCGCTGCTCCCTGATCCTAGAAACCGTTGCTAGGTGGCGCTTTCCCCGTGGAGCTGGGTTTAAAAAAAAAAAAAACAAACTTCGGGCGCTGAGGGGCCGATCTTCAAGATAAGTGCAAAATTAATTTGCGTCCTTTTCTGGAAACCTCTACACCGCGCCACCTTGCGTGCCCACAAGGATCTCTGCCAGCACACTGGGGACGCATTATCGAGGAGAAGGAAGTTGTGACTCGCCCCAACAGCGCGCAAACTGCCCGAGCCCCCGCCCGCGCCCCGTCCTCACCTTCTTGATATGGGCCGCAATGTCCTTCTCTATATTATACTTTTCCAATGCCTGAGTAGCACACTCCACCGAGTCCTGTTGCATCTCCTCCGACATATCGGCATTCTTGATTACGGCCTTTCGGTCACACATGGTTACCTGAGGGGCGAGGCCGAGGCAAAGGATGAGGAGTTGGGAGTATGGGCTGCAGGCGCAGTTTCCCCGGTCCACTCTGCCCGCCCCACGCCACCCCGGGACGACGACCCCCCCCCACCCCACTTCTCAGGAAGCGCGAGCCGCGCGAACAGAAGGCGGGAGAAGTCCTGCAGGGGACGAAGCTAAGGAGCGGAGCCCCTGAGTTTCTCACCAAGGAGCAAGGGCTCGCCGACTGCAACGGTCTCCTGGGGGAGGGGCTGGCGAAGCTCACACCCGTGTAGAGAGGCGGTCGCTACCGAAGCCGTGGCGCATCTAAGGAGCCCCACGCCAGCCGCCGCCGCCTAGTACCTAAGCCCCGCCCTTCTCCCGTCGACCCCGCCCCCCACCGAACGTCCCTATTGGCTTGACGCAGCCCTTAGAACTCTCCCATTGGCCCATAGGCTCAATGGTTCCCTCAGGATCTTTCTCCTGCATTTTGTTGCAGACCACAATGCACCGCTCTCGGCGTCGGTTTCCCCGGCAATGGGCCGCACGAGGTGAGGCCCAAACATCGCGAAGATGGTGCAGGGGCGGGGTGGCGAGGACGTACCCGGGACTAGAGAGATGCAAAGGGAGCTTCCGCCAGGGCCGAGAGAAATGATTACAAGTTTTCGGAGGTTGTCCCAGGATGCATTCGCGAATAAAGACAGTCTTTGGAAGTTGCGTATTCTACGTGTCCCCTCGCCCCCCGAGGTCAGAAAGAACTACCCTTTCGACTGAGGTAGTCAGTCCCTTCACAAAAGGGTATCTCTTAAGCTGGGAGGACTTCTTGAGCGAGTGATCGATACAGTCTCAGAAAAGAAGCCCTAGGGTTTGGTTTAATGCTCTGCTGTCTCACTGTTGAAATTCTTTTTAATTTTATTTTAAACAAGGAACGCCACATTTTGATATTGCATTGAGCCATGCAAATTACGCAGCCGGACTGCCTCTGAAATATAGGGGGTGGGGGGTGTCGGAGATCCTCAGGAATGAAAGAGGGCTTCCTTATAAATTAAAGATTATTCTCAAGAGTGGAGTCTCCCGGCTGGGCAATGCTGATCTCCGTTAAGGGGGTGGGGGACCCTCTGGGTGGATTTGGGAGTGCTGATGTGGGGTGTGACCAGGGTAGGGCTTCTTGCTCTGATGAGGCAGTCTTTCCGGTGTGGGAGTTTCTCGGTGGCGATTTAACTCTAGGGCCGTGGTGTCCTAATAAATAGGCATCCCTCAGAGGTATTTCCTCTGGTTTAGGGAGACTACGCTAAGCTAAGCTAAGTCACTTCAGTCGTGTCCGACTCTGTGCGACCCCATAGACGGCAGCCCACCAGGCTCCGCCGTCCCTGAGATTCTCCAGGCAAGAACACTGGAGTGGGTTAGTAATTAAAAAAGGACTTGGGGTGGGGGATTGGGAGCAGGGTCAGGTCTGGCTTTAAATACTTAAATATTAGCCCTGTCATCTTACTAGAAACCCCTCGGGGTTTCTAATCTGTAAAGGGACTAAATATAAAAGGAAACCACTACATAGGTATATTGGGAGTATTACATAAACTAGTGCATTTGAAGTTCTCTGCACATAGCAAGGGGTCGCAAAGAATCAGATAGGACTGAGCGACTTCACTTTTTTTTTTTCTGAATTAGTGAGAGTGGGTGGTCAAGTAGAAATAGGCAGAAATATAAACAGAAAGCTTTTGGTTACATGGTTAAACTGGTAACTTGTTTATAGGCTTTCCTGGTGGCTCAGATGGGAAAGAATCCGCCCACAATGCAGGAGACCAGGGTTCAATCCCTGGGGTGGGAAGATCTCCTGAAGAAGAGAATGGCTACCCACTCCAGTATCCTTGCCTGGAGAATTCCATGGACAGAGGAGCCTGGAGGGCTACCAGTCCATAGGGTCACAAAGAGTCAGACACGACTGAGACACTAACGCTTTCACGCTTTTGTTCAATGCATTTGAAGTACTCTGCTCATGGCAAGGGCTGGAAGAATTTTGCCAATAACTGTCAACTTAGGGAACTGTCCCAAGAGTCATGACAAGGTTTTGAACTAACACTTCAATGCCTATAATGTGTTTTTCAACTTCCATAAACAAGTTACCAGTTTTACCATGTAACCAAAAGCTTTCTGTTTATATTTCTGCCTGTTTCTACTTGACCACCCACTCTCATTAATCCAGGGGAAAAAAAAGAAAAGGGAAGTTGCTCAGTCCTGTCTGACTCTTTGCAACCCCATGGACTGTAGCCTGCCAGGCTCCTCCATCCATTGGGTTTTCCAGGCAAGAATACTGGAATGGGTTGCTGTTTCCTTCTCGGGGGATATTCCTGACCCAGGGGTCAAACCTGGGTCTCTGGCACTGCAGGCAGACTCTTTACCATCTGAACCAGCAGGGAATCCAGAGCCCCTTACAATTTGATCAAAGGCACACAAGAGTCAAAGAGAAACAGGTGGGAATAATCAGAAACTCTGGTAGGACACATGCTTATCAATTAAATTAGGAGGCTTTTCCCAGTTTCAGGTTTCCAGTGGTGGGGTTATTTATTTGAGGACTTAATGTAGTTCTACCTGGTGTTATTCTTGAAGAAGTTGCATTGGCAACAAGAGGGGGGTTGGGTTAGTGCTTCTACCTAACTTGGGTGTATGATTCAGAGCTAAGGAATCTATGATGCCAGAGCCCAAATCTCTCTTGGGGGCCTTTACTTTTCATAGATATAGTTTTTACTCCCTGTGATCCATGGTTTGACCAGCTTCTCCTTGTTTGAACAGAGCTGAGAGTCCTTAAAGGGATGAGGTAAAACAGCCGCTGTGTATCAAGTGGTTGCCTACCAGCCAGTGCTTTGCAGTCACTCAGTTGTTCTTCACAACAGCTGTGCCTAGGACCCCTTTGCTCCTATCTCCCTCTTGCCATAACTTCTGCTCATTTAGATTTCAGTAGAAGGAGGCTCAAATACCTCCTTCCCTAGGGAATCATCTCTACTTACCCTCAATCACCACATTCAGTTGCTCTCTACTGAAATAACTATTATTTATTTCCTCTATGGTACTTGCCTCATTTATTCCTTCAGAATAAATTCACGTGAATTATCTCATGTATTTATTTGCTTGGTTATTATCTATCTGTCCCTGCCTGTCTTGTTCACTGCTGCATCTTCAGCTTCGAATTCAGCGTCTGCCACATAGCATGCATTGACTTAGATATGCATTGAATTAAATATACCATGTCTTGGTTCTTCCCTGGTGGTCTAGTGACAAAGACTGTGCTCCCAGTGCAGGGGCCCCAGGTTCTATCCTTGGTTGGGGAACCAGATCCCACATACTGCAACTAAAGATTCCAAGTGCTGCAACTAAAGATTCCAAGTGCTGCAACTAAGACCCAGCACAGTCAAATAAATATATATTTTTTAAAATACCAGGTCTTATTTCCCCATTTTACAGATTAGAAAACTGACTTTCATTAAAAGCTTAAGCTGTTAATTAATGAATAAATTCCAGGTCTGGATGACCCTAAAATCCATTCTCTTAACTTCAATATTACTCTAATACATTTAGCTAAGGAGCTAAGGAGACAGTGTGCATTTTTCTTACAGTTTGAAGAAAAGGAGATTGAAATGGGATGATATTAAGGTTTTCTAACAGATAAGAGGATTTGTTCAATAAATGCCTATAGGTTTTTTCCCATTTATAGCACCTGCCTTCCCTAGAGTCTCCTGTGTTTTTTGCCCATCTCAACCGGCTCTTGACCCTAATTATTTCCTTTTAATTGAAGGAAGAGCACTGTCAGACACTCATGCTTTTCTGGCCTGTGTTTAACCCCAAGAGATCTTTTGAGGGTTACTGTTTCTAGTAACCAGCTGCCTTTTTCATTCCTTTACCATTTATTTTTGCAAAATCATTTCTCATTTCCTATGTGCTTATAGGATATTTATTGAGGCAGGCAATAAATATCTCCTAGTTGTGAATGAAATGTACTGTGTAGGATTTGGATGCTTGAAATATTCACCCAGAGTAAGGTACAGCCCCATCCTCGAGTTTCTGGTTCACAATAACCTAATCTTTCCAACATCATAGGGGGCAAGCAGGTAACATTGAATGAGCTGAGGGAAGAGGTAGAATAGGGAGTGGAGGGGGCTGTGGCAAACAGAGAAACCTGTTTAAAGGTGCCAGTCAGGGAATTCCGTGGTGGTCCAGCAGTTAGGACTCTGTACTTCCACTGCAGGGGACATGAGTTCAATCTCTGGTCGGGGATCCTGAAAGCAGTGGGGCCAAAAAAATAAAGGTGCCATGTTGCCACTTGGGAATATTGACCCAGTTTTGCTAAATCATCTGATTTTCAAGAGAGACCAGAAATTGGAATTATTTTTATTATAAATACCATCATTTTCAAATTTGGTCACAAATTCATTTCTTAAAACACAGTGCAGGACTTCCCTGGTGGCACAGAGGATAAGAACCCACCTGCCAGTGCTGGAGACACAGGTACAATACCTGGTCCAGGAAGATCCCACGTACCTCAGAGCAACTAAGCCCACCACCACTGGTGACCCTGCACTCTAGGGCCCATGAGCCACAACTCATGAGCCTCTGTGCCCCCAGGCTTCAGCAGTACCTGAACCGTGAACTTCCAGATGTTCAAGCTGGATTTAGAAAGGGCAGAGAAACCAGAGATCAAATTGCCAACATCTGTTGGATCATAAAAAAGAACGAGAGTTCCAGAAAAACATCTATTTCTGCTTCATTGACTACGCCAAAGCCTTTGACTGTGTGGATCACAAAAAACTGGAAAATTCTGAAAGAGATGGGAATACCAGACCACCTGACCTGCCTCCTGAGAAATCTGTATGCAGGTCAAGAAGCAACAGTTAGAAATGGACATGGAAAAAGAGACTAGTTTCAAATCAGGAAAGGAGTACGTCAAGGTTGTATATTGTCACCCTGTTTATTTAACTTATATGCAGAGTATGTCGTGCGAAATGCCAAGCTGGAAGAAACACAAGCTGGAATTAAGATTGCCAGGAAAAATATCAATAACGTCAGATACGCAGATGACACCACCCTTATGGCAGAAATCGAAGAAGAACTAAAGAGCCTCTTGATGAAAGTGAAAGAAGAGAGTGAAAAAGTTGGCTTAGAACTCAACATTCAGAAAACGAAGATCATGGCATCTGGTCCCATCACTTCATGACAAATAGATGGTGAAACAATGGAAACAGTGACAGCCTTTATTTTTTGGGTTCCAAAATCACTGCAGATGGTGACTGAGGCCATGAAATTAGAAGACGCTTGTTCCTTGGAAGGAAAGTTATGACCAACCTAGACAGCATATTAAGAAGCAGAGACATTGCTTTGCCAACACAGGTCCATCTATTCAAAGCTATGGTTTTCCCAGTAGTCATGTATGGATGTGAGAGTTGGACTATAAAGAAAGCTGAGTGCCGAACAACTGATGCTTTTAGCTTTTGAACTGTGGTATTGGAGAAGACTCTTGAGATTCCCTTGGATTGCAAGGAGATCAAACCATTCAATCCTAAAGGAAGTCAGTCCTGAATATTCATTGGAAGGACTGATGCTAAAGCTGAAACTCCAATACTTTGGCCACCTGATGGGAAGAAATGACCCTGATGCTGGGAAAGATTGAAGGCAGGAGGAGAAGGAGACAACAGAGGATGAGATGGTTGAATGGGATCACCGACCCGATGGACATGAGGTTGAGTAAGCTCTGGGAGTTGGTGATGGACAGGGAAGCCTAGCATGCTGCAGTCCATGGGGTTGCAAAGAGTCGGACACAAATGAACAAGTGAACTGAACTGATATATGTGTGTGTGTGTGTGTGTGTGTGTGTATTTGGTCTTTGTCCAAGGATCCTGGCACAGAACTCTTAAAACCTTGAAAATATTTTAGTGCTAAGAGCATCATTTGTTACCATGATGAGCCCCTATCAACTACACTGGAGTTTAGGTAATGTGGTAACTCTTTGTGAGGAGGGGGGCAAGATGTTTCAGATATACATATAGTTTCAGATATCTGGATAGCTGGTCACCAGAGGAAAGAAACAACCATGTGATTAGAGAGTTAAAACTTACAGCCCTGTTTTCCTTCCCATGTCCCCTTCCCCTTCTTACCCATCTCCTGACCTCCTGGGATGGGAGAGTGGCTGGAGATTGAGTTCAGTCACCAGTAGCCATGCCCATGTACTGAATTCTCCATATAAACTCCCAAAACCATGAAGTGCTATGAGGGTGGCACACCCTGAGAGGACATGGGAACTCTGTACCACCCCATCCCCCAATACCCTGCCTTATGCATCTCCACCACTTGGCTGTTCCTGGAGATGTATCTTTTATAATAAATCTGTAATAGTAAGTAGAGTACTTTCCTAAGTTCTGTGAGTCATTCTAGAGAATTATCAAACCTGAGGAGGCAATTGTGGGAAGCAAAATTTGTAGTTAGCTGAGCAAAGTGAGGGTAACCTGGGAACGCTGTTTGCAGCTGGCGTCTGAAATGGGGGCAGTCTTGTGGGACTGTGCCTTTAGCCTGTGGGTCTGCACTAACACTGGGAATCAGTGTCAGAACGGAGTTGTTGGACATCTAGTTGTTGTTGGAGAAGTGATGTGGAAAAAATAAGTATTTGATGTTATAAAAACAAACAGGGAATTCCCCGGTGATCCAGTGGTTAGGACTTCACAATTTCACTGTGAGGGTGGTGGGTTCAATCCCTGGTTGGGGAACTAGGATATCACAAGCCCCACGGCACAGCACAAAATGTAAATAAATAAACATGGTATCAGAAGTGATGTCAGAAATGACACCACAGAAGGGAAGGGACGAAGGGACCTGCCTGTGATTACACAGTGAGTTAGTTATGGAACCAGATTTCGAAGATCCTGATCTAACTCTCAACCTAGTGCTCTTTCCATCACATCAAATAGGTTGGCTTGGCGGAAGAGGAGGGCGACCAGAGGGGGAGGTTGCTGGGCCTGGTTTGGGCTCGTCGCCGAGCCGCGGCGCAGGGGGCTTTCGGGTAGTCCTCTCGCTTCTCCATCTACTCGTTGCGACGCAGCCACCCAGGCCTAGGCCTCCTCCTCCTCCTCCCTGCCGGACCCGGCCTCTGGCAGCAGCGGGTGACGCAGACGGAACATCATGTCGTCCGCGGCCGACCCTCCGCCACCCCCGCCTCCCGAGAGCGCGCCTTCCAAGCCCGCAGCCTCGGCCGCCGGCAGCGGGAGCAACAGCAGCAACAAAGGCGGCCCCGAGGGCGTCGCAGCCCAGGCGGCTCCCTCCGTGGCCAGCGCCGGCCCCGCGGACTCGGAGATGGAGGAAGTATTTGACAATGCATCTCCTGGAAAGCAAAAAGAAATCCAAGAACCAGATCCCACCTATGAAGAAAAAATGCAAACTGACCGGGCAAATAGGTTTGAGTATTTATTAAAGCAGACAGAACTGTTTGCACATTTCATTCAGCCTGCTGCTCAGAAGACTCCAACCTCACCTTTGAAGATGAAACCAGGGCGCCCACGAATAAAAAAGGATGAGAAACAGAACTTGCTATCAGTTGGCGACTATCGACACCGAAGAACAGAGCAAGAAGAAGATGAAGAATTATTAACAGAAAGCTCCAAAGCAACCAATGTTTGCACTCGGTTTGAAGACTCTCCATCATATGTCAAATGGGGTAAACTGAGAGATTATCAAGTCCGAGGATTAAATTGGCTCATTTCTTTGTATGAGAATGGCATCAATGGTATCCTTGCAGATGAAATGGGCCTGGGAAAGACGCTTCAAACAATTTCTCTTCTTGGGTACATGAAACACTATCGAAACATTCCTGGTCCTCACATGGTTTTGGTGCCTAAGTCTACGTTACACAACTGGATGAGTGAATTCAAGAGATGGGTACCAACACTTAGGTCTGTTTGTTTAATAGGCGATAAAGAACAGAGGGCTGCTTTTGTCAGAGATGTTTTATTACCAGGAGAATGGGATGTATGTGTAACTTCTTATGAAATGCTTATTAAAGAGAAGTCTGTTTTCAAAAAATTTAATTGGAGGTACTTAGTTATTGATGAAGCTCACAGGATCAAAAATGAAAAATCCAAGTTGTCAGAAATAGTGAGGGAATTCAAGACTACAAATCGACTATTATTAACTGGAACACCTCTTCAAAACAACTTGCATGAACTTTGGTCACTTCTTAATTTTTTGTTACCAGATGTCTTTAATTCAGCTGATGACTTCGATTCCTGGTTTGATACAAATAATTGCCTTGGGGATCAAAAGCTAGTTGAGAGGCTTCATATGGTTTTGCGTCCATTCCTCCTTCGTCGAATTAAGGCTGATGTTGAAAAGAGTTTACCTCCAAAGAAGGAAGTAAAAATCTATGTGGGTCTTAGCAAAATGCAAAGGGAATGGTATACTCGGATATTAATGAAGGATATAGATATACTGAACTCTGCAGGGAAGATGGACAAAATGCGGCTGCTGAACATTCTGATGCAGTTGCGGAAATGCTGTAACCACCCCTATCTCTTTGATGGGGCTGAACCGGGTCCACCTTACACAACGGACATGCATCTGGTTACCAACAGTGGCAAAATGGTGGTGTTAGACAAACTGCTCCCTAAATTAAAAGAACAAGGTTCGCGAGTACTGATCTTCAGTCAGATGACCAGGGTATTGGATATTTTGGAAGATTATTGCATGTGGAGGAATTATGAGTACTGTAGGTTGGATGGACAGACACCCCATGATGAGAGACAAGAGTCCATCAATGCATACAATGAACCAAACAGCACAAAGTTTGTTTTTATGTTAAGCACACGAGCTGGTGGTCTTGGCATCAATCTTGCTACTGCTGATGTTGTGATTTTGTATGACTCAGATTGGAATCCCCAAGTAGATCTTCAGGCTATGGACCGAGCACATAGAATTGGACAGACCAAGACAGTCAGAGTGTTCCGCTTCATAACCGACAACACTGTAGAAGAAAGAATAGTGGAGCGTGCCGAGATGAAGCTCAGACTGGATTCCATCGTCATCCAGCAGGGAAGACTTGTGGATCAGAATCTGAACAAAATTGGGAAAGATGAAATGCTTCAAATGATAAGGCATGGGGCAACTCATGTATTTGCTTCAAAGGAGAGTGAGATTACTGATGAGGATATTGATGGTATTTTGGAAAGAGGTGCAAAGAAGACTGCAGAGATGAATGAAAAGCTCTCCAAGATGGGTGAAAGCTCACTTAGAAATTTTACAATGGATACAGAGTCGAGTGTTTATAACTTTGAAGGAGAAGATTACAGAGAAAAACAAAAGATTGCATTCACAGAGTGGATTGAGCCTCCTAAACGAGAAAGAAAAGCCAACTATGCTGTCGATGCCTATTTCAGGGAAGCTCTTCGCGTCAGTGAACCAAAAGCACCCAAGGCTCCTCGACCTCCAAAACAACCCAATGTTCAGGATTTCCAGTTCTTTCCTCCACGTCTATTTGAATTATTGGAAAAAGAAATTCTGTATTACAGAAAAACAATTGATTATAAGGTCCCTCGAAATCCTGACCTACCAAATGCAGCACAGGCACAGAAGGAAGAACAGCTTAAAATTGATGAAGCTGAACCCCTTAATGATGAAGAGTTAGAGGAAAAAGAAAAGCTTCTGACGCAGGGATTTACCAATTGGAATAAGAGAGATTTTAACCAGTTTATCAAAGCTAATGAGAAGTGGGGTCGTGATGATATTGAAAATATAGCAAGAGAAGTAGAGGGAAAAACTCCAGAAGAAGTCATTGAATACTCAGCCGTGTTCTGGGAAAGATGCAATGAGCTGCAGGACATAGAAAAGATTATGGCTCAGATCGAGAGAGGAGAGGCAAGGATTCAGAGGAGAATCAGCATCAAAAAAGCACTTGACACGAAGATTGGACGGTACAAAGCACCTTTTCATCAGCTGAGAATATCTTACGGTACTAACAAAGGGAAAAACTACACTGAAGAGGAAGACCGCTTCCTGATCTGTATGCTTCACAAGCTTGGATTCGACAAGGAAAATGTGTATGATGAGCTGCGGCAGTGTATTCGCAACTCTCCTCAGTTCAGATTTGACTGGTTTCTAAAGTCCAGAACCGCAATGGAACTCCAGAGGAGGTGTAACACCTTAATTACCTTGATTGAAAGAGAAAATATGGAACTAGAAGAAAAGGAGAAGGCAGAGAAGAAGAAAAGAGGACCCAAACCTTCAACACAGAAACGTAAAATGGATGGAGCACCTGATGGCCGAGGAAGAAAAAAGAAGCTGAAACTATGAATACATATTTGTTTCATAATCACTAACTTTAAACCAGTAGTTCTTTAATTTACGGGTCTTCATAAGATGTACTGTACAATGCTCAATTGTTATGTCATTCAACGACATCAGGTTCATCTGTTTACTGAGCTAGAGACATAGTATGTAGTTTCACTTTTTTAAATGCAACAGCTGTGCTGAAATTTTTTTATCATTAACAGTTGAAGTAATAAAATAGGCTTCATTTATTAATAAATGTTTCATTTGATTTATTTTTCTATTATAGTTCCATTTGTGAGGATCGTGACTTTGTTTATGAGCTATAATTTCTATACCTGTGACGCTTAAAAGGAAGCAAACATGTTAAAAAAAGAAAATTGCAGATAACACTTGTCCCTTCAGTCTTCACTTAGTTGTGTAATTGTTTTCATTCACTTTGCCTTTGCAGAAGTTTGGGTATCTTCTTTGTAGTGCTATTGAGTTTCATCCAGGAAGATTATGTACATTGCATTCTCCTTGCTTATATTATGGGTAGAATGGGAAAAAAAGGCAAGACAAATTCTCATTAAATTCTATGCATATTTCTGTTGCGCTGTTTCTATAGTTCTGAGGTGATGAATATGCCCTATTCTGTTTGGAAGAATGGCCTTTTAGTTGTATAGCCAAAGACATTTAGTATTTTCTGGTTCCTTAAGGTGTTATTGTACCATTTTGTAAAAGGATATTATTATTATTATTTTTAATTGTTTGGTAAATATTTTTGACAAATTACTTCTGAAGCAGCCACAACTTGGAAAGATAATGTCAAAACTTAAGATGATTTTTTTCTTTTTTTCAAAGACCCAGCCAAAATAAGGTGTCAATTTGTCATACTGTTGAATTGAAATTGGTAACAAAATGTATCCCCTTCGGGTTTAACCTTTTTTGGGTTTCAGAGTAATTGAAAATTTTATTTTATTATATTTAAAATAATTTCTAAGTGTGAACAGCAAGAATGACTTAATTCCAGTTTTTATTTTCTATGGACAGACTTGATAAACTGGAGACCCTGAAGCAGGATTACCCAAATTGTAGTGTCAGGATTTTAGCTGTACCAGAGGCCTTTATGTGCTACACATAATTTGTATAAAGTTTTATATGTGCAAATTGGGTACATAAATAGTTCTCCATTTTTCTAAGGGAATGCAATAAATGTAGCATCGTGAATAAATATAACTTTTATAATCCTTAAAAAAAAAAAAAAACAAATAGGTTGGCTTTATTTACCCTTGGGTGCTGGAGATTTCACACTTTCTGGAAATAAATGGAGTGTGGCCTATTCTGACTACTTGGCATAGGATGTTTGCTGAATATATGCTGAATAAATGAGTGTGTCCAGCACCAAAATGCCTGCGCTCAGAGCTACATGAAGACAGTATCTGATGTAGTTTTGATTGGCAGCAGGGAGGGTTCAGCTCATTACGAGCACCGGGGCTTGGGGGTTGAGGGTGGGGTTCCATGAGAAGGCAAGAAAGTAGGGACTCAACAGCATTTTTGGTTTATCAGCACCAGGTCATCAGATGTAGAGAGCCCAGGAATAGATCATTTCCACAGACCTCTGGAAGTTCAGATGATGCTACAGTAAACCCACTATGATTCCACCAAACAGAAACCCCTGAGACATATCCTAAATCATGGTTTTTACCCTCATGATTTTTACCACAACTGCACCCTACTTCTGTTGTTATTTCTTCAACATTTTTTCCTTAATTAAACTCCCTATTTTTAATAAGCATATTTTAAAAAGGTAAATCTGGATCATTCCATAAATGGAAAACTAGTCTCATTCATTATAAATAAAAAATAACTATAAAATATAAATAATATTAAAATGTAAAATGTTGGATTTCCCTGGTGATCCGGTGATGAAGAATTGCCTGTCGGTGCAGGGGACATAGACTCGATTCCTGGCCCAGGAAGATTCCAGAAGCTGTGGAGCAACTACACCCATGGGCCACAGCTACTGAAGCCCACGTGCCCTAGAACCAGTGTTCCACAAAAAGAGAAGCCAGCACAGTGAGAAGCCCATGCACCACAACTAGAGAGTGGTCCCTGCTCACCACAATTGGAGAAAGCCTACGTGCAGTCCAGAAGACACAGTGCAGCCAAAAATTAATTAATTAAATTTAAAAAGAATATAAAAGGTCTATCCTCATAGTGCTGAGCTTGCCTGGGACCCCACTAGTGATGTGTCCCACACTTGGGCAATACTGCCCTAGAGGAGAGTTCTTAAGGGCGGGCGGGTCCACGTATGGATTGCAAAGGTTTCACAAGTCCCCAGGAATTATGCACAAGATATGTGTTGTGCTCATAAGCATTTTTCCAGGAAGAGGATCTATAGGATTCAGAACCCAAGGAGGATAAAGAACAATTGCTCTACAATAACCTCTACTCCTGGAATGAATGCAAGATTCTCTCACCATGTCCTACTGAATTGACCCATCTGAGATTCCATAGCATTACATACCTGGGCAACTCACTCTATTCCACTCCTAGCTGCTAAATTTTCTTGAGAACCCTCTGAGCCTGAAAACATGCATTTTCTACTCTTCCTACCAGAAATCATATTTAGAGGGAGGCAAAACTGAGAGTATAGGCTTTGGAATCAGACATACCTGGGAAAAACCTAAGTTGTATGTCCTCCTATGAGTTAGTTAGCCTCTCAGAGGTATAGTTTCCTGATTTTTTAAAAAAATATTTATTTGGCTGCGCCAGGTCTTAGTCTTGGCGTGTGGGACCAGGGATCTAACCCAGGTCCCCTGCATTGGGAGCACTGAAGTCTTAGCCACTGGACCACCAGGGAATTCCTTGATTTTTAAATGGAGATAATACCTTCATTGGAGAAGGAAATGGCAACCCACTCCAGTATTCTTGCCTGGAGAATCCCCATGGACAGGGAAGGCTGGTGGGCAACAGTCCATAGGGTTGCAAAGAGTCGAACATGGCTGAAGTGACTTAGCAATACCTTCACTGTAGGGTGGCAGCAAGGATTATATTAAAGAATACATCTTAAAGACCTAGCCAAGGGACTTCCCTGGTAGTCCAGCAGTTAAAATCCTGAGCTCCCCAATGCAGGGAGCCCAGGTTCCATCTCTGGTCAAGAAACTAGATCCCACATGCTGCAGCAAAGATCCTGCTTGCCACAACTAAGACTCAGCACAGCCAAGGAAAAAAAAAAAAACAAACCTTGCCAAGGTCCAAAAGATGGTAGCTATTGCTGACTTAGACCTTATTGTGTGCCAAGCATCTAGGATACATTATCTCCTTGACTTCTCACAACTCTATGAGCCAGATGTCAAGAGCTGTTGGTCTCTGCCTTACACAGATGAGGAAAATGAGGTTCAGAGAGATAAAGTCCCTTGCCTAAAGTCACACTAGAAAATGACAAGGGATTTGAGCCCTGCTCTGTTTGAATCCACAGTCCCACATAGTAGATGGAGCCTCTGAGCTGCTCCCACCCCTCCACCCAAGACGAATGGAGTCTGTGAGTGTCCTTGGAGGTTCTTAGCATCTCTGGCACCTGGCAGGAGCTCCCTAAATATATGTTGGGTGGATGGAAGAAAGAATAAATTCAAACTATTGAAAAAAATTCAAACTAACTCAGCATTGTTTCCTCTCAAACTTGACCCTAGATTGGTCCTTGACTGTCTTGCTCTGCTCTGAACAGATTTCATTTGCACTTTAGTCCCCAGACTCTCCCAGGGCCCTCAGAAAGCCCTTTGGAATTGTCCACAAGCACACTGAGGGATTTCTTGCAGGGATTGGAGTTCAACCCTCCCAAAATAGATGACACAAAACCACAACCTGCTCCACCTCCACCTGGCCACTGGCCCAGGACCACACACTGTCCCCAGCCCTGTCCAGTAGTCACTTTTCAAGATTTTCTGGTACCTCAAGCCCTTTCCGTGGACTGTGAGTTCTGTCACCAACCTAGCAGCTCCAGCACTCCCTTATCTGAAAGGAAGTGTGAAGAATATGACCTTGCAATCCCCAGAGTTGATTCAAGAACCCTTGTCCAGAAAGGAGAGGCTCTATGGGAGAGTGTGCAAGGCCTTAGGTCTCAATCTAGAACCTTTCTCCCCATGAAGAAGGGCTGGCACTACCCTGGTGCTGGCAGGGGAACTGAGTTTTGGAGCCAAGTACCGTACTGCAGTGCAGAGAGAATGAAGCCAGGCAGACCTGGGACAACTCAGGCAACAAAACACTTCCCTCTGGCCCATAGCCAAGCCTCGCCTGAATGAGCAGACACCTCCAAGGCCTGAGTGCTCAGCCTCCTGTACATGGGGGCAGCAGATACATTTAGGCACATCCAGCGAGGCCTAGTCAGTTAGCAGCTCCCAGTCAATAAGCAGAGTAACCTAGGGGAGAGACTAAAAGTGCAGACTTTAAAGACAGGCAGAATTGAGTGTGAAGCCTTACCCTGCCCCTACTAAGATGTCTGACCTTGTGTAAGTGACTCTACCTCTCTGAGCCTTGGTTTCCTCATCTGTGAAACAGGGATTGTAATAGCCCTTGTTTCTCAAGGACTATGTGGAGATTGAGATGGTACGTATAAAGCAGGTGATTTAAAGAATCTAGCGATGGTCCAATGGCTAAGACTCCAGGCTCCCAATACAGGGCGCCCAGGTTCAGTCCCTGGTCAGGGAGCTAGACCCCACATGCTGCAACTAAGAGTTTGCATGCCATTATCGAAAATCTTGCATATTGCAACTAAAGATCCTGAGTGCCACAACTAAGATCCAGTGCGGTCAAATAATGAATATTTTTTAAAATAAAAATAAATAAAAAATGAAGTAAGTGGTAAAGGACTTGGCAGGGCTTCCTTGGGGGATCATAGATAAAAGGATCTGCCCGCCAATGCTAGAGACGTTGGTTTGATCTCTGGGTCAGGAAGATCCTCTGGAGCAGGAAATGGCAACCCACTCCAGTATTCTTGCCTGGAAAATCCCATGGACAGAGGAGCTTGGTGGGCTACAGTCCATGGGGCTACAAAGAGTTGGATACAACTTAGAGACTAAAACAACCACCACCACAACAAAGGTCAATGATGCTAGCTATCAGTTATCGTTAATGGCACCCTAAACCAGGATTCTTTACTTCAGTGCCAACATTTTGGACTAGAAAGTTTTTCGCTATGGGGGTGCTGTCTTGGGCATTGAAGGATGTTTAACAGCATCATGTCCCTAGCCTCTGCCCACTGGAAGCCAATGGCACTCACTCCAAGTTGTTAGCCAAAAACGTCTGCAGACAGGAAATTCCCTGGCAAACCAGTGGTTAGGACTCTGCACTCTCCCTGCCAAAGGTGTCAGTTCAACCCTGGTTGGGAAACTAAGAGTCCACGACCAAAAAAAAACCAGTCTGCAAACAGTGTCAAATGTCCCCTGGAGAGTAAAATTGCCCCCCCAACCCCGGTTGAGAACCAGTGCCCTACATAATCTAGGATGAGTCTGAATGCCTCAGATCCCTCAATTCAGAGCCCTGAGTAAGGCCTACTTACAAAGGGATGGAATGTCTACCAATTATAGAACAAGTTCCCTCCTGCACAGACTGAGGCAGGACCTGACTGCATATGAGCCGCCTCTGACTCACTAGGTGACCTTGCTGTCACTCTTTAATTATATGCAAAGTAGCCCTAAGTAAAATCTCAGTTATTCTAGGGCTCCAGACAATGGGACAGGTAGTTGGTTTCTGACTTCTGGCATCTCCATTCTTCTTCACTGACTGGGAGAAAACCTGGCTTCCCCAGAACTCAAGAGTTCATTCAGACCTTCATTGATTGTTGTGGTCCATGCTCAGGTTGAAAAAGAACTTCCAGACATGAGGCAGAATGAAAGGAGAATAAAGTTTATTAGAGCAGGGGAGGGGGGGTTGCTGTCAGCACAGAGAGCGGACTTCCTGACAACTGGGGAGAGCCAACCTTGAAAGCGAGTCCTTGGTCTGTTTCTATAGCCAGTGGGGACAAGGAGCTGGGTAGGGGTCTTGAGAGTCATTTGCTGATTGGATAAGGGCTTCCTAGGTGGCGCTAATGGTAAAGAGCCTGCCTACCAGTGCAGAAGATGTAATAAGAGATGTGGGTAAGATACCTGGGCAGGGAAGATCCCCTGGAAAGGGCATGGCCACACACTCCAGTATTTTTGCCTGGAGAATCCCATGGACAGAGGAGTCTGGCGGGCTACAGTCCATGGGGTCGCACAGAGTTGGACACGACTGAAGTGACTTAGCACACACGCACATATACTGGGGGAGAGAAGAATAAGGCAAATACCTTCTCCTTATATGGGGTGGGAGGGGAGACAGGACATACTACTCGGGAGGGCTCAAAAATTCCGCAATAGTTACAGCATGGCGGGAAGGGAGATAAGGGTCTGGTTTTTTCTGTTTCTGCATTCCAAGACCCTCCTCCTTCACCGTGTTGCTTTATCCTTGGGCCATCACATTCATGACTGCTGACAGAGAGCCAGGTCCAGTGGCTAAGACTCAGTGCTCCCAATGCAGGGCGCCCAAGTGATCCAGTCAGGAAACCGGATCCCACACACCATAACTAAAGATCTCGCATGTCGCAATGAAGACTGAAGATCCCTCACGTTGCAACTAAGACCTTGCACGGCAAAATAAATACTTTTTTTTTTTTTTAATCAGTAGGGACTTCCCTACAGGGGCAGTGACTGAGACTCCATGCTCCCAATGCAGGGGGACCCAGGTTTGATCCCTGGTCAGGGAACTAGATCCCACCTACTGCAACAAGAGATCCAACATGCCACAATTTTTACTAAGTCCAAGCTTCCTCGGCTCGCCACATGTAAGCTACAGTTGTTTACTCGTCTGTAGGCTGCCAGACTCCTCTGTTCATTGGATTCTCCAGGCAAGAATGCTGGAGTGGGTTGTCATGCCCTCCTCCAGGGGGTCTTCCTGACCCAGGGAGTCTTCCCTGACCCAGGGATTTGAATCCGTGCCTCCGGAGGCTCCTGCATTGCAGACAGATTCTTTACTGCTGAGCCACCAGGGAAACCCTATAGAACTAGAGAGAGAAGCAATGAGAAACTAAAGCCAAAAGGCAGAATAGAGTGGTAGAGGCAGTAAGGAAGCAAAGAAAAGAGGATCTTCAGTCTTGCAAAATATCTCTAGGAAGGGCCAGCCTTTGGAATGGGTATGTTAATCTCTTCTTTTTATTTGCAGCCATTTACAGGTGGGCAGGGTCAAATAATCTCTCTATGAGCTGAACTGAGGAACCTGAGTTTAACAGTCTGGCGGAGAAGCAGCATCCTTTGAGGCAACCGCAATGAAAAGCAAGTCAAAGATACAGTTCTAACATGGCGTAAGAATTGGTTCTTCTCTGCAACACAACTAAGACCCAGCTCAGCCAAATAAATAAATAATAAATAGAAAGAAATGTGTATTTTTCTTCGTCCGTTTCCTAGGTCACAGCTCCCAAACCCGTGGAATTTTCTGAGCAACAAGAGCATTATAACATGTTTTGTTATAATATTTGGTCTCATGTCCTCAGTTCCTGAAATCATTTCAGATCCATAAAGGTACAATGAGTGTCTTGTTATTCACAATAAGCTCCTTTCCACTACAAATGGGTTTGTGCTAATGAGCTGACTTTCGGAAACCACCTAAGGTGGGGGGCTGGTTGCCAGTGGAGCCAACCATGGGATTAAAGGCTTGGAAATTTCAGTCCCATCCCTGGCCCCCAAGGGGGTAAGAGGGGCTGGAGTTTGAGTTTAGATTCCAATGACCAATGATTTAATTGGGCTTTCCTGGTGGATCAGTAGTAAAGAATCTACCTTCCAATGTAGGACACCTGGGTTTGATCCCTGGGTTGAGAAGACCCCCTGGAAAAGGAAATGGCTACCTACTTCAGTATTCTTGCCTGGGAAACCCCATGGACAGAGGAGACTCGCAGGCCAAAGTCCATGGGGTCACAAAAGAGTAGGACACAATTTTGCGACTAAACAACGATTTAATCAACCGTGCATGTGTAATAAAGCATCCATAAAACCCCAAAAGGATGGGATTCAGGGAGCTTCCAGGTTGGTGAACACGTGGAGGTTTGGCGAGGGCAGTGTGCTGAAGAGGGCATGGAAGCCCCTCCCCACCCTTCCACCATACCTTGTGTCTCTCCCATCTGGCTGTTCCTGACTTACATCTTTTCATAATAAACCAGTGATTTAGTAAGTAAAATGTTTCTCTGAGTTCTGTGAACTGCTCCAGCAAATTAATTGAACTCAAGGAGGGAGCTGTGGGTACCTCTGACTTACAGTCATTTGGTCAAAAGTACAAGTAACAACCCAGGCTTGCAACTGGTTTCTGAAGTGGGGCTGAGGGGTAGTCTCATAGAACTGAACACTGGACAGTGGAATCTGATGTCATCTGCAGGTAGATGGTGTCAGGATTGAGCTGAATTCTAGGACATCAGCTCGTGTCCAGAGAATTGCTTGTTGGTGTGAGGGAGACTCTCACTCCCCACACACATTGTAACTGGTGACCAGAACCCTATTAGGGATGCACAAGAGAACCAAACAGGCAAAACCCCTTCTTCATGGGACTTATATTCTAGCAAGTGAATAAAGATAATAAACAAGCAAAAATATGTCTGACTCTGATAAGTGCAATGGATAAAAAAAATAGAATAAGGTAACCAAAGGGGACAGAGTGAGCGATCTTGTCTTAAATAGAGGTTTCCAGGCAGGGCTGTCTGAGAAGGTGCCATTTGAGCCAAGACTTGATGACCTAGCTCTTGGGTAGAGGATAACGTGTACAGAAGCCAGGGGGAGCAGAGAGGCCAGGCCAGGACCCTGCAATAGTCCAGGTGAGAGGTGATGGTGGCTTGGACCAGGACAGATGCAGCAGAGGCAGGATGAGAGGTAGCTGGATTCTGGATATATTCTGGAAA